>NC_071999.2:66659653-67909653 GCF_028885655.2 Pongo abelii
TGTACTCAAATAAACTAGAAAATCTAGAAGAAATGGATAAATTCCTGGACACATACACCCTCCTGAGACTAAACCAGGAAGAAGTTGAATCCCTGAATAGACCAATAACAAGTTCTGAAATTGAGGCAGTAATTAAAGGTCTACCAAAAAAAGCCCAGGACCAGATGGATTCACAGCTGAATTCTACCAGAGGTACAAACAGGAGCTGGTACCATTCCTTCTGAAACTATTCCAAACAAAAGAAAAAGAGGGAATCCTTCCTAACTCATTTTATGAGGCCAGCATCATCCTGATACAAAACCTGGCAAAGGCACAACAACAACAATAACAAATTTCAGGCTAATATCCCAGATGAACATCAATGTGAAAATCCTCAATAAAATACTGGGAAACTGAATCCAGCAGAGCATTAAAAAGCTTATCCACCTTGATCAAGTCGGCTTCATCCCTAGGATGCAAGGCTGGTTCAACATATGCAAATCAATGAACATAATCCATCACATAAACAGAAGCAATGACAAAAACCACATGATTATCTCAATAGATGCAGAAAGGGCCTTTGAGAAAATTCAACACCCCTTCATGTTAAAACTGTCAATAAACTAGTTATTGATGGAACATATCTCAAAATAATAAGAGCTATTTATGACAAACCCACAGCCAATATCATACTAAATGGGCAAAAGCTGGAAGCATTCCCTTTAAAAACTGGCACAAGACAAGAATATCCTCTCTCACCACTTTTATTCAACATAATATTGGAAGTTCTGGCCAGGGCAATCAGGCAAGAGAAAGAAATAAAACGTATTCAAATAGGAAGAGAGGAACTCAAACTACCTCTGTTTGCAGATGACATGATTGTATATTTAGAAAACCCCATTGTCTCAGCCCAAAAACTCCTTAACCTGGTAAGCAACTTCAACAAGGTCTCAGAATACAAAACCAATGTGCAAAAATCACAAGCATTCCTGTATGCCAAATAATAGACAAACAGCCAAATCAAGAGCAACTCCCATTTACACTTGCTACAAAGAAAATAAAATACCTAGGAATACAACTTATGAGGGATGCGAAGGACCTCTTCAAGGAGAACTGCAAACCACTGCTCAAGGAAATAAGAGGGGACACAAACAAATGGAAAAACATGCCATGCTCACAGATAGGGATAATCAATATCATGAAAATGGCCATACTGCCCAAAGTAATTTGTAGATTCAATGCTATTCCCATCAAGCTACCATTGACTTTCTTCACATAATTAGAAAAATCTAAATTTCATATGGAACCAAAAAAGCCTGTATAGCCAAGACAATCCTAAGCAAAAAGAACAAAACTGGAGGCATCACACTACCTGATTTCAGACTGTATTATAAGCCTACAGTAATAAAAACAGCATGGTACTGGTACCAAAATAGATATATAGACTAATGGAACAGAACAGAGGTCTCAGAAATAACACCACACATTTACAACCATATGATCTTTGACAAGCCTGACAAAAACAAGCAATGGGGAAATAATTCCCTGTTTAATAAATGGTGTTGGGAAAACTGGCTAGCCACATGTAGAAAACTGAAAGTGGACCCCTTCCTTACACCTTACACAAAAATTAGCTCAAGATGGATTAAAGATTTAAATGTGAGACCTAAAACCATAAATACCCTAGAAGAAAACCTAGGTAATACCATTCAGGACATAGGCATGGGGGAAGACTTCATGACTAAAACACCAAAAGCAATTGCAACAAAAACCAAAATTGACAAATGGTATCTCATTAAACTAAAGAGATTCTGCACAGCAAAATTAACTATCATCAGAGTGAACAGGCAACCTCCAGAATGGGAGAAAATTTTTGCAATCTATCCATCTGACAAAGGGCTAATATCCAGAATCTACAAGGAATTTAAACAAATTTACAAGAAAAAAAAAAAAACCCCATCAAAAAGTGGGCAAAGGATATGAACAGACGCTTCTCAAAAGAAGACATTTATGTGGCCAACAAACATATGAAAAAAAGCTCATTATCACTGGCCCTTAGAGAAATGCAAATCAAAACCACAGTGAGATACCACCTCAGGCCAGTTAGAGTGGCAATGATTAAAAAGTCAGGAAACAATAGATGTTGGAGAGGATGCAGAGAAATAGGAACACTTTTACACTGTTAGTGGTAGTATAAGTTAGTTCAACCATTGTGGAAGACAGTGTGGTGATTCCTCAAGGATCTAGAACCAGAAATACCATTTGACCCAGGAATCCCATTACTGGATATATACACAAAGGATTATAAATCATTCTACTATAAAGACGCATGCCCACATATGTTTATTGCAGCACTATTCACAATAGGAAATGCTTGGAACCAACCCAAATGCCCATCAATGTTAGACTGGATAAAGAAAACGTGGCACATATACACCATGGAATACTATGCAGCCATTAAAAGGAATGCGTTCATATCCTTTGCAGGGACATGGATGAAGCTGGAAACCATCATTCTCAGCAAACTAATACAAGAACAGAAAACCAAACACTGCCTGTTCTCACTCATAAGTGGGATTTGAACAATGAAAACATGGGCACACGGATGGGAACATCACACACTGGGGCCTGTCGAGGGGTGGTGGGCAAGGGGAGGGATAACATTAGGAGAAATACCTAATGTAGATGATGGGTCGATGGGTGCAGTAAACCACCATGGCACATGTATACCTACGTAACAAACCTGCATAATCTGCACATGTATCCCAGAACTTAAAGTATAATTAAAAAAGAAAGAAAGAAAGAAAGAATTTCGGCGGGGCACGGCAGCTCATGCCTGTAATCCCAGCACTTTGGGAGGCCGAGGCAGGCAGATCACAAGGTCAGGAGTTTGAGACCAACCTGATCAACATGTTGAAACCCCGTCTGTACTAAAAATACAAAAATTGGCTGCGTGTGGTGGCATGCCTGTAATCCCAGCTACTTGGGAGGCTGAGGTGGGAGAACTGCTTGAACCTGGGAGGTGGACATTGCAGTGAGCTGAGATCACACCACTGCACTCCAGTCTGGGTAACAGGGAAAAACCCTGCCTTGGAAAAAATAAGACAAAATAAAATAAAATAATTTCATCGAAGAGTTAAAAGATTCAATATAATATAGCTAATGGAAACTTGGAAAAACATATTACCTTTTTTGTTTTTGGCCTGTGGCCTTCTGAGACATATCTTTCTTTTCAGTGTACAGGTGTCCTTTTTTATACTATCAACAGTACCACGAATGGTTTATCATAGTATATTATATGTGTTTCCAGTTTGTAGTTGTGTTTTAATTGTATTTTTTGTCTTTTCCTGTATACAGAAAAATCTATTTTTCAAGCTTTCAAATATATTTTCAAAAATGTGTACACAATATTTTCCATATATATTACATTATTTCATATCTCTTGCTTGTTTTTATTTTCATTATTGATGTTGTTATTTTTTAGTCTTATTTGCCTGCTTGCTCATCCACTTTAATTAATCAGGGTTTTCTGTTTCTTTTGGAGTTGTTACATGTTTTGTAAGTCTGGATGAGCTAAGACAGACCACAGAGTAGTCCACTTTTGAGGACTTGTAAGATTACTTAGACTCATCCAAGGCATCTTTCAATAAATTTATAAATAAGCATTGCAAATTGTTCAAATATTTTCAAATGAAACAAATGAGTGTAAAGATACTTGACAGATACCCCAGCCTAGTGCCTTCCTTCTGCCTTTTGCATATACTCTAAAAGTTTGTTTTTAGCCATGGTTGCAGATTCAGGAATAGTTTGAAGGAAGTTGCTCCTTAATAACTAGCATGTGAGAATTGGGGCACAATGGTAGCCCAGATTGCCTGTATCTAATGCACAAATTCTAAGTTTTTGCTGTTGTGCAGACATATGTTCTAGTTATGTAGTGTTTACAAACTCACTACTTTTATATTTTATTTGAGATTTCATCTTTCCAGAACTGGTTATGGTCTACCACAGTAGGATGCTGTGAGGTTAATTATAGATCTCTACTTAAGAAAATGTCTATGAGGATAAACAAACCAAAGATATGTGGCCTATTTTGAGGTTTCCTGGGGTCTGATGACTCACAGGAGTACAAGACACACATTTTGTCTTTCTGTTCTCTCAGGTAACTCACACTTTATGTTATTTTCTTAACATATAGGAAATAATAGAAATTCTCCTGTCTTTGAGAACATAGACATTTTTAATTTTAATTTTAATTTTTTCTGCTTTTGTTCTTTCCTTATTACTTTGTTTTTCTGTCTTTCTACTTATCTATGTTTGGCAGAACCACAAAACCCACTTCATGTCATCTAATCACTACTCACAAAAGTAAACAGCATCCTGACTTTTATTATGATAGCTCCCTTGCAAAATTATCTGGAAAGAGAGACAGCACGGCTTCTTCATATTCTCAAAGCAATTTGTATCTCCCAGAAGTTAACTAACATTTCTATAGAAGTGTAATCTTTAAGATACCACATAAAAATATTGAAAGAAAGGCACGTGGGAAAGGACCACATCCCAGGATCACTTAATTTTAACTTCATGTGTAGTACTTTGTCCTGCATACCACAAAAATGCAGCAAAGGGGAAAAGAAGGATTAGAGAAATAAAATGTGTGGATTACCTAGTTGTGTCAGGCATTATATTTGCATCATTTCTAATTTATTGATCAACTAACGATTTATGCAAGAAACCACCAAAACAATCTATTTTCAAATATTATGAAGGTTTTTCCTCAATGGTAAGATAAATGGAAGTTTTAACTATTCTTGATGCAATTCCTATTCCCAGAACAGTATTTTGAGACTTTGTGAAAGAGGGAGCAACAAGAGAGTCATGTGGATTGCTCTGGACATGACCCATTTTTTTATTTGTTTTCGTCTCTTTAATGAGGATAATAGTCTGTAACCTTGACTGTCTGGGTAAGAACTTTGTCAAGAGCAGTAATAAAATGGCAAAGTGTTAATCACTGAATCTTTTTATAATTGAAATTTATTATCACTGTTGAAATCTCTTTATTCATTCTACTTACGCAACATACTGAGAATTTGCTTTAGAAAATGGATTCATTGCTTTATAATAATCTCATAATTTTCTCCAGCGTTCTTCAACCTGGGTTCATAGCCTTTGAGGACAATTCTAAAGGGGTGGACGTTGGGATCCATATTCACTTCCTTGCTTATATTTGTAGTTTAACTAACTAAGGATGTATCTCTAAACACTTGGGTTCAGCCTTCTGCCTGCTTTTCTTTTGTATTTTACGTAACAATGATCATTTGGTGTATATTATTTTGCATCTGGCTTAACATTATATTTGTGAGATTATTCCATAGATTTTAAATTTCCGCATTTAGGAGAGTGCTTAGTAGTATTTCAGGATTCTAACTAGCATCTCCCTGAATTATTTTCATTTGAATAATATTTGTATCAATCAGTTTATTCTGAGATCCTGAGAAAGAATCTTAGCATTTTGGGAGGCCTGGGTTGGATGATCACTTGAGCTCAAGAGCTGAGACCAGCCTGGGTAATATTGCAAGACTCCGTCTCTACAAAAAAGTAATTAGCCAGGCATGCCGCTGCATGCCTGTGGTCCAGCTACTCATGAAGCTGAGGTGAGAGGACTGCTTGAGCCCAGGAGGTCCAGGCTGCAGCAGTGAGCCATGACCAAAGCGAGACCCTGTCTCAAAAAAAAAAAGGAAAGAACAAAAAAGGAAGTCAAAAAGGGGTGCAGAGAGGGGAGAGAAGAGAGCTAGAAAAATGAAATAAATGAAAAAAAAAAGGAAACAGGGCAAAGAAAATAAAATAGTTAAAAAGAAAGTATCCTGTGAAAAAGCTTTTTTTTCATACTTGGTACAACTATGGCTCTTCCCCGCAGTTTCTACACTTTGTGACCTCAGCTGATTCAGAGATCCCTTTCTGAACATTGCTTCTCTCATGCCAAAAGGAAGAGAACAGAGCAGATACACCCAATGAGTTAAAGCTTTTCCTCACAAAAGGCACAGGTTACTTTCATTCACATTGCACTGGCCAAAGCAATTTGCATAGTAAGCCTCCTATAATTCAGCATTGAGAAGTAATGAGAATTTTGTACAATAATATGATATATCAAATCCTCTTTTGTGAGGTGCCAGTTAAAATTACTTATCCATTTTTCTGTTTGATTAGCCCTCCTGCCTCCGAACTTGTTAGGGCTTTAATTTGGTTTTGTTAACCCTCCTCAATTTCCTTTCTTTTCTATTTCATTAATTTCCCTTTTTATCTTTATTATTTGACTATTATAATATTTTATTTAATGTGTGATAATTTATTTAAAATTTAATCTTTTTATTCTAATTTCTTAAAACAAATTATTAGCTCATATCAACATTCTGATTTTTATTATATATATTTAGTGGTATATATTTTCTTCTGAGCATAATTTACATTGTATCCCACCAATTTTAATATGTACTTTAATATGTACTTCTTTAATAAAAAATTTTCATTAAATACCTTTTGAAAAATTCTATCATAATTTTTAACTTAATTAATGAGCTACTTGCTAGTTTCCAAACACATTGGGATTTCCTACTTTTTTTTTTTTTGGCAGAGTCTCACTCTGTCACCCAGGTGGGAGTGTAGTGGCAATATCTGTGCTCACTGCAACCTCCACCTCCCTGGTTCAAGTGATTCTGGTGCCTCAGCCTGCTGAGTATCTGGGATTACAGGCACCTGCCATCATGTGAGGCTAATTTTTGTATTTTTAGTAAAGACAGGTTTTCGCCATGTTGGCCAGGCTGGTTTAGAACTCCTGACCTCAAGTGATCCGCCCTCTTTGGCCTCCCAAAGTGCTGGGATTACAGGTGTGAGCCACTGTACCCGGCCTGGAATTTCCTAATTATCTTTTCTTACTAATTTTTAGATTAATTGTGATCATAGAGATACTTTGTATGATTTCCATTTCTTAAATTCTATTGCCAAACATAGGTAAGTTGGTATAAATGCTCTTCATGTAGAAAGAGGTGCATTATAGTTAGACGGGCAATGTCTTTTATGTGTTTATTAGGTTAATTTGGTGAAATTTTTGGTCCCATCTGATATATCTAGTAGTGTAAAAAAATCTCAAACTGGCTTCTCTGAGATTATTGTGCCTATTTTTTTTCCCAACTCTGGATCAGTGAGGCCATGTTGGTAGCTTGAAATCAGCCATTGTGGGAGAACTTACATTATAAAAATCAGCAAATACTACAAGTCAGGGCTTTTTAGTCTCCAGAGCCAGTTACTTAACATTTACCAGCACACCATTGGTTATATCCTTGTATGTGTATAGGCTCATCCACAGTACTGATCACTGAGAATAGCTGTATTCTTACCAAGATCATGATATTTATATTTTCCTGGTAGATATGTCAATTTCCATATTGTATATTTTGACGTTATGCCACTCTAAGCTTAGAATTGTTACAGCTTATAGCTAAATTGAACCATTCATAACAACTGAACTGTCACTCTTTATTTTTAGAAATATGTTTTGCCTTAAAGTCTATTTTGACATTAGTATAGCAATATCAGGGGTTTTATGGTTAGATTTTTCCATGGAATATATCTTTTCATCTTTTGCTTTTCACTCCCTGCATCTTTATACTTAGATGCATCTCTTGTAAACAAAATATAATAGAAGCTCTATTTTTTATGCATTCTGACAATTCTATCTTATAGACAGAATTGGAACATTTAGTTTATTTAAATTTAGTATTACCCATTTCAGTTTAAATCTTCCACTTTATAAAATGATTTCTTTTTGCTTCATCTGTGCTATTTTGCCTCTTTTGAGAGTCATTATATTTTATAGTTTTATTTTTACTTTCTTCCAACCTATAAATGTTCTTTAAAATTCACTTTCTTAAAAGTGAATATATTGTACATAGATATAGTCAGACAAAGCAAATTTAGAGAATATTGTGTATATGTAAATTAATGTAGACAGACACAGAGACAGAGAAAGAAAGAGAGGGAGGAGGGGGCATTATAATATTTAAGATTTTAATTGTCTAGCTAATTTAAAAAATGAACAATAAAATGCACATAATAATTTTCAGAAAAGGCAAAAAAGGTGAAGATAAAAAGACAGCAAAAATGTAGCAAAGAGAAATTGCTTAATAAAACAGAAGATTTAAGCTGAGACATTTAAGTAATGATATTGTTTGCAGATAAACTAAGTATCCCATTTGTAAGACAAGATTATTAGACTGGTTAAAAGAGAAAACCTCAATCATATTCTGTTTACAATAGGTTTTATAGTTTATTGTTTTAAAGTCTGTAGCTAAGAACTCTACTATCTGTACTACCTTTAGTTATTTCTATTTTCTGTTGTTTCTCTGAGTGTTGTTTTTTTCATCTACATGGATTTCTGATATTTGAATGGTCCATTGTACATGGAACTTGTAATATTTTTTGTACAGTTATTTTCATTGCTGTCGTATTACTCCTGTAAAGAGGATTTGCCTCTGCTTCTGCCAGTCAGCCATAGGGAGCAACCATGCTGAATCACATCAGTTTCAAGTACTGAGCTGATTTGAGGCTGAGCTAAAAGCTTGGTGGCAGCTTATCAATTCTTGTTTAGGTTTATGCCTAAATTGCAGCCCTATTGTAGTTCAGTCTAAAACAAGAAAGTTCATCAAGAACCTTTTAAAGACTCCTTTGATCCTAGCCCTTCATCCTTTAGTATGTTAAACTATTAAGTTATCCCTGAGTCTCTCAGCATTGCAGTTTCTCTGATATCCCTCTGTTCAGTTTGCAGCGGTAATGGAGATCCAACTTCATGGTTTACCTTTCCTGGGATTTTGTCTTTTTCCTTGTCAATTCCTACAAATTCTTGGTCATAATTTTTAAACATTATACATTTGAAAATTTTAAAAAAACAGCATTTTTCCAGCACAGTAGTTGGTCCAATTTGAATAATCTATCACCACTGAAAAGTAGAGCCCTTAATATTATAGAAATTTATTTTAATTACATAATGACATAAATAATCTTTAAATGCCTCTTTTTCATTCAAAGAAGCTGCTTCAGTCTTTATGAAACCAATTTTGAGTAGTTGGAGTAGGAAAAAGAATTATCATCATTTTACACATGAAATAATTAAGACATGGGATCTGAGGCATAAAAATTTTTTTTTTTCTGTTCATTTCACTGACTTGAAAAACTGGGAATATAATTTAAGTATTTAACTTTTTTCTAAATTGTATTCCTGCTCAGGACACATCGATGTTGTAGACTTTGAAATGATACTGATTGATTAGTTTTTAGATTTCTGGCATTTATTACTTATAGTCAAGTGAAATGTACAAGTAAAGTTGAAAACATGGCAACTTATCACAAAATTGTTTCTGTTCTTACTAACTTACAACTATTTAGATTTTGCATCTCAATATGTCTATCTTGGGCAATACTTTCATTTCGTTTTTACATTTTTAATAACCATTTATATAAATGGAGTATCAGAACAAACATCTAATACCTTTTCATAATATAATAAAGATAGTAAATAATCTTAGTCATTATTTTTCTATAAATATTATTTGGCAAGTTTTATAAATTATTTTTAAATGAAAAAAGACTATGGACAAGAGCACAGGATTAAGTTTTCAAGAAGATCCAACTATGTATTTAAGGAACAGCTCCTGTTTTTGAACAGTTACAATCCAGTGGAGAACATAGGTATGTAATACAAATTGAAGATATTGAACTGGAGGGAAAGTGATAATGGCTAAAGGGAGAGTCATGCTGAATGTGAGGCAGGTATGAATCTATGTTGACTCAAAAATTAGGAACAACAATTTAAGTGGCTACTTCTCTTCACTCCTTTTCAGTAGCACGACAAATACTGCAGGATCCTGGCTGTAACTAAAGTGCGAGAAATGGCTATATTAAGATATCTCTTTTTTAATCTAAACACCAAATGGTGGACCTCACGAATAATATAAATTCCCAAGGCATGTGTCTTATTTAGATGAAACATACTTGGCACATGGTACATATTCAACAAATTTTCATTAAAATGAATGTGGTTGGGTTGCAGTAGATATTTTTATTAAATGAAGCATTAAATGCCTTATATCTTTTCTAGCATTGTTCAATTGAAATGGAAATTCTTCAACATATTTTGTCTTTTTTTTTACACATTCATGATATTTCACAATATTGTATTTTATAAGAGCAGTTGCATTTCTGCTTACATAAAATGTAATGCTTCCCATGTGAAGATAGAAGTATGACATCATCCACATGTCCATTTATCTGTGGTAACATATTTCACTTGGAAGTATGTGAAAGGGAATAATATTTTAAGATGGTTGAGATTAAGAATTATTTTGGAAGAGTAAGAAAAAAGCATTTCACAATGTTATAACCTACTTATGGGATCCCATATGATACATGTTACCCACTGTAGATCTTTCTTTACTCTTTATAGCATGCACTCTCGGACTTGTACAGTAGGTGCTGCTCATATTTATAGACAGTGTTAATCTGGATAAAATCAAGAAAGAAATGTGTTTCTTAAAAATTACCTGGTGACTAGATTTAATCTGAGGAAACTCGCAACTGTGTGTATCCAGCAAATTTACCTCCTCCATTAGGTTTGGTAAAATGAGATTGAAACCTATAATAATGAAATCAAAACATTATTACATATACTTCTAACTATCAGGAGAAAACTGCATATTAAAAAAATGAATTATACTCTAGTTCTCTTTGAGGGTCATCCATCTTCTAGGACATTACAAGTTACTGGTAATGTAATTGGTGACATCAGTTCACATGAATTTATCCTGTCATATTAAATTTGAGAAAATTCTCTAATAAAACAGTCTAGAAAAGATATCTCCTAGAGGAGAAAAGAGACATTATCTTGTCATTTGTTTCCCTTACTCTCTGATCTATCCTTCCTTTTCTTTTTTCTTTTTTTAGTTTTAAGGAGTGAAGAATTTAATAGGCAAGGAAGAGGGCAGAAGGAAGAAGCTCTCCCCCTACAGAGACAAAGCAGGGGTGGGGGGGGTGGGGGGAGCTCCAAAGCTGAGAGAGGGAACCTCCCTATTCTTCCTTTTCTTAAAGGGTGTCTGACAAGGTTGTCAAAGTGATACTACAAAAATTATAAGGGGTAGTCCCACTGGGAGGGAGGGAGGAGAATATAACCTACTATTTATGGACTATGAATGAAACAAGGGCTATTGCTACTTTTTGATCTAATTTCATAAAGGTGGGTAATTGCCAGTTCCCTTTGTTGTGCTATTATAGAAATGTCAGTGTGGTTTTAAGATTCTACATAGGCCATGGGCTTTAAACTTCAAATGGATCCAGCAAGAATAGAAAAGATTTAAAGACAAGCCAGAAAATAGTCATTTAGTGTGGTAATCAAGCAGAATTATTCTAAAACTGAGCAGTATAAAAAACATTTATGTCATTCCCAGTTTAGTGACTAACAAATAATTCACAAAAGGAACCTACTAAAATTAGATATTTTCCAAATTTTATGGAGTTTTTTCTGAACAATCTGATAGATGGTGGCTTTTATTGTTCATGCTGCATTTTGGATTCCCAAGGCAGTGTGTTAGAGATTTTATGGAAGGGAAGCAGAAACTAGGGGCATCTGAATTGCTCCGGGAATTATCTAAATATTTTTTACCTGTCCTCACCTCTTTAATGAGAGTAATGATATCTAACCCTGACTACCTAGGTAAGAACTTTGCCTAGAAGAGTAATAAAATTATAAAATGTTAATCACTTTGTATCTTTTTGCAATTAAGATTCAGTATCACTATTGACATAGTTTACTGTTTCTATTTATGCAACACATTGTTGAGAATTTAGGATATGGACTTATTGCCTTATAAAAATCTTATAATTTACACTTATTCTTCCAGTATAGAATTCCTTAATCATTGTTAATGGATTTTGAGGTGATCTATAAATGTATGGGTCTCAGGAACCATAAACACAATTTAGAGTTCATGGCTTTTTGAATCCTCAAGGAGATCTTTGACCCCCAAAAGCTGACTAATACTCCTTTGGGAGTGTAATCCACATATTACTATGTAGCATTTTTTTTTTTTAAAGAAAGAATGTCAAGAGCCATATCTAGGACCACTTATTTTTAACTTATCCATAAAAGGCCTTGTACTATTATTAGAACATTTAAATGAATGTTTTTAAAGTACAGCAAACAGGAAGGAAAGCTTCTAGGTAAATAGAATGCATTGATTTTCTGCTATATGTCAGACATTCTGTCATGTTCACCATGCAGATCTGATTTTTGTAGAATGAGTTGTATATATGAGTGTAACTAAACATGATGACTATCAGGTAAAAAATAGTTTTTAATACCAACACTAAACACAGTATTTTAATGAAAATCAACAGATTTGGCAGAAACTAACTTCTGCCAAACTTTGCTGCATATTATAATCTTCCTAAAAGATTTTAAAGCCCTGCAGAGCATAGATCCCACTCCAAATCAATTGAATAAAAAACTCTTGGGAGGGTGGTTCTGAGCATTGATGTGTTTTAAAATCTCCTGAGGTGATCCTATTGTGCAGAGAGTATTGAGAACTACTCCTCAACTATTTAAACGAACAATACCTAATTATATCATTCAAGCAGTAGCTGCATTTGAGTACAATTTTATTTAATTTATTCTGACAAACTCAGAATTCATTCATTCATTATTCATAAAATATGGCTCTATAGAATGCCTGCTGACAGGTGAGTACTTTGTAAGATGTTGACAATTAGTAATAAATGTTTGGCTTATCCTCAAATACATTACAGACAAAACAGTAAAATGATTATTCTATTTGGGCTTGAATTGTCATTCATAGAAAGTTGCTCAAGTAGTTACAAGAGAAAAGCAATTTCTTTGTAATTCTTTGTGGTTTTGATATATTCAGTTTTTTCAAATGGTCTTAAGACTTTTTTCATAATTTTGTTTTTTATTTCATCCAACTGTCAAACATTTAGCACACTTTTGTAAGTTGCCTCCTACAGAGGCAACTGAACTCAAATGAAATACAACACTTTACCTTGTTCACTGTTTTCTCTCTAAATGCATGACTCTAAAATATTATTTGAGCACACAGTAATGTTCAGCAATCCTATTATATTTTCCCGATAAATTAGCTTTTAAAATTATCTCACAGATTAGAACTAATGAGTTCAGACATGTTGCAAGGTCCAGCATCATATAGAAAAATTAATTTTATTTCTATACACTGGCAATGAACCATATAAATGCAATTAACAAAATAGTTCCATTTAAAGTTGCATAAAAAATAAAGCACTGAAGCCCAAATTTAACAAGGAAGTACAAAACTTAAATCTTAAAAACTACAAAGAGTTTATGATATTAAAGAAGATTCAAATAAATGAAAAACATTTCTCGTTCATGGGTTAGAAGACTTAGTACTGATCGATATATTCAATACTACTCTAATCAACTTCCCAGTGGATTCCTTGCAGAAATTGACAAACGGATACTAAAATTAGTATGGAAATTTAAAGTAATCCAGAATAGCCAAATGATCTTGAAAAGAAGAACAAAGTTGGAGGACTCACACTTTCCAATTTAAAACATACTGTAAAGTTACAGTACCCAAGACAATGTGGATCTTGCATAGACTTCTACATATAGATTAATGAAATAAAATTGAGAGCCCAGAAACAAATTCTCATATTTAAGGTCAATTGATTTTGACAATAGTGCCAAGACAATTCCATAGGGAAAGAATAGTTTTTTCAATAAATGGTGTCAGGGCAACTGGATAGGCACATGTAAAAGAATAAAATTAAACTTTTTCTCACACTATATATGAAAATTCACTCAAAATAAATAATACACCAAATGTCAGAGCTAAAATTATATAACCCTTACAATAAAATATAGGAATAAATCTCTGTGACCTTGGGTTATGCAAAGCCTTTTTAGATATGACACCAAAATCACCAATGACAAAAGAAAAATAAATTTGCACTTTTCCAAAGTAAAAATTTGTGTGCTTTAAAGAACTCTATTAAAAAGTGAAAGGATAGCCAACAGAATAGAAAAAAAATTACATAGCATATATCTGATAAAGGACTTATATCCAGAGTATATAAAGGACTCCTACAACTCAAAAACAAAAAGACAAACAACCTATTTTTTTTAAATGGAGAAAGGACTTGCATTGACATTTCTCCAAAAACATACAGTTGGTCAATAAGCACATAAAAATATGTTCAACATCATTAGTTATTAGGGAAATGAGAATCAAGATGACAATGAGATTTTTAAAAATCACACCAGAAAATAACAAGTATTAATGAGGACGGTAGATAAATTGCAACCCTCATGCATTGCTGGTGGGAATGTAAAATGTGCAGCCATTGTGCAAAACAATCTGGCAGTTCCTAAATAGGTTAAACACAGAGTTCCCATGTGATTCAGTCTTCCTCTCCAAGGTATATTTCCAAGGGTACTAAAAACATACACCCATGTAAAAACTTGTACATGAATGTTCATAGAAGCATTATTCACAATGGCCACAAGTGAAAACAAACCAAATGCCCATCAGTTGAGAATGAACAAATAAAATGTATACTCAGGCAATGGAATGTAATTTAGCAATTTAAAAAGTGAAATACTAATACATACTACAACATGGATGAAACTTGAAAACCTATGCTAAGTCAAAGAAGCCAGTTTTAGGCCACATACTGTATAATTCCATTATCTGAAGCATCCCAAATAGATAAATTGATAGAGACAGAAAGATTAGTGTTTGCCCAAAGCTGGAGGTGAAAGAAGGTGAGACGGGCATGATTTTAACCTGTTCCAATTTAGCTTTCATCTTTACCATGCTACTTAAATTGCTCTTCTCATAGCTAAAAATATTTCAGTATTGCCAATCCAGTGGCCGATATACTAGCAAAATTGTTTATCCATCTAGTATTAAAACAGTTTTAACACTTAATTTTTAGGATACCACTTACTCCACTTAATTCTGGCTTCTATTCTGGTTTTACTTTACTAGACACTCCACTCACATCAGTCTCCTTTGCTGGCTTTTACTTTTCTTCCAGGCCTTGATAGAGGAACATTATGAAAATGTTCCATAATAATTGTGTTGATGGTTGCACAAATCTGTTAATATACTAAAAGCTATTGGACATGTAAAAGGGTGGAACTGAATGGTGTGTGAATTATATTTTAATAATGCTATTGAAAATTCTCTTATAGGACTACTCGCTTATCATCTTTCCTCACAACACCACCGTTCCAGTCGTCATTTTCAGCCTGGCCTCTTCTTTCATTGAGGAAAAAAAAAGCACTCAAAGCAGAGGGGAAAATGCAGCTCTTATTTTCTATCCTTAGTCCCATCTACTATTGCCTCCTCAGTGTCCTTTGTTGCTTTCTTCTTCCTGACTTCTATACAATGGAATGTCCCAGGTTCAACCCATAGAGCTCTAGCTATGCCAAACTCCTAGGTAATCACAACTTGTTTCATGGATTTTAATAGATCTGTATACTAATGAATTTCATGTACATTTCTAGCTTAGTGCGCCTGTTAAACTCCAGACCTATATGTACAAGTGCCAACTCAGTAGCTAAAAGTTCATGTTTAATGCTTGACTCCTTATTTCACATGCTTCCAAAATCTATTTCTTCCTATGTGATCTTCCCTATCTTGGCAAATGGCAACTTTATTCTTCTATTTGTTTAGTCTAAAAGCCATGGAATCCTTTCTGACTTCTTTCTTTTACTAAATCTTACTGAGCACTTATCATTTCCTCTATTGTTATTTCCTCATGGAAACCATCACTCTCAATTTCATTACTGCAATAGCTGCGGGTCACAGCCTCATTCTGGTGCTCTAGATGTCAAGTGGGGGAAGGAAGCTTGGGAATTTAGCATTTAGGATGTATCTTTCATTTTATTTGCCCTGTTTCAGTACACCACTTTCATTCTTAGTGTATCATATTCCCCATTTCATAATCCCTCTCATTTGCTCTTACTGGAAGATGAATCTTAGTTTTCTGTTGTGGAGTAGCAGTCTTCTAGCTGGGTAGGATGGGGGGAGGAAATTTGTGGATCTACTTGCTTTTTATATATCCTTCCAACCAATATTTATGTAGTCAATCCAACCTGTTCCACTTCTTTCAGAAATACCTAGTACTACTTCACACATGCAATGTTCAGAGTTTTCCTACTGGACAGCTGACTTTTCGGTTTTCACAGATCTACTTATTTAACTTTATTCTGTATCTAAAATTTGCATCTGTTATTTTCTCTCTTCCTCCTTTGTTTTTTTTTCCCTTTAAAAAAGATATCCCTCTCTGTTTTGGTACCAGTACCATGCTGTTTTGGTTACTGTAGCCTTGTAGTATAGTTTGAAGTCAGGTAGTGTGATGCCTCCAGCTTTGTTCTTTTGGCTTAGGATAGACTTGGCGATGCGGGCTCTTTTTTGGTTCCATATGAACTTTAAAGTAGTTTTTTCCAATTCTGTGAAGAAAGTCATTGGTAACTTGATGGGGATGGCATTGAATCTGTAAATTACCTTGGGAAGGATGGCCATTTTCACGATATTGATTCTTCCTACCCATGAGCATGGAATGTTCTTCCATTTGTTTGTATCCTCTTTTATTTCCTTGAGCAGTGGTTTGTAGTTCTCCTTGAAGAGGTCCTTCACATCCCTTGTAAGTTGGATTCCTAGGTATTTTATTCTCTTTGAAGCAATTGTGAATGGGAGTTCACTCATGATTTGGCTCTCTGTTTGTCTGTTGTTGATGTGTAAGAATGCTTGTGATTTTTGTACATTGATTTTGTATCCTGAGACTTTGCTGAAGTTGCTTATCAGCTTAAGGAGATTTTGGGCTGAGACAATGGGGTTTTCTAGATATACAATCATGTCATCTGCAAACAGGGACAATTTGACTTCCTTTTTTCCTAATTGAATACCCTTTATTTCCTTCTCCTGCCTAATTGCCCTGGCCAGAACTTCCAACACTATGTTGAATAGGAGTGGTGAGAGAGGGCATCCTTGTCTTGTGCCAGTTTTCAAAGGGAATGCTTCCAGTTTTTGCCCATTCAGTATGATATTGGCTGTGGGTTTGTCATAGATAACTCTTATTATTTTGAGATACGTCCCATCAATACCTAATTTATTGAGAGTTTTTAGCATGAAGGGTTGTTGAATTTTGTCAAAGACCTTTTCTGCATCTATTGAGATAATCATGTGGTTTTTGTCTTTGGTTCTGTTTATATGCTGGATTACATTTATTGATTTGCGTATATTGAACCAGCCTTGCATCCCACTGGCTAGCCATATGTAGAAAGCTGAAACTGGATCCCTTCCTTACACCTTATATAAAAATCAATTCAAGATGGATTAAAGACTTAAATGTTAGACCTAAAACCATAAAAACCCTAGAAGAAAACCTAGGCATTACCATTCAGGACATAGGCATGGTCAAGGACTTCATGTCTAAAACACCAAAAGCAATGGCAACAAAAGCCAAAATTGACAAATGGGATCTCATTAAACTAAAGAGCTTCTGCACAGCAAAAGAAACTACCATCAGAGTGAACAGGCAACCTACAAAATAGGAGAAAATTTTCGCAACCTACTCATCTGACAAAGGGCTAATATCCAGAATCTACAATGAACTCCAACAAATTTACAAGAAAAAAACAAACAACCCCATCAAAAAGTGGGCGAAGGACATGAACAGACACTTCTCAAAAGAAGACATTTATGCGGCCAAAAAACACATGAAAAATGCTCACCATCACTGGCCATCAGAGAAATGCAAATCAAAACCACAGTGAGATACCATCTCACACCAGTTAGAATGGCAATCATTAAAAAGTCAGGAAACAACAGGTGCTGGAGAGGATGTGGAGAAATAGGAACACTTTTACAGTGTTGGTGGGACTGTAAACTAGTTCAACCATTGTGGAAGTCAGTGTGGCGATTCCTCAGGGATCTAGAACTAGAAATTCCATTCGACCCAGCCATCCCATTACTGGGTATATACCCAGAGGACTATAAATCATGCTGCTATAAAGACACATGCACACGTATGTTTATTGTGGCATTATTCACAATAGCAAAGACTTGGAACCAACCCAAATGTCCAACAATGATAGACTGGATGAAGAAAATGTGGCACATATACACCATGGAATACTATGCAGCCATAAAAAATGATGAGTTCATGTCCTTTGTAGGGACATGGATGAAATTGGAAATCATCATTCTCAGTAAACTATCACAAGAACAAAAACCAAACACCTCATATTCTCACTCATAGGTGGGAATTGAACAATGAGAACACATGGACACAGGAAGGGGAACATCACACTTCGGGGCCTGTCATGGGGTGGGGGGAGGGGGGAGGGATAGCATTGGGAGATATACCTAATGCTAGATGATGAGTTAGTGGGTGCAGCACACCAGCATGGCACATGTATACATATGTAACTTACCTGCACATTGCGCACATGTACCATAAAACCTAAAGTATAATAATAATAATAATAATAGTAGTAATAATAATAATAAATAAATTAAAAAAATAAAAAAATAAAATAAAATAAAAAAGATATTCTGTACTTGTCACTGGAGTGCAGTCTCTCAAGAACCAGCAATAAACAGTTTTTCAATCTTAAGTTTACTTACAGTCACAATTATCATTTTAACCTGTTCCAATTTAGCTTTCATCTTTACCACGCTACTTAAATTGCTCTTCTCATAGCTAAAAATATTTCAGTATAGCCAATCCAGTGGCTGATATACTAGCAAAATTGTTTATCCATCTAGTATTAAAACAGTTTTAACACTTAATTTTTTAGGATACCACTTACTCCACTTAATTCTAGCTTCTATTCTGGTTTTACTTTACTAGACACTCCACTCACATCAGTCTCCTTTGCTGGCTTTTACTTTTCTTCCAGGCCTTGACAGACTAGTGAGACCAAGGGTTCTGGTGTTAGACGTCTCATTTTTTTTAAACTCTATTTTATTTTATTAAGTTTATTTACTCCATAGATTTTAAAATGTGCTAAATGAAATTAGCTGGGCATGGTGACACATGCCTATAGTCCTAGCTACTGAAGAGCTGAGTCAGGAGGATCACTTGAGTCCAGCAGTTTAAGGTTGCAGTGAGCTATGATTGCACCATTACACTCCAGCCTGGGAGACCGAGTGAGACCCTGTCTCTAAAAAACAATTTTTTAAAAGTTAATAAATAAATAAATAAATAAATCTTAGTCAAATTGTTAACTCCCAGATTTATAAACAGTTCTGAACTTTCCCTTGGAATTCAGACATGATCATATACTTACTTCTGACAGCTCAGCTTGGTTGTCTGAAAGGCATTCTCATTTCAATATATTTGAAACATAAGCCTTCCTTCAATTCCCCAAACATTCCACAGGTTCTCTCTTCCTAGCACAGTTAATGGCATCATATTCTTTAATCCTCTGCTTAAACTCTCCTATTGCTTGTCACCATACTCTTAATAAAATCTAAACTATTACCATGGCCTGTATGGTCCTTGGTCATCCAGCCACTGCATGCCTTTTTCATTTCGTGCCATTCTATTCTCCTTCACCTTACCTTCATTATTTCCTTGGAGACACTGAGTTCAGCATTCAAAGGGTCCCAAGGCCTTAGTGCTTTTCCAGTTTTTTCCTTAAACATATAACTCAAATAATCTGCTCATTGCCAACTCGATATTTTAACTCATTTTGAACACAATAATCACATACTTGTTATCTGTCTTTATTTTCAGTCAATCCTTTTTTTAAACCCGTATCTATTTTCTTTCCGTTATGTTTCATTTCCATCCCATCTCATATCTATTATCCATCCCAAGATAATTTTCTTCATTATCGTGTTTATTTGTTTTCTTTAAAAAAGTCTATCTTTTTTTCTACAAGACATAATTGAATAAAAGAAATAAATTAACGAATATATCATAGCATGAAGGAGGAGAAACAGTGATTAAGGGGATGGGTTTTGACATTGAGTTATCGGGACAACCTGGCATTCGCATTCACCTAGTTACTTAACCTATGTATCATTTTTTATAATTTAAAACAGAGCCTATCAAAAAGGAAACATTGGTAAATGTTAGTTAATAAAGAGTGATCAAGGAGTTAGTGGGAAATCTGAAAGTGTGGTGTGATAGAAGTCGGGAGTATAGTTTTTCAAAAAAAAGGACATATTTTAAAAGGGTGATGCTAAAATGTCAAGTCACATACAAAATTAGAAGTGTCCCCTAGAAAATATTAAGAGAAGAACTGACTTTATTTTATTGGGGTTTTTATTTTTGAAAAAAAAATTTAGAGAAAAGGTTATATGTTGGGTGGGAAGCAGTAGTACTCTGGCCAATTTATTTGATACTGGAAGTGCAGTCATCATTTGGCATAAAGAAATAGCTGCCCAGTTTCTTCAACAGGATAAACTTTGGTCTTTGGGTTCAGAGGAAAACATTAAGGAACAATGCAATGTCTTCTTACTCAACTTCCATGTAAGCTCCAGGTCCAAGACTGATTTTTCCATAATGCAAATATTTCGTTTTTAAATCCATTTATATCCGCTTTCTATTTTCTGGTATTAGAATGTATATTTTATATTTAGTTTTTGATATTATGTATTTTGATCATTCTTCTATATATGTATAGGCACCTGGTGGGAGGGCTGTATAGATGATTATATTCAGAAACCACATTAATGCAGAAATCTATAAGGACTCTTTTTTTCAAGTGTCTTGTGTTCTCCATTCCTAGGCTCTTTCTATTTAAGTCAGATTATAACAAAATTATGTATGTACCTTATTGTCTTTTCTTCTTTCAGAGATGACATTTTATTTTGCATATTTGTAGAGGATTAATGATATTCATTAAATAAAATTTTCTGTGGTTTCTGCAAAGCATTTAATAAATTCATTGGCAAATATAAGGTAATCTATTGTATAGCAAAGTTTAAGAAATAGATGAGCACCACCTAAGCAAGGTATTGCAACAGGAGAAAGAGGATATTAAATAGGGCTTCGGGAGTGATCCTTTTCAACTTTGATTTTAAGAAGTTATTTATCCAGTTACTGTGTATTGCCATGCAGAAGAATTCTGATCTATGTAGACATGGTGTAAATTGAAGAAAGACATCATGGCGCGCTATTTATCTTAGTCATGTTGTGTGACTTATCTCACTTCCTTTCAGGGATAGAAGCACACATCAGAATCTTATATATTTAACAGCATATATGTTTCTTAGATAATGCATATAATCCCCATTCAGCATTCTGGGTTTAATAATTTCTTATTAATACTAATTAATAGAAATTAATTTCTTATTAATTTCTAATTAACACTATTTTAATATTCCTTTCAGATACTTTTATATATCTATTAATAGAGTAGGTGGGGAAAATTGTTAATATAATCGGTACCAAGCAGGGACAAAACATGAAAACAGCCCACTTAACAGAATGAAGTCTTTAAACACTTTTTAAATTATTAAAGCTTTATCCAATATTTGTTTAATGACTAATTTACATAAATATCTTCTTAAAAATTAATGCAGGTAATTTATCTCTATTGTCAGAAAAGCTGTGCTTCCTTTTATAAGATATTTTTAAAAATTTGACATGTGCCATTTTTGTTTTCATTACCAGGAAACTTGGATAAGCCCAGAGCTTAATTGTATTTACCAAATGCCAGATGCCTAGTAACAACAATTTCTCTGTTATTTAATTGTTTTTTTATTACTTGCAATTTCAATTTTCTGATTCATATTTACTTAATTTGTATGCAACTTGGTACTCTAAAAATTGTCTAGACATATATTTTAAATATACAAAAACATATTTTTCATAGAAAAATCATGAACTTTGCTTTTAAGAAGAGAAAAGCAGAATTAATAATTTAAAACACATTTTGTATGTATTCTCAGTAAATGAGAAAATAAGACTTCAAAGTTATCATATTAAATACTGTGTGATCTTTTCTGAAATTGACTCAGATTTTTTTATAGCAATCACAAGGATGAGGAAATAAGCTGCAAGTCTATTTAATCACAATATTAAGGGAAGAAATAAAGCAATCACCAATTACAAAAATTATTACAAAAATGATACAGCTCAAAGAGTAAAATGTAGACAACTGATTTAGAGGTTTAGGAGACAGATTATTGTAAATAATCTAGGTTATTAACGGGATCCTGACTAAATGCAGCTCCATGATACAAGTACCTGCTAAGAGACCATAAAATGTAAATCCTCAGAGGTAATACAATCAACCCTCCTTACCTACAGATTCCACATCAATAAATTCAACAAACCATAGATAGAAAATACTCCCCAAACAAGAAACAATACAAGAATACAACATTAAAACCAGTACAAATGTAAAAACACAGTACAAAAACTATTTATATAGCATTTACCTTGTAGTAGGTATTACGAGTAATCTAGAAATGATTTAAAGTATACTGGAGGATGCGCATAGGTTACTTGCAAATACTATGCCATTTTTTATAAGAAAGTTGAGTATTCATAGATTTTAATACCTGAAGGGGTCCTGGAACCTATCCCCCATGGATACCAACGGACAACTGTATTTCAAATATATTTACTCTCACTATCTCCTATTAAGGATCAGCACAAATATGAATAAATAAAAAAGGTTCAGAAAATAAATATATTCTAAATCATCAAGATGTTGGAAAATAGCCCATTATTTTACTGTGGGGGCATCTCATACTGAAGAGGCTTCTCAAAGGAGATGGATAATTCCTTAACTTCAACAGAAATTACTGGTTCTTTGAAAATGTTTTGTTTTTTTTTAAGAAAATATGTTCACACTTTTACATTAAAAGATGTCAGATAGACAGTTACCTGAGACTTGTATTTATTATTTAAATCTTCAACCTCCTACCCCTCTTCCTAAGTACCATATCAAGTCCTATTAGTAAAAGCTAAATGACCAGTTACCTTGAGGAGTGATGATGACTGACATTAAAATAATTAAAAGCTAGATTTCCAAAGTGTTACTAAATATTAAGCTTAATTACAATAATAGTTTAATAAAAGGCACCAGTTCTCTTTGATGTAAAATTAGAACAATGATTTATTTTTGATAAAAGGGAAAGAAGGAGTGATATTCTAATCTAGACCTCATGTCATTTAATTTATACCAATTTTAATATTATGGAAACATTCCTAGTGATCTTTTTGTAAAAGAAATATTAATGCCCATGAAAAGACAGAAACTCGAATGATCATAGAGTGTGTGCATGATAACGCTATTTAAAAGACAGGTAAGGAAATGCCTAATTACCTTAGTCTGTTCTAAATGGAATTGCAGAGAGTGGCAAGTCTTACAGACTGTCATGGAGGTAGGGTCTAGCTCAGGGTCAGCCTAGAGATCAGTCTCTGGGACCCATTAGTGTCAGAGAAGCATTGGGACTCTCCATAAATATGAGTCAGTCCTGCCTCTGTTCCTCATTCAAATGGAATGCCAGCTCTCCTAATTGTTCACCTGCCACTGCTGGTACATATTTTGTGCGTGAGGAAAGTGTGTATATGTGAATCTTCTATATAACAGTCTTTTTAAATCCAGACTGGAAGCCTACTGAGAAAAGTTTGCTAGCAAATCACATCAATCTTTCACAGGATACAGCCTACCTGCAACATTGCTATAATACCGAACAAGCACAGATATCCTTCAGAAAATGAGCAACAGAAAGCATATTCCTACAAAAACATGCTGCTGTTAAAACACAGGTGGCAGCCAGCTCTCTGGAGAGTCAAGGCACTGCCTTCCTTTCAAAAAAGATTTCAAGTAACAAACAGAAAACACTGTGAATTCTGTTCTCTAAGTGAATGAAGACATTGTACTTATAACTGGAATATCTAAGGAGTAGTCCTAGGAACAGTTTTCACAGGTTTATTTTATTTTATTTCATTTTAATACAACTTTTATAGCACTTATTTTGTGTCAAGCACTTTTTTTGCGGTCGTGGTAATCATGGTGGTCATGAGATGTGCTGGATGTTCTACTGCTGCCAAGAATGTAATTGAATAAGGGTTCCAGGTATTGTGCTGTGAAATCCATCACTACATTTGTACCCAGGCTGGACCTCACACAGGCTGGTCTAGGACCGTGACTTAGTTGACAAGATGCTAATGCAGATCTGGGAGACACGTGACTCCTCGAAAGACTCCCTTTTGCCAAGGACTTCCCAACAGCTTTGCAAACTTTTCTTAGACTGTGTTTTGAATGGGAGTATAAGATGCATCCACTCATCTTTCACTCAACCTTCCCTAAATTCAATCTTATCTTATTGTTCAAGGCATAAAATATATATATGATGTTTTATTTCATGATTTTAGCATGTCATTATTATGAATGTTTAAGAATACGATAAAAAAATGACAAAAAGAAGAAATTAATCTCTATTGCTTTTATTTTCACTTATGAATGTAAGTGGAAAATTCTAATTAATAAGCCTGAAAAATAATTGAACACCACACTAAAGAAAAATCAGAAATGAATATCAATAGATTTTTACAAATATGGTGTCAAACATATTTGTTAATATTCAGAATCTATTCTTTGAAACAGACATTAAATTGAAAATGTGAGATTAATTTCCTAACACAACTAAAGAAAATCCAATCATATTTCAAAGATCTTTTAGAAATGACTGTTAAAATTGCCAGGCTCATAAATACAAAATTTGTAAAATTAACATAAAAACTGAAAGAAAAACTTTTTTAAGTTTCTGATGTACTTGTATTAAACATTAGTTCAGTTTTCTAATTTTAGAACAACCCTCTGGTTAATCTTTAAGGTAAAAAAAAATCAATTAAACAATTTGAGGGACAAGTAGTTCAATTGATCCACTATTTTACAGTTTGTATTAGAGCTGGTAATGTCAAATGTGCAAATAACATTTTTTATTATTTTATGCTAATTTTTAAAAGTCTCTAAAATTTTAGAATATTTCAATTGAAATATTGGGCTTAAAAAATCAAGCTTGGGCATATATTATTCTACTTATTATAAACAAGATTTTAAGTCAAGGTTTTGTACATAAGTCAGTTAATTCCAATTTATAGTTGCATTCCAAGCCACAGATAGTTTTTGCAAATACATTCTGTACAACTGCATATTACATACTAGATTATAGATGATTCGAACAAAAAAAGCCAAGTCTTATTCCCTTTTATGTTTTAATAGAAAAGAAATCAGGGCCTGGCATGGTGGCTTATGCCGATAATCCCAGCTTTGGGAGGCCAAGGCAGGTGGATCATCTGAGGTCAGGAGTTTGAGACCAGCCTGGCCAACATGGTGAAACGCCGTCTCTACTAAAAATACAAAAATTAGCCGCAAGTGGTGGCACTCGCCTGTAATCCCAGCTACTTGGAAGGCTGAGGCAGGAGAATCGCTTGAACCTGGTAGGTGGAGGTTGCGGTGAGCCGAGATTGTGCCACTGCACTCCAACCTGGGCAACAAGAGCAAAACTCCGTCTAAAAAAAAAAAAAAAAAAAAAAAGTCAGATGTAAAACTGTGTTTTTCAGATGAAAATCTGTGTACAGCATATTGTATTTTATTGAAACATAGATGTCATTGATAATAACGCTTATCACTAATACAGCAAAACCAATGCCAATTCCAAGGGATAATCCATCTTTTCTTCAGGGATGGTACATTTGCAGATTTTTTGCATCTTTGAATTGATGACATATGATCAATCCCAGTATCTTCCATGAAGCTTTTAAAAATTAAATGTATGGTCTTGAGCTTTTATCCTCATTCTTAAGTTCTTGAATTCAGCCAAACCATGATTAATACCTTTCAGAGGGACTTGAGTAACATTATTTATAGATTTTAATCCCTAGAGTAACAACCCGCAGATAAACCTTAAGTGTCCTGAAGGTCTCCTCCCCCATTCCCACCTCTTATCCTCTAAGGACCATCAGGAATTATTCTGTCAAACTTTAATCCCATCATTCCATATTTTTCTTAAATATTTCCATATTTAAGATGTACACCTCTTCAGTTATCTCTTTTCCCCATATTGTCCTTTCTCTTGGGCCAGTTTCCCATTATCCATCTCTTTCCTGGTTATTTAACTTGTATGTAACCAAAACTCTATTCTGTTTTCAGTAGGTATATATTTTACTGTTCACATACCCAAGTGCAAAAACGTACCTTTATTTTCCTACAACTCAATTTAACTTTTAACGTAAGCTTCCTTCCACTCTGTAATAGAAAACTTAATCTTGCCAACTTAGAGTAAATTCAGTGAATTTTGTTATTCCTGTTTAATGTGGGTTTATAATTCAATTATGCTAAGATTTAAGTATACTTCTGGGGTTTTCTCTTTGCCCCTAAATAATGAAGTTGATTAAATTATAAGTTATTCTAAGCACACCTGTTGCTAGAGTGTCATTGTGGAGATAGAAATCTCTAGATTCTTCAGAATATAGAAACTTCTGAAGTCTTACGCATAAGCAAAAGAATGAGAGCTTAATGGTATTAAAATATATTATTCCCTTTCCACTTTGCCTTCTAGTGCCAATGACCCACTAATACATGAATTTTGTCTCCACAAGATCTCCAGTGAGGAAGGTCAAGACTGCATTAGGTCAACACTCTCCTGGCAGGCACAATAGCGCTTTCTCTCAGTTTTCTCTATGTCGTCATTTGGAAATGGCAAGAACTTGCAGAGATCATTCCACTCTACAGACTCTGACAATGTGGTTGAGTCCTAGGCATCACAAACTTCAAACGCCACACATCTTCACAGGGATATTTCTGTTCTTCAACATCAAGCTTTTTGTTTTTGCTTCAGCTGAACTCAGGTATAGAAGTGCAGGTTATTCCTACTGCTAAACTTTAAACTTAAATTGGGATTCCAGATGGGAAGGTGGAGGCAGTAAATTTACAACTTCACCCCACTCCCCTAATACACACAACTTAGTTCTGACACAGAAGCTTTTCTTTCCAAAACTCTCTCTCTCTCTTTACTGATTCTAAGAGTTTTTGAGTTCAGAGGTTGCAGAGAAGGACTTCTTTGGCCAACTAGTACACGTGGACTTTCGATCTCACACCTGAAACCTAGTTTTTTGAGCCTAGAAACAACAGAGAATGTGACTTTTTTCTCTTCTAGTCTAATGTGACCATTTCTCTCTCTAGTGAATGGTGGCCCTGGGTTCTGTACTCTGAATTTCGGTGGTCATGGAGTAGCAGAAAAAAGATTCTATAATTAATGTTTCAGGTTATTATTCTGCCACACCCAGTTGACATCTTCACATGCTTCTGTGAGTCTCTAATTTCGTAAACTAACCAGAAACACAGTCATTTCCAGAGGGCATTCCTGCCCTAAGCCAAACTTATAAATAACTTTCAGTAACTGCCTGTATTTGTCCATATCTCATGTGGCTCAGGATCACAAGATGCAAAAAGTATCCTCTTCTTTCTGTCATGCTGGGAACAGTTATTATTTCTCTACCTTCCTGTGGAAGTTCCTGCTACTTAAGATTCAGAACATTCATATAATACAATTTTAAAGTGAACTCTGGTTAATGAGACACAATTAATATCACTTTTTAAACTGGGTAACAAAGACGGACATTTTAAAATTAAAACCAGTTGCATGATTTTAAATACCCACTCAATTTAAGGGTATAGAAAAGTTGAGACTGAAGATGATTAATAAAAAAAGATTTTGATTCGAAGCAGTGTTTTAATATAATATTTAAAGTTGACAATAGGTATTTTTTTTAAAAATTAATTAAAAATTAATTTAAAATTCATCAGAAAAGTTATGAGGCAGGTGTGGTTTTTCATCTGGGGGACAGTGGAATTAGCTTTGTGAGCAAATGTTAAGGAGCAGTGGGGGAATAAAACACAAAGTATTATGTTTTCAAACCCAAGTGATGTTTTGAAATAAAATATTTATATTCTGCTACACTCTTCTTTGTCACAAACTCAAATTTCTTCATTCTTCAACTCATTCACTGACGATCTGGCATAACCCTCAGAGACTTCCTTATGTCCTCAAGTCCTGCCGTCTTTACAGGCTACCTACCCTCCTTGCATGTAATCCAGCCTGTACTGTAGCACTTCCCTACTTCATCTACAATGACCCTCTCATCCCCACCATTTAAATCCCTCCTTCATGGTCACACCTTAGACCCTAGTGGTCACCTAGAACTGCTCCACTTCTAGAATTACCAATAGAATGTCTGATCACAACCTTCTGTCCTTCTGTTTGAATTTTAAAAAACAAATTCATGCTTTTTATAATATATATATATTTTAATCTACAGAATCCTCTAATTTTTTCATAGTAGCTCTCTCTGGACATATAATTTTTTTTACTTCCTCCCTAAGTTTTAATGTTTTATCCATTTCAAACATCCTCCTTTGAGTATCTTTCTCTCCTTTGCCTTGTTTTCTTTTCATCAATTTTGTGTAGCAGAATCTCAATCTTGGTTGGAGCTCAACTATCTATTTCTCTGTGCCTGCACCTGTGCATATGAGCAGTGATTTAGAATATCACAAACTAAGGCATATTTGTTGTTAAAGCATTCATATGCCCTTTCCATAGTTGGCTTCTATCTCTTTACACTAAAGCATTTATTGCAATCATCTTCCACTGTCCACAAATTTCTAAATTCTCCTATCTCCTGTTAATTCTCTACAGATGATTTCATCTCCTTATTTCATAGAGAAATTAGGTAATTATCCCCTTAACTTCCTTCATTTAGCTCTACAATTTCACTTCCACCCATCTTGGGCTTCTTCTTCTTTGTAAGACATCTTTCATCCTGTCAATGGTTACTACCTCTACCTTTTCTCTGGAAAACATGCTCTCCTGAAATATCTTGGACTTGAGTTACTGATTCTTCCCTATTTTCTATCTTTAAGTTTACCTCACTATTGGTGTTACTGCATTCACATTTTTTTTTAATGGGAGGAGGAGAAAAAATGTTTCCTCCAACTGTACATTTCCCTTCTACTTTGCTTTGTATATTTTTACTTTCTCAAAGCCAAATTTTTGGAAGGGATTTGTCTGTCCTTATTCACTTTGTATTTCCTCAAAATTCTACTGCATTCTAGTGAAACTTCTCTTGTCTAAGCCACAATGACTTATTTGCTGCTAGATCAATCGACATTTTGAAATATAGAAATTATATTTACTTACCTTATTTTAATTTAGTGTTTAGTATTTAGTATTATTTCTGCCTTGTAGTATTATTTCTGCCTTGTAGTATTATTCATATTTTCTGAACATGAAACTGATATTCTGAAAAAAAATTGGTCTTGAATGAAAAGCTTCTGTCTCAGGATCCTATACTATGTTAAAGTAAAATAAAATAATCAATTACATTCTCATATTAATTTTTTCATGAATATTTACACTTTATTTTCTACTTGCAATCATGCCCTTTCATGGCCTATGTTGATAGCAGAAGCCATTGTATCTTCAGTTATTAATAACTAAAACTCATCTTGGGAACAGGGGAAGCTAATGAGAAAAGTTTGCCTTGTGAATATTCAAGTAGATGTAAGTACACTAAACATGTTAAAGACAGACCACTCCTCCTAAGTCATATAAAGTGACTCAAGCCAAAGTATAAAGGGAAACACTGAGAGAGTAAAATCTTACCTGTTGTTAGGAACTAGCTTCATTGGCTTAAAAACCCAAATATTAAGTGACAGATCTCCGATATATCTCTGATTTGATTTGAAAACATTTTCCAAGTTTTTCTCTTTTTAGTGACTCTTTTTTTCCGTTGAAAAACTTATCTTTTATGATGAGAAAACTATGCAGAAGAATAGTTGCAATTTGTAAAAAATTTTAGTTTATTGCTATAGCCCAGGAATGTATAAAATGCACTGAAAGTAGGAGAAAATAGGTTCTCAAGGGCACACTTTTCAGAAGAGATAGCACTTGAACTAAGGCTTGATGGATTGTATACAGTTTTCAGGTAGGTGATGGAGGAAAGGCATTTGGGCAGAGGGGCCAGTACATGCAAAATGCAGAGACATAGATATCATGAGATGTTTGGAGAACTACCAAGACCAGTTGTTCCAACGAAGTACTAGTTGAGACTTTTTAAAGTATAATTAACAGGGATACAATTCAAAATTATTTGGAGGAATAAAAACAGCAGGGTGGATTTATTGTTCACACAATGAAAAATCACTAGAGTGGCTGGTTTCAAGCACAGATAGAACTGAGAATTTAAAAGATACGTGAGTTTTCTGTTTTGGTTCTTCTCCCTCTCTGTTTCTCCTTTTCTTTCTCCTCTTTCCTTCTTCTTCCTCATTTTCTTCTTTTCTCTTTTTCTTCTGTGTTAGTCTGATTCTTAGGTAGACTCTTACAACAGAAAAACCAAAACAGCCACCAGCAGCAATACACTAAAATCATCCTCATATTAATGTATCATGAAGTGTGTATGCATCTTATGAGTAATCTTTTTTGCATGGAATGCAAAGTTCTTGATAAGATGTCTCCCATTGTCCTGTATTACCTCATTTTTTGTATTCTGTTCATGTTTCAGTTACATGCATGTTAGGTTAAGAAACTCTGCTTTAGATGGATGGGGAGCCTTTATCGGGAGTGTAATAAATTAATATGTGAGAAAAATGAGACAACTCTAGGGATGATTGTCCCTGTAAGATAATTATATGGATGATACAATGAGGTGGTAAATTGCTATGAGGTTTATGAGCATTCAGACAGGTTTTGACAAAGGCGGAGAAAGTTCTCTATAGTCTACACTATGTTTGTGTGACAATTTATTTCACCAATTACATATTAATGAAGATGTTTTTATTGCTATCAAACTCTGCAGTAAGTATGCTTATACAGAGGAGCTTGAGATTATTCTCTTTGGTTTTAGATTAGGAGGGGAAGTGCAAAATAAAAGAATAATGCACATTTTTAAATGTATGCCTATTGGCCAATAGCCCTCCAGGAAAATTTTCCTGGTTTTCACTTGCATGAAAAATCTACATGTTTCAATTTTCCAGCATCATGGGCTCCCTTAAATCATGTGTCTTTTTAATTGTCAATGTGATGATAAAATTATATTGGAAGAGAATTTCATTGTGTATGTTTTCACAAAGCAGGATCTATGTATAGTTGTCTCCTTTGTCCATTCATGGTTTGGTTAATGAAGGGTGGCAGAGATGGTTGCCTCAGCATGTTTACTATCTTGTGACTTAATTTCTAGTCTTAAAGTGCATCAGTGCATCTACCTGAAGCAGTATGACTGGTGTGAAAGAGAATTGACAAATTCTCCATTTTCCCCAAACACAATGGGTTAGCAGTGCAGATAAGGAAGGAAGGAGCCAAATGAAGATGGCATATATTACTGGCAGCATGTCTCAGATGGAATGGCCAGAAAAACAAATGAGAGAACCATTTGGATGTAATTAGAGAGCAGGAGGCAGAGAAAAGAAAGAAAAAGTCTGTAAAATAAGGAACAGATGATGCCTCTGTAGTCCAAACGCCCCAAAATTTTCAGCTTGCTTTTCCTGCTTGTTCTGCTGTAACAATCTATGTGGACACTCACTGAAATATACTTAGCCCTGAGATTATTAACACTTTTGAAATTGAAACCAGCTGCATACCAAAATATTGTAAACTAAATGTTTGAATTGATTCTTGGCTTTATTCATCCCCTATTAAGACATATATACCATTAAACTGCAGTTTTATTTTCAGTGCCCTTATCTAAACTACTCCAAAGAATATTTCCAGTTGCACAGTTTTAAAGTAGCTCTGTGTATGCCACATCCTAGGTGCTTAATTTGAATTTTAAATAAATTAGCTTATGAATCACTTTCCACATGTCTTTCATGAGTTTCCCTCCCATCTCCATTCAAAACAATTGAATCCCAAAATGATGGCTACCACTTTACTATTTGTTTATTCAAGAAACATTAAGTGCTAGCCCCTGAGGACACAAAAATTGTCCCTGGAAATTTCTATGCCTCTGATACCATTAAACATGACGTAAAATAGTGTGGGGTGCCCAAAGGGAGGAAGGGAGCTAATGTTTGAATGACTGCCTACTGTGTACAAGGCATTGTGTTGATCACTTCACACGCATTCTCTCCAGCCCTGAGAATTGTCCCGGGGTTATTCTTCATGCACATTTTCGGTAAACATAGCACACATATTAATGAAGTTTCTCCAAGGTTTTAAAGGAAGATCCAGGATGTGAACACCTGTTTTCTTTACCTTGCTGGATATTTCTAGTCCTTTCTTATTTCATTGAGCTAGGTAATATTTTTCCTGTTTTATTCAGTCATAGAAAATAGGAAGGTAAGTAGTGAGATCCTCAATCAGCATATCTTTCATTCCTAAAATATTGCTAGGACTATAATTCCGTTTTTGTTTACTTCAGGTTTTTCTGCCTAGAATTATTTTTTATAGTTTTGTTCTATATTTTCCTCCTACATTTTATATTTTTTGTCTTTACTAGACAAATCTCAGATGGACAGTTAAAACAGGGTTTACAACCCTTAGAAATGAATGTCTCCTGAATAGTTACATCTCTTGCCCCAGTAGCCATACATGAAAATTCTGCCACCCTATTCCTTCACTTTTGCCCCACTGAACATGTCCTACTCTCCGCCGGAACACTAAGGATAAGCAAAGGGCATGGGGCAGAGCATGCCTGTTATCACTGCAGGTCCTTCGCAAAGCAAGACTTTCAGACCCAGCTCCGAGCCTCTGTTACAGGGTCTTCGAAGGTCAAAATAGATAATCGTTTTCTTCTAAAGTACTGATATGTTTCAGCTGTGTCCCCACCCAAATCTCGACTTGTAGCTCTCATAATTCCCATGTGTTGTGGGAGGGACCCTGGGGAAGATAATTTAATCATGGGGGAGGTTTACCCCGTACTGTTCTTGTGGTAGTGAATCAGTCTCGCGGGATCTGATGGTTTTATAGGGGGGCAATCCCTTTCACTTGGCTTTCATTCTCTCTTTCCACTGCCATGTAAGAAGTGCCTTTCGCCTTCTGCCATGATTGTGAGGCCTCCCCAGCCACGTGGAACTGTGAGTCCATTAAACATCTTTTTCTTTATACATTACCCAGTCTGAGGTATGTCTTTATCAGCAGTGTGATAATGAACTAATACAAGTACATAACTGCTGTAATTTATGTTTAGAATTTCCTTTCACTTATACATTTATTAATACATTCTACAGATATTTTGTTGCTTGTTTTTAACTTTCTTTTTTTGGTAGAAATATATATTTATGGGGTACATGTGATGTTTTGATACAGACTGGCAATGTGCAATAATTATATCATGGAAAATAGGATATCCATCTCCTCACACATTTATTCTTTGTGTTTCAAACAATCCAATTACACTCCTTTAGTTATTTTTAAATGTACAATTAAATTGCTACTGACCATAGTCACCCTGTTGTGTTATCAAATATTAATAGTTTTTATTTATTCTTTCTATTTTTTAATGCCCATTAACCATCCCTACCTTCCCCCACACCACTACATTTCCCAGCCACCGGTAATCATTTTTCTACTCTTTATTTCCATGAGTTCAATTGTTTTTATTGTTTTTAATTGTTTTTATTTTTTATTTTACTTTAATTTCTGGGCTACAAGTGCAACACCTGTGGTCTGTAACATAGGCATACGTGTGCCATGGTGGATTGCTGCACCTATCAACCCATCATCTAGGTTTTGAGCCCCAAATACATTAGCTATTTGTCCTAATCCTCTCCCTTCCCTTGTCCCCCCACCCCCCTGACTGGCCCAGGTGTGTGTTGTTCCCCTCCCTGCGTTCCTGTGTTCTCATAGTTCAACTCTCACTTGTGAGTGAGAACATGTAGTGTTTGGTTTTTTGTTCCTGTGTTAATTTGCTGAGGATGATGGTTTCCAGCTTCATTTATGCCCCTGCAAAGGACATGATCTCATTCCTTTTTAGAGTTGCATAGTATTCCATGGTGTATAGGTACCACATTTTCTTTATTCAGCCTATTATTGCTGGGCATTTGCATTGATTTCATGTGTTTGCTATTGTAAATGGCGCTACAATAAACATATATGTGTATGTGTCTTTATAGTAGAATGATTTATATTCCTTTGGGTATGTATCCAGTAATGGGATTGCTGGGTCAAATGGTATTTCTAGTTCTAGATCCTTGAGGAATTAACACACTGCTCTCCACAATGTTTGAACTAATTTAAATTCCCACCAACAGTGTAAAAGCTTTCCTATTTCTCCACAGCCTTGCCAGCATCTGTTGTTTCTTGACTTTAAAATAATCATCCTTCTGACTGGCATGAGGTGATATCTCATTGTGGTTTTGATTTGCATTTCTCTAATGATTGGCAATGTTGAGCTTCTTTTCATATTTTTGTTAGCTTCATAAATGTCTTCTTTTGAGAAGTGTCTGTTCATATCCTTTACCCACTTTTTGATGGGTTTGTTTGTTTTTTTCTTGTAAGTTTGTTGATGTTCCTTGTAGATTCTTGATATTAGACCTTTGTCAGATTGATAGTATGCAAAAATTTTCTCCCATTCTGTAGGTTGCCTACATACCACAGATGTTTTGTTGGTTCTCTCTTATGTACTAGCCATGATTCTAGGTTCTTGGATTACAACTGTAAAATAAGAGAAAGAAAAAAAGAAATAAGAAGAGAAAAAGGAAGGGGAAGGAGGAGGAGGAAGAAGAAGACAAAGAAGATAGAGAAGAAGACAAAGAAGACAACAATATTGCTGTGCTCATCAGGTTTACAATTGAGTACTGTCATAGATTAAAATTTCCAAAAGGTGGAAATAGACATGTTAGCTACCATTCTAGTTACTTTATTTATCTACTTTTGATAATGATGATGACAACGTTTAGGTGATGATGATGGGAATGAAAAAAAGATCTGATTTCATGTTCACTTATGAATTTTATCTTTAGATATTTTTTTAAATGATGTCCTAGTTTATAGAAGATTGTGAGTTGATGCAGATGAAGGAAGAAATCCAAAATAGACTGGATGCTAAAATACCAAGTAAAGATGGCAAATTACAGAAATAATGGGACCTCATACTGGTGATTCTCAAACTTTGCTGCAGTTTCAAATCACCTGGGGAGCTTTATAAGAATCCTGACTCCCATTTTATACCCCATACCAAATAAATAAGACAGTCTGAGGTGAAACATAGGTGTCAAGTGATTTTTGCTTTGTTTTGTTTTGTTTATAACTCCTTTGATTATTTCAACATGCAAACAAACTTGAAAGCCAATGCACCAAACATTTTGTTCTCAAAATTTAATGTATGTTCTAATCACCCAGGGATCTTATAAAATGCAGATTCTGGTTTAATAGATCCAGAGTGGGCCCCAGATTCTCTGCTGCTGCTGCTTTGTAGACCAAACATTAAATAGCAGGGCTCTAAACATTCTTCCCCGTGTCAGGACTGTAAGAACTCTATAGATAGCCACCAGCCTTTTTCTGAGCAGTGGGTACCTCAAACCCCATTCAGTATGAATGAAAGCATGTCAATATGCTAGGACTAGGAAAAGCTTAGAAATATTTAGAGAAGAGGCTCTCCAACATAGGCTTCTGACATGTTTGAAAACAGCCCACAATATGGTCTGAATGTTAGTGTCCTCTGCAAAATTATATGTTGAAATCCTATCCCTCAAGGTGATAATATTAGGATGTGGGGCCTTTGGGGAGATGATTGGTCATAAGGGCTGAACTCTCATAAATGCAATTGGTACATCAATAGAAAAAGTCCAAGGGAGCTTGTTTGCCTCTTCCATCACATGAAGACACAGCAAGAAGGTGTCATCTATGATAAAGCAGGCCCTTCCCAGACACTGAATCTGCTGATGCCTTGATCTTAGAATTTCCAGCCTCCACAACTCTAAGAAATGAATTGCTGATATCTATTAGATATGCAGTGTATGGTATTTTGGTATAGCAGTGCAAATGGACTAAATGGGATTCCCATCCCAATCTGAGCATGAGAAGGACTCCTGGGACATATACCTGGAGATGCTTATCTTCTTCAAGGCCTTCAGGGAGTATCATCATCACATACTCAGCTCATGTTTAATCAACAATCAAACTTCTGGGAAGAGAAGAAAAAAGTTTACCATCTCTTTGTAGAACCCCAGTCTTGTAGCTTCATATCCTAAATGTATTTTGTAGGTGAATAATATGAGTATAGGTTAGTGTTCTACCTAGCGGGTGATTAAACAAATGATGAACTCTTGGTTATCAAAATACTCATACAGCTTTGGGATTTTGAACTCGTAAATATTCATGATGTGTGAAAAATCAAGACACATATTGTATAATCTCAGTCCCATAAAATTGGATGTTGTTTTATATACAGACAGGACCTAGAAGAACACATAAAACTGTAAACTCTGTGATTGTGGATTACTTTGTTCTTTGCTTCTTACGTTTTTCAGTTTCCTATAATGCACACATTAACTTTTTTTAAAAAAAGGGTTATTTTAAAAATTAAAAAAAAATGATGAGAAAGACATATTTTTTTTGTGAAAACATAGGCAACATTTAGAAATGAGATATCTAGTCCCAGGAGTGAGCATTCCAATTTCTTCCTAAAACTGTATTCTTAATAATTGCTTAAGATACCTTTTTCCCCACTCCAAATGTTTAGTAGGTCTATGAAAAATTTATTCTTGAAATATGCTTTGCCCATTTGGATTTTAAATTTATTTGAAACCGTGTCCTCACCTTTTTAAGATAAGTGTTAAGACAAATACTCTAAAGTCATCAAAAATGACTGACATGAAATAAAAAAGAAATGGACCAGTTTAAGAATGATACTTGTTTTTCTGCAAAATGAGGAAAGACATGACTATTTTAGCCTTTCAATCAGAAGAATTCTAATATGAACCCAAAACATTTGAACTGCACTTGCAAAGTGGTATTATTTTACTAATACAAAATGCAATGTATAATATCATCCTATGTATTATGTATTGGATATGCCAGTAGTAAATATCCAATAAAAAGTTGATGCATAGTAAATCAATTATTCTAATGAACTTCATCTTCTACTGTAAATTTATTGTAGAGTGAAGCAGCTTTTGAATTGGAAGTAGAATTGATAGAGAAGTAGAATAAGAATCTATTAAAAAACATAAAAATGTACAACCTCCTGAAAGTGCTTGTTTTCAGAGAAGTTGAGATTATAAACCACTTCAAATAATCCATGGATTCTCATTCATTAGAAAAGATACTTTGCCTGCAATAACATAAAAACCATACATTTTAACTAGTATCTTGTTTTCATGAGGGCAAAATGTTACATATGCAATCAAAACACATCTACCCACAGTATCTCAATTACAAATATCATTCAGTTAATCCCATCTCAAATTGGGTTTGAGATGAATTCAACAGTTCAGAGCTATTCATCCTAGCTCTAATCAACTGACAAAATATTTTATGGAAATAAAAACACCTCTGGTTTTTCCTTTCCTTTTTTTTCCTGTGACTGTTAGTAAAAGTGAAATGAACATAGAGTGGAACTGGCAGTGTTACAGTGCCTGGAACACAGTAGGATCACAATCTGTGATCTTAATTTCCATTTATATTTACATTAATTATTATAAGATTTTTAAACTTAGAAAATGATACGTATTTAACACCTTTGAATCATAAAAATTAAAACATGTATTGTAAAATTTACCTGAATAAAACAATATTTTGTTAAACTGAGTCAGTTGAACTCGGCCTTTAATGGATGTGTTATGTGTTTTTCAAGATAGTGTAGTTGTTTTCTATTACTGCTGTAATAAATTGTCACAAATTTAGCAGTTGAAAATAACACTCATTTATTAACCCCCAATCCTGTAGTCAGAAGTTTGGTTACAGAGTGGCTCAGCTGGTCCTTTGCTTAGTGCTTTGCAGTGCTGAACTCAAGATGTCAGTAGAGTGGTGTTTCTTTCTGGGAGATCTGTGGATGAATCCTCTTCCAAGCTCATTCAGATTGTCAGTGAATTCAGTTCCATGTGGTTACTGGACTGAGGTTTCCATTTCCTACCTGACTGTCATCTGGGAGCCTCTCTTATCTCCTTAAGGCTGGATAATCTCCCTATTTTAAGGTCCATAAGTCAATTACATTTGCAAGGTAAATGCAACTTCCCTTTTGCCATGTAACAGTCACAGGTTCTATGAATTAAGGCATGGGTATCTCTGGGGGACTATTATGCCCACTGCAGTTAGATTGATAAATGGTGATTGTGAGAATATTGAGCTTACTTTATGAAAGAGCAACAGCATAGTGACTGAATATGATCCAGGAAGCTGAAGGGGGAAGAAAACACTGGTTTCTTAGAATTCCTCCTGGCTCCATGAGACAGAGGTTTTGTATATTGTCAGAGATTTTACCTTTCTTTTCCAACACACATACTTTTAATGCTAAGGTATTTTATCTTCAATCGAGTAAAATAGCATTTCCCATCAAATGATTTGATTGCAAGTATTGTTATGTCACATGGCATCTAAACCAGGGTGTCCTGAGTCAAACATAAAGTACAAAAAAAGGAATTAATTAGATTCCCTTAAGTTGTATTAGATGTTTTATTTGAAAGAATTATAGGCCAACATAAACTCAGTTATTCTTATACTCAGTTACTCAGAAATGTGCATTTATGGACTGAATACATTTACAAATAAGATTGGGGAAATGGTACATTCTGTAGTGCTTTTTACAGAATAATAATATTTTGTCGGACTAGTTCAAGAAATTGGACATATGCAGGATAGTTGGCTTTGCCAAATTTAAATGCTTAGATGATTCAGTGGAAGTCTTTTAGGGATAAACTAAATACACGTTACTGAAATTCTTCTGTTTGCAGTGAATTTTAACTGCTATTTACAAGAAATTCTGTAAATCAAATGGCACGTTTTACTGTTAAAAAATGATTGAAAGCATCATAAATAGGAAGCTGTCTCAACATAAACCAATAGTATTTTTTAGCACCTGGTTCATGGTTAGCATTGCTCACATTCATTTGACTTTGAATATGTTTAGATTTTATAACTGAATTAGAAAAATGTGAAGGAAACTAGTTTCTCAATTTAATAAGGCAGTGGGTAAGTGGGAGCGGAGCTGGGTGGATGATGCTTTTTTAGGGGGGGAAGAAAACTAAAATAATTTTATTTATTTTTAGAATTCAAAAAAATATTTAGTTTATTGTCTTCCTTTGCTCTTTTTATTCTACCTTTAAGGTGTTTTGTTTTGTTCTATGAATTGTTTAGAATTACCTTCTGTAGAGTATTTTTTCTTCATAGTGAATGTATCTGCAGTGATTTTATACATTAATATTAAAATGTCCTTTCATCATACATTTCACCAGACATTATAACATTGAAAAATACTGTAATATAGTATTATTTGAAATATTTATGCAACAAATCGCAAAGTCCGTTTTACATTCCATTAAATCAAAACTTCACGTTGCCAAGAAATTACCTTAAAAAAATTTACACAAAACTATAAAATTGAGGTGATGTAATTATATTTGCAAAATAAAAACTAGTGCTATTCTTTTGAAATATAGTGGCAGGGTTACTTGTAAATATGTAAAGTCAATTAATATAATAATTATTTTTAAATTATTGTGGAAGGTAAGCATATGATCTTTTTAATGAGAGTAATTGGTTCACATCTCAGTGCAAACATTTCTTTGATCATTTAAGTGAAAGTTAAACTTTGGAGCTATAGGGAATTTTAATATTTCAAATGCATAAAAAATATATAAAAGCAAAAGTAAAAAATTTGATTTGCCTATTCTAGCCATAGAACACACCCAACCCTAATTTTGTAATTCATATATACTGATATTCTCCTCTATTAGCTTTGAATATATAGGGTATATCTCCAAGTAGTGCTTTTATCTGTCATAATGTTTCTTGTCTCTCTCTGATAGAGGTGCTTATGGAAGAGCTACAGGTGGCGGGTAGATTGGAGGAGGAACATATTCATTCCTATATATGTGTGGTTCACGTTAGTTCTCCCAAGCTGGAGAATAATTGTTTTGATGGAGAAAAATTTTATCCCTGTGTACAGCACAATGATTTGCTTGTAATAAGCACAGACTAATAGTAAATATGTTCAGTAAACGAGTCATTGATGATAACAGTGTTTATCTTTGTTGAAGCTTCAGAGTATTGGACCCTAAAACTGTAAGAAGTAAGAAAATGATCCCAAGTTCCCTTGGAATTGTAACATTTTATGATTTACTGAGATCCTAACATTCAGTTATCCTGAGTTTACCTTCAGTTACCTTATTAAATGTAAGCCTGGTCCTTCTCTTTTTTTTTTTTCTTTGTGAATTTAAAAATATTTTGACTGACATCTTTTTCCCTCTCTATATAGTGATTCCAAATTATCTGATGACAAACTTGTTTTTCTATGCTTTTAGAAAAAATTCCTTTAACCAACATTTCCCCATTCTCATTTTCAAATCAATCACGTCCTTTGTATTCACACTTGAGCCTGCCTTTTCTATAATCTATGTGTGAATTTTATATAAGTATTTATTCACATATTAGAATCAAATTTATTCCTTCCATTTTTCTGCTAGTCTTATAAAACTGTTCTTGATTATTCTCACGTATTCTCTAAAGTTTTTTAAATTTTTACTATTTTATAAAAATTATTATATTTGTCAAATATATAAATTTATTCTTCATATATTTTTCTCTTTAAGAAGGTACAAGTAGCTTCATTTGGAAAATTGTATCTTTTTCCTCCAAGTACATGCAGGATAAATATGATTCTTAATAATTCATTTTAATAATTAATTTTGATGAACCTCATTTTTAGATGAGATTTTATTTCAGAAAATTTATTTTAACACCTGGTATATTGCCTTTGTAAATATTACTTTGGTTAACTTTCTAATAAAGGTAAAATTAAAGGATATGTCTTAATGGAAACGTTTGAAGGAAAAGTAACTCTGCTAGCTATTTTTCTCAGGATTTTGAATATTTCTTACATTTATGATTGCTGTATTCTCCTTTAATGCACCCTGCTTTTTTTTTTCTTGATTCTCTAGGTCTTAGTTTCTTCAACTGTAAAATGAAGAGGTTGGACTAAGTTACCTCTATGGTTTCGTAATTAAAATAATAATATTTATTTTTTTTAAGGCAGAGTCTTGCTCTGTCACCCATGCTTAAGTGCAGTGAAATAATAATCTTGACCATCATGAGATTTCCAGATGAGGAAGGATAAACTTGTCATAGGAATAAAAAAAAGTCTGTGTCCATAAAATGCATAATTTGAATCAATAGAGCATATTGAGTATATATAGGCCTTTAATCTAAAACACTATCAACTTTATGGAATTATTTTATGTAATAAAAATATTGGCTTGGTGAAAGAATGAGCAAATAAATTGATAAGACAACCTCCCACGGGACACCACTTAATTACAATAGCAATAATTAAGCTAATATTTGTGGAACACAATCTGCGCAAAATATTTTGCATGGATTATCTCATTTAATTTTCATTACACCATGAAAGAGACAGTAAGTTCATAATTTACACATAGATGAATCTTAGGATGGGAAATTAGATTTTTCTGGAGGCTGGGACTGTATACAATATTGTTTTTACGTCTGCTAAATGTTTATTTAGCCTGAGTTTGAAAATTCTACCATTTGGTATTTGTTCTTATTAAATTCTTCTTTTTAAACAACATGATACTTGAAGCATAAGACATGTGAAATGACTTCACTGGGTTTTAAAATGATGTTAAATGTTTAAAATAGTGATGTTAAACCTGAAGATCTGCATGCTTCTTGGCTCTAACTAGCCATTTCACCTGGTCGTATTTCCTGGATCTTGTTAAGAGTTGCCTACAACCATCATATCATTCTTTCTTCGTATTCACATAACACTTGAAGTTATATTTACACCTTAAATTATCCACTTGACGTTTTATTATCTTAAGTTTTCGACAGGAAGGACTCCTCTACATGTGTCTATTTTTAGGACAACCACAAGTAAAATACCACAAATGGCTTAGATGAAATGTTCTTGATGAGTTCAATCTCATATTGGAATATCTGTCACATGGGCATAGAGTAATGTTTGTTAAATTGAAGAGGATTGACAGTCATAAAGATGAAATAAACTGGGTAAATTAGTGCCTTTATAATTCCATCTGTGTTATAAAACCCAACATTGGAGAAGCAGGTTATGGCTCCAATACTTTCATTGCTGACTTAATGTTTAGTAAATGAGTTCTGTATCTTTTTCAAATTTTTACAATAAGCTCAAAAGCAAATTATGAAAACTATTTACTTTCTGGTCATCCCATGCAGATTAACTCCTATGGCATCACAAGTTTAATCAGCTATACATTATTTATATCCTATATTACCTTCTATAATAGATCTCTTTTATATTCTCTGGTTCAAGTCCCCATTTTTCACTTAAATTGTCACTAAACCTTATAACTAGCATCCAGAATTTTCTTCAACACAAGATGTACAGGTGGCCAAAGTGATCTTTTGAAAACATAAACTCTCTGGTCTAAATTCTTAAAAGTCCCATTACCTTTCAGATAAAATTGTAACCTCCAAGTACGGCATATAAGTTTCTTCATTATTTGCTGTATACTTATGTCTCCCAGCTCATTGTTAATAATCTTTTTCATTCTCTTCATCCCTTTAGCAAAGGAAAACTGCAATATTTGTGGCTCTTCAACCATGACATGCTCACTCCCACATGTGTGCTTTTCCTACTGTTCCCCACTCAAATGCCCTTCCCTCCTGGCTGCCATTTTCTCTCATTTTCTCTTGGCTAACTTTTCCTTTTTTCAAGCTCATAACTTCTTCTGAGAAGGGTTCAAAATAGACATCACCTCCTTTAGGGAGGCTTCTCTGGCTTTCCAAAATTGGGTTAGGTCCTGCTCACATAGCATCCAAAGAATAGGCATTTATCACATATGTTTTGAAACGGGTTTTCTTATTGGCTTTCCACAGGATGACGTAAGTTCATTAAAAGACTTGTAATATGGGTACTAAAATATGTATGAGATAAATGACTCTATGACTGATTTTTTAGAAATCACCACGGTGTTCTTACTTCTTGACATTGGTGGGTTAAGTTTTAAAGTTCACTCAATTTTGTTTTATAACCTTAAAGGAAGACGTTCCTAGTTGAGGAGTCTATTTTACAAATGCTACTATATAAGGACAATTATATACAAAAAGTGACATTTAAAAATGATTATAGGCTATGTATTTATGTATATATTATCTGAAAAATATACACAATTTGTTATTAGAAATAGAAATAACTAAAAAAAATACTGTGCTGGAACTTTTTAGCTCAGGAATCCAAATTGTTTTAATTGATTTTTTTTCTGTTTTGAGTCTTCTTGTGGGTCCATCAATTCTCTTCAATAAATATTTATTGACTACTTGCACATAAAGGCACATGCTAGGCAGAGAATGCCTAGATCTGCAATATGGCATTTCGTGGCAATTTTGACTGCTTTTTCTCAGTGAGCAAATTTACCATAGAGCGATGAAAATGCTCAGGTATTTATGTCCCTGGCCTCCATGAATTGAGGCTGCCCAATGATTTGAAGAACACCAGCTGGTTGGTGCTGCAGTTTCATTACATTCTCCATTGTCTGCCAGGGATCAGGACCTCACAGAGTCCTCACCTCAGGAGGAGAGATCGGAACCTGAATCTCCAGAGGAGAGAGGCTTGCTTAATTTCCCCCTTTATAGTTGTCAATTTAGACATTTTCTGGGAGCACAAATTAGAATCCTTGTGAGAGATCTTACTGCAGTCAAATCAACTTCATACACCACTCCTAAAAATTGTTTCTAGTGATGTTATTTCACAGTAAAATCATGCCTGGTATTTTCCTAAAATACATGTAGAACATCTAAAACACTAAAAATTTACATTTCTTAATGCATCAATACTACAAAACTGTTTAAAAAGAATTTATTTTTCTCTTCTTTTCCAACCACCATTGATGAAAGCCTAACTGCCAGGACAGCTTTTTTTTTTTTTTTTAATAGGGTCAGGAAATCTACCCTAAGTAGTCAAATAACGTAAATTGTTTTTCCCTGTAGCTGAAATTGCTATGTTGGTTTTAAACTTCCCAATTCAAATTAATGAACAATTTTCTCTGTAGTGTAAGAGTGAATTTGGCAGTGCAAAGATCACAGCAATCTCTTCTTCATTAAATTGGGCAAAGAGAACTCATTGGTTCACAAACTGTTAAATGGATATTAGGGGTTTTAATGAATGGAACATTTATTTTTGTGCCAGCTCAACTAACAACATTGACATGATTAGCATACATTTTGGCAACTATTCTAGCACAAGGTGTCAGTAAAAAGGGGCTTTTATCTTTCAGTTTATTTTACTTTAGTTTCCCTTGTTATTAGTGTTTTTAATGTGAATGAGATGTTTTTGTAAAGGAAATCCTGCCACAAGAAGTTATTCAGAAATACATCTTTTTATTAATGTTACAGGCATTTCTCATGCTGGAGATAAAGTCCATTCCCCAAAATACATGAACCTTCTTCAAATTTGGAAATGAATCGAAAATTGTGCTATTTATACGGATGGTAAAATTATTGCACTTACGGAGGATTCTTAAAAATAAATAGTGTTACTTTATCTCATGAAGTTCCTTTCTTTAAAAAAGAGAAATAAGAAATAAAATATGACTAGTAAGAGATGTATCCTCCATTGCTACATATCAGTTATAAATGAAAAGTTTTGGGGGTTAAATGATCTTAGTCTCTTAGCTCAGATGCCTCTCATACAAAAAGAATTTCCAATAAAAATATATTTACTTTTTGTAACAAACATTGCTGCCTCATATACTTATTATTTTATTTATTGAAATTCTCAAATTGAAGAAAAATAAGATACATGAGTTAATTAATACAAATCTAAAAGAACTTGGCTGTTTGCATTCAATGTCTTTTTTGTAGAGTATTTTTGTTTTAAAAATTATTGCAAGCTGTTGCAACACAGCTAACAGAGGATTTGTTATAAATCTGTGGTAAAATGAAAATTTATAATGATATTAAATCTGTAATAAATTAATATGCATGTGCACATACATGGGTGCAAATTTTCTTATGAACTTACATCAAACATTTAGGCATACTCTTTTTCTACTATATATATGTCTATAACTACACACACATTTAATAATTTACCCAATGTTTAATTGAGTAATGAATTCGTTTAATATAAACTTTAGTATAGCAGAATACTACAGTTTACCCACATTTAACCCTAAAAACAAACAAATGACAGGCACTTCAGTGAAATAACAAGCCCATGTTCAAATATAAAATGCTAAAAGTGAGAAAGAAATTATGAAAATATATACCTTTAATTTGCAGACATATAAACACTTTTCATACAGTACAGATGCATGATGCCAAAAAGTAAAATGATCCAGTTTAAGCTAACACATTCCTTGTTTATACAGATTATTTTGCTATAGCTCTCATGTAAAATAATATTTCCAGCTCACATAATGAATTGAAAGTGAGAAATCACTGATGAAATATCTTTCTTCATTGCAAGAGATTCAGTAAAAGCTAAATTATCAAAGAAATCTGCTGCAGCTCTTACAAATAAACTGTTGGATTTAATCCAAAACCAAAGAAAGGAAGCCAGAAATGGTAGCCAACAAACCTAAACAACAACAAAAAGATAAGTACAGTATAACTTTCATATAAAAGGCCCAACTAAAACAACCAGTAGTGTACACAAGCCTCTAGAAGAATTCACTTTTAATATGATTTCTGTTTTCTTATGTGATGGATGATTTTAAGCCTATAAAAGTCTAATATATAACCCAAGTATAAAGTACGACCAACAAGTTGTAAAAGCACTAAAATGTCATGAATGCCTATGAAGCAACTAAAGATTGAAGCATTTCTTTGCTTCTGGCTGTTTTTCTTGGGCACAATATCTAGTTACATTTTCTGTAACGAAGAATATATATATATATATATGTATATATCTATTTCCCTTGTAATAATAGCAAGTGCAGTGGTAAAGCAAACAGAAAGCAATTCGAGTACACAGAAAGTGGAATACCCTTCAGCAGGTCGAATCTGTAACACAAGGCAATGTTTTTATCCTCACTAAAAAGGAATTGCACTTCTTTTTAACGCCTTCTCTTTCAAACTATATATGCACTTATGAGGTAATAAACATTCTGTTTACAAGTGCATTTCTTTTTTATCATATGTTTAAATAGGGCGAAATTTAATTTACTTTAATTTCATATTCGTTTAATGTTAAAAACAATATATTTAAAATATACTCTTTCATTAATTTCATGTACAACTGTCAAGTACAATACCTCAGTTCCCTGCAAAGGAGCAGCTGATGCCCTCTTGTGGTGACAGGAATTTTTAGATAAAAATTTGTTCCATTTTCTTACCTTACTCCCAGGTTTTATCAATCATCTGCTTGGTGTATGAAAGCTGCAAACCATGTCCAAGCTCTTTTTTTTTTTTTTTTTTTTTTTTTTAAATACAAGTCCTATAGCTGTTAGTACTAATTTTCACTTAAAAATGCTGTACACATTTTATAACCTCTGAATTTAAATTTAAAAACCTGTAAACAGCTATTTACAATACAGAACAAGTTATAAATTAGTCGTCCTTCATTGGAAATGCCATCAGCACACTCTTTTTTTAGGTGATGAAGATCCAAAATCAGTTAAAACATTTCTCTGTGTTATTCCACCATGAAATATCAAATATTAGAAATATCCATTGGTTTTCTCTCTCGCATATGCAAGTCAATTTTTCCTTTCAGTGGAATCTGTACTTCCAAATTTTCATCTTCCCTGGGATGCTTTTCCCCTTTCCTTAAACAGATGTATATGCCCATCCCTGTGACCAGTGTGATGGAACCCAAGCTTATTACAGACAGAGCTACTAAGGTGGGCATACAAGACACAGATTCTACCTTCCTATGAGTCGGTTCTATTGAGATTTGTGGTTCTTTCTCCTCTATATTAATCTCTGATTCTTTTCTTAAAAGACTCTCAATGTAACTCTCATTACTGACAGTGTCATTGACAAATAGGTTCACCATGACCGTGGAGTGGAGAGGCTCGGGATAACCATGATCACTCACTTTCACCAGTAAGCGATGGAGCCCATAATCTGTCTGCAGCAGTGCCTCTTCCAAAGTAATGTTGCCAGTTTTAGGGTCAATCCTGAAGGACTCAGGCCTAGGACCTCTTCTCCCTATGATGCTGTAAGCTATGACAGCATTCATGCCTGCGTCTTTGTCGACAGCATAGACTTCTGTAACCGGGGAGCCTGGGAGAGTAGAAGGCAGTACTAACAGATAAGACATATTAGACTGAGGAAATAAAACAAGAGGAGGGTTGTCATTGATATCTAGAAGGAGAATTGTGATTTTTGCTGTAGAGGAGAGGGCAGGCTCACCCCCATCAACAGCTTCAACCCACAAAGTATAGGAGCTTTGCTGCTCTCTGTCCAAAGAGACTTTAGCCCTCAGCATACCCTTTCCTGTATCTATGACAAAAATATCACTCTGGTTCACCACAGAAAGGGCGACCCATCCATTTTGTCCAGCATCAGCATCTGTTACACTAATTACTCCAATCTCACCATAGCCTGGAAAGTTTTCAGGCACAAAAAAGCTGAAGTCCTTGTTGATAAACCGAGGACTGTTGTCATTTTTATCCAACACTGTGAGGGCCACAGTGGCTACTGATTCTCTGGGTGGCTTCCCACAGTCAACAGCTCTGACAGTGTATCTGTACTTTTCTTTCTCTTCTCGGTCCAGCTGAGTAGAAACTGTCAGAATTCCTGTGACACTGTCTAAGGAAAAATATGATGGAGCATCGGGTCCCAGAAAATATGAAACTTGGCCTCTCTCCCCACTGTCGGCATCTGTAGCATACAGCTTAGTCAAAAAGGCATTGGGTGAGTTGTTTTCTTCGATGGTTAGTTCTATTAAGGGTTGAAGGAAAATTGGAGCATTATCATTGTCATCTAAAAGTTGCACTTTAATGACTCTTTTGGCATGAAATCCCTCAGAGTTCCAAGCCACCACAGCTACTTCATAGAATTGCTGTAGCTCATAGTCCATAGGTTTTGTGGTCTCTAGTAAATATTCATTATTGTATGGTTTGTAAGGTGATAACCTAAACGGCCCTTCACCATCCAGGTAGCAGTTAACCTTGTATTTGCCTTCTGGATCTCTTATGGTGAAAAACGCAATGGGAGTGTTAACGGGTTCCAGTTCTTTCAGATAAACAACACCATCTATCTCATTTGCTATGTAACGAGGGACAATTTCAGGGGGTCTGAAAATAACTTTGATAATGGACACAAGAGCAGTGATTACAGCAGGGATGCAGCCTGGTCCATTAGCAAGGATGGTGAGCTTGTGGGACTGCAGAACACTTCCTCCAATCTTACTGAAAAGTTTAATGATGCCAGTGTTTTCATCCAGGTGAAATAAATCCTTAGATGCTTGTGGAACTTTCTGACTGTAAGAATAAGTAATTTGAGCATTGGTCCCCAAGTCTTTATCCACAGCCTGGACAGCTGCAATTGGGGTGCCCACTGTAGCATTCCCATACACAGTGACATTGATTTGTGAGTCTGTGAAGAGAGGGCAATTGTCATTAATGTCACTTATGCCAATGGTGAGAGTGGCACTGCCCAAAAGTGGTGGAGACCCACCATCCTCAGCTATGATGATGCTCACATACTGGTCCTGGGTTTCCCTGTCCAAAGCACCCATGACAATTAGGTAGGGGGTGCGCTCCCCATTCTCATTCTCCTCCACGTCCAGGGTGAACATACCATGGTAGTCCAGTAAGCGATAGGTCTGCACCCCATTAATGCCTACATCTGGGTCCACAGCAGGATGCTCTATGGCCAATCGGGTGTTTACAGGTGCATTTTCCGGGACCCACACCGAGATCTGGGAAACAGGGAACTGCGGGGCGTTGTCATTGATGTCTCTGATGGCGATCTTCACCTTCACAAACCTGAAGTACTCCTGAGGCAGGACAAGCACATCCAGTAGCAAAAGACAAGAGTCAGAAGAAGGAGAGGAGGAGATGGAAACGCTGCCGCCCCACGCAGTCCCTCCGCCCCCTTCAACACACAGGGCCTCCCTGTCGATCTCCTGAGCTGAAGTGTGCAGCTCCCCAGAGCGGTTGTCTAGGGTCACGTACTGGCCACTCAGTCCCCGGGAGGCCAGGCTGAAGGAGAGAGGGGGGTTCCACTCAGCACCGGTGCGCTCTGGCAGCTGCGACTGCGGGTCCGGCCTCCCTGCAGACCGGGGCAGCAGCCGCAGGTCCTCGGCCAGGCTGCCGATGAGCACCCCCGCGGGCAGTCCCTCGTTTAGGCTGTACAGAAGCTCGGTAGCCCGGCTGTAACTCGCGAGGCAGCTGAAGGGTCCCACGAAGAGGAAAAACAGAAACAGATGCTGGCGTGGGGGGAGGGAAGAAAGCTCATTACACACACGGGGAAATAGGGGTCCGAGAGAGAAACTAGTGCCCCTGTGATCCTTGCTGTCCCCATCCGCATTCCCAGAAGCAAAACCTCTAGTTAGAACGGGGGCCGAGAAGAAACCTGCTGCGAAGGAGAGATCTGTGGTGCAATATCGTCTCCAAAACTTAATTTTGCTGTTCACTTTCTATCCCCTCCGCCCCCGCCTTCCCCCCTCGTTTCCCCATCACCACCCTCATCCAGCTAACATTCAGAATCCCAAACCATAAAACATCCCTGGAAACACACGCCGGAGTGGAGAGGATTCCGACTCAGAGACTGCGCAAAGCGACACGGAAACCCAGGGTAGGTGATGGGGAGGGAGGGGACCGGTAGTAAAGAGCACTGAAAGGTGGGCACTTTATTTCTCCTTGAAGTGATTCTGCCATTAGAGTGCTGGAACACGCAGTGTGTTACATCCCTTACTAAGAGAACCATAAAAACAACCACAGTCGCAATAATAATAATATAGAAAAAATACCAACACTCCCTCCTCCACCTCCAACACTTTAGGTCTTAGGTCGGAAAGAGTGATTTTTATTTTAGCACACATCTGAAATCAAATCGAAAGGATCTGGATTTCCACCCCTTACCAAGCCGTCACTAATTCCCCTCCCTTAGGGAGAAGCAAAGTAAACGCGGAAAATGGCTAAGCAAAAACAATTTGTCAGTTGCAGTAGGCATTCATAGCCAGACGCCAGCAGCAGGAAACGATCCCGAACCCCTGTATCTAAAGCGGATTGAGCGCACCCCCGATCCCCTCGACCTTATCTGGATACATTTCTTGCTTCAGAAACTTCCTCTCATGACCCAAGGACTTCCCTATTCCTTGTTAAAAGGAAGACACATTATCCCAAACTCCCTTTCCCTCCCCGCGCCATCCTTCCCGGGAAGTTTAGATAAAGGTAGAAGGTTTGAAAAACCATCCGAGTGGGAATTGCTTCACAATACTGCAACTTGTCGGGGTCGCGGGGCTCCTTGACCCTAACCCTTACCGGCAGGTTCCTGTGGCTGGTGCTGCTCCTGGGACGATGTAGACGCCCCATATCCAGGCGCGGGTGCCAGGTTGCCGGGCACCAGCTCACTCCCAGGGCCCGTGAGCTGCGCGCATTCGCTCGGCCGCGCATTCCCTGGGAGGCTGCAGTCAGAGCGCTCTTGAAGGGAGGGCGGCAGAAGACACTCCCTCTCGGTTCATGCAAATCGCTGGGGGGAACTTCAGCCAATAGTCATTGGCTCTTCAATTAAGGACAGGAACTCAAAGAGTGGCAGAAAGGCAAAGGGGCAGAAGGGCACATTCATGGTTTTCTGCCCCGGACGCAGGTAACTCCATACCCTGCCAGAGGAGCTGGAATGGGGGACTTGCTCCTGAAGACTGCGAAGAGGCACCCCCGGGTTGGGCACAGTAGCGCTTGCCTACCAGCCTCCTTCCTTGCCGCACCATTCAGATGCCAAGTCCACAGGTTGCTAGCAAGAGAGGGAGAATTAAAATAAATAAATAAGCTTGCATTTGTATATGGATGTAACAGAGAGAGGAAGTCGGCGCCACAGAGCAATCACAGGCGCGGTCCCAAAACGCCTGCTTTGCCAACAGTTCCTCCTGGAGCCTCGGATCCAGCAGTGTTGGCACAGAGAAAGAAAACGCACTTTTCTCAGCTAAGGGAAGGAATCTCAACTTCTGTGTAACGTAGGGTGAACCGGAAAAGTAAATATATGAATTCAGTGAAGGTTTCGACATACCCCAATTTTGAATCTTTGCTGTGGGCAGTGGTAGAGCTTATGCTAGTTTCCTAGTTGGAGGCTCAAATGTCTCTGGGTGTTTGCCTTGTGGTCTTATTTTAGAGGCAGTAGTGGCTTCTGGATGCGGGGAAGACCCAAGGGGAAAGTAGAAACAATTGTGCTGTAACACAAGTAGTTCTGCCTGCAAGTAATCTTAAATATATTTATCTAAGCGGTAAATTGCTGTGGGGAGGGGGAGGGATTCACTGAAGCCTAGGTAAAACATTGGTTATTTTTCAAATTAGTCCTTCCTTCCTTCCTTCCTTCTCTCCCCCCCTTCCCCTCTTTCCCCTTCCCCGCTTCCTTCTTTCCTTCCCCCTTCTTTCCCTCCCCCTTTCCTCCTTCCTTCCTTCCTTCCCCTTCCCCTCTTCCCCCTCCCCCCGTCCCTCCCTCCTTCCTTCCTTCCTCCCTCCCTCCCTTGCTCCCTCGCTCCCTCGCTCCCTCACTCTCTCCCTCTTTCCCTGCTTCTCTCCCTTTCTCTCTCTCTTTCTTTCTCCTGGATTGCCTACTGGAAAACTGGTCCTTTATAAAGGAATTGTGGAAGAGTGTGGTGCCAAATGCTTGCCTATCTTCTATGGCTTTGACACTGAATAGCTATGTAACCTGGAGTCACCTAACTCCTGGTCTTCTGTTTCCTCATTTATAAAATCAAGGCTAGTGGGATACTCCAGTGCATTAAGCCTCTGAAACACTTTTTGATCTGCAGGTTGCCATGTAATTAATGGAAAAGCCCATGATTCAGCCTTTCCTTGAGAAGACATTTCTCTTCATCGCTAGGCTTCCAGATATCCTCTGCAGGGTCCTGAACATAAAACCTCACGTGCTGAATGACCAGTGACTGAGCCTAGAGTGAAAAAAGGTCTTTGATATCTGATTTCCATATGCTTACTGTAGGAACTACTTCAATTTTCCCCTTCCACCAAATGCTAACTAAAATATAAATTGCTTGGCTGAGCTAACTGTTTTGCTTCCTATCCTTCCTATTTTGTCCTCATTTCTACGAATCCTAAAGACAGAGTCCTAAATATGGACAACACACTACATCAAAACACCTGGAGGGTAACAGCTTGTTATTGTGCAAATGGGGCTGTACATGGAGTTCACAAGTCTCTCTATAATACAAATTTGGCATATAATTTGAACCTAGCTGGTAAAATCAGTTCCTTCAAACTCTTTACAGTGAAAATGGAGCGCTGATGAAGTAAACCTCAGCCCCAACTACCATCACCCCACCTCCCACCCCCCACCCCCCTCCCCCCTCCCCCCTCCCACTCCACCCCCTCCCCACGCCACACACACACACTCAGAGGAACATGCACATCTGAGTTGAAGGTTGGTAAACAAGCCACAGCCAGGGAAGCGTGATCTCCCTCCTTGTGCTTTTTAGCTGCTGGTTCTGCCCTACAGCTGAACTTTTGCCATATTGGTAAATATTTACTTTGAGGTCTGTAGTTGAAACATACTTGACTCCCCATATCAGTACCAAGCTGCTTCTGAAATGTGTTTAACTTACATCTTTATACAATACCCACAGCTTCCCCAAGTTGGAGGCCCACGGCCAGAGTTAGGCAATCTGTCAGCAGTCAGAGAACCTGCAATCTGAAACAATTCTCCCCCAGAGACAGAGCAGCAGAGTGGGCTGTTTATCTGCTCACAGCTCATGCCCTCTCCAACAAGTTAAGATCATCCACCTTTTTGGTGGAAACGTAGGGAGCTATTTTCTTCATTTTTCCTTTGTTATAAGGACATTGCACAGGAGCTATTGTTTATGATGATAGTCCAGGTGAAGTGACATTTTCTCTCTGTAATTATATCTCAAGTCTTTACTTTTCCCTGGCCCCTTACTCTCCCTTTCCCTACTTTGCAGTGGATGCTTGTATTACAGATGCACTTCCTTTTTAAAGTGTTTCCCCCAGCCTACACCAGCAGAATCTTCGTCTTCTGACCTTATCACCCAGCTGGTCTCTATGGAAAGGGTTATTACCATACCTCCCTTTATTAAGTTGAAAAGAAATTAAATATACCCATTTGGCCATAATTATTCTCTAGAGTTTTTCTAAAAAGCATAAACATGAATTATAGCAAAAGTTCTTCATGTAAGTTGAAACACAAGTATTGAACACATCTTGAAAATAATGTTTGGAACCACACTAACAACCACATTTGCTTTAAGTGACTACGGTGATTGCAAAGTCCCTGCATGGAAGTTTGTCATCAAGATTGGGAGATCTTGGCATAATATTGAACAATACCTTACACGTCACATTTCAAACCATTCACTGAACTACTTGTTATTATCTTTCCTCTCTGAAAATCCAAAGGTTTTACACAATGTTTATACCCGAATTGGGCTTAAATAAAATAAAAAGGACTAAATAGACTTCTTTCTTCCCATGTATCCCTTCTCTGGGCCTTGTGAAAGCATTCCCAAACTCTTATTCCTTATGATGCCACCCTGTGACCTACCTTCTGGTGTCACATATTTCTAACGATGACTCAGAAAGCTTCTATGCTATTAGTCCCTTGAAAATAATACTTATGAACTTCTTAGACGTCTCAATTGCTCTGGGCCTGCTTCCCACATGTTTTGTAAAAATCGATCTAGAAGAATAGTTAGATTATATGCCTCCCAAGCCTATTTTTCCTATAGACAAGGAAAACAACAGGATACAATAGACGGTGCACTGAGCTGAGCCAGAGGAGCGGATTACATTCTTTGGGTTGTTGCTAAGTTCTGTGTGACTTTAGACAAGTCATCAAACTTCTCTGTTTCAATTTCATAAAAAAAGACCCCTACACACTTCATGCACGTATATGCATGAAATGGCTTACCTCATATCTGGCATTAACAGACACTGCACGCTGATACACAGGTTAACTTGATTAGTACTTACTGCATTCTATCACTAAAACATACTATTTTTCATTTACTGCAAGCCTTCTTTTTGTAATTTTATTATCTCCACTACAAAGACGTGAGCATGATTATAAGTATATATCAAGATACCATCTTTGCCTGGGCGCAGTGGCTCACGCCTGTAATCCTAGCACTTTGGGAGGCTGAGGTGGGTGGATAGTCTGAGCTCAGGAGTTCGAGACCAGCCTGGGCAACATGGTGAAACTCCGTCTGTACTAAAAATACAAAAAAAAAAAAAAAAACCCTAGCCTGGCATGGCGGCGTGTGCCTGTAGTCCCAGCTACTCGGGAGGCTGAGGCAGGAGAATGGTGTGAACCCGGAAGGCAGAGCTTGCAGTGAGCCGAGATCGCACCACTGCACTCCAGCCTGGGCTACTGAGCGAGCGAGACTCCATCTCAAAAAAAAAAAAAAAAGGTAAGAAAAAAAGATACCATCTGTAAACTTTTTACGTTTTAAATCTTTAAAAAAAATTTTTGAAGCACTATGCTTTACAGGTAGTTTTATTTGTATTTCTCAGTTAAATCTACTTCCACTATTTAGATTAGTTTAATAATATTATGGTGTACACAAAGTTTCATGCAATCACTATATACACAGATATTTAAAACTATCTTGAACCGTAACCATGTACATGTTCTGGTTAATTCATAATTGCAAATAAATATAAGTTTAGAATATTACCTTATTTTAAGGCCATTTCTCTTTTTTTGTCTTAATAGAATTTTTAAAATTAGAAGTCCCTTTTGATGAATTAAAATATATGTATGTGTGTACACAAAATATATTATTAATATATAGGTACATATGTAAAAGTGTAAAATATACCACATATAAGTATAACATATAATAAATATATATACAATGAAATATTATATCTGTATTCTTTTTTGATTCAATCATCAAGGTTAAGAAGATGATTACATTTGAAAAACCAATAAAATACCTGAGAAATGATAGATTGGTTATCTAGTGTCAATTATGTTTCAGACATGCTATTAGGTGATTGACATATGTAATTTAGTTAATCCTTATAGCAGTTTTATAATATAGTTATTATTATACCAGCTTTATAGCCATACATAACATGCTTGTCCAGAGCCTGATCTGTGACCTTCAAAATATGTGATCTTTCTACTCCGGTATGCCTTTCTCATCAGAATGGGAAAATAAAGGGCCCACACACATTTAAATGTATTTCTATTCAACATTTATCACTCATTTAAAATAAAAAAATTGGAGGCATAGATGTGTTATATGATGTCTTTTTGAAGGAAAGGATTCTTTAGTCCATTACTACTTCGTAAATAGATACATACACATGGACATAACTTGTCTAAGCTGTGTGGCTAACTCAAATCTCTCAATGTATACATGTAAAATATATAATGTGTGTATAGCTGTGTGTATACTTGGAAGTACTGAAAAGCCTTGGGTAATTTTAGGGATCACCTAGTTAGCCCTCATTTTACATGTTAGGTGACAGTAAGAAAGATGACTTATAGCTGACTCAAATTATGAAAATACTCCCATTTCTTATAATAGCACTAGATTTTAACCTCACAATTGCTCTGATATTAGAGGATAACCTGTAAAAACAGTATATTTTTTAAACCATCTATGGTTAAGATCAAAAGCCTTGATTTTAAGAGTTACTCTAAACTTTATTTTATTTTATTCATTGTTCAAATTTACAAATATTTACAAATATTTTTAAGTAACTACTGAAGTACTAATTATTTTTTAAGTATATCACACAAACTGAAAAAAATCCTACTTCATTTCCCTACACTATTCAGAAATTAATAGTGAGACTAATAGGAAATCAGCAGTGAGGACTTTTGCTAAAAAAGCTGGACAGTTAATTTAATAAATAAACATACATTTACACACTTGCACGAAGAAGGTGCGAATGAGCTAATTTACTATAAAACTTGTATTCTAAAACATTTACTGCTGTACTATGCAACTCATACATGGGAGCTTTGTAAGCATTATTCTGTCCTAATGACTACTTTTTTATGTTTTAGAAAACTTTGTGTAAATAGATTGTACATTTCTCCTCTTTCCCTATATATTCCAAAAGGAAAGAAGATGATAGGGTGGAAGGGTCCTTTCATTTCAGAACTCAATTAGCATCACTTTAACAGGGATAAAAATAACTGTGTGAAGTCATTAGAAAACCCCAGGCCTAATTTTAGCTAACATTTTCAACTTTTCCTCCTTATCCTGAAAATAAATTTTAAAAGTCATTTTCAACTCATTTTAATTTCACATTCTTTCTTCTCACTTCTGGTAGAGGTGATAATGAGCAGCAAAATCATCAAAAGAAAGGTGGTGGGATTGAGGAGGGAAAGAAATGAAGGGCATAGAAAATTCCACAAAGTGGATCAGGAGTTGCCGAATAAAGAACAGTTAACTAAATGCGATTAATTGATGATGCATATGCCTTACTTCCTGGAGTCAGTCCCTGGGAGATTTGAAAGAAAGAAAAAATACAGGCTGTGCAAAGAATAAAGCAATCGTAAACCCTATGAATTAGCATAGAAATTAGGTCAGGGCCAAAACAAATCTATTGAAGGAGAGAAAGAATCTTAAATTTTGTTTTAGGAGACCGATCGTCTATTTCTTCAGATACCTATTTTTCATTCTCACAAATTTAAGTGTTACATATGGGAAAGTTTAATGAAAATTTATGCTCAAGTAATGTTTTTATACAGATCAACATACCTTTTGACTGGCTTGATAAAATCTCTTCTTATCTGACTCTGTGAGTCTAAAGTGTGATTGTTAAAAACTGCATGACTGTTCTAATCTCAGCATGTGTGGCATATATAAAAGCATTGAGTGAGTATCATAGGGTCAGTAAAAGACTTTGTCAATGATGTACGTAGTTAATATTTTCATGGCGAAAATATGGAAAGCTAAGATCACTAGCTACTTCTTTCTTGATATCTCTTTAGAAGGAGAGTAGAGTTTGCTGACCTCAATTTCATTTACTGCTAACAGCCAGCAATATACAGCACCTAACTTTCACCAAGTGCGTGGTGGACATTACCTTGAATATTCACAAAGTCTCTGCAAGTTAATGAGGACCCCATTTTACAGATGAAGAATAGAAGGCTTTTAGAGGTTAAGTAGGTTGCTTGTGGTCACATAGCTTTGGAAGTGGCTAAGTTAGGAGGAACAAGGAAAATTTGAGTTAGTTTATTATAATGTTGGTGAGCCTTTTAAAAACAAATATGGGGAATATTCTAATATTAACTGAAGCAAGCACATATGTTGAATAATGAATATGTACACATCATAAATAATGCATATAATCTGATAGTAAGAGAATCATTTCAAAAATACCAAACATCTGGAAAAATTAAACAATCATAAACTTCCATAAAAATGTACATAAGCTATATTTCTGAAACAATGAGTACTCTGTTTTTTCTAAATTATTTGAATTATCAAGAAAAGAATGTGGGTTTTGTAACAGAATTTTTATAAACAATTTAGAATTATATGGCAATAAAACATTTACTTGGAGAAAAGAATGTGCTTCTTGATAATGAAATTGTAAACATCCTAAAGGCCCACCATTTCTTAATTGTAGATAATATTAAAATTTGGTCCAGTTGATATCAACTTTATTTAGAATATAATAGTAACAGTTTTTTTGTGGATTCCTTCTCTTTATGAATAAATATATTCTGCATTAACTAGATTTAAATGAAATATGAATAATAATTGGTTCTTAATGAAAAATTTTATTAAAGCTTATTTTAAATATTCATATGTTCTTTTAGAATTCAAAATGTCAGACAAATGTAGATAAGAATTTAGACTTTGTGCAATTTAACAGTCACGTAGACAAAGGTCAAAAAAAGCTGGAAGGGAAAAAGAGATTTGGAGATTTCCATGAGAAACAATATTTTTATGGTATTTTTCTTTAAATAAAAAGAATTAAAACTTTTTAAAATGTGCCGTAAGCATGGCATATATTCTCTTGAACTTCTAACCTCAAATGATTCTCCTGCCTCGGCGTCCCAAAGTGGCAGGATTTCAGGCATGAGCCACCGCGCCTGGCCAGCATGGTATATATTCTATATAGGAGCAACTATTCTTATTCTAAATGTGGATGTACACGGTGTGCTTTCTCAAAAAAAAATAAAGCACAATTACTGCCACTTTGTATTTCAATACCTCTCCAAAAAAATCCAAATCTATTAGAGTCCTGCCAGAGCTTGTTAAACTATGCAGCAATTATTATAAAAGGCGTTTTACACATAATGTACACCAGTCATAAAGCTGAGAGACCTCAGGTATCCTTACTAGCTGTGACTGTGACTATTTAAGCATTTCTGTAGGATTTCTGGATCCAGGTTGATTCACGATGCCATCTCCACACAGCCATACAATGTTGAAGAAAACCTCAATTAGGCTATAGCCATGGATCCATCAAATCGGCATCATTGTCACAGGCTCTCTGAGGTGTTACATGCAGCCTACAATAGACCTCCTTAATATCATAATCAAAGTAGCAGTGAGTTTTCAGCAAAAAAGACAGGTTTTCACTTATCACTTAAAACCATTTATCACAAAATACTAGAAATCTTGATTCAATGTTATATTCTCCCTCCAGTAGATTTTGGTAAATGAATGCCATATTTCTCAGACGTTATCAGACACTAAAGAAGGGTCGTAACAACAGAGAAAGTGTCACGCTCTTCTTGTTATTGCTTTTCTTACAAGTCATTTTTCACATTCATAGTCCACTTTCCCTGACTTCAGTGACACTACACTTATTTGTGTTTTGTACCTTACATCTCTGTCCTATTTTTGTCTTTGCTCCTTTTATCACCTTTTAACTATAGGTTTCTCCAAAGGTCGTTTCTGTTTCTTTCTATAGTCACTCACTGGGGAGTCCTTTTATTGTAATTCTAGTCATCCACTTCTATATTTAGGCCTTCCAATTGCACTCCCAATGCCTTCAAATTTATGCATCCTCAAATTTTCCTGTAATTAGGAAACATCATCTAGAGTTGAAAAGTCATTTTTCCCTAGGTGAAATCTCATCCCTAAGGATTTTTATTCCCTCTTCCACAAATGGCCTGTTCCCAGTCAGACAATCTACATATGACAATGCTTCTAGCATAAAACAGAAACATCCATACTTACAAACTTTTTAGCTACTTAAAGGTAGTTCACAAGTATATTTATTTGTACATCCAAATTATTATGAAACCAACTACTATTGCCAACTCTTGGTGGAAGGCAGAACTGAGGTACATGGCTTTGTTCTCACCATATTAGTACATAGAGGACTGACTATTCTTGGAACATAGCAGATGTAGAAGTTTGAAAAAAGCACACAGTGCAACAGAGCACTGTTGCCTGAGAAAAGTCAACTGCCTGACTCACAAGAGGCCTCAGAGGGTGGCATTAGAGTCATGAGACATAATAACAGCTACCAGTTTTTGAGTATTCACTGGACTAACATATTTATGTGTATGTGTATGTATACATATGTAAATGTGTCTGTGGGGGGGGTGTGTGTGTGTTGTATATAAATTCTCACAGATAGGTATCATTATTTGCAATTGAAAACTGGGGAAATTATAGCTTAAAGCATTATGTACCTTATCCAAGATCACACAGCCATCATTTAAATCATATCAAGCATTACCTTAATTCAAGCACAATTACCCTGAGGGTATTAGGCTATACAGTCTATAGGCTGAAAAATTGAATTTGGGGAAGGAGAGAGGTTAGAGAGAATATTTTAAAATCTCAGGCATTAAGTCATATTGACGTAGCCTGACAATAAGCCCCAAATTTCCCATGAGAGTTTGTTTTCAGCCTGTTTTCCCATGGCATTGATTGAGCTCTTTTTTACTCTTAAAGTACTGTGGTTTAAACAATAAAATATGCGGTCAACTTAAATTATTCACATTAACAAGATTGGTTCAGAAAATCAATGTGCATGAAAATATAATGAAAATGTGTTACAAAGGCTTCCATATTCATGTGGCATGGTCACTGCACTTCTTTCTGAAGATAGATCGCAGTGAGAAGCCAGAGAAGAACCAGGTGAATCAAACTGTGGAATGAATGAAATGTTTCTTCACAGCAGGCTGAAGCCTCGAAGGATTCAGCCAATGGAGATGGGATACATACAGCCATTTGGCTTTGATTCCCTCCATGCTTCTTGGTGCTTCCATGCATACTTCCTCTGGGATGGCCTTCTTTTGGTTTCAAAAGCTGGTAAGTCTCTGCCGATTAACGCATGATTTCTTTACAAACACAGAACCTTACTCAGGGTGTGGGAAGCCTCAGGTCTACCATTCTCTTCTTCAAAGAGCTCTTTCGTGCTTCTGTTCTGATTGTGTATCAAATCAGAGGAAAATATATTTTCCAAGGTATGAGAAGGCATTTCACTGTAGCCTATGGATATGAACCAAGGAGACAGCATGGTACTTATGAACCCAGGCTTTGTGATCACACGGACCTGGCTTCAAGTCCCCATTCTGCAAGTTACTTACTAGTGGTGTTACCTTGAGCATTACTTAGAATTTTTAAGAATCAATTTATAGCCCAATTACCCTGATTTGATTGTTACACATTGTATGCCTGTATAAAAACATCACATGTACTCCGTAAATATATGCAACTATTATGTACTTGTAATAATTATATACAAACAATTTAAAAAATAAAATTAAAATTTTAGAGCATTTACCATTTGCTAGAGAGTATTATAACATTATATGTGTTAAGTTATCTAATTTTTATAGCAATAATTGAGCTAGGTACTGTTATTGTCATTATTTTAATATGAGTCATAAAGCAGCTATGCAACTTGACGAGCTTTCACAGCCAATAGTAGAGGAGCTGAGATGGGAAAGAAGGCAAGTTGCCTCCAGAACTCTCAGTCAACCGTTTCCCTGCACTTTGTCCTGTTAAACAGGATTGGGAGTACTTACCTACCTCAATGAATAGTGGTGGATATTTAAATAAGTAAGTGTATTTAAAGTGTTTACCACAATTCTTGTTACAGAGTTAAGTTTCAATAAATACTAGCTGTAATAATCTTAATTATATTCTCCCCTTTCCATCTCCTTCCAATCATTCATTTTCATTCAAAGTAAACCATGGTTCTTTTGATTTCCTGTACACTATATAATTATTGCTATTTCTGTACCTTTGCCAGTGAACTTTTCCTCAATTAAAAATTCTTGTATTGTGTGGACAGCTTTTCCAAAACATGAGTTTTCTTTTTTTTTTTTTTAATCATTTAAAGATATATTTTCTCATTTAAGAGTTTCATTTAAACAGGAACACATGGTAATTGTTACTAGAGAAATAACACAAAAATAAATACAGGTAAGTAATAATGCCCTTCTATTCTTCTGATTTTATCTTTCCCGTTATTACAACCCTCTATATTCAATCCAGTGTGCCCAATATTGATGGCCTAGTACATATCTTTCAGCATCCTGCTCTATGTTCAAATTAGTGCACAACTGTGCAAATACCTATACACATTCATTTAATTTATTTTCATGTAAGTGAATAAAAATTTGTTGTTGATTCTGTTTGTAATAACAGAATCTTTGTGTGTGTATATATATTACATGTATATTTCTGCAAATTATTTTAATCTTAAAAATGTTATCATGGATATTTCTTTTTTTTAATTTTTTGATTATTATTATTATACTTTAGGTTTTATGGTACATGTGCGCAATGTGCAGGTAAGTTACATATGTATACATGTGCCATGCTGGTGCGCTGCACCCACCAACTCGTCATCTAGCATTAGGTATATCTCCCAATGCTATCCCTCCCCCCTCCCCCCACCCCACAACAGTCCCCAGAGTGTGATGTTCCCCTTCCTGTGTCCATGTGTTCTCATTGTTCAATTCCCACCTATGAGTGAGAATATGCGGTGTTTGGTTTTTTGTTCTTGCGATAGTTTACTGAGAATGATGATTTCCAATTTCATCCATGTCCCTACAAAGGACGTGAACTCATCATTTTTTATGGCTGCATAGTATTCCATGGTGTATATGTGCCACATTTTCTTAATCCAGTCTATCATTGTTGGACATTTGGGTTGGTTCCAAGTCTTTGCTATTGTGAATAATGCTGCAATAAACATACGTGTGCATGTGTCTTTATAGCAGCATGATTTATAGTCCTTTGGGTATATACCCAGTAATGGGATGGCTGGGTCGAATGGAATTTCTAGTTCTAGATCCCTGAGGAATCGCCACACTGACTTCCACAAGGGTTGAACTAGTTTACAGTCCCACCAACAGTGTAAAAGTGTTCCTATTTCTCCACATCCTCTCCAGCACCTGTTGTTTCCTGACTTTTTAATGATTGCCATTCTAACTGGTGTGAGATGGTATCTCACTGTGGTTTTGATTTGCATTTCTCTGATGGCCAGTGATGGTGAGCATTTTTTCATGTGTTTTTTGGCTGCATAAATGTCTTCTTTTGAGAAGTGTCTGTTCATGTCCTTCGCCCACTTTTTGATGGGGTTGTTTGTTTTTTTCTTGTAAATTTGTTGGAGTTCATTGTAGATTCTGGATATTAGCCCTTTGTCAGATGAGTAGGTTGTGAAAATTTTCTCCCATTTTGTAGGTTGCCTGTTCACTCTGATGGTAGTTTCTTTTGCTGTGCAGAAGCTCTTGAGTTTAATTAGATCCCATTTGTCAATTTTGGCTTTTGTTGCCATTGCTTTTGGTGTTTTAGACATGAAGTCCTTGCCCATGCCTATGTCCTGAATGGTAATGCCTAGGTTTTCTTCTAGGGTTTTTATGGTTTTAGGTCTAACATTTAAGTCTTTAATCCATCTTGAATTGATTTTTGTATAAGGTGTAAGGAAGGGATCCAGTTTCAGCTTTCTACATATGGCTAGCCAGTTTTCCCAGCACCATTTATTAAATAGGGAATCCTTTCCCCATTTCTTGTTTTTGTCAGGTTTGTCAAAGATCAGATACTTGTTTTTGAATTTGATATTTGTCATCTTTTTCTTTGTTCTTAACCCAACACTAGTCTCCAAATGTTTGGAGGAAAAATACACAAAACACAACACAAGAAAACCTTTACACATCCTAAGGGTGGGTGAAATTGGATAGGGAGGAAAACTTTCAGTCTTTTGCCTAGGTGATCTCAGATGTTTATGGCCTAATTATGTATATATATAATTATTTATAATGTATATGCAGAAATAGATATAAATATATTATAAATATGTCAGAGCTTTCTCCTCCCCGCCTTTTTCTCCCTTCTTCTCTCTTTCTCCTTCCTTCGCTGACTCCCTCTCTCTTCTGTCTTATTCTCTTTGCTTCTTTCTCTCTCACTTCCTTCCTTTCTTCCATCCTTCTTTCATTTTTTTCTTCATTCTTTCCTTTTCTTCCAAACCAGCAAGGCAAGCTGTTTCCTTTACAGTGGTCTTGCTGTTTCTATTACTCACTGCCTAAGTGAGAAGTTCATTTAGATTAAAATAACAGAAAATTTTTCATATGGGAAATAATGAAAATATGCAATGTAAACAATATTAAATGAAGTTTGTTTAATAAATGCAAAGCATTAAACACTATGAAATCATCTACTTTTATGTTTTGATAATTTACAAACCTAAGATTTCCTTTTGCAGAAGATAGGAAAGTGAGTGTAAATTATCTTACTATTTCACCTTTTAAAATCAAATATTTACCCTTTAAAACCCAACATTAAACTCAGAATTATTTTATTTCAAAATCTACTAAACATCTTACCAATCTATTTGTATAATAATTTCCAGGAAAACTGGGTAAAATTTAAACTTATGTAGGTTTCAGTTTCAGGAGACTATCATTCAGTTCAGTTTTTGATGATCAGCCACTGATTAATGCATCAAACATTTCCTGTGTCCACTATGTCTGCTACTAGCAAGGTTGCAAGATTTAAACTAAAAAAACACAAAAATGATGTCAAAATATGCCCTAAATCTAGCCAGGAAGTAGACAAAACCTAACAGAGACCTCTAACTTCTATAATCTTTACTAAGGCAGTCATTGAGCAATTAGATGAAGTCAGTGTCTTCGATAATGTCTTCTTCATACAGAAGACATTACCTAAAATTTCACCTACGCCTCTAAATTCTGAGTAAATATAATTTATTTTCTTCCAAACTAAAATAAGTAAATAGATAAATTACTTTTATTCTGTATGTTCAAATGAGGTAGCTGAAGTGTTTTATGGGATGAAACACTTTAGGCAATTTCGCATATAGAGATTAAATATCAATTTAATAATTTTTTACTTTAAAATTTGTCCATCTTTTTTAACGAACAGAATAGGTATTCTACAATAAATATATTGAAATATGTATTTCTTCTCAAATCATTCAGAAAATTTGAAGATAAACATCTTAGATGATTTTACAGATCACTCCCGATCTAATTCTATGATTACTGCCTGTTGTATAAGCACATGTAATTATACCTCCATACTCACAGTCTGTACACACCTTTACACATATACACAGTACTATACATACACATACGAAGAAAAACCAAATGCATCCAGATGCGCATATACCCACATTTCTGGTTTACATTGTGAAAGGAAAATAAACGTTGGGACCTCAAACTCTCTAAGGCAAAGGTAGAAGTCAATATGGGAACTACATCATGCAAACCTGCCTCCCTCACAATTCATGCACTAGGAAATTCCTTGGTGGGCCCCAAGATATCTACCTTAATACAGTCTGTTGAATTTCACCCTGACAATGTAAATTGGTAGCTTTTCTTCACAGGTATGGGACAAAGGAGAGAACTTACGTCATCCTTCTGCTCACCTGAGACAAATGCATATCTGATTGCTTCTTCTGCCTTATGTTTATCTTTTGTAAAAATGCACATTCACTGAGCTAGATGAATGCATAAGTGACTATTCTTCTATTCCACTCTCACATGGGACAACTGATCAAAGACTCAAAATAATGCAACCAATGGCTTGCCTCTTATCTACCCACACCTTTGTAAAATTTCTTCCTCTTTCCCCAGTATCTGAAATTTCCCCTTTAAATAATGAAGCCCACAAAATCATCTTTGGAGAAAAGTACAGACCTGTCTCCTGAGTATGCATCCTCATCCTTGGCAAAATAAAATTCTAAATTGATTGAGATTTGCCTCAGATACTTTTTGGTTTACGAGGTAATCATTTGTGGAGGAATAAGAAGCAATACAAATTTTCCACAAAATTACTTTAGTGCATTTCCAGAAGACATTGTAAACCAAATGTTTTCAGACATATGCTGATTTGGGAAAGAGTTTTAAAGATACATTGTTTTTTAAATAAAAAAGTGGAAATCACAATGCATTTTAGATCTCCTATCCCATTAATTCTTTTTTCAATTATTCTTTAGGAGAAAAGTCTTAACATAATAGTGATTTCTGTATTGTGCTGAGGAAAAGTAAGTTCTGTGGTATAGTGCTAATATGATACAGCTGAAATGTTTAATACCATAAGTCTTTCATATCATTTCTTATCACATTAACACAGGAACAGCATTCCTCTCTTGGCCAGCTTAGTTTTCCCATTGCCTGCAACTACTGGGGATTCATGAATATTTAAAAGTTGTGAAAATAAGCTCTTGTTGACTCTGCGTTATGGTTCAAGAGCTGAGGTTGAGGTTTCCTTTTTTTTTTTTTTCCTTACATAAGTTAGATATCTCAAGGAAGATTCTATCACTTGCAATGGAGCACAATACCTGAGAGAAAATGGTTAGGCCTTGCCAGGACTTCTCAGAACACTGGAGCAGGGATCTATCATATGGTTTTGTTTCCTCCAGTTGACTACAGAGGGCCCACGAGCTGCAGGCAGAAACTTCACCATGTTAACGGCAAAAGAAGAAGTATGTATATTCAGAGAGTTTTCTGTTTCTTCATTGCCAAGCTTCCTGCTGATTTTCTTGTAATTGAGGATGTAGCAATTTAACAGTTTGCTATTGATCCCTCTGAAGCTGACAGATTTGCATAAATACTGTGCATAGGCACTAGTTCATTTCATGTGTTTGTCTATGTGATTTTGTATTATTTCTTGATTCCTTTTTGCTGAGGAAAAAAATAGCAGTAAATGAGTCTGGATTCCATTATGACTTCTAATTTGTAATTTTTTTCTTTTTGTGAAGCAGACAGAAAACATATCCATTCAATACATATAGAATGAGGCTGATAGTCCTCTAAAAGTGGAGATATAATATCTTACAAAGATACATTTTAGTTTTGAATGGTTTGTTTAATTTAAATATGGCTTAGGTAAAATTATTATATATTATGTGGATTCAGCATAGCAATGGTTATTCAATCAATTTTCATTTGTTCAACGATCACAAGTTTTTCACATTGTCCTAAACACACTAAGCACAATAAAATCAAGGTATTTGAACTTTATTAATTTACGTCCTTTCATCTTGGATAAATGTAAAGACTCATATATGTTACTTTTACTATGAAAACATTTAAAATGTTAATATGTTTTTTCCCTGTAACTTACAGAGATTTAATCTTTTTTTTTTTTTTTTTTTTTTTTTTTTTTTTTTGAGGTGGAGTATTGCTCTGTCCCCCAGGCTGGAGTGCAGTGGCGTGATCTCGGCTCACTCCAAGCTCCACCTCCCGGGTTCATGCTATTCTCCTGCCTCAGCCTCCCGAGTAGCTGGGACTACAGGTATCTGACACCACACCTGGCTAATTTTTTGTATTTTTAGTACAGATGGGGTTTCACTGTGTTAGCCAGGATGGTCTCGATCTCCTGACCTCGTTATCCACCCATCTCGGCTTCCCAAAGTGCTGAGATTACAGGCATAAGCCACCACACCCAGCCACTTAGAGATTTAATCTTTAGCCAATTTAAATTTAACATTTAAGAAGTAAGAACTACTTCAACTTCTAGTTATAGTCATTATGTATCATGGGTCAATGGTAATTTAGTACGTATCATCTTAAAATACAAGATTATCATGAATTAATATGTTGCATCCCTAACAAAACCTTCAATCAAGCTGACTTAAACATTTATGATACTTATCCCAAATAATAGAAAGCCTAGAGATAAAGTGTATTCTAGACATGACATGATTCGGGCCTCTGGCTCAACTTCTCCTTGATTTTCTTATCTGTACCCTCCTACTTACATCAGCATTTTTAACTCCATCCTGATGGTCCTTCTGGTTAAGTCAAAGCAAAAAGCCTAAACTAGACAAAGTTAAGCAGGCAAGAAAGAGTTTATTTAAATCTATTGCAGTAGGAAAGAGAGAACAGTTCTGAGTTCAAACTTAACTGTGGTAAAACACAAGGCAGGAGGATTTTCAAGGATTAGGATAAGGTATATCACAGGTCATCTGTGTTTGCTAAGTGACTTTGTCCAAAGTAAAACAAAGTTTCTTGTATCTTCATGACAGAAGATAGTTTTGCAACTCAGAACAAGGGAACAACAGGAGTTAGCCTCCTCCTCTCCCATGGATATTGGGAGAGAGGGACACTGTCTCCCTTGATGACTGTATTTCCAAGAGATGCTTCATAGTCCTTTAGAAAGGCAGTCCTGGTAGCAAAACTAGCAAAAGTCTTTTAAAAAGGTTTACATCTCAAAAGGGCTGAGAAAGGATTTATAATGACAAGTTTTCTAAAATAAGTGTTCTAAGAAAAGGGAGGTCAGGGCCTAGAGTCAGGCAGGAGCATGTCTAAAGTTAGGTCCAGCTGAGGGGAACACTAAGGCTGTCTTAATCAGTTTTACCATGATTTCCAGTAGCAATTAGGCAGCTTGCTTTATTCTTTAAGTCTCATAGGAGAGAAGAAAAAAACCTATCTTTCATCTATGGATTATAAATTCTTCCTTATAGTCTATTTAGCAGACTCAGTCCACATGCTCACTTGTCAATGTCAATAAAGATTAACAGGACAATGTCATGTGATGACTGGCTTATGCCTGGGTTCCTGAGTCAATCATTGGAAATAGGAATTTTATTACTGGTTTGTATTTACTCTGGATTTGACAATGGAAAGAGTATTTGAATTACATTTGGGGTGCCTTTTGAAAAACAGAATAGAGAAATGGATTCTGGGTAGGCAAGAATCATTGTCACTACATCTTACTTAAAGATGTTTTTCATTTATCTATCAATTTTATTAGATCATGTGCTTTATTTTAAAGCACTAGGATAGCGTTTTAAAAAACATCTATTGCTAGTCACAAAAATACACGTACTGCATTATTCCAATTCCACTTATAGGCAGTATTTAGAGTAACCAAATTCACAGAAACAGAAAGTAGGGGCTGTGGGAGGGAGAAATGGGTAGTTGTTCAGTGATTAGTAAGTTTCAGTTTCGCAAATGGAAAAGTTGTGAAATTCGTTGCACACCGCAATGTAAATATACTTAAGAATAATGAACTGTATACTTAGAAATTGTTAAGATGATAAATTTGTTATGCATTTTTCCTCAGTAAAAAAAATTAAAATCTATATAAAAATACCGAAGTAATTTGCAATGAATTAGTTTAATAGTTTCTATTATTGTCATCGTTTTATTTGTGAGGTTGTCTTTTAAATTTGTATGTTTACATTTTGTTCATAAGGAGATTTTAATTTTAATTTTTGTATCGTAATAATATAAATTATTGTAAACACTGCTACACTGAATATGTTTTACACTTCTCTGGAAATATTTATTATGTTAATTTTTAAAAAATATTGGAGTTAATTAGCTTATCTTCTTTCTAAAATGCATAAAATAGTTACAGGAATTTAAGGAGCTATAGTGACACACTTTAAACACACAAATCAGAAAGCAGAAAACTTATTCCCTTTACACTTCTAAAACACCTTTCTACACCTCTTATCATACACATATATCTTTCTGATATAAAGAGAGATACAATTTTACTATACAATATTTTATGTAACTATGATACCACAAGACAAAGTTTCAGAGGTTAATGTCCATGAGAAAGCTATTTTAGAGCAAAGTATGCAACTTTTCTAATCATAATACATCTTCTAAAATAAATGTGAAATATTTCTCCATTAAGATAAAATTTATGAGTTCTGGTTTATGAGTCATTAGCACATTAATTTACTTCTTGAATTAAGAAGGACATATGCCAGCTGGTTAAGAATTAATAAAATTAGATAATTATCATAATTTTTAATTTTTCTTTTTCTAGGATACAAACTTTTAAGTTACTTCAAGACTACTCAGAATATTCAGACATAGCCTATACACCTTCATTCAAATATGAAAAGCATAATTTTACCAGTAACAAATTAGTGCTTGACAATATAATTGGATTGTTTATTTCACATACTTAATATTTGTCTAAATATTAAATTAGAATTTTAAAAAGTGAAAGTTTAGTTAGATATAATTAATCCCACTTAACTACTAACAACACTCGAATAGTTATATACTTTTGAATATCTGAAACTCAAGGAATAGACAAGGTGGGGGCCACAGAGAGAACTCAAACCTGCTAGGATGTAATATTTTAACTTCATTTAGTATATTGATCAAGTTTTCTAGGTCTTAATCCTTTTTATTATTTCTTTTTTCAGGGAAAACAATTACTGATTTTAAGAAAGATGTTATACATCTATGGATATTACAATTTTTTACAAGGGTGGGGACAAGATGGCCAACTAGAAGCAATGGCAATGAGAATCAAAGACAAAAACCACGATTATCTCAATAGATGCAGAAAACGCCTTTGATAAAATTCAACATGCCTTCATGTTAAAAACTCTCACTAAACTAGGTATTGATGGAACATATCTCAAAATAATAAGAGCTATTTATGACAGAGCCACAGCCAATATCATACTGAATGGGCAAAAGCTGGAAGCATTCCCTTTGAGGAACCGGTACAAGACAAGGATGCCCTCTCTCACCACTCCCATTCAACATAATATTGGAAGTTCTGGCCAGGGCAATCAGGTAAGAGAAAGAAATAAAGAGCATTCAAATAGGAAGATAGGAAGTCAAATTGTCTCTGTTTGCAGATGACATGATTCTATATTTAGAAAACCCCATCATCTCAGCCCCAAAACTCCTTAAGCTGATAAGCAACTTCAGCAAAGTCTCAGGATACAAAATCAATGTGTAAAAATCACAAGCATTCCTTTAATGCAATAATAGATAAGCAGAGAGCCAAATAATGAATGAACTCCCATTCAGAATTCCTACAAAGAGAATAAAGTACTAGGAATAAAGCTAATAAGGGATGTGAAAGACCTCTTCAAGGAGAACTACAAACCACTGCTTAAGGAAATAAGAGAGGACACAGACAAATTGAAAAACATTCCATCCTCATGGATAGGGAGAATCAATATCGTGCAAATGGCCATACTGCCCAAAGTAATTTATAGATTCAATGCCTTCTCATCCAACTACCATTGACATTCTTCACAAAATTAGAAAAAATTACTTTGAATTTCATATGGAATCAAAGAAGAACTCATATAGCTAAGACAATCCTAAGCAAAAACAACAAAGCTGGAGGCATCACATTACCTGACTTCAAATTATACTGCAAGGTTGCAGTAACCAGAACAGCATGGAACTGGTACCAAAACAGACCTATAGACCAATGGAACAGAACAGAGACCTCAGAAATAACAGCACATATCTACAACCATGGGAAAACTTGTTAGCTATATGCAGAAGACTGAAACTGGACCCCTTCCTTACAGGTTATACACAAATTAACTCAAGATGGATTAAAGACTTAAATGTAAAACCCAAAACCATAAAAATCCTAGAAGAAAACCTAGGCAATACCATTCAGGACATATGCATGGGCAAAAACTTCATGATGAAAATGCCAAAAAAATTGCAACAAAAGCCAAAATTGACAAATGGAATCTAATTAAACTAAAGAGCTTCTGCACAGCAAAAGAAACTATCATCAGAGTGAACAGACAACCTACAGAATGGGGGAAAATCTTTGCAATCTACCCATCTGACAAAGGTCTAATATCTAGAATTTACAGGGAGCTTAAACAAATTTACAATAAAAAACCAAACAACCCCATCAAAAAGTGGGCAAAGGATATGAACAGACACTTTTTAAAAGACTACATTTACATGGCCAACAAACATATGAAAAAAAGTTCAACATCCCTGATCATTAGAGAAATGCAAATCAAAACCACAATAAGATACTATCTCATGCCAGTCAGAATGATGATCATTAAAAATTCAAGAAACAATAGATGCTGGGGAGGTTGCAGAGAAATAGGAATGCTTTTACACTGTTGGTAGAAGTGTAAATTAGTTCAACAATTGTGGAAGACAATATGGAATTTAGAACCAGAAATACCATTTGACCCAGCAATGTCATTACTGGGTATATACCCAAAGGAATATAAATCATTCTACTATAAAGACACATGCACTCTGATGCTTATTGCAGTACTATTTACAATAGCAAAGACATGGAACCAACCCAAATTCCCATCAATAAGATATTGGATAAAGAAAATGTGGTACATATATACCATGGAATACTATGCAGCCATAAAAATGAATGAGATCATGTCCTTTGCAGGGACAGAAATGAAGTTGGGAACCATTATCCTCAGCAAACTAGCACAGGAACAGAAAAATAAACACTGCATGTTCTCAATCATTAGTGAGAGTTGAACAAAGAGAACACACGGACACAGGGAGGGGAACAACACAAATGAGACCAAGTCCTTTGCAGGAACATAAATGAAGCTGGAAAACATCATCCTCAGCAAACTAACACAGGAACAGAAAACCAAACACAGCATGTTGTCATTCATTAGTGGGAGCTGAAGAATGAGAACACATGGACACAGGGAGGGGAACATCACACACCAGAGCCTGTTGGAGGGTGCAGGGTTGAGGAGAGGGAACTTAGATGATGGGTCAATAGGTGAATCAAACCACCATGACACACGTGTACCTATGTAACAAACATGCACTTTCTGCACATGTATCTGGGAACATAAAGTAAAATCTTAAAAAAATTGCAAAAATAATGTTTGCTATGTAAAAAAAGTTTAGGTATGATTTTATTATATAGTCTCAGATAGAATTATTAGCAATCAAGTTGTGAATTAGTTTCCTTTCATAATTTGTAGAACTTAATTGAATTAGACTAATAGTAATTGTCCTTTAAGGATTGTTTGTCTTTTCTATGTATAAAATGATGAGTAAAGAATTTTATAAATATTTCTTGCCGTTGGCATATTCTTGTTTTAGTTTAATAAAGCAACAGCAATATACTTTCATCCAACAAGAACTACCAAGAGAAATGTTATATTTTTTAAAAGTTACATAAAATCAATGTTTTTTATGTCTTTTTATATAAAAATTCTGTATGCTATATAAGCATTATTTTAAAAAAGATAAAAGCAACAGAAATGCTAAAAAATTTTTAGATTTAATCTGTCCAAGTTTTAGGAAAGAAGAGAACCCAAATATTCAAAACCAACACTACAAATGCCTTTGCCCTGTGGGAATTTGCCTATCTAAAGCAAACAGCTGTGAAACTGAGCTATGTTTTTGGCAGCTTCAAGCTAAAAAGAGGTAAGAGCCAAAACCCAGGATTTGCATAAGGTAAAGAGTTTGATAACTTTCCCCACTTTAAGCTGGAACCCTGATCAGCTACAACTTCATGGTAAAGGTAAACTGGAATTATCAGGACCTCATCAATAAGATAAGTCCTGGTTTCTGGCACCTGAGTGGTCCAGCTACCTTAATATGTTATAATTGGACTAAAGTGTTTCCTGGAATTGTAGTGCCCATAAGATCTCAAATAAAGCTAACAAAATTCCTCTCTGGGAAAATTTTCTGCTAGCCTAGATCTCAAATTATCCCATAAGTAAATTTTCACTCAATGTCCAACTATCCAAGCTATAGCCCCCAATAACTAGGAATACAAGAAAATAAAACGCAACGAATGAAAACCAATAAAACAATAGGTAAAAGAAACAGCAGTGTAGAAATGTGAGATGCTGAAATTATCAGACATGGATTATGAAATTAGCAGACTTAATATTTTCAAAGAAATAGGGAAAATCATGAAATGTTTTCGGGCAGCAAGAAACTGTAAAAAGTGAAATTCCAATTTGGAAACCAATCAAACTGATATCCTAGAAGTGGAAAATACAATAACTAAAATGGCCAACGCAGATCAGATACAACTAAATAAAATTCACTCAGAAGCATTATTGAAGAATGCAAGCAGAAAACTGAGGAAAATATAGAAGAGAAAATGGAGAAAGATATTATGAAAAGTCATATCTATTACAGAAGACAGTATAATTAGGGCTTCAATTAAAAAAATAACCTGGAATACTTTGTCCGGTGAAGTATATATTTTAAATCAGTGCAAAAAATCCCTTTTTAAACAAACAGAAACATAGAATTTACCACCCAGAGAACTATGCTAAAGGGAGCTATAAAGGATGTATGTCAAGCTAAAGCAAAATGATCCCTATTAGAAGGCTTCAGGGGTAAGAAGTAATGAAGAGCAAAAACAACAGGATAAGTATACAAGAAGAAACACAACAAATTAACATTAACTACATGAAACTACTTAACAAACAAAAAAACAATATTTTTTATTATAAACGAGACATTTAAGTGCAGAAATAGTAACTAAATTGACAGAAAATAAACTTTCAGTAGTTAAGTAATTATTTTGATGAGTAGGGGACCAAAGATTTTTATTAAAGTTAGATTTTGTGAAGTAGTAGATGCATGATGAAATCCAGAAGAGCGAATCCAAAAGATCTGATTTTTAAATCAAGTGCATGCACCTTATTCAAGACAATTTGACAATGCAGGGAGACGTCTGGGCAGAGAGGTCGCTACACAAGTATTTTCTTCTCTTATGGCCCAGCCTCTGGCTCAGAGTGGAAGAGTTCTCTAATTGTGGTGTATGTTTTGTTACCTCACACAGCTGGGAGTATTCATTTTATTAAAAATATCCATTCATTTTCCTAACTTATGTTTTCTTAGAGGACAATTCTTTTTAAATCTATAGATTCTAAAAGTTTATTATTATAAGTAATCCTTTAGCCTGGGATTCCTGTTTAACATTACATCAATAAAAACTTCCTCCTTGGAAATATCATTCTTACTTAGAGCTTCAGTTACCATGCTAATCACGAAGTTAGACTAGTCACCTGCTTTGTTTTCTTTCCCCCAAGAGCATCCTTTTAGTAATCTGGAAGAGAAAGAATTAAAGGTTAGCTGTTTAACTCCTTCCTTTTCATTATGGTAATCAAGGAAAAAATAAAAGCAAGATAAATAAATTTGATATTGGTAGACAGGACAAAATGACATAATAAAAAATATTCACTCAATCCTACAGAAGGCAAGAGCAGGGAAAGGCATAGAGGGGACAAAATATACAAAATAATATCATAGAGTTAAATAGTTGTATTAAATATGCTGTAATTATATTTAATGTTCATGTATAGAACACTCCAATTAAAAGATAATAGTTATTTGGTTCAAAAATAAAATCCAATCGTGCTGTTTGAGAAATCTTTAATATACTAATGGAAAAAGCTTTAATTTAGTATTTACAATCAGAGAAACATGTAAATATTAACAAAAGGCAGTTTTAGTTACATTGATGACATTCAAAATACTCTTTATTACAAAAAGCATTACTAAAAATAAAAAGACTTCATCATGATGAGAAGATTTAATTCACCAGGAAAGTGTAGTATTTAATATCAATAATGTTCTTAAATTACATTAAGAAACAAAAATAATTAAATCCACAATCATAGTAGTTGATTTTAACTCACCTCTATTAATAATTAGTGAAAAGGGTTAACAAAAATGTATAGAAGATCTGAGAAACATTTTAACAATTTTGACTTAATGGCCTATGTGGAACATTTCACCCAACACCTGTACAATATCCTTTATCCAGAAGATAGAACACAATTACAAATATTAACCACGTATTAGTCTGTAAATGAAGTCTCAATCAACTTTAAACAATTCAAATCATACAGAGTACATTCTTTGACCATAGTACATTAGTACATAAATGAATAACAAAAGATAACATCTTTGTGTGTGGGAGCTGAGATATTGTAAACCAAAAAATGACGGAGGCAGACCTCAAGGGATTAGAGATTTATTTTGGCAAGTGATTACATTCTTGTGAGGCTCTGATTAGAGCTCAATGAATCTACATTTTACCTGTGAAAAGAAGGGAGTTGGAGAAAGTCAATTATGCATTCGTCTCACACCGATTTACACACAGTAAATCTACATTTCACATAAGATATATTGAACATGTGAAATTACAGCTGTTTGGGAACAAAAGGAAGGCAATTTTGCATAATCCAGCTCCCAAGCTTAACTTTCCTTTTGGCATAGTGAGTTTGGGGTCGCGAGATTCTATTTTTCTTTCACAATATGTAAATCTAAATGATCCATCTAAAATCTAGCCACTAAATTCTAAAAGATCCTTCTGGGTAGAGGGTTGGAGGTAAGTTGGGTTGAAAAAAAGGAAAAAGAAAATAAAGAAGATTCAGTTTCATATAAAGAAAAATGAGAGCCAAGAAAGAATAGATTGATCTTCAACTCATAAATTTATTTCCAGCAAGACTCTGAAGGGAATGTAAAGGTAGAGGAAAGCATTTTTAACCATGAAAAAGTTCTTAAAATTTACCTTCCATGCACTCTTTCTTACTAAGGTACTGAAGAATGTACTACATAAAAATATGATGAGAAACCAGTTAAGGTACAAAGCTGAGGTTCAAGAAATGATATAGTTGGCTGAATAGAGTAGCAACAAAGAGTCCTAGAAATGAGAATGAATTGGAGCTAGAAGACTCCAGGAAAAATCCAAGAAAACAAACAAAGTAAGTGAATAAATAAATGAATAAATGTGTGAATTAAGAATAAATTACAATTTAGAAAATAACCATACTATACCAGATCAATGGTTATCAACCATGACTTCCTACCATATTACTACAGCCTGGAGAGCTCAATGCTGGCGCATAACTAAAGAGCATTTGATTTAATGAATCTGAGTGGGCTTGGTGGTGGACATGGTAGGTTTGAAGAGAGGGTGTGCTTCAGGGGCAGAGGGCTGAGTTCACCGTACTCCTCATTTTAGGGCCATCATTGTCATTCTTCCTTGCAAGATCCGGCTCCTAATTTTTAAATTTCCTTTGACCTTTATGCCACACTTCCTATCCTACCACAGGAAGCCAATTAATATATTTGTTATGTATTGTTTGTGTCTGCAATGATTATGCAAAAATAGATATTATTTTGTATATGTGTATTTTATTAATGGAAATGCCAACAGATTATATACCTTATTCTGATTCTTATTTCTTTTCCATGGAGAACTATGTTATAAGGTCACTCCATGTCCCTCTGTGTACACAATTTACATGAAGCAGCAATGACTTCTTATTATTTCTCATGATTCTGGGGCACTTCTGTTGATTTTCTGCAATCACTTATATCTTTGCTTTTGGACATAAAAAGCAAAGGGTGTCTGGACCTCTCTCCTTGTGATCTTCATCCGGGTTCTTCACATCAAGTCATCTCATGGTTCCCAGAGAACAAAAGCAAAATCTGTAATGACTCTGAAGGAGTTAGCTAGGAAGTAAAACAATATAGTTTCTTTTCATGTTCTATTGGTCAAAACAAGTCGAAATACAGCCCAGATTAATGAGGCAGGGAAACTGAGCTTTTTTAGTGGGAGAAATAGTAATGTAAGTCACATTGCAAAGGGGATGGACAAAGAGAGGCATGCTGCCATTGGGACCATCATTGTAACCATCAGCCACAAAAGTAAAACAAACAAAAACCAAAACAGTGAATGGAGGAAAAATAAGAAAGTATTAAAATAGAGAATAATCATAGACCACTACATGGCTCTAAATGATATTTACATCATCATAATAATGTAAATACTATTTATCAATATGCATTAAGAGAGTGTGGTAACTCTAGGAAGGTTACATACTCGACAGATAAATTACCAACAGATAATTTAATAAAATCATCATTTTTTTCCCTCAATACAATAAGGAAGAGTAGCATATATATATTATATCCTAAAAATTAAGATAAATACTCAAAGAATACCTTGAAGAGTTGAAAGTTGTTGCCTGTGGGCAATGGTTTGTTGGCTTGAAAAGACGTGAGTCAGGAACTCCTGCTTTTCATTATGTGCCTTTTGCCATTTTTTTAAGTGACCACAAGAGTTATAATATTTGTAAGAGAAATCTGAACCAAATGAAACCCAACTGAATAAACAAACAAAAAATAACTGATTGTTTTCTCCTTAAAATATCTCTGAATTGGTCTCACTAGAACAAATTCTTCCAACATCTAACTAAAATATTTAAGGAGATACAGAATAAGACTAAACCCTTCGGCATTCCATAAACTAGGATTTGAAATGAGTCTATTATCAAACTCCAGGAAGAAATTCTAATTACAAGGATGAGAAGTCTGCTCTTTTAAAAAAGCACAGTTTAAATAACTTCTCTTTGTGAACATCTGCTCCCTGGTTCAGAATTTGATAGCACTCAGAAATTCAGTCTGAAAGCTGGGCAGTTGTATCTTCTGAGATGATGGCTACATTTGATAGCAGAACAGCCAGAGACTAACAATCTTCCTGAATCTATTCCTAGACTGCAAGGACAACAATTTGACAGGAAATCTTTGTGGTTGTGGGTGAAGCGTGGCCTGGGGAAAGCGCGGATTATCGGTGGTGCTTTGCATCTTGCCAGAGTCCCAATAGACAAAGTGCTTTAGGCAGGTCCAAGCCAGCAAAAAGCCCTAGTAACAGTCTATATTGTTTTGCATTTGTTTATTTAGTATTTTGCATTTAGTTTGTATAAACTTGTGTGTTATAATTTTGTCTTTAATGGATCGTTTCTCTTTTGAATTTCAGAGAACTAAGCATGCAGAAAAGGAATATCCTATTTCAATTCAGGAAAGCAATAGTAAAAGCCTTCATAATGCAGGGGTTTGAGATGGAAGCTACACATATGAGCATGTTTTCAAGCCCTAAAATAAAGAGGTAATTTGTGAAGAAACTATTTTTGCATAGAATGAAGTCAACAAAAGATATATTCAATTTTACATACTAGTTTTATCACATTTCTAACAAATATACATAGGAAAAAATAATGTAAGAATATGCTGTATCATGTTAACTTATGATTGTATCTTGGCTGTGGAGTTCTGGATTTCCTTCCCTTCCCCTCTATTTATATTTTCCATAGTGACCAAACTAACTTTTAGGACAAGAAAGATCTATACTAATTTTAAAAAAAAGATTAAATAGAATAGTGAATATTCTGAAAAAATAGGGAAAAAGGCTCTAAGAAAAAAATTTTGTGCACAACTAGCTTATTAGAAAGATTCCATTTGGTAGCAAAAATAACAAAAGAAAGCTCAGTATCTGCACAAAGTAGGCAACTAGCAAATTATTCTTTTTTCAGCTCCCTCCTCTTTTCATCCTCATGACATTCTTGAGTACTATGATTATAACTCTATTTTTCTTGTTTTTATTTCTGGCTTATGTAGTTGGGTGTCTCCTTCTTTCTTTTTTTTTTTTTTTTCTGTGTACAAGTGCTTTTATTTCCATGAACCAAAATTTTGGAAATAGAATTTGCTGGGTCAAAGAATACACACACACAGTTTTTACTGAATAATAAACAGATATAAATAATATTCATCACACTTAGGATAGACAAAATAACAAAACAAATATCTATCTACTTACTTCATCTAGTTTAAGAAATAAAACTTTACCTGTGCGTTGAGGCCTCCTGGGTGTCCCTTATATAATCTCTTTTCCCGTTTAGAAAGGAAACTTCTAAGCTGTTAAATTTGTAAATTTTTTTGTAGGCCCTTTACTTACTAATAGTATTCTGACTAAACAAAACCTCGAATGCTGAGTGGCTTAACCTCTTTGGAGAGTGTGAAATTATTTGTTCAATATAACTTAAATATCATAGGTACCAAATATAGTGTAACTCATAATAATAAGGAATACTTTAAAAGTAAGCAATAATAAGTTATTGCCATTTTAAGCCACTAAGTTTGGAGATGCATTACTATACCGATATAGATATTAGGTAAGTGGGATACTGTTAATAATTATATGTAAAATATGTATGATGCTATATATTACAGGATAAGCTGATCACACTACAAAATTTTTAAAAAAATTAAATTTTGGGGAAAGTTGTTGCCTGCAATGACATGCAATATAGCAAATGTACCTAAAGATTTTTGTCCCACTTGTTCTCTAAAAGGATGGATAGGGCCCAGCATGGTGGCTCACGCCTGTAATTCCAGGACTTTGGGAGGCCGAGGCGAGTGGATCCCCTGGGGTCAGGAGGTCGAGACCAGCCTGACCAACATAAAGAAACTCCGTCTCTACTAAAAGTACAAAAATTACCCTGGCATGGTGGCACATGCCTGTAATCCCAGCTACTTGGGAGGCTGAGACAGGAGAATCGCTTGAACCCAGGAGGCAGAAGTTGTGGTGAGCCGAGATTGTGCCACGGCACCCCAGCCTGGGCAACAAGAGCGAAACTCTGTCTCAAAAAAAAAAAAAAAAAAGAAAACGAAAGAAAAAAAAGGATGGATAGTCACGTGGATATTGAAATAATGAGCTTTACGCTGGCTGCATATAAGTTTCTGCAGCACAAGAAAGAAGAGCTTAGGAAAGAATTAGCCAGTTTGTCAGGAGGATTGTTGGATTGGAAATAAACCTTTTTTTCTCATCTTTAGTCAAGCAAGTCAAATTTCAAAACCAGAGTGCTGACAATAGCATAACTTCAAGGTAAAGATGAAGTCAAGGATATGGCTCTAACAACCCTTTTGTTAAGTTCTTTAGAAGTGATAAGGTAATTTCTAGTGGAGACTGTTGGTAAGGCAATAGGTCTCCTTGGAAAAAATTAGGTCTGAACTAAAAGGTATTGATGCTGTTTTAAATAGTAAAAACAAACAAACAAACAAACAAATGACTTCTGGGTCCCTAAATTTCTACACACAGAAAGCAGGTCAGGAGGGCTTCCTTGTTGCTAAAGATGTTCATTTTACAGTGCGCTGTTCAGACATGACCAAGGAGGATGAGAAAAATGTGGAGCAGCCCTGGACCCATTGAGCTCTAGCTTGAAGCAAAGCTCCCCCTGCCTATTCATAGATTCTTGAGAATAAATATTTGTTGTTCTCAGCCACTTAAAATTGAGTGGTTTGTTTAGTCAGTAATAGCTGACACAAAGGCCGTTGCATATGCTCAGAAATCGATGTAAGGCTCCATCACTACTTTGAAGGAGATTTAAAGTTAATGATAGTTTCAGATGCTGGCTTCCAGGCATTGCGTATTTTCCTCTTCTAATTGCAAAATGAATACTTAATAATATCATTGACTTAATATACAGCCTACAGCTGGCAGAATTTTGGAATGTGTAGTAAATATGCCCTGAAGTTTTAGTGTCATTGAAACATTAGGGAGCATGGTCCATTCTTTGTACGGCCTATGCTAAAAAGTAAAGGGGGAATTTGGAAATACAAAAGCACGTGTGATGTAAATAAAAATATTTGCTATGGCTTATCACATAACAATAGCTCTCAGAATCTTGATATGATATTAAGCTTTATTTGTACAGTGGAAAGAATGTCTTAAAAATGTATGAAGCTCTACATATTATGAAAAATGTCAATGTTAGAAATAAACTTAAAATACAAAACATAGAAAAACTAGATTAATTGAAAAGCTATTTATAAAAATAAATAGATAATTGAACAAAATAACTTTACTGTATTTTGAAAAATCAGTGATACATGAGAGTCTGTATTGGTAGAACAATACTAATTATTAATATATGAATTATAAACTATTGAAGGTAAGTTGGTATCAATTAGAAGTAGACTGTTATAAATTTAGGATGTTAAATGTGACCTCTATGGTAATCATGAAGAAAATATCTAAAAAGTATACACAAAAGAAAATGAGAAGGAATACAAAATGGTTCATTGTAAAAAATCAACTAAACAATATCGAAGGCTGTAGTAGAAGATATAAAGGACAAAATGGCTTAAGACAACAAAAAACAAATAGAAAAATGGCAAGAGTAAGTCGTTCCTTGTTAGTCATTACTGTAAATGCAAATGGATTAAATTCTCACATTGAAAGAAAGGGATTGGCATAATGCATACAAAAACCAAGATCCAACTGTAGGTGGTTTACAATAGACCAAGTTAAGGTTGAAACACAGAAATAAATTAAAAGTGAAAGGATGAAAAAAATATTCTATGCATATAGTAACCAAAAGAGAGCATGGGTGGCTATATTATTCTTAGACAAAATAGACTTGAAGTAAAAAACTATTATGAGATAAAAGATTAATTATTATATTAATGAATAATACACAATATTTATGGTTTATATTATTTTAGTATATTTATAATAAACTTTGTTTTATGTATCAAAAATTGTATCTCTTCAGTTTTCATAGAAAAGTTATTGAACCAAGAATAACAGACAAAACTTAGTTTATATCCCAAAAATGAATGAAATTCAATTTTTCTCTTCAGCAAGAAAACAAATTCCCACTTTTTTACTATTATAATAAACACTGGACCGTCAAACTGTTGAGTGTTCATTTAGGGTAAAGTATTGTGGGAATATACGAATGTTTTCATATCTTTTTAAATGTCATTTAAAAGAAGCTGAGAAAAAAGCAAGTAAATATTGAAATACCAAATATTATCAATATATTCTACAAATATAAATTCTGTTTGTAAAGCTCACTAAAAGATTAAATGGAGTGAATAGAATTCGTGGAAACTTCTTGAGATTCTCAGAAAATAGCTTTGATTTATCAAAAGTAAGCCTATTGCTGATTTATGCTATTCATGTTTTTTTCCTAAATGCCTAACATAATCACTTTAATTTCTAGGAAGTAAGTTTTAACTTCAGTCTCCAAAATCAGAATTATGTATTCATTGTGCAATTGTGTTCCCATTAAAAAAACTACTTTCTTACCAACTTTCTTATCAATTCACTTCTGTTTCACAATCTGAGAAGCCATCACTTCTCCGGAGTTCATCCTTGTCTCAGAATAGTGAGAAATTTATTGTGAGAAACGAAGGCATGATGTTCCACAGCAGATTTCTACAAACTTACCTTGCATAACTGAAACTCTATACCCGTTGAGTACCTACTCTCAATTTCCCACACCCTCAGCCCCTGGCAACCACCATTCTACTCTCTGCTTCTCTGAGTTTTACTATTTTAGATACCTCATATACGAAGAATCATACAGTATTTTTTCTTTTTGATTGGCTTATTTCACTTAGTATAATGTCTTCCAGGTTCATCTATGTAATCACATATGGCAGAATTTCTTTATTTTTAAAATAATATTCTATTATTAATGTACCATATTTAATTATTTATTCATTCAGCCAACAATGGACATTTATATTGTTTCCATATATTGGCTATTTTGAAGGATGCTGCACTCAATGTGAGACTGATATCCTGATTTCATCCCTTTTGGATATATAACCAGAAGTGGATTTGCTGGATTATATGGTATTGCTCTATTTTAGTTTTTTTGAGTACTCTTTTTCTTAGCAGCTTTAACATTTTACATTCCCACAAACAGCGTACGAGAGTTTCAATTTCTCCACATCTTTGCCAACCCTGATCTTTTATAATAGCCATCCTAGCAAGTTTGAGGTGATATTCCATTGTAGTTTTAACTTGCATTTTCCAGATAAGTGATATTGAACATCTTTTTATATATCTGTTGGCCATTTGTATGTTTTCTTTGGAGAAATGTATATTCAAGTACTTTGTATATTTTTAAATGGGTTATTTGTTGTTGTTGTTGTTTTGCTATTGAGTTTTTTCTGTTCCTTGTGTATTTTGGATATTAACCTCTTATCAGACATGTAATTTGTAAATATCTTCTCCGGTTCCCTAGGTTGCCTTTTCATTCTCTTGGCTGTTTCCTTTTACTGTGCAAAAGGTTTTTAGTTTGATATGGTACCACTTGCCTATTTTTGCTTTTGTTGCTATGTTGAAATAGCCTGTGTTGTTGTTTTGTATATGCCTGTGTCATATCTAAGAAGCAATTATCAGGACCAATGTCATGAAGTTTTTTCCCTATGGTTTCTTCTAGGTGTTTTACAGTTTTCAGTCTTACATTTAAGTGTTTAATCCATTTTAAGGTGATTTTTGTGTATGGTATAAAAGGCTGGATTTTGTTCCTTTGAATGAGGATATCATTTTTCCAATACTATTTGATGAAGAGACTATTCTTTCCCCCTTGTGTATTCTTGGCATCCTTGTCTAAGATTAGTTGAGCATATATGCATAATTTTATTTCTGGACTATTTTGTTTTATTGGTCTATGTGCCTGTCTTTATGCTAGTACCTTACTGTGTTAATTACTATAGCTTTGTAATACATTTAGAAATCAGGAAGTGTGATGTGGCTAACGTTATTTTCTTTCTCCAGACTGTTTTCACCATTCAGCATCCTTTGAGCTCTATATGAATTTTAGGATTTCCTAAAAAATGCCATTGGGATTTTGATACGGATTGCATTGAATCTGCAGATAGCTTTGGGTAGTATGGACATTTTAACAATATTAAGTCTTCCAATCCAGGGACTCAGAATATCTTTCCACTTACTTGTATCTTTGTTAATTTATTTTATCAATGTCTTATAGTTTTCAGTACATAAGTATTCCCTCCTAAGTTTATTTCTAAGTATTTTACTCCTTTTGATGCTATTATATCTGGTTGTTTTTATTAAGTTCCTTTTTGGATTATTTGTTGTTAGTGTATAAAAACACAACTGATTATTGTATGTTGTTTTTTTATCCTGAAATTAACTCAATTTGTTTATTAGTTACAACAGTGTGTACGCGTGTGTGCGTGTGTGTGTGTGTGTGTGACTTTAAGGGTTTTCTACAAGAGATCATATTATCTTCAAAGAGAAGTAATTTTACTTCTTTCATTTTGATTTGGATGTCTTTCATTTATTTTGCTTGCCTAATTGCTTTGGATAGGACTTCCAGTAACATGTTGAATAAAAATGGCAACAGTGGGCATCCTTGCCTTGTTCTAGATCTTACAGGAGATGCTTTTAGTTTTTCATCATTGAATATGATGTTGATGGTGGGCTTTTTAGATATAGCTTTTACTATGTTGAGGTATTTTTCTTTTATTTATATTTTATTGAGAATTGTTTATTATAAAAATGTGAAATTTTACAAATACTGTTTCTGCATTATTGAGATGATCATGTGATTTTTATGCTTCATTTTGTTAATGCGGTGCATCACATTAATGATTTGAATATGTTGAACCATATTTTTATTCCAGGGATAAATCTCACTTAGTAATGGCATATGGCCCTTTCAATGTGCTGTTGAATTTGGTTTGCTAATATTTTTTTGAGGATCTTTGCACCTCTGTACATCTGAGATATTGACCTGTAGTTTTATTTTAGTGTGTGTGTTTGTTTGGCTTTGGTATTCAGGTAATGCTGGCCTTATATGTTTGAAAATTTCTCCTCTTCTTCAGTTTTTGGAAGAGTTTGATAAGGATTGTTAATGATTCTTTAAATATTTGATAGAATTCACCAATGAAGCCATCTGATCCTGTGTTTTTCTTTCTTGGGAAGTTTTTGATTACTGTTTCAATCTCCTTACTGATAATTATTGTGTTCAGATTTTCTATTCTTTCATGTACACTCTTGTCAGGTTGTATATTTCTAAAAATGTATCAATTTCTCCTAGCTTATCTAATTTTTTGTCATATAATTATTAATATTAGTTTCTTATGATCCTTTTTTCTATGGTATCAGTTAATTGAAATATTAATAATTATTATTGATAAAAATAATTATCTTTCATTTCAGATTTTGGGCATTTGAGTTCTATTTTTCCTTAAGTGGGCTAAAGGTTTGTCAATATTGTTTATCTTTTCAAAAAACCAACCCTCAGTTTAGCTGATTTTTTTCTGTTGTTTTTCTATTCTTTATTTTAAGTCTGCTCTAATATTTATTTCCTTCCTTCTACTTACTTTGTGCTTAGTTTGTTTTTCTTTCTCTAGTTCTATTTAGTGTAAAGTTATATTTTTTATTCTTCTTTTTAAAAGTATTTATCACTATAAACTGACTTCTAACTACCACTTTTGCTGCCTGTCATAGGTTTTGATATGTTTTGTTTTCATTTGTCTCAAGAAATTTTCTAATTTCCCGTTTGATTTCTTCTGTTGTTTAAATGGGTGTGTTTTTAATTTTTATTTTATCACATATTTGTATAGTTTTCAATTTTCCTTGTGCTGTTTATTTCTAGTTTTACTCCATTGGGATCAGAAAAGACTATTCGGCATATGTCTATATATTTATCTGTTAGATCCATTTGGTCTATATTATTTTTCAAGTCCACTGTTCTCTTTTTGATTTTCTATCTGGATATTCTATCCATTATTGAAAGTGTGGTATTAAAGTCTCCCATTAATTTACTTCTGTTCATTTCCCCCTACAGTTCTGTCAGTGTTTGCTTTATATATTTTGCTACTCTGATGTTGAATGCATGTATGTTAATGATTGTTATATGAATCAGTCCTTTTAAGAGTATATAATGTCCCTTGTCTCTTGTGATATTGTTTGACTTAAACTCTGTTTGGTGTGATTTAGGTATAGCCTCCCCTGCTCTCTTTTGGTTACCATTCGGATGGAATATCTTTTTCTATCCTTGCATTTTCTTCAGCCTTTGTGTGTCCTTAACTCACTTAAATCTAATGTGAGTCTCTTATAGAAAGTATATAGTTGGATCCTATTTTTTAAATTAATTCAGTCACTCTATAGCTGCAGATTGAGGAGTTTCATTCTTTATATTTAAAATAATTATTGATAGAGAATAACTCATTATTGCCATTTTATCAGTTTCTTTTTTTGTCAGTCTTGTAGTTCTTTTGACTTCTTTTCCTTTAGTTGTCTTCATCTGCGTTTTGTTGATTCTTTGTATTGATATACTTTTATTCCTTGCTTTTTGTCTTCTTTTCTAAATAAACCATTTTATTTATTATTATTATTATATAGAGACAAGATCTCACTCTGTAACCTAGAGTGCAGTGGCATGATCATAGACTACTGCAGCCTCAAATTCCTGGCCTCAAGTGATCCTCCCACCTTGACCTCCCAAACTGCTGGGATTCCAGGTGTGACGGCTCATGCGTTTTTTTTCTTTTGTATATCTTCTGTGGCTATTTTTCTTTGCGGTTACCATGGAGTTTATATAAAATGTTTTATAATTATAACAGTTTGTTTTAAGCTGATAACTTCAATCCTATACAAAACTCTACACTTTCCCCCTCTATCTTGTCTATTATTGACGTCACAGTTTATTTCTTTTATATTGTGAATATATTAACATATTTTTATTGTTATAATTACTTTTTATACTTTTGCCTTTTGACTTTGTACTAGAATCAAAATAGATAGACACACTTTTATTACAGCATTAGAGTATCCTGTATTCTTGTATATATTTACAATCTCCAGTAAGTTTTATGTTTTTATATACTTTCATAGTGCTGTTTAGTATATTTTTGGTTAAAGTTGAAAAAATTCCTTTGGCAATTCTGGTATGGCAGTGCTAGTGGTAATAAACTCCTTCATCTTTTGTTTGTCCAGAAAGTTTTCATCTCCTTCGTTTTTGAAGGACAGTTTTTGCTAGGCATAGTATTATTTGTTGGCAGTTTTTTGGGGAAAACGAAGGTCCAGGATTTTTAGTTTTACCATCTTGCTGACCTCACTCAGGTAATACATGTATAGAAAGCAATTACAAACCAAAATGTATAGCATTGAAAACAAATGAAACCAATTGGAATAGAGAAGTTTCTTGATAGGGTGAGGAATAGTAGAAAGAATTGAAGAGATTTGGTCAGCTGAGAGGTGGAAGATGATAACTACCCTCAAATATAGTCATGTAGAAGAGGTTATAAATACACTGTGTGTCATTTTATAGAGGAAATAGTAGCAAATGTAGAAGGTAGGACAATAATTGATGATTGGCCTTTTATACCTCTCTAGTTTCCTCTGCAGCATTTTCCCTCTTGTGCAATTTTCTTCAGTCACTTTGTCTCTCTTTTGGTTTTTTGAATGGAATTATCCGCCTCCCTTCTCAAAATTTATGGATTCCAACTTGCTCACTCTGACCTCTGAAGTAAAACAGTCTTTTCTTTTATTCCCTCTTCTTGGCATAACCTATTCCTATTCCTCCATTCTCTATTTAACTACACTTCTCTCAGCTTATTCTCATATTTTGTTTAGACACGTTTTTGTTAGCTTTGGAGAGAATCACATTTCCCAGCTAAATATTAATAGCAATCTCTGCATTTACCTCAACTTATATTAATGTATTTGTGTTATTACTTGGGTTTTTATATGTATTTTTTATTAGACTGCAATTGTTGTAATTTCAATGTCTCTTCTATATCAGACATTAAATAAAAACCTATAGCAGCAATGCATGGATATAGGGATATGGTTTAACAGAAGTAAAATGTAATAAAGTATCCTGCTGTCCAGATGCAATATGGGCTGCTTTTAAATTACTGAGCTTGCAATCACTTGACTTTTTTAACCAAAGGATGAATGGCCATCTGTTTGTAATAGGGATGTTCCAGAAGGGTTTATACAAATATTAAATAGCGATGTTGAAGGCCCCAAAGGTTCTTTTTGACCTTTTTATTTTGTGACTTACCAATGAACTTTATAAAACAACTTTCTTGTAAGTTAGAACTGCCAGTATTCTACAAACAAACTCAGTAATTCTACAATACCATAGGATGAGACCCATTGATTACTACCCATTAAATTCATGATCAATGTTTGGATAGAACAGTGAGGTTGAGAAACTATTTTTTTATTTTTATTTTTTTCTAGGCAAACTTATTTAAAGGCCTGCATTACATCAATGAGGTATCAAATGGTAAGTTTGAGACAGATTAAAATTTAGAACTCAAGAATGAAGAGGATTCCTTTACATTGTGAATAGTGAGTTTATCAACTCTTCATTTTCTTAGAACACGAGAAGAGTAAGTATATTACTTGGCATTCTGAATGATTGGAATTAAAATAATGTGACACATGGGTCACTAAGCCCCAGCCATGGATCAGTACCATCCCAGGGCCTATTAGGAACCAGGCTGCACAGCAGGAGATGAGCAGTGGGTGAGCATTACTGCCTAAGGTCCACCTCTTGTCGGATCAGGTGTAGCATTAGATTCTCTTAGAAGCTCGAACCCTATTGTGAACTGCACATGGGAGAGATTTAGGTTGCCTGCTCTTTATGAGAATCTAATTAAAGCCTGATGATCTGAAGTGGAAAAATTTCATCCCAAAACCATCCCTCCATACCCTCATCGAAAAATTGTTTTCCACGAAAACAGTCACTGGTGCCAAAAAGGTTGGGGACCACTGATGTAAAAGGCTTATCATTTTCCTAGTGAAATTGAAACTACTACATTCAGAAAATTCTGCAATTTTTGGCCTAGGCACAGTGGCTCATACCTGTAAGTCCAGCACTTTGGGAGGCCAAGGCAGTTGGAATGATTGAGCCCTAGAGTTTGAGATCAGCCTGGGCAACATGTTGAAACCCTGTCTATATAAAAAATACAAGAATTATCTGGGTGTGGTGACACATGCCTGTGGTCCCAGGCACTTGGGAGACTGAGGTGGGATCATTTGAGCCTGGGAGGCCAAGGCTGCAGTGAGCCATAATTGCTTCACTGCCCATCAGCCTGGGCAACAGAGTGAGACTCAAAAGATAGAAGGAAAGAAAGGAAGGAAGGAAGGAAGAAAGAAAGGAAGGAAGGAAGGAAGGAAGGAAGGGATTTTGCAATTTTGATTAACTTTGACTTCTGATATCAAATATTACATTGTATATGATGCCAGATTTGAGCATATGTAGTATTTTCTTCCCATGAAGTAGACTCTTTAAAAATCTACATTTATTTATTTCAAATATCTTACAACTTATACAAAAAAAACTCTGTAAAGTTAGTGTTGTCATGCATCAGATGCAATCATAAAAATACCATTCAATTTCTAATGCCAAGGATGTGTTTACACTAACATCTATAAACTAAAGTTATTTTGAAATTTAAGTTATGTTTAATTATGATATGCATTTGCCAGTATACCTACACATGATTTTTTTTTTTTTATAATTTAACATTTTTCATAGTGCTTACTAAGGGGAGGCACTGTTTAACCACTTTTTAAATTATTAACTTATTAAGTCTTGATTTTTAAAAAATGCCCTATAATAGAAGTAATTTTAATTTTCCATTTTACAGAAGAGGACATTAAGATAAAGAGATTTTTAGTCAATTGACTAAGGCCACAGGTTGTAAGTAGGTTTGAACCCAGGCAATCTGAGTGCAGATCCATGTATTTAACTATTATATGATAGTACGTAAAATATCAACAGTACAGTGGAATCAAAAATGAAAAATAAATGTCTCTTACTCACTTCCATCCTCATCTCTTTTACCACTTCTTAGAGGTATGCATAATTAGCTTTTAATGTCCATAACTGCTTTTGTTAGATATTACCCAAACTTTAAGTAAAGAGCATATAGTTTATTGATAGATTTAAAGAAACTCATGGGGAAATTTGAAAACATTACTTCCAATTCTCTTTTAGCTTCCATACCCATACTTCCTTTAGTTGTGTTTTGGTTATTTTAGTTCTTACCTTTGATCTTTTAAAAATACACTTAAATATTTAATTTTGATTCATCCACTTGAAATAATTTTCATCTAGATAACCCTCTTTCCTTCTTACCTCATTTTCTGTGAGATAAGATATTTTTATATTACCAAATTTTATATATTTGTATTTTCATGGAGAAGTGTGCTTGTTTAAAAGTCAAAAATCAGTAAATGCCTTTGTCAAATTATGCTTATGTATTATTATTTAACTTAGAACCAAGTATTGTGAAGGACATGTGATCTGATGCCATTAAAATTTGGGATCATTTTACCTTTTTTCCTTGTAATTGCTCAGAATCATGCAATGATTTTTTGTTTTGCTTATTATGAAGACTGTGCTTTTCTCCTGCAGCTTTGAGTTTTACCAGGTATTCTGTATTTTTATGTACTTTATTAAAAATGTGTATAATAGTCTTCTAATTCATTATCCATACAAACCCTATAAGCATCAGATTTAACTTTTTTATGTAAGCATTGAAACAAAGTTTACAACATAGCTGATTCATTTAGCAATATCTGTATATATGTGCATAAATATATACAAATGAGCAGATCTCGATACTTAAAGGTTTTTATAGGTAAGCATAAGAATTTTTGTGTCTATGATAATTAACACTTATATAGTGTTATTTTATGTGTAGTAAGTTTGTGAAGTATACTAGTTTGAAATTTGTCAATATTGTTCAGGAAATATCTTTGGTTCTTTAGTTAATAAAGCTATTTTTGTGTCAACAATGATTTTTTAGCTTCCAAGAAATCTAAAATAATTATACTGAGTAGCCCATTACAAAACAAATATAACAGTAAATAATTTTAATGTCTCTACGTAATCCATATATATTTTCCCCCATATATATTTTACTGTCAATAAAATTAGTAATTCTGAGACCTTTAAATAAACATAGTTCATTTAGCCTAGAATTTTAAGATATTATGGTTGCTAACTGTGGTTACCATTTAAATTTTCAGGGACTATTTTTAACATATTTTTATCATGGGATGCGATTACCTTATCTCCTTATGTTGATGTTGAATGAGGTGCTAAATATTGTGACTAGTTGCTGAAAAATTTTTGTTAATAGGTGGGAATATAGACATTACTTGCTTGCAAAATTGTTCCTTTCCTACCCCACTTAAGGAAAGGAACCAGAAGAAAAGGAGAAAGGGTGGGACATATAATTACTAGGGTGAAAACAACCTAAGGAAAAACAATAGAAAAAGATATCTGCTGCACTAGCTTAAAGCTGTTAGCAACGTGCACATTTTATTCATATGGAAGATTATGTTTTCTCTATAGCTTTTTCTACAGTATAATGATGTTACTCAATATCTAGCTTTTAATATTGCTTTTACTGCATTTGACAAGTTAAGATTTATAATTTAAAAGTGACTGACACTGCAGTACAAAATATAGGATTGTATGATAGAATGAAGCATTCTAGCAAAGGTTTTAAACTAATAAAGTGGTAAATTTTGCCTCAGAGTTCACATGAAGACATTTTTATATAATATTTTACTGTGAGAATAATGTAACTATGCATTTAAATGTCATTAAAGTATTAATTATTGTATTTAATGTATTAATTATAATTAATGTATTTAAGTGTAATTAGTGAATTTTCACAAAAGGAAAAGTATCAGTATTCATTGAATAATCAGAATGCCTTCACACCCATGATTTTTTTGGGGGTGAGGAATAACCTAAATGAACACTTACATTGTATACAGAATAACTCATACAATGTCTAATATTTTACTGATCAATATGCCAACTCATATGATGTCTAATATTTTGTTGGTTGTATATTACTCACTGCAAAACTGCCATTGCTTACACATGTTAAATTCTTTAATATAATTTATACAGTCATGTAAAGTTTATGCAAAAATAATAACCTCTTTCATCAAGGCTTGAATAAATACTTCTAAAATGGATATGTTAACATACTAAATATCATCAGTTTTACAATTCAAATCTCCTATGTATCTATAACTTCATCCTAATCTGATGTGCTTAGCATGGCGGATATTTTTGAGTTTTGTTACAGTTTTAAATCAATATATGGGGTAGAAATAGAAAATATTAAGATTTTAACCTTTGTAAATCAGTTATTTTTTATTAAAAAAATTCATTTAGACTTTCTGTTCTGTGCTCTCTAAGGTGATGGCCACAGTTTTTCCATAGCTTAGAGTGTAGGACGAAAGTTCTTTCTAAAACAAGGCAGAATGAGCTCAGATTAGCCAAGGCTCAGAGTGCTACAGTATTAATATTTCCAATATGAACCAGGATCCTCTTTTATAGTTAACATAGCAATGATTAAATCTTAAATAAATTCTTCATGTTTTCATGGAAAGATGCAAATTGCTTTAAACTTTTTTGGAAAAAGGCAAGGATATGCAAATAATTGTATGAGAACAAATGTGAACAGCTAAGTTTCATGTATCTTTACTTTGATAGCAAATACGGAAAATGCATATATTCCCAGTTTAGATGAAGATAATTATTTTCAATACCGGAAGTAAAAGTAATATTTTCCATTGATTTTTAACCTTTTTCCTAAAAACATTCTCTTGTTTGACAATTGTCAAACATTTATTGCTAGAGAGATAGCATGAAGGTGAAGCACCCTGCATTCATCATATAGCAACTCTGGTTTAGATAACATTAAAGCTCCCCGTAAAAAATGGAAGTCTAAATCTCTTATATATCACATTTTCTTTGCTCTAATTTGAATTTTATCTTAAAGAAACTATAGTGTTTAAGAACAAGAGAAGATGAAAAGGTGTTACCCATAAAAGAAATAAACACAATTAAATATTATCTTTTTAAAAAGCAGACAAAAGTATTTAGGTAGTTTATTTAAAATACAAATAGGTTTATTTATTGAAGTAAGATGGAAATCTTGATTTTCCTGATTTGGGGAAAACATTTGTTGGGTTGGGGACAATTTCACAGGAACAGTCTTAAGCAAAGAGTAAAGAAAACAATACTTTGATACATATTTTTAATGTTAACATGGGTCTCACTGAGGGGGTGTGTAATCAAACAAATTAAAGCTAAAGTGTTTTATTTTTCTCTTGGTCTTTCCCTACTAGCATCTTTTGTCAGAGGAAAGTGTTATTTATGTCTGATGATACAATTGTCCCATTTAAAAGGCTTCAGTGGTTCCTTAATGCTTACAGAGTAAGTAACTACAAAACTACATAGCAAGACATTTCTAAATGTGGCTCCAGTTTTCTTTTCAATATCATGCTCTTTGTATCACCAGTAAAACCATACTCAGGGTATTAGATCACTCACGTACTCTGAACTAAGCACCATTTGCCTAACTAAGCAGCATTTATTTGCCTGTCAGCTTTCAAGGCCCAGAACAAATACACCTGACTCCTACCCAGGTGAATTAATCAGTCTCTGCTCTGTGATACCAAACCCCATTATTGAAATCACTAGTATAACAAATCTATACTCATTTAGAGGTATTTTTGTGTTTGTTAGCACTGCTAGTCTGTAAGTTCCTAGAGAGTTTATATGCTGTTTTATTCATCTTCACAACTATGTTTCTCGGGCACAGTAGAAACGCTACAAATTCTTTTTTGAATAAATAGTGATGTTACAAATTATTTCCTTATTGTTCTCTATTCAAACAGACCAGTTTGTGTGTGGTTTATTTTTAACAGTGTGCTTAAATTTTTATGACCAGACATTAGTGAAAATAAAGGACATTAATAAAAATCTACTAATGTGTAACATTAATAGCAAAAAAATTAGGTTGTATATCCAACTCAATATTCTTTTTAAAGGAATGCCTGTCAAATTTTGAAATTTAAGATTAATTAAGGTATCAGATAAATAAGATCTGATATACTCATTTTTCTTTTGTCTTTTGTTTCAATACATTTATTTGCTTCAATACATTTATTTGCTATATGTTAGAGATGTTTGTATAATCACTCTAGTTATGCTGCTACTACGTGAATAAGTTAGAACAAGCTACTATATTGATTGAAAAAATATCAAATAACATATTAAAACAAAAAATTGTAATACTTTTTTATTCCTCCACAAGTATTTGCTTTAATTAGAGATGCAAGAGAGTTCATGCTTTTATAAAATCACTAGAGGTATTCTGTAATGTAAAATAACATGAAAATTTATTTCCAGTTAAATAGACATTTCCAAAAATTAAAAATGTTTTATAAATATGAGACTGAAGGTTTTATAAACTCACATAGATGCATGTGGGTAAATCAAGAAAGATACGAGACACACACACGTGAACACATACACACATATTACATATTTATTTTTAAATTGTTAGCATAGAGGCAACCCCAAACACCGATAATGTACAAACTTTAATAGGTTTAAAGACGAGCACTTAGAAATTTATAGTTATAGAAATGATTCATGCAGTTTATATTTTATCTTCTAGAAAATTTATTTTCTTCTCTTTCTTTTTTATAATTTATAATAGATATCCATGTTCCTATAAATTGTGTGTGTGTATATATATATACATATATGTATGTATATATACATATGTGTATATATATACACATATATGTATGTATATATATACATATGTGTATATATATACACATATATGTATGTATATATATACATATGTGTATATATATACACATATATGTATGTATATATACATATGTGTGTATATATACACATGTATATATATACATACATATATGTGTATATATGTATATATATACATACATATATGTGTGTATATATGTATATATATACACACATATATGTGTATATATGTATATATATACATACATATATGTGTATATATGTATATATATACATACATATATGTGTATATATGTATATATATACATACATATATGTGTATATATATGTATATATATACATACATATATGTGTATATATGTATGTATATATATACATACATATATGTGTATATATATATACATATATATATAATTATTTTTTGTAAGACAGAGTCTCACTCTGTCATCAGGCTGGAGTGCAATGGCATGATCTCAGCTCACTGTAACCTCTGCCTCCTGGGTCCAAGTGATTCTCCTGCCTCAGCCTCCTAAGTAGCTGGGACTACAGGCGCACACAACACCCAGCTAATTTTTGTGCATTTAGTAGAGACAGGGTTTCACTATGTTGGCCAGGATGGTCTCGATCTCTTGACCTCGTGATCCGCCCGCCTTGGCCTCCCAAAGAAATTGTCCAAATACCCATGACAAATATGTCAGACTTTTTATGAAATATAATCTTTTCCTAGTAATATTTTAAAGAAAACTTTTATATTTAAGGGGGAATTACTTATAACCACAGGTACTATATTGCTTATGTCCATATTTTTAAAGCAATGATTTTGTGGCAATGCCTATGTGTCAGGTCATTTTGCATTTAGTTTGCAGTCTATAACTAGGGTTATAAAAATACATTTTATTTAACCTTAAAACAATGTAGTTCTTAAAGAGTTATCAGCAAGAACAGAGCTCAGTACAGATACTTATTCAAAAGAAAAGCTTTTTTCCCTTATTTTACTCTTTTCTGTCTTTTAAAATATTGGTATTCTTTGGGAGTCCCTACCATTGTTTATAATTTTCTTTTTTCACATTCTTTTCTATGTAAAACTACCAGTCTCTGCATGCTGTCACATTTTATTGTAATCTATTTTTTTTTAAACACAAATCAAACCACGTCACCCCACTGTTCAGAATCTGTCAGTGTTTCCTCAAGGCCTACAGGATACCAACTCTATTTATTTGCATAGGATGAAATGCTCTTTTCAATCTGGTCCCGCCTGTCTTTCTAGCCTTATCGCCAAAAGTTCGTTTGGCATGTACTTTGTACTTCAGTCACACTGGGCTACTTGTGGGTTCCCATTAAGCCATGCAATTTCAAGTTTCTATGCTTGCCTCTTGTAATCTTAGAAAACGCTATACTCTTCAAGATTCAATTCAAAATTCTACTTGTTTTTTTTTTCTATGTTCTTCTAAGTCCCTGTGTGTATAGGTCAGTTGGCATCTACCTACCTTTATTTTATTAATAGTGGTATATCTGATTTATACTTAACTGAGAATTCCTCTGCATCTTTGCAACTTCTGCTCCTTAGAACAATGCTGCACTCAGTCAGTGTAGAAAGATAGAATGGCTGAGGTAAATAAGCAAAGCATTATCATGATTACTACTGGCAAGTTTGAGCATGATCATTTTGGAATATATGATGTTTCTTCACACTGCTTTTAAATCTCCTAGTTGTAATAAGATGCTCTTTATACTGGCCCTAGAGCTTTGCATTTATGTTTGCAAGTTTACACATTTTTAATTATTAAATATTCCTCATGATTTTCTAACAATTGTGTATTTGGGCTCAAATTCACTGTCAGGAGCAACAGAATGATATCATATGTGTATATATATATATATAACACAATCATATACACTTACAAATATATATGTGTATGTATATTATATAGGTATATATTCACATATGTATGTCTTTCCAATAAACCTATGAGGGCTAGCTATATTCAGATGAATAAGCTATAAAAAATAATGTTCAGAGTATAATAATACAGAGTCTGTAAATGTAGAAATTGACCAGCTGATTTAACCATAATGGAGGCAGTGCCAAGTAGATGTTTAAGATAGAAACAGATATAGATGAACTAATACAACACATAGAGAATTGTTCACTTTTTCATACTTTTCACATATTAAAATTAACTGTATTATTGAAATGATACAGTCTCTTTAGTTACTTTAATCCAAATATTCCTCTTCAATATCTAGGTATTTCTCTTAGATTCATATTCTGAAAGTCAATATAAATAATATCTGTCTTGATTGACAGTAGTTAAGTTACTTGGAAATAATTAATTATGTAAAACACCTCCAATTTTGTTTAAATTACTGATTTTCAAATGGAGATGGTTTCACCTTCAAGGGGTCATTGACAATATCTGGCTGTTATGGTTGTCACAGCTGGCAAGCGAGTGCTACTGACATCTAGTGGGTAGAGGCCAAGGGTGCTGTTAAATATCCAACAGTGCAGCTCCCACAACAAATTATTTGACCCAAAATGCTCATAGTGTCGAGGTAAAGAACTCTTGCTTTAAACAAATTGTTCTACTTATGTTCAGTCCCTATATGTAGAGAGCATTTAAGATCATTCAAAGAAATTGCCCAAATTCCCATGTGACCATTAGGAAGACTCAAACTTTGTCATCATTTTGTACATCAAAATCATTGAAAGGAACTTTCAAAGCATCCATGTAAATAATAATATTTTCCATTTCTTTCTAAACTTATTGACTTTTGGTATCTAATGATATTTTAATAATTATTTACATTAAATGATTCTTTACATTACATTAAGCCCTTTCATGGGGAAGGTGATAGATGCAACGAATTAGGTATGCCTGGGTTCAGCAGGACAGATTTCCATAGAGGACCCAGAGCCTGTGAACTGCGAACTTTTTCATTCTTTCCTGAAAGTCATATTGTAAAAAGAGAAGAATAGAACTTGAACAGATAATCTAGCTTTCATGTTCTCTCTCGGCAACATTCTGACTAAATTATGCCACGCAGACAAAAATAATATAAAGATATACGTGGAAAAAACATTTTCAACCTTCTTTAGCATCCAGTTCAACTTGATTGAAATAATTGAGTGCCTAAGTGCAAAGTAAGCCAGGATGGCTGACATCCTTAATTTGTTCTCAAAGTAAGATATGGAATGAAAGGTATTAAACTAAATGGTTTGTTACCATGAGACCAGACAATTCTGAGTAAACTCAGAAAAAGTTGCTCTACTGAAGTCCATTAAAAGTTGTTCTAACAAAATATGGTATTAAAAATATCTTTTGTGCCTCACTCTCAGTACATTTATCATTAACTTCTTAACTAATTTATTAAATGGGCACTAACCACAATTTTAAATCCCTTTGAGATATTCTGATTTATATATGTGTGCATACATGTATGTGTATCATAGACTATACATATAGATACAGAACATATATATTGGATATATATGTTTTATATGTGTGTGTACATATACATCCACTTAAAACGACCACAAATACTTAGAAACTTTAATTTATGTAAAGAATAAGGATACAATAGGTGATGCTGGGCCCTTGTGTTATAGTCATTCATTCCTTCAAGTGAAGCTATGATCTGAATAAGCATAGAGGTAAGCCTCGAGGTGTATATTGAGCTAAATTTTCATTTGTTTATGTATACTTTTTAACTAAAAAATATAGAGATTATCTTATGACACTACTATAGAGTAAGGTAATACTATACAGATTACCTTACGACACCACCGTAATCATTTAATCTTCATTAAATAGGAGATTGTTGTATTTCAGTGGAAACAAATATTTTTAATCCCTAGTAGCTGTCTTCCAGGACAACATCATCTGTTGTGATATATTGTCAATAAAATTATTTTAATACAAGGCTGAATAAGGTAGGTCTTATAATTGAGTTAGAAGTAAAATACAGTAAGAAAATGAAGTGATTATATCTTATTGGGTTTCAAAGCAGACATCATTAAAGAGATAGCTTTTAAGCTAGGTTTAGAAGGATTAGACAGATTTCCAAAAATAAAGTTATCAGGATGCAGTTTAAGGCAACTTACTCTTTCTTCTAGTCAATTGATTTTGTCTTTTGAAAATATATTTTGTTTTCAACAACTTTTAATAAAAATATAAGATCTCAGTTTATCATAAAGATTCTGATTTTATTAATGGGGTAAATTTAGATCAAATATCATAGCTCCTATACTTTAGTTTTTAGAATATATGCCATTTATCTAAATAAGTTGTTTATAGTAAAGTAATGATAATTAGAATAATTTCTAAAATAGATATTTTCAATTTTCATTTTCCTTATTATAAGCATATATTTTACACTTTAGTGTTGTTAGTAAATTAATTTATTTTTCTTAGCCTCTGCATGATCTCTGAGCACAATAAACATAGTCTTCCCAGGCTCTTTGTATGTATGTATAGGTGGCAGTGCAAATCTAAGTGTAGAGTAGTAAATAAAGGTCAGGTCATGCAGGGTTGTATAATTAAGTTTAAAAACCTAAATTTAACGCTAAGAGAAGGTGGGTCGTGTCTAGAGCAGGGAGACAAAATGGGATGATGCCGTTAGGTAAGAGAGGGGGAGTGATAGAAAATAAGACAGAGATACTTGGATGGAATTTGCATAGGAAGCATAGCAAACCAAAGTTGTGATTGTAAGAGTATAGAGAAATAGAAAACCAGATAGTGGGCAAAGGATATGAACAGACACTTCTCAAAAGAAGACATTTATGCAGCCAAAAGACAGATGAAAAAATGCTCACCATCACTGGCCATCAGAGAAATGCAAATCAAAACCACAATGAGATACCATCTCACACCAGTTAGAATGGCAATCATTAAAAAGTCAGGAAACAACAGGTGCTGGAGAGGATGTGGAGAAATAGGAACACTTTTACACTGTTGGCGGGACTGTAAACTAGTTCAACCATTGTGGAAGTCAGTGTGGCGATTCCTCAGGGATCTAGAACTAGAAATACCATTTGACCCAGCCATTCCATTACTGGGTATATACCCAAAGGACTATAAATCATGCTGCTATAAAGACACATGCACACGTATGTTTATTGCAACACTATTCACAATAGCAAAGACTTGGAACCAACCCAAATGTCCAACAACAATAGACTGGATTAAGAAAATGTGGCACATGTACACCATGGAATACTATGCAGCCATAAAAAATGATGAGTTCATGTCCTTTGTAGGGACATGGATGAAATTGGAAATCATCATTCTCAGTAAACTATCGCAAGGACAAAAAACCAAACACCGCATATTCTCACTCACGGGTGGGAATTGAACAATGAGAACACATGGACACAGGAAGGGGAACATCACACTCTGGGGACTGTTGTGGGGTGTGGGGAGTGGAGAGGGATAGCATTAGGAGATAAACCTAATGCTAAATAACTAGTTAATGGGTGCAGCACACCAGCATGGCACATGTATACATATGTAACTAACCTGCACATTGTGCACATGTACCCTAAAACTTAAAGTATAATAATAAAAAAAAAAGAAAACCAAAAGTGAAGGATGATGCCTGGTTTTAAGTTTCAGAAACTGGAGATTGAAGCTGGGCCCCTTCCAAAAATAATGGAAAACAGCAGGGAAGAGGCAGGAGAATACTGAATTCTATTTTTGACATGTTGAGGGTGAGATATCTCTCAGGATAGTTAGTAAACATATAATTATTCAAGTTCACGAAAAATATCTGGGCTTGGAATATAGAGGTACACATAATGAGCACACAGGTGACATTTGATGTGGCAGGAACAGATGTAAATTCAGGGGGAAAATGTCTGGTAGGAGAAGAGATGAGCCTGGTGGAGAATCCTAAATACTACAAATCATCAGAATATGTTCTTGCCAATCTGTTTTTGTTATTTCTTCCCAGGCATATATTCTCTACCAGGATACTCAAGGTCAACATTATATTGCTTTTCTGGCACTAACTGATTCACCTCCTGTCTTCCATTCACAAGTACATACTTCCCATGTCCCCCAAAGTCACAGCAGATAATATGGGGCTTCTTTTACTAGTCTTTACTAAATTGTGCGCTACTTTATGTGACCCTTCCCAGATAACAAAAATGCTTTCCTGCAGTTATTATTCACCAAAGAAGTCCTAGGTTTGGAGATTTTATTGCCTGGAAAATGGTCACAGAATAATTTTGCTTGTGGTTCCTGTTAACAACTCTCAAATTGTATTATGATGGAATCTGGCTCTTGAGCTAGGCAACATAAACTGTTCTGCTAAGTGTCAAGAAATATTCTTACTTTACCAATTGCAAAATTGTGATGGAGAAAGTGAATACTGTTATAATAGACAAATGCTTGCTACTCTACTCTCATTCATTGTCCTTTTACTCCACTCAGAGCATCCTATGCTTCTAGATTTCCTCTCATCGATCTCATGGGATGCACCATCTCAGTAACATTGTCTGATTCCACTTCACATTCCCAGATGGACACTCCTATTCTTTGTCTTCTTCCTTTCTATCTGTACGCTCTTGATATGCAATATTAAGTACACCCCTGGTTTTAAATAGGCACTGTATGGTAATGACTTCCAAATATATAGCCCAAGCCTGCACCACCACCCTTCAACACACTCTACTCCTCCAAGTTCCTGACTCCCATATCCAACTGCTTTCTTTATATCACTACTTAAATGTCTAGTAGGCATCTCAAACAGAGAATATTCAATACATTTTGTTCTGCCCCACACTTACCTTCCCAGTATCAATAATGGCCCCACTATTTACCTTGTAGGTCAAGCCATTATACTGACAGCATCCTTGACTTACCTCTTTTCCTCTCAGCCCACATGGAACTGATCTGCCTTTACTGTTGCCTCAAGTTTCAAACTATACTCTAAATCTAACTAATTATTATCATTTCCATTGCTGCAATGCTAACCCAATTCTCCTTCATCTCTTGCAAAAAATTGTTAACAGTCTTTAAATGGGTATAACCTCATCTCTCCACTCTTTGCCTCCTAGCAACACAACTCAGTTCATTTCTTCTTCAGGGTCTTTGAATTCACTGTTCTCTCTTCATGCATTATTTTCTCTCACATCTTTGCATGGCTCATGCCCTTATTTAATTCAGGCTTCTGCTCAAATGACACAACCTCAGAACAGGCTTGAATGATTACCCTTTGTAAATTATCCTCACACTAATCATGTTTTTCTGCTTTAGTTTTTATCACAGGATTGACATTTTAGTATGCATTTATATTTTTTTTTGTTTATCATCTGCCTCCCTCACTAGTATTTAAGAGAACAGGGAGTTGTTCTTCTCTATTTCTGTATCCTAAGAACATAAGCTACTAGTTAACTATAAATGCTCAGAATTATTAGTTGAACGAATATATGAATGAATGAATAAATAGAATGTTCAAAAAATTTAGAAACGCAAGTGTTTCATATTTTACATGACTCTACTTTAAACCTATAAATTATATTGGGAGAAAGGTAGATAAAATATTTATAAATAAAGAAAGACAAAATCTAACAGCATTCTCTGATTAATTCTACTAATGAGCTCTCACATTTGCCTGTGAAAAGCCTGTTTCTCCTAACTGAGCATTCATGTTTTATCTCTTGCCCTTATGTTTTTTTCTTAAGAGTCTTTAAAGAATGCAGCCAGACTGCTGTCTTCCAAACGGTTTTGTTTCCTCATGCTGAAAGTAGGACTTTTATATTTAGAAGCACAAACTCGCTCCTAATTATATACAACCTACTGTTCTAAATTTTGCATGCCACTTTGCAGTTTAGTGCTATGCAATTTACTTAGTACCAATTTTGGTGTCAAAATTTGACATTTAGATTGCTTTTGAAAGTAATGGCAAAGTGGAGTTAGTACTGAATGAAGCTTAGCATTTGCTTTCTTGGCTTCTTTTTAATTGTTCTTTTATTTATATGTAATGACCTACCTATAATGTTATGGTGATGGATCAAATACTCATCATGACTTATACATTCAGAGAAAATATTTTTAATCCTTAGTAAGGTAATTTTGCTGTTTTTTTCCTCTGAACATCAAAGGACTGGAATGCAATATTCATAGCACGCTAAACACTTATCATGAATTCAAATTTATTAAAGATATTTTAATATATGGAGAGAAACTTGTAGAAATGTGGGTATACTATGTTGATATCTTCTAGTGATCTGACATTAGCTGGATTATTATGGCTTTGAATTTTAATTAACAAGTACATTTTCCCTAACTATAAAATAGCATTACTTGTGTTTTCTGGTCTTGTGTTAGGTGTCTCTCCCTGTCTCTCTCTGTTTGTGCGTCTCTCTGTTTCTGTCTTTGCATGTCTCTGTCACTCTCTCACATCTAGATATATAGATGTGTATATCATGTATATATATATAGATAATTATGTATAAATATTCAATAAATAACATTAAAATTTCATAGCAGGTTAAATTTAAAATGAACAGAAATTTAAATTCTCTCTGTTTTGGTTAGTGCTTCTTCTACTAATCGTTCACAAAACTGAGTTTGCGGGTGCTATTGTTTGAATGCATCCCAAAGCTCATTCGTTGGAAACTTAATTCCAATGCAAAAGTGCTGAAAGGTGTAATGTTTAAGAGACGTTTAAGGATGATTTAACATCCTTATTATGGGAATGGGTTAGTTACTGTGAGAGTGGGTTTGTTATAAAAGTAAGTTCAGGCCCCTCCTGCTCTCTCACTCTTGCATGCTCTTGCTCCAAAAATGTAAGATTTTTTTGTTTTCTTTGTAAATTAACTAGTCTGTGGTATTCTGTTATAACAACACAAAACAGACTAAAACGATGGTTATATTTTAAACATCCTACTTAACCTCTACAGTAAAGCATTGTAATATGTTTTAATAAGACAAAAACGATAGTGTTGCTCAAAATTTCCCTTACGGAGTTGCCAAATTTTGGTTATACTGCAAGCCAGTACGAAAAAGTGCAAACACATCAAAGGATTTTATTGTGAATATTTTTGAAATTACTTTATGTATAGTTTTGCCTTTGAGCTATTTTTTCCCTTTATTATAAAATGAGAACAGCTGGTAGTATTTCCAAATGTTAGCCTAAGTTTAAAGATTCTCACATTCCTTTTGGTTGTTTGACATTATCTTTAACTAGATATCACAAATACATAATGAGAACCGCACTTTTCTATTTCAATAAAATATGTCAGTTTTTTTTTAACAGAAAAAAATGTGATTACCTGATTATTGCTTAATGATTTAATTATTTGGCATATGTTCTCATCATCTTCAAATATCTCTAAATTTTGTGCCATTTTATTTTGGAGAGAAGTGTTTCTTAGGATAAATTACTTCCTTTTGTTATAAAAACTTATTGATATAATTTGTCTAACGATAGTTGGTAATTATCCTGTAAATGTTCAGTTAGAAGAGCAAAACATAGCCATTGAAATTTCTCAAATTGTATGTTATATGAGTGTTTTAAAACATGGGTAAATCCTATAAAAGCTAAAATGTATTTTTTTTTACACCCATGCCACACTTACCACATTTTTTAAAAAAAGTCTCACCTGTCATAGAGAACCCTAATTCTTTGGTTTGCTATTTGCATTGCAAAATTATTATAAAATGATATTCTCTATACTCTAAATCTTATTCTATGATTTTTTTCCATAATATATCAAGAAACCATTAAGTAAGTATAAATGTAAATAAACTCCTAATGGCAAAATATGTTCTTTGCTTGATTTAATTTATTATTTTGTCTAATGAAAAATCATACAATTTTCATAGTATTTCTTAATTTTTTGGCCATTTCTACTGCTCTCTTCCAGTACAACGTTCCTCTATGTCTCACTTATCTTTGGCCAACTTTTATTTTACATAAACTGCTGATCATTATTGTCAGTCTAAACTAGGAAGTTGAAAAAGGAAGAATAAATGTCTCATCAGTCAATACATTTTGTTTTTGTTATTTTCTATCAAAGCCGGCTTAATATTTTTTTTACTGCGTTTCTATTTAAAATGGAGACTATATAAACTATAATTTTCTTATTCCATTGTTAAGAGCTTTTTCCTTTTCTTGTTTTTGGTTTTGTTTTATTTTATAAGTACAAGAAATTCACTTGAAAGAACAAACAATCAAGAAATTATCCTATAAAACGATAAAGTCACATGGTTTATATGGCTTCAGACAAAACTTGGTCCAGTGGATAAAATAATTTCATCAGAGCTGTTTGTCTTTCTGATCCCCAGAATCAGAAGATTTATCTGCGTCTTCATCTGTGATGGCTTCATTCTGAGGCACACTGTCTATGAAGTGGGAAAAATGGCTTATGTGGTCCTTATTGTAACCCTATGCACACAGTAGACCTCTGTACATAGTCCTTACCACTTAAAGTTCAGAAAAAAAAATCAAAAAAGTGTTTTTCACAATACCAGCACAAAAAATGTTTAGAAATGAATAATTCAGAAGCCTATTATGTTGGAGAAAATTGTATTGGTAAAGAAGCCAGAGATCTGGAATAAAAAGCTTTCATGGTTCAAGCCTAAACTCAAATAATGAGCTCCCAAACTTGCATGAGAAACTGCAAAGACCATGTAGCCAGAAGAACATCATGTTCCACAAAACCTACTTCAGATATTACACTGAGGATACGGGTAAAGAAAACCCTCCAAGATTTTGGAAGTAAAGGCCACATAAATGACCAAAGCCTACACAAGAATGTTTTTCCTAGAAAGCAGAATCAGTGTTCTCTCACGTTTATGGCAGTGGGTTTTTATTTCATCCTCCCAGCAGGGTTCCAACATTGCTATGAGTGTGTGTGTCTCCAATCTTCCCTCTACCAAGTGGAAAGGTCTGTACTGTTATCTTGTCCCTAGTACACCATTAAACAGGTGATATGTAACTTATTATTTAGATCATAGATCATGAGAAAATGAGAAATCACTATAAATCTGATGGAAAAGACTGCGTTTCGCCCAGAGAGTATAAATATTAAGCTGGATTCAGTGACTGGATGAAATTTTAGATTTTTTTTTCCCTTGGAGAAAGATAAATATGATCTATGTGTGAGAAGAGAGAAAAGGGATATTGGTAACTACACAAACAGACTTATCATGGCTAGGACAAGGTAGGTGAGAGCAGGCATTGCCTTTTCTGATGCTCTCCTTCCCTGCCAACTGGCTCAATGTGAACAGGCCTCAGAGTGCCCTGAAAACCTGGAAGATGACAGTGCCATTAAAAGAAAAGAGCCAGGATGCCTGAATGGCTGCACAGGGAAAAGCCCTACCAACACACATCACACTGTGAGGTATGCAGGACACAAACTTGTATGGTGTTAAGCCACTGAGATTTGGTACAGTTTGTTTGCCTGCTGTTTGTTTGTTTTACTGATTATCTAGAAACTCAAGGAAAATGGAAAGAGGAGATACAACTAGGCGAATAAGTTCAAGAAACAGCAATAAAAGAGTAGGTTTGTAACAATAAGCCAAACTTATTTCTTTGAAAAAACTTATGAAATAGAGCCCATCTGGCATGATTGATTACTAAAGAAACGAAAAGAATAAAGCATCAATACATAATATGAGAAATAAATGGGTAATAGGGTACACTTTGAAAAATTTAAAATATGATATAAAGTTTTTAGTTCAATCTATTGAAAACTTAGACAAAATGCAAGATTTTCTAGAAACTTTAAATGGCAAAAATATTTAAAAAGAAAAACTTATCATAATAAAGACATTGAATCACTAATAACAAATCTACCTACAAAAATGCAACAGGTTCAGATTGTTTTAAAGTTGATGCTTAACAATTTCAAAGTTTCTAGGATAGAAAATTTAAATCTCTGAATGATTCCTGGTAATATTGAAATATGCAGACTTCTCCAAAAATATTTTATGAGGCCACTGATGCTTTGAAACTAGAATTGAATAATTTATAAAGAAATTACAGTTATAGAAGCTTGAATTATAAATTGACTATTAAGATATAAATCAACAAATACTTATAAATTATCATATGTTTAATAATGTTTTAATGGTAACAAGTCTATAAATTAGATTTATCTCATTAACAGATTAAATAATTAAAACCTGAATATCTCAATATATGCATAAAAAATTAATAAAATTCAGCATATATTCCTGACAAAACACTTCTCATAGAACCACGAATAGATGAAAGCTTTCTCACTTTGATAAAGGTGTAAAAATAAATATTTTGAAATATTTGTAACTAGATATCTAAGTTTATGATTGAGTGCTATGGAAATATTTCTTAAACAAGTGACAAAATAATAAGAGAAAAGAAAAGATTGAGATAACAAAAGATTAAAGTAAATTTATTGTGCTGGTTATATGTATATAGTAAAAATATAAATATTTCATTTAGGTAAAACTAATCAATTTCAGCACTAAGAAGAGGAGGACAGTCTGGGAAGGAATGAAAGTCTTCAACTGTACCTTTAACATCTTATTATTTAAAATTATGTCAATAATATGTGGCAAAAAATAGCATTTGTTAAATCAAGTTGATGAGTTTATAATTGTCCATCTATCATCATTTTTGTTTTCCATATTTTAAAACTTCATGATTAAAATTTTATGATTAAAATTTTAAAAACAGAAACATGCACATAGACTTTTAAAAAATTCAGTTACTCCTGTATTGGAATAATCAAAAAATATAGTCATGAACTACAAAAATAAGTTAATGGGATTGTCATATGGCATACTTAACGTTCTTTAAGTTTGTATTAGTGAGTAATTGACTTTAATCCCACAAAGAGTGATAAAGATAGATTTATCCAGCTAACACATCCTTGATGTTTGTGTAGAAGGGCTATTTGTTTTTGCCATATTACCTGATTGTTCTTCCAAAAACCTCTGTTCTCACATCTGAATCCTATGGAAAGGGAACCTGTGGGGGGCTTGAAAAATTAAATGGCACGTTTTATTAAGAACTGTGGAGAGATTATGGTTTAAGTGTCACTATTTTGGCACGTATGTAGGAAAGTCTACATATATATCTTTGAAAATATAGGTACATTTAGACCAAAATAAAGATATCTTCGGTTATTTAAAAATATACTAATAAAAGGCAGTTTCTGTTGTAGCACTTGTAAGGAGATAAGACACCTCAGATAAACTTTGGACCTCGTTCCCCTACTCCCAGTAAAAAGAAAACCCCAAACCAATAACCTGTCCGCAGTGAAGAATAACCCAAAGCAGGCATAAACTGAAGGCCTGACTTTTGAAAAAGGGAACTTTGCTGGGTGAGCTCCACATATGTGTGGCTCTAATACTCAGAGTATTTTACCACCTTTAGGATGCTGAGTGCTAGAAGGCAAGTAGTCAATTATGGTTTTATTAAACCGAAGTGTCAGATGATGATGGTTACAGATGCCAAGCTAGAAACTGAGCTAGCAAAATCCCAGAAAGGAGGAAGCTATAAATAACAAAACTAAAACACCTACATGAAACTACACTACCCATTACTAACATACCCCCAAATAAAAGGAAAAACAAAAACTTATTTCTTATAGGTGAAAGGCAAAATCTACAGTAAAAATACACGTAATAAATAAAAATTTATGCAACAAACAATATTATATTAAATATACAAAATATACTGCTGTATGAGTGAGAAGAAACAAGTATTCACAATGGTTAAAGACATTAGACACTTTCGGCAGAGTTTTATTTAACAAGTAGACAAAAATAACTATAATATGTTACATAAGGTTAATTTAGTGGATCTATTTTAGATCTGACACATTATATAGAGAGTATAAATATTTCCTAATTATCCCATCAGTCTATCCATTTCCATGTAGTAGGTCAAAAATCTGATTGAAAATCTGGTAGAAAGTAAAAGTGTGTAGGACACATTATTTTGTAATAATAGTGAAATTAGAAAGTTACATCAAAAGAGAAACACAACAAACAATCTCAAATTTAGAAGTAAAAATGAATGTGTTTAGAATAAAGCAACTACAAAAAAAGTAACAAACTTGCTTTTCAAATTGGACTTCCCGGAAAACAGACTGAAACCAGAAACCAACACCATATAAACCACGTGACTTTATTCTCTCTGGAAGGGAAAAAAGGGAGGAGAAAAGAAAGGCTGGGTAGAAGGAAAATTTGAGCCGCGATGCAGACTGGGAGTTAGGGTTCAGTAATATGTGTTTTAATAACTATTTCTGATGCACACTGAAATTTGAGAAAGGTTGCCCTAAGAAGCTATCAAAGAATCTATACCACTGAGAATTTTGGATTGTTTCTACATTTTGGCTACGAAGAATGATTATGCTACAAGCATTCTTATATTTGAAGTACACACATGTATGCATTTCTACTGGGTACCTACCCGCAGGTAGAATGCTGAGTCGTAGGTCATGAATATAATCAAGTTTACTAGATGAAACCAGAGAAGTTCCTAAAAGAGTCATGCTAATATATAGATCCATCAGTAGTGTATGAGCATTTTAGTAGTTGCATATTTTTGTCAGTACTTTGCAGGATCAGTTTTGTTTTAATTTAAGCCATTTTGAAGAATGTGTTGTAGTATTCTATTGTGGTTTTAATTTAGTTTCCCTGGTGACCAATGATTCAGAGATCATTTTCATATTTGTTGGCCATTTCAATAGTTTCTTTGTGAAATACCAATTCAAGTTTCTTGCCCAACTGTCTATTGGATTGTTTAAATATTTCTTATTAATTAGTATGAGTTATTTCTATGCTCAGAATTGTAGTCTTGTTATTGAAATGTATAATACAATTATGTGTTAAAACTGTATGCCTTGCTGTTTCTCTTTCTTAACAGTAGCTTTTTGATTAAAAAATATGTAATGTACTATTACAGTGACAATACAGGTATGGAGCCAGCTGACTTTAATTTTCTTTTTGTTTATATATTATTTTTTCTACAATGAACATATAAAACTTGTAAAATAGAAAATAATACATACAAGTAAAATTTGCAGCATATGAAAAACGCATACTTTTATTTTATTTTTAATTTTAATTTTAGTTTTAGGTTCAGGGGTACATGTGCAGGTTTGTTATATAGGTAAATTCATGTCATGGGAGTTTGATGTACAGATTGTTTCATCACCCAGGTACTACGCATAATACCTGATAGGTATTTGTTCTGTTCCTCTCCTTCCTCCCACCCTTCACCCTCAAGTAGGCCCTTGTGTCTGTTGTTCCCCTCCTTGTGTCCATGTGTTCTCATTATTTTGCTCCCACTTATACATGAGAACATGCAGTATTTGGTTTTCTGTTCCTGCATTGGTTTGCTAAGGATAATAGTCTCCAGCTCCATCTACGTTGCTTCAAAGGACATGATCTTATTCTTTTTTATGGCTTCATAGTATTCCATAGTGTATTTACCACTTTTTATTTATCCAGTCTACCATTTATGGGCATTTAAGCTAATTCCATGTCCTTGCTATTGTGAATAGTGCTGAAATGAACATACATGTGTGTGTCTTTATGGTAGAAAGATATTTATATTCCTTTAAGTATATACCTAATAATGGGATTGCTGAATTGAATGGTAATACAATTCAGTTATGTACATACAATGTATGTACAGTTATATATATACAATGGTATAACAATTCTGTTATAAGTTCTTTGAGGAATTGCCATGCTGCTTTCCACACTGGCTGAACTAATTTACATTCCCACCAGCAGTGTATAAGCGTTCCCTTTTCTCTGCATCCTTGCCAGCATCTGCTATTTATTTATTTAGTAGTAGCCATTGGAGTTTTGATTTGCATTTCTCTAATGATTAGTGTCATTGAGCATTTTTTCATATGCTTGTTGGCTCCATGTATGTCTTCTTTTGAGAAGTGTCTGTTCATGTCCTTTGCACACTTTTTAAAGGAGTTGTTTTACTGCTCGTAAATTTGTTTAAGTTCTTTATAGATTCTGGATGTTAATTAGACCTTTGCAAGAAGTATAGTTTGCAAATATTTTCTCTCATTCTGTAGATTGTGTGTTTACTCTGTTGATAGTTTCTTTTGCTGTGAACAAAATCCCATTTGTCAATATTTGCTTTTGTTGCAATTGCTTTTGGCGTCTTTGTCATGAAATCTTTGCACATTCCTATGTCCAGAATGATATTTCATAGGTTATCTTCCAGAATTTTTATAGTTTTAGGCTTTTCATTTAAGTTTTTAATTCATCTTGAGTTGACTTTTGATTATGGTGTAAGGAAGGGGTCCAGTTTTAATCTTCCATATATGGCTAACAGGTTATCCCAACACCACTTATTGAATAGGAAGTCCTTTTCCCATTGCTTGCTTTTTGTCAGCTTTGTCAAAAATCAAACGGTTGTAGGTGTGCAGCATTATTCCTGGGCTCTTTATTCTGTTCCATTGGTCTTCATGTTTGTTTTAGTAGAAATATCATGCTGTTTTGGTTACTGTAGCCCTGTAGTATAGTTTGAAGTTGGTAACGTAATGCCTCCAGCTTTGCTCTTTTTGCTTGGAAATGCCTTGGCTATTTAGGTTCTTTTTTGGTTCCTTATAAATTTTAAAATAGTTTTTTTTCTAGTTATGTGAAGAATGCTCTTGGTAGATTAATATGAATTGCATTGAATCTGTACATTGTTTTGGGCAGTTTGGCCATTTTAATGGTATTGATTCTTCCTATTCATGAGCATGGAATGTTTTTCCATTTGTTTGTGTCATCTTTGATTTCTTTGAGCAGTGTTTTGTCATTTTCATTGCAGAGATATTTCACTTCCCTGGTTAGCTGTATTCCTAGATATTTTATTCTTTTCGTAGCAATTGTGAATGAGACTGCATTCTTGTTTTTGGTCTCAGCTCAGATGTTGTTAGTGTATTCTGAAACTTTGCTGAAGTTTATCAGCTCAAGGAGCACTTGGACAGAGGTAATGGAGTTTTCTAGATATAGAATCATGTCACCTGTAAACAGGGATAGTTTGACTTCCTCTCTTTCTATTTAGATGCCTTTTATTTCTTTCGCTTGCTATGCACAGGGTGTCCAATACTATGTTAAATAGGAGTGGTGAGAGAGGGCATCCTTGTTTTTTGCTGGTTTTCAAGGCAAATACTACCTGCTTTTGCCCATTCAGTATGATGTTCGCTGTGTGTTTGTCATAGACAGCTCTAATTATTTTGAAGTATGTTCCTTCAATGCTTAGTTTTTTGAGTGTTATTAACATGAAAGGATGTTGAATTTTATTGAAAGCCTCTTCTGCATCTACTGAGATAATCATGTAGTTTTTGTCTTTAGTTTTGTTTATGTAATGAATCACACTTATTGATTTGTGTATGATGAATCAACCTTCCATCCTACGGATAAAGCCTACTTGATTGTGATGGATTAGCTTTTTGACGTGCTACTGGATTTAGTTTTTCTAGTATTTTGTTCAGAATTTTTTGCATCTATGTTCATCAAGGATATTGGCCAGAAGTAGTTGTTTTTGTTGTCTCTGGCAGGTTTTGGTATCAGGATGTTACTGGCCTCATAGAACAGATTGGGAGGAGTCCTTCCTCCTCAACTTTTTGAAATAGTTTAAGTAGAAATTGTACCAGCTCTTTTTTGTACATCTGGTAAAATTCAGCTAAGAGTCTGTCTTGTCCTGCTCATTTTTTGATTGGTAGGCTATTTATTACTGATTCAATTTTGGAGCTCATTGTTGGTCTGTTCAGGGATTAAATTTCTGCCTGGTTCAGTCTTGGCGGAATGTATGGTCCAGGAATTTATTCATTTCTTCTGGCTTTTCTTTGTACAGAGGTGTTCACTCTTGTCTCTGAGGGTTATTTGTATTTTTGTGGGGTCAGTGGTAATATTCCCTTTGTCACTTCTAATTGTGTTTATTTGAATCTTCTTTTTTCGACTTAAAAGACCTTCTTGATTTCTGCCGTAATTTCATTATTTACCCAAAAGTTATTCAAGAAAAGGTTGTTTAATTTTCATGTGATTGTATGATTTTGAGCAATTTCCTTAGTATTAAATTTTATTTTTATTCCACCGTAGTCAAGTGTGGTTGGTATGATTTCAGTTTTTTCTTTTATTTGCTCAATGTTGTTTCATATTTGATGGTGTGGTTGATTTTACAGTATGTACCATGTAACAATGAGAATAATGTATATTCTCTTGTTTTTGAATGGCAAGTTCTGTAGAAGTCTATTACGTCCATATGCTCCAGTGCTGAGTTCAGGTCTTGAATATCTTTGTTAATTTTCTGTCTTGATGATATGTCTAATACTATCAGTGGGGGTGCTGAAGTCTCCCCCTATTATTGTGTGGGAATCTAAGTCTCTTTTTAGGTCTCTAAGAACTTGATTTAGGAATATGGGTGCTCCTGTGTTGGGTGCTTATATATTCAAGATAGTTAGGTCTTCTTGTTGCATTGAACCCTCTATCATTATGTAATTACCTTTGTCTCTTTTTATCTGTTGGTTTAGTCTGTTTTGTCTAAAATTAGGATTGCAACCCTGCTTTCTTTTTTGTATGTTCTCCATTTGCTTGTAGATTTTTGTCCATCCCTTTCTTTTGAGCCTATGGGTGTCATTGCATGTGACATTGGTGTCTTGAAGACAGCATACTATTGGATGTTGCTTCTTTATTCAGCTTGCCACTCCATACCTTTTAATTGGAGGCATTTAGTCCATTTACATTCAAAGTTAATATTGACAAGTGTAAATTTGTTCTGCCATCATGATATGAGGTGGTTATTACACAGATTTGTTTGTGTGGTTACTTTATAGTGTCACTGGTCTGTGTCCTTGAGTGTATTTTTGTACTGGCTGGTAATGGTCTGTCCTTTCCATATTTAATGCTCCTTTCAGGAACTCTTGTAAGGCAGGTCTCGTAGTAACAAATTCCCTCAGCAGAAAAATGAATATTAAAAAAATGTGATACTTACTCTATATCGAATGTCCAAAATTCAGTAAACTGACAACATCAAATGCTGACAAGGTTTTAGAATAAAAGGAACTTTCATTCATTGATGGTGGGAATTCAACATGGTATAGCTATTTTGGAAGACAATTTAGCAGATTTTTACGAAGATAAACATATTCTTACTATATGATCCAGAAATCACTCTAGCTGATATTTACTCAAAGGAACTGAAAATGTGTTTACACAAAATCCTGCACATAATTGGTTATAACAGCTTTATTCATAATTGCTAAAATGTGGAAGCAACCAAGATGCTCTGAAGTGGGTGAATAAATAAATAAACTGTGGTACATCTAGATAATAGAATATTATTTAGCACTAAAATTCTGGCCATTAAACCATAAAAAAATAGAGGAAAGTTAAATATATATTATTAAGTGAAAGAAGCCAATTTGAAAATATTACATTCTATAGGTTTCCAAATATATAACAATTTGGGAAAGTGGAAACTATGGAGACAGTAAAAAGATGAATTGTTTTCAGAGGTTGAGGAGAGGGGGGAATGAATAGGTGAAGCCCTGAGGATTTTTAGGACAGTGAAAGTACTCAAACTACTTTATATGATACCATAATGGTGGATCTGTGTAATTATAAATTTGCCCATTAACATAGAATGTACAACATCAGTAAACTATAGAGAAATGTAAACTATAGATTCTGGGTAAGAAACTGGATTCTGGATAAGAACAATCTATCAATGTAGGTTCAGCCACTTTAAAAAATGTACCACTCTGGTGTGAGATATTGCTAAGTGAGGAGTCATGCATATGTAGGGAAAAATCTCTCTTCATTCAATTTTTATGTTAACCTAAAAGTGATTTAAATAACATATATTAAAAATAAATATTTTCATTGTGTGAAACAGTTGACCTATGTTGGGCATAAGTGATCAGCTCTGGCCTCATTTAACAATGTGTCTAAGTAGCTAATACAGAAAATACGGTTGTTCTGAAAGACATGACACAAATATAAACTCCTGTATTTGTTGTTAAAGAAAGCTGACCTATTTAAGAATCTATTTAAATTGCAGTAATGTTCCAAACATCTTATCTAATGGTGCCATGTGATAGAAACTGTCATTATGAAGCTTATTTTCTAATAGATAAAGCTTAATGAGGACCATCTGTCCCTGAAAACAGTTACAGCTTTATGCCAGTCAACAGATAAGACCACCCTTCTGTTGTTTTTGTAATGTTCTTAATTTCTTATGCGGACCAAAGAACTAACCATCATTTTCATTATTATTTTGATGTTTTAATATACTTACGTTTTTAGTACAACCGCTTTCTAAATACGAGAAAAGGAGGCATGCCAACCAGGAAGCAGATAATAAACGAGATTTAAAGAAAATATCCTGAATCATGAATTTTATTTTCAGTGACAATACAATACCAATTGTCATAATATTAGCTGATGGTTTCTTTTATTTGCAAGTGAAAAATGCCATAATGCAGTTCTCATTTTCTCAGTTGAAAATATGTTTATGGTTTTGGAAGATGTTCTATCATAACATAAAGATGTTTTTCTAAAGCAGACGTTTGGAAGAATAAAATTTAAAATTTTACCAATGTGAGGCAGATGTTGTAGTGAATGAATAGACATATTTCTTCATCACTACCCTTGAATGATTATGTTATATCAATCAACAGTATATTGAGCCTACAGGATAAACTTGATGTGTTGTAGAAAAGAGAGATGGAAGGTTTTATTACTTCTATGCATGTCACAATTCAAAATAAATATAAAAGTAAATTACATATTATTTCTGTTGTGTTTGCCTTTATTTTTTCAGAACTATTTACTGGGTATCTATTATATTTCAGGCACTCTGCTACTCATCGGGATGTATTATCCAGATATCTCCTAAGCTATTGAATGCAATTATTCGATTATATGAATTGTAATTTTATGATTTTGTACTCACACTCTACCTCTTTGATTTGACATGTGAATAGTAGTCTAGAATATATTTTTTCATTTCTGTCTTAGATTATTAACTTAGATTTTCTAAGGTACCATGTTTTATTGATTATACTTAATCTCTTCTGTAAGTTTAGCCTCTGTGTATGACTCCTCTTATACACTGTTTCAGATCCTCTAGGTCTCAGCCATCTCCAGGCTTTTTTCCCTTTTGTTCCAAGCCAAGTGCATATCATGTTAATCAATTCTGTGTGAATTCTCATCAACCTCTATGGGTACAACCATTCTTGAGAAGGTACGTGTCTTACATCATGCCCAGGACTTCCTATTGATGCTAAAGCTTTGGTTATCAGAGGTACCATTTGTGCACTACCTAGAAGTCCAATATATGGGGTGAACTTTTAACCAGTGGTACCAGTGGGACACTTTTGCTTTCTTTGCTTAGGAGATATAGGTCTTAGGTGATACCTGGAACTGCACTGGGGTTTGTTTGCAATAGATATCTGGAACTGCACTGGAGTTTATTTGCATAGTTCTCAGAAGGACTCCCTGAGATGCACTAGGTTGGACCCTTGAGTGTGAGCAACCAATCATGCTTCATATTAAGCAGTAGTCAGCTCAACAATGGATACTTTATTGATTTTTCTTCCTCTTCTGGTTCACTTCCCTTTTCTCTCCTTTTGCTTCCCTGGTACTTTACTTCCTAGTAGAGTCATGGCACATTACTTTTGCCTCAGGGTCTGCTTTCTAGGAAACCCAGGTATAGATTTTCTTTCTTTCTGCAGATTCTGGCAAACAGATTTAAATATCTGGAATCTAATAAATTCCTCCTCTGTTCTTTGCCTCATGTAACCATCACCACAGGCCGAATTACCATGAAGCCATTAAGTTCAGGCCTTTCACATACACAGGCCCCTTACAAAGCCTCCTGCCTAATTTTATATTTGAATGTCTATGTTTTGTTAAATATATCCATATCCAGCTGATCAATTGTATAACCTTAAGCCGTGACAGAAACTGGCTCTCCACCCAGCTATCACACTGTCACGTGGCTTTTCACACATTCCAGCTTCTGGAAAATTATCTGTCTGTATCCTATGTAGGTTGTTAATGTCCTCAGTGTCACAGGCTTTTGGGGCCCTGCTAGTCTCATTTTCCTCACAATGGGAAGACTTCATGGAGAGGTCCCAGTTGGTGTCTGGTCTGACAACACTTACAAACTGCTGCAGCAACACTTGGTTCCAGGGGCAGGTGCTCAGAACAATGTAGGGCCAGAGTTTCAGACTCAGAGTTTCACAAACCTATTGTGGCACCTGGGCCTTGGGGTGCAGATGCACTCTCTGTTTCAGGATTGGATGTAGGTTGCCCACAGAGTCAGAATCTGTGACTCTGCGGCAACTCCAAGAAGCTTGAACCCAGGGGCCTGAGTTCTAGCTGTGATTCTACTCCTGGGTGGCAGGGCACAGCATTGGCCCAAATCCAGGGAAGAGGAGATGCTCTGCAGGTTTGGGCACAGGGTACAAGACATGGCTGTAATTCAGGAAACAGAGCTCATAGGGCTCAGTGGCAACTTGGGTCCCATGAAATAAGAGTCCATGTAGTCATGACTCTAGACCCTGCATTGGTTGGACTCAGCAGTGTCCTAGACTCTGTAATACCAGATGTTACAGCAGGCAGTACCCCAGACTGTCAGAACACAGCTGTTCTTTGAGCCTTTGGGGGCAGAGAACAGCACAGCCATTATTCTACTTCCAAGGAAAGCGTGTCTCAACAGCTCAGAATCTAGGGGGCTAGTCCAGCTCCAGGAAAGCAGGAAAATAGAGTTGTTTGGCTGTGGAGTGGAGTGTCTCAGCTCAGCTACTGTGGAGTTTCCCTCGACAGAGGGTACCACATTAGCTCAGCCCTGGGATGTGCAGCTGCTCAGCTAGACTAGGGTACCAATTCCCCAGGCAATGTGCTGCTTCAGCTCAGATCTGGGGGGCATGGCTATTCTGGGGAGTCTAGGTGCCTTTTCCTCGGGATGCAAGACACTGCTTCAGCTGAGGTATTGGGTGTGTTACCACTCTGTGCGGCCAAGATTTGTTTCCTGAGATGCAGGACAGGGCTTCAACTTAGGCATCAGGAGCCATGACTGCTATGAGCAGAAAAGGTACTATTTTCCAAGGAGGCAGAGAACTGCTTCAGCTTTAGCCCGAGGAGGCAATGGGAAGGGGTAGGAGAAACAGCTCCACCCATGTTTGGCCCCATGGGAATGGTGTAACAGCTTAGCCTGGGGATGTCGATCCTCTGGGCTGGGGTGCTTCAGCAGGGCTTAGAGTCGGGGATGAAGGGGAGCCGTGGCTAATCAACCCCAAAGCAAGATACACTCCAGCGGTAGTTCTAGTTCCAAAATGGCATAGTGCAGTAGCAGCTCTGGCCACAGGAGTGGCAGGACACAGTGTTGGCTCCTTCCCTTGGGAGCACAGCTATGTGGACTCCAGGCAGCAACCTCAGCTGGGCTTAGTGTCTGTGAGGACTGCAGGGGACCCCAGTGGAGAGGCCTGTATTTGTCCAAGGTGTCAATGGGGGCTGCTGGAACTCTTTTGCTCATCTCTTCACTATCGGGAGAAGGACCTTCTGGTTCCCAGCTAATCCCGGTTTGGGGGTGAGGTGGTGGAGGCCCAGTGTTTCCTTGCCTTCTCTATGTGGCCATCCTGAGTTTCTGTACTCACCAGGTTGTCTGTTACTCCTCTTATGCACTCCAGCACTTTATATCAGTTACTTTTTTTTTTTTTTAATGTAGGTTTTAAAATTGTCTTGGCTGTCTTTGTAAGGGTGATGAGGGCTCTGGACTTCTAGTCGGCCAATACTGGAAGTAATGTCTCAAATATTAACCTTGTTTCTTCTTTCCCTCTCACAAACAGTTGACTATAACATTTATTCTTATCTCCAAGGAAGACAACCGTATGTCTATTCAGTTACTGAATAAGACTCAAGATTAGAGTTGGAGTTTATTCTTCTCATTTCTATGGAGCTACTGCATTCATATGCTGAAACTTGTGAATAAAATGATAAATGCAACAACCACCAAATAACCTACAGACCTGGTAGATAAATGAAGAAAAAGCTACAAATACAAATAAGATATATCATTCAATAAGCCGAGAAATACTGGGAGAAACTACGGTTATATTTTCTCTGATAGTCATCAGTGCAGAGCTAGTGTTTATAGTTCATTCCTCTGCCATACATATTCCTACATCTTTAAGATTTGGTCATATCTAATATATCATTAGTATATTTCTTTTCCAAGTAGGGTGACATCAAACTTTTAATTCTTGTCATTAGAGTCTTCTGGACTCATTTTAATTTTGTATATTTTTATTGGAACAATCCTAATGAGTTATAAGAATTGAAATATTGTGGCTTTTATCATTTATTAGAAGTCTTCTAAAAAAAAGAAGAAATTTAAAATAGTTTTCAATTTTATCATCCTAGAACTTATCTCAGTATCACTTACCAGTTATTTATCCATGCTAAAAATGACTGAAATAATAAGAAAGTATACAAAGAATGGAATCAGCATAAGGATCATACAGAAGCAAAATAAAGCATTACAATCTTTAAAACTTTTTTATTTTATTAAACTATTAAAATTCAGATTTTTAATTTTTCTGCTCATAACATCAATGAGAAAAAGAATGACAAAAGGAGAAATTTCATAATCATTAGATGAGTACAAAGAGACCCATAGAAGTGCCCAGATTCTAATAATGATGGTGATATTAATTATATTTTACTAGTCTTCATATAATGCTATCTTAAAATAATTTTCTCAAATGGGTAAAAGGCCAAGGGTTTTTTCTTTCTTCTAAGTCATTTTTCCTGAGAAATAAGAATGGGGAATAATGGGAGAAGAGCTTTGAGTATAATGTGGAATATTTTAAATATCCATTGCAATGATTCGAGAGGAGGATAAGCCAAAAACACACAGGAGTTTTCAGTTGTCATCAGTGATTATAAAATCATTGCTATACTTCTTACCCTTTCATATGTCTTTTTCCCCCACAAAAATACTATTACACTGAATGGTTTTACGATTTTTTATTTTTTTTTAATGCTGAAGCTCTAGGGTGCAGAAAAACCCAGTCAAGTCTCCCTTTCCCACTCCTCCTTTCTATCTTGTCGCTAGAGGGGAAAGAGGCATTTGTCTTGTTTCTAGGAAGAAAAACTCGTTTAATTCCAATATGAAAGTGTGCTTCTAGGTTTAAAAGATTTCTCAACCCATGAAAAATGGCTAATTGTGAAATAGCATTGTTTGTGCTCTTGCGATACAGAAAACTATGCTTGTTAAACATGGAGGATATAGCTTTTCCTTTCTCTGCTGAGAAGAATATGAGGAATTAGGATGCATCTATTTCTTAAATTATTAATTTCTTTCCATGTCTTCTAATTTTTGATATCTAGAAATGAAATGTGGTGATCTTACCTATAGACTGTACTTTGTGTCCTAATATAACTATTAATAGAGTTCACTCTCATTATCAAAAGAGATATAGTTTAATCAATAAATTATAGTCGTCCTAATGTTAAAATGCTAGAATTTTCTAAAATGCTCATAGAAGTGCTAGTCTATCACCAGACAGACTATCCTTATGATCACTTTAAGTAAAAGTAAATGTAAATCAGGCAAACTATTATGCTTATACAATCAGGATTACTGATACCTTCCTCGAGAAGTAGTATAATTACTTTCTTTCATTCAGATATTTCTACACATTGTTGTAATAAAGAGCTAAAAATGTTTATTGTCTAAGTTGAGAGCAGCTGAATGGATTAAATTAGATAATTACCAGCTGTTACTCACTTCAGAAATTGGCTAGAACTCAGAAAAGAGCCACTTACAAGGCCTGAGAGAGTTGTGATGACATGGTTTGATACCCAGGTGTCACAGAGTTGCAAGAAAAGTGAGATTTATCAAGTTAAGGAATTGGAATCTTAGAATAATATCCAACTTTTATGAAGTTTTGCAAACCCCATCCCTAATCTTAATACTCAGAATCATGATTTGGAGAACAATCATGATTTTGTGGGTTTAATAGTTGTTTGTAAATTGGATAGCCAGCCTTCCCAATCTTTGTATAGACTTAAATATATATCTATTCAAACACTCCATTAAAGACTTACATGATGGTTCCAAACTTCTGCTGCTGATAATATTTTCGTATTTCTGTCACTTATATTTCTGTATTTCTACCACTGTTGATAATATTACTAGAAGTATTGGTTATTTCTTAGTACTACTGATTACAGTGATATGGGCAATTTGAATTTTTCCCATATAATTAGTTTATTCCTTTGATTTTTTTCACTGTGATTTTTTTTTTTTTTTTGCTGTCTTCACTTGTATAATGTGACATTTGTTGACTTTTTCTGAGATGTAAGTGAATATATTTCTATTGTTAAGGAAATGCTCAAGTGGTTCCATTTATAATGTAAATAAGTTGTCTGTAATAAAGGATTTTTGGTTGATCACCATGACTTATTAAAACAGTACACCACATATACCTATACTGAAAAACTGTGATTTATAAATATGATATATTTTGAAAGAAAGTTTTAAACTCTACCATTCCAGTATGCCTTAAATGGTGACTTTGTTCTCATTACACAATAAAACAAACGTTCCAAGTGTAGAAGGCAGTACTATGTCACTCTTATGTTCCCTCTGTTTAGTCTAGACCTGAAATTAATAAAGGCTTTAAATGTGGGAGATTTCAAAGAGTTCTTTTTAACTTTACAAATTGTGTTCTGTTTTCCAGAACCACAATTATTTGATTAAAATGACTTCAATTTAAGTCTGTATCAGGGCCAAATAATAAAATGTGAGATTTTGTCATTTACAAATGAAGGCTTGACACAATGCTTTTTTTGTTCACTGGGACATCCATAAGCTGTTAAATAATAGGATCAGTTCTTCTCCTTTTAAAGGGTGTGAAAGTTCAACTTTATGTGATGATCAGCTTCACATTTTTCTGTAGTGTCTTGATTTTCCTAAGTGAGTCACATTATTTCTCATATAACATCTCTTCATATAAAGGCATAATAGTCTATACATTAGTACCAATTAATAGAGAAAAGAATTTAGAGTAAACTAGTAAAGCATAGACTATGTCCAGGATAGTTGAGTTAGTACAACTCTCCTAATGTTTTCTTACAATAAAAGCATTTTTATTTATATTGAGCCCTGCATGTTATTTCTTCAGGATAGCGTATCATTTGGGCTTTGGTACCAATGTAGCTACATATATTAAATCGTTAATAAATTGCTATGATGAGCGATTGCAATGCCAACATGCAAAATATAAACTGGATCTCTCCTTCCATGTTTGTTTTACAGAGCAAACTGTCTCTCCTAAAACAAAAGCCATAACCCAGGGCACATTAAGATTTGTCTCTAATTGTTGCTCCCCCTTTAGCTCTTCAAGGGGAGATAAACACAATTTGTAATGTTATAAAGAAGCGATTTATGGATCATATGTTAGGAATCTAATATGATATAATCCAAAGCTTCTCATGATTCAATAAAAACTTATCTCTTCTAAGCAATCATTTCACAATATGTCCTCCTCCATTCAGACTTGTGCTTTGCATGCCAAGCATGTTGACTCAGGTGTTTGTTCATCATATACACTTCTTTATATTTTATTTTTATTCACAGTCCAGCCAGCATCGTACTTCTGACACAAGGCATCCGTTCCTGACCATGCGGGTCTCATTACCCTGGCTATACTCTCCGCTTTTTGCCAGTATGTTCATGAAGCTCTTCTCAATTACCCTGCCTTCAAGAACCTCAGAGTGTATTCACATAATCTTAGAATTAATCTTAAAAAATTAACACATAATCTTAGTCATAAGACAAAGAGATCATATTTTTAACGTGAAAATCCCCTTCCACTATTCTTAATTTTTACTTTTCTCCATAATGCTTAACATCAACCACAACATAATATATGTATTTGTTTACTCTCCTTCCCCTTCTACTAGAATGTGAACTCCATAAATGAGGAGACTTTTATTTATTGCTGCTTCCCCTGAGCCTATCATGGTGCCTGAAACAACTCCATAAACATTCAATGATTTATTGAGTGAAGGACAATAGGATGTACTACAGTATTAGATGAAAGAAATGTAGTTTAAAAATCAACAAAAAATAGATCACAAAGCATTTTATCTTCTGTTTTTTGTCATTCATGATGTTTGTATCAATGTCGATAGAAAATTTAAATTATTTTATTCACATATGTAAATTCAGAACCTACATTCCCTCTTCATACATAGGTTCTACATTATATGTTACAATCATATTTGAGCAGTTCTTCAAGAAATGATTTGCTGTTCTCATCCTGTACCCCTTTGACTATTCAGTGAGATTAGTAAGAGAGAATAAATTGTTTAAATATTAATAATATTGGTACTCAAATTTCATCATTTACTAAACATAAGCTCCTTTTGAGAGGCAGGTCTATTATTCTTATTTTGTTTGATACTTGAGCTTCTGATCCTATGTGAATTTATGTACCAGTCCCTAGGGAATTCTGACATAATTATGTTAATGTAATTGTTTTTAACTTTATTTAGAAACTCATGTGAAATATCCTCAATTAATTTCATTTTATTGGCAAACTCCTAACACTCCTTTCAATAATTTATTTTTATTGTTTTTAGTAAAAGAACATTTAAAAAAGGAAGTTCACAAACCTTAAGAAATGTTGTTTCAAGTGAACTTTAGAATTGACGTATACCCTTCCTTTAAAAATGGAATATGCTGGCTGGGCACAGTGGCTCACACCTGTAATCCCAGAACTTTGGGAGGCTGAGATGGGCAGATCAGTTGAGGTTGGGAGTTCCAGACCAGCCTGACCAACATGGAGAAACCCAGTCTCTACTAAAAATACAAAATTAGCCGGGCATGGTGGCGCATGCCTGTAATCCTAGCTACTCAGGAGGCTGAGGCAGGAGAATCATTTAAACCCAGGAGGCAGAAGTTGCAGTGAGCCGAGGTCGTCCCTTTGCACTTCAGCTTGGGCGACAAGAGTGAAACTCCTCAAAAAAAGAAAAAAAATACATGAAATCTGCTAACCTTTATGTCAAACACTTCCAAATAACTTCATGCAGTAATTAAAATTCTAGTTTCTTTCCTAAGATTATCTGTATTAATGTAGTTTATGAAACAAGAAATACAGTTTAATCTGTCACATTACCATTAAGAGGTTCTTTAAAATGTTTCTTATTGTGATCCTTCCTATTAGATTTCAATCTGCAGATTATAAAATTACAGAAAGAGTAACTGGTTGTCTTAATTCATTTAGGAGAAAATTATGGTCATACAACAGGCCGTGCACAAACACACACACTTATGGAAGTGGAATGCACTTAGAAGCAAAACTGTAAAGTGGTAATCTTAGTAATAGTTATATTACAGAATTATTTAAAATAATTTAAAACCAACAAGGTAAAAAAGATGTTTTTGATTGTCACACTCTCCAACAAAATGGGAAAGTATAGTCTTGATCCTTTAAATTAATTTTGTGATTTAAGTATGTATTAATTGTGAGATAGGCAGTGAGTACTTCATTTTCATTTTTGATTCAATAAGAAAAACTCAAGTAAGCACATTTACTCACTTTACCAAGCACACCTAGGCAGTATCTGTGAAACAGTAGTCATCAATATTTGACTCATAGAGAACCTCACTGGGTCAAATTTCAGGAGCCAGTACCACATGATTAGGAAAAACAGGCTACTATGGTGAAATTTTATATCCATATTACAGTGCTTATTTCCATTTTCTTAGCATTAACATACAAAAAAATCTCAAATGTCTGAAGCCAGAATGGAATAGTTGAAATATCTGTGAAATTTGAGAGAAACTATACAGTTTATATGTAATTTTATACATATATACTTTTTTGGGAGAGTGTGAGAAAGATTAAGAAAACCAGAAAAAGAAGAGATAATGAGTAAGACAGGATAGGATAGTAGAGAAAGAGAATATTGAGATTCAAGAAACAGTTTTCATCATTTTTGAGACTAGAAGATATGAGAAAAATCTGGGGGTATTGAATAGAGGTTATAACATTCTTAGAAAAAGAAGAAAAATTGGACCTAACAGATAACAGTAAAACATTTTGTTACCCCGCATTAGAATATAAGCTGCTTTAGAGAAGAAGTCTTTTGTTCATTAATGTGTCCTGATTTTTATACTACAAAGTCTGGCACTTAGTAGGTTTTCAATAAATATTTCTTTCTTTTTTTTTTTTTTTTTTTTTTTTTTTTGAGACAGAGTCTCACTATGTTGCCCAGGCTGGAGTGCAGTGGCGCGATCTGGGCTCACTGCAACCTCCGCCTCCCAGGTTCACGCTATTCTCCTGCCTCAGCATCACAAGTAGCTGGGACTACAGGCGCCCGCCACCATGCCTGGCTAATTTTTCATTGTTTTAGTAAAGACGGGGTTTTACCTTGTTAGCCAGGATGGTCTTGATTTCCAGACCTCGGGATCTGCCCACCTCGGCCTCCCAAAGTGTTGGAATTACAGGTGTGAGCCACCACGCCTGGCCAATAAATATTTCTTGAATAAATTTAATGAAGAAGTTCAAATAATAAATGAGGTTTTTAATACATCCATTGAAATTAATTGCTAAATTAATTATGTAGACTGAATGGTTTTATAGAAAAGAGAAATTATCTTGGGTTACTTTGGTATTTGAAATGAATTGGTAGATTTTAGGTTAGTAGATTTTCAGATAGCTAAAAATGTAGAGTAAGGCATAGCTCAATAATTTTTTATTTTAACACTATGTTAGTGTGCTAGGATTGCCATAACAAACTAACACAGACTAGGGTAGCTTAAGTAACATAAATTGTTTTTGTCACAGTTCTTGAAGTTAGAAGTCCAAGGTCCAACTGTTGGCAGGTGTGTTTTCTTCTGAGGCCGCTTTCCTTGGTTGGCAGATGGCTATCTTCTCTTTGTGCCCTCACATGGTCTTTTATTTGCATTTGTGCATCACTGGAGTCTTTGCATGTCCAGATTTCCTCTTCTTATAAGGACGTTTGTCAGATTGATTAGGGCACTTCCACATGACCTGATTTAAACTTCATTACTTCTTTAAAGGCTCTATCTCCAAATTCAGTTAAATTTTGAGGTAATAGGGGTTGGGACTTCAAATTATGAATTTTGGAGGGACACAATTCAGCCCATAACAAAGATATTTATGAATAGTTGTCCTGTGCCACTCACTGTCCTAGGTCCTACAGATATAGAAATAAAAGATACTCTCTCTGGCTCCACATGGTGTACATCTCAAGAAAAATAAGAAGAAAAGAAAAACAGTCAAGACGCACAAACAGTCATTTGCAACACAGGGAAGATGACATGCTAGAGATTCAGCTATTCACAGGGCATGGGTGTCTAGTCAACCCTGAAGAGATACAGAGAAATGCCTGGAGGAGTGGTAACTTGGCTGAGCCTGAATGACAAGTAAGAGCTAATCATAGGAAGAGAGAGAAGTCCTTTCTAGTCACCAGTTATGGCATTCACCAATATCTTGTTGTTTGAGACAGTCTAGTGTTCCTGTGGGGCAGTGGCACAGCCTTGCATGCTGAACTACAGAGATTCAATTTAATGACATTGGCAACTGGAGTCATGGAAAGCGTCCATACTGGAGTTATGTGAAGAGATTTTATTGAGAAAGGTCATGGAAAGAAGCAAGAATTGGATGAGACCTCTCAAAGTATGGGAATGGGTTGCATAAGGTTGATCTAAGAGACAGTGAAATTATAGTTCTTTAATTCATATAAGACATAGTGAGTGTTTAAACTAACACAGTGTTACTGGTATGAAGTGAAGAGACTATACATCAAGAAGTAAATTAATAATATAATAATAATGGCTAAGATTTAATGAGGACTTTCACTATTTTGAGTATTTTGCATTTATTAATGCCTTTAATTTGCACAAACTTATATGATATATGTTATTATTGCCATCTGTATTTTACAGATAAGGAAAATGAGGCCCAGGGAGATTAAATTATTCACTCAAGGTCACAGCTAGTACACAACTTATCAACAGCCAAGACAAAACTTAAACTTGGGAAATTTGCCTCAGGTATCCATATTTTAAACCATAATAATGCCTCTAGGCAGGTAAGTTACATTAATAAGATAGACTCAACATTACTTGCTGACTGAAAAGATAAATATTTAAGAAGAAACAAATTTAAGATAATTTCTAAGTTTCTGACTTGGGTGGAGGTTAGAGAGAAGATGGATTTCACTTAGAATAGATTAACTGTAAAATACCCATGAAGCACCAACGTGAAGTTACCAGGAGAGAATATGCTCTATTGCTAAGTATCTAGCAGATAAATCCAAGCTAGAGACCTGGAAACCACAATTCTGAAGGCAGTAGCTGAAGCTAGGGCTTTGTGTGTTCCCCCACCCGTGATAGTTTATGGTCTGAGAATGACAGGTGGTGAATGAGGCGTTCTGGTGTACATAGCCATTCTGTTGGTAGGATGCACTGGGCTGTAAATCTTAAATTGAATTGGCTTAAACAACAAGAAAAAGAATTGCTCCAAATAAGAAGACCTTGACAATATTGGCAGTTTTCTAGATTGTTTCATTTTATGGCTCAACACTGTCATCAAGGGCACAGTTGGTTTTGTCTTGTTTTTGTTTTTGTTTTTTTTCTTTTTTATCTCTATGCTGTACCATCCTTAATTTGGCTCTGCCCTTAGATTGGCTCTACTATGGTTACAAAATACTGCACCAGTTACAGATATCATATTAAAATAAGGCAAAATAAGAGACAGAAAAATGTTCATATTTATGACCTATTTTTATTAATAAGTTAATTTTTCCCGGAAGTATCCCAAGAGATGTGTTTTAGAGTCTCACTGAACAGAACCATAACCCATAGACACTCTTAAACCTATGGCAACCACATAATGACGCTATTGTGATTGGCTCAGTTCACTCAGGATCTACCTCTGTGTCAGTGGAGTGTATACGAATAATGAAGGAGACGGGTGAATAGCTCAATTTTGTTAGCAGCTATACAGCATGGAATGAATGTTGCATAAGCAAGAAATGTCTTTGCTACTGCTAAAAGGGAAACAAAACACAGAAAAGCAGACAACAAGGAAGACAGGAGAAGTGAAAAGAAAATGATAGAGAAGGGTACTCTCAGGCAATTCCTGAAAAAAAATTAATTTTAATTTACATTGAAAAGATGAGACATTTTCTTCCTCTTCCCTCTTCCATCCTTTCCCCTCTCCTCTATTCCCCACCATTCCCCTCGTCTCCTCTCCAATCTTCTTTCTTTTCTTTTTCTTTTCCTTTCCTTGAAACTTTATGGTGAGGTAAAGTACAAAGAATGATATGATTAGGCTTTGTGTCTCCACCCATATCTCATCTTAAATTGTAGTCCTCAGGTGTTGAGGGGGATACCTGTTGGGAAGTGATTGGATTATGGGGGCAGTTTCCCTCATGCTGCACTTGTGATAGTGAGTTCTCACGAGATCTGATGGTTTTTTAAGGGGCTCTCTCCCCTTCTCATTTTTTGCTCACTCTCTCCTGCTGCCTTGTGAAGAAGGTACCTGCTTCCCCTTTGGCCATGATTGTTAAGTTTCTTGAGGCCTCCCTAGCCATGTGGAACTGTGAGCCAATTAAACCTTTGTTTATAAATTACCCAGTTTTGGGTAGTATCTTTATAGCAGTGTGAAAATGGACCAATACAAAAAGAAAGCACGGTTTGTGCAAAGAATAGGAGATAAAGAACCAAACACGAGTAAAGAATGTTCTTTTAAATATATTTCACTATGAAGGAAAATAAAATCAGATGATTGCTAGAAAAGATCTTGAAGTATTTAGGGAAATCAGTGAATATCTTAATAGTTCTCTAAACCCCAAAGTAGAACTTGTATGTTTAAAAATTCTGACTACAAAAATATATTTTTGATATTTGATATTCCCTCAAATTACAACAAAAAGTACAATTAAAGAGTTGATATAAATGCTTTAATTGTGTTTATGGATATGCTTATTAATAAGTATAACCATAATATTTGCTGGAAAATGGTTTTTTCTCTTATTAATACATGTTGGATACCATTTTATACCAGTGCATATAGATTTCTCTAGTTCCTTTTAATGAATGAATAATGTGCCTTCATTTAGCTATAGCGTTTGTTACACAATCAAATATTACTGATGGATATTATTTTTAAATGTTTTAATGATATACTCAATAGGGCAATCGTGCATTCATGAATACATCTTCCCTAAGGATTAATTTCTAGATATGGAATTATGACTCCAAAAAATAACTTTTAACCTTTTTAAAGATATTGTCAAATATTTCTCCTTGACTGTATTTAATGACAAGACTTAAACATCTTTCAGTGTCAAGAAGAAATAACATCTCCTCTATAAAATATTCCCTACTATCATCAGAAAGTATTAATCTTTATTTTCTCATCCACAACATGCTATTTATGCCTTACAATAGCACATTCTTCATTCAGCATTATAACAAAATTAGGTTAAACATAGGAATGTTTCTAATTTTATGAGGCATTATGTCTGGTTAATCATTTTTGTCTCTTTCAGCATCTCTCATATTAGGGAGTATAAATATCCATTGAATGCATTTCAATAGGGAGCAAAAGTTAATAAAAACAAAATAATGGCAGAAAAATGGAAATACTTTGAGGAAGAATAAATAGCATAATTTTGTTCTAATTTCATCATCTAAAGATGTTTTAAAAAAACTTGAATGTATAATTCTGTAACTAAGATATTTTGTACATTATATTTAAAATGTTCTTAATTTCTGAATAATCTTGTGATCCATCAGAAAATTCATGTTACAAAAATACCAAAATGTCCTGAATTATGCAAGTAGAATCTTTGATCTTTTGATCATAATATGCTTAAAAGGAAAATAAATTAAGACCATAATTAGACACAAAGATATCCTTTTACAGAAAATGTATATGGATATTAAGCATTTGCACTATGAAGTATTTGTTAAAAATTCCTTCTCATAAATATGTTCCACTTAAAGCTGGCATTCTCCTTTCATCCCTGTGACTGCGGGTTTGATTGCAACATGTCTTGATGAAGCCAATTCAAGGTTTAATAAAATCAACTCAGTTGAAAAGTGTAATCCAGAGAAATTACGTTTGTTTTCTATTCTTAGAGCAGGTTGACCAATGTCTACTTTCTTTCAGCCTGGGATGAGATCAGTATGGACCTTTCAAAAAGGCTTCACAGTGAAGCTTTTTTGCTTTATGCTAATAAGCATACATCTTACAATTTAAAAGGGGAACTTTTATCATTTCACAAATATTTAATTGTCATAGTAAAGTCAAAGTCAGCTTTGTTCAATTTTCTAAAATAAATCTTGAGTGATTGAGTCAAAGCTTCAGTTGGGACACCGAACTGCTGTTGCTGCATGGTTCAATTACACCAGTGTAGCAAAAGTACATGAATAAAACTTACTATGCAGGTACTCAGAACATGTATAGACTATACAAGCATCTCTTCTATTTGACATATTTCTGTATATTGCTTAGAATTCAAGTAACATGAGTAGAAACTAAAGGGGAAAGTGTCATACTATATTTTTATATGACTCATTTACGTATACCTTTAAATTTCTGTTCAAACTGTAAGGTTATGTGAGCCTACCAGTCTTTTGCATTAATTACACATTGCCATTTACTCTTCTACAGGCCCTTTTTATATAATACATCATAGTTGAAATTTGTTACCTAGGCTTCCCTAATACAGCTTTTATGATCTTTAGTTTAATAAATATAAAATTAACAATTTATAATGAATTGGACCACGTGTCCATCTATGCACCAGTCTCTGTACCTATGCAGTGAAAAACTAGCTTGAGGTTACAAGCTCACCTCTGTGAAGTAAGTCAGAAAAAATCTGCACAGCAAAAGGTTGTTCTATTCAGGTATTATTGCTGAAAAAGGAGAAATAGATATTATGTCAAAAGAACAAATGCTTACACTACACTTTGAGAAACACTGTAATACTTATTTTCCAAGATTATTTATTTTGTTCCTTTTTGAAAGTTCAATTAAAAATTAAATCTATTTAGTATATTTAAATGAATAGGGAATAAATATTTCATCAAATATGAAACTTCTGCTGTATATACACATATATTTATATAACATATGCATCTATCTACTTTTTGAACTTTCCTAGCAATTCATGTTTATGATTGAATCAGTCATACATTACATCATAACATTATCAGTTATCTATAAAATCCATTGATGATATTGTCTGATAAAGCACCTTTCATTCTTTTGAGTGGAAAAGAACAAAACAAGATATAATCTAGAATTTAAGTAGCACTTGATATTCAACTGCAACTTACAATCTTTAGTTACATATTTTCTTCTTAACACCATTTGATCCAAAAGCACAATTTTGGAGACTAAAATTGTAGGCATTTTATTATTTTTCTGAAATAACATTAAATATATTACTAAGACCTCATATTAAGTAAATTAATGTAAAACAACTTATAAAGAATTTTCTCAATTTTTTCTCACTTAGTACTTATAATTACCATAAGGGAATGCAAATGCATTTCTAAATGCAGTTTTTTAAAAGCTATATCTAAGATGGTTGCAAGTGTAGTTGAAGAAACAAACTAAATAAAGCATAAGTCTCTGTCTGAATTAACAAAGAATTCTGGAATTCCAAGTATTTTTAAAACTAGTTTCAATTATAGAATACCAAACCATATAAGCACTGGAAGACTATATCACAAGCCTTACTTATAGAAAGTAATTCAAAATATACTTTGAGAACTTCATGATTTGTCTCAACTTTGAATTGATGACATTTCATTAAAAATATCTTATTCACCCTATGGCTAATACGTAAATAACACTATGCTTCTAAAATTGCATTAGCATGTTCCCCCAAATTCCAGTACATTTTGAAAATGTATCAAGCATGCTACCCTCTCCCCATACTCCAGATCATATGGCCTTATTTAAGACTGAGATCATTTTTAGAACACTATCAAATGCTCATAAACATAGAAACCTATACTAGTTATTTTCAACTTGGGTCAGGGTGCCTTCAATAAGAAAAATACACATTTCTTCCTGTGTGATGACATTCAGGTAGAATTTGGAGAAAAATCAATACATTTACTTTTTTTTTAGTTATTCATAAAGAAAACAGATACAGATGCCATCATCTCTCCATTTCTCTTTAGATTGATAACCCTGTCTTCCACTTCTTGTTTTCAATGATTTCTGGACAAAGAAGCCTCTCCACTAGCATTGGGTTAGCACTAAAGGTACCAGAGTTAGAGAGAGGGTTAAGCCCTTCATCATGTGAGGAAGCATGGGATTAACCTCGGATAGAGATGTATTCTTAGAACTGGGTAGTGGGAGGAAGATGACAGGCACTGGGGAGGTGGAAGATTAGAGCACGAAAGCTGCCACCAGGGCACACTCTAAAGGCCAGCACAGAATAGCATCCTTCCCACCATCCTCCTACCTCTCACAGAGACACATATTAAAATACAGTAATAACAGATGGAATTGAAATTTAAAATAGCAATATTTCTTTCTTTCTGAGTCCTTAGCAAAGATACTTCAGGAAAACATGTTATGACTATCGAGACTCAATATTAATAATTTGCTTTATTTAAACAAAATGATCCCTCAATATTAGGGTTCTGGAGTTGTAAAAAGCTTCTATTTTGTATCCAAACTAGCAGTTCATATGGACTATTAAGCTGTTAAAAATATCATTCTATTATATCACCACCACGGAAAATAAACATTTCCTTGCCCAACATCGTTTATCATTCTGGATGACTTTACATATTAGTGGACAGGCAATATAGGAATTCTGAAAAGTGTCTGTTAAAAAGACAGGACATGCTCCTCTTCCCAACACTCTGAGGCTTGGAATTAGATATGATACTTGAAGGTGTGGCAGTCATCTTGGACCACAACAAGGAAAAGGGCCATGCCTCAAATGACAAGCCAGAGGGTTGAAAGTAGCTTGTACATGTAATGGCTTTGGAATAGCCTTATATCAGTCATAGACTGTCCAACCTCCAGACATTTTAAATGAGAGGACTTAACAACCCTCTCTCTTGTTTAAGCCAATTATTTGGGTTTTCTCTTATATGCAGCCAAATCAAATCTTAATTAATAAACATCTAAAAATAGAGAACTACCTTTTTTTTTAAAGCGTAACTGTGTAGAGGTCCTGTGTGAATTAAAGTTAATGAAGTATTAATAACATATTTATTGTTTCCAATTATATGTGTCTCTAAAACTTGAGAGCGCTGTAAATAACACGTTATTTTAATTTTGTTTCATTTTAAGTAACAATTATTTGAATTGTGAACTAATTTACACTATAAATTCATTCTGTAAATAAAAGAGTAACTTAAATAGATGTAAACTTCAAGCCATGGGGTAAGCCAACTGTCACCAAATTTGAATTAGCAAAAATTGGATATCACTAAGATTTTCTGAAATAATTATTTCCATGCCAGTTTTCTAAAATAATTCATTATGAAATATAGAATATACAATCATTTTCCTATGTCACCACATGTGGTGTTCATAAGAATTACCACTCAAGTTCTTGGTGTGATTGCAAAACCTGCTGCTTCTTCTACGATGTTTTACAATAATAGGTGAGTGGAAAATATTTTTTCATGAGGATCCCTACTGTTGAGACTCTAACAGTTGGGTCAACAGCTAGGTGGGAGAAACTGAATTTACATCAATAACATACCACTGAGATTCTTTTGAAAAATTGTATATATGGCACTCGTAGCAATTATAACTTTTAATTTCTAAAAGGACTTAAAACATTGAACAGGAAGTTATACCATTGTGGGGAGGAGTAAAGTAGCTTCTATCAACTCATTTTTTAGAAATAGAAATTTTCTGAAAAATTTATGTAGTTCATTCTAGAAATCTAAATATTAAAATCATCTGAAATAATTGAGACAATTATTTCTGTTTTTTAATACTTAACTACACAACTCTAGATTAATATATGCATAGTTATATACCAAAGTTTCTATAAAAAATAATGACAAAAGTAATTTTGAACCTTATATGTACTGTGTTATGCAAATATCAAGTGCAGAAGGCAATTCTGAACGTCAATAAGGTAAAATCAATGTTATAACACCATATTTAATATTTTTGTTATAATAACTTATGTGGAAATAACATATACTTGAAGAAGGGGGCCTGTTTCCTTAGTTTACTAGCTTGCACAAAGGAAAAAAATAGAAAAAGTTAGCAAAGCCAAAAAATAATACCTATTTATATAATATATATTAAATGTCCCCAGATACATGAGATTTTATTTTGAAAATGACATCTCACACGAAATAGGTTTTAAAATTTTCCCACTATTATTATTAAATTTGTTTACAAATGTTATTTTCTAATAAATATAAATGAATTAGTAATAAATATTCAGCTTTATTAATTCGTGCCAATAGGACCAATAGGACCACATACAATTGTAACAACAGAAGCAAAACATTTTGAGCAAACAAATGATTAATATAATACTTGTTTCAAGTCTTCCCTCTATAGTTCAAAAATAATACATGTATATTTAATCCTAATTAGCATGGAACTCAGAGATTTGTTTCTCTGATTATCTTAAATTTTTATACTTCAGAAGAAGGAATTGAAGATCTCATGATTATATTGGTTTCTTTCATTATACAAGAAAGTTTCTCAATTTTTTTCACTAAATAAAAAGTGTGACATATAAGACAAGCATAACATGATTTTTAAAAACTGTCATATAATACCATGGAGTTGGTAATTAATGGCTATATTTTTTTAATGTGTTTCAGGTTTTAGTTTTTATGAATAAAGCTCAAGTGAACAGTCTTAGCAATTATTAGGATCCACCTATTGTAGATGCAAACCCATATTTTAAAACAAAATATGTAACATAAAAGATGTTATGTTTTTAAATGCCCCTTTTTCTTTTAAAACATCTATGTATAACACTTCAGGAGAGAGACGCTCCTTAAAAGTAAATAGGAAAATGACATAAATAGATACAAACACTTGAAACTGCAGGATAAGTTTGCATTGTAGGGTCAGCTTTAAATTTTAACCACTTGTCTTAACATGTAGAAATAGACAATTACATAATTCAAATAGGCATAAACCTACAACAACATGCACAGGCTAGAGTTGGGAGCCTACAGGACCGAAAGAAGCAGGCTCTAGATTTGTTCAGGATAAAGGAGGTCAAAAAATTCACATTCATGGGAGGTGCCTGAAATAGACTAACTACATAAAACTAGGGACTAGGATGAGACTGTATCACCTGTGAAAGGAGATTCAACACAGCAGTTACTGAGAACTCTAAGGCGATACCGTAGATGTAACATGTCTGTAAGTTAATAGTGGTGAAAAGAATAAAGAAAGCTGAGGTCTAAGCCTCCGTGACTAGATCTGCTCTATATCGAAATTTAGTCTGGGGCAAGAGCCCTGAACCACCACTTTAAGAAGAATTTCTGGACTGGTATTTCAAGAATCTAGATTGAGTTTCTACAGGACCACTAGGAAAGAAAGAGGAAAAATAGGCAGCAGAAAAAATAAAAACATTAATAACTGGTATCAAGGTGAGCCTACAAACATCTAAGCTAGCGAGCATAGGCCTGGTGCGGTGGCTCACACCTGTAATCTCAGTACTTTGGGATGCCAAGGTGGGCAGATTGCTTGAGCCCAGGGATTGAAGAGCAACCTGGGCAACATAGCAAAAACTCACCTCTACAGAAAACAGAAAAATTAGCCAGGCATGGTGGTGCACGTCTGTAGTCCCAGCTACTCAGGAGGCTGAGGTGGGAGAATCACCTGACACTGGGGAGATTGAGGCTGCAGCGAGCTATGCTCAAGCCACTGCACTCCAGCCTGGGCAACAGAGTGAAGCTCTGTCTCAGAAAAAAAAAAAAAAGAAAAAGGCATAAAGAAAATTATTACTAAGAATTTTTGAAAAATAATCAGGAGCTAAATGCATTCCCATTAAAACTATAACAACTACATAATGATAATATATTGTGTGTGTATAAAACTTTTAGTATATAAAGAAGAAAATGATATATAAAAAATTATATGTATCAAGAACATATAGACATTAAAAACTAACCCATTAGAAATTGTGTTTGTATACTTTCATAGCTATACATATATACATAGCCAGTAGTGGGATTGCTGGATCATAGGGTAGTTCTATTTTTAGTTTTTTTGAGGAACCTCCATATTGTTTATATCGCTAGAAGTACATACATATATATGTGCCTAATGACTTAGGTGGTATATACTCTAGACTGAAGAGAATGAATAAAAGAATTAGACGCTTAGAAGTTAGTATTAAAAAATTGATTAAAAAGTGGCATAGAGATAAACATATGAAGAATGCAAAAATAGGAAAAGTGATAATAAAACATACAATCATTGTGAGCTTTCTAGTATTAAGGAAATATAATATTTATAGTGAAAGCACCCCAAGTGTCATGCAGCATTAAGAAATGGTCTACTCTTAGAAACATCTAAATTAAATAACAGGACAATGCTAGAGAAAACAAAATAAAATAAAACAAATTTAACATTCATTCTCGGTATGATGAGGACCTCAACTAACATAAAATTTCTCTTTCTGATTAATATTGTTCAAACAGTATGAATGACAACAATAATCCACGAATACTTTCTATTTCATTATGATGGTTGAAGTGGGTTCCTTTGTGTCCAGCACAGTCAATGTGAAAATAAACATTTGTCCACCTAATCAGGCTTAAGGAGTCAGCAACAAATTGAAAAATATGTTTATATTGGCTTTAATAGAATTTGGGCAGCCACTCAATGAATGTTTATTAAAACAACAAAATGGTAATTAAAAAAAAAAAAACTTCTGCATCTTGGTCATACAAAAAAATTATCTAGCTAGCTAACTATATGTCTATTATCTATCATCTATATCTGACAAAATATAACAATTTTTAAAATGAGTCTTGGCTAAATAAAAAAAAGAGAAAGAGATAATATCTCTACTTCTCAAAAGCAAACTGCAAGAACTAATACTATGAAATTTGGAGGAATTTTCAGACTCATAAATGGCTAAGAATTAAGGATTCAGTACTTTAAAAAAAAAAAAACTCATTTAGGATCAGATGAAGCTTAAGATGACGAGAGGAAGGAAGTAGGAATGAAGACTCCTCCTGCACGAAACCAGGATGTCACAACTGCACATTCAGTAAAAATGTGAGTCTAGTGAAATAACTCTCAGCTTCCACAGATGCAGGGAAATGTCAGGAAAGGCACTTGTCTTCCAAGACACTGGGTTAAAAAAAGTCTCACCTGAGACATTGAAATTGGGTGCACAGGTTTAGAAACAGAGTATATATTGTCCATGCAATGTAAAAACCTTCAATTGATTCTGATATACTGGATAGAATAAAATACAAAATAATGCCTGAGGGACAATCTTACAATGACATTACGCAAGATTCCCACAGAATGCCTCCTCCCTTAAACAGAAAGATAAGTTCTTAAAGAATAAAAAAAAAAGAGACCTGCAGGAATAATCTTCACAAACATAATTGGCCAAATACAACAAGTAATAAGCACTAAAATATAAAAACTAATTTAGTTTATATTTATGGTGATCTGAAAACAAAGATAATGTTTAAATAATCTAAAATTTGTCAAAAAGATTTAAAATGAATAAATACATAAACACTGATGGAACTAGACTATGTGGCAGAATGGAAATACAGCAAACAGTTTTTCAAAAGAAGTTTGTAAGGTCTGACATCAGCAAGATGGCCAACTACAAGTCCCTAGCTCTTTTCTCCCTCGCAAAGACAGTTAAAACAGCAAGCAAACGACTACACCCTCTTCAGTAAATGGTGCTAGGACAACTGGATAATCATATGCAGAATAATGAAACTGGACCCCTATCTCTCACTCTATACAGAAATCAACTCAAATGGATGAAATATTTAAATGTAAAACCTGAAGCTATAAAGCTACTAGAAAAAACTAGAGAAAATATTTCAGGTCATTGTTCTGGGCAAAGATTTTATGGAGAAAAACTGAAAAGAAGAGATAACAAAAGCAAAAATAGACAAATGGGATTATATCAAATTACAAAGCTTCTGCACAGTAAAGGAAACAATCAACAGAGTGAAGAGACAACTGAGACAACTAGAAGAATGGGAGAAGATGTTTTCAAACTACTCATTTGACAAGGGATTAATATCCAGATTAAAAAAGGAACTCAAATAGCTCAACAGCAAAAAATAATAATTTGATTTAAAAAGAAGAAAATGAGCTGAATAGACATCTCTCAAAAGAAAACATACAAATGGCTAATGGGTATATGAAAAAATGCTCAACGTCACTAATCAGGGAAATGCAAATGAAAACCACAATGAAAAATCATCTTATTACAGTTGGAATGGCTACTATCAAAATGATAGAAAATATAAAATTCTGACAAGTATGTGGGGAAAGGAAAACTCTTATACACTGCTGGTGGGAATGTAAATTAGTATAGCTATTATGGAAAACAATATGGATGTTCCTCAAAAAACTAAAAATAGAACTCCCATATGATCCAGCAATCCCACTACTGGGTACATATCCAAAGGAAAAGAAGTCAATGTGTCAAGACGATACCTGTAATCCCATGTTCATTGCATCAATGTTTACAATAGACAAGAAATAGTAGCAACCTAAATGTCCACCTATGGACAAGTGGATAAAGAAAATGTAGTACATGTACACAATGTGATGCTATTCATTCATGAAATAGAATGAAATCCTGTAATTTACAGCAACATAAATGAGCTTGGAAGGCATTATATTAAGTGAAATAAGCCAGACACAAGAGAATAAACACAACAGGTTCTCACTCATATGTGAAAGCTAAGAAAGTTGATCTCACAGAAGCAGAGAATAGAATAGTGGTTATTAGAAGCTGGGAAGTGTAGGAAAGAGGAGGAATAGTGAGAAATTGGTTAATTGATACAAAATTACAGCTAGAGACGAGGAATAAATTCTAGTGTTCTATAGCACTGGACAGTGACTGTAATTAACACCAATTTATTGTATATTTTCTAATAGCTAAAAGAGTAGATTTTAAATGTTTCCAACACAAAGAAACGATAAATATTTGAGGTGATAGGTATACTTACTACCTGATTTGATCATTATAAATTGTATACATATAATTGTTATGTATCTATTAGAATGAAAGCACAAAATAACTAATAGAAATTCTATTGAAAAAATAAATTCAGGGAATATAAAATTCAATGAATGGTTTGAGTTTAAATATCAGGTGAGACATAGTTAAAAAGAGTATTAATGAAGTGGAAGTTAGCACTAAGAAAGTTCCAGAATGCAGCATGCAGAGAGAAAGCATGTAAAAGAAGAGCAAAACATTGTGAAAGAAAGAACGAGAACAGCAGAGGTCCATTTAATTCAAATTATCAGAGAAGGGGATAGAAGAATTAAAAAAATTTTGAGAAGATAATAACTAGGACTTCTAAAATTAAAGGAAGACACACATCCTTAGATTGAATTGCTGAGCTGGGAAAAACAAATAAACAACAAGTACACAACTAGGCACACTGTACTGAAACTACAAAAAGTCAGTCTGACAGGGAGAAAATCTTAAAAGCAACCAGAGAAAGAAGAGAGCTCAACTAAAAAAGGACAGATGTTATTTGATAGTAAGATTCTAGTCAGCAACAAAAGCTTAAAAGACAATGAAGTGGAAACTTTTAGAAAGAATTAAGTGTCAGGTAACATTTTTGTTTCTGGTTAACTATTACTCTGGAATAAGGGTTAAGTAAAAATATTTTCACAACAGAAACAGAGAGGGTAGCCAATGTCTCTTAATATAGGTGAGCTAATTCTTCCCTATTGCTACACCTCCAAGTCAGTCCTCTTGTAGACTTGACACAGAAAGTATATTTTTGGTCTCTGTTTCTACATCCCGGTCTTTTCCTCCACTTTGCTGACACCTTGTTAAAACATAAATTTGACCACGCGATGCCACTACTTAAATTCATTAAACGAGTCTCAGATGACTTCTGAGTAAATACAAACTCACAGCCACAAAGACTTTCATAATTTAACAGCATACCTTTCAAATCTCGTCTCCCATTCTGCCAGGATGTCCTCTGTACTGCTTGCCAGCCTGTTGAAGCACAATTCAGACAATGCTTTCTTTTGTCTTATTGGTTTTATATTTCTCATAAGGCTCAGAAACGTCTTTCTTTAGGTAAAAAATTCTTTATTACTGCAGATGCAATGTCAACATCAGTTCCCGTGAGAGGCTTTCCTTCTTTCACAATCTTCTTACTCCCACACGATTTATTTCCTGAAGTGCTCCAGGAACCTCTGTATTCCTTGGTTGACATGGGTCAAACCTGTAACATAACAGTTGGCAGACAGCTGTATGTCACAGTGCATGACTGAGGGAGTAGAGGGGAAATTGGAATGGTCTCAGTGACACATTGGTCTCAGTGACACATTGGTCTCAGTTTGAACCAAAGCTCTGTTCATAACTGGGATTCTGACAAGAGGCATGCCTGCTGGTGGTTTGTTTGCTTGCAGAGCTAGGGAGCCTTCTGAAAGAAAGCGTGTCTTAAGTGAAAAAAGTAAAGCCTATAGGATTTAGCAAATAAAATTGCTTAAGCAGATAAATAGAAAGGCAAAAGCAAGAGGAGTATGATACCAGTAATTCATTTAGTTTTTAGCCTGGTGTTCTCGCCGGCCTATCTTTTACTACGGACTCATCTTAACACTGTCGTTGGAAGAAATAAGCAGCTGAAAGAAGGGTATTTGCTGAGATTTCCACGAGAAACAATGAGGAAAGTGAAGTATTGCCTTACCACTTACTGATTTGAACAAAAACATGAGAGAGGAAGAGGGAGACAGGCAGTATTTCTGCTTAAGCCTAAAGTGAAGAGTGGATTTGTAATGATGAAAATTTCAGCATAATATTATTTTGCTTAGAATAGTAAGTTAACTACCAGTGTGGCAACCATGATGGATCTAGCAATGGATCTAAACCATTGTTATCCAGGGGTTCTAAGGAAAAGTACACAGACAAAGAGCAGGAGACATGGTGGTGACTTTAGGAGCATCAGAAGATAGCATCTTTGCTTGTCACTAGTTGGCACTTGCGTTAAGGTCATGGTGGCTTCAGAGGACTCAGGCATAAAGTAATTGCTGCAGCCACTGTCACTGGAAAATCCACAGCAAAAGCAAAAGAAGATGGTTCCTGTCACACTGCATCTGAGATGATTTATTTATTCTATCTAAAAACCACCAGAACTAAGTGTGGATGATTTGATATCTGTCAATACCAAGGGGGGACTGGGGTAAAAGATGAAAATATGTAGTTAAATTGCATCTTCAACTACTTCTTTTGGCTTTCTATTCTCAGTAAATTGTGTGGTCCAATCAAGGGGTTCATTAAACATTTTGGTATAATTAAATCAGATATAATGTATTTTTCTTAATTAGTAAAGCAACAGAGATTATTATTAAATTACTGCTGTATATTTCACTCATATTTTTCCTATTAAATATATTATAGATATGTTTCTACAAAATAAATTTTAACAAATTATTTAGCATGTCATTTATTTTACCAGTTATATGTTTTTAGACATTATATTTGCTTAATTTTATTATTATTAAATATGGTGGGTAAACAGCCTAAAAATTAAATATCATCACATTGTTGTGATGATTTAATAATAAATTCATGGAGGAATGGTAAATAATGATTTGTGAATAATTAATTAAAAGCTAAGAAGAAAATGGGAAGAGAAATTGGGATTTATTATAAAATCTCAGCATGCCGGGTGCCTGCAATCCCAGCACTTTAGGAGGCCAAGGTGGGGGGATCACTTGAGGTCAGGAGTTCGAGACCAACCTGTCCAACACGGTGAAACCCTATCTCTACTAAAAATACAAAAGAATTGGCCAGCTGTGGTGGCATGTGCCTGTATTCCCAGGTACTCTAGAGGCTGAGTTGAGAGGATCCCTTGAACTCAGGAGGCAGAGATTGCAGTGAGCTGAGATCACACCACTGGACTTCAGTCTAGGTGACAGAGCAGAGACTCCGTCTCAAAAACAAACAAACAAAAAACCTGATGATGATAATAAGTTATTTCAAGCCAGATAAAGAAAGGATATGCCTCTGAGAAGTGATAATCAGGAATGGAAAGGGCTGGAACCGAGAAGCATTCATTCCTTTATAGGACTTTCCACCATTTGACTTTTTAACTTTATGTTTTAATTTGATAAAAACTAAAATGAAATAAAAAGTGGAACAATGTGTAAGAAACCATATATTCTAGAACTTTCCACTTTCTTATAGCACATACGAAGTATTTTACAAATTAAAATGAGGTGTGGTCTTGCCATGCCAGAGAGGGGTGGAACTAATGTCGCTATATTGGTGGTTTTTTGTCTGTTGAAATCTAGAATAAGATTGCAAATTATATTTCAGTTTTATAGCCTGGTTGTTTTAAATTTACTGATGATAAGTTAAAAACCTTACTTTGTAAATGTGGTTATGAGAAATATAATTATTTCATTACATTCTAAACAATAAAATTTTACATAGGCAAATCAAAATCTTTTCAATTGTATTTGTATATGTTTGTATTTCTCCCTCCTCCCTGTCTCACTCTTACACATACCATCCATGTAGCTACTGGTTTGTTTACTTATATATTTTTGTGATAAAGTACTATGCAAGAAAATATTATGCACTGAGATTCAACTAGATAACAAAATAGAACAATGCTGGTATTAATTCTACTGATTTAAGATCATTCAAAAATTTCTGAATGTCCTTTTTTGAAAAAAAAAACAAAATATTATCATGAGTATATTAGAATCTATGACAAAAGATCTTAAAATATTAAAAACTGTTGCCTTGAAATCACCTTGCCTACAATGCTCAAGGATGTAAGATTTTATATTTCCTATTGCTCTTTGTCCCCAAGCCCCTACTTCCGTATTTCAAAGAAATCAATAGGTTTCCTGTGGTGCTATAACACCTGATTATTATTCAATATAGGTGCCTAAAGAAATATGTTTTAAGGCTGGGCGCAGTGGCTCACTCCTGTAATCCCAGCACTTTGGGAGGCCGAGGTGGGCGAATCACAAGGTCAGGAGTTCGAAACCAGCCTGACCAACAAGGTGAAACTCCGTCTCTCCTAAAAATAACAAAAATTAGCCAGTTGTGGTGGCAGGAGCCTGTAATCCCAGCTACTAGGGAGGCCGAGGCAGGAGAATTGCTTGAACCTGGGGGGCGGAGGTTGCAGTGAGCCAAGATCATGCCACTGCACTCCAGCCTGGGTGACAGAGCAGGATTCTGACTCGGGGAAAAAAAAAAGTATGTTTTAAAGTACGTATTTTTTTTTGAAATTTGCATGTTAAGCATTTTATATTTATATTACTAGACCAATCTCTTTTTCAAGTAAGAAAACAACCACGGCTGGGCGTGGTAACTCAGGCCTGTAATCCCAGCACTTTGGGAGGCCAAGGCAGGCAGATCACGAAGTCAGGAGTTCGAGACCAGCCTGGCCAATATGGTAAAACTCCGTCTCTACTAAAAATATAAAATATAAAAATTAGCTGGGCTTACTGGTGCACGCCTGTAGTCCCAGCTACTCGGGAGGCTGAGGCAGGAGAATGGCTTGAACCCAGGAGGCAGGGTTGCAGTGAACTGAGATCTGGCCACTGCACTCCAGCCTGATGACAGAGCGAGACTTAGTCTCAAAAAAAAAAAAAAAAAGAAAAAAAGAAAAGGAAAGAAAACAACCACAACCTTCAAAAGTGAAAAATACTTCAGGAAAACTCTTGATTATATTCCTGTCATTCAGATGAATTTCTATTTAAAAGATGCAACATTAGAAGTCTATGATTTATTCAAATATATAAAAATTTTAGTCAAGTTCTATTCTGTACCTATGGCTAGACATTACCCTGAATAATTACCCCGAATAATTACCCCAAAGGAATTTTTAAAAATAGCCTGTAAATAGTGAGTGATAGAAAAACATCATTTCCAGGAGAGGTATATTAATCACGTTATACAGTATTTTTCACTGTCATCAAGATATCCTCAGGGAAGTTTTTAAAATATATTTTTGATACCTCATTATTCTTGAATAAAAATAAAATAAAATCTGTATGGGGTGAACTATCTACTACACTTATTTTACTAGTAAGCATTCTGAATGAGAAAAAAGACCTTCATAATTATTTATAATTTATTGTTAATTAATATAAAACAAGATCTCACTTTGTTCCCTGTCCATTGACCTCATTCCATGTTCATCCTATCTTACCACTCTGTAGTATTTAATCCTTTTGACCACACAGGGTGCTGAAAATTATTGCCTTTGCTTCTTTCCAGAGACTTTTCTCATCTAATTTCATTTGTCTCTCTGAAAATGATTTATGTAGGTATTCTTAAAATTTTAAATTTTACATATAAAATTTATCTGTATAAAAATATAGCCTCACAAGGTATTTCTTGAACAATTCCAATACCATTCAATATTATCTATGTTAACATAAAAAATTAAGAGCCTACCAGCAACACAAAATTAGAGAAAACAGATTTAAATCAACTTGAATGAATTTTTCCACTGCAGGGCTTCTCCGAAATATCATAAAGGAATATTTTTAAGTGAAGTAATAATCTGAGAGAAGTTAAATACATTTCAAATTATGAGTGAATATACTAATTTTATAAAGTCATCTTATAAACTTACAAACTCTAGTAGAAAATGTTAAAAGTAAACAAATATTTAAAATCAAATAGAATATTTAAAAATATTCTATTGCTTTAGTAGTCAATATAATTATTAAACTGATGGTATTAGATATCAACATTTGTCTATCAGATTAATAAAAGAAACAATTCTAATAGAGGACAGGATTGCTTCCACACACTCACTCTTTCATTCAGGGCCGTAGAGTCTAACTAAATTGGTTCTTCTTGTGGTTCAGTAATTTTCAAGTTATATCGTCTTAAACCATGCATTCTAATTAGGCAAATTACTCCTTTCTGAATTTATTATTATGAAGTTATCACAGTTATATAACAAAATTTAATTCTGAGGCTATTTACCAATTTTTATTATTATTCTTAATTATAATACAAATTAAACAAATCTAGTGTTCAAAAACAAGTCTGGTTAAATAAAATATGACATAATATTACATAATATATTGTATGCAATACAATATATTAACGGTTATTATTTTGTAGAAGAAACATTTATAATCCATTGCAAGATTAAAAAAGCAATTTTAAAAGCAAAAGACACAGCACTGTCTAAATTTAACGATATCTATATGTACATGAGTGTGGAGAAAGTAAAAAGCCTACATACATGGAATCATTAACAGTGATCTTCTCTGGGTGGAGAATTAACAGGTGATTTGCACTTTATTCTTTGTGCATATTTGTGTATCTCAAACTCTCTATAATGGACATTCATTATTTGGTAATTCAATAAAATGTATCCATAAATATTAAACATTGTCATTGCCATGGTTTTCTTCTCAAATACTTTAAAAGGAAGTTTAAAAGGATTTGATTACCTTATACGTATCTGGAACTCTACTAAGCACTGATGGTGAAATAAAGAATGACATAATTTCCTGTATATATAATAAATATGTCTTACTAGGTGCTAAGCGAAAACTAATTGTAGGTGCTACTAGAACACAAATAAGTAGGCCTAAGTCTAGCCAAAGAGCGCAGAAAAATATTTCTGGGTGAAACATATCTGAGATAAAATTAAAGGTTCAATCATAGTTCACAGTAATACAATAGAGATAAATCATTCCAGGCTAAGTGAAAAACAAGGACAGACAAGGAGCCATGGACGGAGGTCATGTGTAGAAATATGGGATGTTTCTTATTAAAAGTTGAAAACAGAGAGACAGTGACTAATGGGGAATAAGAATGGAGAAATTCCTAAAATCAGAGTAATAGTGACTCATTTAACCTATACAAGAAATTTGAATTATAGTTGTCGGTTATGGTAAACAACATTATAGAGGCAGGAATTCTCATTTTAATGCTTTCTCAGCACCTGTTCCCTCTATTTATCCAATCTTATTTTATGAAGAAGAGCTAAAATTTTAATCTACAGTTTATACTTCTCCCCTGAGCTTTAGAGCCATATTTTTCAACTATCTATCTAGCTAAAATATTGACACAAGTATGCTTCAAACACGTAAATTTATAAATTTGCAAAAGAATTGCCAATAGTTTTTTACCTGCCATCCTCCCATGACTGAACTCTATCACAGTTAATGACATCTCCATTCACTACATTCTTCAACTTAGGAATCCTTACATTTCGTTGTGACTCAAGCTATTCACCTGTTCTGTCTCCTCTGATTCCTCATCACTATTATTTATGCCTTCATTAATTCTTTTTTTTTTTTCTTTTTATTATTATTATTATTATTATACTTTAGGCTCTATGGTACATGTGCGCAATATGCAGGTAAGTTACATATGTATACATGTGCCATGCTGGTGCACTGCACCCACCAACTCGTCATCTAGCATTAGGTATATCTCCCAATGCTATCCCTCCCCCCTCCCCCCACCCCACAACAGTCCCCGAAGTGTGATGTTCCCCTTCCTGTGTCCATGTGTTCTCATTGTTCAATTCCCACCTATGAGTGAGAATATGCGGTGTTTGGTTTTTTGTTCTTGCGATAGTTTACTGAGAATGATGATTTCCAATTTCATCCATGTCCCTACAAAGGACATGAACTCATCATTTTTGATGGCTGCATAGTATTCCATGGTGTAGATGTGCCACATTTTCTTAATCCAGTCTATCATTGTTGGACATTTGGGTTGGTTCCAAGTCTTTGCTATTGTGAATAATGCCGCAATAAACATACGTGTGCATGTGTCTTTATAGCAGCATGATTTATAGTCCTTTGGGTATATACCCAGTAATGGGATGGCTGGGTTGAATGGAATTTCTAGTTCTAGATCCCTGAGGAATTGCCACACTGACTTCCACAAGGGTTGAACTAGTTTACAGTCCCACCAACAGTGTAAAAGTGTTCCTATTTCTCCACATCCTCTCCAGCACCTGTTGTTTCCTGACTTTTTAATGATTGCCATTCTGACTGGTGTGAGATGGTATCTCATTGTGGTTTTGATTTGCATTTCTCTGATGGCCAGTGATGGTGAGCATTTTTTCATGTGTTTTTTGGCTGCATAAATGTCTTCTTTTGAGAAGTGTCTGTTCATGTCCTTCGCCCACTTTTTGATGGGGTTGTTTGTTTTTTTCTTGTAAATTTGTTGGAGTTCATTGTAGATTCTGGATATTAGGTACTACAAATGACATGTTAACTGGTCTCCATAACTCCAGTCTGTTCAATTCTATTTTATTTTCCAGATCAATACCCCATTACCTCTACAGTTCCAAGACTATTACTGTCTTCAAATTGACTTTCAATAGCCCATATTACTAGTATTATTAATATTTTTATTATGCCTTTGCTTCTTTTTTTCTATCTTCATCTTAGTGGACTGCCTTTACATTTCTTGATTAGTTTTTACATTTATAATTAGATTTATCTGTGTCTTCTAGTACCATATCAAAAATGTAACGTATATCAGTAACAATTTTTCTTGACCTTCTATTGCAGTCATGTTCATAATCATATCTACATTCATGTTCTTTCCGAAATTAGACTTTCTTTGATTTTCACATTTCTTGCTATAGGGTAATGTTTCATAAAACACTTATTTCTCTTTAAGATTCATAGCAGCAGGCCAGGCATGGTGGCCCATGCCTGTAATCCTGGCACTTTGGGAGGCCAAGTTGGGCAGATCAGTTGAGGTTAGGTGCTCAAGACCAGCCTGGCCAATGTGGCCAAACCCTGTCTCTACTTAAAATACAAATACAAAAATTAGCCAGGTGTGGTGGTGTGCCTGTAATGCCAGCTACTAGGGAGGCTGAAGCAGGAGAATTGCCTGGGAGTCAGAGATTGCAGTGAGCCTAGTTAGCACCACTGCACTCCAGCCTGGGTGATAGACTCCAGCCAGGTGAGACTCCGTCTCAGAAAAAAAAAAAAAAATTCATAATAGCAGAGGGTATGTATTCCTTGTTCACTTTTGTTTCTTAAATTCATAATACTGTGTCTGGTACATAGTGGATGCTAAGTAACTATTTCTTGCATAACAAAACTATATTAGTTTTTTTAATCACTCTTGATTAAAGAGCAAAATCTCCAAACCTAGTTGGTTTTATCAAGAGGCAGAACATGTGGGTTGATTTTGGTACCAGTTTCTGTGAAGGCAATTTCATATTCACTACTACAATATAAAAGAATTTAGGTCTAAAATTGCTTACCAATTATTCAGGTTTCACAAAATTTGCTTATTGCTAAGCTCCATCGACGTTTTATATTTTTACAGAAAACCTAGTTTTCTAACAATCTGATGAGATAGAAGGTATGAAAATATTTCTGTGTATTCTATCTCTCCTAAAAATGTGGGCCTCCTCTTCTTTTCCATTTACTTTGTGATTCTTAGGCTCACAACATCGGAAGAGAAGTACCACTGAGAGTAAAGATGGGAGCAGAATAACGGCAAGGCTATTTGTCTCAAAATAGACAAACATTGTAAATGAAAGCAATGAATAGGCAATGTTTTGTTTGCTCATAAAAACAGTTTATAGACTAAAGAAGAGAAAGAATACAGCTGGGGAAAGGATCAGTAATCATTCCAACTAGCTTCAGAAAAGTGTTTGATTTGTTTATTTGCATAGCACACTTTAGCTATGAGTTTTTATGTTAGTTTTACCAACCTAGAATTTAGTGTAAATTATTCTTGGTTTCTAACAGAATATTAATTCTATCATTTATTTATTCATTTATTCACTGATCACATATTAAGCAGCATACAGAAGCCAACATATGCAAGCCACTGAAAAGAATATATCAGAGTGGTGAAACAGACACGTTTCCTGCCTTCCAAGGAAATCATGGTAACACAAACAATAAATGGATAAGCCAATGGTGAGAAGCACAAGTCCTCATCCAGGCCAAGAGGTCACAGATGAGTAAAGTCAACAATTTTAGAGGTATGCAAAACGATGGTGGATCTATTATTGATTGAAAAGCACCTGCTTTTTCACAGGTACAGCTGCTACTCTCTATCTCTCTGTATATGCATATATATACAGAGATAGAGTAGCATATATATATACACACACACATGTGAAAGAGAGTAGTATATGTATATATATATATACACATACATCTATATATCTATCAATTTATTCTGTGAGAAGTTACAGACCAGTGATGCGAGGTTTTCTGTGTTTTAAGAAAAGCCAGAAATAGAACTACTATGTGAAATTTTCTATTTTTCAAATATCACCAGTAAATTTGAGTTTTTACAATGAATGCTGTGCTAGCTAACATTGCTTGTGGCCTAAGAAATCTCATCCTATGGCCATATTTGTCACAAAGGTCTGCAACACTTGAAAAAAGTTACAGAAACATAGAACACCAATGCAAATCAAGATGACACATCTTTTGATAGAGAAACAGAATGCAGTACCAAGTGTACCTAATTAAAATGGGGTGGTTTTTGAATGCCTCTTGAGAAGTTGACTATTATTCTGAGACAACAAATGCAAAAAAACAAACAATAAAGCATCCAAACACATAAAGGAATAAGAAAGCAGTCTCAGAGAGGAAACACTGGGAAAGAGCTTATGAACTGGTGAATGAAGGGGAGAGTTTTATGAGGAAAGGGTCAAGCATAGAATGGGGACCAGATTTTAAATAAGATTGTCAACCCTATTTGAAGCTGTGTATTATACTGAGTAGAGTAGGAAGTCATTGGAAGGCTAATGTTTATTACATACATTTAAAGGGATGGTGGGATAGGCTATATGAAAAATTTATACCCAAATGTATTTAAAATGGAAGCTCCCAAACACTTAAATTGAGCGTTTATTCTTGAGCAATGCATGAAATTGTATAGAATTAGGAGTTATGACATCTCCCTTTGTGCTACACAAAATGTAGCTTCAGTCTCTTTTGCTGTCCTTCCAATATATATGATATTCACTCTCTCCAAGTTATGCGTTGTTTTTTTGTTTTCTTGTTTCTTCCACTTTGTCTAAGACAATCAGAAACCCTGATAAGGATGGATTACTCTTGCACTGGGATCAAAAGAAATAATGTGGGTAATTGGAGAATTTCATGTACTGTCATAATATTGTCCTAGTACCTGATGAAAAAAATGCATGATTAGTAAAAAAATTAATGATTTTTATGCTTAGTAAATAATAATTTTTTTATGCTTGGTAAAAAATATTAATGTATCTTACAAAAAATGCTGTCTGCTTATAAGTGGAGGCATCTATGTTTCTGAAGCTATGACAGAGTTAAACTGAAATTGCCTAAAACATGCTTAGATAAGTTCTTTTGCAAGTATTAATAATATATATCAGAGTAAAAGTTAGGATCAAAGGAAAATTTATAGACAAAAAATGTCACTCATACTTTAAAAAATTACAGAAAGAGATGTGTATAAGCCTATAATACTAAAGGTTACTTATATTCTGCCTTTGACTCTTAATCTATTCCATTTCCATTACTTCACCTATTTAGATGAAATGTTACAGATAATAAAGAAAATGCCTTTTTATGTTAAATGCCAATAACTTTATTAACATATTTGTGTTCTACTTCTCAACGTAATCATTACACAGACATTTATTTAATTTGATTTTAGATACTTTGTATTTTCCATTAGCCTATACGTATTACTATTTCTAATGTTAGATCTTGCTTTCTAATTCACTATTCATTTAAAGTTTTATGTGTATTTTATTTTAGTCAGTTTTGTAGTCCCCTTGATCATATTCAAAGCATTAAATGTGTCACCACAAACACAAGATGGCTTTATTTGTGAGATCTTTCAATGGTGCCCATTCAGAAATATTTACACATCACAGTGAAAGGAATGTTTTGATTGAAGTGACAAATTACATTTTTCTGCAACACTTTGTAAGTGAAAGCACAGCTGTAATGTCATTATATTACTATCAAGAGAGTTTAATATTTTAAAAATTCTCAAAATGTTCTTGAAGATAAAATAACCTTTATGATACAATTTGAATATCACTAACCCTTTTGAAACATACTTGATGTCTCCCAATTACATATTTTTTAAAACATGAGAGAAATATTAAAGGTATCTATAGTACCATATAATAAATATTTCAATTGGTATGTTAGTACCTGTAAAGAAAATTCTTACATGGGCCTAATACCAATCACCCTCTTATCCTCTAGCTTTCTATACTCTCTGAAATTAAGACAGCTCCAGAAATTGCAAAGATACTAGCTTTCCATTTGACCTACTCTGGGCTGAAAGATAGTGTGTATTGTGAATTATCTTTTGAAATCACATAGGAAGCAGCTCAGGAACTTCTCACAAAGTGGCTTACTCAACTTCATCCAGAGCAGGGTTTCGGCCTCCACGTACTGAAAGAGAGGTTTCCCACAGCACATAAAAAAATAAAAAACACTGCTCTAAAATATATTTTGGCAATACAGGAAATTTAAGTGCCAAATAGTCATATACGATGGGAAATTACAAATTCTATTTAATCTCCGCTTCTTTTTTTAAAGTTTAATTTATATTTAGTATCTCTTAAAGTCAACTTCTTTTGGGGGTTACAAATTTTATATTATAATTATTAAAATGTAAAACATGATTTTTATATACATATTAAATAAAAACTTGTTGAAAATTTTATTAAACCCATTTTGTGTGTGTGTATATGAGGGAAACATTAAGGAGTTAATATCAGGGGAACCAGCCCCCAATATTTCAACGTAGGTTCTTTTCTATTTTCCCTAAGTGTCGGCCAGTCTGAGAAATAAAGGGAAAGGGTACAAAAGACAGAAATTTTAAAGCTGGGTGTCCGGGGAAGACATCACATGTCAGGTTCCGTGATGCCCCCGAGCCATAAAATCAGCAAGTTTTTATTAACAGTTTTCAAAGGGGAGGGAGTGTATGAATAGGGTGTGGGTCACAGAGATCACATGCTTCAAGGGCAACAAAATATCACAAGGCAAATGGGGAGGGCAAGGTGACAAGGCCAGGTGAAACTAGAATTACTAATGAGGTTCTCGGTCCCGCTGTGCACTCATTGTCATTGATAAACATCAGGAAACAGGGTTTGAGAGCAGACAACCGGTCTGACTAAAATTTACTAGGCAGGAATTTCCTAATCCTAATAAGCCTGGGGGCACTGCAGGAGACTAGGGTGTGTTTCATCCCTATCTGCAATTGCATAAGGCAGACACTCCCAGAGTGGCCATTTTAGAGAACCCCCCTGGGAATGCATTCTTTTCCCAGGGCTGTTAATTATTAATATTCCTTACTGGGGAAAGAATTCAGCAATATTTCTCTTACCCATTTTCGGCAATAAGAGAAATATGGCTCTGTCCTGCCTGGCTCCCAGGCAGTCAGACTTAATGGTTATCTCCCTTGTTCTCTGAACATCGCTGTCATCCTGTTCTTTTTTCAAGGTGCCCAGATTTCATATTGTTCAAACACACATGCTTTAAGAACAATTTGTACAGTTAACGCAATCATCACAGGGTCCTGAGGTGACATACATCCTCAGCTTATGAAGATGACGGGATTAAGAGATTAAAGTAAAGACAGGCATAGGAAATTATAAGAGTATTGATTGGGGAAGTGATAAATGTCCATGAAATCTTCACAATTTATGTTCAGAGATTGCAGTAAAGACAGGTGTAAGAAATTATAAAAGTATTAATTTGGAGAACTAACAAAAGTCCATGAAATCTTCACAATTTATGTTCTTCTGTCACAGCTTCAGCAGGTCCCTCCATTCGGGGTCCCTGACTTCCCACAACAAGTTAAAAACAATTTGAATGAGAATATGACATTCCAAAGTTTGTTTTCTCTACTAGACAAAATTCATTTGCATTGCTGCAGATGAAACATTTGCATTGTTAGCAGTTTTCTGTAAATTAATTTCTTATTCTACAGAATGGTAAAATGGCTTAATGAATCAAAATCAATCAAATGTACACACTTCCATAGTATTTAAAAATGCCCAAACAATCCAATGACCAATCCCCAGAAGCTACTTAATAGATGTAGTAATAGATATAGTAATCTTCATTGCCCATTTACAATTCTTTGACATTAATTTTTCTTAACAGGAAGTATAAGTGAATCTCCCTTCCTGTCGTGTAAATACCTAAACATATATCAAATTAATATCTATTTTCTATTTTGATATAACCTGTTGAAGACCATAAACATGTAATTTACAGGATTGATTGTATTTATATTCATGTATCCTTTTTTCTAATATTACGAAGTTGAAAAGCATTATCTTCTGATTTCTTTTAGGAGTTTGGCTTATTGTTTTAACAGATTCATATTATGCCATTTTAGTTTGTTTAAAAATGAATTAGAAATAACAAACTTCTTTAAACCTTTGTTTTTCTATAATTTCTTATTCCTACTCTTCCTGCTATATTGAACATTCCAAGAGAAAAGGAAGCAACGGATAGGTAGAGAAGATTCAGAGGATTGAGAGAGACATGTCAGAGAACAGATAAACTGTTAAACATTATTCTTCTTGAATATTCAGTATACAAATTTGGTGTTTTCTAACTTTAATGAAACCAAAGAAATAATATGTGCAAAAGATTAAATAAAATAAGAACAACATTGTAAATGTTTTCAAAATGAGGAATTTCATGAATTAAGATACTTAAAAAATAGGGAAAACAAATTTAGAGGCTGAAACAACAAAACCTTGGGGTGGAGATTATAGTATTATTTATTCTAGGCCATCCTCTGCTGTATTTATTTCATTCAGTGTAAGAGTCATTAATCATGGTAATATTGCAAAACGGTGAAACTGAGATCTTTAACTCCTCAGGTGAAGATGAAAATCAAAGGAAAAAACAAATAAAAATTTTAGACATAGTTTTCTAAGATATAACCTGAACTTTGGAGTAAAATATTTGTTCAAGTGAAATAAATTATCTCATTTTGCTATATAATATGAGATCCTAATGCTGTAAAATGTATGTAACATTTACGCAGCAGTTGAGAGTAGTTTACTTGCTATGGAATCTGGTGCTTGTTTTAAGAATGTGAATTACTTGTATAGGATGACACAGAGAATTAGTGCACTTAGACTATAAGGAGATTTCTTAAACAGGATTATTCACACTCCCGTCATTCATAATTTATGTATGCGAGATTGTTTCCGTATATTAAAGTGTGCAGATAAAAAAAATACTTTTTGATTGGTTGACATTACAAAACTTAATTCCTAAAAAAATTGGTGAAGCCCATTATATTTAATTTAAGCGTATCTCAATATATTATCATGACACTTCAAAAAGAGATTCATGCCATCTTCATAAAGAATAAGTTAAAACTCAAATGATGAAACATGACTGTATCTATCCTAGGAAAACTTTATGAGGTTAAAAATACAACATGGTCCTCAAAGTATAGTGCCATTAAAAGAAACAACATCAAATAATTTTACTTTGTTATATAAATAAGAAAATCTGATGTTGCCAAGTAATATTCAGTGTACGGACACTTAATAACTTCCAAAAAAGGAACACTTTCCTGAAAGTTATTTTTTAACAATTAAGTTTAAAAAAATTCATCTTATTTTTTCATATAACCATTATTATACATAGCAGCATAGTATTCAGGTTAAATAAAGCTTTTATATATATATAATATATATAACCAAAGTACATATATACATATATATACACACACATATATATACACATATATACACAAACATATACACACACACACATACACACACACACATATATATATACTTTGGTTATATATATATATCATATATATCAAACTGTTTTTAGTCCTGTATTTTGGTTATATTATATATATATATATTTAACCATATATACTATATATGGTTATATATAAATAATCATATATACATTATATATAGTATTAACCATATATATGATTACATAGATATATAACCAAAGTACTGGACTGAAAATAGTTTCAACTATAAGTAGCCAACATATGCAACATTTTGATTCATATGAAGCAAATATTTACCACCAGTTAAATATTAAAAATATCAGTCATCCGTCTCTCATTCTTGGTAAGGTAGCTTCACGATATCATTGAAGGACAGAGATTAATTTTTAAACAACCATGATTATTGTAAAATTTTTGTATCTTTCCTGTTACAGAGTCTACTCATTTCTCAAGTTAGTTAATAAGAATCTCCCCTGCATGAACTCTTTTAAAAATAGTTGTGATTTCTGGAGTAGACCCAAAGAAATAAATAGAAGTATACATTTTTATGTTTCTATTACTAGGCACTAGAAAATCAAAATACCTTGAAATTAATTAGTTTAAACTTCATGAATATCATGAGTCAGAAATTGCCATTTACTTCCCAATTCCAGATAAACAAACAAAAAGTTGACATACAAAACTTTCTCTATAATTAATTTTCAGGTATACTGTGAAAGAATATGAAGGATTTGAAATGTGGATGCCCAGAATTCTTGCCTCAGTCATCCTACCTAGCCTTTGCCCTTTCAATATTTCCATGCAGTGAAAATCATCAGGAAATCTCCTAAATGATACTGGATGGAGTCAATATAAAGCTTTGTTGCACAAGTGGTGGAGGTAGCTCTCAGCAAGGTGGATGGGGAGCCAGAAGGTGGAGGGGTGGGGGAGATAGTCTTCCGTTGAACTCTTCTCAACGTTCAGATGCCTCTTTCCTTCTTCTCTGCTGAGCCGTCCTGCTGCTCTCTGCCACTCTGTTCCTCTGTAACTCTCAATGTTCAACCACTTGTCGGTGTGACCACTAAGGTCTTGGTTTTATATGGACACAGGACGGGGGGGTCTGGCAGGCTAGAGTGCTCTTGGAGAATTCAACATTGGGGTGTGAAAACAGGAGTGCCTGTTCTCAGGTCTGTGGGCACAGGCCCAAGGAGGGAGGCCTTGACAGGGATCCTGCCTTTTTCTACCCAGCACTTCTTGCCCCTTCTCATATTATTTCCCCCCTCTGAAGATGCACATCTAACTGTCATTAGAATATGAATGATGACCAGTCTTAGCTGCTTCCTGCTGACAGTGGGCATTGTTTTTGGAGAAAATGGCAGTGGAATTCCTCCCAGAGGTCTACCTAAGGGTTCCTGGCAAAGGGGAGCCATCATGTGGGGCTTCAGTTGCCTGCCTGTTTGGAGTTTGATGGCCTTTAGGTGTGAGAGAAAAAAAACAAGTTTTATAACGTTAAGTACGCGTGAGTTAAATGTGTATATTATATATGGAAAGAATTTAGTGCCAAAGATTACAGAAATAAGAAGTAAAGTGTACTAATTATTCCCAAAACGCTATTGTGCCCCATGGTATAGAACAGAACAAAGTTAAGAACAGCAAGCATAGACAAGACTATAAAGAGGATATCCATTGAAGCTTATTAACATTTATCTTTTGTGATTTTTAGCTTGAGATCCCTGATCTCTTCACATTGGTACTTTGGGTGCTCTTCTGGGTTGACGGAGGTGACTCCATCAGCTTCCCGGGCCTTTACTTGGGTATGATGAATCCAAGACTCTATTCCAGTGACCTACTGTAAAAGACCAAGGTGGCCGCTTTAAGGAGGTTCTGTAAAGTATTTTCTGGTCCCAAGGCCTGTTTCTGCAGCTTCCTTGTGATATCAGGGCCTGCCTGAATAATACATTTATCCTTTAGGATTAGTTGTTCCTCAACTGATTCAGGAGATAGAGAGGTGTACTTTACCAAGGCCTCTCTCAGCCTTTCCAAGAAGGCAGTGGGATTTTCATCAAATCCTTGGTCGATTGTGGATAACTTAGTACAGTTGAGAGGCTTGGTCTTGGTCCTATGTAAGCCCTCCATTATACACACCTGAAAGTGTCTCCTCTTTCAGTCTTCCATCTCATCATTGGGATCCCATTTAGGGTCATTCACTGGTACTGCTTCTCTTCCAGTTCGATAATATTTGCCCCCTTCCCTGACACTATATGTGATACAAAGCTCATTCCCAAATCTCTCTGCTGCTTGTAGAGTGGCCTGCTTCTCAGTGTCTGTCAGGGTCTGATTCAAAGATAACATAATGTCTCTCCAGGAGAGTTCAGATATTTGGGTGGAATTCTGGAAAGCATCTATACATATGTCAGGGATATCTGAAAACTTGCCACGATCCCCCTTAATTTGCTTTAAGTCCTGTAGAGAGAAGGGTACCTGGACCTCACTGGGCCCAAATTCACTAGGCATCTGTTGGAGGGGCAAGAGTGAGACTGGGGCTTGTCTATGGCAAGGATTTCTAGGAAGGGGCAAGTGAGAGGCTGAAGGTGGATAAGGGAGGTTGGGGTGGACCCTGAGGAGCAGGGTTGGATGGAGCTGGGTCCTCTGCTGGGGGTGCCTCTGGGACTCATATCTTTAGTTCCCTGGGCTTGCCTCCTGCAGCCTTCCCTGAGATAATAAACAGGAGGGCTGGATCAATCCTACCCTGTTGGCAAAGATCTGGGTTGCCTTGAAAGGAATAGAAAGTCTGTACATATGGAGCCACAGTCCATCTGTCCTCACATTACAGAAAATTTCCAACTGCCAGATGGTGTTGAAATGAATGGTTCCTTCCCGAGGCCAACCAAGTCCTTCATAATTTAGCCAAACTTTTGTGCAGAGAGCTATAAGGTATTTTTCCTTCAGATTCTGAGGGTCAAAGCAGTCCCCGTGGTTCAGGATATGCTCCAGAGGTGTATAAGCTGGGGATGGTGAAGAGAGTTGGTTGCTTATTCTGAAAGACAGGAAATTTCCCTTCCCTCTTTCAGTGAAAACTTGGAGTATTATGGAGAGAGAAAGCAAGCACTCTCTCTTTGTCTTCCATCTTTTTATCCCTGAGTTCTGGCAACCTTGGCAGGCACCACCCATGAGTGCCGATGTCGCATTTACCCACGGAACAGAGAAGGCTTAGAGAACAGGAGTTATCCGCACTCACCTGTGCCTCCATCTTCCCCTGCCTTTGAGTTCTCTGGGTCTCATTAATGCAGGGGAGCCTGGCCTCCATCAATGGGGTTGGGGCTTTAGCAGGCAGGAATTGGTCCAGCCTATTTACACTGTGCCCGTTGCCTGACTGTGGATCTCTCAGATCTGGTTTTCCTTTTTAGAGCCTCAGCCTAAAGCTTGGAATTGAGTTTGGGAATAAAAAGTATTTTAAGGGGCTGTTTGTATCTGTTTAGATTGTCTCAAACGGGCCCTGCCAAATTTGCAGTTATCAGCCAGCAGGGGTCGCTCCTCCATGAATGTCCCTATCAAGCCAGAGTGCTGGGGAGGGAAATCCTCTCACTTAGAAAAGGGAAAAACAGAGAGAAAACAGTTTAATGGTGAAAGGGGAAGGTTCTGGGGGAAGGACCCCTTGCTCACTGTAAATGGGTCCCTTTAATCCTTTTATTCTTCCCCCCACCCCTCACCCCACCCCATTCGTGCTGGGCTGGACTCCTTGGCCAGAGGGGGTAGAGTTTCACTGTCCTGGTGGGTGGGAAGCGCCGGCCATCTGACCCATCTGTGGGTCCTGGCAGTAGCGAGGGTTTTCTCCTGCCCCTCATGGCTGTTGGGTTCTGCCTTTGCATGCTGTGGACATGCTCAGGTGCCCAAGCTGAGAGGGGAGGGGGTTTGGAGATGGGGGGCCGTGTGCTGCAAGAGCCTGCAGCTATTGGGGTGGAGGTGGGGATGGCACCTCTTAGAAAAAACAGAAACCACATTGTTCTGATTTACACATTTGATGGCTGAGCCAAAGCCATCATTCTGTTTAATATTATAGCCACAGCCTGCAGCAAAACTCTTAACAATATAAAGGTAGAGATAAGAGCCATTTCAAACCCCGAGAGAAGAAAAGACATCAAGTGAAGTCTGGGGGTCTCGACCAGTTCTCGTTAGGGAGGTCGGGGATGGGGTTCAGTCTTGGGGCCTTCCAGCAAGAGATGCCTTTGGTTTCCCCAGGTTTTCACTCTGGTCCCATGCGGCGGTTAGACCTCATGAAGGGAAACCGAGCCCTTTACCCACAGAAAAGAGAAAGAGGTGGTAGGGTCTTGGAAAAGCAGCAGATCCTACAGTTCCACATCTGTACTCATCTTCTTATGAATACCCTAGACAAGGCCCCAGCTGAAACAGGAGAGTTCCCTGATTCCCCTCACAGGATATGCAAGAGGGGTGTGGCTTGCCTGTCTGGGTCACCCCACTTCTCATACCCCTTGAGGGAGGGGGAGCATGCAGATGGGCAGGTGCAGAGGGTGGGGCAAGTGCTTTGGGCCTTCAGCCCCATGGTAGTGTCTAGGGGTGGGTGCCTGCAACCCCAGTGCTACCAAGCTCTTTCAGCTTTGCCGTCTGCAGATGGCTTGAGTGTTAGTCAACTCAATGGACCCTCTGCCTTATTTCAAGGGCCGAGGGCCATTGTGACAGCTTTCTGTGTCCCGAGCTCTTGCCCAGTGTACCGGAAGAATCAGGTCACACACGGGCTCGAAGGCTGAGCGCAAAGGTTTTATTGAGTGCTGGAGATGGCTCTCAGTGAGAAGGACAGGGAGCCGGAAGGTGGAGGGGCGGGGGAGAAAATCTTCCCCTGAACTCCTCTCGACGTCCAGACGCCTCTTTCCTCCTTCTCTGGTGTACTACTCTGCCGCTTTCCGCGGCCCTCTGCCACTCTGTTCCTCTGCTCCTCTCGATGTTCAGCCACTTGTGTGTGTGTGACTACTTGAGTTTATATGGGCACAGGATAGGGGTGTGGTGGGCCAGAGTGGTCCTGGAAAATGCAACATTTGGGTATGGAAACAGGGGTGCCTGTTCTCATTTACGTCTGCAGACATAGGTTTGAGGGTGGAGCCCTCACTGCCAGAGACCCTGCCCTTCTCTACCCAGCACTTCCCTGTCCCCCTCCCATATCACTTTTAATAGAATTCTATAGAGAACATGTTGAAAAAGCTAATCAATTAACATGTAACTTCACTTTTGACCCTAAACCTCTTAATACAACGCAGTGTCCCATTTTGGATGTTCATATTTTAAAAATAAGTTCTGGCAACTAAGTTTTCATTATAGTAACTTTTCCATTATTGAAGAAAAGTAGCAGTAGCAAAAAAATCATGTTGGCAGCATAATGACACCTGGTAATAAATACATAACCAGACCACACTTCTACGCTCCTTATTTTACCTTATTTAGAAGACAACTCAGCCTCTTTGGCTCTTTGTCTTTCCGGTCAATATAGCATTATTCAAACGGGGAAACTGGTAGCTATTCTTAAAAGAAAGACACTGTTTTAACTAACAATGAGAGACTGTCATTTGTCACTTCAAGTTTACTCAGGATTAAGGAAAAGAGTTCTATAATATGGAATCATTGCTGATGGAAGATAGCATCCTTTTGCCTTCTTAACTTTGTTTGGGATATTCAATTTATGTTATTTCTGATTAAACAGATGCGTCATGATTTATGTCCATGGACAATCCATAGAGATTTTCAGCAATGAAAATACAAGGTTAATTTTTTAAATGATTTTATTGTTTTTGTTGCAATCTCTGAATCCACTTTCCAAGTCAATTTTTGGAAAAGATGACTCTGGTATTTATTGTGAAATTCGTTTCAGGTTTATTGGTAATAAAAATTGCCCCACAGTTTTATGACCTCATTTTTGCATAAATAGACATTTATTTCCCAGATACTCTCTGGGAAGATTTGAGAGTGTATCTGGAGATTTGAGAGTGTATCATTTAGGATAGGCTGAGTTATGCTGCAGTAACAAACAAACCCTAAATCTCAGTGGTTTATTAGACTATAACTTTATTTCTCACTATGTGACCTATGGAAGATGTCAGGTGGGCTCAGTTCATTGGCATCATTTGGTACCCAGACCAATAAAATCCTCACCTTCATCTTGAAACATATTTCTATGATCATAGCAGACAGAAGGGAAGATTGCTAATTGCACACTGGCTGTTAATGTTTCCATGAAGAAATTTTACATCATTTCTGCTTCAGCTCAAGGGAGCATATAAATACATTCTCATCACATTTCCACATCAGACATCAGGAAATATAAGTTTTATAGCAGATCAATGTCTACTAACAATAGTGATCAGATATGTCACATCTTGGAAGAAAGAGAATGGTGAGGAACAATAGTGAGAACCCTGTTCTCTTAACTTACTAAAGCTAATTTTGAGTTTTCTAGAATTTATGAGTCCCCTTAAAAAATGGAATATACATATAAGCTATATTATGAAATTCCACAGGTGAACCTTTTCCACTTGAAATCTTCCTTCTTTCTCTATCTCCTATGCCACATTTTCCCAGTGGGAGTGATTCCTGACTTTTGACAAAGAGAAGAGATGGACTAATTTATGTTGATTGTAAAACAACTGTACAGGTGCTAAAATCTCTGTTAAGAGGCAGTATTTGCAGTAATTGCAAATTTGGTCCCTTGGGTTAGACTTTCTAAATTCTCCTGACATGCCGCTTACTTGCAGTATAACTTTTGACAAGGTATTAAACCTTTTGTTGGCTTGGTATTGTTTTCTGCAAAATAAGCAATAAGACTCACCACAAGTTAATACAGATAAACTTTTTGGAATAATTCATAACATGCCCTCAATTAATGATAGCCTTGTTGGTCTATTAAACTTTATGATTTAGAAACAACTCAGACTCCTGCTTTTATCTGATATACACTTTTATTGGACTAAACATTAAAATCGCTGTATTTTGAGTTTTAATATATTTATTTCAGTATTTATCATGCATTTATTTCTGTATTTATCATTTATCATCTACGTTTCCCCCAAATAACTCATATGATACAAAAGATGCAGATTTTACAACTACTTTGTAAGCTTCAGTGTAAATAATTTCATATATTGAAAAGAAGGAGCACTTTTGCCGGTTGTTGAATATGATATGTCATCACAGAATTGAGTGAATATAAATAAGAAAAATATATAGAAAATAGCATATTTTATTCCATAAGTTAAGACTCTTACCAGGTATACTTTTCATACAAAGAAAAAAATACCTTATTTTATTTCCTGAATAACTGCAAAGAATCAAAATTTTGCATGTATACTTTAGTTAAAACATTACTACAAATATTAAATAAATTATGGGTACATTAAAGGAGACAATAACTGGCATTTCATGACTTTCGACAATTACAATATTTTAGAAAACTCAAGATTATTCAATCAACGGTTCAACTTAATATAGATATTAATTTTTTAAAAAGATTTTTAGTATTTCCCAATAATTAAAATTATGTTGAGTATTTAAAAATAAATGGAAGTACTCATCCATCTTTTCAGGATAAATAGCACTTCAGTAAATAATTGGGATGTAAATTGTCTACAGAAATAGAAACCATTGATGTTATTTATATATAATGAATATGCATTTCATTGCATCATATCCAGCACAAAAGAAGGCTTTTGTACTTTCATTTATGATCATTTGTTTTGTGAGCTACTTATCGCTAATCTAAGTTATCAGAGTGAAAAATATCAAACTCTAATAGTTACTCAATTTGAAAATAAAAATAATAAGGCTATTTATTAAAATATGTAATTGAATGCATTAAATTGGGACATTACTAAGAATATACCATAATTAGCTTTTTTAATTGCAAATAATTATGCTCACAAATGAGACAAAAAAACAGTTCAATGACTAAATTTTAGGTGAAAGAGATGCTGTTGCTTGAGATGTAATTTTAATACTCACAAAACTGGGTAATTTTCAAAGTAAATAATGGTTCATTATATATTTTATAAAAATTCACACTGGAACTCTTTCACAAATTTGTTATCATATATTAGTATCTAGCAATATGCTTAATGAAAATCATGTCTATTGACATTGATTTTCAATTATGTACTCTAATTCGATTCCTTCATCACTTAATTTTATTATTATGTGTATATAGAATGCTTATAATTGTTAAAAAGGATGCTGAATTTCATTATATAAAATAAAATAATATCAATAATGCTTCCATAGGTGTGCTTTTTAAATTATTATTATTATTCTTTTTGAATCAGAGTCTCATTCTGTCACCCAGGCTAGAGTGCAGTGGCAGGATCTTGGTTCACTGCAACCTTTGCCTCCTGGGTTCAAGTAATTCTCCTGCCTCAGCCACCGAGTAGCTGGGACCACTGAGTAGTAGGTGTGCACCATGATGACCAGCTACTCTTTGTAGTTTTAGTAGAGACAGGGTTTCATCATGTTGGCCAGGCTGGTCTCAAACTTATGGCCTCAAGTGATCGGCCCGCCTAGGCCTCCCAAAGTGCTGGGATTACAGGTGTGAACCACTGTGCCTGGCCAGATGTGCTATTTTTATATTATTTGTAATTGTTATTTTTATTCCAGGCTATTATAATTTGATACTTAATTATTTAAAAGTGAAGGAAGCCAAAAACAAACAAAAAGCAAGAAGCAAATCAACCATACTACAATTTCTGAAAATTTTTATTTCCCTTTTGTTAGGAATACTTCAAATCTTTTCTGAATATTTTGAAATATACAATAAGTTACTGTTATCTGTAGTCACCTTACTGTGCTAAATACCCTGATTTGGTCAATACATATCGTGTGCATGTGTTGAAATATCACATGTATCCCATAAATGTATACTATTATGTATCAATAAAAATACAATTTTTTTATTATACACAGAAAGAACAATTACCTGTCACAGAAATAATGCAAATGTATGCATCTTAATAGCTACTTGTTGTATTTTAATGAAAATCTGGTTTAGAGAACAAAGCTCAGTTTTATACCTCACTGAATAATTGAAAATTATAATAGTTTATTAAATATATGTGTGTACAAGTGCATCTTGGTGGTAATATTGTGAAAACAGATTAACTTTTTTGTTTTTTTTTGTGGAAAATGGTATAATGTTTCTGTAGTTCAGTCTCAAATGTTCACTTTTCCAATGCTCCCTTTTATAGATACATTGTTCTATTCTATTTTTGGTGATTTTATAATTTTTTTCCTGCAGTTTTGAAAAATAAACTCTGAGATTTATATTCTGTGAAAGATAGCCAAGATTTAAAATAATGGTTTGGAATTTAAATGTGAACTTGCATTTATTAAAAAAAATATGAAACTAAAAAGTACAATTTCTTTCTATTTCCCCAAAGAACTGTGGCAGAACAAAGCACTTATACTTCTAATAGTAGTTATAAAAATATTAATGTGGCCAGGCATGGTGGCTCATTCTTGTAATCCCAGCACTTTGGGAGGCCGAGGCGGGCAGATCACGAGGTCAGGAGTTCGAGGCCAGCCTGAGAAATGTGGTGAAACCCCGTCTCTACTAAAAATACAAAAATTAGCCGGGCATGGTGGCAGGGGCCTGCAATCTCAGCTACTCAGGAAGCTGAGGCAGGAGAATCACTTAAACCCGTGAGGCGGAGGTTGCAGAGCCAAGATCATGCCATTGCACTCCAACCTGGACAACAGAGCTAGACTCCTCAAAAAAAAATTAATGTATGAATATGCCAATTTGATGTTGGCATTCTGTTTGTTATTTTTTCTCCATGCTTTTAAAAAGGAAAGATAAAGTTCACAACTTACAATTTTAGACATGGGGATTTTTGCAGAAGTGCTCTGAAACAGTGATTTGTCATTGCTAAATCAAATACACTTAATAATGTGGAAACATTCTCAGAAACGTGTCAGGCGATTTTGTTGTGTAAACACCATGGAATGTGCCTCCACAAACCTAGACGGTATTGCTTACTACACACCTTGGCTATATGGTGTAACCTATTGCTCATAGGCTATAAACCTGTACAACATGCTACTGCATTGAATACTGTCAATAATTGTAATACAATGACAAGTATTTGTGTATCTAAGTATATATAAAAGTAAAAAAGGCACAGTAAAAATACAGCATTATAAGCTTATGGGACCACTGTCCTACATGTGCCCATATGGGATATGATTGACACACATTAAAGTGATCATTTATTGGTGCAAAACTAGCTGAGTTTGTTTATCTAAACTAATCACTATCTTTGTCTTTGACCACTCAAAGGCATTTATGCTGGCTTCCATGAACTTAAAAGAGAAAAATTACTTTGCAACATAAAGTAAAATTTAAGTTGGAGTGTAATTCTTTATCCTTTATCAGCACTGTCCAATAAAAGTTTCTGTGATGATGACAATGTATGTCTCTGTTGAGTACATGAAATACATCAAGTTCAGTTGAAGAACTGATTTTTAAATCTTATTTGCTTTTAATTAACTTAGATTTTATAGCTAAACGGATATATGTGACTAATGCTTACCATATTAGATAATGTAACTTTGGAGTTGTTACTCTGACTTTCATTAATTTTATCTAAAATTTAAAAGAATGTTGTTTAGTATATGATCTTCTTATTAAATTATCATGGTAAACAAGTTGCTTTATAATAACATAATTTTTACACAATTTAATTGACCTTACAGCAATGATATAAGCAAATGAGAATTTCTTCTTTTTATTTTTATTTTTTATTATTATTATTTTAAATTTTTTTCTGACCTTGGTCCTTTAATCATGAGAATTTCTAACTGAGATTTTCAATTTTTCACTTTCTTGGTGTCTCCAGACTTTTGTGATAATGAGCCATAGCGACAGTTAGCTGCTCTGTTTCAGGCATTAAATTAGACACTTCTTGTCCAGGCCATTGACTATGACCCGGTCCAAGCCCAGAGAAAAATAACCTTGTTATCTTCTGTATAGAGAATTCCCTGGTTCCAACTAAATATCTGAAATAACTTGGGAATTGTGGGGAAAATGAAGTCTCCAAATTCAGTCGTTAGAGTATGAAAAATTCATCCCACAAGCTGTGGGAAGACAGGTGCAAACATTTTTTGCTCGCGTGTAAACAATTTGATATAGAGATAATCTTGCAAATATGAGTATTGGCACTATATTTATTTCAATTACTGCAGAAGGAAATATGTTATATGGTAGTGTGTGATGACTTACCAATGGCTCAAAAAGTTCTTTAGTATAGTTTTGAGTTAAAATATTGGTGCAGGTATAGTGAAAACATAAGGTGCAATTAAATATTTTCAATTTTGCATGTCCTGAGAAATAAAGAAATCAGACAGATATAGTGTAAAAGGGGGCAATGGCTGTATTAGAAATGAAAGGAAGACTTAAACCTATATTGAAGTGAACGGGGAAAACTGGAGCATAAATAAAATACTGAGAAATTACAGTTAACTCAGTTGCACTTCCTACCAACGTGGGGAAATTACTCCCAGAGCAGCATATCAAGAAAAGATTGAACTTCAGACTTGACCTTTTCATCTTCAAGCGGCTGCAAGACAATTAAGAAGGGGCATAAAATAAAATGCAATTATTACTTAGTGTGGATAATTCAATTTTTTTCTTGTTAAATGTTTTTGTTTTAAGTGTAAAATTGGCTTATCTAAAAATATAAGAAAATTAGAAGAAGAAAGTAGAATCATGGTTTAAAGTGGTCATGTTTGTGGAAACGAAGTTCAGGCAAAATTGCTTCAATTTTAGAAAGTGAAACATTATATTTTTTGGTATAATCAGGGCAAGGTTATTTTTAAATAAAGGTTAACATTTTAATTAATTGAAAAATTTAAAAAATGGATAGCTAATTAAATATATATTTACCTTAAAAGCATGGCTTCGAATTTGAAAATTGGCAGTTATAATGAAAAGCTGAGTATAAAAGTAAAGAGTAAGTGGCAATTATTTAAATGAAAGTAAACCAAGAGCTCAGACAGATTCCAGGCATGGAGGATTAATGGTTTGAAATATCATGAAATAAGTAGAAAGAGTTGTAATATACTGAAAAAGTAATTTTGATACCTTATCACAGGTTGGCCCAACTATAATTCTCTGTATTAGCAGATATGTAAAATAATTGAACGGTAGTTATTTTTTGAAGTCAAGTACTTAAAACTCCTTCTATGTGTGAATATTAGACAAAGAGTGAGTGGGAAATTCAAAATATAAATTTTGTTTCAAATTCAAGATTCTAAACATTTCCAGGGTTTTGAAAATTTAAAGCTGTGTAGAGATGAGTTTGAGAGAAATGAGCAGGGTGTTGAAACTGCGTAGCAATTAGATCTTCAAAGGGAAAATAGGGTTTGCATAAGGGCTACACCCCTTGTCTCAGGATTCTAAAACTGGTGTTCATAATATACTTCAGGAAATGTACAAATAATGTGGAAGATTGATGCAAAAGTGTTGCATGTATATTTTCCTTGGGCGAAACTCCAAAAAGTCTCAGAAGAGTTTTTGATTTAAAAATGAAGAACCACAATTTTAGGCCACAGTTTTGGTCAACCCCTCAATTTGCCAGAGTGGTAAAGATGTGTAGGATAGCCTTCAAATTTAAATAACGCTGTTATAATAATTACTTTGGTAATAAGTTTAGATTGTTCATGCAGTTTTCCAGTGGATTATAAAAAAAGATTATTTTCCAGGATATATGATGGTCTTAAATTAACCAGGTGGGAGATGTGGGATCAGTGAACTAGAAAAATAATTGAAAAAAATGCCTATACATTTTTTGCATATTTTCATGTGACCTGTCATTTTTTGTAGGTCTCTTTTTTCCTTATTTTTGAAAATAATGTCTTATTGGTGTTTTGCTTCTTTATTGGACACTGATAGACACAGAGCAAAAGAAAAAACTGGTTAATTAAATCAATATTTTACATAACTTTTCTATAGTGTATAAATAAGTAATGGCGTTTGTATTTCTGACTACGTACCGGGCATTTCTCAGATACAAAATGGTGATGAGGTCAAGGATTGGCAGGATTTAATTTTCCTGTTGTGACCCTGCTAACTGGAGCAGGATAAGATTAAAAGAGGATGCAGTGTTGAAGCCAGGCAAACCCAGCAGACGGCAATGAAAGTGACCTCCACTGGGGAACAACATACACGGGGGTCTATCATTGGTTTGTGGGGCGGGAGGAGAGAGAGAATCAGAAAAATAATGAATGGGTACTAGGATTAATAACTGGGTATTGAAAAAATCTGTACAACAAACCCCTATGACACAAGTTTGCCTATGTAACAAACACGGGTACCCCTAAACTTACAACAAAAGTTAAAAAAAAAGTTATCTCTAATTGCTCTCATTGCTTATTTGCATAAAGACACTCACTAGTGCCATGACCATTTCCAAATGCCATGGCAACACACCATAGCAATGGCCCAGAAATTACCTTTTATGGTTCCAGAAACTCCCTACTTTTTTCCAGAAAGTTCTGAATAACTGACCACTTAATTAGCACATAATTAAAAGTGGGTACAAATCCAGCTAGCTAGCAGCCCACAGGCACCAACTCTGAGCACACCTCTCATGGGTTAGCCCTGCTCTACATAAAGCAGCTGTGGTTCAATAAAAGTTGCTTTCTCTCACCACGAGCTCACACTTGAATTATTTATAGGGAGGAGCCAAGAATATTCCCAGGCTAATCTCCAATCTGGGGGTTACCTGCTCTGCATCAGTGAGATAATACTTACATTAAAAGCAACTTATTATATTTTATAATAATAATATCTAATCCTGTCTGCTTTATTGTAATTAATGACATCATCATTCTCCTAGTATTATAAGTCCTGTATCTATCTTATTGATGTCTTTTCTTTTTCTTCCTTGTTTTTTTCTTGGCCAAAATGTCCTCAGAACTCTCTCTCCCATTCATGTTTGTTTCATTAATAACCGTGTCTCTACATACCATCTTTGCCTTCCCATTCTCCCTGTTTCAATCAATCCTATGTCCCAGTACAAACTTATTTTGTAAACAAGAAATTGATCAAGTGGTATAGCTCTTTGATACCAGTTGATAACTTTCCATTGCTACTGAAAATTAATCCCAATTGTATGAATTTAGAATATTATATAATTTGGCTGTAACCCAGACATTTTAATTTCACAATTCCACTGTACATCAGAATTCTAGTCATTATTGTGTCATGTTCTGAAATGTCAACTCCTCTACTTACCTATTTTTTGCTTTGTCTTTTGAAGTCTGTGCTAAATAGGTTGAATACTATTAACTGCTATGTTATTATAACATACAGTTACAAAATTAAATATTTTCCAATTCTAGAGAGATTGCATGGCCTGGTTTAAGAGAATTGAGTGATGTTGCCCTCAACAAACACGAAAGAACAGATTCCTTTCCCCAGTGCCACCAAAGGTGTTGCAATTTAATAATAACAAATCCTGACAAACCAAAGTAAAACAAAAATTCTGCTTTGGCTAAAGAAAATTTATTAGCAGGGATAGAATTGGCTTGCAGAAGCAGTATAAAGCTCTTTCTTTCAAGAATACTTGATAGATCTGTGCTTTTCAAAACCAGCTTTCATGGCATGCCTTTACTTGTCTTCAAATTGCTGTAATGTTTATATGGTGCTTGTCAATGGTATGTTTTGCCCTTAAGAATGAGAAAATGTACAGATTTTGGAAAGCAGTATGTAACTGCTGCAGTATGTTACTTAGTTTTAGGAATGTCAATGCACAGTGTAAGACAATATACTGTACATTTAAATAAGGAAGTATACTGATGAACTGTTATAAAAATTGTATTTTAATGATAGCTTGAAAACTGATTCTTATAAATGTGTGGATGTTAATTGTATGTTTATTTTCTTCTCACAGATATATGTACAATATACTTAATGCACATTAACTGCTTTTGAGTGAAATATTTTCTCCTTTTCATGAACACTTTGGATTGGTGAATAGTCTATGTTTTCTTTCCACTATATATTACTTACACTAAAATACATAAGCATACATTTTCATAGCAATTATTGCAGTTTTAAGTAGTTTATTTATATTGAAGGCTGACATACTGACTTCATTATTTCCTAAGAAACTTTTTGTTTCATTTTGTTTTGTTTTGTTTTCTGTGCCTTGTAAAGCAGAGTGGACTATATGTTTTCTATTAAAGTTTGAACTCATACTGATGACTATCTTCTAATGTCTGGAACAGCAAAAGTTACAAGTACTGAATTCTCATTCTAGCTCCATCACTTACTGCTATTTCACTTTGAACCAATGACTGAGAACCTGTGCCAGATATTATACCAAATATTTTCCTGTTTCTATATTAAACAATATTAGGACAATTCTGCTCCCATATTAAACAATACACAAGACATAAAAATGCTTAGTTGCTTGCTCCAATAAATGCTTCTAAAGCAACTTCTCTATAAAAAATCTAAAAGCGTAACCTTCTAAAGCAGCTTGCTCAATAAAAAATCTAAAAGCGTAAGGCTCGACCTTGCATAGAAAAATATTAAGAACTATCAGAGGTTCAGTCATCTGAAGTTACAAAGAATCAATATAGTAGGAAAGTATATACATAGGGTCAATACAGTATGAAAGTAGCTTAAATATAAGTAAATAAAAAGATAATGGAAGTAGCACATTTAACCTACTTATAAATATTAATAATTTTAAGCAAGTTTGCTAAGATACTTGAAAGAGTCCTATTTGAGAGTCCTTGTTTTGTGAGATGAGGAAAAAGAGTAGATGTCAGTGTTTGTATTTTTCCAAAAGTTTTATATCTGTGATTTCTTTTTACCATGAGCAGGGGATAATCAAGTATATCTTGGTGAAGAATGTTATTATATGTTCAGAAGTTAGATATAATTATTTTCTGGATAACGAGACTGTACATAAATAATATTTTTATTTCAAATATTTCTTCTCTTTAAGATAAATATTCAACCAATATTAATTAAGTATCTCTCTTTCTGTGAACTAGTTTTAGGCTCACAGATAAGTAGCAAGTAGCAAATAAGTAGTAGAAAGCTCAAATTTAGGCAAAGCTGTAGAAGAATTGGGCTTTACCCTCACGCACAGTAACATGGGAGTCAAAGGTCTTTCTAAAACCACCAAGCACTTGCCGGTGATGGAACTGTTTTCTCATCAATTGACTTGTTCAAGTATTGTATTGAGCTCTAACTCTACTTCATTACTTAACTCTTCAATCTGGTTTGGGAGTGTGGCATTTTTTGGGTATTTCAGTGCAATTCTTAGAGAAACTTCTTGCAAAAACTCAATATTTTACATATCACTTACAAATTCCTTTCTAAGTGAAAAATAAACATTTTGACCCTTAAATGAATGAACACTTTCTAAGACCAAAAACCAAGCCTGTCTATAACCCCTCGGCTTAAGATTGAACTAGATTTCTTCTTCATTCCACATTTAATCTGGAGTCATTTTTGTGAGAATAAGCTAAATGATAAACTGGTTATCCTCTCCATAGTAATTTTTGTTATTTTCCTTGTAAATTACTGCCAAATCATTATGACTCATTGAGGAGCCCCAAGGTATGCATGGTACAGTATTTCACCAATTATTTTTGGATTTATCCCTGTAACAAAGATCAAAACTGGAAAAATAACTCAAATTATTCTGCCTGACCCGACAGGTGCTCATTTTGGAATTCAGAATTTGATTCTGTTACACACAGAGAAAAACACAGTTTGTATAATAATTTTTTAAGTGAAAAAATAATGCAATGGAAGAAAACTGACTACTAGTCATTATTACCAAACTTCCAGAAGGGTGGTTCTACATTAAAAATAAAAACAATTCAAATGTGTCATTCAGAGCAATATAAATCACAGTAGGGAGATTTTTATTTTATTTAGAAACTTACACTGAAGGTTTCATCTAAATTCTAAAAGAATTTTAATATATTGTTTTTAGAACTGAACAATCTTGGGCGTTCCATGACGGAAGTTTTCCTGAAAACTAAAATCTTCTAATATATAATGTTTGCTACTATAAATCATGTGTTATCTTTCTCATTTTGATATTATAAAAGTGTTATCATGTATTATCTTTCTATTTTGATATTATAATAACTACTATAATATAAAAAATATAAAAATGTATATATTTTCAAGAAATGTCAAGATATTTTTCTATGTTTTGTCCAAATGAAATAAAAAGATTTATTTAATGCTTATTTATTCCATCCTATATAATTTTCAGGTTTTGGAAGAAAATTTGGGAGAAAAAAGCAAAAGAGATTTTGAAGGATCTTGAAGGCATAATTTCAGCTATGCTATCAATCAATTTCACATGATCCTAGTATTGTCACTCTGAAGCTTTTATAGATTCACATTTTCATAAAATGAGTCAAGCTAGTCTGAATATAGCCTGTTTTGTCTCTCTTTGTAAATACACGCTTTTTAGCATTTGGTGATGTTCTTTAAAACATCATTAAGTGGCATGAAAACAAAATTTAAACTTGTGAAGTTAATTTCATCTTGCAGAAATCCCCTGGGCTCAGAATCTTTTCCAGTAAGAAGTATCAGATAAGAAGTATATACCTAGGCTGGGCGCGGTGGCTCACACCCGTAATCCCAGCACTTTGGGAGGACAAGGCAGGCAGATCACCTGAGGTTGTGAGTTTGAGACCTGCCTGACCAAGATGGAGAAATTTTGTCTCTACTAAAAATACAAAAAATTTAGCCTGGCGCGGTGGCATGTGCCTGTAATCCCAGCTACTCCGGGAGGCTGAACCCGGGAGAATCGCTTGAACCCAGGAGGAGGAGGTTGCAGTGAGCCAAGATCACACCATTGCACTCCAACCTGGGCAACAATAGCAGAACTCCATTTCAGGAAAAAAAAAAAAAAAAAGAGGTGTATACCTAGAAAGACAAAGATAAAGTATGTTGCTACATTTAACATATCATATTTTTAAAAATATTTTGAGGCATTTACAGATAGAGTTTATTTATTTTGTTTTTTAAGCTCTTCAGAAGAGACATAGAAATGACTAAGATTACTGTGTAGAAATATAAAAATAAAAATAGACGAATGTCAAATTGGAAACCAAATTATAATTCATTGCATACATAAAAATCTGTTTTAACCTTGTATATTCTACTTCACAGATGTCCTTTTGAAATTTTAACGCTGATGGAGTTCACATTTCTGCCCACTGCAGCCCACATTTTAGTAAATGAGAGGGATGAAGGAATCTATAGAACACCAAGAATGGAAGATTATTTTGGGTAACAATGAGTGAGAGTGCAAGGCTTTAGAGGCAGTGAGCATCTAGATATTAAAAGATAGATGGGGATTGTTTAAGATTTGTAGGTGTCTCTGTTATACAATCTCCTTAAATGTTCATGAAATAATTAGGATTCAATATTTGATATATCAGCTAGGCATGGTGGCTCACATCTGTAATCCCAGCACTTTGGGAGGCCAAGGAGGGCGAATCGCTTGAGGTCAGGAGTTCGAGACCAGCCTGGCAAACAGTGTGAAACCCCATCTCTATTAAAAATACAAAAATTAGCTTGGTGTGGTGGCGCACACCTGTAGTCCCAGCTATTCTGTAGGCTGAGGCAGGAGAATCTCTTGAATCTTGGAGGCAGAGGTTGCAGTGAGCTGAGATCATCACCACTGTCCTCCCACATGGGCGACAGAGTGAGACTCCATCTCAAAAAAAATGGATATCTCTTTTTTACTTGGGATTCTTTAAAAGCAACTCTGATCTGGGATTGAACTACATGGACATCATTTCACTCGTTTGTGAAAAATGTTCCCCATAAAGAGTGTCCACATTATTGTCTTGTTAATGCAGTAGGGTGTCCAGAAATAACAGGCCATTCTAGGGCTAAAAGTTTGTCAAGGTGTATTTGAATGTTGAAGTAAATGGATAAAGTTTTAAGTGTGTTATTTGTCTATATCCTGAGATTTTTCTGTATTACTTTGAGTAACAGCTACTATAATAAATATTCCTACAATTTTAGAATCTTCAAACAGTTAGTGTTTATTTGTTATTTCTGTAATAGTCCAACATAAATGTTCCTGGCCCACTCGTAGTCCTATTATACGAATCAAAGCATGAGATCTTCATTTTGTTTGTTTTATCATCCTCTACAATCTTGGATTCTTCTGCTTCTACCCAGCTAACAGGGCAGGGGGCAGTAGCGAAGGACATCTGCTTTTTTTTAAAAAAAGTTCAACCTAGAAATGACACATCATTTCCATTCATGTTTTAATAATAATTCATCATGTAATCCTACTTGGATATAAGGAATACTAGGATGTATATAGTTCTAGTGTAGGCATTTTTCATCAACAAATACCCACCATGGCAAGGGTCAGCAATTTGTTGAAGGCAGTTATCTATATCTGAAACAGTGCCATTTGCTACTTTTTATGAGACTTTTAAATGTAAATTTATTGTAATGACCTAAGTTCAGTTGTTTTAATACACCTTCATGAAACTAATATCAGAGTTTTGAAGAAAACATTTGATTTCATTCTTAGCTGTGGACCTAAATAATTTTGAACCTGTTGCACCAAATCAATGTGTCTGGTGAGGGTTCCACTGTACAAGCTCTCAAAGCTTCTGGCAATTTGGCCAGAAGCCCTTCGTCAACCCCATTTTCTGAATTTGTCTACATAGAAACTGTATTTCATTTATTTAATTTTGCCTGTTCTTCAAACCATAATTTAATAAAGTGGAAATATTTTTATTAGAGAGACTTCTAGTCACATACTTTATTGAAGTTTAAAATGCCCCATGTTTCAAATGTTCCCCAAGACCACCCTCAGGTTGAGTGATTCACCAGATGGACTTGCAGCTGAGGCTTATTATAGAGAAGGAATTTATGACAGGATTAGCAAGGGAAAAACACACGGGACAGGCAGTGTCTGTGGAAATCCATTCACAGGTTTCATTATGCTTTCTTCCTCCCTCAGTGGGGCAAATTGAGCATGATCTTTTCTTCGACAATCAAAAATGCAGTAAAATGTGTGCAATGGTTCTTCCTAGGAAACCCAGTAGAGACTCAGCACCTGAGATTTTCTTAGGCTGGTCACACAAGCACTCTCTGTCAGGATGTTCAAAATTACAAATTCTAAGAAGGAAAACAGTTATTTACCATGAATCTCGTTATTGGTACAAACAGTCTACACACAGTGATTTACCCTTGATCAGTTAGGGAGCAGATGAAAGGCTAAGTTCCCAGAAGTCAGCCAAAGGCTGATCTCACAAGCAGGCTCCTCTGAACATAACAGTTTCAGATCTGCTATATTAACTCTTTTCTGCACAACATCCAAAACATTAATATTTTTTATCTTATTAAAAGTTTCATAATGACCCTCTAAACTTAAGATAATCTGCATAAAGTTTAGGGAATTTGAAGTAAAAGAAACCTATATGTTTTGAGTTCCAAATACATATCAGACTCTTTATTAGGTACTTTAAATATATGAACTCAAAGAAGTTAAGAAATGTGTTTATGGCCAGATGCCTAATAAAGGATTAAGAAGCTGAAACTAAAAACTGATATTGAACAATTCTGGACTACGTCTTTGTGCCTTTTTAAAAAAGTACTTAGAAATGTCTCTATTCTGTGCTCACAATGTAATAGACACTGGTAACATGTGGTTATTGAGCACTTGAAGTGTGGCTAGTCCCAATTGAGATGTTCTATAAATGTGTAATACTTGCTTCATTTAGAAGATTTGGCTGGAAATAATGAATGTAATAGGTCCCACTAAGAATTCTTAATTTTAGATATAATTTGAAATAACATTTTGTCTATTGTGATGGTTAATATTGAGTGTCAACTTGATTGGACTGAAGGGTGCAAAGTATTGATCCTGGGTGTGTCTGTGAGGGTGTTGCCAAGGAGATTAACATTTGAGTCAGTGGACTGGGAGAGGCAGACCCGCCCTCAGTCTGGGTGGGCACCATCTAATCAGCTGCCAGCATGGCTAGGATAAAAGCCGGCAGAAGAATATGGAAGGACTAGACTGGCTTAGTCTTCTGGCCTACATCTTTCTCCCATACTGGATGCTTCCTGCCTCAAACATCAAATTCCAGGTTCTTCAACTTTGAGACTCATGAACCTTCAACCATAGACTGAAGGCTGCACTGTTGGCTTCCCTAATTTTGGGGTTTTGCAACTTGGACTGGCTTCCTTGCTCCTCAGTTTGCAGATGGCCTACTGTGGGACTTCATCTTGTGATTGGGTGAGTCAAAACTCCTTAATAAACCCCCCTTTATATATACGTGTATCCTGTTAGTTCTGTCCCTCTAGTGAACCGTGACTAATACAGCTATACTGGTTCAAATAAACTACGTTATTAAAATTGATTTTATCGGTTTCTTTTTACTTTTTTTCAATATGGCTACTATAAAGTTTAAAATTATATAAGTGGCTCACATTACATTTCTTTTGGACAGCACTGGTCTATACAGGACCTTGAGGATTTCAACTCTAGGTCAAAATCCTACACGTGATCTTTAAGGCTCAACCATAAGCAGTCTACACATAGTGTAAACAATGTCTATCAGACTTCATGGGAGAAAGTTATCCTCCGCACCCTAAATTTGGTGCACAGCCAGTGCACTTTAGTCTTTGGAAGATGCTGCAGCCAAGGGCTCAGGCTCCCATGGCTGGTCGTGCTACTACATATATCATGCATATATCAGCATCAATAGTCTAGGCACCTCATTTGGAGGTTTCTAATTGGAGACGGCTTTACTGAGGTACTTTTAGGGCCCCTCTACAAGGATCTCTTTATTTAGGGGCATTGACTAAGATGGCATGGTACTTTTCCCCTCTTAGCCCTTGCTTTTTTTTCCTCTTAGTCCTCTAGGTCCATAAATCATCCAGAGCCTTTTGTCCAGGCTCCTCAGCATTGAGATGACTTCCCTCATCTGTACTGCATGTCACCTGAACCTCACCTAATGCTGGGTCTGTTGGGGAAGAAAGGAGCAGGGGGAAGCTGGCACTCCATTTGTGTGTGGCTATGTGCCGTATTTATACCATTGCAGTTAGTGAATAAAGGCTTGATTGCTACTTTCATGTTGGCACGTTGTTCTAATTGACCATCCAAACCCCTAGCAGCACTGAGAGACCTCAATAAAATTGGTCTCTTTCTGTCTTAGTCTGTTTGGGTTGCTAGAGCAAACTATTATAGACTGGGTGGCTTATAAGCATCAGAAGTTTATTTTTCACAGTTCTGGAAGCTGGGAATTCCAAGATCAAGGTGGCAGTAGATCAAGTATCTGCTGAGGGCCTGCTTTCTGGTTCACACATGGTTGTCTTCTTGCTATGTCTTTACCTGGTGCAGGCTGTGTGACAGCTCTCTGGGGTCTCCTTTATAAAGATACTAATCCCACTCATGAAGGCTCTGTTCTCATGAACTAATCAGCTCCCCAAGTCCCCACGTTCTAGTACTATCATCTTAGGGGTTGGATTTCAACATATGCATTTTGGGGAGACACAAACATTCAGACCATAGTATCTTCCTTGTGCCAACTATAATTTGTTTTCTTTTATATATAAAACATTGGAACTGGGAAGGTTGAGTTGAAACACTCTTCCTCTGGGCTTCTATATCACAATTCTGCACATCAGTATTTAGGTCAATTCATACTATTAATGTGTTTTGATTTCCTACCCTGTCACCAATATTAAAGCCACTTAAAGATAGCAGCTACATCTGATTTGATTTTTCCATCCTAACATAAAGAATGTTCACTTTACATAGAAAGGTTCTCAAATATTTGTCAATTAAATGATGAAATAAACTTGCCTAAAGTAATACAGATGGTAATTGGTGGACAGATATTTCACATGCTGGTTTTCTGATATCATGTTCAAGGCTTTTTCTGCTAAGACGGCCATCTAAATTTTGGATTTGTGGTGTGTGAAGCAGCAGGAAAAAACAGATAAGAATGTGTAATTCTAAGTGACAAAATTTTTGAATATCTATATTATTTTTCTGTGTAATTCTAAGTGACAAAATTTTTGAATATCTGTATTATTTTTCTATTTTTGCTGTAACAAATTACCATAAACCTAGTGGAATAAAAATGTGCAAATTTATGATCATACAGTCCTGTAGGTCAGAAATTCAACAGAAGTCTCACTGGGCTAAAATCAAGGTGTTGGCATGGCTGTGTTTCTTCCTAAAGACCCCATGTGAGAATCTGTTTACTTTTTTTCTTCCCCCAGCTTTTAGAGATTACTTGTATTCTTTGGATGATGGCACCCTTCTTCCATTTTGCAATGATGTTTCACTTCTCTGACTGTTGTTTTTCGTCACATGTCCTTCCCTCTGATACAATTGAGAAGGTTACCCACTTCTAAGGACCAATCTGATAATGTTAGTCCACTTTCTTAACCTACGTTAACCTCCCCTCCTTATCCTTAATCACCTCAGAAAAAAAAAAAATGTCTTTTGCCATTTACTGTAGCATACTAACAGTTCAAGGAATTAGGATGCGCATATCTTTGGGGGGCATTATGCTGCCTACCACAATACTTAAATCAGTAGTTCTCATAATAAATTTGTTAATGTCCAAATTACTATTTCTCAAAATGTAGTACCCAGACCAGTAGTGTTTACACCACCTTGGAACTTATTGAATCAGGAAATTTGAAAGTGGGGTCCCCAAAACTACTATTTTACAAGCTGTCCAGGTGTTTCTCATGAATAATAAAGTTTGAGAACTTTCTGAAACTATTCTTATACTTAGCAAGCTTCTAGGAGGTAGCTCCATCTGGGTATATGACAATCCAATTACTCTTCAGTAGGAAACACTACAGCTAGGCAGCAATCCTAGGAATCAGAGAAGGTCAATGCACAAGTGCTTATTAAGGCTGAATGCCTAAGTAACCCTGTTATCATTAAATTTTCTGAGACAGTTGAAGGCAATTTTAAAAAGTCACCATCTTCAATAGCAGCTTAGAGAGTTATTGCGGATAGGCCTTCAAAGAAAAGAGAGCTATAAATAACATATTTCATAAATTGCATTTTGAATCTAGCTTAAAATAAAATGATTTTCTGAAGTCACTGGGCTCAGGAATTATAACAGTTTGAAGAAGTCATTTTTCCTTTTAATTCCGCTCCATTTTCCAGCCTATAATTAAGTACTTAAATGTTTATTAACATCCACACTAATACTAACCATAAATAAATGGTGTATAGGGATAGAAAGAAGTATATGGCACAGTAACTGCCATTGAACAATTGAAAATATTGAGTGGGAAACGTGACTAATACACAATAAGACCATTAACTAATAATATTGTACAATATAAAATTATGCATGCCTTAGACAAAATGTTCACCTGGTAATATAATTAAAGTGGTTGTTATAACCTGAGCATGTCTCAGAAGTATTTCCAGAATTCAATAATACTTGCATTTTGTGTTAGATATATGCTCAATTCAAAAAGGTAAATAGTTCAAGATAATCTAGCTGATGTGTTAGATTCAGAACTCAATCAACTGACATCTTTAGTTTTTCATTCCACTGTCATGATTTTTTAGGTAAGTTTTGCAGACTACTTTTCCATAGAAAATCAACCACTGACAGAGAGGAGTTGGCCTGACGTTATCAGCTTGGCCTTGGGGTTATTAGCATCTGGTTTGCTTCTAACGGTTATGCCATCGTATTCTCCTGTTGAACATAAACCATTTCATAAAACACTAATATCAAACAAGGCAACTCTCTGACTGTACTGGATCAAGACAAAAACAGAAGTGCTTTATAATCATGTTTGAACACACAGAGAAGAGCAATATCTATGTACAAACAACAAAATCGACCAACCATCTTCCTATACTCTATGGCTGTAAGTGGCATAATTTATAGAGTCTAAATTATTTTCATTTAGAAAAAGAGAAATAGTTTTACTTTGAATAAATTGAAAATTTCCTTAACTACATATTCCTTATCATATCATATCTTTGTGAGGCAAAAATCTAAAATGCTCCACTGAATTGTCACTAGTTATTTGGAGCCAAACAGAGCTAGTCATAAAATGACAGTGTCTTCAAACACTCTATATCATAGTCATTATTTTGTGAATAAGGCCTCTGCGAAACAGCTCTTTAATCAATAGGTGGCATGGTCAGGTCACAGTCTAAAGACCATTTCTCAACTCAGTTGAAGCATGGCAATGTGAACCCATTGCTACACTCAACACAACTTTTAATACGCAGCATACTTTGTTACATTGTCAACATATAGTATAGACCCGTAGATTTACGTTAAAACGTGCACAGTCATTTCTTTAACAATTACTTATTAAAATACTGCAAATACAAAATATTTAATGTTTTCCCGTGTGTGTAAATATATATGTAAATATTTATGTGTATACACACATACTTAACATCAGTTTACATTTCTATGTATTCTGCCTTTCAATACTGTAGAGAAATTTCCCAACTTAGTTATGAAGATAACTTAATCAGGTAATGTACAATAAGCACAGATGGCTTTTGAGACCATTTCAAATTTGGATCATTTATTTTGCCCAGTGATTTAAATGATTTTCCTCAGTTAATTGAGTATAACTGAGGTAACACATTTTTACATCCTTATTAAAGTATTTTGATGGATTTTCTTGACACAAGATTGTTTTTCTTATAAGACTTGAATAAATACAACTATTTATCAATCTATCCACATGCATGCATACATATACATATATAAGCATGTTCATACATTTGTATATATTTATACACCTGTGCATAACATTCAATTTACAGTTCCTGTTGTGTAATGTTTCCATGAGCATAAATCATTTCCTTATTTGTTCAGTCTTAAAATGTTTTTCAGTGTTATATATAAAATTTATAGATAATTGAATATAATAGCTCTTTCTTACTAGTAGTACTTGTCTATTGCTTTGTTTATATATAACTCCTCTCTATTGCTTTGTCTCTATATAATTCTCGCTATTGAACAGTGGATCTCACTTTTGAGAGAACATTTCTCTCAATTTTATACCAACAATGTATTCCAGGAATTGGCTACCAATTTTATTTTCTTGTTCACTTCATCCTGTTTATCCTCTGCTCTCTAGTGATAAAAGGGCAAATATGTGAGTCTAATATATTCTTTTTGTTTTTTTTTTTTTTTGAGATGGAGTCTCACTCTACTCACCTAGGCTGGAGGTGCAGTGGCGCGATCTTGGCTCACTGCAACCTCCACCTTCTGGATTCAAGTGAGTCTCCTGACTCAGCCTTCCCAGCAGCTGGGACTACAGGTGCATGCCACCATGCCCGGCTAATTTTTTGTATTGATAATAGAGATGGGGTTTCACCTTGTTTCGATCTCCTGACCTCGTGATCCACCCGCCTCGGCCTCCCAAAGTGCTGGGATTACAGGCGTGAGCCATCTCACCCGACCAAGTCTAATACATTCTAATGGTCACAGTGATGACCAAAGTTGAGAAAAGTAATCTGGGAAAATTAAACTGACATACTGAGAGAAATGAAAATAAACAATGGAGACAAAATTCTGGATTACAGAGTAACATAGAGCTCCCAATACACTAAAGGTGAAGTTGTACTGGTGCCATTTCTACAGTTCAGTTACAGGAGGCAACTGTCCCCTTTATACTTAAGATATATTGAGCCAGTTTTCTATCACAAGTAATTTTTTGGAGGAACTGATTTAAATTTCAAAGTCATCTATTATTTTTGAGGGGATTTAAATTAAAGCATATTAAGGAGACTACACCATGTGGAAAGTACTCTTCTAGGCATAACAACACATAATTTTAATGCAAGCTCCTCAGCATATCTGTATGATTGTGTGTGTTTGCATGTACACGTGTACACACATTTATTTTTCATGGTTCATAACAGGCAAGTACACATAAAATAGGTAAGAAGGCATAATAAACATAGAGCTAAAAGACAGACTTTACAAACAGGCCATAGGGGTTCAAAGAGGTGGCACAAATTAACGAAAACACAGTAAGCCTGCATATCATACTGCACAGCAGGGACAAAGCAGTGACCAGAACATTCTGACTCTCAGAAGTCTTTGAGGTTGGCTAGCTAATAATGTGCCCCAATAAGTGATTTAGACAGTGGAATGCTTAATGTTGATTTGTATCACCTAAAAATCTCTAGGTCTGGTGAACAGAAGTCTGACTTGAATCACCACAATAGTTAAAACAGCTCCACAATTACAGACTTGAGCTAGTTCACAGCTCAACAGTACCTTGGATTAAGGATATACTCAGGCCCCTTAAGGAAGACTACTGCTATACAGCCAAAAGCTTTCCTCTGTATATCTCCCAAGCCTTCTACAAACGGTTATATGACCATTTATTTACCAAGGTGACTAAGCATTTGAGAAAGGGAAATGATCAGCATTTCGGGGTATTACTGGATTTATTAATTTGAACCAATAATTCCCGGAGACCCCAAACACAGCTGAGGTCCACAGTCATACTAGGGGCTTTTACAGGTTATGATATAAAAGAAATTTTGGCTTGAGCCATTCTCACAGTGTACCCGATGGACTGTGAATTCTCTCTGTGAGTAGATCCTCGGTACAGAATGCTGATAGAAATAGTCTTATTCAGTAACATGCAGAATGGCCACATGGACTCCCTGACCTGTAAAGTGGGAAACTTGGTGTTGGAGTGAGCCCAATAAAACCACCAAAACCACCTCTCAAGTACAATAATGTTTAATAAAATAGATACTGCAGAGTGCGTTACTGGAGGGATTGCAGGGATTAGTGCCACCATTAGAAACTTGAAAGATGCAGGGGTGATGAATACTACTACATAGCCTTTCGACTTATAATTTGGTGTGTGCAGAAAACAGATGGATTTTAGATATTAGCAGTGCATTCTTGTAAACTTAATTGGGTCTTTATTCTAATTACAATAGCTTTTTCAGCTGTGATTTCATTGCTAGAACAAATAAACACATCCACTGGGACGTGGTATGCAGCTATTAATCCGGAGATAATATTTTTTTATCAATACTTACTATTTAAAGATTATCAGTTGGGAGTATGAGGCAGGTGGATCACCTGAGGTCGGGAGTTCGAGACCAGCCTGACCAGTATGGTGAAACCCCATCTCTACTAAAAATACAAAAATTATCTGGGTGTGGTGGCGTGTGCCTGTAGTCCCAGCTACTCAGGAAGCTGAGACAGGAGAATTGCTTGAACCTGGGAGGCAGAGGTTGCAGTGTGCAGAGATAGTGCCAGCCTGGGTGACAGAACAAGAATCCGTCTCAAAAATAAATAAATAAATAAATAAATAAATAAATAAATAAATAAATGAACTGAAATTAAAAATAAAACTAAAAATAAAGATTATCAGAAGCCATTTTCTTTAAGCAGCCAGGGCCAACAATACCACTTCTCTGGCCTCTCAGGACTATTTTAACTTTCCAGCCTTGTTTCTCTATTCTAAAGGATGTCATCCTGCTCCATTGGTTTGATGATAACATGTTCTCTTGATATGGTGAGCATTAAGTAGCACATATTTTAAAATTCTTTGTAAGACTCATGTACTCCAGAGAATGGGAAATAAATCCCACAGAAGTTTAGGGGATTGTTACCTAGGCGAAATCTTTTAGGGTCCTATTGTCCAGGACATTAAGATATATCTTTTAGTGTGGAAAGATAGGATTTTGCATCTGGCACCTCCTACCACTAGAAAACAAGACACAAGACACAATGCTTATGGACACTTTTGCATATTGGTAGCTCCATATACCCCATTTTAGTGACCCATTTATCAAGTTACTTTCAAAGTTGCTAGTTTTGAACAGGACACCAAACAATAAAAATCTCTGCAAAAGACACTATGTTCCACAAAAGCTTTCTGCCACTTAGCCACATTGCCCAGAATATTCCATTTTTCATGAATTGTCTTTGTCAGAACAAGTATGCTGCTTAAAGCCTTGGGTTTGTTCTTAGAAATTTATAGTAAAGTGGTGCCTAAACCAGCTTCTGGCTTTCTATAAGGGCCTAGGAAAGACAGCACACTTGACCATACAGCATGCGATTACCATGCAACCTGAGCTTCCCATAATGAGTCAGGTGTTCTGTGACCTTCCAAACTTTAAAGGTGGACGTGCACAGCAATACTCCCTCGTCAAATGGAAGTGATACAGACAAGGTTGGGCTTGGGGAGGTCCTAAAGTCATGAGCAGGTTACATAATCTAGCTGGCCGATCTCAGTGCAGTTCAGTTGACTATTGAGGGCTAAATCTCCATGGCTCTTTCATGTTTCTACATGGTCTCTAAACAAAGACAATAACTGGTTTTGTTCCACTCAATCTTTTAAAGAATGTTTGTGTAGCAAACAGCCTTGAAGATATGTTGTCTCCCTATGGAGAAAATTAAAGTCCTAACCGCAATCCAAAATAGTAGAGATAATGTCTTTCTCCAGAGCAAAGAGCAGGCAGACTTACTGGCCATTATAAAGGATTTAGGTGTTCCAAACACAGGATTTCTCAACTATAATACAACCTGTAACATGTATAGGTATAATGTAGCCCCCTTTGAATTACTCTGTGATAATTGGGGCTCAAGTAACAAGATACAGAAACTGATACCCTGGCTTCTGTTATCTTTGTGAGTAATAACTCTTCATCTTGGTCTAGTCATTTCATGTATCTCTCTAGCATCCATTAAATAGTGGAATAATAACTTGGTAGTTTGCAAGTAGAGTAATACTTTAGATTTTTTTTTTTTTTGAGGCAGTTTTGCTCTTGTTGCCCAGGCTGGAGTGCAATGGCATGATCTTGGCTCATCACAACCTCTGCTTCCCGGGTTCAAGTGATTCTCCTGCCTCAGCCTCCTGAGTGGCTGGGATTACAAGTGCCCGCCACCACAACAGACTAATTTTTGTATTTTTAGTAGAGACGGCGTTTCTCCATGTTGGTCAGGCTGATCTTGAACTTCCGACCTCAGGTGATCCACCCGCCTTGGCCTCCCAAAGTGCTGGTATTACAGGCGTGAGCCACTGCGCCTGGCCATATTTTAGATTCTTTATAGTTATTGAAAGTTTCGGCAATGAGGATAAAGTGCTGATAGGTACATGGTTTTCTGGAGGAGAAAGAATGTGGGCCTTGTGAGATGATGTGGGGAATTTAAAAATTCTCATTCAGAACTGTTAGCAAATGCTCTCATCCAAATGGTGAGTGGGAGGGGGTGCTAAAGGTCCTTCACTCCCCTACCTATTAATGAATGTTTAGAGAATAAACAGTGAGAGTTAAAACAAGCTGTCCCAGGGGTGCTTTGATGATTGCCCACTCTCCTTGAGACAGGAGAAGGGAGGTGTGTTATGATGACAACGGGGCAGCAAGTCCTGCGGGCCAGGACTAAAGCCAACATGCCTGTAGTTAGCAAGTCACAAAGTTCCCAAGGTTGAAATGTATGGTGTTAGCAACAGGGATGTAGAACTCTAGGTGGATGGAAAACACTACAGGTGTGTCTGATTGAGCAGTGCATGTAGCTGTTCAAAACTAAAAGTAAATGCAATACCTTGCTTATTGACAGAGAGCAGTTCTCTCTTTCCATACTCCCATCCTTTCCTCCCACTCCACCCTGATATCTGCTACTTTAAGGAGAAAGATCATTAAGGATAAGGCTTAGGTTGACAGTTATTGAAATGTTTTCAGTTACACTAGCTATAATGATACTATGCCATGCAGAAGCATGTTTTTACTATTGTTTTTATTTGGAAGTTATTTGTCGATAACAGTGTATACATGGATGTCAAGTTAGGTTTGTTATGTGTCAATATAGCTCATTTGGAATTATTTTTCCCAAAATTCTCTTTCTCATGTGCTGCTTGCCTGGGATTGTCATGAGAGAAATCTGTGCAATATTTGGAAGGTGAAAAATGAAACAGCCGCTGTGTTTATACTGGGAAGTCCGTACAGGGCTAGACACTCTTGCAGCTCATGCAGGTTGTTATCTTTCAACTGGCTCATGTTGTTGGTATGTGGTAGCAGGTCCTGAGCTTCTTCTGGGTCACTCTCTCCTGCTCCTTTGACTATTGGGACAGTTGAAAAGGAACCATCTTCTCCTATAGGTCACTCATATATAGAAATTAGAAGCTTAGATATGGCAAGAGACTAACTTGGTTTCAATTAATTTTTGTGGGTTCTAGTTTGTCTCATGGACTCCAGTTTTTCCTGAGTCTTCTCTACCATCTGATCATCTTCCTTCCTAACTTCCTGCACTCCTGAGGCAGGTGCTTCCCAGTTCTGTACCAGACTCTGACTCAACAGAACTAATAAACTCCCTAACTACCACAATTATGTAAGATCAAAGCCACATAATAATTCTTTTATTTGACATCACTTCTAGTGGTTCTGCTTCTCTGATAACATCACATCTGGTACAAATAAAAAGAAAAATATACAATACTCAGGAGATATGTTTTATTACTTGATAAATATATGAAGAAGCCTGTTAGTAAGCTAGAAATGGAAAACTACTTTCTTAATTTGCTAAAGATTATGTCTAAATTACCTCCACTATACATCATATTTAACAATGAAAAGTTGAAAATGTTCATTGTGAGATCAAGAGTAAAACAAGCATGCTTACTATTACCAACTTTATTAATCATATTATTGGAAATCCTAGCTAGTACGATAAAAAAAGAAAATATAAATTATAAGAATTGAAAAAAAAGAAAACACTGACTATTTTGAGATGACTTAATGTATACGTAGATAATCTGAGATAATCTAGAGAGAAATTCTTTTAGTTTAAAAGATAAATTTGTCAGGGAACTATATACAGAAACAATTAAAAATATAATTATATTTTTATATGTTGAAAATGAAAATTAAAAAGTAAAATTTAAAGACTATTAGCATTTATAGTAGTTTGAGAAAACTTCAATTACCTAGGAATAAGACTGATGAAAAATGTGCAACATTTCTACCTTAAGTGAATACAAGGATTTTGTGATATTTACATATGGCAATGCATTAGTTTGCTTGTGCTGTCATGACAAAATCCCACAGACTGAGTGGCTTAAACAGTGAAACATTTATTGTCTCACAGTTGTGGAGGCTATAAGTTTAAGTTCAAGATACATGGCTGGTTATTGGTGAGGCTTCTCTTTCTGGCATGTAGATAGCCACTGTCTCATTGTGTGTCACCTAGTCTGTCCTCTGCTTTTGCAGAGAAAGAGAGAGAGAGAGATAGATCTGTCTGGTGTCTCTTCCTCTTCTTATAAGGCCACAAATGCTATCTAACTAGGGACCCACCCCAGTGACCTCATTTAACCTTAACTACCTCACTAAAGGCCCCACCTTTAAATACAGTGACATTGAGGGTTAGGGCTTTAACATATAAATTTGAGGAAGGGTGGGGAAGAGTTCAGTTTATAACAGTGAGTGTTCATTCCTACACTATTCGTAGCAGCCAAAAATGTGAGATAACAAAAATAATCAATAGTAAAATGAATAATTATATTGTGATATTTTCTTAATATAGACTATGGGATACTATACGGCAATAAGAAAGTAAGAAATTTTGCTACATATAAAGCATACGTGAATGAATGTTACCAGCCTCCTGTTAAGTTAAAGAAGCCAGACACTAAATAGTAAATTTACATGTATGATTCCATTTATATAATGTTCATAAACAGACAAACGTAATCTAATATGACGACAGAAGTCAGTATATCAATAAACTTTGTAGGGGACACATTAACTAAAAAGAAAAGAGAATACTGGGTATTATTAATGTTCCACTTCTTCATCTGTACTGTGGTTACACAGATGTGCTCACTAGGTAAGCATTCATTTAGTTACACTCATGAGTTATTTATTTTTTGATATCCATATTTGATATCCATATTTGAAATGTATTTCAATAAAAAAAGTCACTTTAAAATGAACAGGCTGGGTGCGGTAGCTCACGCCTTTAATCCCAGCACTTTGGAAAGTGGATCACCTGAGGTCAGGAGTTCAAGGCCAGCTTGGACAACATGACAAAACCCTGTCTCTACTAAAAATACAAAAAATTGGCTGGGCGTCATGGCAGGTGCCTATAATTCCAGTTACAAGGGAAGCTGAGACAGGAGAATTGCTTGAGGGGGAGGTTGCAGTGAGCCAAGATTGCCCTATTGCACTCCAGCCTGGGCGACACAGCGAGATTCTGTCTCAATAAATAAATAAATAAATATAAAATGAACAGTAAAAATTAGGAAAATATCACTCACTTGAAAGCAACTAGTTCTGTTGTCATTGAAATTCTGGTTTCAATTGAGTCAAGTTAATAATAAAATAAAATCACTGCATGAAATTTAAAATATTAAGGGGGCATCAAATTGAAAATAAAATAGAAATAGAACCAAACATCAACAAGAAAAATTTTAGTGTGCCGTCCACTACTTTCCCTTTCAGGGGACACTTCTCAATACATTACCTTGGTACATGCACTTTCTTACAACATTTTTACAAAAAATATGTTCACTGTCTCCAAACTATACTGCTGCATTCTGTTCCCCAAGAGATACTTAACATTTTTACATCGTGTGTTTTTATTGTTGTTATTATTGAAAGTAGTCTTTCTCTCCATCTGTGTTTTCAGAAAGTTATCTAATCTTCAAAACTCAGATACATAGCTTCATTCTCTCTAAAGCCTTCTGTCATCATCTCAGCCAGAAGACAACATTCATAGATCTCTGTGACGCTTACTGGAATGAGCTTGGTAGTACAAGTGTTTTTAATTTGTCTAGCGTATATCATTATACTACATATAAAACTAAAATGTTATATGTTTTTGAAGTCATTGTTGTTATCATTTACTATCATGACTACACAGTAATAATTGGAATAAAAAATAGCTTTTCTATTTAAGTTGTTAACATGAATTGGTTACATTTTGAACATATAATAACTTTGTAACTGAAACAGAATATCCCTTAGGCAATGTCACAGAAAGTAGACACATTTTAATTGAATGTTTCCGTGTGTTGACAATTTTAAAATATGTAACAGCTACTTAAGAATGTCTAGAGGACCTTAGATCTCTAAGAATAAAGGTTGTCAAAAGGATACCAAATTAGAAATGAGAAAATACTGAGTGTAACTTGGCCACATAGATGTACATTTATTTCTGGAGCTTGCTCTGTTTTTGCTTAATGTTGAGATCAGGTAGTTCTTAATTTTCTGCCTTGTACATATATCAAAAATAATTAAGTCAAATTTGCTTCTTGAGTCTTTTAAAGCATGTGCTAAATTTATTTTATTAGCTCACATACACTGTAAGATAGATTCAATGAGGTTTATGTGATATTACATTAGCACATAAAATTGTCTAGTTCTACAGACTGGTTATGCTAATATATAAAAGAAATCAGCTTTTTCAAATGGCATGCCTAAGTCAAATGAATAAAGAGAATGGTTTTGTGATCTTTCCTTACCAAGTGAGAAGAAATAGGATATTTACTTACTTCTAAGTACATGAACACCAAATATACTTTTTAAAAAAGTATTTTATAAATGGACCAGAGAAAGAATCTAATGCACTTAATAAATACTTTCAACTAATGAGGAAATTTCAGAACTGTTCAGTAATTTGTGCTCTGGGCTTCTCACGTTATGAAAGCTGAGTATTCTGGAAAGTAGAACACTGGGACTCTAACATTCCACCCTAACACTCTAAATAAGGCTCCTAAACGATAAATTGACATAATATTTCTTATGAAAGAAATATCAACTATTTTTTAAAGTCATTTGGAGTTTAAAAAGCATGTTCCTTTCTCTAATTTGTAATTTATCACAAACTTTACAAAATTTGAAGTTATTTTATTTAATGTAATAAACAACTTCCTGCACACTCAATTTTCATCTTTATTGCCCATAGCAATAGTAATGTAATACAGAGATGTACAATTTCCAGACAGATAAATATGGATTTTTTTACCAGGCACAGTGACTAACACCTGTAATCCCAGAGCTTTGGGAAGTCAAGTCAAGAGGATCACTGAGGCCAGAAGGAGTTCAAGAACAGCCTGGGTAAAATAGTGAGACCCTGTCTCTTCAGAAACATTTAAAAATTAGCCTGGTGTGGTGGCTTATGCCTGTAGTCCCAGCTACTCAGAAGGCTGAGGCAGGAGGATTGCTTATGCCCAATAGTTTGAGGCTGCAGTGAGCTATGATCACACCGCTGTATTTCAGCCTGGGTGACAGGGTGAGACCCCGTCTCTAAAAAATAAAAATTTATATAAATAAACAAATTTAGATTATTTAAAACTGGCAGGGACAGTTTTCTGTCAATAGATTCATTTTACTATGCACATTCTATGTGTCTTGTCTAATAATGCTGGCTACATCTGTGCTCACAGAGTTGTATGTACAGACACGTGTGAAATAAAACAATTCAATAATTTAATTTAATTTGTGTAGACTTTTTTATTATACTTCAAGTTTTATATAGACTTTTAGACATCAAATTTTATTTAAAGTTAGAGAAAACTTAGAGAAACAGCAGAGGAAGTGCATGTATACTTGTCAAAGAAAATGTCATTTAAGGCCGGGCACGGTGGCCCACACCTGTAATCCCAGCACTTTGGGAGGCCAAGATGGGTGAATCAGGAGGTCAGGAGATTGAGACCATCCTGGCTAACACAGTGAAACCCCATCTCTACTAAAAATACAAAAAAAAAAAAATTAGCCAGGCATGTTGCCTGGCACCTGTAGTCCCAGCTACTCGGGAGGCAGAGATGGAGAATGGCGTGAACCCGAGAGGTGGAGCTTGTAGTGAGCTGAGATCACACCACTGCACTCCAGACTGGGCGACAGAGCAAGACTGTCTCAAAAACAAACAAACAAAAAAGTTCCAACTAGGGAAGAAACTAATTACCATTTAACAAGCTCTACACAAAAGTCATAAAATAAAATACAGTTGAATAGAAGAGATAAGGAAAGGCAGAGGTGTTATCTATGAATTTCACTTATGAACATATTGTTACCTGCAGTTCTTTTTTCTTAGAGCTCCCAAGATGGTGGCAGGCCGCTCCCAAGATGGCGGCAGGCCGCTCCCAAGATGGCGGGAAGACTTTTGTTTTCTGACCTGGGGTTCTTGGCCTCACAGCTTCCAAGGAATGGAACCTTGGGCCATGCGGTGAGTGTTATAGCTCTATTAGAAACCGTGGGTCACAGAAGAGAACCATGGACCCAGCAACTAGTGTTCAGCTCGATTAGGATGAACCCGGGCACTTAGCCGTGCAGGAACAATGGCGAGCCTCTAGCCCCATCAGGAGCGGCAATGGGCGCCTCCTGGATCAGAAGCGTAGGGGACATCCTGCTGGATCTGGTGGGGTGGAAGTCAGCAGCGGGTCTGCGAGGGCGGTGATCAGCAGTGGTGGACCGCGACTGAAAGCTCAGCTTGAGCCAGAACAAGCCAGAACAAACACAGACCAGAAGAGTGTGAAGTTGCAAGATTTAATAGAGTGAAAACAGAGCTCCCACACAATGGGAGGGGACCCGAAGGGGGTTACTGCTACTGGATGGAATGCCTGGGTTTATATCCTGATCATTGTCCCTCCCGCTGTGCTCTCAGGCGATAGACGATTTGATTATTTCTTTACCTCCTGCCTTTAGCCTAACTGGTATTTTAGTGAGCTTTCTTTACTACCTGATAGGCTGGGTGTGAGCTGAGTTACAAGCCCCGTGTTTAAAGGTGAGTGCAGTCACCTTCCCCAGCTAGGCTTAGGAATTCTTAGTCGGCCTAGGAAATCCAGCTAGTCCTGTCTCTCAATAGCGTAACCTTTCATAAAGAGGTGGACAATATTTTTAAAGACTTTGTGGTATACAACTTTAATGGGGTTTGTTGACGAAAAGAGTCAAAGTCTATAAAATATTTTAAGAGATTTATTCTGAGCAAAATATGAGTGACCATGGCCCATGACACAGCCCTCAGGAGGTCCTGAGAACATGTGCCCAGGGTGGTCAGGGTACAGCTTTGTTTTATCTGTTTTAGGGAGGCATAAGATATCAATCAAATATATTTAAGCAGTACATTGTTTTGGTTCAGAAAGGAGGGACAACTCAAAGACTTCCAGGCTATAGGTAAATTTGAACATTTTCTGGTTGACAATTGGTGAGTTTGTCTAAAGACCTGGGATTGATAGAAAGTGATGTTCAGGTTAAAGATAAAGGATTGTGGAGACCAAGTTTTATTGTGCAGAAGAAGCTCTCAGATAGCAGACTTCAGAGAGAGCACATTGTAAATTGTTTCTTATTGGACTTAAAAAGGTGCCTGGCTCTTAGTTGATTATCTCCTGCATCTGGAAAGAAAGGAAGGAAAACAAAAGGGGAAAGGGATTCTCTACAGAATGTGGATTTTTTTTCCCCCAAGAGACTTTGCAGGGCAATTTCAAGGTATGGCAAGGAAGTATATTTTGGGGCTAAATATATTTTTTTTTTTTTGTCTCATAATGTTATGCCAGAGTCAGATTGAAAACTAAGTCACAATATATAGTGTCAAATAAAACCCATCTGATGAGAATTATTGTTTGTAGGGCATGGCTCCTTAGACCCCTTAGGTAGGAATTTGGGTAAGATAAAATATCAGAGCTTAGTCCTCAGGTTATTCACACACAGGGACTATCAGGAGGTTGGAAGAGAAATTTATGAGTGTGGGAGTAGGAAGAAGAGCACTCCTCTTTTTTTTTTTTTTCTGACTCAGCCTCTTAATTGGGAGAGAGGAGTTCTGGAGGCAAGCATATTTGGCAGCTCCAGAGTACAGATGAAGAAAAATAAGGGTTGGCCAGGGGGTGGGGAGGGGAGGAAGAAGAAGAAGAAGGCCTATGAGTTGACAAATTTATCTTTAACCTTACTTCTCATGTAAGTGATTAACTCACCAAGAAGCAGGAAGAAATTGACATTCACATAGTAGATATGGCACTGGGTGCCTAAATACATTTACACACCAAGATATTCTCAGGTTATAGCTGTGTTGTTCCAGTTCCCTCTATGAGACCCTCAGGGAATTGAATAATAAAACTAAATACCATCAATGCACTACCCTTCAAACGAATTAAAAAGGAACAATTCAGTTAGAGCCTGGAGACAATCAAGGGAGGAAATAGATTCTACTCACAAAGATAAAAGGGTATAGTAGGTCCATAATTACCTGTAGAGTAAGATAGCTTTAATTTGATTTGGGGTAATGATACATTAACACAAACAGTTGTCTAGTTCTATAGTTTGGTAATTAAGTCAACTTTTAAAATTAGCATAATTTGCTGGGTGTGGTGGCTCACACCTGTAATCCCAGCACTTTGGGAAGCCAAGGTGGGCAGATCACCTGAGGTCAGGAGTTCGATACCAGCCAGGCCAATGTGGTGAAACCTGACTCTTCTAAAAATACAAAAATTAGCTAGGAGTGGTGGCAGGCACTTGTTATCCCAGCTAATCAGGAGGCTGAGGCAGGAGAATCGCTTGAACCCAGGAGACAGAGGTTGCAGTGAGCCGAGATCATGCCACTGTGCTCCAGCCTGGGCAACAGGAGCGAGACTCCATCTCAAAATATATAGAGAGCATAACTATGTTAAATAAATAAAGGGAATGTCTGGTGATCTTGTGGCAGAAAAAATCACTTAGGGACACTGAAAATATAGATATTATCCTCACATTAGAGATATGGTTACAATGCCAGTGATAAAAATGCATACATTTTCTTAAACTCTTTTTTCTTTCCAAATTGAAAAAAAGTCTAAATATTAAAATAATTTTAAAATATTCTAGCTACATTGGACACATAGCCAGGTGGCACAGATTGAGTTTTCTCTTTTCTGCTTACAAATTCATTGTTATTTTACAAATGAACAGAAAAATCTTATTGAAGGTGCTAGCATATATACGGTAATTAAACTGATTCACTGTTATGGTGATCCCATAGCTTCGATTTCATAAATGGACTACAGTAATTTAGATCAGAGATTGTCGAGATGAAAGCACGTATTATCCCATACTCTAGGCCGCATAATCATTACTTTCTTTGCTACTATTCTGCTCTCTTCTATCTCTTTTTTTTCTACATTTATTTGGCTCTGATCACACTCTCCACACTACCCAGGTCTTTCTCTCTCTCTCTCTCTTTTTATTCTTCTATGTTCTTTGGTAAATCAAAATTTTCCTAGTTTTCTCCACAATCTGCCAAGGATATAAGAGACATTAGAAATGTAGTATCAGGAGTCTGAACATCAGATATTGCTAGATGAGTCTTTAAGAGAAACAAAAAGCCAAACAGATTTACTAAAACTGCTGTCTATAGACTTGATGGAAACCTAGCAGAAGGCAATTAATTATTTCATAACAAATAAACAACACCCTTCCTAATTCCCTAGTTATCCATGGTTTAGGACCTTCATCTTAAATGTAATCTATTTAAAAGAATCTGCCTCACTTTCACTAATAAAAATTCATGCAGATAGTTAATTGAAAAAATAACCAATACACCAATTATAAAAATATAATATCGTTTATTTTCATTCCACGTGGTGTATCAGTAAGAATAACTATGTAGCGGCCCTCTAGTTTCTGAGGCAGTAAGCAATCTATACACAGTCACCTTAGTGAAAAAAAAACAACTGGTTATTTTTACGATATATTATGCAATTTCCAGTGCAGGTTGATAATACAGAGATAGAAGAAATGAACAATAATATTTAAGACACTGCGTAATACTTAAAAAGATTAAATACTAGATGTTAAAAAGATATCAAATTGAAAATAAAAGAAACTGATATGACCTCTATTGTTTAAGTGGTTCTGTTGAATAAAAGCATAAAATGAGCATCACAGGCAATTGTTCCCAAGATCAGGTGTAAAATAAAAGGTAAAGTGAAATTTTAAAATCTTTTAACTTAAGTAAAAATCTTCCACTTTTCTAAATATCTAAAATGTTTAGTTTTTAAAAGTACACCATTGACAAATTCCTCAGAAGTTATTTTCTCTGGAATAAATTTTAATTGTCTAGGTCAGAAGTTAAAAGATAAGATTTAAACAAGTTTATGAGTGGAACAATTGAAAGTTGAAAACAAAATGTAAATATAATAAAAACAGATTAAGGAAATTTATTTTTTTACTTATTTATTTATTTTTTTAATATAATTTGGTTTACTTTCTTTTTTTTTTTTTTTAAAAATTTTTTTATTTCAATAGCTTTAGGGGTACAAGTGGTTTTTGGTTACATGGATGAATTGTATAGCGGTGAAGTCTAGGATTTTAGTGCACTCATCACCTGAATAGTGTACATTGTACCCAATAGGTAGTTTTTCATCCCTCACCCCCCAAACCTCCCCCATTTGAGCTCCAATATCTATTTTTTTTTTTCACATGACTTTATTTTTTTTTTATTTTTTTATTTTTTTATTTTTTTTCTTTTATTATTATTATTATTATTATTATTATTATACTTTAGGTTTTATGGTACATGTGCACAATGTGCAGGTAAGTTACATATGTATACATGTGCCATGCTGGTGCGCTGCACCCACCAACTCATCATCTAGCATTAGGTATATCTCCCTATGCTATCCCTCCCCCCTCCCCCCACCCCACAACAGTCCCCAGAGTGTGATGTTCTCCTTCCTGTGTCCATGTGTTCTCATTGTTCAATTCCCACCTATGAGTGAGAATACGCAAAATCAATGTGCAAAAATCACAAGCATTCTTATACATCAATAACAGACAAACAGAGAGCCAAATCATGAGTGAACTCCCATTCACAATTGCTTCAAAGAGAATAAAATACCTAGGGATCCAACTTACAAGGGATGTGAAAGACCTCTTCAAGGAGAACTACAAACCACTGCTCAAGGAAATAAAAGAGGATACAAACAAATGGAAGAACATTCCATGCTCATGGGTAGGAAGAATCAATATCATGAAAATGGCCATCCTTCCCAAGGTAATTTACAGATTCAATGCCATCCCCATCAAGCTACCAATGACTTTCTTCACAGAATTGGAAAAAACTACTTTAAAGTTCATATGGAACCAAAAAAGAGCCCGCATCGCCAAGTCAATCCTAAGCCAAAAGAACAAAGCTGGAGGCATCACACTACCTGACTTCAAACTATACTACAAGGCTACAGTAACCAAAACAACATGGTACTGGTACCAAAACAGAGATATAGATCAATGGAACAGAACAGAGGAAATTTAGAAAGAGAAAAGATGTGATAAAAGTACTCAGAAAATGTTTTTCTCTTTTTTTATGAGGAAGAGGATTTTCCATTCTTATTACAATATTTAGATCTAAAAATAATTTTTTCTCATTAAATGTTACTTGATGGTTTTTTATACTTTTTTTTCTACTTATCCTGGTTAATACATGTAAATTGATGATTAACATATAAGTCCTAATTAGTTTACTATCTAATGAACAATAATGTATAGTTCGATGTTTAATGACATCTTACTTTGAAAGAATATATTACAAGTTTTTAGGAAATTTTCTTTATGCCATATATTTAAATAAACCACTAAAAACATCAGTGACTTGGCAATCCTGAAAAATACGAAATGATGTGATACAGCAATCATTCTTAGGAAAAACTAAATGAAAAGTTTGCAGTTAGTGGACAATTTCATTATTAAATGAAAATATTTAAATAATCAACATTACAATAAACAATTATTATATGTTAAATATTTTAAATACATGCTATGTGAGGGATGTTTTCCTAATTACATCATTACTGAAATTTCTCAGGTTGCAATATCTGACACATTAGTAGTAGTACTATATTTCATTTTATTTAAATTTTTAGCTGCCTTGCAGTTTAAGAAGCACAACTATCTTCGGACTAATGGGATTTAAACAATGAAATGAAATCCCCGACTCTAATGCTACTTTGCTTGAAATATTCTCTTTCAGATGATGGCTGAGTGCACCAAGTCACTAGGTGCTATTTTTACTTCTATGATTCCATGGTAACAAATTATCTTCATCTTACCCAGGGTTTCTCACATAAAATCCTCTAAAGTAAGGTTGATCTATAGGTAATAAAACAGAACCAAGTAAAATGATTTATTTTTGAGAATGAATTAAAATTAAACAACATGCAGTTTGCCCAGAACCCAAGTAGAAAAAAGAAATAACTCTAAGAGAAAAGTTCTAATACTAAATTTGGTTGGCTTGTATCTGGAGAAACCTAAACCAGAAATTTCAGTGCTTCATTTTATATAAACAACTACTTGTTGCCTATACAGTAAGTAAACATACTTATGTCTTTTCACCATATTTGGATGATATAGGTAAACTATTTTACATAAAGACTATACATTAAAAAGTAGGAAAAAAGTCTAAATTTTGTACATGCCCCAAATTTAGCATATTTAGAATTACAGTACAATAAAATGTTTTATATGTAGACTTAACATGAAAATTCTTCAAGTTGAATTCAAAATGAATTCAAATGTTTTATAACAGTGGGACCCAAATTTTTTCTGTGAACTCAGTTTTATATCAAGATAAAGCAAAAAGACTATTCTTTATTTATACTATATTTAATTTTGCTTTAATGCTTATTTTATAATTTCAGAGAGTTGAGGTAGAAATTTATAACTTCTTTTTATGTCAGAAATTTAAGATATAGTCTGTAATAGTATATTTTAATGTTTGTTATTTCTTTATATGTGTATACATAATTTACTAAATTATTTCTCTTTCTTTGGGTGTATAGGCTATTTCAGTATTTTTCACTTACCAGTAAGATTCTGATGGCTATCTTCTTGAGTATAACTTGAAATTATTATTGTAAGTTATTGTTCCTATTACAGTGAGATTCTAAGATGTGGGTTATCAGGGTTAACTAACTTGAACACTTAAAATATCTTTCCAGACAATGTTGTATTTATTTTCAGAGTTTAGAGTACAGGCTGTCTCACAAGTTTAGCCAAGCAAACAAGTTCATAGCAAAGTTTTTGTTCAATGTGCTGAAGTCCAACTGCTTAATCTAGCTGGGTGCTGTACATTGTGATAAAACACAAAACAACCGAGATGAAGCAGGCTGTCACATTCCACCAGGCCTTCCCTTCAGTGTTAAAATACACTCATGTCTCATTCTGGCCACAGTTTCGATGGTGAATGTTCTTTAGGTGGCAGAAGGTTACTTTTCTGGATAAAATAATTCTTAAAAATTATATCCTAACTATAATAAAGCTGGAATTTTTATGACTTTTCTAATTGTACTCGAGTCTAATCAGAAATATATTGGAGAAACTAGTTTGGCATTTTTCCCAGGAGGAATGGTAACCATCCGAAAATGACATAAACAGTGATACATTGAGACAACAGCACACATGACATGGATTAGAATTTGATCATTTACAAGCAATTCCTAGTAATAGCTTTACAGAAAAAAAAAAGATAGTTGACATATTCAAAGAACTACATATTATAATAGCTTTTCAGAGGAAAAAAGCTTGCTTTTTAAAAATGTTTTAATTTTGAAATACTTTTATATTTACAGAAGAGTTGCATAGAGAGTACAAAGAGATTCCATATACCTTTCACCTAGCATCACTTAGTGTTAATACCTTATATAATCATGTACCTTTATTAGAACTAGGAAATTAACACTAAGTAAATTACACTATATATTAGAGTTCACCAATTTTCCCAATGTTCTTTTTCTTTTCTGGTATCAAACTCATGATACTGTGCTGCATTTAGTTGTCATGTTTCAGTCTCTTCCAATCTGTGACCTTTTTTCCATTTTTTCTCATTTTTCACGACTTACACTTTTGAAGAAAACCGGTCAGATATTTTTTCAGAAGTCCATCAATTTGTGTTTTTCGAATGTTTTCTTCTAATTATACTGAGGTTACGCATTTGGGGCTAGAAACCCGCAGAGGTGATGTGATTTTCACATAGCATCTTAACTGGAGGTACATTTATTTTATAAAAATAATACAGAATAACAAGGAAGACTATACAAGATGATGAAGTTAACATTGTGGGGCAAAACTGTCTTTCTTAAATATGATTATTACATTTGAAACCAAAGAATAACTGAAATTAGACAATAAAATAACGAAGGAAAGAATCTGAGTTATTTGTGCTGATGTATAATCCGGATCACTTGGTTAAGGGGCTCTTTTTTTAAAAAATATAATTCTGTTTCAATAGAAATATTTTATAGTTTATAATAGAGACAGATAATTCAATGATATAAACAATATTTTGACTAAAATCATCATGAAAATTTCAGATAATGGTAGTTCTTTACTGTTAATGTACAGTTATACTGTAAATACTGAAAAAAATTAGGGTAGTATCTGTTAAAGGCTGACACATTTGTATAACTACCTATGATACATTTTTCATAGGTAGTTACATACATATGCATAAAGAATTTGAAAATTCTTTTTGGTTTATTGCATAAAATATCTTCTAAGGGAAAACAGTAGAAATTTGTTAACTGACTTGAAATTAATTAAATTTGCAGATTAACCATTATACTTCACAGTCTGTAAAACCTATGGATTTCCAGAGTGTGATGTACATGCTGAGCTGGTGATAACAGTCAACTCTACACACACATTTCTACTTGTTGAGTTGAATGTTTACTAAGAGTCTATCTTGTTGGTTCACAAATGACTTCATATAATTGAATATGCTATGGCATTTTACAAATTAATTAAATATTATGTACATCTAAGATTTGCAATGAAGGTGATAAGAATACAAGGAAGCCACTGAAAATAATTTCAAATTCAGTGTGGATACAATAACTGTAAATGAGAAAATGCCTTATAAATACTTTAATAATTGTGTTATAAGAATAAGAAAATATATTTAAATTATAGATCTACTTTTGTTTTTTGTTTTGATCTAGCTTTTGAAAAAAACAAACTGAGAAATCATTTGTGGGGTAAAAAAGATACGGACAGCAATAAGTACTTACCTCTATATTGAATGATAGGTAAGTGAAAATACATTAAAGTAGTATAAGTTTAAATTGTAAAGAAATTGTTAAAAATTCTTGCCTTGCTTAAACAAAAGTTAAATTTAGAAACATGCTTGAAAAACTTCATTACTTATATATTCTCGTTTATTTACCTGCTCACTTATTTAATAAATGTTTACTATTTATCTATTACATGACATTTTCAATATTAGAAAAATTGTCAGCATAGCCAACATTTGTGTGAAACACATAATTTAATTTAGAAAATATTAACTAATATAAAAACAAGTCACATTAAGGTTTTATAAAAATAACACAGAGTAATCAGTGAGAATATAATGAATGATGAAATTAACATTGTGGGGTTAAAATGGTCTTTGTTAAATATGATTATTACATTTGAAACCAAAGAATAACTGGGTTAGACAATACAATGATAAAGGAAAGTAGCTGAGAAAATAACAGAAGGAAAGGCTCTGATTAGGGAGAGAACTTGGATCCTTTGTGGAACTGGAAGCAGACCTTTGTGTGAGGAGTAGTGCTGAGATGAAGACTGGAAGAGCACTATCTACAGAGCAGTGCCTGCGGTGGCCAATGGGAGACCATTGAGATGGAGCCTGCCATAGGAGTGAAAGGGTAAATGGAGTGAGCAGTGCATATGGAAACAAATGGAAAAACACTGTAGATGAAATATCTTGTGGTGAAGAATGGAAGCGCACTATGTGTGAGGCTTTGGTGAAGACTGGAAGAGTGTTGTGAATAGGTCACGCTCCTTCTTGTTAAAAATAATAAATTCACTTACACTGAGCTTAAGAATTTATATGCATTAAAACATACTAAATGAATGAAGCAGTAGGCCAAAACTTATTAATACATAATTAGAGCAAATATTTGTAAACTTTTCAAAAACTGAGAGTCAGTATTAGGTAAACCAGTAGTCGTTTCTAGAATGCTTTTAAAATATCTCAAATCACTATTAAAAGCACAAGTGACCCAGTAGAAAAAAAGGCAAAAAAAAAAAAAAAATACAGGCACTTTACCAAGGAGAAAATACACATGGCCAAGAAACACATTTTTAAAAATTCAGTATTGTTAATAATCATGAAAAAAAATTTCAATGGTATACCTCAAGCACACATCAGAGGGACGAAAATTGCAATGACTTCATATACTAAACTGTTTTGGGGATAGAGCTACATCCTGAAATCCCTTGAACACTGCTAGTGAAAGTGTATTTGGAAAACAATTTTGCATTAGATAATAACAGCTGGTTATTCTCATTCAATGTAATCCAGCTATTTCATTCTTAGACATATAACCTGAAAAGAGTCTCATAATTGTCTGTGAAGAGATAGTTACAATAATACTCATGGCAGCATTTCTTCTATTATAAAATGCTGTAAACGTTTATCACTTTAGATTGGAAAAAGGAATTGTGGTATAGTCATAAAGTAGAAGAATTAAAGCAATGACAATTAATGAGTACTGCATACCACAATACATACCACTGTGTTTTACACATATTCCACAATATATCAGTAGAGGTGACTACAAACATTGTTGAGGAAAGGAAGAAAATCACAAAACAAAGCTTACAGATGAAGAATTTCCTAAATGGCATTTTGAGGAACTCCAGCTAGGGACTCTCTTCCTGGCAAAATAACCGTAGTTGGTGAAAATTAAACACACAAACAAATAGTGATCTATAGTCTCTGGAAACAGTAATATGGGCATACAACAAACGGAGAAATATATATTCAAGAGCGTCTACTCACTCTCAGGAAGAACATAGCCACTCTCACTCTGCATGCCACCATCCCATCTCAGCATAACAGAAGCTCCACTCTGGACTGCTGTGTCCGTGGTCCATGTCTATGGTATCTTCCCAGGAGAGGCAGGCTGTCTGCATTTTTTATTCCCCGCCAGCACTGAGAATGTAAGTATGTTTTTTATCTACAGAGCCCACACTGGTAGGTTGGAAGTTTCATCTCAGGCCTGGAAGATGAAACATACTGAGATGTCGATCGCCCTTGCCCCAGCTTGCTTGCATACCAGGGTTCCACACAAGAAGAGATAAGTTAGGAAAACAGAAGCCACCACCTATGCCTCCACCCAACAACAAGCTCTTTTTTTAAATTTTGTTTTATTTATTTATTTATTTTTATTATTATACTTTAAGTTCTAGGGTACGTGTACACAAAGTACAGGTTTGTTGCATATATATATACATGTGCCATGTTGGTGTGCTGCACCTATTAACTCGTCATTTACATTAGGTATATCTCCTAATGCTATGCCTCCCCCCTCCCCCTACCCCACAACAGGCCCCAGTGTGTGATGTTCCCCTTCCTGTGTCCAAGTGTTCTCTTTGTTCAATTCCCATCTGTGAGTGAGAATATGCGATGTTTGGTTTTTTGTCCTTGTGATAGTTTGCTGAAAATGATGGTTTCCAGCTTCATCCATGTCCCTACAAAGGACATGAACTCATCATTTTTTATGGCTGCATAGTATTCCATGGTGTATATGTGCCACATTTTCTTCATCCAGTCTATCATTGTTGGACATTTGGGTTGGTTCCAGGTCTTTGCTATTGTGAATAGTGCCGCAATAAACATATGTGTGCATGTGTCTTTATAGCAGCATGATTTATAATCCTTTGGGTATATACCCAGTAATGGGATGGCTGGGTCAAATGGTATTTCTAGTTCTAGATCCCTGAGGAATCACCACACTGTCTTCCACAATGGTTGAAGCAGTTTACAGTCCCACCAACAGTGTAAAAGTGTTCCTATTTCTCCACATCCTCTCCAGCACCTGTTGTTTCCTGACTTTTTAATGACTGCCATTCTAACTGGTGTGAGATGGTATCTCATTGTGGTTTTGATTTGCATTTCTCTGATGGCCAGTGATGACAAGCATTTTTTCATGTGTCTGTTGGCTGCATAAATGTCTTCTTTTGAGAAGTGTCTGTTCATCTCCTTTGCCCACTTTTTGATGGGGTTGTTTGTTTTTTTCTTGTAAATTTGTTTGAGTTCTTTGTAGATTCTGGATATTAGCCCTTTGATCAAATGAGTAGATTGCAAAAATTTTTTCCCATTCTGTAGGTTGCCTGTTCACTCTGATAGTGTTGGAAGTTCTGGCCAGGGCAATCAGGCAGGAGAAAGAAATAAAGGGTATTTAATTAGGAAAAGAGGAAGTCAAATTTTCCCTGTTTGCAGATGACGTGATTGTATATCCAGAAAACCCCATCGTCTCAGCTCAAAATCTCCTTAAGCTGATAAGCAACTTCAGCAAAGTCTCGGGATACAAAATCCATGTGCAAAAATCACAAGCATTCTTATACACCAATAACAGACAAACAGGGAGCCAAATCATGAGTGAACTCCCATTCACAATTGCTTCAAAGAGAATAAAATACCTAGGAATCCAACTTACAAGGGATGTGAAGGACCTCTTCAAGGAGAACTACAAACCACTGCTCAACGAAATAAAAGGGGATACAAACAAATGGAAGAACATTCCATGCTCATGGATAGGAAGAATCAATATTGTGAAAATGGCCATACTGCCCAAGGTAATATAGAGATTCAATGCCATCCCCATCAAGTTACCAATGACTTTCTTCACCGAATTGGAAAAAACTACTTTAAAGTTCATATGGAACCAAAAAAGAGACCGCATCGCCAAGTCAATCCTAAGCCAAAAGAACAAAGCTGGAGGCATCATGCTACCTGACTTCAAACTATACTACAAGGCTACAGTAATCAAAACAGCATGGTACTGGTACCCAAACAGAGATATAGACCAATGGAACAGAACAGAGCCCTCAGAAATAATACCACACATCTACAACTATCTGATCTTTAACAAGCTCTTAAAGCAGGAGTGTTACTCAAAGAGAAGCAGTGGACTGTCCTCACTCCCAGCTCTGGAGCAGTGAAGCACAAATTTAGCACAGGATGACAGGTGAGCTGTAAGAACAGAGCTCTGGAGCTGTCTCCAGAGTAAATAAATTTACTTGTTAAGCCATTGACATGAGACTGATAGTTTCAAGAGAGCAAAAAGCTAAACTTTCTACCAGTTTATACATATTGCAAAACCGCAGTTACTTTTGCACCAACCAAATTGGTGCAATGGAGTTATACAGCCAAGAAGAACCTTCGTATGTTTACAGCAAACTTCAAAGATTTATCTCAGGAAGTACTCCTGAAACGGAAACTTAATTTAATTTAATTGGATCATAACGTGTAGATGTATGCCCTAAGACTTTGTCAAAAACAACAGAGAAATCAGCCATCAATTGGTGAAGCCTAAGTTTGATGTGTTGCCATGAGAGGTCAACAAATTAACAGGGAAGTCAGAGAAAGAGACAAAGACAGCCCTGCTAAAACCACTGTCATCCTTGAGTGACTCACATGCTCAAGATTATACCTTGGAAGGAATGAGATGAGAGAGAGAAAGGAACAGAAAAAAGAATTGAAAAAATAATGACTGAAAACTTTCAATATTTGAAGAAAAATCTTAATCTACACATCTAAGATTCTCAACAAACCCTTAGGAAAAGAAAAGAAAACAAATTCACACCCTGACACATCATAGTAAACTGCTGAGAGACAAAGATTTTCCAGAAAATCTTGAAAGCAGTAACTTCTTTTACTCATTAGGTACAAGGGAACTCTAATAAGATTAACAACTGACTTCTCATCAGAAAACATGGAGGCCAGAAGGGGTGTGATGACTTATCCAAAGTACTGAAAACAAAGAAACAGACAAAAAAAGAGTCCAAAGGGACTTTTTGATCAAGCAAAATTTCATTCAAAAATGAACATGAAATAAAAACATTTCCAGATGAACAAAAACTCATAGATTTTATAGCTAGCAAGTAATACTCATAAGAAATACTAGAAAAAGTTCCTTGGGATTAAGAATAATTTACCTGAGAGAGTAATTCAAACACATGTTAGAAATTAAGAGCACCAATAATGCTAATTACAAAAATTTAACACCTGGTAAAAATGCATCCTAATTTTCCTGTCTTAACTGATTTGAAAAGCAATTTTATATAACAATACATGTATAATTGCATTGTGGGGCCTATAGAATTAGAATATACTTAGCAATAACAGGACAAAGGATGTGAGTAGGAGAAAAATTGCACTGAAGTAAAAATTAACATTAGATGGTAACTTGAATTCAGAAAAACAAATGCAGGAAACCAGAAATGGTAAATTAGAAAGACAATATAAAAAATTCTGTTAATATATACTCACCTTCCTTATTTTTTCCTTCCACCTTCTTCAGAAGATATAATATTATCTAAAGCTATAGATGTAACAGTATATTTTTGGATTTTCATATATATATATATAAATGTGTGTGTGTGTGTGTAAAACATGAATAACAATAGGACAAATGAGAAAAAGGAAATTACACTATATAGAACTAATGCTTCCATTTCTTTCTGGAATTAAACCAGTATACACTAAAGTCAGTTCTGATAAGTTAACAATTGTAAGCCCTAGAATAGTCTCTCTCTCTCTCACACACACACACACACACATGCACACACAGTATTATATATATTATACATATATATGATATTATAAATATATATATACAATGGAAAACTCATTAAAGGAATCAAAATACCGCAGTAGAAAATACCTGCTTGATTCTCAATAAAGCAATAAAGGAAGGATATAGAAGTAAACAAAAGGAGAAATATAGGAAATAAAATTTAAAATAGAAGACCAAATCGAACTATATCATTACTAACATTAAATTAGAATAAGTTAATACAATAAAAAAGCAAAGATGTTAGACCAGGTTTTTTAAAGATCTATTCTATACTGTCTTCAGGAGATGCACCTGAGACTTAAAGGTACAAATAGGTTAAAGATATAGAGACTTAAAAAGATATAAAGATTTAAAAAGATATATCATGCAAAAGCAGCTATGAGAAAGTCAGAGTGCCTATATTAATACCAGATGAATTCAACTTCAAAACAAAAGTATTACTATAGATAAAGAGAAATAGTGACTGCAGGTTCGTTCTATCAGAAAGATACAGTAATTATAATATACATACTCCTAATAACCCAAACATGTATAAAGCAAAAAGTGACAGAATTGAAAGTAGATATAGATAATGCAACAATGATTTTGTTTGAAACATCAATACCTCATGTTCACTAAAGGATAGAACAAGTAGGCAGAAGATCAATAAGGAAACAGAAGACTTAAACAACACTATAAACCAAGTAGACCTAACAGAAATCTCTGTAACACTCCATCCAAAAGGAATGAAATGTACATTCCTCTCATGTGCACGTGGGTCATTCTGCAGTGTAGATCATATTGATAGGCCTTTAAGAAAATCTAAATAAATATACCATACAAAGATTGGAACTATAAAAATGATGTCCTCTGAGAACAATAGAGGAAAATGAAATAACAGAAGGATATTTCAAAAATAAAGAAATATGTGGAAATTAAGCAACACACTCCCCATAACCAGTGAGTCAGATATGAAATCACAAAGTAAATTAGAAATTACTTTGATATGAATTAACATGCCAAAACCTGTAGGGATTCATATAGTTCAATGCATATAGGGAAATTTACACCTTAACATCTATATTAAAAAAAGAAGAAAGATTTCAAATCAGGAATCCAACCATCCACCTTAAGATACCAAAAAAAAAAAAAAAAAAGAAACGAGCAAACTAAATTTTAAAAAGCAGAGAAAGAATATAATAAAGACTAAAGTGGAAAGCTATAAAGTGCAGAACAGGGAAACAATAGAGAGAATCATGAAACTAAAAAGTGGTTTTATTAAAAGATTCAAAAAATTAACAAACATTAGTTAGACTGACCAAGAAAGAGTAAGAAAGTTCAAATCATTAAAATCATACTAAAAGAGAGTATATTATTATTAATCTTATAGAAATAAAAATAAAGGAATAGTATAAACAACATATGCTAATAAAATATATAAGCTAGTTTAAATAAAATAACTCCTGAAAATACACAAGTTAATAAAACTGACTAGAAGCACGAGAAATTTTGAAGAGCCCTCTATCAATAAAATAGACTGAATCTGTAATTTCTTAGATGTCCCTCAAATAAAGCTCAGGGCCACATGGTTTCCTGAGGGAAACTGATGAATTCTCCAAGAGCTAGTGTTACCATCTGGACCTACGTTTTCATTTCTCTTAACTAGTTATCCAATCTCAGATAACAACAAAAAAGTGTTATGAATAACATTATTTATAATAGCTAAAAACTGTAAACAACCCAAATGCCTGCCATCTGATAATAGATAAACAAATCATGGCGTATCCATACAATGGAATATTATTTGTTTGTAAAATACGACGAAATGCTTATACATGCTACAACATGAATGAAATTTGGAAACATCATGGTAAGTGAAAAAAAAAGCCACAAAACATCACATGTTGTGTGATATAATTTCTATAGAATTTCCTGAAGAGGTAGCTCTACAGACAAGAAAAATTAAGAATAATATGATACTGATTGCGAGGCGATAGGGGGAAGAGAATTGGACGAAAATGGTGAGTGACTGTTAGTGAATATGGATGTTTTCTTGGGAGGATATGAAAATGTTGTAAAATTGATTGTGATCACGGCTGTACTACTCAATGAATATATTAAAAACAAAGGAATTATATAATTTAAAGTATAAATTGTATTGTGATTGACTGAGTTTTTCTATGGTCCCAAAGGTCAGATGTTGAAGTGGTAACTTCCAGTGTGGTTTTTTTTGGAACTGGGACCTCTAAGAAAGCAATTAAGGTTAAATGAGGTTGCTCTGATCTGACAGTATTAGTGCATTTATAAGAAGAGAAATTAGGGAGCTATCCAGCCCCAATGAGAAAGAAGAGGTCACATAAGCACACAGCAAGAAGGCTACTGTCTACACGTCTAGAGAAGAGGCCTCAGAAAGAAGCCAGCCTTGCCAGCAATTTGATCTTGGACATTTTAGCCTTGAGAACTGTGAAAATAAATTTCTGTTGTTTAAGTTACCCAATCTGTAGTATTTTGTTATGTCAGCTATAGCAGACAAGTGTGGTATACTAACTAAATAAAACTTATTTTTTAAAAAATGGGCAAAGAATTTGAATGGACACTTTTCCAAAAATGTTATGCAATATGCAGTATGTACATGAAAAGACAGTCAGTATCATCAGCCATTAGGTAAATACCAATGAAAACCATAAGACACCACTCACATCCACTAGAAATTGTATATAATATTCCCACAAAAATTGTATATAAATTTGTACAGCAGCATTATTCATAGTAGCCAAAAAGTGAAAATAATTCAACTGTCCATCATTCAATGAATGCGTTAAAAAATTTAATGTGTCGATAAAATGGAATATAATTTGCCACAAAAAGTAATAAAATGCTAATATATACAACATGAATGAATCTTGCAAAAATTATGTTAAGTGGAAGAAGCTAGACCCAAAAGGACACATATAGTATAATCCTATTTATATGAAGTTTCCTAAATGGGCAAACTCATAGAGACAGAAAGTAGATTCGTGGTTGTCAGTATCTAAGGAAAAGAGGGAATGAAAAATCATTGCTCATGGGCATGGCATTGCTTTTTGACATAATAAAAATATTCTAAAATTAGAGGTGTTGATATCAAAAATGCATATAATAAAATCCACTGAATTTCAAATTTTAAAAGGGTGAATTTTATAAATTATAAATTATATTTCAATAAAGATGTTATGAAAACTCAAAACAAATAATAAAAAAAGTATTTTCTATTGCTATGAAGTTTCAAAATAGTCAGTGGGGTACACATACGTGGTAGTAAAAGTAAAAAGAGAGTAAAGATATATTTGCCAGAAAGTTAGGAGAATGAATATTTTCAAGAACAAGGAAAGGGTGTATGATCAGGGAAGGACACAAAAGAGGCTTCTGTAGCAACCATATTAAAATATCTACTTTCCTATCACATCTGGATGGCTAATCAGTATTCACTGTTGCAGCTCTAATGAGAAATAATTTAGACTATAAAAACAACAGTATCATATAGTTATTGAGACCCCCAAAGTGACTCATCCATCTGCTGAGTTTTTTCTTGCTGGTTAAGTCTTGTTTATTATTTATGTTAATAAATCAGATCTTCTACAGTGCATTATATTGGCTATTCTCAGTTCTTACCCACTCCCCCATCTCATTTACTCTACCATGTGCCCTGCAGATTTTTCCTTATAGAGAGTATATCCCCAGGCTTTCTGGCATAGTGGTTCCTGCTTGTTTGGCCAATGGGAGTCATTCACAAGAGATCAGAGCATGGGAGGAGAGAAGACTTAGGAAAATTACTCCTTTTGTTCCCTCCCTGCTGCTTCACAGTTTTTGCAGAAATTTTCTTTTGTCCACAGCTCTTGTCAGATTGTCCTTCTTCCTAGGTTGCAGCTCTCAATAAAATTCTAACAGTTTCCTTTACCTGTCCATGGGACTGACATATGATATTGTCTTTCTGCTGTTATTAGTCAGTGGGTGCCTCAGTATTGCTTGTTGGTTCCCTTAGTCTTGCTCACAGTTCTGTAAATAGTTTCTTTATTAAAAAATCTTAAAAAAAAAAAAACCAGCTGAATGTGTGGCTGGCTTTTGCTTGGTCCTTAATTGCTATGAGGTTAATCAAAACTTCCAAATGTCCATTCTGACCTTTATTAAATTTGACAGTTAATTCTACACAATCAATGCAGAGGATTGAGAAATAATCCATGTGTCATGTAGTAAAATTATGCATTATAAATAATTCACATTCCCCAAGTGAAGTATTGCTATTCTTTTTTCTTCATATTAACAACACAACTGTGTAAATCTCTGCATTCTTTTAGTTTTGAAAAAATTTTATACTTAAATGATACTCATTATTTAGCTCTTATAGCACTCTTGCTACAATAGCAAACTCATGACCAGAGTCTCTGAAATCTGATGATAGTTCTTGGCCCCAAATGAGTCTCTGGAAAATGGTAAATACAGTTTAAATAAAATTACTATCAGTCACAGATTTAACAACATCTATTTTTCCATCTGTGTCATCTCTGATTTCTTTGAGCAGTGCTTTCGTGTTTTGTAGTTCTCCTTATAGAGATCTTTCACTTCCCTTGTTAGCTGTATTCCTAGGTATTTTATTTTTGTGTGTGGCAATTGTTAATGAGATTGAATTCCTGATTTGGCTCTTGGCTTGACTCTTATTAGTACATAGGAATGTTAGTGACCTTTGCACACTGATTTTGTATCCTGAGACTGCTGAAGTTGCTAATCAGTGTAAAGAGCTTTTGGGCAGAGACTATGTGATTTTGTAAATATAGGATCATGTTGTCTGCAAACAGAGATAGTTTGACTTTCTCTCTTTCTACTCAGATGCCCTTTATTTCTTTCTCTTGTCTGGTTGCTGGGAAGAGGACTTCCAATACTATGTTGAATAGAAGTGATGAGAGAGGGCATTCCTGTCTTGTGCAAGTTTTCAAGGGGAATGCTTCCACCTTTTGCCCATTCAGTATAGTGTTGGCTGTGGGTTTACCATAGTGGCTCTCATTATTTTGAGGTATATTTCTTCAAAACTTAGTTTATTGAGAGTTTTTAACATGAAGAGATGTTGAATGTCATCAAAAGCTTTTTCTGCATCTATTGAGGTCGATAATCATGTGTTTTTTGTCTTTAGTTCTGTTTATGTGATGAATCACATTTATTGATTTGCATATGTTGAACCAATCTTGAGTCTCAGGGATAAAGCCTACTTGATCATGGTGAATAAGCTTTTTGATGTGCTGCTGTATTCAGTTTGCCAGTATTTCGTTGAGGATTTTTGCATCAATGCTCATAAAGGATATTGGCCTGAAGTTTTATGTTGTTGTGGTACCTCTGACAGGTTTTAGTTTCAGGATAATGCTGGCCTCACAGAATGAGTTACAGAGGAGTCCCTCCTCCTCCATTTTTTGGAATAGTTTCAGCAGGATTGATGCCAGCTCTTCTTTACATTCCATGCTCATGGAGAGGAAGAATCAATACTATTAAAACGGCCATACTCCTCAATGAAATGTGTATAGACCATCCTGGCTAACACAGTGAAACCCCGTCTCTAGTAAAAATACAAAAAATTAGCCAGGCGAGGTGGCGGGAGCCTGCAGTCCCAGCTACACGGGAGGCTGAGGCAGGAGAATGGCGTGAATCCCGGGAGGCGGAGCCTGCAGTGAGCTGAGATCGCGCCACTGCACTCCAGCCTGGGCGACAGCGAGACTCCGTCTCAAAAAAAAAAACAAAAAAACAAACAAAAAAACCCTACAATTGACATTCTTCACAGAACTATAAAAAAAGTTCTAAAATTTATATGAAATCAGAAAAGAGACTGAATAGCCATGATGATACTAATCAGAAAGAACAAACCTGGAAGCATCATGTTACCAGACTTCAAACTATACTATTGGGCTACAGTGACCAAAGCAGCATGGTAGCGGTACAAAAACAGACAAATAGACCAATGGAACAAAACAGAGGAGTCAGAAATAAGACCACACACCTACAACTATCTGATCTTTGACAAACCTGACAAAAACAAGCAATGGGAAAAAGATTGTCTATTCACTAAATAGTACTGGGACAATTGGCTAGCCATATGCAGAAGACTAAAACTGGACCCTTTCCTCACACCATGTATAAAAATCAACTCAAGACGGATTAAATACCTAAATGTAAAACACAAAACTATAAAAACCCTGAAAGACAACTTAGGCAATACTATTCTGGGCTAGGAATGGGCAAAGCTTTCATGATAAAGACACCAAAAGCAATTGCAACAAAAACAAAAATTGACAAATGGGATCTAATTAAAGAAAGTCTGTATAGCAAAGGAAACTATCAACAGAGTGAACAGACAATCTACAGAATGGGAGAAAATTTTTGCAAACTATGCATCTGACAAAAGTAACACCCAGTATCTATAAAAAACTTTTAAAAATTATAAGAAGAAAAACAAACAACCCGATTAAAAAGTGGGCAGAGAACATGAACAGACATTTTTCAAAAGAATATATATTTGTGGCCAAGAATCATATGAAAAAAAGCTGAACATCGTTAATTATTAGAAAAATGCCAATCAAAATGACAATGAGATACCATATCTCACCTGTCACAATGGCTATTACTAAAATGTAAAAAAAAAACAAATGTTGGTGAGGTTGCAGTGAAAAAGAAAGGCTTATACACTGTTGGTGGGAGTATAATGAGTTCACCCATTGTCGAAGACAATGAGATGATTCCTCAAAGACCTAAATATAGAAGGGCCATTCGATCCAGCAATTCCATTGCTGAGTATATACTCAAAGGAATAGAAGTCATTCTATTATAAAGACACATGCATGTGTATGTTCTCTGCAGCACTATTCACAATAGCAAAGACATGGAATCAACCTAAATGCCCAGCAATGGTACACTGGATAAAGAAAATATGGTATACATACACCATGGAATATTACGCAGGCACAAACAGAACAAGATCTTCTCCTTTGCAGGAACATGGATTGGGCTGGAGGCCATTATTCTTAGCAAACTAAAGCAGGGACAGAAAACCAAATACCGCATGTTCTCACTTATAAGTGGGAGCTAAATGATGAGAACACATGGAACCATAGAGGGGAACAATATGCAGTGGGACCCATTGGAGGATGGAGGTTGGGAGGAGGGAGAACATCAGGAAAAATAACTAATGAGTACTGGCCTTAACACCTGGGTGACAAAAGAATCTGTACAACAAACCCCCATGACACAAATTTACCTATATAACAAACCTGCACATGTACCCCTGAACTTAAAATGACAGTTAAAAAAATCATTTATTCTTCAGTGTTGCTATCTTTTGGACACTAAAAACACATTTGCAATACAATATACTATAAGTAGTTAAACTAGCAAGGCAGGGAACTGTGCAGTACTCCAATATAAGAACAATTAATACAAGTTGTCAGTAAAAAAGCAAATGTTGTCATGGAAAATAAAATACAAATTATAAATAAATGTAGTATGGGAAATCTCTTGTAGTCCCAGAAGAATTCTCCATGGAACCAAGGATCACAATAGAATAGATGGTATAGAAAGAGCACACTAACCATGTTTAGAAAAATGTATTATTATTTAAATACTGTATTATTATATTGCATATGGTATACCATGCTTATACATAACTATTTTTGAATTATAATTATAACCAAGTGATTAGTATAAAAATGAAATAATGTTAAACTGTATAAATTACATATTCAGTGCATGTAATCCAATCTCAAAATATTTTGAAATGAGGGCCTATTGAACAGAATTCAGAACTAATTAGAAGGCAGATGGAAGCATTGTTTTTTTCCAGAGTTCAGTATGCATTATGTTGGCAGCCAAACCAATAAAAGGTAAAAGATCATTATTGTGACAATTCTGGAATCTCATTATTTTTGATAAATAAATTAACTCTTGCTTGGGATGCTAGGAAAGAGTTAACTAAGAAATAATTTATAAAAAGTGACACATAAAGCTTTTAGATAATTGTGTTTTAAAATTACACATATTCTGATATCTCAACACTCCACTTAAATATAGCTTTTGAGATCTATGGATTAAAGGGGAATTTGGATTAATCACATTAAAGAAATACACTGGATTTTGGGGTTACTATTTATAAATCTGTATCAGAAATTATCTGCTGAAGCTTAGCTGAAAAGTCATAATTTTGTTCTGAGCAGGGTAGTGGATAATTGAGGCAAATGGCTGATCAGTGCAGTCTCAAAGAACATGCTTTTGCTGTCTTGCAAGGTGTGTTGGATTAATATGATACATTTAATTTAGATAATTACCTCAATTACCTATGTTCCAGAAGTGCATTTAAATTTATTTGTGAGCCATTTGGTAGTTACCAATAAATTTGTAAAGATTCTAGGGCATATCTCTGTTAATATCTGATAATTAAATATACTTTTCCAAATTTACTACACGATCTTGTGAAAAATGATATCAGAATGTTAAATATATTTTTAATTAAAAATGACACTTAATAACATAATATGATCTTTTGTTTCAGTCAGCTCCACATTGACTTTTCTTTTAGTTTGTTCTTATACTACAGCCTTAAGTGATACCCCCATGAGCATAGCCTAAAAATACATTTATGAAATAATTTTAAGAATTTTTCTGACATTGTTCCATATTTAATGATGATATACTAGATCATCTAAAATTTAGAAGACATTTCTCAGCTTTATTTATAAAGTATGAATTCCATGACATATGGCTGTTATTTTAGAACCCACAGCAAAATTTTCTTGATGAATTAGGTGATCAAAATGACTTTTAAGTTTTATGAAAAAGGAGCTTTGTATCACTTATTGATATGTCTTCAGTATTCTCAGCTATGTCTGTCATAGAGTAGGTGCTTAAAAATAGTTTTTCAATGAAAGAATGAATACTTCTTCACATTTGCTAGATCCTTCTATTAAAGCTATGTGCAAATTGTTTCTGATTTGTTGTAAATAAAGATGAATAATGCAAAATACTATAATAATATATGCAGTTTTATTTTTGCCTATTTCATATCTCTCAGAGAACCAGGGACATAACTCAGATAGGCATAATGTCTACCATTAGAGTTTATTTTGCCTTCACAAATTTTTACAAATATACAAAATACAAAATAAATTAAAAAGTTAAATCTTTATGAATATTATGTTTAGGGAAGTCATCTGAGCAGAAATCTCTTAAAGTTTAACTATTATCTTTGATATTATCTTTGTTATTATCTTTGATATTCTAAAGAGAATGCAAACCCTAGTCATAACCTTGGCATATCACATTTCATAAGAAAACTATCTTGATTAATACATAGCTAGCAACTAGCTGTTTCAATTAGAATATTGCAAATACAGCTTTAAAAAATAAATACAACTTAATTTTATAGACATTGTCAGAGTCTTTATATTGTGTGATTTACATTTCCAGAAAATGTAGTTCACTTAAAGAGGAATGAGATGTATGAGTTAAAGTGAGTCTATGTTTATATCTTTGTGTGTTGGGGCATCAGAATTGGTTTAACACTGATTTGAGGACAATTGGATCAATACAGAATGAAAAGAATCTTGACAAAAGAAAGCAAAATGAGTGGTGTATTCTTTAGCTTTAAATCAAGTTAGATCTTTAGTCCTATATTCAGTTTTAATGTGATTGCTCAACCATATATGATGATTTAGATGGAAGGACTGAAGATATGAACATTTCTGTAAAGGAAGTATTTATGAAGAAGCTGAAGGGGAGGTACAGCATGGATCATAAACCTTTTCAGTGTGTTACAGAGAATAAACTAGCTTTCATCATAGATATCTATCACTTGCTTGTTTGGTAGTGTCAAATACCTATTTAATTTTTTCTCTATTACCTCTTTTCTCCCTTACCATCTTCTGTCTTCATATTAATATTTTGCCTATGGCCCCTTACTTAATATATAAATGATATTTCTTTGAAAAAATAAAAAGAGCATTTATTATTTTTTGAATTGGGCAACAATACAAACAACAATTTTAAATATTCCAGTTATGATTTGTCTATTATCAATAGGTCTCATTGGAATATTCAGAGTGGATAAAAGAGTACGTGCTTGATTAGGCATATTGGGAATTGCTAAACCAGAGAAGAGATGCTAAAATACATACTTCTGGTTCCTTTTTTCAATTACTGACTATGGCTCACTACGTTTTGTAATAAAATTTTACTTGAAGAAACACAAAATGGAAATAAAAAAGATAAATTAGTGAAGTTTTCATAATAGTAGATGTCTTCAATTTAAATGAATGTTTTATTGTAAGATTATTTCTTACATTTTTAATATTAAGAGTTTTTTCTTACGTGACTACATAGTGATAATTTGCTGTTTTTATATCCATGATGGCAAATATTTTTAAAGCTAACCCTATATGTCCTATCGATATATGGGGGTATGTGCAAAATTTGACTTGCTTTTGAAATCCAAAATCTCAGGAGCAATGTCATCATTGATGAGCCTATTTTTTAGGCTAATTTAAAAATGATTGTATTCCTTTGTCCCACATATTGCATAATGATTATTCCTAATTTCTTTAGACTTAGAACATCTGTCACAAGTTAATAAAAATTACACTCCAAAATTTTTCTGCACAGATTCACTTTTTAATCAGTGTATTTGACTTTTTGTTCCTAGGTTGCTCTATAGATATGTATCCCTTTGTGATATTAACTGATTGGACATAGTGTAAGAGAAAGCACCTTGTCTTTAATAGTTGATTATTGCCTCATAAGAAAATGTCCACTAATGCTGCTAAATCTTGGTCAGAGTCCAAGAATACTTTGATGAACTGCTTGTACTCTCTATCAGGTAATGTAAAACAAAGAAGTTAGGGTTTGAGAAATAATATCTCATGATTTTTCTATTATCTCCAGTATTCATTGTGGTTTCCTTAGCCTTGTTTATATAAAATAAAGCATCTGGGTTTCATTTACTTATTCACTTGATTCAGTGATTTATTGAAGACCTGACCTTTGTAAGCACAATCCAGGCAATGAGAATACAAGTTAACCAGGCAGAAAAGATCTCTATACTCCTGGTAAATATTAGCATCATCATAATCCTATGATATTCTTAATTCCAGATTTAGCCTTAAAACAAATATCCTTGAGGGCTTATCACTGGCCAGACATTGTTTTAGTTTCCGAAGAATTAATAGTGAACCTAACAGACTGTTCTTCTGCTATTGGAGTTTAGATTCTGGTAGGGATGGGAAACAAGAGCAAATATACCAATAAATGCATGCCAGATGGGAGAAACTGAAATGAATAAATATTCAAGATAGAAAGTAAGGGTTGGGGTGAGACAAAACTTCTCTGATTAGTTAATACTTAAGTAGAAACTAGAATACTATATCCAGTGAAAGAATCCAAAAATAACCACTTTTTTTCATTCCTCTTTGAAAATCAAAATTTTCATGTGATTACTTTAATTGTTTAAATGAATTTTATAAGAATACCCTTTATAAGGAAGTGCTGGTGTTAAACTATTTTATGTATTTCATGAAATGTTATTTTTGGATTATTTCATTGTATATATTATTCTATTTAGTTTCTCTATTTTTAATAAAAAAGTATATAGTATAAAAGTTCATAGAAACATTGACAGAAAATATACACCCATATTTGGATATTTTACTTAACTATCTTGGCAATGGATAGATCAAACTGGTCAAACAACAGTAAGAATGTTACAGATTTGATCAACACATGAATGATGGAAATATAAAAGATATTCACCCAAACAGTAGAGATCCAGTAATTTTCTTTTCAATCATACGTGAACCTTTACAAAAATTAACTTCATCCTATGCTCTCAAAGAAGGCTTACCAATTTTAAAGGTAAGTATTATACAGTCAGCACTGTCTGACAATGATTTTGTTACATTAGAAAGCTAGCCACAAAAAAGATAAGCAAGAAACTTCCATGAATTTAGAAATGTAAAAGCACTGTTCTAAGTAATTGACAGGTCAAAAAAAAATCAAAATAGGTATTAGAAAATAGTACCAATTTTTAAAATTATTATGTATCCAAACTTGTGTAATGTAAATGAAATGAAACTCAGGTGGGAATATATACGCTTAAATTTTATATTAGAAAAAAAAAGAAAGGCTAAGTTTAATGAGCTAAGCATCTAATTTTAAAAGTTAAATGACAAAAACTATAGAATAAACCCAAAGAAAACTGAAAGTAGACCTTAATAAAGAGGTACTGTCTCTGAAGCCAGATTGTCTACATGTGAATCTGTAATCCCCTTTCCTAGTGTTTTGACCTTGAGTAAGTAACTTAAGCTCTCCATTTTCCTCATTTATAATGTATGGGGGATAGTAATAGTACCTGCCTCACAAAGCTGTGGTGAGGATCAAATGAGCAAATATATAAAGGATACAGGGTGTCAGGATTTTACTCAGTAATTTGTGGTTAGCCCTTATTATTAAAAGAGTAGAAATTAATTGAGATAAAACAGGTCTTAAACAAAGTCAAAACTGATTATCTAAAAAGAGTAATAACATGGACATGCCCCTTTCAATCCTGACTGGGAAAATACAGAAATGGCCCAAATCAACAATCTTTACAAAGAGCAGACAGGCCATGAGGAAGAAGCAACCACATATGACTCTTTCAATAGCTTTACTGTGAGGGGTATCATACAAAACAGGGTAGTATCTGGAGACATGTTGGAGACAAGTGAAATTTTAAAAATTAGATTTTTAAAAATGATGGGCTAAGTTAAGGGAAGCTTGTATGCAGATGGCAAAGATTCAGCTGAACAGGAACATGTTAAATCTCTTGAGAGGTCAGCAATTCATAGGATGGTAGACAAAGGCCATGAAAAATAAATTATTTATAAGTGAGGCTAAGTTTAAATAAAAAATATACAATGAGACTTTTTTCAAATTTTATTTTTTAAAGACAGCACTGATTTTGCTGGAGAAAGAGGTCTTAATTTGGGAGCAATTGAATATTGAGAGCCAAATCTCTGCTAGGCATCCTGTTAAGAGGAAAACCTCTTGTTAACAAGACAGGCATGACTGTTATTTGTTTAATGTATTTACAGTTTTGAGAGAAGAAAAAGAAAAACTTCAGTCAGGAATTAAAGCCAGATACACTAGTTTAAGTGAATCCATAATCTTTGGACCACCCCCCCTGCAAGACTTTCATATTTGCCCTCTTGCCTGAAATATTACTACCCCTAAGTATCATGCCAATATCTGCCTGGCTCACTCATGCACATCATGTCAGTCTCTTCTGTGGTGTCCCCTCCTCAGTGAAGGCATTTCTTACCACATAATCTAAATAGCACCCTCTTCATCCTTATTGTGACCCTACATCATATTTCTCCTGTAGTTCTTACCATTTCCTTACAGTGGATATTTTTCTATTTTTTTTTATTTTTTCTGCCTCTCATTGAAAAGCTAAATTATTTGAGGAATTTTATTGTGTTTCCTGCTGTATCTTCAAGACCTAAGATAGTACCTGACATTTACATGGTCCTTGAAAAATTGCTAATGGAAGGAATGGAAGAAGGAAGGAAGGAAGGAAGGAAGGAGGGAGAGGGGAGGGAGGGTTAGAGGGAGGAAGAAATGAATGAATGAATGAAGGAAGGCAAAGAATAAATGAATGCAGTTGATTTTGCCTTCTATCTAGGCATAGATTTTTGTTTTCTTTCACTTGCCACCCACATTGAACCCCAATCCTGATAATGCTACCTCTAAATACATTTGGATTCTTTCATTGCCATTACCCTGCTTCAATATACATCCATCTATTTTCCAGAGCTTAGTAATAGCCTCCTAAATTCTATTTCTTCCCTATTTCTTTGCTTTTACTTAGTCTCTTGGAATCTATTTACTTCCTAGAATTCAAGTCCTCTTTTTAAAACAGAAATCCAATATCATTACTTCTTATGACTTACCTTCTCTTAAAAGGAAAAATCCAAGTTGGGTGTAGTGGCTCATGCTTGTAATCCCAGCACTTTGAGAGAGTCCCAGGTGGGCAGATCACTTGAGACCAGGAGTTCGAGACCTGCCTGGCCAACATGGTGAAATCCCGTCTCTACTAAAAATACAAAAATTAGCCTGGCATGGTGGTGGTGCATGCCTGTAATCCCAGCTACTCAGGAGGCTGAGGCAAGAGAGACACTTGAACCCGGGAGGCAGAGGTTGCAGTGATCCAAGATCGTGCCACTGCACTCTAGCCTGGCTAACAGAGCAAGACTTTTTTTTCTCAAAAATAAATAAATAAATAAATAAATAAATAAATAAATAAAATCCAACTTTATTTAGAATACTCTTATTTTTTACTGTATCCTTCAAGAGCCGGTTGTATGATTTGACCATTAACTCATAATCTCCTACATAATTTCCATACCCTTTACTCTTGTTCTCTCTTCACTCTAACCATACTGGTCTTCTGATGTTCAAGTTCCTTTTCATCTCAGAACCTTTGACTTTGATATATTTTATTTCTAGCACTCCTTTCTTATATTTATTGTGGAAGACTCATAATTCATGGCCCAGTTTAAATAACATGTATTCAGATATATATTTTCCTTACTATCCCACTCTCTATATCTGCAATGATTCCCTCTTCCAGCTCTCTGTTGACTTTCATTATAGCACTTGTATGGAAATATGGCTATCATGGCCTTTTTTATTTAAATGGGTTTTGGTTTCTCTTCCTGTATAAAATGCAAAATTCATTAGGGCAGGGTCATAGTGGTCACTCATTATTACATATATAGCACCTGGAATCATATTGGATATGTAATTGTCAGGAACTTTGAAGAGTCAGAGATTTTACTCTCCCTGAAAGCTAACAAGTTAGTCTGTCCCCCAGGCCATAGATGCTGGAAGGAGACAAATTTCTGGCCCAGAGACAAAGGACTTGATTACACACACCATAACAGGCAGTATGTGCTTCTAGTGTGCCTTAATACCCCCATAACTCACCAGATATCCTTGAGACAGTGTGGAGCAGCCTAGGTGAACTGCGTACATACAGTGGGTCTGTGTTACAGCTGAGAAACTCCTATTTTTGGAAATCACAGCATTTAAAGGGCTTCAATCAAACCTACTCAACCTTTGTCTTGGAGGGAGATATTTTCATTATTTTTCTAGACAGCTAACAAATATATTCTATTCTCCTGAGTGAGACACCATCCCTAATGGCAATCTTGTTTTCTATATAAACATCCTTTAAAGGACAGTCCAGAGCAAAATCTGGCAATGTCACTGTTCAAAAGACATGGAGAAATACGAGATCCATGCCAACAATAATGAGAATTCAATAAATGTTACTCATTTGATAAAAAATCAACCTAACTATATGTCAGGGTAGGGGTGATAGTAAAAGTTTAGATGAGTACTGGGGAGTTCAGGCAAGCTGAAGGGATTTTGTGGGTGATCCTTTGTAAAGTAACTATACATGTGAGCTTGCCAATGTAATATTCTAAGGTGATAGGACAATAGGAATATACTAGTGAACAGTTCAGGCAGATATGCCTGGTAGAAATGGTTCTGATTGTGATCCATTTCTCAGGTTTCTTTTTTCCCCCTGATACTACATTATTCTCTAATGCATTTCTTTGTACATGATAATTTTCACCAAGCTGATGATTCTATTACAGCAGGGATAATATTCTAACAACATAAAAATTTCAGTATCTAATTTCTCATATTTCAATCTTTGTCAATTATTTTAATCTTGCAGCATTTATTTTGCTCCCTATTCCTACTGCACATTGTCCAGAAAATGTTAATGAGATTTGGCTTTCCTTCTTCTTGGGTTCGCATATTCCTGTCTGGTTGAAAAGAAAGCTGCCTTTCTTTGAAAGCTTGGAAAAAATAGCTTTTGTATATTACACAGGCCTGTAAAAGAACAAGAATGTTATTGAATCTAAGTACTGCCTCATAATGTCTATACTACTTCTTATGTCATTCAACTAAAAGCTCTCCTTGTCCAGTGAAGTATGAAATTTTGTATTCAACCCATCACACTTGGTGACACATGCTCCTCTCTTAGTCAGCCAATGAAGATTCTTTGTATGTCTTCTGTGTCACAGAAACTCTGTCAGGCCCAGGGCTTCAACTGTAAATAAGATATTATTTCTAGCCTAGCATATCTCACAGAGACAAATTTAAATAAATAATTGGAATAGACTTAAATGTTTTACAATAAAATTACTGACATATTAGTGCCCATATGTGTAACGGTAACAATGAGTAGGTACAGGCTTGGTACAGGAAACGCCCTTTACACCTCAAAAAAGTGACATTTTATTTGCATATTGGGTGACGAAAAGGAATCCACCAGGCAGAATAAGAACAAGCAGAAGTAGGGCAGCAGGAGAACAAAAGACCTTTCAGTCAAAGGAGATATTGAAATTTAGGTGTCATTTGAGAACATGAATTCTGATTTATGTCATTAATGAGCTCTCTGGCCTCACTATCTCAATTTCCTTGTTTGTGGAATGAGGCTATTGAGATAGGTGATTACTAAAATCCAATTGCAGCAGTTTCACTCTTATGAAGTTTAGATATTGTTATTTTGTGTTCTGAAATGGTCATGCCTTCATTTGTTTACTATTATGATAAGGTAACTGTTGATAGAACTCGTTTACTGAAGAAATTCCTTCTTAATGTATAGGCCATGATCAATAGTTGTTAACCTTTGCTTATAAAAGCAGCGTGATTTCACCATATCAAAACATTTGATAAATTCTATTTTAATTTCCATTGTATATTTGAGGTAATATACTTGAAATAAGTCAATAATCAAAAAAGATTTAAGTTATGGGTGAGCTGAGACTGTCAGAGACAAACTGCTTAGTCAACATTTATTCAGAACCTTTTCTTTACCCTGAATGTTCAATAAGAAAAAACGTATTCATTCTGTACCTATTAGTGCAGAATTAATACAGAATATTTCAGATAATTATCTAAATTGCTGATACCTCAAGAGCATGAAAATTTCTCAGACTAGTTAAAAATAAAAATTCATTTAGTCTTCTAACATTTTCATTTTTTTTTCAGCTAAGTCTTGTGCCATTTCATTAGCCATGCAATGTAGTATTCATTAAGGAAATTATAATGCAAAACACATAGAGTATTTATTGGCCTGAACACATTAGCAGGGGTAATATTAAAGACAAGATGATGTGCTTTATAGTTCATCTTTTGTCTTATATATTTATTTTCCTTTTTATGTCATCTTGTTTCAGAAAATCTCTCATTCAGTTAGAAACCTTTATATCTATAAAAAGATATGAGGTTTCTAACAGTTTACTTAAGATTTCACTTAAATAGCTTTCATCTTGTAAACTCCTCTTGACCTTTCATTATTTTTAAGCTTAGAACTCTTAGTTTCCTTACTCAAAAATATTATTAGTAGTACCAATGATTTGCCAGACAATTTTTATAGGAACATCAAAACGCTAGGGCATTTGCTTCATAGGTGCACATTTGTTAGCATGTTATATTATGTGCAGATAATTATAACCCATATTATTACCACAGATATATGTTAATGTCTAGTTGTCACAAGGCAGAAATGTTAGTTGAGCATAAAAATTAACGTCAGGATGAAGGGGATTATGCTGTCAACCCTCTTTTATCTTCCACTTCCCAACTCAGCTGCAGGGATGATCAATGCTGCCATGGACTTAACACATCCAGGAACATGGGCCTTACATTTTGTCTTATCAGGGTGGTGAAAACCAAATTTTAGAACTTTCTGGGAAAGGAGCAATCTCATTTACTTTTAGTCTTTGTTCTGCCTCTTTTCTGCATACTCACTGATGAAGCCAAATGTAATAAGTACTACACCAGCATTCAGGGCAGAAACACTAGAAGCAAAGTATGATCTTTTTCCTTGCTTTGTTTATTGCACATAAATTTCCTCAGGAACTTTTCTGTGTGACAGCTGGATGACGGGTAAACAATAATCAGTATTTTGAGTCCAATGGCTCAAAAATTCATGTTGGTTGATATAGAATATTATCAAGAATATAAAATCCTTAATACATAAATCAATTATAATGATTGATTGATGAACTGATCATAAATCAGTTCACACTGGAACTCTAAGATGTCAATTTAGATAAAAACTTTAACACTTCTGCATTAAATGCATGAATAACTAAGTAATTTTAGCTTATGCTAAATGCAAATAAATTCAGAAAACATGTATTTTGCATAGCAGTTTCATTAAAATGAAGTAAGAAAGGGTAATTCCTTATTCCTTATATTTATATTAGACTTTATGACTTTCAGTATATTCTGACATAAAGAATCTTATTTAATCCTCAAAAAGTATTATGAGGCTGGTAATAGAGTGATAGTATCTAAATTTTGCAGATGAAAAAACTGAAGCTGAAAGATTAACTAAAGACACATAGCAACTCAGTGAAAGGACTATTATTTCAAATCAATTAGCATTTATTGAGTGCTTACTACATACAAGGTTTTGTGTGCAGCACTGAGACTAAAGCAGGGAACCGAATAGACAAAAATCCTTGTCCTGATAGAGCTTAAATTATAGGAGTAAAATACAGGAAATTAATAATATAATATCTGTCTTAGCTCAGGCTGCTATAACAAATTACCATAGACTGTCTGGGATAGACAACGAACATTTATTTCTCACAGTTCTCAAGGTTATAAGTTCAAGATCAAGGTGCCAGCCAATTAGCTTACTGATGAGGACCCCATTTCCGAATTGCAGTTAGTCAGCTTCTTGCTGTCTCTTCAGATGGCCAAGAGAGGAAGCCCTAGCTCTTTCTAAGAATACTAATTCTGTTGATATCATAGGAGCTGCATCTTCATGACCTAACCTAATTACATCTCTCAAACTTAATTACATCCCTCAAACTACACCTACTAATGCCATCCCATCGAGGATTCAGATTTCAACATATGAATTTTCGGGAAATAAAAACATGCAATATAATATAATATACTGTTCATACTGTTAATAATATACTACTTATAATAGTAAGCTCCCTATCCAATCCCCTTCATTCCTCATCTAAAACAAGAGTCAAGATTCAATCATTTTACTTCTTCACAGGAATAATAGCTGTCTATATCGGCTATACCTCAGCAAGTAATAGTCTCAGATCTACATTTCCTTTCCCGATATTCAAGATGAGAGATAAGAATGTTTTTATCTTGCCCTCACCTAAGAGATCTTATTCTCAAACTTTTGATCTTCTATGTCTTATTTCATATTAATTTTCTGGAAATTATTCTTTTGAATTTGTACCAAACTTTAAAGATTGTGATAATAAATAAGTATTCAGTATGAATAGCCTTTCAAGTCCACCCCCTGTATGATAAAAATTATCCAAGTCATTATTTCTTCAAGAGAGAAACTGAGAAGTCTAATGTCTTGAAATCCAATTTAAGCTGTATTGAAAAAACTGATTCCTTAAATAATATTTTATTATATATAAATTAATTTGTACCTGTATAAGCCCAAATCATTTAGAATGTGGAGTGCTATGGTTTGAATATGACCCCCAAAGTTCATAGGTTGAAAACTTGATCCCTAATGTATAACTGTTAAGAGATGGGACCTTTAACAGATGATTAGACCATGAAGGCTCTGCCCTCATTAATGGATAAACACCATTATTGTGGGAGTGGGTTTGTTGTTATAAGAGTGAGTTCCTTATAAAGTAATGAGCTTGGGTTCTTTCTCTTTCTCTTTCACCCTCTCTTGCCCTTCTGCCTTTTGCCATGGGATGATGCAGCAAGAAGTCTTGCAAAATGCTGGCCTCTTGATCTTGGTCTTCCCGGTCTCCAGAACTGTGAGAAAATAAATTTCTTCTTATTACAAATTACCTAGTCTGTCGTATTCTGTTATAGCAGCAAAAAACAGGCTGAGAGAGGAAGCAACAATGATGGTTAAGTTTGGTGAATATTTTTGTCTTTTTTATTTTATGTGTACATCTGTGAGTGTGTGTGTGTGTGCATGTGTTTCAAAATTTTTGTGTTTCGGTTTATGAACTTGGTAATTTCTCTTTTTAAAAAATATGTTATATAATAACTATCTCATAATGATAATGTGATAATTTCATTTACTAGTAACTCTGAATTATAGCCCTCACTATCTTCACCTGTGATGGAAATAAAAATATAGCCTGGGATGTCAAATCTATCATGAAAACTTTCAAATATATGGTAAACTAACACAGAAACTTTCAAATATGTGGACTTTAAGTTTTAATTACACACAAAAGATATTGTGTGTAATTGACATACTGCTATTCACACTCCTATGCATTATTTGTCTATTAAATAAACCTGTATTAAAAATCCAAACCTTTGTTCCAATGTATTTTTTTCTTCTAGGAAAGAAAGAGGAGTTCAAATTAAGATCCCATTCACATGACAATCTAAAGAAAACATGTAACTATTACTTCCACGGTAGGCTTTCAGACTTCTGTGTTTGCAAAATGCTTTTCCAGAATTTGAGCATTACTTTCTTTCCTAGCATACATTCCATCAAAGACAATTTCTTTAATTTGTAGGAACAGGGTAATGTTATCCTGAATTTGCTATTCATCAGAATATTGCATAATAGAAATGATACATGATAATCAGAGTTTCTAAATTACAATTAGAATCCCATTCTATCCTATTTTCTTTGAAAAGGCATATGCATGCTTTTTGTCTTCCTATTGATTTCATTCTCTCCAAGAAGACATAAAAGAAGTTGAGGTTATTATGTTTCACCTCTTTTAGCTGTTATGCTGGCTTCTTTTGCAACCAGAGAAATCTGGGTGATTGTGGCTTACTACAATTAGATGAATATATAAGCATCTTTACTATCCTAAGTCTCCTCATAAAAGTTTAAAATAAAAACTGTAGTATACTCATTACTATAGTATTCAATGGAGAGCTTCTGTAGAAAATATTACCAACATCTAATTAAGTAAAAATATAACCAAAAGAAACAATGCACCAGTACTTCTCTGAAAGTCAAGCAGTTGTTATAGTGAACACTGTCCATTGAATGCAATCTCTGTATAAACTAAAGTTTTATAATTGGTCACATGTTGTCTAGTTATGCATAAACAAAATGGAGACATCTCTCTCTCTCACTTAAACGTTCAGTAGGCATGTTTCTTCTATCCTGTGGATTTCTCCCTTTGTGGAGTGTCTCCCTCTTATGCACGATCTGAAGAGTTGCTAGCCTAATAACCCTGCAGTCTAACCAGCATAGAAGAGAAAAGAGGTCGTAGAAGAACATTCACCCTCTGTTTATGGCCCTGACCCAGAAGTTGCTTATGTCACATTCTTTCACATTCCATTGGCTGGAACATCTCCCTATGGTCATAGCTAGCTAGAACAAAGGTCTGAAAATGTCATAATTTCCTCTGTTTTTCCTCCTCCTCTGCCTTCTCTTCCTATTTTATCTTTTACTCTTTTACTGGGGAGAGATGGCTGAAAAAAAATTAGAGTGTTTACTACAATGAAATAGAATGGAAAATAAATATTGGGAGATAATGAAACAATCACTACTGTAGTCTTATTAAAAACGTATTAACTATTCTATTCTGAAAAGCTGTGTAAATTGAGTTTCCAGTAAATTTTCAATTAACTAAAATAAATGGATACCAAAGGAAAATATAAATATAAACGGAGACACATAAATTTTCCAGTGTATATGTTTAAGAGGAATCACTTGCGTCTTATTTTCTGAAAATTGCTGTCCAGTTATTTAGATGATTTGATATTTGAAGTGTTTACTTTATTGGATTCTTCTGTAAGAAGTCCATTCTTATCCCAAGGTAATAATTATTCCATTCTTTTTTCTTCTTTGATATTTGAGTCATCAATCATCTATAATTTATTTTAGAGAATAAATTATGTACCTGGTTTTATGTTTTCTTCAAATATTGAGTAGTTTCTCTAAAATCTTCTATAGATTGATGGTTTAATTTCTGTCATATACATTTAATTATCTTTTCTTTCATTCATTAAATACTTTTTTTTATCAAATACTTATTAAGCACTGTTATATGTGGTGAGCATACAACAAGCGTTAAAATATCTGTTTTAAAAGCACAAACACTTTAAGGAGGTCAACTTTTAAAAATATCAGATAACGAAAAGTGCAATAATAATAAAAAAGTTCAAGTATTTCTGTACTTCATATTTTTATCAATTAGCTTACTTGCCTTTTCTTGTGTATATAATTATTGCTATACTTTTCAGGGCAAAATGCAGAATATATGGGGCATTTACTTTCTTTTTCTTTTTAAATTTTTCTTGGGTATTTGTTGATATTTATTCTTTTGCATAAGGTATTCATTTTCATAAAATATGAAAATAAATATTTAAAACTAAGATCTGAGTCATACTAAATTTTAGTTTAGTGGGAAATATTTACAGATTTTTAAAAGTTAAGTTTTTCCATTTATAAACATGACATCTTATTCACTTAAAATTGACAATTAATAGTTTAGAAATTTTATACAAACGGTCTCTTTTTTTAAGTTAATTAGTTGTTGTCTAAAATCATTTCTATATTTTCTAGTCATTATTTTGATGTGCCAAGACTATGTTATTTTTTAGAGACAATCTTATATCTGGCAAATTTTATGAAGTCTCTTATTAGTTCTAATGATTTCTTAACTCAAATGGAATATTCTAACTAAACGAGTAGCTATCATATTGTGTTGGCCAACCATTTAGGTAATGAGTTTTCTTTGAGACTTAGCAGTACAGTTGAAGGAAGATATAATGATTGTGTTTTTTATTGTGTCTCAGATGTTCAATTATGGCTATTCAGAATTTTCTAATATTTCTCCTATTAGTTTTGATAACTTATGGTTTCAAGTTGCTGTCTATTTTATTGAGTTTGTCGAATTTATAGGCAGAAATATTATCTTTCTATTATTCTTTTGATAGTTATTGGATCTTTACAAATGCCTTTGATTATTTTCTTAGTTTTGATAATTTGTATTTTCTCCCTTTTTATTTTGATTAGTCAGGCGAAAGGTTCAAAAATTTTATTATTCTTTTCAATGAAGCCAGTTTAGTTTTGTTGATTTTCTCTATTGACTGTACACTTTCTATTTAATTAATTTCTGCTCTTGGTTTTTTGTTTGTTTGTTTTTTTTTTTGAGATGGAGTCTTGCTCTCATTGTCCAGGCTGGAGTGCAATGGTGTGATCTCCACTCACTGCAACCTCCACCTCCCGGGTTCAAGCAATTCCCCTGCCTCAGCCTCCGAGTATCTGGGATTACAGGCATCTGCTACCACACCCAGCTAATTTTTTGTATTTTTAGTAGAGATGGGGTTTCACCATGTTGGCCAGGCTGGTCTTGAACTCCTGACCTCTGGTGATCTGCCCACCTCAGCCTCTCAAAGTGCTGGGATTACAGGCATGAGCTGCCATGCCCTGTCTCGTGTTTTTAATATTTTCTTTGTTTTATTCAGTTTGAGAATAATTTTCTCTTGCTTTTCTAAGTTTTTATGGTGGAGGCTTATATTACTGATTTTAGCCTTTTTTCTTATTTTCTAATATAAACATCTCAAAGTTATAAGTCTCCCTCTAGATATGCTTTAGCTACACCCCAGATATTTTTATAAACAGATGGACCTCAGATTACAATTGTTCTACTTACGATTTTTCAACCTTACAATGGCAAGAAAACAATATGCATTCAGTAGATACTGTACTTCAAGTACCCATACAACCATTTTCTTTTCACTTTCACTATAGTATTCAATAAATTACATGAGATTTTGATAATTTATTATGAAATAGGCTTTGTGTTAAATGATTTTGTACAACCATGTGCTAATGTATGTATTCTAAGCATGTGTGATGTAGGCTAGACTAAGCTATGATGCTTAGTAGGTTATGTGTATTAAATGCGTTTCAACTTACGATGGGTTTATCAGGGTACAACCCCATCATAAGTCAAGGATCATCTAAACTGAGTTGTAATAATCACGCGATACAAATATGTTCTTATTTCTAGATTTAAACCTTCAAGTACATATTATTTACACAAACATTTTTATATTTCTGAACATATCAATACAGAATTTATATATATTTCTATTGATTATTAATATAATTCCACTGTGATTGGATAATAAATTATGTATATTGATATTGTTTACATTTATTGAGATTTGTTTCACGGCCTATCACATTGTCTTCATTGGTAATTACCTCCATGTTCCTTTACAAATGTGTTTACATTTAGCATAATTACAGATATGGTTGTGAGATTTAGTTATAATTCTTGAGAGCTGTTTTTAATTTATCTCTTCACTTGTTTGTTATTTTTTCTCTTATCTTGCCATATTTATACTATTTACTAGTATTCCACTTTGTCATCTATTTGTTTATTATAAATTTTTTTTGGTTTTTGTTTTCTTAATGAGTTCTCTAGGTTAGTGCTATCGATCAGATTATTTACTAGTATTCCATTTTATCATCTATTTATTTATTATAAATATCTTTTTGGTTTTTGTTTCCTTAGTGAATTATCCAGGGTAGTGCTTTCTACTAGACCATTCAATGATGGTAGAAATGTTTCATATCACCTTTACCCAATTTAGTAGTCAGTAGCCACATGTGACCATTGAGCACATGTGCAACAGAGAAACTAAAATTATAATTTAATTTGTTAATTAATTTAAATTAAATTAACTTAACTACATGTGGCTAGTGGCTACCATATAAATTGTGCAGCTCTAGGATATGCAATCTCATCTTTTAACTTATTACAGTCTTCCACAAAATAATATCATACCATTTGCATATCATTTAAGATTACTGCATAGTATAACTCCATTTTTCTCATGTTCCATTTTTTTGTGCTGTTATTTTAATATATTTTATTCTGCATATCTTAGAATATATAATATATTGCTTTTTTTTGCTTTCAATATTAATTATCTGGCTGGGTACGATGGCTTATGCCTGTAACCCCAGCACTTTGGGAGGCCGAGTCAGGCAGATGACTTGAGGTCAGAAGTTCAAGACCAGCCTGGCCAACATGGTGAAACCCCTTCTTTACAAAAAACACAAAAATCAGCCAGGAGAGGTGTGACTTGCCTGTGATTCCAGCTACTCAGGAGGCTGACATATGAGAATTGGTTGAACCTGGGAGGAGGAGGTTGCTGTGAGCAGAGATTGTGCCACTGCACTCCAGCCTGGGTGACAAAGCAAGACTCTGCCTCAAAATATATATATATGTTCAATTATCTGTTATAGAAATTAATAAAAGAAACAAAAACATTTTTATATTCACAGATAAATGGCATTTCTATTCTTGAAGAATGTTCTCTATTAATTTAAATTCTAATTAGAAGTTTTCTTTTATTTTCACACAATAATATCAGCAGTGTGGGTTTGGTACAGGTTACAGGTACAAGTAATATAGCTAGATTAGATTTTAGCAGAGCCTTGAAAACCTGAAAAGGCTTAACACATGGTTATTTAAGGAAAGAAGGTTCCAGACAGTGGGCATATTTAGAAAGAATATTTAGGAGAAGAATGTCCTAGGCAGAGGAAAAATCTAAGTCCCTTAGCCAGGAGCATGAGTGACCCTTTCACGGAATAGCAAGGAAGACTGTTCTGCTAAAACCAAATGGATGAAGCAAAGTTAGGAGTGGAAGTCAAGGTGTTGGGATCATTCAGGACCCTGTAGGCTTTTAAAAAACACTGGCTTTTATTCTGAGTAAAATAGGGAGCTGTTTCAGACATTTAAGAGCAGAGTGACATAAAACGGTTTAAGTTTTAAAAGTACACATTTCTTGGAATAAACGGCTCTGAGTAGAGGCCAGGAAACCATTAGGACAACAGATGTTTGTGGCATCGGCAAAGGTGATGGCAGTAACATGGTGAGAAGTGGTTAGATTTTAGATATATGCTGCAGAATTTCCTAGTGGATTGTATGTGTCTTATGGAAATAGAGGGAAGTCACTGGAAGGATGGTATATCCATCAATTAGTTGGGTAAGTTAAGAGAATAAGGAGTTTTGAGGAAATCAGGTGTGCAGTTTGGGACATATTAAATTTGGGAAGTCTACTTAGATCTTAGTAAAGGTATCAAGTAAATAAATATCTGGAGTTTGGGAGAGAGATGTGGTCTGATGGTGTGAATTTGAGGATTCTCACCAGATAGAGGATATTTAGCTACCAAGATGAATTAGTTGCCATGGAAGTGAGTATAGATCAAAAAACAAAAAAAAATCAAAGGCTATTACACTCTAATATTAAAACATCTTGATGAAAAAGTGGGAAGCAGCAGAGAGGTTTGAGGAGAGACCAGGGAATTAGGAGGACAACCACACAGCTGGGTCAAATGATGGCTGCCAGGTCAAGGACTGACAATGAACTGTTGGGTTTGGCAACAAAAGAGAGCATTGCTGAATTGGTGAAATTCATTAGAGCAACTACAGGGAAGTGGTAAGGGTGAAACTCGGACTTAAGAGAGAATAGGAGAAGAGATAGTGTAGTTCATAAAAATGACAACTATTTCTAGGAATTTTGCTCTAATGGGGAAGAGATTTCGCTCTGAAATTCAAATGGACTTGGTGAGAAAGACGCTGTTAAGGTTGTTTTTAAGTAGTGAAAAACCTAAGTGTTTTGAATATTTATGATAATGTTTCTACTGGGAGCAAAAAAAAAATTAAAAAAAATTAGTAATTGTTAGAGGTATGTCTTCAGGTAGTGAAGAATGAATTTGATGAATTCGATTTAATGTACAAGTGGCATAATTTGGGAGAAGTTTAAAAGCCCACCCTTTAACTTCTGTCTTTAATTTGAATTCTGCATGTTTTGTTGGGGTGGCATCTCAAGTCGAAGATTTTCAATTGCTATAATCTCTCCCTGTTTGATTTCATCCCCACAGGGTATTCTTGGACCTTGGGGAATTATCTGTTACTACTAATTCCCAAGAGATACTTTTTACATTTTATCACTTTTGTTTAAATCAGCTATCAGTATGTATATGATGAGATGATTGGTCAAGAGATTGGGCTGATCCATTTGACTGAACCTAATAACTGTTGTTCACTGCCCCCAGTCCAAGCAGGGCTCTGGAGGGAACTTGCACTATGTTCACGCTGTGATGTGGGTGGATTGTTTTATTTTGTTTTGTTTTTATCTGACTTGAAGTAGAAATAGGAAAATCATCATCTACTTAAGGCAATGTAGAAAAAAATAAAATGAGCACATTAAGAAATTTGTCCTCATGCGTATCATTAGCCTGCTAATCAGCCTCACTTTAGGATAACTGCAACTTAAGTCGCTAGCAATTTATCAGTTTTTATGCTTATTATTTGGATTCTTCAACCTTCTTATAACTTTTGAGGCACCTCTGGTGCTGTTACGGAGAGATCAGCCATAGCCTGTGTTGTTTCATCATCTTGTTTCATTACAAATATTTTAGAAAGTAATCTTTACATTCTTTACATTTTTAGCCACCACATTCAGATATTCATAATCAGTTATATTTTCCTTATTAAATATAAAAAAGCAAAATCTTATTGCAATTTAATGTGAATTTATAATAACAAATAATTCTTGATATGCAATAACTTTACCCCATTTGTTTCATTCAGGGTGACACAAGTGCTGTTCAGATGTAAATACACAGTCTTAAACCTTTGGGAAGTATGCAGCCACACTGACAACCATTTGGACATGTGTTATAGTGAACATCTTTAATGAAAATGCTAGTTTTTTGGAGTATTGCAAATTCCTTCTCTTGTAAAAATTCTTTGTTAAATTAATAGTGCTTCTGAGGGATACAACTTTCAAATTATTTTCTTGGAACTTGAGCTTGGCTGAATGATGAAGAATTGACTGCTGAGTATAACTGTTCAAAGTAGACTTTTGGTGCTTTCATTTGGGTTTACTATGAAACCAAACAAACAAAAAAAAAGTTGTGAAACAATGTGCCAAAATTAAGGGAAATGTGATGGGAGCAGCTCCATGATTCCTCCCTAGAGATGCACAGAGGCACTTACAGTGTAACCATCACAGCAATAAAATATTCTGCATTCCCTTTCTTACACTATGCCAGCCATTGTTGGAGGTGTTCCTCCACCATGGTAACTGTTGCCATGGAGACCACCAGCATTACTAATGGAGACTCCACCTGCCAAGCACCATTTCTCCAGTGTGACCCCTCTTAGAAGCTCACTTTTGAGGGAGGAGAAATTGCCTGGTCATCATTGTAAACTCTTTTAGGGAACTTTAAAGAGAATAGGACTAGATTATCCTGGAACCTAAGACCTTGATTCGCAGGTTCCAGCTATTTTACATTGGTTTGTTATCAGGAGCATTTTGTTTCGTTTTTTCAAATTCCTATGTCCGTGCTTCAGATAAGACCGAGTAAATCTCAGCTTCCTGGTGTCAGTTTAAGAATTGCTTTTATTTATTTACCTTGTAAATCTGTATATTGGTCTGGAGTACCTAAGTGAAATGAACAGACAAATGACCTTGGTTACATTAAAAACTTTCGAGAACTCTGCTTCTTAAACTATCCCTTGTGAGGTATCAGTTTTCCCCATTCATCACAAACTAAAACTTTCATAAAATACAATGAAAAAATGACCAGAAAAATGAAACAAATAAAAAGGCATAGAAAATACAAACCACATTTTCATTATAAGATTAAGTAGATATGAAATTACTCTGAGAAGTTGTTCAAAAGTTTTAAAAAAAGTTACTCTCAATTATTGCACTATCTCCATTTAGACTGTTAGACATCAGTTTAGGGATGAAAACTGGCCCCCTGCCTTCATTTTGAGTAGTCCTCAAGTGTTAAGTTTGCTCATCCATCAAGTGCATAAAATACTACCTATACCTCCTTATTCAGAGGGTCAAGAGAGAGAATAAGTTAGAGAGAAATGAAAAACCATTAATTTTAAGATAAATGTAAGAATTTATCTTTACATTTTTTTAGTGGTTAGCATAATACCATGTAATGAGACCAACACTGTTTTGAAACACAAACTAAAACAAAATTTTCAGAGAGTGTACTGGTACATTTTGTTTGTCTGTGTAAATAACTTTCAGTGTTTTTTCCCTCAAACTGTCAGATGTCACACTGGAATTCTGCCATCAACATGTGACACTCAGCCAGCTAGCGGTGACAATCCAAGACGTTAACTACAAAGCTGACCTGACTAGCATAAAAATCTTGGCTTCACAGTATACTTTCTAAGAAGAAAGAACAGAATTATCCCAAATTGCTTTGTTACATCATCTATAGTACACTGGATGGGAGGCAGCGAAATATTAATTTTTAAGTGATTCTTTCCTAAAAGAAGAAAACAAATTTATTTTCGCGTAAGTGGGAAAGAGAGCTGTTATTAATGGAAGATGTTATTAATGGAAGACTAATACAGAAAAATGCTGAAATCATTTTTCATTCTGGATGGAAATTTACTTAAGAAACCTTTGCAAATGAAACAAACCTTCAGAAAGCTGAAATATGCTGGGCGTGTTGGCTCACGCCTGTAATCCCATCACTTTGGGAGGCTGAGACCGGTGCATCACTTGAGGTCAGGAGTTCGAGACAAGCCTGGCCAACATGGTGAAACCCTGCCTCTAGTAAAAACGCAAAAATTAGCCAGGTGTAGTGGTGCGCACCTGTAACCCCGGCTACTTGGGAGGCTGAGGAATGAGAATCACTTGAACCTGGGAGACGGAGGTTGCAGTGAGCCGAGATCCTACCTCTGCACTCCAGCCTGGGCTACAGAGTGAGACTCCGTCTCAAAAAAAAAAAAAAAAAAAAAGAAAGCTGAAATATAGGTAGTGGTTTAATTAATTAATTAATTAATTAATTAACTCTTTTTGAGACAAGATCTTGCTTTGTGACACAGGCTGGAGTGCAGTGGCGTGATCATAGCTTACTGCAGACTTGAACTCCTAGGCTCAAGTGATCCTGCCTCATCCTCCTGAGTAGCTAAGACTATAGTTGTGTGCCACCAGGCTGGGCTTAATTTTTGATATTCAAGTATTCTAAAATCAAAAATAAAATAAAGATAATTTTAAATAAATTTAATTGTTTGTGCATTTGAGAAAATTACCTAGAAATTCGAAAGGTTTCCTTTAGCTTAAAATTTATATAGTTTAAGGCACCTAAAGTTGCATTAAATCAGAATTATAAATTGCTATATGAATCTTTTGATATGACACAAGGGTTTTTTCCTAAATTCAATAAATTAAAATAAATTTTAGAAATTTTGGTGAAAATAATGACGCATAAGTAAATAATTCAAAATTCCCTTTATTATTTTTAATTTTTAAATTTTAGATTCAAGAGGTACATGTGCTTGTTTGTTATATGGGCATATTGCACACTGGTGAAGATCGGCCTTCTAGTAACCCATTACCCAGATAGCGAACATCGTACCCAATATGTAATTTTCAACCCTCTCCCCTCTCCCGCCCTTTTGGAGTCCCCAGTATCTATTTTCATTGCCATGTCCATATGTACACATTCTTTATCTCCTACTTATAGTCCCCACTTATAAGTGAGAACATGTAGTATTTAGTTTTCTATTTTTGAGTTTGTTCACTTAAGTTAATGATCTCCAGCTCTATCCATCTTGCTGCAAAGGACATAATTTTATTTTTTTTATGGCTGTGTAGTATTCATAGTGTGTGTATACACACATATATGCATATATACACATTGTATATATATGTTTGTGTACATATATATTCATGTGATATCACATGTGATATGCACATAGATATGACATTTTCTTTTACTAGTTAACCATTGATGGACACTTAGGTTGGTTCCGTGACTTTGCTATTGTGAATAGTACTGCGATGAACATACGAGTACAGGTGTCCTTTGATATAATGATGTCTTTGAGTAAATGATTTTCATTTGAGTAAAAGGAGTATAAATCATATCAAAAGGACACCTAGGATTTCTGGGTTGAATGGCAGATCTATTTTTAGTTCTTTGAGAAATCACTATACTATTTTCCATAAAAGTTGAACAAATTTACATTCCCACCAACAATGTATGAGCATTCCCTTTTCTCTGCCTCCATGCCAACATCTATTGTTCTTTTACTTTTTAGTAAAAGCCATTCTGACTGATGTAAGATGATATCTCATTGTGCCTTTAATTTGCATTTCTCTGATGATTCGTGATATTGAGCATCTTTTTTTTTTTCTTTTATTTTTTTTTCTTTTATTATTATTATTATTATTATCATTATTATACTTTAGGTTTTATGGTACATGTGCGCATCTTTTTTTAGTATGTTTGTTGGCTCCTTCTTACATTTCTTCTTTTGAGAAATATCTATTTGGGTACTTTGTGCTGCTTTTAATGGGGTTGTTTGCTTTTTTCTTGTTGAATTGTTTTCCTTCCTTATAGATTCTGGATATTAGTCCTTTGTCAGAGGCATAATTTACAAATATTTTCTCCCATTCTGTAGGTTGTTTATCCTGTTGATTATTTATTTTGCTGTGCAGAAGCTTTTTAGTTTAACTCGCAATTGCCTATTTTGTTTTTGTTGCATTTGCTTTTGGGGTTTAGTATCATAAATTCCTTGCCTAGGCCAATGAACAGAAGAATGTTTCCTAGGTTTTCTTCTAGGAATTTTATAGTTTCAGGTCTTACATTTAAGTTTTTTAATGCATCTCAAGTTAATTTTTGTACATGGTGAAAAACAACGGTCATTTCATTCTTTCGCATATGGCTACCTAATTTTCCTGGTGCCATTTATTGAATAGGGTGTCCTTGCCCCATCATTTATTTTTTGTCAATTTAATTGCAGATCAGTTGGTTACAGGTAAATGGATACAGAGACCAATGGAATTGAACAAAATTATTTTTAATCTGATGGAAAACCTGACATTTCTCATCAGGAAGGAATGTGTCAAAATCAATATGGGCATGTTAATGAAGTAAAAGTGTTCAGAGAGAAAGTTTACTGTTTTTATTAACATGGAATAAAGAACTGTTACATTGAAGCAAATTGTCTTACATATAATATACATAAGAAAATGGAGAGGAAAGATCTGATGATAAAGAGAGTATTACTAGAGCATATATGGATGGAAAATACAAGGGAAGTTGTTGCCCAAAAGACCACCAGGATGGCTATATAGTAGAAAAGGGAGCTTTATTGCAACATAGGTTTGCAAGCCTGAAAGAAAAAGTTTCCACTGTGCACCATAGGTGTTCTCTTTTTGAAGAATGGAAAGAAAAGTTGGGTTTTATTTCGCACAGGGCCTGCATCACATATTTTCAGAAGGTTTGGGGAAAAAGCTATACATATTTATGAGAGGAGCAGTGTGCATGCATAATGGATAAACATGCAGGTAACATACATCTCATTTTCACTTTAGAGTTAGTTTAGCAATAAAATGATGTGGAATATGGCTCTTTACATCGAAAGGTGTACTATAAAATACAATGATGGTTTGCGTACAGCCTCTGTAAACTGGCTGACACTGGCTTAAGGTCCAAATTACTTATCAGGGAACAATATTTGTGGGGCCAGTTTTCTGTCAAATCAGAGTTTTAGTGGTCCAGGTTGTAAATCACACTTAGGATAATTTGTCTGATCTCTCCTATTGTTAGGGAGTTTAGTGAGAATTTAGAGATTTGCCATGACTGTGAGGCCTTGAACCCTTGACCCATAGGTAATTTTTTTTAACCTTAGGGTCTATCTTAGTTGATATAGGTCTCCCATATCACAAGAAAATAACACTACACACATTTAATTTTTTTTTTTTTTGCTAAGGACCAAATGTTTGTGTCTCCCCAAAATTTACACGTTGATATGCTTGCCCTTTAATGTGATGGTATCAGAAGATAGGAGCTTTGGGAGATAATTAGGTCATAAAAATACAATCTTTCATGAAAGAGAATAGTGCCCTCGTAAAGGAGACCAAGAGAGCTCCCCTATTCCTTGTCTTCTGCCATGTGGGAACACAGATAGAAGAAGATGGTCATCTATCAACCATGAAGTTGGCTCTTACCAGAACTCGACCACAATGGCATCCTGATCTTAAATTTCCAGATTCAAAATTGTGAGAAATAAATTTCTGTTGTTAGAAGCCACAGAGTCTAAGGTACTTTGTTGTAGCAACACAAATTGACTAAGGTAATATTAAACTTCTGCTTATGGTCTACTTTTAGCAACCAAAACTCAAAAGCAATCTATTAAAAAACTGATTTTTAGTTTAACATTGTTTCTCTTCCTTCTGATATACCATTAATAGTTTGATTGAATGTTAATTCCTTTAACTTATATTTCATAAACTAAAATAAGTTTAGCACAAAATAATTTTTGCATGAATAAAGCAATGCTCATTGAAAGCTTGCTTTCCGTAAGACTTGATATCAGCCCTTTCATTCTCAAATATGAGATACTGCCACACTGGATAATGAAGAGAAAGGAGCTTTGAAATTCATTATTTCGCACCATCAAAAATTGCATGTAACTTCTACATTAGCCCATGACTAATGCTTCTGAGAAGGCCTTTGTGTACTGGAGAGTTTAATGTTAGTCTTTTTACTACCTGATATTTGTAGCTAAAAATTTTTTTTTCCAAGTAAAATTTTTTGGAGATATGTATCAACTGATAGAAGTATGCAAAGTTGATGACCTTCTAAAATTGTAAGACAGGCCTTAATAAAATATCTTAACAATATTGCTTAATTCAACACTAAATTAATTAATTTAAAATGTAGAACTTTTAAATAAATAAATATATACATATTATATATTATTAAATTACATATAATAAACTATATTTTGTATACTATTTATTATTGTATATATAATAACAATTTCAAGCATTGCTCTTCAAATGACATCAATAGACTTTTGAAAGCATTAAAAATATATCATAAACTTGAAATACATGTGTCAACATTATAGGTAATATAGTTTTAGGCATTTTAACATTTGACACAATACAAAACAGAAATAAGGCTTAATGAAATAAGATTCTTTAGAATATCTTCCTAATCTGAGTTAAAGTCATCAAAGAAGATGCCCCTGGGCCTAATCTCTCAGTGTAACAACACTTGAAAGATTCTTTAATTCAGAATTTTATGAACTCAGAGGATGTTTAAAAGAAAATAACTAAATCATTGTTTTGCAATTTTTGTTATGTTATTTTTAACACAGAATTTACTTAAAATAAACACATATAATCTTTAAAAGATGTAAAGTATATTTCTAAGACCTTTATATCTTCCATCTTTAGAGAAATAGTGAAAATGTGGCTAACTGAAAAGTTTATTTTACTTTCTATTTTTCTTTTTTCTTTGTTTTGTTTAGTAGCTGCTTACTTTTCTTATGTTCTGCACAATTGTCAAGCAAAATGATGTTTTCAGTTTTTTTATTATCAAGTCCACTTTCTAGATTTCTGTTGACCCATGTGTCAAAGTTTAGTATATTTTTTATCATTTGTATGAACAGAGCAAGTTTGATTTTGGCAATGAATCTGACAAAATGCCAAACATTATTTATTTATTCATAAGGAATGACTTTTCCTTCATTCATATTACTATGTACCTGTCTCTAATCTCAGTTCTACAATTACATATATAGGGTGATTTATTTCATAACATTGAGTATATTTTCTTCTACTTTCTGTAAGAATAGCTTCCTGATTGGGGAAGATAATCTTTTTTTAGCAGAAATACAAAATTCAGAAACATTCTATGTCACAACTTTAATCATTCTTCAATTAAAAAATTAGAAATTTATGTTGGATGTGGTAGCTCATAATTGTTCATTGTCAGCCATTTCATACTCAAATTTCTGTTTGCTACATGTATTAGGCCATTGCTATAAAGAAATAGCTGAGGCTGGGTAATTTATTTAAAACAGAGGTTTAATTGGCTCCTGGTTCTGCAGGCTGTACAGGAAGCATTGCACTAGCATCTGCTCAACTTCTGATAAGGCCTCAGGGAGTTTTTGCTTTCAAGATAGAAGGCAAAGAGGAGCAGGCATGTCACATAGCAAGAGAGTAAGAGACAGAAAGGGAGGTGCTAGGCTTCTTTGTAAACAACCAATCTCACATGAACTAATTACTGTGGGGAGGGCACCAAGCCATTCATGAGGGTTGTGCCCCTATGACCCAAACACCTCCCACCAGGCCCCACCTCCAACACTGGAGATTACATTTCACCATAAAATTTGGAGAGGACAAACATCCAAACTATATTATTCCACCCCACCCCCCTGAATCTCATGTTCTTCTCACCTTGCAAAATACAATCATGCCTTCCCAACAGTCCCTGAAAGTCTTAACTCATCCAGCATTGCTCGAAAGTACCTGACAGAGCAGGAGCATCGCCGTCTTGGACAAGCCCCTCATTCTAAAGTTCACCTTAATAAAAAACTGCCTAAATCCAAAGGGCTGTAGCCTAATGGCTAAGGTCAGCATGACCATTAACCAAAAATAACATCTCCAACCAGAAACATTCCAAACTCCTCCCCGACCAGCGACATGCTAGCCCTGAGATAAATCCCCCTCCAGCACGGAAGATGCTGGCCCCAAGACAACCCCCATCCAAGCCCCTCTCTAGGCCGGAAAGATGTCTGCCCCAAGATAACCTCCCCTCCTCCCAGAAAGATTCCAACCCCACCATAAATTTCTCCACACACATAAACATTCCAAGCTTCTGATAAGCCCCCTCACCCTAAAACTAATATATACTCTTAGTCTGTAAGAGAAAGTGCTCCTGACCGAAATCAGCCAGAAGCACCTCTCAGGTTTTATCTAAAGAAAACCTGTCTTTAATTGCCAGCTGCATTTCATGTTTATTTTCTCTTTTTTTAAGTCTTACAGTACAAAGTTCAAAGTCATCTGATAATCAAGTTCCTTCTGCCTATGAGCATGTAAAATAAAAAACAAGTTATTTACTTCCAAGATGCAATAGTGATACAAGCATTGGGTAAACATTTCCATTTCAAAAGGGGATACTGGACAGAAGGAAGGGGCAATAGGCTCCACACACATCTGAAACCCAGCAGGGCAGACATTAAATCTTAAAGTTCCAAAATAATCTCCTTTGACTCCAAGTCCCACATCTAGGGCACACTGGTGTGAGGGGTGGGCTCCCAAGGCCCTTGGGCAGCTCTGCCCCTAAGGCTTTGCATGGTGCAGCCCCTGCCCCAGCCTGTTCTTATGGGTTGGAATTGAGTGCCTGTGGTTTTTCCAGGCTTAGGGTGCAAGCTACCAGTGGCTCTACCCTTCTTGGGTCTGGTGTGTAGTGGCTGTCTTCCTCCAGCTCCACTAGCAGTGTCCTGGTGGGAACTCTCTGTGGGTGCTCCAAACCCTCATTTTCCCTAGGCACTGCCCTGGAAAAATTTCTCTGTGGGAGCTCCATCCTTATGGCAGGCTTCTCCTCAGGCACCCAGGCTTTTCCATACTTCCTCTGAAATCTAGGGAGAAGCTGCCAAGGCTTCTTCACTTTCGTACACCGTCAGGCTTAACACCGCGTGAAAACTGTCAAGGCTTACAGTGGCTTGGCTCTCTCAAGCAGCAGCCTGAGCTGTACCTGAGGACCTCTGAGCCATGGCTGGAGTTGGAGCATCTGGAATGTGAGGATCAGTGCGCTGAGGCTAAGCAGGCAGTGGCGCCCTGGGCGTGGCCCTTGAAACCATTCTTTCTTCCTAGGCTTCTGGGCCTGTGATGGGAGGGGCTGCATCAATGATCTCTGGTGAAAAACCTGAAACACCTTTAGGTTTTTCTCCATTGTCCTAAGTGTTAGCCTTTGGCTCCCTTTTAGTCATGCTAATTTCTCTAGCAAGTGGTTGTTCCCAGCCTGCCTGTATTTCTCTCCCGAAAATGCTTTTTTTTTTTTCTGCCACATAACTCTGCTGCAAAATTTCTCAATCACTTAAGCTCTACTTCTCCTTTAAATATAAGTTCCAACTTTAAGTCATTTCTTTGATATCATATCTGATTGTAGCCTATTAGAAGTAGCCAGATAACATCTTGAATGCTTTGCTGCTAAGAAATTTCTTTAGCCAGATACCCTTGGTCATCAATTTTAAGTTCAAACTTCCACAGGTTCCCTAGGGAACAAATACAATGCAGCCAAGTTCTTTGCAAGGGCATAATGAGGGTGACCCCAGTTCCCAACAACTTCCTTATTTCTATCTGAGACCTCATCAGTCTAGCATTCACTGTCCATATTTCTGTCAGCATTTTGGCCACAACCATGTATTTATTCACTAAGAACTTTCCCTCATCCTTCTGCTTTCTTCTGATCCCTCAAAATTCTTCAAACCTCTGCCTGTTACCCAGTTCCAAAGCCACATCTACATCTTTAGGTATTTGTATAGCAACACTGAGATTACCGGTAACAATTTTCTGTATTAGGATACTTTATTACTATAAAGAAATACCTCAGGCTGGGTAATTTATAAGGAAAGAAGGTTTAATTGGCTTGTGGCTCTACAGGCTATACAGGAAGAATGGTGTCTGCATCTGCTCAGCTTCTGATGAGTCCTCAGGGAGTTTTACTTATGGCAGAAGGAAGCAGCCCTGTCAAATGGCAAGAGAGGGAGAGGGATACTTATTAAACAACCAGATCTGGCATGAATTCATTACTGTGGGAAAGACAAGCCATTCATGAGGGAATCTACCCCAATGACACAAACACCTCACAGCAGGCCCTACCTCCAACGCTGGGGATTATATTTCAACATCAGATTTGGAGGGGACATACATCCAAGCTATATCAGTACAATCTGATGAAAATCATGATGTAGAAACATTTATTTAAATGCATGTTTAACTATTGAAAAATGTATTACATATCAATTATATTGCTAAGTGTTTAACTTGTTACTAGTATACTTCCCATTTTATTTAGATTGGCATATTAATTTCCCTGTTATCAAGATATTATGAAGTTCAGGGATTTATTATTAAGAAGTCATAAAGTAAGCGTATTTGTTTTCTGTTGCTGCTGTAATCAATTTTCACAAACTTTGTCACTTAAAACAACATGTATTTATTTTCTTACAGTTTCATAGGTAAGAAGTAGGGTTGCAGAGAGACTTGCTGGACTGTCTACTTAGAGCCTCACAAAATTGTGTTTCCTTCTGAAAGCCCTACTGCCAAATCTGCTTCGTTTCTATTGTTGGCCAGATTCAGTTTGATGTGCAGTTGTGGAACTTAGGTTCCATTTCCTTGATGATTGCCAGCTGGAGCCTTTCTTAGAATCTTAAGACATTTTTGCCCCATCCATTTTAAAATCAGTAATAATGGGTTGACTCCTTCTCATTCCAAATTTCTTTGACTTTTCTTTCTGCTGCATCTCTCTGACTCCAGCCAAGACAGTTATCTGCTTTTGAGAACCCATTTGATTAGTTTGGGCTAGCATGAATGATGGATAATCCAGGATAATCTCCCCATTTTTAAGTCTACAAATCTAATCATACTTTCCAAGATTCCAGGGATTAGCATGTAGAATTTTTTCTTGGAGTCATTCTGCCTACCAGAATTAGTACATAACCTAGCTGGAATTTTATCTTGCTTTCTGATAAAAAAGCACTGGCCTCACTAGGAAGGGAATATTTTCTGAAATTTTAGGAGCCATCTAGTTTTGCTAATTATCATGAAGAAATTAATCCTTCACCTTAAATTTCTGGAACTGAGAAGAGCGGCAATGTTGCAAAATGGCTTTGGGGCTAACTACATTTATCTACCTTTCATTCTCCTTGGCTCACTTTTGTGTTTCAAGCAAATTACCCTGGCACTGAGAGGGGGCAAGAAGCCAACTGGACAAATCTGAGGGAGGGAAAAAAGATGAAAATGGAAACAGAGACCAAATTTTACGATTTCTCACAACCTTTGATTTAGAATAAATTTTTTTTAGCTTAAGAGCATTATTTTCCCACTATGGATACAGATAATTCACAATAGAGATAGTTACCAGTCTATGGCTTGATTTCATAGTCCTAATCATTATACATAAATTTAGTAAAGTAGGGTTAGGTTTCAAGTTCCATTATCCCAGAATGGATGTAATAAAGCAGTAGCCCCAATGTGGAAATTCATTTCAGTCGTTTTTAAGTGCTATCCCTTACGACCTGTAGCTAAGATGAGGGTTAGATTTTTCTATTTAACTTCAAATCATGGAGGCTTGTTTTCTTTCCTTTGTTGGTCTCTTTTTTTTTTTTGAGACATGGTCATAGAAAGAATAGCTTAATTATTATTTTATCAAAAAGAATATTGGGCCCAATATTCAACAGATTAATAATTAGAATATGTTATGTGGTTTGGATTTGTGTCCCCACCCAAATCTCATGTTGAATTGTAACCCCCAGTGTTGGAGGAGGGGCCTGGTGGGAGGTGATTGGATCATGGGGTTGAATTTTCCCCTTGTTGTCCTTGTGAGAGTGAGTTCTTATGAGATCTGGCTGTTTAAAAGTGTGTAGCACCTCCATCTCTCTCTCTCATCTTCCTGCTCCAGCCATGTAAGTCCTGCCTCCTTCCTCTTTTCCTTCTGCCATGATTATAAGTTTTCTGATGCCTCCCAGCCATGCTTCCTGTCAGCCTGTGGAACCCTAGCAAATTAAACCTCTTGTCTTTATAAATTACTCAGCCTCAGGTAGTTCATTATAGCAATGTGAGAACAGACTAACAAAATAAGCTTTAGTAGAATGTTTTTAATCAATAGAAAAATATATTTTGTTTATTACATGTGTAAAACAAAACATATACACTATCTAATCCCTTATTACTAATATATCTATTGTTTATGTTTTACACATAGGAAATACTATAACAATGTTTGACAGAGACAAATTTCAATTTATAGCAGAGTAACTTTTTTATGGTTAAACTTCCAAATTTAGATGAACTTTAAAACTATTTAAGATATAAAATGCAGCTTTCAATCTATAATATAATCTCAAAGCCAGTACTAAAACACACATTATCACATACAGAAATTAACTAGAGAAAAAATACACTTTTAAAAAGTTGTATTTCTAATTGGCAAAAAATTGTACATATTTATGGTATACAATTTAATATTTCAATACATGTATACATTTTGTAACTACCAAATCAAGATAATTGGTGTATTCATCACCTTAAACATTTGAGACAAAATGATTTTTTTAAAAAAATCATATTGCAAAATTTCTGTTCCAAATCTAGCTATATCACTTTTGTAACATATGAATAATCTTAGTAATTCAATAAAAAGAAAGTATAAAAGAGATCTAAATTACTTTCAAATCCATGTATATACAGTAAAAATGTGGAAAATACATACTATTCAAACAGTAAGCATAAAAGAGCTAGAATATATTCATGACAGACAAAGCGAATTTTAAAATATGAAATATTACTTTAAAAAGAAAATTCTTAATGGTAAATGAATACATATTGAAGGATGATATAACATTTATAAATGCATATGCAACTAATTACAGAGTACCAAAATTCTTGAAGTAAACCTCATAGAGTAGAAAAGAGAATTATAGATAATTATAAACTTATATTTCAATAGCTTTATTTCGTAACTAAAAGAACAAGATAATATATTTCTAAGAGCATAAAAGATTAGAGCAACATTTAAAACTAAACTGCCCTAATTAACAACCATGAAATATTCTAACAACTTCAGGATACATATTTGTTCAAGTGAGCATGGTCCATTAACAAATATAAACCACATGCTGTCATAAAATAAGTTCTATTAAATTTGAAGGATTTAAATTTTATGATCTCTGACCACAATGGATTTGAATTACAAATTAATGACAGGAAGAAATTTAGGAAATCCACAGATATATGGAAATTAAAACATTTATAAATAAACCATAGGTAAAAAAATAGAAGACATTAGAAAAATATGTTGAATTAAGTAAGTAAAGACAACTTGGAAACTTACAGCATTTAATGTTTCTACTATGAATAACAGTAACTTGAAGTCAGTACTCTAAGCTTCATCATAAAAATTTTAAGAAGGAAGAACAAATTAAACCCTAAGATAAGCAGATAGAAGAAAGGAAATAATAAAGATCAAGTTAGAAATTGATACAAAAGAAAAAGAAGCAACTAATAAGACAAACATATACCAATGAAACTCAAAATGGTTCTTTAAGAAACATCAATAAATTAAACAAGAGTTTGACTAAATATCAGTTATTTTACTGATATCAGAATAAAAGTGAGGACCTCACCACAGAGCCAATGGCCATTAGTTGGTAAATAAATACGGTAATAAAAAGTTTTTATGTTAATTAACATTGCAACAACTGCTTCAAGAAGAGAGAGAAGACATAAATAGTCCTATATCAATTAAATCAATTTAATTACTCAAAGCACCCCACAAAGTAAAATCTAGTTCTAACTGTATCACTGGTGAATTTTTCAAATCTTTTATATATGAATTTTTTCCAATCTTCCATAATTACTATTTTCAAATACTAATGGACAAAGAAGCTTCTCAGCTTAAGAGAAAAATGTTACCCTGATATCAAAGCCAGTGAATGACATCACACAAAAAGAAAATAGAGTCTAATATCTTTCATGAAGATGAAAAATCATTAACAAAATACTAGGCAATAAAATTCATTCATACATACAAAAGAAAAAATACAACATAATCAAGTGGCATAGGGGTAACATTTGGGGAGGAGAAATGTTCTAAAAACTAATTTTGGTGTTGTTGCATCACTGTACACATTTGCAAAATACACGGGATTGTTTCCTTAGAATATGTGGTTTTGGTTTTACATAAATTACACTTCAAACTAATAAAAATCTTTATAACTACCTAATCATTAATTATAATGTTTTTATTTATATATTTTATGTATTTATTGAGACCAGATCTTGCTCTGTCGCTAAGGCTGGAGTGGAATGGGATGATTATAGTTCACTACAGCCTTGAACTTCTAGGCTCAAGCAATGGTCCCACCTTAGCCTCCCAAATAGCTAAGACTACAGGTGCATGCCACCATGCCAAGGTAATTTTTAATTTTTTTTTTTTCTGGTAGAGATGAGGGTCTCACTATACTGCTCAGGCTGATCTCAAACTCCTGGCCTCAACTGATCTTTCCCTCTTGGCATCCCAAAGCAGTGGAATTACAGGTGTGAGCCACAGTGCCCAGCCCTAATAATTTAAATAGTTTTGAATTTATCATTTTGTTGAGAATTATGGTTAATACCCAGGATGCTTAATGTCATAATTTGTCCAACCTTATAAAAGGTACAACTTCTATAACATGGTAATATATACATTTGTCATTTAATGAAACTGATACTTCAATTAAAAGAAATGATTTTTTCAAACAAAGCAAAATAAAAGATATGCTGATAACAAGGAGAAAAACTTGTAAGACACAGAAAAATTAAAAGAATGATGATTTAGATTATATTTTTAGCAAATATTTATACTCTTTTTCCTTAAGCTTTATGATGATATTATACTTCTTATCTCCATAATGTTGATCTTGCCATATTAGTTGTCATGGTCAATGCAATGTGCATGAATATGACTTTTGCTCCATCCAAGCAGTGGCTTTAAATACTTTTGACAAATTTAAGTAAATTTCAGGCAAAGCAGGTTTTAAGCTATAATTATTAGAAACAGAAACAGATAATTTACAATGATTAGGGTACCATTACACAGAAAGTCACAAAATTCTAGATTTGTAAAATCTAATAACATGGTTTCACTAGATACGAACAGATTCAGCAAAGTTCAAATCTAGGCCTACTCTACATTCATAATGGATGATATTAGCATCTACCTTTCAACTAATGATCGAAAGAGCAGGAAAATTTAAGTAAGGATATAAAAGTTGTCACAAACTTGATTAAGAATATTTATGTCATTGATATAGATTAATAAAACAGAGCATTCAGCAATGACCAAAATACATCTTTCTTTCATCTGGTCAAAGATCGTTTAACAAAATTGATCTTTTCTGGATCACAAAGCAGGACCTGGCATTTCTCAAAGGATGTACATAATTCAGAGTAGATTTTCTGACTACAGTTGAAATCAATAGTACATAAATAACAAGAACAATGATAAGTGAATACTCAGTTTCAGTTAAGATACACACTCTTAAATAATTCATTGGTCAAAGTAGGAATACAATGGAAATTAGAACATTTTAAAACTGAATAAACATAAAAGATGTACAGACTTGGGAAATATGATTAAAACTGTGTTAATGGAGTGGTTAGAGAGAAAATTATGGTCTTAAGTGGATATATTAGAGGTAGGATGCATGAATATTCATCTCAAGACATTAGAACACAAATAGTATGTTAAACCAAAGAAATAAGAGTAAAGAACATGCTGAAGATAAAAGCATAAATAAACGAAAAAATTAAACTGTGTTGAAATAAACCAACAAAGCTAGAAGCAGTTCTTTGAAACAATAAAATGTTTGTACTTCTAAGATGATTAAAGGAAAATATAGACAAAATATGCACTACCAGTGTTACAAAAAGAGGGGCTCATCATTACAAATAATTCAGATATTAAGAATATATTAAAGTATACCATTAACAACTTTGTGTCAACTAATTTGACAATGATTGAAATGGACCACTTCCTAGAAACATACAAATTACCAAAAGTGACACAAGATGTAACTAAAATATAATCACTATTAAATATATTAATTAGATTTATAATGAACATATTTACCCATATAAACTTCCAGAATCAAAGATATTTAATTACTGAACAATCCAAAATATTCTAGGAAAAAAAATACAACAAAACTTTGAACAACTCTTCCCGATACTCAAAAAAAAAAGAACACTACAAACTTGTTTAATGATGCCAGTATAAAACTTAACAAGGAAACATTATAATAGAAGGAAGATTACAACACAATATCTCTCATTATTATAAATGCAAAAAAACTAAACAAAAATTATTAACCAAATCCAGTAATATATGAAAGTACAATATATCATATAAAGTTGGATTCACCCTTGAAGTGTAAAGTTGGTTTATATATAATTCATCACATTATTAATCCTATCACTTTGGGAGGCTGAGGTGGGAGGATTGCTTGAGACTAAGAGTTTGAGACCAGCCTGGGCAACATAGTGAGATCCCCATCCCCACCAAAAAAATTAGCTGCTCAATAGGCTGATATGGGACGATTACTTAAGCCCAGGAATTTAAGGCTGCATGGGCTATGATGGTGCCACCACACTCCAGCCTGGGCAACAGAGCAAGAGTCTGTCTGAAAAAGAAAAAGTACATGCACATGAAACAGAGAGAGAGAGAGAGAGAGAGAGGGAGAGAGATCATATAAATATGTAGTGCCCCAAAATTAAAGCTCCAAAAGGTATCCATGCAAGATTCATAGAATCTGTGAATACTACTGGATACAGGAAAATAAATGATTAAGTTCAGGATGGTGAGAGAAACAAACTGGATTATCTAGGTGGGCCCTAAATCGAATGACATGTACCTTGTAAGAGATAAGCAGGGGGAGATTTAAGAAAGAAACACAGAGGAAAAAGTCATGTGAAGATGAAGGCAGAAATTAGAGTTATAAAGCCAGAAGTCAAGGAATACTAGGAGCCACCCAAAGCTGTAAGAGGCAAGGAAGGATTCTCCTCTAGACCTTTTGAGGATATATGGCCCTAATGATACCTTGATTTCAGGAAACTTCTGGACCCTAGAATTATGAAATAATAAACTTCTATTGTTTTAAGCCACCAAGCTTGTGACAATTTGTTATGGAAGCTCTAGAAAGATAATATAATACAGAGTATCTTTGTAGACACAAAAACATTTGCTGATAAAATTTAGCACCCATTCTTTACAAAAATGGGTGCTGAGAAGACTAGAGAAAAAGTCAACCTCCTTTTCATGAGTACCTAAGAAAAACCCTTGACCAAGCAATGTATTTAATAATAAAATACTGAAAATGTTTTCAAGATTAGTGTTAGTATAAATTGCCCGTTATAACAATTCTCATCGAACATTTTTATCCTACATTAAATTAACTGTTCTAACCAGTGCAATAAGATAAAAAGTAAATGAGAATTGGAATGAAAGAAATAAATTATAAGCACTTGCTGTCAACATGATTGTGTATGTAGAAAGTCCAAAATAATCGAGAGACATCTATTAAAATAGATAGATACATGGACATAGCAAGGTCAATATAAAACAATCAATTGCAATTTTATTTAGCAGTAACTAAGAGAATATTCAATTTAAAAATAAAACTGATAAAATCACTTTGGAAAGCTTTTTAACAGGATTCAGTAAAGTTGAACAAATAACATAAGATCTAGTAATTCCACTCTTAGCTATGTGTGAAGAAGAAATGCATACATATATTTGCCAAAGATGCAATAATTATCATAGAAGCACTATTTTCAGTAGCGAAGAACTAGAAGTAAACTAAATTTCCATTATTATTTTAAAACGATAGTTAATTTATAAAATAGACTATCTGAAAGTAATCATAAATAATGATCTACTGTGACTTACAAAAATAAGTATAATGTATAGGAAAAGGAGTTCCACATCAAGCAGTGAATATTGTTTGATTTCATTCATAATATGTCCCAAAGCAGGCAAAAGTAATTTACAGTGATGAAAAACAGGATAATGACTGCCTTGGGGTTGAGCAGAGAACAGCAGGGGATGGACATCAGATAGCTTCTGAGTTGCTGATAATACTCTTGATTTGTGTGTTGTTTAAATGGACTTTCACTTTGTGAAACTCCTGTATCGTAAAGGAATTAGAGCATATGATATTATGTGATCAATAAGAGCATAAATTAATTCTACAACCAGTAAAAATATATCACAAGAATTTAGGAAGTACAATAGACTAAGGGGAAGCTTTATGTTTGTTCACATTGTGCTACCACCTTGGGGTGCGGGCGAGGGACTGGGGTAATAAAAAACTATACAAGCACAGAGAGAATGTGTCTCTAGATAGAGCTGAGGTGGTTCATAGGACCACAAAATTAAATGTCTTGGTGGGCTGTGACAGCACATTACAGAACTTCCACATAGCCTTGGTGGGGAAGAATAGTGGGAACAGCATGATTCTCCTATTCTGAAAACTCATAACGTTAAGAAAACATATTCGTTGTTACACAAGTGTATCAAATGCAATCAAGTCATTGGATTTCAACCAGGTAATGCTTTTGTTAATTAGCTAGTCTTCACCACTCCACATACTTTAAAACATCATGTTGTGCATAATAAATATATAAGATTTTATCTGTCAATTAAAAAAATTGTCTAAACTTGTATTGTCAACAACCAGAAATTCCATACACACCATGAGGAATTAATGTCTGTCTTGTTGACTATTTTAAATCTAGAGTCTGGCTTGGAGCCTTGAATCAAGTAGAGAGCAGATCCCACTGATTTTCTGCTCCATATCTTATTGGCCCACCTAAGTTTGTCTAGAACTAATGGCTGCTCATAACAAGGGCATCTGGGTGTTTTTCTTCTCTGCCTAAGAACTTTCTCTAGGAGAGAGTGCTTGCTGGGATAAACACAGGCATACTCAAGAGGCAGAGAAAGGTGGCACCTCTGAGGCGATCCTCACTTATGGAATGGAATCAGTGAATAAATGACTCAGCCTTCCATTAGCATTAGGCTCATTCTAAGACATGTTTTACCTGTTATCTCTAACAGTCACTAATTATTAGAGCCTCAATTTTCCTCATTGGAAAATGGATCATTACCATACACCTTACAGTTTAGCTTACTAATTCATTATTTATATTTCTCCGGATCTCAAATAAACTATCTTGACCTAAGTTTTGTCTCAGAAAAATACTTTAAGAAGTGATCCAACTAAGGTAGTAGGTATGATGGCATTCAAACAGAGGAACTCATTGCTATCATCCCACTTCTGATGCTATTATCATCATAGTCCTTCTGATACTAGAAGCAAGCGTCAGAGTACCAGTTACAAACAGGGAAAAAAAGGAGAGAGGAATGTGTACAATAACATAAAATGGGTATTTAGATAAGGCAAAATGAGACAGACTTCTTACATTGCCAATTGTGCTCAGGACTAAAGAAGTTTACAGTGAATAAAATGGAAAGATAAAGGAGTGCATGAAAAAGAAAGTTGCTTTAAAGTTTGTTTTTAAGGGATCCTCCTTGTTTTAGTTGTGACAATTTTTGTGTGACATCTGTTTAAAATGTTTGCCAATAGAATGCTTAGTAATAATCAACAACTTTCCTTTTCTCTAGATTTTCTCTTTGTCTCTTTCCTGGAGGAATGAGAGAGGAGGAGAAAAGAGAAAAAAATCTTTACATTTTAGCGGTTTTCTGAATCAGTACATTATAATACATTTGTAGCAGTAGACGTTAGCTAATTGCATATTGAGGTTATTAGTTTTAACTTGGATAATTTTAATTGTAATATTGCCATGGTAACGCTAGCAAAGGTGACATATTAACTTAATCATGATTGTTGGCATCCAAATATGAATATTTAATCTAGGCATAGCTATGATTATGCGGGCTCCTAATTGCTCACAAAAATTAGTTAGTTTGGTGGTTTCTTAAATCTGACTGTGCAATCTGAAAATTACTTGGACTCCTAGAAAAAGTGATAGTGGTGGGGGAATAATTTTACTAAATCAAAAACTATGTTCCTTAAAAAGACAAAAAATGTTAATGACTGTGAGGAGTTGCTTAATCCTATGTTGAAAAAGTGACTACTTTTAATAATCATTTATCTTTTTTCTTACCATTTAACTGGGATACTGAAAAAAGTAAACTGCTAAAGATAATTTTTTGAAAATCATCAACATATTTTACTGAAATATGACAATTTTACTGGTTTCAAAATGTGCTAAACTTACAAGCTGTTGTTTGTCTCTCACAGAAGAACAACAAAATTTTCCACATTTTAATTAATTATTCTCGTATTTGGAGAAAACTGATTAAATGCTTAAAACAACTGATTCAATAAATTTAAAATTTATAAACAAAATCTATTAAAATGTATAATGATATTTAATTCAGTGTTTGATTATCGTATTCTAGTAAGTTGAAATTTAAAATATGGTACATTTTTATTGCTATTTTTATTACAGATAGAAATTGAATGATACTCTGAGCAGTTAACTGCACAATATAATCTGGGAGAAATTTCAAAACCTGCTCCAATATCTGATCATTGGAATATATAATAGGTACAGAAAAATATATATAGATGTTGAAATATTCATATTCTTCTACCATCTCTCTACCTCAAAAAAAATCAAACAGAAAAACTAGATTCCAATGTTTTGTTGTAGTGATGCAACTGACTATGAACTTACTAACATATTATTTGTTTTATATTATTTGTTTTACATATTCTTATTTTTCATTTAGTTTAAGCCATTACTGGAAAGATATTTTAGTTTTCTCTAAAATCTTCCAATGTTTACGTAGAAGGTAAATTAGTCATAAAATTTATCAAAACCATATTAAAAGTAGAGTTGTCAAATTATCAAGGCAAGAACAGAACAGGTTTAAATTTGTTGCTCTTTTATTTATTCTAGTCTTCAACGTTGCTTTTTTTCAAATTCTTTTCTTTTATTTGTTTTAATAATATAGGCCAACTTTAAAAATATTTTAAAAATTTTATTCTGATATCTAAAGAAATCAAATAATAAATATTTGAGATTATACCCATATCAAATTGTTTTCACTGTCATCAGGTTTATTATACACAAATTTTCAATCCTGTGTTCTTATATGTTCTCAGTTTTGAATTTTGCTCTCCAACCATTTTCTAGATTGGATTTATAAGTGTTTATTTCATAAAACTCTTGTTTCGTTAAATTGTTTCAATTTTCAATACTTACATATCTGTGACTTTTTCAGAACTCACATAGTGACAACTTACTGGGATACAAACTGGGTCTAAAGTTTACTTTCAAATCTCTTCAGAAGCTGTTCAATTATTATATGATTCTTTACATAGAAGAAAAGGCTAAAACAAACCTGAAATTAATGTACTTACTTTTACGTTTGCCTTTTTATGTTTGTTCTTAGGATTAGATTCAAATATATATATTTGAAATAAACCACAAAAATGTGTGTCAATATAAATATTTTATTCTACTATGTAACTTGGTAAGAAATTTTATTCCTGGTTTTAGGGATTTTTTTGGTTTTAGATTTGATATATTTTATTCTATTATATCTGCACTTTTCTAAATGAACTACAGTGTGGAAGACTCAATGTTGTTAAATAGAAACAGTATGGACTCTTAACACCTAAACACGAATTATTAACCATATGAATCTGAACAACAATTTAACCTTCCTGAAGCTCAATGTACTTGGAAGTTATGATATATAGGGATAATATATTTTAAGCAGTGCCTGACCCTGCATGTGTGTGTATGTTTGTGTATATATATGCATTATATATACGTTGTGTATGTATACATAATATACTTCGACAAATGGCTGTATATATGCACTGTATGTGAATACATGGTTGTTATATATAAGTGTACATATAGATATACATAAAGTTATGTGTTGCTTAAGGAGGATACATTCTGAGAGATTCATCTTTAGGTGATTTGTTCATTGTGTAAACATCATAAGAGTATACTTATCACAAAGCTGTTTGATACAGCCTACTACACATCTAAGCTAGATGGTATAGCCTCTTGCTCCTAGACTACAAACCTGTATAGCATGTCACTGCACTGAATACTGTAGGCATTTGTAACATGATGTAAGCATTTGTGTATCTAAGCATATCTATACATACAAAGGTACAATAAAATTATAGTATAAAATCTTTTTTAAATGGCACACCTGTATAGGATGCTTACCATGAAGGGAGCTGGACTGGAAGTTGCTGTGAGTGAGTCAGTGAGTGAGTGGTGAGTGAATTTGAAGGCCCAGGACATTACTGTCCAGTACTGTAGACTTTATTAACATTATACACTTAGGTTACATTAATTTTACTTAAAAATTATTTCATCAATGATAAATTAACCTTAGCTTACTGTAACATTTTTACTTTATAAACTTTTAATTTTTTAAATTTTGACGCTATTCTAATAACATTGCCTAAAACACAAACATTGTATAGCTGTACAAAATTTTTTTAAATTTCCTTATTCTATAAGCTTTTCGTATTTTTAATTTTTTTTCACTTTTTAAACTTTTCCTTTTCAAACTAAAACATAAACACATGTATTAGCTAGGCCTGTGCAGGGTCAGGATCATCAGTATCACTGCCTTCCACCTCCACAACTTTTCCCACTGAAGGGTCTTCAGGGGCAATAACACACATGGATCTATCATCTACTATGATAACAATGCCTTCTTCTGGAACTCCTCCTAAAGAACCTGGACCTGCTTCAAGCTTCTCTTGAGAGGTATCAACTCTTTTTAGAAATATGTCTGTGGTAGTTTGTTCAGTTCAATTTTTTTTATCATATATTTGCCTGCAAGTAGATAATACACTGGGAACATTCCTCTCTATTAGTGAAAACCTTTCAGAATTAAGGCTCATGCTTTCAAATCTTTCAAGGAGCTTGTTGAGGTCTGTGAAAGCTTCTACTAAACCCTTCACTGTGAATTTTCTTTAGGGCTCTTATTTTTCTTCTCTTGCAGTTTCATTTTTTCTTGACTTTTCTTCAGCTATTTGTTTCTATCCCAGTTCCACCAACTCCTCCTTAGTTAATTCCTCAGGAACCACATTCAGAAGCTCCTTGATGTCATCCTCAGGCACACTCAAGTTGAAATTGTTTGCCATCTCAACCACAGCCTTGTTGATTTTTTGCAATCTCCTCATCTTTGGCAAATCCTTTGTACTCGTGGACAAACATCTTGAATGTCTTCTTCCGGATGCCATAGTAAACTCCTTGGCGACATCACCCCAAGCACAAGTAAGGTTCCTGATGCATTCATAGTTGTAGTCCTTTCAGAATTGCTTCAGTGTCTTCTTCCTCAGTGGCAGCAACAGTCTGAGAAAAGATCCTCCTGAGGTTGTAGGCCTTAAAAGAGCTGCTACAACTCCTTGTTCCACAGGTTGGATCAAAGAGGTGATGTTTAGGGGGAGAAACACCACTTTGATATTGGAATGAAGATCACCAATAAAAGGAGGATGTACAGGAGCAACATCAACAATAAGCAAAATATTAAAAGGTAAATTTTTCTCCAAACAGCACTTCTCCATTTGGTCTGCAAAGCAATTCAGGAGGGCATCGTGAAAGAGAAACCCAGTCATCCATGATTTCTTTTTTTTTTTCAATTTTTTTTAAATTATACTTTAAGTTTTAGGGTACATGTGCACAACATGCAGGTTTGATACATAGGTACACGTGTGTCATGTTGGTTTGCTGCACCCATCAACTCATCATTTACATTAGGTATTTCTCCTAAAGTTATCCCTCTCCCAGCTCCCACCACTCCCTGACAAACCCTGGTGTGTGATGTTCCCCGCCCTGTGTCCATGTGTTCTTATTGTTCAATTCCCACCTATGAGTGAGAACATGTGGTGTTTGGTTTTCTGTCTTTGTGATAGTTTGCTGAGAATGATGGTTTCCAACTTCATCCATGTCCCTGCAAAGGGCATGAACTCATCTTTTTTAATGGCTGCATAGTATTCCATGGTGTATATGTGCCACATTTTCTTAATCCAGTCTATCATTGATGGGCATTTAGGTTGGTTCCAAGTCTTTGCTATTGTGAATAGTGCCACAACAAACATACGTGTGCATGTGTCTTTGTAATAGCATGATTAATAATCCTTTGGGTACATACCCAGTAATGGGATTGCTGGGTCAAATGGTATTTCTTGTTCTAGATCCTTGAGGAATTGCCATACTGCCTTCCACAATGGTTGAACTAGTTTACACTCCCACCAACAGTGTAAAAGTGTTCCTATTTCTCCACATCCCCTCCAGTATCTGTTGTTTCCTGACATTTTAATGATCACCCTTCTAACTGGCATGAGATGGTATCTCATTGTGGTTTTGATTTGTATTTCTCTGATGGCCAGTGATGATGAGCATTTTTTCATGTGTCTGTTGGCTGCATAAATGTCTTCTTTTCAGAAGTTTCTGTTCATATCTTTTGCCCACTTTTTAATGGGGTTGTTTTTTTCTTGGAAATTTATTTGAGTTCTTTATAGATTCTGGATAATAGCCCTTTATCAGATGGGTAGATTGCAAAAATTTTCTCCCATTCTGTAGGTTGCCTGTTCACTCTGATGGTAATTTCTTTTGCTGTGCAGAAGCTCTTTAGTTTAATTAGATACCATTTGTTTATTTTAGCTTTTGTTGCCATTGCTTTTGGTGTTTTAGTCATGAAGTACTTGCCCATGCCTATGTCCTGAATGGTATTGCCTAGGTTTTCTTCTAGGAATTTCATGGTTTTAGGTCTAACATTTAAGTCTTTAATCCATCTTGAATTAATTTTTGTATAAGATGTAAGGAAGGGATCCAGTTTCAGCTTTCTACATATGGCTAAGCAGTTTTCCAAGCACCATTTATTAAATAGGGAATCCTTTCCCCATTGCTTGTTTTTGTCAGGTTTGGTAAAGATCAGATGGTTGTAAATGTGTGGTGTTATTTTTGAGGCCTCTGTTCTGTTCCATTGGTATATATATATATATCTGTTTTGGTACCAGTACCATGCTGTTTTGGTTACTGTAGCCTTGTAGTATAGTTTGAAGTCAGGTAGTGTGATGCCTCCAGCTTTGTTCTTTTTGCTTAGGATTGACTTGGTAATGCGGGCTCTTTTTCAGTTCCACATAAACTTTAAAGTAGTTTTTTCCAGTTCTGTGAAGAACATCATTGGTAGCTTGATGGGGATGCATTGAATCTATAAGTTACCTTGGGCAGTATGGCCATTTTCACGATGTTGATTCTTCCTATCCAAGAGCATGGAATGTTCTCCCATTTGTGTCCTCTTTTATTTCGCTGAGCAGTGATTTGTAGTTCTCCTTGAAGAGGTCCTCCACGTCCCTTCTAAGTTGGATTCCTAGGTATTTTATTCTCTTTGTAACAATTGTGAATGTGAGTTCACTCATGATTTGGCTCTCTGTTTGTCTGTTATTGGTGCATAGGAATGCTTGTAATTTTTGCACATTGATTTTGTATCCTGAGACTTTGCTGAAGTTGCTTATCAGCTTAAGGAGGTTTTGGGCTGAGACAATGGGGTTTTCTAAATGTACAATCATGTCATCTGCAAACAGGGACAATTTGACTTCCTCTTTTCCTAATCGAATACCCTTTATTTCTTTCTCTTGCTTGATTGCCCTGGCCAGAACTTCCAACTGTATGTTGAATATGACTGGTGAGAGAGGGCATCCCTCTCTTGTGCCAGTTTTGAAAGGGAATGCTTCCAGTTTCTGCCCATTCAATATGATACTGGCTGTGGGTTTGTCATAAATAGCTCTTATTATTTTGAGATACATTCTATCAATATGTAGTTTATTGAGAGTTTTTAGCATGAAGAGCTGTTGAATTTTTTTTGAAGGCCTTTTCTGCATCTATTGAGATAATCATGTGATTTTTGTTGTTGGTTTTGTTTATGTGATAGATTACGTTTATTGTCTTGCATATGTTGAACCAGCCTTGTGTCCCACAGATGAAGCAGACTTGATTGTGGTGGATAAGCTTTTTGATGTGCTGCTGGATTCAGTTTGCCAGTATTTTATTGAGGATTTTCACATCAATGTTCATCAGGGATATTGGCCTAAAATTCTCTTTTTTTGTTGTGTCTCTGTCAGGCTTTGATATCAGGATGATGCTGGCCTCATAAAATGAGTTAGGGAGGATTCCCTCTTTTTCTATTGATTGGAATAGTTTCGGAAATAATGGTACCAGCTCCTCTTTGTACCTCTGGTAGAATTCGGCTGTGAATCTGTCTGGTCCTGGACTTTTTTTGGTTGGTGGGCTATTAATTATTGCCTCAATTTCAGAGCCTGTTATTGGTCTATTCAGAGATTCAACTTTTTCATGGTTTAGTCTTGGGAGGGTGTATGTGTCCAGGAATTTATCCATTTCTTCTAGATTTTCTACTTTATTTGCATAGAGGTATTTATGGTATTCTCTCATGGCAGTTTGTATTTCTGTGGGATTGGTAGCGGTATCCCCTTTATCATTTTTTATTGTGTCTATTTGATTCTTCTCTCTTTTCTTCTTTATTAGACTTGCTAGCAGTCTATCAATTTTGTTGATCTTTTCAAAAACTCAGCTCCTGGATTCATTGATTTTTTTGAAGCTTTTTTTTTTTTTTTTTTATCTCTACCTCTTTCAGTTCCACACTGCTCTTAGTTATTTCTTGCCTTCTACTAGCTTTTGAATTTGTTTGCTTTTGCTTCTCTAGTTATTTTTTTCTTTTATTTGGTGTGTGTGAACATTTTTATTTATTTATTTATTTATTTTTATTTTTAATTTTTATTATACTTTAAGTTTTAGGGTACATGTGCACAACGTGCAGGTTACATATGTATACATGTGCCTTGTTGGTGTGCTGCACCCATTAACTCGTCATTTAACATTAGGTATATCTCCTAATGCTATCCCTCCCCCCTCTCCCCACCCCACAACAGGCCCTGGTGTGTTATGTTCTCCTTCTCTAGTTCTTTTAATTGTGATATTAGGTGTAGATTTTAGATCTTTCCTGCTTTCTCTTGTGGGCATTTAGTGCTATAAATTTCCCTCTACACACTGCTTTAAATGTGTCCCTGAAATTCTGGTATGTTGTGTCTTTGTTCTCCTTGGTTTCAAAGAACATCTTTATTTCTGCCTTCATTTCATTATGTACCCAGTAGTCATTCAGGAGCAGATTGTTCAGTTTCCACGTAGTTGTGCAGTTTTGAGTGAGTTTCTTAATACTGAGTTCTAATTTGATTGCAGTGTGGTCTGAGAGATAGTTTGTTGTGATTTCTGTTCTTTTACATTTGCTGAGGAGTGCTTTACTTCCAGTATGTGGCCAATTTCAGAATAAGTGCGATGCGGTGCTGAGAAGAATGTATATTCTGTTGATTTGGGGTGGAGAGTTCTGTAGGTGTCTATTAGATCTGCTTGGTGCAGAGCTGAGTTCAATTCCTGGATGTCTTTGTTAACCTTCTGTCTCAGTGATCTGTCTAATATTGACAGGGGGATGTTAAAGTCTCTCATTATTAGAGAGACTACTGTAAGTCTCTTTCTAGGTCTCTAAAGACTTGCTTTATGAATCTGGGTGCTCCTGTATTGGGTGCATATATAATTATGATAGTTAGCTCTTCTTGTTGAATTGATCCCTTTACAATTGTGTAATGGCCTTCTTTGTTTCTTTAGATGTTTGTTGGTTAAAGTTTGTTTTATCAGAGTCTAGGATTGCAACCCCTGCTTTTTTTTTTTTTTTTTTGCTTTCCGTTTGCTTGGTAGATCTTCCTCTATCCCTTTATTTTAAGTCTATGTGAGTCTCTGCATGTGAGATCGGCCTCCTGAATACAGTACAGTGATGGGTCTTGACTCTTTATCCAATTTGCCAGTCTGTGTCTTTTAATTGGAGCATTTAGCCCATTTACATTTAAGCTTAATATTGTTATGTGCGAATCTGATCCTGTCATTATGATGTTAGCTGGTTATTTTGCCCATTAATTGATGCAGTTTGTTCATAGCATCAATGGTCTCTATAATTTGGCATGTTTTTTGCAGTGGCTGGTACCAGTTGATTTTTTCCATGTTTAGTGCTTCCTTCAGGAGCTCTTGTAAGGCAGGCCTGGTGGTGACAAAATCTCTCAGCATTTGTCTGTAAAGGATTTTATTTCTCCTTCACTTATGAAGCTTAGTTTGGCTGGATATGAAATTCTGGGTTGAAAATTCTTTTCTTTAAGAATGTTGAATATTGGCCCCCACTCTCTTCTGGCTTGTAGGGTTTCTGCCGAGAGATCTGCTGTTAGTCTGATGGGCTTCCCTTTGTGGGTAACCTGACCTTTCTCTCTGGCTGCCCTTAACATTTTTTCCTTCATTTCAACCTTGGTGAATCTGTCAATTATGTGTCTTGGGGTTGCTCTTCTCAAGGAGTATCTTTGTGGTGTTCTCTGTATTTCCTGGATTTGAATGTTGGCCTGCCTTGCTAGGTTGGGGAAGTTCTCCTGGATAATATCCTGCAGAGTGTTTTCCAACTTGGTTCCATTCTCACCATCACTTTCAGGTACACCTATCTAACGTAGATTTGGTCTTTTCACATAGTCCCATATTTTTTGGAGGCTTTGTTCGTTTCTTTTTACTTTTTTTTCTCTAACCTTTTCTTCTCACTTTATTTCATTAATTTGATCTTCAATCACTGATACCCTTTCTTCCACTTGATTGAATCGGCTATTGAAGCTTGTGCATGTGTCATGAAGTTCTTGTGCCATGGTTTTCAGCTCCATCAGGTCATTAAAGTCTTCTCTACACTGTTTATTCTAGTTAGCCATTCATCTAACCTTTTTTCAAGGTTTTTACCTTCTTTGAGATGGGTTTGAATATGCTCCTTTAGTTCACAGAAGTTTGTTATTACCGACCTTCTGAAGCCTACTTCTGTCAACTCATCAAAGTCGTTCTTCGTCCAGCTTTGTTCCATTGCTGGTGAGGAGCTGTGATCCTTTGGAGGAGAAGAGGCACTCTGGTTTTTAGAATTTTCAGCTTTTCTATTCTGGTTTCTCCCCATCTTTGTGGTTTTGTCTACCTTTGGTCTTTGATGTTGGTGACCTACAGATGGGGTTTTGGGTAGATGTCCTTTTTGTTGATGTTGTTGCTATTCCTTTCTGATTGTTAGTTTTCCTTCTAACAGTCAGATTCCTCAGCTGCAGGTCTGTTGGTGTTTGCTGGAGGTCCACTCCAGACCCTGTTTGCCTGGATATCACCAGCGGAAGCTGCAGAACAGCAAATATTGCAGAACAGCAAATACTGCTGCCTGATTCTTCCTCTGGAAGCTTCATCCCAGAGGGTCACCCACCTATATGAGGGGTCTTTCAGCCCCTTCTGGGAGGTGTCTCCCAGTCAGGCTACATGGGGGTCAGGGACCCACTTGAGGAGGCAGTCTGTCTGTTCTCAGAGCTCAAACGCGGTGCTGGGAGAACCACTGCTCTCTTCAGAGCTGTCAGACAGGGACGCTTAAGTCTGCAGAAGCTGTCTGCTGCCTTTTGTTCAGCTGTGCCCTGCCCACAGAGGTGGAGTCTATAGAGGCAGTAGGCATTGCTTAGCTGGCAGTGGGCTCCGCTCAGTTTGAGCTTCCTGGCCACTTTGTTTACCTACTCAAGCCTCAGCAATGGCAGAAGCCCCTCCCCCAGCCAGGCTGCCACCTCGCAGTTCGATCTCAGACTGCTGTGCTAGCAGTGAGCAAGGCTCCATGGGCTTGGGACCTGCCAAGCCAGGCAAAGGAGAGAATCTCCTGGTCTGCCAGTTGCTAAGACCTTGGGAAAAGTGCAGTAGTTGGGCAGGAGTGCTCCGTTTTCCAAGGTACAGTCTGTCACGGCTTCCCTTGCCTAGGAAAGGGAAATCCCCCGACCCCTTGCACTTCCCCGGTGAGGCAACACCCAGCCCTGCTTCAGCTCACCCTCTGTGGGCCGCATCCACTGTCCAACCAGTCCCAATGAGAAGAACCAGGTACCTCAGCTGGAAATGCAGAAATCACCCGTCTTCTGCATCAATCACGCTGGGAGCTGCAGACTGGAGCTGTTCCTATTCGGCCATCTTGGAATGGATCCCCAGTCATCCATGATTTCTTATTGCTGTTGTAGTACACTGACAGTGTGTTCTTATTGGTATGCTTGAAGGCCCTGGATTTCCCATTGTGCCAGAGCACAAAGGGCTTCAATTTGTATCCTGCAACATTTCCCTCAAACAGACTGTTATCTTGTCTTTAAAGTCTTGAAACCTGGCATTGACTTGGACTCTTTATGGGTGAAAGTCCTTTCAGGCATTTGTTTCCAGAATAGGGAGCTCTCATCACATACTGGAAGATCTGCTCTGGAAAGTAATTTTCCTTCACAATCAGCTTATCTAGTTTCCAAAAGTTCTTCAGCTACCTTCACATCAGCACTTGCAGACTCACCACACACTTTTATATTATGTAGTAAATAGTGGTTCTTGAATTCTTTGAACCACTCAGAGCTGGAAGTAAATTCAACATGGTAGTTGGGGTGAGTCTTTTCTTCAACATAGCAAAATTTTTCTTTTGGCCACGATCATCATGGTGCTGAAAAGGACACACTTCTCTGTCTGGTCTTCAACCGAGGACTTTAGAAGTTTCTCCATATCTAATATAGGCCCTTCTGAAATTTTTGTTAATCTCCTTGTTCTAGTTCTTCAAGATCATTGCTATGGTGGAATGGGACATGTCTGACTGGTAAGTAATCACTTCATAGCCCTTAATCATTTTAAATTTTGTGTCCAAGTCAGTCACTCAACTTGACCTCTTACTGGCAACATTAACAGTGGATTTTTTAGTTTAGGGGCCCTGATAAACAAAACTAGAAAAGATTAAATCAAGCACAAGAGAAAATGATGGAATCCAGAGATGAGATAAACATGAGATGCATAAGGCTGCTGCTGGGGTAACATGACACACTTTTTTACAATAAAGTTTTTAAAAGTAGAGCTGTTGTGGTGGCTCATGCCTGTAATCCCAGCACTTTGAGGCCTAGGTGGATGGATCACTTGAGGTCAGGAGTTCAAGACCAGCCTGACCAATATGGTAAAACCCCATCTCTACTAAAAATACAAAAAAATTAGCCAGGCACGGTGGCATGTGCCTGTAGTCCCAGCTATTTGGGAGGCTGAGACAAGAGAATTGTTTGAACCTGGGAGGCAGAGGTTGCAGTGAGCTGAGATCATGCCACTGCACTCCAGCCTGGGTGACAGAGTGAGACTCTGTCTCAAAAGAAAAAAAAAGTAGTACACTCTAAAATAATGATAAAGAGTATATGATAATGAATACATAATCCAGTAACACAGTCACTTATTATCATTATCAAGTATTATGTACTGTACATGATCATATGTGTTATATTTTGTTTTTGAGACAGGGTCTCACTCTGTTGCCCAGGCTGAGAGTGCAGTGGCATAATCATAGCTCACTGCAGCCTCAATCTCCTGGACTTAAGCAATCTTCCTACCTTTGCCTCTCTCCCAAGTAGCTGAGACTACAGGCATGAGCCACCAGGCCCGGCTAATTTTTAAATAGTTTTTATAGAGATGAGGTTTTGCTATGTTTCCTAGGCTGGTCTCAAACCCCTAGCCTCAAGTAATCCTCTGACCTTGAATTCCCAAAGTGCTGGGACAGAGGCATGAGCCACTGCACCAACAGATGAGTAATATGTTGCACTATGAAGTTATCACAGCTGTGATGTTCCTAAGTGATAGGAAATTTTCAGCTCCATTATCTTATGCAGTGCATCATTGACCAAGATGTCATTATGTGGCACATAACATGTGTGTGTGTGTGTGTGTGTGTGTTTGTGTGTGTGTGTGTATTTACAAGACATAGTGTAGGTCTTTTAACATATGGTAAAGACTGTTAAGTACTACACTGCATCATTACATTAATGGGGTCCATAGCTTAAGATTTGTTTTGTTACATTATGATATATCACTCTGCTCAGCTTAATAGTGACAATTGAATTCAAATCTGGGCATCCTCTCTTTGCCTTAGTTATAGTGATGAGAGGAGATTTTGGAGATTTATTTTAATCTTTGACCCTTGATACTGCAACCCAAACCTTTCTTTTACTGGCTATTTAAAGGGTATCTAGGACAATGCATATTCCTAGTTTCCACAAACTATTAAGAGTGAGGCAATTTTTTTTGGATTTGAAAAAACGAATTGTGAAATATTTGATTTCTTGAAGCTTGGTGGTTTGAATGGAATGGAGGAAGAGAGGCAAGCATCTTGTAGCATGATCCTGGAGATTCAGGCAAAAATCTTTCTCCATTCTTGGCCATATTCCTGTCCACATCTTCATTTCCTTCATTAAATTCCTCATCATTTTCCAAGAAAGCATTAAAACTACTTCAAAACTAGCTTTACAGAATTAAGTCTTAAACATTTGACAGTCTATTTTTTTTCACAATGCTTCTGAGAATTTTTGAATTTTTAAAAAAAATTCTGGGCGTTTTCTTAAATGGGCCCTATACTTTATTATTTCATTCTTATTGGTATTAATACATTTTCTGTCAGTTATTATTTTTCCCATTTTTTTGTATTTCTTAAGTTTTTTTTTTTTGCATTATAGCATCTATTTTTTGCAGGAAATATAAATCAGGTATTTTTTCCCCTTTCCCTTCTACTGCAGAAAAACTCATAGTTTATAAGAAGATAAGAATATGGCAAGAGAAAAGATCATGATTAAAGTTTCCTTATTTTTATTAAAGAAAATATTTTATAATGTACCCATAATTGAAGGCTATGTCTTTATATAATATACGGTTTACCTGGAACATGGTCACTTTCTAAATATCATTTTTTTCTAAGGTTTGTAAATACATTAAGACATACATGATTTACATTTTGCAGAGTAAAGAAAGAACTTTTTTTTTCAGTTTCCAAAGGACCCATTGAGTATGTTTAACTTCAAGTGGTTAACAAGCCATTCCTATATCACAACTGCTCAAAAGTCTTCATCCTGCTTTTATATTATTTTCAGATCCTGAAGAACATAGAAACATATTTTGAGTGTTTATTATTTTACACCAATATAATTTTATTATATATTTGTGTATAATACTGCATTCTCTACATACTACCCAAGTTATGCAAAGCTCTGGCCAGCGAAACATGGAAAACAAAAATATAAAAATATTTTAAAAAGGACAAAGAAATCATCACTGATAAATCAGAGTATATAATTATTCTGGAGAAAAATGCATTTTATATTATTATCTTTTCCTGGCCATCTAATATGTTTAGGTAATCAAATGCTGAGCTTCAATGGATTGGACGGGGGTAGAGCTTTGTTAAGAATGGGATAACGCCTGTAATCCCAGCACTTTGGGAGGCTGAGGCGGGCAGATCATCTGAGGTCGGGAGTTTGAGACCAGCCTGACCAACATGGAGAAACCCTGTCTCTACTAAAAATACAAAATTAGTCGGGTGTGGTAGCACATGCCCGTAATCCCAGCTACTAGGGAGGCTGAGTTAGGAGAATCACGTGAACCTGGGAGGCGGAGGTTTCAGTGAGCCGAGATCATGCCGTTGCACTCCAGCCTGGGCAACAAGAGTGAAACTCCATCTAAAAACAAAAATGGATATAAAACTTAATGGTAGAGGAGAACTGGTATGAAGGGTTTGAAGATGTTTACCAAGTATTAGCATTCACTCATGTGTTCTGCCATGTGAAAACAAGAGAACAACAGCAACCAAAAAAACGTGTTTCCAGACTGCCTGTTAGCTAGTATTCTATGTGGCAATTAGTTTCTACAAATTGGGTGCACTTACATAAGATTTATGTGGTGGAAGTGAATCACAGCCCAATTTTCTGTGATTATTTTTTTTTCTAGCAGTTAAGCTTGTGATGATATAAAGTTTTGCATCAAAAATATTTCTGTGTCTAGTCTCCAGTTTTGTGGTTTTCTTAGATTCCTGATTTTTGAATTGTTGATTGTTGCATTGGTGATTATGGGGTTTTAAATATTCGTCTTTATAATTTTATATTGAATACACACAAGATATATTCTGAATCAGAGCCAGATTTCTTATTAACCTTCACACTAAATAATAAGTGTACTGGTTTCCTCATTGTGTCATTGCTTACCCCTAGCATGATGCAATGGAGTCAGTGAAAACCTTTCCTACCCCAGTATCTAGACACTCCATAGGTGAAGGGTAAAGAAATATTATTTGTCCCTCCTTACAAAGGAAAAGGAGGCAGCTGTCCCCCTCTCTTCGTAAAAGGATCTCCTCGGAAATGGAATGGGGCTAAACTGTAACTCCACCTCTCTGGTCCCTCTACTTTTATGACTTAGTGTTCTGGACTCTCAACCCTTTTGAAATATAAATACATAGAGAGATAACACTTCAATCTTTCTGGCAACCTGGGGCTTAACCTAGGGACCTACTCTGAGCTGCAACCAATTGATCCCCTCAGGGAACTAAAAGTTTTCGTATCTTTTATATCTGATCTATTAACCAGACAAATGACTATAGATCTAATTCTTATGGCCCACGAAGAATCTCAGGAGGCTAGGGCTTTTAGAAAGGGGACACTTGAAAATTTCTCCACAGTGGTTGATTTTATTGTTTAAATCACCATTTTATTTATTATATTATTTTACTTTAATTCCAGCCTTCTTATTTCCCTTTTAGATTGTGCCAGTGGTATTAGCTCCTTGGAAGTTTATTTCTGCTATGCTCTGAATGTTACTTCAGGAGTTCCAGTCTAAAGACTTTTTTTTTCCGGTAGCTCATACAGTGATTTTTATTATCCCATACTCTCCTATATTAAATTCTGATTAAAATATCTAGAGTGGTTTTGGGTTTTTCACTAAACTAGATTTTTTTTTGTTTCTTAATAAAATAAATTAAACTTATTGTAGAAACATGTCTCAACATGTTGCCCAGGCTGATCTCCAACTCCTGGACTCAAGCAATCTTCCTGCCTTGGCCTCCCAAAGTGCTGGGATTACAGACGTGAGCCACCACACCTGGCCTAACTTGCATGTTTTTGAGTAGTCACATTTGGTCTCCTAAGAACTTCAGTCTTTCGTTTCCTGTTTCTCTCTCTCTTTCTAATTGAGTGAGGCTTTTCTTTGAGTTACATTTAAACTCAGAGAGGTGGAGAACCAGGACAGGACCCAAAGGAGAGAGAACATTGAACTCAATTGCCATCAACATACTTCAGGAAAGCTCTAGGTTAAAGGGACAGAGAACAGGAGACCTGAAGATTTTATTGCAGTCATCTACCTATCTTTAAAAAATGGGGAAGGGGGCAGAATGATATGGGAGAAATATTTGTCAATGAATGCTTTGATTTTTGCTTAAGCATTCAGGTTCACATATGCATAGAATCAGAGCATGGCACAGAGGACCAGTAATATGGAACCTTCCTGCAAATGCTTTCCCCTACACTACCAAATGCAAATAAACTGATTATTGATTTTTTAAATACTATTTATAATATTGGAATTGGCTTATTTAAAAATTTATGATTTATCATTTTTTCTCTCTTTTTCTCCTCTCATTCTTTTCTTCAAGCTAAGTGTGATTAGACGGCTTCTTTTATTGTTTTTCTGAGTATAAAAAATAGGATAGAATGCTTAGAAAATACAAAATATGTCAACAAAAGCTATTTTTAAAAATGACCAGGAATGTAACATCCAAATGAAAACTACCATGAATCTTTGGTATTCATTGTCTTTCCTTTGACCTTTTTTTCCCCTACATTTTCTGTATGGCCAAACATGCACAAGCATGCAAAATTATTCTTGTAAAATCAAATTTGTATACTTAATTTTTAACTTAATAACATTACATAAGCATTTTCTTATATCATTTTCTTCAAACATATGTTTTCTAACAGCTAAATAATATTGAACTTTGTGTAATGAATATTACCCGTCTAATAGTTTTCACAGAGAATATTTAGGCACATTTTTTCTTCATAAAAACAGGATAGCAGATTTTATAGTACATAAAATTCTGATCTCATCTCTAAAGGTTCCCTTAGGAAAATCTTTCAAGTTGAGTTACCAAATTAAAATGTATAAAATTTAAAATGTTTAATTTATAGTGCTAAATTTTCTTCAGAAATGTCATAATATTTTACATAAATGGCTAACAAAAATAGTACAGTATAAAAGCACACATTTCATCAAATCCTCCACAATCATGGGCATTATAATTCTTTATTAATATAATGAATTTATACGTAAAAATGTTGTTACATAGTTTTATTATTTCATATTTTCTGGATTTTTAGTGCAGTTAAATTTTATGAATTTAAATTTTGCCTCTGAGATTTGGCTATTTAAATCATATGCCCATTTTTATTGGTATTTTTTCTTATTCCTTTAAAATACTGGTGTTCTTTATATAGTCAGGTTATTTAAGCTGATATTTTTATACATGTGAAAATATTTCTCCTGATTTCTACTTTAGTTTTCTTATATAATTATTATCGGTATATAGGCTATGTTAATTTTTATTATATGTGGTCTACCAGTTTTATTTATAACTTCTAAATTTACTTTCATGTAAACATTTAAAATTGAACAAGAGATAAACATTTGCTTATCTATTCAACTAGCATATTCAAGGCTTTCCTTACCTTTTGAATCCATCTAGCATTTATTTTATTGTATGTTGACAGGTAAATGACCTACTTTTAGCATTATGTTTTGAATATTTTATCCCTTGTTCAAGGTTTTAAAATTTGAGCTGTCTGAAATTTTTTTCTCATATATTCATATATTTTCCTGTTTATCTATGCTTCCACTGATATCTTGCCATTTTAAATTTTGTCTTTCAAAAAATGTTTTGAATGGTTATCTTTACAAGCTCTTATTCGCCTTCTTTTCTCCACTATTTTGTTTTTATCAAATGTCTATTCAACAGAAAGAAATTTAAATTCATATATAATTTGAGAATTTGCATTAAAATCAGAATTTGATATTGTGTTAATTACCAATTTTATGATAAAATACTTTGCATCCAATAAGATTATTTTGTTATTTCTTGTACTGGAAATAATTGGATTGTTCTTCCACTTCCACCCCTCTTCTTTTTTTATCTATAAGTATATTGGACTCTGATCTATTGTCAAACCAACAATTTCATGTTTTCATGAAGAGTAATTGTTGATGAAATGCTGATTTACAGGCTTATATCCTGACAGCTAGTTTTGTGTCCATTGATAAAGGCAACATGCTTCAGATACTTGTAACTATATTAAATCATAAAACAAGATTATGCGTAGACCTGAGAATTCTGAGTTGAAAAAAGCAGAAAGAATTCTGGTTCTAACCACATTGTGACAAATTTGAATGCATTAAAGAAGAGCAATAGGATCTCAGGATACCCAAGAGTACTGGAAAATCCAGTCTAAAAGCTGCTTTACCAGAAATCCTATCTTAATCACATCATTGTTCTGCTCCGTCAGGAATTATTGTGGCCATTGTTGGGCCTCAACTTCCTTCTCTTCAGTTTCCACAAAAAATATTTAATTCAATCACTTATTCATTTTTTTGTTAAATATTTATGAAGGCCTACTATTCTAAACATAGAAGATACATTATATGAGACAAAGTCCTAACTTCATATTGAGTGGTCAGAGAACTTTTCGGTGAGGAGAACAAAACCAAAATGTCATGGAGAAAGAACATTCGTAACTCAGGGGAAAGCAGTACAAAGCTCTAGGGCAGAAACACATTGAGAGCATTTACTCAACAGAAAGAAGACCAGTGTTAATAGAATATAATTAGAGATGGCAAACATGACATGAGAAAAGTTGAAAGAGGAGAAATATATCACATCATATCATATTATGTAAATGTTAGGGGAGGGATTGTAGGTTTTCTAAACCCAGAAGTGACAAGATCTAAATTATGATCTCCTAAATGTCCTCAGCCTTACTAGATAAGGTCTCTTATTTTAGTAATATATATTTTTAATGTTCCTTTACTACCTGCCATGCAATTCGTAAATTTTATAAGCTATGCACAAATATAATATTCAAAATAAATTAATACAGTGCCTCTGCTGCTAAATAAGGAAGGAATGAAATTTAAAATAATATATACCCAAACATGAAAATAATATCACGAAATCACTAGTCAGGTGCTTGCATTTACCTATATTAATCTGTCCAAATTTAAAAGAGCTAAGAAGATTAGGTACCACTACATTAAAGAATTAATGAAAAATACAATAAGTAGAGTTGTGGGTGCTCGGATGAGCAATCACAGGCTTAAGTGATTTTTATATGAAAAGAGAAAGTGAGACATTTGTGGGGGGATATGAATAATCTTGAGATAGAAATAACATTATAAGGTAAAATATAATGTTTTGAAATGAAAAAAATGATTTGTCTTGCAAATGAGTAGTATAATTCTGTTGAACAAAATTAAGGCTGTCGAAGCAGAAATAATTTGGCAAAGGTTTATTGGAAGCCAAATGTGAGGATCAACCTGAGAAGACACACCAACAAAGTTGAGCATGCTCTAAAGTCTGTTACAAGTTGGAATACCTTTAGAGGAAAGTTTAGGAGAAAAGAAGCAGACTCATTTCAAAGGTTATTGTTTTTTTTCTGTTATTTTTTTTTTTCATTTGAGAATACAATACAGAGTCTACAATCATTGGCTTCAGATGACAACATACAGGCTAAAATGTTTTACCTACAAGAAAATTAGTAAAACTTCATGATTCAGAAATATATCAGTGTCCTTTTCAATATCAGTGTAGTTATATATTAGTCAGTACATCAACAGTTTGAGGAACTCATAGTAAGATTCCAGGGACTCATTCACAATAAGACTCTTACTTGGGGACAGGCTATAAGCCATGAATCATAAGACCTTCCCCAGGCAGTTATTTTGGAAGTCTGATAGATGTGACCTGTAGATGATCAGTTTCAAAACATTTTTATATGTTGTCATTTATCAGGTATATGTTTTGCAAATACAGTTGGCCTCTGCATCTGCAGATGCTGAACCTGTCATTTTATGTACAGAACTTGAGCATCAACTGAGTTTGGTGTCCTTGGGGATCATGGAACCAATCTCCTACAGTTGTAGAAAAATAACTGTATTTTCTCCCAGTTTGTGGCTTCTCATGCTTTCTTATTTTCTCAACAGCCTCATTCTAGAACTTTTATAGTTTTGTGTTTTACATTAGGGTCTATGATCCTATTTTGATTAACTTTTTATGAAAGGAGTAAGGCCAGTTCCGAGATTTCTGTGTGTGTGTGTGTGTGTGTGTGTGTGTGTGTGTGTGTGTGTGTGTGTGTGTGTGTGTGTGTGTGTGTACAGTGGATATTATGTTGTTCCATCCGTATTTGTTTAAAAGATTATACTCTCTCCATTTAATTGTCTTTGCTCCTTTTTCAGTAATCAGTTGACTCTATTTGTGTGGATATATTTCTGTCCTCCAGTTTTTTTCTGCGGATCTATTTGTCCATTATTTTGTCAACTCCCACTGACTTGAATACTGCAGCTTTATAGTAAGACTTGAAGTTGTGTGGTGTCAATTACCTTACATTTTTTTTCTCCTTTAATACTGTGTTGGCTATTCTGGATTTTTTGTTTTTTCATAAAACTTTGAAATCATTATGTCAATATCTTAAAAAATAGTAATTTGCTGAAGTTTTGACTGGTGTTTCACTGAATCTATAGATCAATTTGAAAAGAACTGACATCTAAACAAGATTGAGTCTTCTTATCCAAGAACATGGTCTATTTCTTTATTCATTTAGATTTTATTTTCTTACTTTCATTAGAGTTTTGTGGTTTTCATATATATTTTAAGGTATTTTGTTAGGTTTATTCCTAAGTAATTGATTTTTTGTGCTAATGTAAGTAGCATGGTACTTTAAATTTTAAACTCCAATGAGATTGTAATTGACTTTTGTATATTAATCTTGTATTTTGCAAACTTGTTATAATTGCTTATTAGATCCAGGAGATTCTTTTTGATCATGCCTTTGGAATATTCTACATAGACAATCATGTCTTCTATTAATAAAGACAGTTTTATTTCTCCTAATGTGTCTGTTTTTGGTCTTATTGCATTAGCTAGGATGTCCAGCATAATGTTAAGTAAGAATGGTAAGGCAGGGGCTTTGCTTTGTTCCTGATCTTACTGGGAAAATATCTAGTTTCGCTTCATTAAATATATTACTTTAGGTTTGTTTGCAGATGTTCTTTATCATGTTAAGAAAGTGCCTTTCTTCCTACATTGCTGAGATTTGTAATTATGAATAGTTGTTACATTTGGTCAAATACTTGTTCTGTATCAATTGATATGATCATATCATGTTTTTTTCTTTAGCTACTGACATGAATTATGTTGATTTCTGAATGTTGAACCAACCATGCATATGAATATAAATCCCATTTTGCTATGGCATATGATTATTTTTAAACATTGTTAGATTTGATTTACTAATATTTTGCTCAGAATTTAGTATCTATGTTCATGAGAGATATTAATCTATAGTTTTCTTGTAATACATTTATCTGGTTTTGGTGTTAGTGTTATGCCAGTCGTATAAAATGAATTAGAAAATGTTCTGTTTCTATTTTCTGGAAGAGATTGTAAATAATTGGTATCATTTTTATAAGATTATTCTTTATTTGTATACATCTATGGGATACAAGTGTAATTTTGTTAGGTGGATAAATGGCATAGTGGTGAAGTCAAAGCTCTCAGGGTGTCATACCGAGTATCATACACTGATCCATTAAATAATTTCTCATCATCCACTCCCATCCTGCTCCCCTCCCTTCTGAGTCTCCACTATCATTCCACATGCTACATCCATGTGTACACATTATTTAGCTCCCACTTATAAGTGAGAATATTATTTGTCTTTTTGTGTCTGAGTTGTTTACTTAAGATAACGGCCTCTAGTTCCATCCATGTTGCTGCAAAAGACATGATTGCATTTTTTATGGCTGCATAGTATTCCATTATACGTGTGTACTACATTTTATTTATCCAATCATCCATTGATGGACACTGAAGTTGATCCCATATCTCTGCTATTGTGAATAGTTACATGATAAACCTACAAGTGCAGGTATCTTTTTAATATAATGATGTCTTTTATTTGGGTATATACCTAGTAGTAGGATTGCTGGATCAAATGGTAGTTCTATTTTTAGTTCTTTGGGAAATCTCCATATTGTTTTCCATAGAGGTTGGACTAGTTTATATTTCTACCAACAGTATATAAACATTCTCTTTTCTTCACATCCTCACCATTTGTTATTGTTTGACTTTTTAATAATATTAATTTTGACTGGTATAGGATGATACCTCCTTGTTGTTTTAATTTGCATTTCTCTAATGTTAAGCATTATTTTTTAATATGTCTGTTGGCCATTTGTATGTCTTCTTTTGAAAAACATGTATTCATATTGCTCAGTTGTGGCAGGGAGAAAGGACTGGGAGAGGTTGGTTAAAAGATACAAAGTTACCATTAGACAAATATAAGTTTCGGTTCTCTATTATGCAGTAGGGTAGCAAATAATCTGGTGTACATTTTAAGATACCTAGAAGAGTAGATTTTGAATGTTAACAGTATAAAGAAATAATAAGTGTTCAAAGTAATAGAGGTAGTAATTATTCTGATTTGATCATTATACATGCATTCAAATATGTACAATCATGTGTTAATTATAAATGAATAATTAAAAATAAAATCAAAAGCTTTTAGTTTCATTAATTTTTCCTCCTGTTTTCTTGCTTCAAGTTTATTTTGGCTATTATATTTCAATTTATTCTCTTCTGCCTGCTTGAGGCCAAAGTTGCTCCTCTTTTTCTAGTTTATTGAAATGTAAGGTTACATTATTGATTTTAGATTTTTCTTCTTTTCTAAACATGCATTTAAAGCTATAAATTTTTTTCAAAATTTCCTTTGATGAATTCCACAAATGTTAAGTTGTATTCTTGTTTGCATTTAGTTCAAACTATTTTTAATTTTTCTTGAGATTTCTTCTTTGACTCACATGTTATGTAGAAGTGTGTTGTTCAATATTAAAATATTTTTGAATTTTCCAAATACCCATACCCATCAGTTACTGATTTCTCATTTAATTACATTGTCATCTGAGAGCATACTGAAATTGTTTATATTCTTTTAATTCTCTGTGGTGTGTTTTATGACCCAAGATGTGGCCTATTGTGGTGAATGTTTCATGTGACCTTAACAAGAAAATGTATTCTGCAGTTGCATGAAGTAAATGTCAATTAGAGCCAGGTGACTGATGGTGATTTTTAGTTCAACTATATCCTTACTGATTTTCTACCTGTTGGATCTGTCAATTACTAATAGAGATATCTTGAAGTCTCTAAATATAATGGTGGACTTTTTATTTCTCCTTGTGATTCTCTTAGTTTTTTGCTTCACTTATTTTGATGCTCTAGTTTTAGAGACACTTTATAGATTGGCTCATCTTGGAAAACTGACCCTTTTATCATTATGTAATACCCTTCTTTATCCCTGATAATTTCCCTGCTCTGCTGTCTCCTTTTCTGAAATACAGGTTGAGTATACCTTATCAAAATATTTAGGACTGGAAGTATTTTGGATTTTAGATGATTTTGGATTTTGGAATATTTGCATATACATAATGAGATATATTGGGAATGACAACCAAGTCTAAACATGAAACTCATTTATACTTTGTATATACTTTATACACATAACCTAAAGGTAATTTTAGATAACATTTTAAATTGTTTTATCAAAGAAAAAATGTTTTAATTGTGGCCTATCACATGAGGTCAGGTGTGGAACTTTTTACTTCTGACATCATGTTTGCCTTCAAAAATTTCAGATTTCGGAGTATTTCAGATTTTAGATTTTGGGATTAAGGATGCTCAAGCTGTATAGCTACTCCAGCTTTCTTTTATTGTGTGTAATAATGGTGTATATTTCTCCATCCCTTTGCTTTTCATCTATCCGTGTACTTATTTTTAAAATTTTATAGACACTATCTATGTGGGTCTTTGATCACTCTGTGGTCAGCCTCAATCTTTCAATTGGTGTATACAGACCATTCACATTTAAAGTGATTATCAATACAGTTGAATTATTATCTACTATATTTATAAACATTTTCTATTCATTGCAATTATCCTTTATTAATCTCATTTTTCTACTGTCTCTGGTTTTAGGTGAGCATTTTATATGATATCATTTTTTCTCCTCTCTTGATATATCAAGTAGTTCATTTAAAAAAATTTTTGTGGTTGCCCTAGGGTTTGTAGTATTAATTTACACTAATCTAAGTCTACTTTGAAAAAGCACTTTTCCACTTCACATGCAGTCAAGGTGTCTTCTACCAGAGTATTACATGGCTGGCTTTTATTAATTTTACTTGTTCATAAATAAAAATTGTTCAGTATTGCAAACCAGCAGTTATCTGTTAGATCAATTAAGGAAAAAAATAGAATATTTTACAACAGTTTTATTTATTACCTCTTTAAAGTCCTTTCTTTCTTTACAAGTTTCTGGCCTACATGAATTTCCATCCATGTCTTTAAAAAAAATTCTTGGCCGGGTGTGGTGGCTGATGCCTGTAATCCCAGCACTTTGGGAGGCTGAGGCGGGCGGATCGCCTGAGGTCAGAAGTTCAAGACCAGCCTGGCCAATGTGGAGAAACCCTGTCTCTACTAAAAATACAAAAATTTGCAGGGCGTGGTGGCACACATCTGTAATCCAAGTTACTCAGGAGGCTGAGACAGGACAATTGCTCAAACCTGGAGGCAGAGGTTGCAATGAACTGAGATTACACCACTGCACTCCAGCCTGGGTGACACTCTGTCTCAAAAAAAAAAAAAAATTTTCCTATTTCTTACAAGACACATCTACTGGTGACAAATTATATTGTATTTACCTGAAAAAAATATTTATTTCTCCTTCATTTTTGAAAGATAATTTTGCTGGATACGGTAATATAGTAGACTGGTGCTTTTCACTCCAACCCTTTACATATTTTACTCCATTCTCTTCTTTGCCTGATTTCTGAAAATAATTCTACTGCAATTCTCATCCTTAATCCTGTAAAGGTTTCTGGAAAAAGGTAAGAGGTTTTGTTGTTTATTTGTTTTCCCTTCTCTGTCTTCTTTAAAGGTTGTCTCTCTGGCTTTTGTTTTCTGTGAATTGTGATATGTCTAGGTATAGATTTTTTTGGTACGTATTCTGCTTGGTATTTTCTGACTTCTGACTTTCCTGGGTGTGTGGTTTGGTGCCTGTAAGCAATTTTGGAAAATTTCTAGCTATTATTTTTTTTCAAATATTTTGTCTAATTCTATCATGTGTATGTATGTTACAACTTTTGTAGTTGTCTCTTCTTGGATATTCTGTTCCACATTTTTATTCTTTATTCTCTCTGCATTCAGTTGAGAAGTTTTTGACCTATCTTCAAGCTCACGATTTTTGTTTCAACTGTGTCCAGTCTGTTTGTGTGCCCATCAAAACATTATTTATTTGTTACAATTTTTAATTTTTAAATTTCTCTTTGATATTTTTTCTTAAAGTTGCCATCTCTTTCATGTACTACCCATCTTTTCTTGTATATTGTCCACTTTTTCCATTAAGGCTCTTAGCATATTATATTTTAAAATCCCAGTCTGATAATTCTAAAATCTATGCCTTATTTGATTCTGCTTTTAATGCTTGCCATATGTCTTCAGATTGTCTTGTTATCTTGCCTTTCAGGATACTTGATCGTTTTTTGTTGCAAGCCATACATGATGTATTGGGTAATAGAGACTGAAGTAAATATGCATTTAGCGTAAGATTTTATGTTTATCTGGCTGAGTTAAGCACTCCATGTTTATTGCAATTGTAAACGTCAGAGACTTACATTTCCTCTATTGTTTTTGCTTGTGTGTCCCCTGCTGTCTTTGGATTTGACTAGACCCCCTCTCTTACATGGAATCTGTGTCTTGCAGTTCTCTCACTTGTGAGCCACCATTTCATTCAGTAGACCAGCATTGGCTATAGCAGTGAGCTTCTGCTCCCAGTAAGGTATATTTCTCTGTATCCACCTGCCTCAGCAGTTTTTAATATAGCAGGTTGCCCTGTGTTTTAATTTGCATATGCATCCAAGAAGAGTTGTCGCTCAACTTGCTGTGCTTTTGTCTTGTAATGAGAGTGAGAGTAATGATCTTTGTATATTGGAGCTCTTTGTACCTTGGAGTTGAAATGAGAAGTCTCCACATACACATATATTTTTAAATGGTTAAGTCTGTCAATCACTATTGCAAGTTTATAGACACTTAAAAGTATTTTTAAAATAAAACCATCCCAAAATTGAATAATATCTTTCTCAGCTGGTGTCTTTATCTTAATTTTAGTTGATTTTGCTAAATATACATACCAAAAATTCTAACAAGGTTAATTTTTGTATTGACAGGTCTAATGATCATTTCTTCACTTTGAATACATACTATTTATTTTATTGTAGTATATGGGGAAAACATCTAGTTTTACAAAGATATCTGAAGGGTATGATCATTACTATTTTAATGGATATAATTTACTTGATTAAAATATTTATAATATTTCAAAAAGTGGAATAAAGTTCACTATGGTCTGGATGTGTTCCCCAAAATTTATGTGTTAAAAAGTTAAATTCCAGTGCAACAGTGATAGGAGATGGGGCCTTTTGGGAGGTGTTCAGGTCACAAGGACTCTGCCTTAATTAATAGATTAATGCTGCCAGAAAAAGGGAAAGGGGCTTTCAGGAGTGGGTCTTCTCTTCTGCCATCTGAGGACATGACATTCCTCCCCTCATGGAAGATGCAGGGTTCAAGGTGCCATCTTGGAAGCAGAAGAACAGCATTTAATCTGTCTGTTCCTTGATTGTGTTCTCAGCCTCCAGAACTGTGAGAAATAAATTTCTGTCCTTTGTAACTTATCCATTCTGTGGTATTCTGTGATAGCCATACAAAACTGACTAGTGTAAAGCCTATTAAAATGATTTTCTTCAGATAATCCTTTTCTATGTGGGATAATATATTTAAATTCATCTTGTTACTACACAGCTGAGGAATGACCTATTAACCAAGCTATTCTTTTTAATTTCATTGAAACACTCTATTGATTTGTAAAGTTCATCCCTGAGATTTTTGACACCTAAATATTGGTCTAAAAGCAACACACGAAATTTCTAAAATGCCTGATGCTCTTTTCTTTTTTCTCTCTCAATACTGGCTATAAACATATGCTATGAATTGCCTACAACTGGTGTTCTCTGAGCTGTAATGGAAAATAAATACTTTTTAAGGAAAATTTCAAGATATAAATATTAACAAATATTTTTACTTATTGATAGTAATGTTGAATATGATACTACTCATAATTATTTTTCCTACCATAAGAACTTTACATAAGTAATTAGTTTTAACACTAATTGTTTATTGTTTTTAATTCCTTTATTAAATATAGAACAATTACTGTATGTTAGCTAGAACTAATGTAAGAAATAAAATAGATACATTTACTCTCTTCATTGAGCTTACTTTCCATTAGAGTAAATAAATTACATGACACTTCAGAAATTATGTCCTATGGAGAAAAATTAAAAAGATGAGGAAGATAGAAGATGCAAGGAGAGTCACAGCAGACAGAGCAACTGACCGAAGCCTTGAAAGGAGAAGAGAGAGGAATTATTTAAAGGAAGTATCTAAAGGAAGGATACCTCAGGAAGAAAAAAAAGTCAAGCCCAAAAGCTTCAAGGTGACCTATTGAGTTCAAAGGCAGTGATGTGAGTAACAATTTGGATGTCTACCAGATGAAGTCAGAGAGGATTTCTGAAGCGTCAGGTAAAATCTTGTGCTTGACCTTTACTATAAGTAAGATGAAGAGGATTACGAACAGAAGAGTGACATGGTCTGGGCATTAGTTTACAGATAATTACTGTGTTGAGAATAGATTATAGCATCGAGGTGGCAAGGGTAGAAGTAGAAATACTAATTATGAGTCTACTAAAATTGTCAGGGTGACTTAGACCAATGTGATACCAGTGGAGTAAGAAGTGGTCAGATTCTGAATACATATACATATACATATATGTATTTTAAGCCATGAGGCTATATGAGAAGACTAAATGAGTAATTATACAAAGAGAGAAGAGAAGAGAAAAAAGTTCTGGGTCCTGGGCAGCCAAAGAGCATGGACAACATTTTAAGATAATTTATCTATCAAAGAGAGGAGAAAAATGTGGCAGAAGCTATATGGAAAAGTGACTTCAAGATACATCTTTAAAAAGATGGATGTAATAACAAGACATTTGCAAATGGATTTGTTCTTTACTCACTGGCAGTGGAAATTTTTCTTGATTGCTTTTAATCATACAGACGATTTGTAACATTTTCACTTCATGAATTTTTTTTTGAAAGAGGGGTATCGCCAGTGGAAATTTTGTTTAAAATTTTTTTTGGCCCTTTATCCCTTTATACTCATAGCCTCTTTTTTAAAAAAAAAAACAACAGCAACAACAACAAAACAAACAAAAACAAACAAACAAACAAAAACAGAGTCTCGCTCTGTCACCAGGCTGGAGTGCAGTGGTGCGATCTCGCCTCACCACAGACGCCTCCTCCCCGGTTCAAGTGATTCTCCTGCCTCAGATTCTCCAGTAGCTGGGTTCAAGCAATTCTCCTGGCTCAGCCTCCTAAGTAGCTGGGACTACAGGCGTGCACCACCATGCCCAGCTAATTTTTGTATTTTTAGTAGAGACAGGGTTTCACCATGTTGGCCAGGATGGTCTCTATCTCTTGACCTCGTGATCCGCCCGCCTCGGCCTCCCAAAGTGCTGGGATTACAGGCGTGAGCCACCACACCCAGCCTCATAGCCTCTTACAGGAATGGTTTTATTATTTCATGGTAGTGTGTGGTTTCTTCGTTTTTTAATAATTTGTACTATGAAGGAAAAACAAAAATGGGACGTTATATACTAAATAAAAGACATTATAAACATCACATTGATGATATTACAAACTTTAAATTTAATACAAACTTTAAATTTATTCTGTAAAATATCTTTTTCAGTTTACTAGCAGTGTTTCTTGGCAAATTCTTTAACACTGAAGATGTCTGCTTCAATAGAAAAATGAAACTGTGTTGCCATAGGGTAATTGCTAATTTATTAACAATATTAAACAACTCAATTTCAATGTTCAATTGAGTATTGTTGATACTTTTCAACTTGTTTTACCTTGTGAAATAATTACTAAAGTAGAATATTAATACGTATTTAGAATTATAATAAATGTAACAGATATAAAAGTACATTTATACAGGCATGTTTTCTTGGTGTATCATTAGCATGTGTATTGACATCATTAGTGTACTCCTGTCAGCAATAAATTTTTTTACAATCATGATTAATTCTTGTTTTATTTTGAATACAGCAAAATACAACTTTCCTTGATTTACACCATAGTTACATTTATGTAAAATTAAGTGATATCAAAACTATTTGCACATAATATTTGTGTATTAAAACTACACAAAAAACCCACTTTTGGCTTTATGTAAAATACACTTGTGCTCTTATCTAGATAAATAAAAACACAGTATTCAAAGTATGTTAACTTCTGGAAGGACAATATTTTCCTGTGTAGAACTGAGCTCTGTGATCTAACACTGCTGCCTCTCATGCACTTTTACTAGCGAACCCCAATCACTGTGTAAACTGCATTTACAAATTTCCAAAATGCCCCTCTAGTGTGAAGCATTTCAAATCAAAACCAGTGACTCATTCTTTGTCTCCTACAATTAGTTCTCTGAATACCATCATGAAAAATAATACAAAAAAGCAACTCTCCTAATTTGTTAATCTACCTAAAATATGTTAACAGTGTCTCATTATTCTTAAGATAAACATTTAACTCTTCAAATCTGTGAACTGATCTGGACCTCACAAATGCTGTAGCCTTTCATGCTTGTTCCTTATGGCTGCATTTACTCAATTTCAAAATCTCTTATCTCTCAAATAAAATTCTACCAGATGGTCTCTGCATATGCTAGTCCTTCTGCTGGAATGGTCTCTGCTTCTTTTACATAGTCAACTCCTACTCATGTTTTAGTTTTTAGTTTAATTATTATTTTCCTGGAAAGGCTTTCCTGAACTCAGTGCCTTGATAATTTCCCTAATTTATATTGTATCATGGTTCCACATTCCTCTTATTTATAGCATTATTCACCAGTTATGTACTTATATTTATAAGAGGCATTTCTTGATTATTGTATTTCATAACAAGTTTGGAGTGACCACATCTGTTATTATTTATCCAAGACTTGACATATTATCTAACACTTTGTAGTTTTTAAAAATAAATATACATTGATAAGCTATAAAATTCATGATGAAAGAAGGTACGTAACAATCCAAGAGACTGAGTCATAAAAAATGACAAAAAGTATCACCAGTTCAAAAAAAATATGAAAGTCATTCCTGATATAAAGAAGATGCTGTGTGGAGGAGTAGAAATCAAGACATTTTGACGTAAGAACAAATAATGCAATATAGCAAGAATGATGATGTAGGGATTTGGAGACTGAAAAGCTTACAGGTTTGTGATAAGAAACCATGAATAGCTTTAATGAAGGGATAACATCATATTATAAGTCAGAAATATCACTCCAATTATAAGAAATCAACTGAAACATAGCATGTCTAGATGTAGATAAATAATTTATCCATCTACTAGAATAGTCCAAGAGAATAAATTAAGGCTGAGACTAAAAAATTTTCACTAAGTTTTGGGGGATGGTGCAGATCTTAGGATGGTTATCTGCAAGTTGAATTTTTGACTTTCAGGGCTTCCTTTCCTTTTATGTCTTATAAGAGAGGCAAATATTCATATTCACTAAAAAAATCACATTGTTAGTCCAAGTCATTTTACACAGGGAATTACAAACTCAAGTTTGAGTTTCATATTTATGTGAAAAACTTATAATAAGACACTAACTGACACAAAAGAAAAGCAATTAAATTATCTTTCAACTGAAGCATATAAACTGGAAATGAAGGGTACATAGCAAGATCTTGTTCCATGTAGCATATAAAAAAGTTATTTAGAGAAAATTAAATTGAAGTATATTCAGTATAATGTTAATTGATATAGAAAATGTCAACTCAAGTTGCTCATAATAGTTAGAGATAAGCAAATGATTCAAAGTAATTTGGGTTATGATGATATTGATCACTCAATTTTTTTTCACTTCAATTCACTTTACACTGTGTCCTTGGGAATGCAGTAAAATAATAATAAAAAGAAGTAATTTAAAACATACTTAATCAAGTCTTTATTTTAGATGTTCTGGATTTCTTTTGACCTTATTAGGAGGAAATGTACTTATCGTAACCTTTTAAAAGTTAATAAAGGTATTACTGTCAATTCTGCAGAAAAGAGACGATTTTTATATGCTGATCTACCTTCAGCTTTTCTTTTTCTTAATGAAAATTATAACATTTAATGCAAAAAAAAATAAAGATCTACTATATATATGTGTTATACATTAAATCTAAATAATAGGCATCAAGGTTAGCCTGAATACTACGATGTTCATTAAGTTCAACATTTCATACTGATCCTAACATACTCTTCAAGGTACTGACAAAAAAACAAAAAATTCCATCGAGACAAAAACGCCTGAAAATGAGTCTTTCAGTCGAGTTGTAGGAAAAACAATAATGATTAAAATACTTTACACTTTAGTAAAGTCATAGTAGCTGACCCATAAAGGCAGCATGCAAAATGAGTGAGTTAAAAATATATCTGTTGTTGAACGTTTGCTATTGCAGCACAGCTAACTAATAGGCTCAGTGAGAGGTGGTGTTAAGGGAGGGAGAAGAGAGTGTATTTCAGGCAGAAGAAAAGGAAAATATCAAAACTCAAGGCTATGAGACCTTTAATGTCTGAAGAACTAAAAGGCAATTAAGATAGACACAAATCTAGTACAGAAGTTGGTGTTGATTAAGGAGCATTTGCCTGAAGTGGTAAGTAGTAGTAATTGCTTAACTATTTCATAAAGTTTTTGAAAGAAGAAACACTGTATCAAAAGTTTTGAAGTAAATAAAATAGCCAGATTACATAATGCTAGGTAAATAATTTCCAAGAGAGGGACAAACTTAAATACAGACAGTAATCTAGATGGACCTAAAGGAGAAAATCAATAATGAAAATAGAGAAAAATTGACAGATTTAAGGGAGTAGAGCATTTAGAAACTACATGCCTTGGTATTTGAGGTGAAATAAGTGAAGGAGAAAGGAGTCAAGGATGATGTAAATCCTTGACTCTCAGATTTCTGTTAGATAAATGTTGACATCTAAAAAACAATGGAGAGAAATGGAAGGATAATTTTGAGGGTGGAAGGGCAAAGGTTATGAGTTCAGTTTTAAAGGGGTTAGTTTTGTGCCACATGTATGTCCATAGTGAGATAATTTTTATGTATGGTCTGAAACTCAGGAGAAAGATATGGGAGTAAATATATAGTTAGAATCTATTAGCCCATGAATGATAACAGGCATGAATGCAACATGCTAGAGAGTATATGCAGAGAAGAAAATAATAAGTGTTAAGGACATGGTTCCTATAACATGAGCATTTGGGAAAAGACAGAGTAAAACCTTCTGTGAAAAAAACAAAAAGTGTCTGATCCTCTAGTGTAAAATGAAAAAATTACAGTATTATGGTAGTTAAGTAAATAACAAGGCAAATGGTATATTCAGTGCCTCAAAATGATATTGAAATATCAAATATAATAAGGGAAACGAAAGGGCCATTGCTTTTTATTATAAAATAAAGCTTATATAAGTGATGCAGAGAAAAATTATGGGTGGGTGTAGAAGTAGGAAATTAAGACAAGAGGACTGTGATTTCATAAAATATTTAAATAAGATTGGCTCTAAAGAGAAGTTGAATAACAGAATGGTGTAATAAATGGGATTTGGCTGTTTTATTACTGTTTTGAAAATGATTTGATGCTAATAAGAAGGAGCAAATAGAGACTAAGAGGTTGAAAATGTAAGAGAATACAAGGAAAATTAATAAACATCACTAAGCAAATCAAGGAGATAAAATGCAAGGCACAGAGGAAGGAGCTTAGATTGGACAGATGTGTGCACAAATGAGGAAAAGCACCTTCCAGGGAAGAAAGATAGGTTAACTCATAGGTATAATGAAAGACTAATGTGAAGTAGAAGTAATTAGCTGAGTGGGGGCAGGTGGGGATATCCAAGAAGGCCTTATATTTTCCCTCAGCTTGACCAACCTTTAGACAGATTTCTTCCTGTGTGCCCTGGACCTCCATTTTCTCTGAGCATTTACTCGAGAAAACTTTCTATTCTAAATTCATTCTCTTACCTCTTTGGGATGGAAAGCTTCTCCAAGCCTCTTGCCAGTTTTACATACTAGGAAAGTCTTTCTCAAGAACCTGGGAGCCACCACTTTGCCCCAGTATCTCATTCTCTGTGAAAAAGTAGGAGCCTAGCTTTAAAAAACACCATTTAGCAAATCAGATGGCCCAATCACATTCACGAATCTCCTGCCTGATGTTCTTCAGTATTTTCCTCTATCTCATTCCAGTGCTTAGGGACACTCATGCCTTTTGTTTCTGCAGAGTTAACTTCAGTTCTCTCCTTTATTTTAAGAGGCTTAAATAAAGTTTTCCTAGCCTATTTAACACTCTCTGGCCCGTTTTTTCTTTGACAATTTAATCAGGAAATTAGAAGATGCAGATTAAAAAAACTGATTGAGACTGCATTTGTGGAATATTAGAAAAAAAATTTCTAAGGAAAGAAAGAAATCTAAGTGATGAAAACAATTGGAGTTACACAGATTTATTATAGCACTTATCTCTACAGTCTTATAATACATTAAACATTATAATATCTATCACAGATATGAAGAAATCAGATAGCTGGACTTATCTAGGATTGGTAAGTTGCATTTCAGAGGAGACAAAATAAAAATAATAAATAAATTAGAAGGGTTTGGCAAGATAACGGTTAAAGTAATGGGCCCTGGTGATTCTGTCGAAGGAATGAAAATAGGAAGGTTATGTTAGTGAGGGAGGTATTAAAGCAACCACATCTGTATTGGATCTCGGAATTCTAGGATCTTCTGCAATTGAGGTAATTAAGTAAGAATGCTGGAAAGATAGAAGTTTGGTTCCTCCCAAGTCTAAAAATCCTATGATTTTTTTTAAAAAAATTCTTAAATCTGGTTGCTACTTTCAAACGCTTCATGACTCCGTAACTCTATGCTGTTGAGCTATGTGTTTTCTATGTTTTATTTTATTCTGTTGTGTGTGTTTTTGATTACTAAACAAGATGGTCTATGACTCAAGCAGTTTTACTCCTAGTAAATTGTTCCCTTTGACAATTTCATTGCTGCCCTAATCCTTTTCATTGCAATATCACATACAAATTTAGCAATGTCTTTTGGTAGCTCAGCACACTGCTGTCTTTCAGTTATTACTTCTTCTTTTATTTATTTAGAGAAAAAAATTATATATTTTTTGCTCTTGCTGGAGTTTGCCTAAATCTTTGCCTGATTTTTTCTTCTCCTGTAGTGTTGTGGTAATTTTTTCTTTCTTTCTTTTTCTTTTTTATTTTTTTGAGACAGAGTCTCGCTCTGTCACCCAGGCTGGAGTGCAGTGGCACGATCTCGGCTCACTCCAACCTCCGCCTCCCAGGTTCAAGCAATTCTCATGCTTGGCCTCACAAGTAGCTGGGACTGCAGGCACATGCCATCACGGCCGGTAATTTTTTTGTATTTTTAGTAGAAACAGCGTTTTGCCATGTTGCCCAGGTTGGTCTCAAACTTCTGAGCTCCGGCAATCTGCCCGCCATGGCCTCCCAAAGTGCTAGGATTACAGGCATGAGTCACGGCTCCCGGCGATGTTTTGGTAATTTTTAAAGAGGACACCAATAGGTAATTTTTATAAGCTTGATCAATGCTGTCAATGGTCTTGTTACTCTTTATATTTTGCTTGTTTATTTATTTGTTTTCTGTGATTTTGTAGCCAGTAGTGATGAAGATAATTTACTTCTACAATCCAATAAATGTACCGTATTTTCTTTATTTCATCCACCATTGATCTGCACCTAGGTTGATTCCATGTCTTTGCTATTATAAGTAGTGCTGTGATGAACATATGAGTGCAAGTCTTTTTGGTAGAATGATTTGCTTTCTTTGGGCATATACCCAGTAATGAGATTGCTGGGTTGAATGGTAGTTCCGTTTTAAGTCCTTTGAGAAATCTCCAAATTGCTTTCCACAGTGGCTGAACCAATTTGCATTCCCACCAACAGTGTATGATAAATCAAAAATTAAGCATTCCCTTTTCTCCACAGCCTTACCAACATTTGTTGTATATTGACTTTTTAATAGTAGCCACTCTGACTGATGTTAGATGGTATCTCATTGTGGTTTTGATTTGAATTTCTCTGATAATTAGTGATGACAAGCATTTTTTCACGTCTGTTGGCCATGTGCATGTCTTCTTTTGAGAAGTGTCTGTTCATGCCTTTTGCCCAAACACCATGGAATACTATGCAGCCATAAAAATGAATGAAATGCTGATCTTTGCAGCAACACAGATGCAGTTAGAGGCCATTTTCCTAAGCAAATTAACACAGGAACAGAAAACCAAATATAGTATGTTCTCACTTATAAATGGGAGCCAAACATTGGCTATTCATGGACATAAAGTTGAGGGACTACTATAGTGGTGGGAGAAGAGAGGTGGGGGTAAATGTTGAAAAACTCTTGGGCAATATTCCTGGTACCTGGTGATGGGATTATTTATACCACAGACCTCAACATCATGCAATACACCCAGGAACCAACTTGCACATGTACATCCTGAATCTGAAATGCAAGTTAAAAAAGAGAAAAGAAATTAAGAAAATAACTCCTGACATGAAAAAGAAAAGAAAGAATGAAACAAAATCCATAATCTAGTAAATATACAGAACTCAAATTTTCATCAAGCAATACAGTTGATCCTCCACATTTGCAGGTTCCACATCCATGAATTCGACAAACTGTGGATTAAAAATATTTGGAAAAAAATAAAAATATGACAATAAAAATAATACAATACAAATAATACAAATTTGAAAATACAACTATTTCCATAGTGTTCACCTTGTACTAGTTCTTATCAGAAATCTAGAGATGATTTAAAGTATGCAGGAGGATATGCATAGGTTATATGCAAATATTACCCTGTTTTATATGAGACTTGAGCATCTGCAGATTTTATGTGTGGGGGTTATGGAAACAATCCCTCATGCATACTGAAGAATGACTGTATTGTTGTATTTTTTCAGTGAAAATCTGCCATATATGCTTATACCAAAATAACTGTGGGATGTCGGAGTGAGCAAGCAGCAGTTTGGTTTTGATAGCCCAGAAGGCTGCTCCCAAAAAGTCTTAGTCAATTTCACAGCAAAGACAGGACAATGACAATTATTTATTGGCAAAATGTGCAAGCCCAGATTTAGCTTTTCAAGTTGAAGGCACAATATAAATCTAAGGAATTAAACACTGTCTCATAATAACTCACACATGCAAATCTCACCTCTGATCATACAACTAAACCAGGGAGAAGTATAGCATCTAGGCAAGGTAGAATTTTTAAACCTCCAACCTCCTCAGAATAGTAAATTTGGTAAAATCTCTCAGCCATTAGAACTGGCCATTTAGTTGGCAAGGCTCAATGTAAAATAAAAATCATGGATTTTTTTTATTAGTAATGTATGGTGAAATGTGACAATAAAGATACCAAAATTGTTAGCTTTTTTCTCATTTTCTACAAACTAAATTTGTTACATTTTTTAATTTGCTAACTAATGTTATTCTAAGTAATGAAAAAATTAAAGTTTTACTTTATTGCCGTGAAGTTTGCTGTTCATCTTTACGTTGTATAATGTCAGTTTCAAAATGCAAATATAAGAACATTTCACTCAGTTATGGAATCAAGGAAATTACACTATTTCTATTTTGTAGCTCATATATGCATATGTATTTTGTTATTACCAGAAGAGTGAAAATGCTGTCTTACTTTGTGCTGTGCCCACACACTACCAACACTCCACAGCCTGCTTACTGATGAAATGGAAGGGCCCAGAGGAAAGGATTGTCCCATCTTTGCCTTTCCTTCTCTATCATATTCAGTGTAATTCACTGGCTAATACAGGAAAGTAACATGAGTAACAAAGTTTATGATATCATTTCTTATTGTTTGTGTTTCTTAGAACATCTTTGCCTTCTTTCTGCATTCAAAGAAAGTTGTGGTTCAAATAGAAAGTGTGCCATCTCACGGCTGTTGGGCTGTCAGCATTCCCATCCTCCATGTTCAGACATAGACATAACTCTGTTACTTTGAATAATACTCATTTTGACTCTCACTGAACTCCCAAGCATTGTGGTTCCACTGGAATTCTGTGCTCATGGGGCATTGAAAACATCGTAAGTAAATGAATGGTAATTAATAATGGTAGAACATCATATTATGCTTCTCTCTCTACCAACATGAATTCTCCATCACCCCTTTGGGCTTCACTTACAAAATCCAAGTTCAAAGATAAACGTATTCAGAATTTCAAGATGGTGAAAGCAAATAATTAAACAAACCCCAGTCCCTCTGAATGTGTGGCCATGTGCATGCATATAAAGCCCCCTTGCTAGAAGCAGATAATAAAAGGCTGCCTAATGAGTTAGAGACAAAGTTCCCTACCAGAGGCCCCCAGTGATCAGAAGTGCGTTCTCTGGTATCTTCTTTCTTTTGCTCTTGTAAAACCTTCTCAGGATCTTTGTCTTTACTTGGGAAGATAACCCAGGTTATTTGACAACCTGAATCCTTGCCTCCATACTCTCATGTATGGAGGATACAAGTATCCTTCCCATCCTACAGGTCCTAACTCCATTATGACCTCCTTAGTGAGGTGTCTCAATAAAGGAACCTACTTCTCCCCTATTATCTTTGTTTTTATCAAAATTGTACAATTGTTCAACCTTCACCACAACCCAATGTCAGAACACTTCAGTTACCCCAAAACTTTGCCTGGCAATCATGCTTCTACCCTCCCACACACCCTCAGTCTTATATTGCCTTTGGTCTTTCTTTCCATCACTGTAAATTTGCCTTTTTTGGACAATTTAAAAAATTTGAATTAAACAATGTATAGTTTTTTGCATCTGACTTCTTTCACTTAGCCTAATTTTGAGGTTTATCTATGTTGCAGAATGTGTCAGTTTTTGCTCTTTTTTTTTTGAATTGTTTTATCATTTTATTTTATTTTCTAAGTTCCGGGTATATGTGCAGGATGTGCAGGTTTGTTACATACGTAAACGTGTGCCTTGGTGGTTTGCTGCCACCTATCAACCCATCACCTAGGTATTAAGCCCAGCATACATTAGCTCTTTTTCCTAATGCTCCTCCCGTCGCACTCCCCCAACAGGTCCCAGTGTGTGTTATTCCCCGCCCTGTCTCCGTGTGTTCTCATTTTTCAGCTTATAAGTAACAACCTGCAGTGTTTGGTTTTTGGTCCTGTGTTCATTTGCTGAGGTTAATGGCTTCCAGCTTCATCCATGTCCCTGCAAAGGACATGATCTCACTCCTGTTTATGGCTGCATAGTATTCCATCATGTATATATACCACATTTTCTTTATCCAGTCTATCATTGATGGGCATTTGGGTTGATTCCATGTCTTTGCTATTGTGAACTGTGCTGCAATGAACATATGTGTGCATGTATCTTTATTATAGAATGATTTATATTCCTTTGGGCATAGACCTGGTAATGGAATTTCTGGGTCACATGGTATTTCTGGTTCTAAATCTTTGAGGAATCACCACACTGTCTTCCACAATGGTTGAACTAATTGACATTCCCACCAACAGTGTAAAACCATTCCTATTTCTCTGCAATCTCGCCAGCATCTGTTGTCTCTTGACATTTTAACTTAAACTCCTTTATTTAAAACAAAACATTTTGCACAGAAACAGTTTCAACCATTGTTTCCCTTTTGCAACTACTTCAGCTTTTATACTTTATCTTAACCAAAGGCCAAGAAGCACTACTTCATCTTTTTAATCCTGTATAGTATGACAGGGCTAACCATTCATAGGCATGCTTTTTGCTTTTTTTCCCCTTAGACCCTCCTCCTCTTCCTGTTCCCTTTTCTGTCCTCTTCTCTCATCCTTCTTTCTTCCCCTCTATTGTCCTCCCAACTCGTTTTTTAAATCTTATTTCCTCCTCTCCTCTTTTCCCTTCTCCCTCCCTTTTTTAAAAGAGTACCTGCCATATCATACTTGATGATATGTTTTGAGGAAAGAAAGTGTAATGAATTCTGTCAACTAAAATGATGATGGAGGACCTTTATGAAATTGTCTTAATTTTGTAAGCATGCTCTTTATTTTTTTATTTTTATTTTTTATTATACTTTAAGTTCTGGGGTACACGTGCAGAATATGCAGTTTTGTTACATGGGTATACACGTGCCATGGTGGTTTGCTGCACCCATCAACCCATCACCTACATTAGGTATTTCCCCTAATGTTATCCCTCCCTTAGCGCCCCACCCCCCTACAGGCCCCAGTGTGTGATATTCCCCTCCCTGTGTCCATGTGTTCTGGTGCTCTACATGTTCAGAGAAACTTCTCTAGTAACAAACTACAGAAATGATTCCTGAAAGTATAGTCTTGTCTCTTGACATTTTAATAATCGCCATTCTGACTGGCACAAAATGGTATCTCATTGTGGTTTTGATTTGCCTTGCTGTAATAATCAGTGGTATTGAGCTTTTTTTTCATATGTTTGTTGGCCATATGTATGTCTTTTCTTGAAAATTGTCTGTTCATGTCTTTTCCCCACTTTTTAATGGGGTTGTTTCTTTCTTGTAAATTTGCTTAAGTTCCCTGTAGATTCTGGATGTTACATCTTTGTCAGACAGATTGCAAAATTTTTCTCCCATTCTCTAGGTTGTCCATTCACTCTGATGATAGTTTCTTGTGCTGTGAAGAAGCTTTTTAGTTTAATTAGATCCCATTTGTCAATGTTTTATTTTGCTGCAATTGCTTTTGGAGATTTCACCATAAAATCTTTGCCCATGCTTATGTCCTGAATGGTATTGCCTAGATTTTCTTCTCAGGTTGCTATAGTTTGGGGCTTTACATTTAAATCTTTCATACATCTTGAGTTAATTTTTTGTATAGGTGGAGGGAAGGGGTCCAGTTTCCATTTTCTGCGTATGGATAGCCAGTTCTCCCAGCACCATTTGTTAAGTAGGGAATCCTTTCCCCATTGCTTGTTTTGTTAGGTTTGTAGAAGATCAGATGGTTGTAGATGTGTGGTTTTATTTCTGAGTTCTTTATTCTGTTTCTTTGGTCTATTTGCCTGTTTTTGTACCAGTACCATGCTGTTTTGGTTACTGTAGTCTTATAGTGTAGTTTAAAGTCAGGTAGTATGATGCCAAAAAGGAGCTTTGGACAATCCTAAGCAAAAGAACAAAGCTAGAGGCATCAGTTGTTACTTTGTATTGCTGAAAAGTATCTCCTTATATGGATATACCACAGTTGTTTATCCATTCATTCATTTTTATTTGGCATCTGGATTTTTTCCAGTATTTGGATATAAAAATGCTGTTACGAATACTGTGCACATACCTGCGTGAGTATGGTTTTTTAGTTTTGAGTAAATTCCTAGTAGTGTAACTGTTATGTCAAATGGTAAATTTATGTTTAACATTTAAGAACTTGACAAAATGTTTCCCAAAGCAACTATACCATTTTATATTCTCACCAATAATATGTGATGGTCCTGACTTCTCTACATCCTTGAAAACACATTATTGCCCATCTCTAATTATAGCCATTTAGTGGCATATAGTGACATCTCATTGGAGTTTTAATTTGCATTTATCTAAAAATGTTGAATGCTTTAACGTGTTTATTAGCTATTTTTTTTTTGGTAAAATATCTATTTAAATTTTTACTATTTTAAAACTGAGTTGTTTTCATAGTTTTAGTGTTATGAAATTCTTTATACATTCTGATTAAGTTCTTAATCAGATATATGAAAACACTTTCCCCAATGTGGCCTGTCTTTTCATTTTCTTAATGGAGTCTTTTGAATAATATTTATTTTGATAATTTCAAATTTATCATTTTTGATGGAACATGCTTTTGATGTCATATGTTAGAGCTTGTAGCCTAATTTATGGTCACAAAATTTTCTCCTGTATTGTTTTGTACATGTTTTAAGTCTGTGTTTCATTGTTTATTATGGTATGGGTTAAAAGTATAAATTCAGTCTGTTTTAATGTGCACATTTACTTGAACACACAATTTGTTGAAAAGACTATTTTCCACAGTTAAGTATTTTGAAACATTTGTTGAAAAATCAATAAAAGCAATGGTTTATTTCTGGACCTCAATTCTATTACGCTGATCTATATGTCTATCTTTATGCCAGTACCACATACTGCATTAATTGCTATAGTTTCATAGTAAGTTTTGAAATCAAGACGTTTAAGTCCTCCAGCTTTGTTCTTCTTTTACAATATTGTTTTTTGCTATTCTAAGTGCATTGGATTTCTATATAAATATGAGCATCAACTTGGCAGATTTTAAAAGGAGACTGAGGAGACTGCTGGATTTTTGTAGGAAGGGGAAAAAATTAAAATTAAATATGAAAATTGTCATCTTGATAACATTGTGTCTTCCAGTTTAGGAACATGGAATGTTTTTCCATTTATTTAAATATTTAATTTCAGCAATGTTTTGTGGTTCTGATTGTAGACTTACAATTTTTTGTTAAATTTATGCATTTTTCTTTCCTTTTTGGAGCTAGTGTGAATGGAATTGCTTCCCAAATTTTTTTTTTTTTTTTTTGCTGTTTTCTTGTTACTGGGTTGTAGAAATACAATTTATTTTCATACTAATTTTGAATCTTTCAATCTTACCAAACTTGTTTTTTGGTACTAATAGTTATTTTTGGATTCCTTGATATAATATTTTCTTCATATATTATCAAGTTATCTGGGAATAAAGACAGTTTTAATTAATTAATTTATGCCTTATTGTACAAAGTACAGTCTCCAGGACACTGTTGAACAGAAGTGGTAAAAGCAGACATTCTTTCCTTGTTCTCGATCTCAGGGAGAATGTACCCTGTTTTTCATCATTATATATAATGTTTGCTGTGAGGTTTTTGTAAACGTTATTTATCAGATGATAAATTTTTCTGCTTTTTCTAGTTTGTTAATTTTTTTACTTATATGGATATTTGATTTAGTCTATTTTTATGCATTAAGATTATTATGCAGTTTAGTTTCTGTACCCTTTGTATTAATATGGCTATTACATTGATTGATTCTCAGATTGTAAAAGAACCAGTACTCCTTGGATACATTCTACTTGTACTTGACATATAATTATTTTGTACATGGTCTTGAATTTGGTTTGCTAGTATAATAGTAATGCTTATGTGTTTATGTTCATAAAGGATATTGATGTTCATCTATCTGTTCCTGTGATGTCTATGTCCAGGTATCAAGGTATGAGATGGAATTGTTCCCTTCTCCTGTATTCTCTGAAACAAATGGTGAAGGATTATTATTATTTGGTTTTTGAATATTTGAGAGAATTCACATGTCATGTCATCTGAGCATTTCTTGTAAACCTGGACTCATTGAATTTTATGCCCCAACTCATTTAGCTCTTCCACTTAAATTTTATTAAACTCATAGGTCTTTTCTTGTCTAATTTCTACTTGCCTTTCAAGTCTCAGCTTAAAAGGCATGCCTTTGTAAGAAAATGATTTAAAACACTTTGCAGTACTACAGAATAGTTTTTCCTTATTTTCTAATGATGCTGTAAATGTGTATGCATAAGAATCATTTAATTTTATATTTATCTGGTAATTTAATGAAATCTGAAAAATTGTAGAGTATGTTTGTGTTTATATTGCATTTTAACAGTTTCGTCAAGAACTATTATTTAATTCCTCCACAAGTTACATTTAATTCTGATCTATTGGAGATTTTTTAATGACTTTGGATTCATATTTCCTTGATTAATTTAGAATTCACACCCCTGTATTTATAGGTGACATCTGTCATACTGCTCACCAGAAACAAATCAGTGGTCTAACAAAGCAGGCATCTTACCAAGAGGATATTAGCAAGTGCTTTTTATAGGATTTGGGGTTGCATTAGAAGATTTTGGGATGATCCAAGGAACCAGGTACTTTAGGATTGAGTGCAGGTAAGAAGCAGCGGTAATTGTACTATTAAGTATTGTCCAGAAAGTAAAAATTTACACCTGTCACAGTTAAACAGGCAAGAAAGACTTTATCAGAAACCGTTGCAGTTTGGGTTAAGACTATTGCATTAGAAGACAGGGCAAGAACTCCATTCCACTGAAACAAAAGATGGAAGGATATTTTTAATGCTGAGGTGATCTATCTAAAAGTACTGGAGGACACTAGGCAGGAAATTGGTCAAGGTGATTAGGCCACCTGTGTTTGCTAATTAGTGAAATTAGGCTTTTACTCTCCAACAGGGACAGGGAGATAAGGGTGCTATCTTTCTTAATTGCTCTCAGATCCTTAAGAAAGACACTTCAGGGTTATAGGGCTGGTAAGAGACTGAGAAGATTTATGTCTCAATGGGGCAAAAAAAGAATATAAAGTAGCAAATTTTCTGAAGTAAATGCTCGAGAAAAGTGAGATCAGGGACCTATAGTGAGAAAGAAGCCTGTCTAAACTTTAGTCAAGCTGAGCGAAACCTTAAGGGAATCTGGGTTAGTATATTAATCACTGTTTTCTAGAAGGATGAAAACAAAAGAGCAAGACTAAAACTGTGACTTGTTAAAAAGTAGTAGGCACTCACGGAAGCCTGGAAATGGGGCTACTTGGCATTTTTTGTTCCTTAGACAGTGTTTTTTGTTTGTGCTCAGAAGTGATTACAGATAAATTTTGTTTGTTTATTTGTTTTCCATCATCATTACAGAGTGACCTCATCTGATATTGGGTATTTGTGAAATTATTCATGTTCAGTGGAACATCTAACAGTTGCTATGCCAGCTATCATATCTGTTTATTTCTGTCTGTACCTTGATATTTTTTGTGTTTGCTTTTATTTTTGGAAGGAAGAGAGATGTATTTTTGTAGATTTAGAAAAGGATATATATATATACACATATATATAATATATATATTCTTCCTAATCAGTCATCATATCCAATTGGCTCTATCTTCTATATATATATATGTATACATATATATATAAATTATATATACCAAAATATATATATATATAAATTTCTTCTGTGTTTTGTATACATTATGTTACCTGATGATATTCTGAATTCCCCCTATAGAAACTAAACAGAACTAAAATTTTATAAATCTCCCCTATAAAACCGTAATTTAGAGTATATTGTTTGATAATTTCTTCTACTTTTCTACTGTTGTTAGTATTTTCTCATTTCTTTTCTTAAATTGCTTTTAGAATTTAACATTATCATCACAATAAACATTTTATCCAGAACTAGAGTAATATAATTCACAAAGTATTTAAATATAGTTGTAATCCTTTTCTCATTTCAAATGAGTTGGTAACATTTCTCATTTTTACTTACGTTTATCATACATCTATTTTTAATAAATAAACAATGCTGCATACAAATTTTTTAATGTTTTGATCATTCTCTGAGGGAGTTAAGGAATATAACTCAGGTAAGTAACCACGTCTATTGACTTACCTATAAAATACTGAGACAACATAATCTTGATAAGAAAAAAGAACACATACTGTATATATTTTGCTTCACTTTGAATATATCATGCATTATAGATAATGGCTCTGACAAGCAACACATTTATACCTCTAAGTCTAGTAAACATTTCTATCCTAACTAGGACTTTAAAACTGATTATAATCAAGTCAGAGACTTGAGGTAAAGACACTTTTTAATGGGGTTGTTTCTTAAGAGACAGGGCTAGGATATAGAACCTCAGGGCTCATCACTTCAGGCAAGATTGCTAAACAAAGCCTTGCCAAGCAGTTACCAGCCAAGCCCTCAGGACGTAAAGCAAGATGGAGGCTTGATTTCACAACCAAAAGTTTGCAGAGAATACAGCGATAGTTGGGAGTGTTTGGGGGTGGGGGGCGCTAGCCTAGTAAAATATCTTCTAAAAGAAAAACAAATCTTTTAAAAGTTAACTCGTTGATGGGGTAGAGAAGGGAAAGGATTACTGTCCGATAGAGTTAAACCCTTTGGCCAGAAAAGGGGAAGCCTGGGGCAGCCCTGAGTGGCTGGGAACCAGCTAGCTGGCTGTGTCGGACCATTGGGCGGACCAATGGGCGTGAGTCCCAGCCCGGGCAGAGAGCGGGGAAGGACTGGGAGCTGCTGCTCACTGGTCCCGTCGCGAAAAAGGAAGGAAAAGGCCATGAAAAGTCCAGGGAGCTACATGGGTGGGGGCATGGTTTCCCCACCCTCATAAGTCTGAGGATGAAAAGGCTTAGAAACAACAGTGAGAGGTTTTCAGTCCCCATTTCACTCACTGCTTCCGGAGCCCCCACGTTGAGTACCAAAAATGTTGCAGGACTTTACCTTAGTTCAGCTAAAGACGAGGTTCTTGTCCGTCCCATGGCCACAGAAGTTTAGGCTCGCAGACGGCTGAAAGGGTGAGTAAACCAGGGTTTTATTGGGTGCAAAGGGGAAAAACAAAGGGGAAACAGGGGCTCTCATAGGGCCCAAGTCCCTCTGCCCCTCTGCCCGCCGTTCAACTCCCAGGTTCCACCCAGGAAGAGGAGGGGCCAGGCCCCTCTTTGCTGCAAAGGGTGCGAACTTCCAGAGGTTAGAGATTCTCCAGGGACCCTCTTCCAGCTGGCTGTCTCAAAATGTCCATAATGGGGCAGTGTGGTTCTGCTCATATCACCCTCATCCAGGATGCAGATCAGCCATACTTCGAGAACATTACCCTTCTGAGTGGAAGAAGGAAAAGAAAGCATGGCCGGCCGTGTGCTGACTCCTAAATTGGCTTCAACATATCAATTTTGCTTACCTTTCAATGGTAAAGCAAGTTACATTGTGGCAGGCCAGGTCTCACTAATGCAGGCCTCCATAACAACTGTTTTAGTACTGACTGAGTGGCTAAATATTAAAAGCAGAGAGAGCCAGTGCCATTATACAAAGGCTGTAATGTAACAAAAGCCCACCAAGATTTTTGCCTATGCCTTTCCTGGGCCTTGACACATGACAAGATAAGGGAATTCTTAACAGGACCCATTTAGGATTAAACAAGTTGTATTGGGGGTCTGAAGAAACTCCCTAGGCCTTCACAAACAAGTTTATTGATACTCTGAAGGAACTCCTTATACTCCCATGATTTAGCAGGAGACAAGATAAGGGTAATCACCCAGCACCTGGACCCATTTAGATTAAGTAAATTTACTGAGACTCCAGAGGAAGGTCTTCAGGACTCAGACCTTAGTTATAGATTAGAAGTTAATCACTTATGCCTTTAAATTAATGCACACTTATGTGTAGACATATAGCTTAGAAGGTATATAAACCCTGGAAAACTTTGTAATTTTGAGTTTGTCTGGCGATATTTTCCAGACCTTCTCTCTGTAACCAGCTGCAGAAATAAAAACTCTCTTCCTCCCCAGTTCATCTGCATCTCATTATTGGGCTGCTACAATTAGCAGCCCAACCGTCAGTTTGGTCCAGGAACATGACCACTCTTGAGGTCAGTCAATAAGACAGGTAAGCATAATTTTCTCACAGAAAGAGAAAGAGATAGTGATAAATAATAATAGTATGGCCTATATTAGCGTGTTTAAGTCAAAACAAAAAGAAATCATTGACTTTAATTTATTTATTTATTCTGTTTATATGCTTTCAAATTTGATTTGCTCCTTGTTATTTCCTCTCTTTAACTTTTTTTTATATATAAAATATAAAATTTCTGCTTTCATCTTCTCTATTATTTTGGTATTTGGAGATTATCAATCTTTTAATAAGCATCTTTTCTCTTATCTTTGCAAATAATAAACAGTATTCTATTTTGGGCACAAATTTTAATTCATTATTAAAATCGCTAATCCTTTACTATCAATGACAAAAAGTATATAGTAATTAAAAATATTGCTGCTATTCAAATAATCTAGCTATGACTCACTTATTCCCAAATAGAACACTAGTGAAAGGGTAATAAAAAGAGTATGGCAGATTTTAGATACAAGCGGGAAACCATATGGGTTATAAATACTGAATACATGTTTTAGAAACAAACAAAGAAGATGAGTTTTATATCGAGATTCATAGCCTGGAATTTTTGTGCTCAAAGCTACTTCAATCAGAATTGGGGAGTTCTTTTGGGATTCACAAACGGAGGGAATCTGGTTTCACAGCTGTCTGGACAATGTTTCTTTTTAACTGTTTTCTTGAGTTAGATAAAGCTATGGCCTTATGTCATGCAGTTTTTAATGTGGGAAACGAAGCCACAGTGAAGAATATTTAAATTCACAGGTTTTGAATCTTTAAATTCTGAACTAAGTGGCTCAACCACTTCGAGTAATCATGGAAAAATTACCTAAATTATTTAAACTTCAGTTTTTTGTCTGTAATTAGGGACTCATTACAATTTGAGTGAAAATTTAATAAATTAATAAATGAAAAATGTCTCACAGAGTCCCTGGAATGTAAGAAACTTTCCATAAATATTTCCTATCTTATTATACAACCTAAACAATGTAAAGCCTTTGATTGCTTTTCATGATGTGTTTTGCTAAAATTTCAGATTCTTAAATTCATACGATCTATTCATAATAGTTGGAGAAGACAACTAATGTTAAAATGTACATGAGAGCTAAATGCTGAGAGTATGTACTGAGAAGAAGTAAGGTATCCTCTCAACGGGATACTGAGACTGGGAGAGTGTACAAAATTTGAGAATACAGACTGATTTGAAATTATTTTTGAGACTTATTTTGTGTTTAATAACTACACAAATTTGTTTTAAAAATGCATCTATTGGCCAGGTATGGTGGCTCGTGCCTGTAATCCCAGCACTTTGGAAGCCTGAGGCAGGCGGATCACAAGGTCAGGAGTTTGAGACCAGCCTGGCCAACATGGTGAAACCCTGTCTCTACTAAAAATACAAAAAAAATTAGCCGGGCATGGTGGCAGCAGCAAATTGGGAGGCTGAGGCAGGAGAATCGCTTGAAACCTGAAGGCAGAGGTTTCAGTGTGCCGAGATCATGCCACTGTACTCCAGCCTGGGCAAAAGAATGAAATTCTGTCTCAAAAAAAAAAAAAAATGCATCTACTATGAAGGCACTAAAAAAAATCATAAATAAATGAACTACTGCTCATGGGATGGAAAATAGAGCTTCACTGACAAAATCATGAAGATACTGCAAGCCAGTTCAGAGTCTTAGGGCCACTCAAAAGCTGTTTCCTGACAACTGAGTACTTTAACAGTACATTTTTGACAATACTCATACCATTAACTGCATGTGGAATTGCATGGGGAAATGTGATCTTAGTCATCATCAAATTGTATGACATTTTGTGTGGTAAGAAGTATGGATTTGGCAAATATCTGGAAACTGAATTCTAGGTTACAAAGTGACATTTCCAACATCAAATTGAGAGTTATTTATAAGATTTGATATTTACAGCTATGGAAATACTGAATTCAACTACCAAATTTTTTTTTAAAAAAAAAGGAAAATAAGGCAAAATTTAAAGAACAGTGCTTTCATCGGTGAGGTGACTCTCTGGAATCATGTTGAAAGGAAAGAAACAAATCAGGAATATGCACTGTTACCTGCTACCATGAGGGAAAAGTGGCTTTAAAAAGGAAAGTAAAATATGGAGAGATGTCAAAGAGGAACCAAGTTTAAAAGATTCAAATTTAGCTAACATTAGTATTAGGTGCTTAATGATTTCTCAGAAGAACTAAATTTTAATAGATTAGCAAATAAAAGTGAGAATGCAAGGTCGTGTAATCAAAAAATAGAGGATTCAGAATATAGAGGCAGCATATATAATTATTGAAAAAAGTGATAATTAATAGCAAGAAAACCTTCATTTTCTATTATTTAGCAGACTGTTATTCAACAAACATTATACTGAAAATAACTAAAACTAAATTACAACAAAAGCCAAAATTGACAAATGGGATCTAGTTAAACTAAAGAGCTTCTTTACAACAAAAGAAACTATCATCAGAATGAACAGGCAACCTACAGAAGAGTCTTAAATGAAAGTTATCAAGTGCTAAGGGGAAATATTTTAAAAATTCTAAGAATTCTATATAGAAAACTATAAAATATAATTGTAATAAATTTAAAAGATTAAAAATGGAGAGATATATATATGTATACAATGTTCAATGATTAGAAAACACATACTGGTCAAGATGCCAGTTTTCTTTACTTTGATGGAGTCAATGAAATTCCAATCCTAATTAGCATCACAACATGCTGTGAAAGGAAGGTTAATCATTTTTTATTAATAAGGAAATTAAAATCTTAATGAGCTAGACTGGTAATTAAATGAAATTAGAGAAATCTCATCTATTGTATTGAAAATGTAACTTGTACTAAGCAGTTTGATAAATAACCTTTCATTAGCTACTAAATTTCAAGGGCCTACCTTTTGACACACAAACTCTGTCGTCTAGAGAAACTCTCCAAGGAACAGGTATTCCAGGAGAAATTTAGCAGCTATGTCAGTAATTAAAAAAATAATAATAATAATTCACATGTAAATCAATGATAGAATCCGCATTAACTTCATGAGCATATGACCTGTGTGGACTTTCAGGGGCCCACACTTCGGCATCCTGTACTTGGTTTAAGGCTCTGCTCTTACCATCTTAAAATTTTTAATGCTTTGGAACTAGGGGTTTCATACTGTTATTTTGAACAGGGCTTCACAAATTATATAGCCATCCCTGGTAGAACTGAAAAATAATTGATATATTTATGCAGTGGATTATTACAGCAATGAAATTAAATGAAGCACAGCGTTGTGCATCAACTCAGATGTAGCTCAGAAATTAATATATCCAGTATGATTCCATTCCTATAAACTTGAAAAGCAAAAAAAAGTATACTATTTTTTTCAAGAATTATATATATATATGAAGATAATTTTATCAGATAAGTTAGTATACGGATTATATCTAAGGAGAATAGAAGAACATGTAATCTACACAGGAGTCTTCTAAGATCTTGAGACAATTTTTTTAAACCAGTGTTACTGTTAAATAGGTTTTTATTGATTCTCCATATGTGGTTTGTACACTCTTGTTTATGTAGGATTTATTGCAAAAAATAAAATGAGATAAATGCAAAATATGTGTTGATTAGAATTCAATGACATCCATCCTTGAATGTGGGAAGCAGTAGCTCTCAACTTTCTCTATGTTTGAGCAAAAGGAAAGTTAAAGTGAAAGAGGAGTAACATTTCAAGATAGAAGAAGCAGGTTTTAAGAGGGTTCATTTAAGTTTTACACAGATTCCTAACAGATTCCCTAGAACTGGATTCTTCAATTAGTATACTGTATTTTAAGTGATGGATTGAGAAAGTATTTATAACAGTAGTTTGGAGAGAACTGATGTCAAATAAACTTTTTTTTTGTATTTTTCAGGCTTTCAGAATTAGAAAATTTCAGGAAACTTTAGACAAAGGACACAAAACCATTAAAAAAAGTCAATATGGAGCATGTTTGTCAATATTCCTTGGGCTTGTGTTTGCCAATTTTATTTTTCCTCTAGCAAAAGGCTGGAGAAATTTGTTCTGCTCCTAATGATATTGAAATTGCCAAAGTCGACCAACTAATGAAATGTTTGAAGACATTCTAGTAAAGTGAGCATTCTAGAAAAGTGGGCTATTAGTAGCTATTGCAACCCATAATTAGATTTTTTCTATACCTCAGTTTCTCCCAGGATATAACTGTTTGCCTGCAAACCATGTCCTGATAACCAGGCTAATGATAATGCATGCAAACTCCCACAGTGTCAACTACCTCAGGAGAAGAAGCTAAGTAGTTTAACGCTGCATTCAATTTTTCATAAAACAAGAGTACTGTTTATTGTGCTGGCTAAATAAGTATGAGATAAATGTGCGTTTATCAGAAAAAACACTATGACGATTAAAACCATTGCTCATCATTCTGGCTACAGGGCCTTTATGATTAACAGCCTCAATCACCCCAAATTATTGTAATTGCCTATATGGTAGCAAAAAGACTGCATTATCAGTTCTCAAGCTGCATATTATCCTAGAGCACTATTGGGGATAACTGACCAAAAAGATACAGACCTTGAAAAGACCTGGCTTAAAAAGTAGTCATTTTATAAATTGAGTTCACTAGTGTAACATCTTTAATGAAAATATTTTAGGTCAAAATCCTCCAGGGAGAAGCAGGCAACAAATTAAAAACAACATATTTTAACTACTCCTTCTAGGATACCCCAATAGTAAATTGTGCTGCTCTGGTGTTGGATAAATCATTGTTTTCTTCTAAAGCTGTCACACAGTTTTCAAAATTATCCCTTGAAAGTTACATTTGCATTTATCTGACAGTGGCATTTATAATACGTGAACACCTTGAGAAAATTTTCTTTCTGCTAACTTAGTAATTTACCTTTTAGAAACTTTGTTTCACATCAGATATTCAAATGCATTTTGCCATTCATTATAGCATCATGTCCAGAGGCGTATCCTTTTCTGGAATGTGTCAAGTATCTCAGCAATCTTACTTTAACTTGAAAAATACTCCAGTACATTACAACATAGTATGATTTGGAGGATGTCAAAATCACTTCTGCCTGTATATCTCTTCTCCTTCCAACTTGTAAAATTCTAAACTTACTTCTGTTTTCAGACCTTGAAAGGTCTCACCATGAAACTGAAAACAGAAATTAAGTGCATTATCTGGAAGGTTGTCTTGTAAACAAAAATGTCACCCCAACAAGCTGCAAGTAGATTCCCTTTTTGTGCTTTGGATATTCCAATTGAATTTGAACAAGGGATGATTATATTCACTTACTTAATAATTAGTGTTTAAAAACTGAGTGGACTTTTTTTTTAATTATACTTTAAGTTCTGGGGTACATATGCAGAATGTGCAGATTTGTTACATAGGTATACGTGTACCATGGTGGTTTGCTGCACCCATCAACCCGTCACCTACATTAGGTATTTCTCCTAATACTATCCCTCCTCTAGACCCCCACCCCCCGACAGGCCCCAGTGGGTGATGTTCCCCTCCCTGTGTCCATTTGTTCTAATTGTTCAACTCCCAATTATGAATGAGAACATGAGGTGTTTGGTTTTCTGTTCTTGTGTTAGTTTGCTGAGAATGATGGTTTCCAGCTTCACCCATGTCCCTGCAAAGGACATGAACTCATCCTTTTTTATGGCTGCATAGTATTTCATGGTGTATATGTCCCACATTTTCTTTATCCAGTCTATCATTTATGGACATTTGGGTTGGTTCCAAGTCTTTGCTATTGTGAATAGTGCCACAGTAAACATACATGTGCATGTTTCTTTATAGCAGAATGATTTATAATTCTTTGGGTACATACCCAGTAATGGGATTGCTGGGTCAAATGGTATTTCTAGTTCTAGATCTTTGAGGAATTGCCACACTGTCCAATGGTTGAACTAATTTATGCTCCCACCAACAGTGTAAAAGTGTTCCTATTTCTCCACATCCTCTCCAGCATCTGTTGTTTCCTGCCTTTTTAATGATACCATTCTAACTGGTGTGAGATGGTAACTCATTATGGTTTTGATTTGCATTTCTCTAATGACTAGTGATGATGAGCATTTTTTCATATGTTTATTGGCTGCATAAATGTCTGCTTTTGAGAAGTGTCTGTTCATATCCTGTGCCCACTTTTTGATGGTTTTTTTTTTCTTGTAAACTTGTTTAAGTTATTTGTAGATTCTGGATATTAGCCTTTTGTCAGATGGATAGATTGAAAAAATTTTCTCCCATTTTGTAGGTTGCCTGTTCACTCTGATGATAGTTTTGTGGGTTTTTTTTTTGCTGTGCAGGAGAGTTTAATTAGATTACGTTTGTCAATTTTGGCTTTTGTTGTCATTGCTTTTGGTGTTTTGAACATAAAATCTTTGCCCATGCCTATGTCCTGAATGGAATTGCCTAGGTTTTCTTCTAGGATTTTAATGGTTTTAGGTCTTACATTTAAGTCTTTAATCCATGTTGCATTAATTTTTGTATAAGGTGTAAGGAAGGGGTCCAGTTTCAATTTTCTGCTTTAGCAAGACATTTTCCAGAAAACCAGTGCCCTTCTGAGACTGAGTTTCCTTAAATCTAAAGGGGTGAGGGAGAATGAGATGCTGTTATGAGAATGCGTTTGTTTAAAGAATACATCATAAAGCAGGAACCATTTAAAAAGTAAAGACAAATGTCTTATTTCTGTAACTAAGCAATACAATAAACTCCTAAAGTTTATTAAGCACCATACAATTATTGTTAATTAACATTTACCCATCCCTATCTTGTGAAGTTACCTCAATTAAGAGACGAGACAGCATGTTTACTGAATATAATGTTGTATTTTTAAAAATCTAATTTTTCAAAAGATTAATTAATGAGATACAAACCTATCTTTATCATTATAATTGTAAAACCCTGTAACAATTTTCAATATTTCTTAAAATTTTATTTTTCTATAACTTACAGTTTTATGTTTAATTATTGGTATATAATAAATATTTGCAGCAGTGGATGTACTCTGCTGGCTACAAATTTGATCATAAGTGTCAACCTATCCACTCAGAACACTCAGTTCCCAGGATCGATGTGATTGATTCAGGATTAAATGCATTACCCAAGTGAGGAGAAACAAGGGCCCGTGTGAGGCTTCCAGGCTATTGAGAAAGAATCAATCTTGCTTCAGGAATTGCTAGCCTCTAAGTAAAAAAGCCTGAGACTAAAAGATGATTTTTTTTGGGAATTTTTCTTATTGGAGTCATATATATATTTTATATATATATAATATATATATACATATATATACATATATATACATATATACATATATACACATATATATACATATATACATGTATATATACATATATACATATATACATGTATATATACATATATACATATATACATATATACATGTATATATACATATATATACATATATACACATATATACATATATACACATATATACATATATATATATATACACACACATACACATATACATGGAACTGTATAGGAGCAGAGTTTTGTATGGTATTAACATTTAGTTGGTATTAATTAGAATTAGATTATTATAAGTTTGGAATGTTAAATGTAATCTACCTGTTAATGAGAATTAGATTATTATAAGTTTGAAATGGTAAAGGTAATCTACCTGGTAGCTTGTTACTGGATACTTGTTACCAGGTAGATTACATTTAACATTCCAAACTTATAATAATCTAGTTCTAATTAATGCCAGCTAAATTTCAATAGCATACAAAACTCTGCTCCTGTACGGTTCTGGTTTCCCCCCCCCACCTTTATGTTGACATAAATTACACTTTTATCTATTCTGTGCTCAGTAACATAGACTGATAATTATGCATTTATCTTTTAAATCCTGCAGAAAATAAACTGTGCCTTATAGAGAAATATACAAACGGTGCCTTACAGAGAAATATACTTTTGATTGTCTTGACTTTTTTATTATTTAAGTGGCAAGAACTTGATATCAAGATCTAAGTGCTAAACTGGAAAAACTGCTCAATTGGTTATTTTCATTTTATGAATAATACTGCATGCGTGGAGCATATGTGGATGCTAAAAAGTTATTATTTCTAAGCTAAATTTAATTTTTGTTTTTCTAGTTTAGAAACATTTTTTGAAGATTACCTGTATATACATACAATATAAATACATAATATATGATAATTATAATTGTCTATTATTTTTATTAAATATAAACCGGGAATGTGTCTCTATTTTCAGTTAATTTCAGTTTAGTAGCAAGAATATATATTAAAGAGATTACATAATATTTTCCAACCTGTCTTACATTTTTGGATGACTTACTGAATCACTAAATATTAATTTAATGCCTATTTCACACATCCTGAGGTCTGTATCTATTCAGATCCACTCTTCCATTGTTGTGCATCCCAGATTGGCTGCATTTACCCAAAGAGGTTCTGTTTTCACATGAGGCCTGACCCATTCACCAGAACAATGTCTCTCAGATTACATATTAAGAAGCATAACACAGGTCGGGCGCCGTGGTTCATGCCTGTAATCCCAGCACTTTGGGAGGCCGAGGCGGGTGGATCACAAGGTCAAGAGATTGAGACCATCCTGGCCAACATAGTGAAACCCTGTTTCTACTAAAAATACAAAAATTAGCTGGGCGTGGTGGCACACACTTGTAGTCCCAGCTACTTGGGAGGCTGAGGTGGAAGAATTGCTTGAACCCGGAGGGCAGAGTTTGCAGTGAGCTGAGATCACAATACTGCACTCCAGCCTGGTGACAGAGTGAGACTCTGTCTCAAAAGGGAAAAAAAAGCATAACACGGAGGTTGCAGATAAGGCAAGACATGAAGAATTAAGTCATCGAAACATGGTTTTCTCCAGTTGGGGGTGGTCGATATGTGGAAATTTTCCATTTGCAAGAAAATTGGAAAGCAGAAGGAAGTGGGTATTTCTCCCCATCCTTTTTTCACTTTTCTAGGGTCTAGATGACTCCTGCTTCTGCTGGACAGGCCCATCAGAGTTTCAGCTCCTGCTAGGTGTTACTGTCACCTAAGCTCCAATGCAAGATAGCATTGCTGAATTTTACTGGAACTATTTTGCTGAAGAGATAAAGAAGCCCTGTTTGGGATCAATAGCATAGAGAATAAAATACAAAGAACTAGAAACAAAAAGTATAGATAAAACTTATGGAGAGTTTGGAAGTAGTGGAGAGATAAAAATTGGGTGATAGCTGGCTTGAATAATAGGGTTGATATGGTTTGGCTGTGTCCCCACCCAAATCTCATCTTGAATTGTAACTTCCACAATTCCCAAATGTCATGGGAGGAACCCAGTGGGAGGTAATTGAATTATGGGAGTGGGTCTTTATTGCGCTCTTCTCATAATGGTGAATGAGTCTCACAAGATCCGATGGTTTTAAAAACAGGAGTTTATCTGCACAAGCTCTCTTTTTGCCCGCTGCCATTGAAAAATGTGACTTTCTGTTTCTTGCCTTCTGCCATGATTGTGAGGCCTCCCCAGCCACGTGGAACTGTGAGTCCAATTAAACCTCTTTCTTTTGTAAATTACCCAGTCTTGGCTATGTCTTTATCAGCAGTGTAAAAATGGATGAATACAGTAAATTGTTACCAGTAGAGTGGGGCACTTCTGAAAATATACCCGAAAATGTGGAAGTAACTTTAGAATTGGGTAACAGGCAGAGTTTGGAGCAGTTTGGAGGGCTCAGAAGAAGATTGGAAAATGTGGGAAAGTTTGGAAGCCCCTGGAGACTTGTTGAATGGCTTTGACCAAAATGCTGATAATGATATGGACAATTAAACTCTGGCTGAGGTGGTCTCAGAAGGAGATGAGGAACTTGTTGAGAACTGGAGCAAAGGTGACTCTTGCTATGTTTTAGCAAAGAGACTGGCGGCATTTTGCTCCTGCCCTAGAGATGTGTGGAACATTGAACTTGAGAGAGATGATTTAGGGTACCTGGCTGAAGAAATTTCTAAGCAGCAAAGCATCCAAGAGGTGACTTTAGTACTGTTAAAGGCATTCAGTTTTATAAGGGAAGCGATCATAAAAGTTCAGAAAATTTGCAGCCTGACAATGCAATAGAAAAGAAAATTGTATTTTTTGAGGAGAAATTCAAATTGGGGGCAGAAATTTGCATAAGTAACAAGGAGCCGAATATTAATCCCCAAAACAATGGAGAAAATGTCTCCAGGGCCTGTCAGAGGTCTTCATGGCAGCCCATCCCATCACAGGCCTGGAGGCCTGGGAGGAAATTGTGGTATTGTGCACCAGGCCCAGTATTCCCATGCTGTGTGCAGCCTAGGGAATTGTTGCCCTGTGTCCCAGCCGCTCCAGCCATGGCTGTAAGGGGCCAATGTAGATTTCAGAGGATGTGTGGAAATGCCTGAATGTCCAGGCAGAAATTTGCGCAGGGGCAGGGCTCACATGGAGGACCTCTGCAAGGGCAGTGTGGTAGGGAAATGTGGGGTTGGAATCCCCACACAAAATTTCTACTGGGGCCCTGCCTAGTGAAGCTGTGAGAAGAGGGTCACCATCCTTCAGACCCCAGAATGGTAGATCCAATGACAGGTTGCACCATGCAACTGGAAAAGCCACAGATACTCAATGCCAGTCTGTGAAAGCAGCCGGGAAGGAGGCTATACCTTGCAAAGCCATGGGGCAGAGCTGCCCAAGACCATGGGAACCCCTACTTGCATCAGCATGACCTGGCTGTGAGACATGGAATCAAAGGAGAAAATTTTGAAGCTTTAAGACTTGACTGCCCTGCTGGGTTTCAGACTTACATGGGACCTATAGCCCCTTTGTTTTGCCCAATTTCTGCATTTGGAATGGCTATATTTACCCAATGCCTATACTCCCATTGTATCTAGGAAGTAACTAACTTACTTTTGATTTTACAGGCTCATAGGTGGAAGGGACTTGCCTTGTCTGAGATGAGAGGTTGGACTGTGGACTTTTGAGTTAAAGCTGAAATGAATTTAAACTTTGGGGGACTGTTGGGAAGGCATGATTGGTTTTGAAATGTGAGGACATGATATTTGGGGTGGAATAATATAGTTTGGCTATGTCCCCTCCCAAATCTCATCTTGATTTGTAACTTCCACAATTCCCAAATGCAATGGGAAGAATCCAGTGGGAGGTGACAGAATTATGGTAGTGGGTCTTTCCTGTGCTGTTCTCATGACAGTGAATGAGTCTCATGAGATCTGATGGTTTTAAAAACAGGAGTTTCTTTACACACGCTCTCTTTTTCTGTGCTGCCATCGTAAAATGTGACTTGCTCCTCCTTCCCTTCTGCCATGATTGTGAGTCCTCCCCAGCCATGTGGAATGGTTGAGTACAATTAAACCTCTTTTTTTTTTTTTTGTAAATTACCCAGTCTTGTATATGTCTTTAGCAGTGTAAAGATGGACTAATACAAAGGCCAAGAGAAAAATATGACAGAAAAAATAATACATTGTATTTTCATAGAGATGATCCAGTGAAGAGAGAAAAACCAATAATTTCTATAAAATAAGCAGAATTTCTGGGGGAAATGTTCTCGATTATTCAAGGGTAAAAACAATTTACTGCAAAATGGAGGGATTAGTCTTGGCCAAGTGTATGAACAGTGTAAGCCCTGGAGTACTAGGAGGGGAAACAGAGCATGCACACTGATATGGGTAGGTGAGTGATCAAACTAAAAATTGTTTTTTGACTTTCCTTTTATTCTCTCAGTCAGAAAGCTATACAGATACTAAGATTGCAGATAAGGTTAGACATGATGAAGGTTTGAGGGAAAAGGATAAGGTATAAGGTAATCATCAATGTAAGTAAATAAGTGAAAAGATTCAAGAAACACAATACATTTGCCTGGCAGATTTAAGGGTCATTGATGTTGTAGTCATGCCAGCAAGCAAAATTGTGTGTCATATGAAGAATTAGAAACTCTGGCCAGGCACATGGCCAGGCACAGCAGCTCATGCCTATAATCCCAGCATTTTGGGAGGCCAAGGCAAGAGAGTCACTTGAGGCCAGGAGTTCAAGACCAGTTTGGGCAACATGATGAGACTCTGTTTCTATAATAATTTAATAAATTAGCCAGGGATGGTAGCACACACCAGTAGTCAAAGATACTCAGGAGCCTGACGTGGCAGGATCCCTTGAGCCTTGGAGTCTGAGGTTACAGTGAGCTGTGATCGCACCACTGAACTCCAGTCTAGATGACAGAGCAAGACCCCATCTCTAAAAAGAAAAAAAAAAAAAAAACAAGCAAGATGGTGGAGTAGATAATACAAGACGTATTGCCCCCAAAATAACAAATATGTAATTATCCATGAACGATAATAATCTTGGGAGAAATAAAGGGTCCATTTAAGAACTGGCTGCAACACTACGGAGCAAAAAAGCCCAGAATCACTGCACAGAAATGGTGGCTGGAAAGACTGGCAGACATGAGATGTGTGGAAATGTCTAGGAACAAAGAAAGAGTATGGAGGTTATCAATATCAGCCACATGGAGATAGCCACTGAAGTCCACAGTGGTCTGCTTAATAGAGGACATCATCAGCTTTTGCCACTGAGGTAACCAACAACCATCCTCATCACAAACCACCAGGATACAGAGATGCTGCTGCTTCCCACCACCCTCCCATGAAGAAGACACTGTTATGCCACCCTTCCCAACACTGCCCCCATACCCTGAAACCATGGTCGCTCCATGCATGGCCATACCCCAGACCCAGGCTTCATGGCTGCTCCACATTTGCCCATGTTCCAGGACCCCACTCTGTGGTCATATCACATGCATTCCCACCTCAGACACAGAAGTCACTGCTGCTGTAATGTGTAGCTCCACCCTCAATCTTGGAGCCCTGGTTACAGGACTTGATTCCTGTGTACACTTGCACAATGCACGCTGGCTCCACAGGTGCTCCATGAGTGCTCACATCTCTGATTTCAGAGCCACTTCCACAGCAAGCTAGTTTCTCAAGACCTCAGACTCACACTCACATAGCTTCTTGCATATCCACACTCCAGATCCCAGCTCCATGGCTGCTGGCATGCTGTGCCCACTTGCGGAACACCAAAGTCACTGCTGCTGCAAGTTAGAATACATCAGAGACCTGAGAGCTTCTGTAGCTCTGGGTATGCCCATGTTCCAGAACACAAACTCTTGGTTGTTCCACAAGCACCATGCCTTGGACATCATTACCAAAGTAGCAACAGGGAGACCTGTGCCCCAGGCACTGGTGCCACCACCACCCAGACTCTGGAGCCTTGGTACATCCCCATGTGCCTGTGCTTCAGACCTCGGCTCTATGGCCACTTCACTGGCACCATGAAGCAGACAATGATGGTGCTGCTGCCACTGCAAACATGCCCAGAAGTTGGTTTCAGTGCCGAAAGGGTTCCCCTTGGTCATGACTTCTCCAGTGGCAGAAAAAGGTAGCAGAAGCACCCTAGCAACCTTTGCCATTTTAAACCTCAACTGCCTTTGCTGCCACCAGGGATACCTAAACACTTTGCTGCTGAGGATCCCTGCAATCTTAGCCAACAGTGACCTCAGCTGACAGAACTGCATAAGAGCTATGCTGCTGTGTCCTCACCTAAACTGCTGCACTGCTTACAGCCAGCACTCTCAAGCCCACTCATAGGGGAAGATCTTTGCCCACTGAAAACAGTATGTAAAGTCTGGAAGAAGTGACTGCTCTATCATATGCACAACATCAAGGCAAGGCAAAAAAATATGAAAAACTAAGGGAATATACCACCAAAAGAACACAACAATTTCCTAGTGAATGACCCCGCCCTCCCCACCACAAAATTGAAACCTTCAAATTGTCTCAAAAAGTTTAAAATAATTATTTTCAGGAAGCTCAGTGAACTCTAAGAGTGCACAGGGAAACAATTTAATGACATCCAGGAAACAGTAAACGAATAAAATGAAAAATTTAACAGATTAATTTTTTTTAAAAAAGAACCAAACAAATTTTAGAGCTGAAAATAATGAATTAAATGAAAAATGTAATAAAAACTGTCATCAGTGAAACTAATCAACCAGAAGAAAGAATCTTTGAATTCAAAGACAATTTATTTGAAAATATATAATCAAAGGAGAAACAAGAAATAAAGAAAATAAAAGGGGGTAAAGAAACCCTATGAGATATATGAGACAGCATCAAGAAAGCTAATTTTCACATCTCGAGAAGCAGAAGAAAGAGAGAAAGGGATTGAAAGCTTCTTTAAAAAATAGTAATTAAAAAAATTTCAAATCTGGGGAAAGATATAAATATACAGATACAGAAAGCTAAAATTTTTCTAATCATAATCAAGCCAATGAAGACTGCACCGAGGCATATTATAATTAAACTATCAAAAATTAAAGACAAAGAATTTTGAATGCAACAGAGAAAAATGATTCTTCCATATATATGAACAACCATAAGGTTACCAGAGGATTTCTCAGCAGAAATTTTTCAGCACAAAGGCAGATAAGGACGATATATTCAAAGTGCTAAAAGAAAAAAAAAAAAACTGCCAATCAATAATATCACAAACTGCATAGCTGTTGTTCAGAAATGAAAGAGAGATAAAGACTTTTCTAGACAATAAAAGCTCAGGGAGTTTACCCTACTAGACCTGCCTTATGAGAAATGCTAAAGGGAGATCTTCAAGCTGAAACAAAAGGAAGTTAATCAGTAACATTAAAATATAAAAGTATAAGCTCAGTGGTAATAGTAAGTACATAGTCAAATTTTAGAATACTTTAATATTGAAATAGTAGTGTATAAATCACTTATATCTCCAGTATAAAGGTTAAAATGTAGAACACTATTAAAAATTACTGTCGCTGCAATAACTTCTTAGTGGATAAACAATATAAAAATTTATAAATTGTGACATAAAATGTATGTTGGGGAGTAAAAGTTTAGAGTTTTTATATATGATCAAACTTAACAACCTAAAATAGCCTGTTACATCTATAAATGATTTATGTAAGCCTCATGGTAATGCAAAAAGCAAAAATCTATCCAACAAAGATAAAAGATAAAGACAAAGAAATCAAACATATTACAGAAAATCATTAAGCCATAGAGGAAGACATAAAGAGAAAGGAACAAAAGATCAACAAAACAACCAGAAAACTATAAACAAAATAGCAATAGTAAGGACTTACCTATAAATAATTGTCATTAATGTAAAAGGGTTTAAGTTCTTCAATCAAAAGACAGAGTGGCCAATGGTAAGAACAAACAACAACAACAAAAAACAAGCCTCAATTATATATGCCCTATGAAGGATTCATGATTCACTTCAGGTTTAATGACACAGCTAGACTAAAACTGAAGGGTTGGAAAATAGATATAAATAGATATAAAATAGATATAAAAATGTAACCCCAAAAAGAATAGGGGTAGTTATACTTATCAGACAAACTAAGCTTTAATTCAAAAGCATAGAAAGAGGCATAAAGAGTAATGTTATAATAATAAAGGGTCAATTCATTAGCGGGATATAACAATTATAAAATATTTGCACCCAATATCAGAGTACCTAATTATATGAAGCAAATCTTAATAGATCACAAAGGAGAGATAGACAATAATGCAATAATAGTTGGGAATTTCAGTACCCCACTTTTAAGAATGGCTAAATTAGCCATCAAGGAAACAGTGGACTTGGACTACACTTTAAACCAAATTGGTCTAAAAGACATAAACCAACCATCTCCTCCAACAACAGCAGAACACAAATTTCTTCTTAAATACATATAAAATATTCACCAAAATGAACCATATATTAGGCCACAAAATCAGTTTTAAGAAATTTAAGAAGACTGAAATCATATCAAGTATCTTTTTTGACCACAATAGGATTAAACTTGAACTCAATAACAGGATACATTTTGAAAAAATCACAAATATATTGATATTAAACATATTCCTGAACAAAAAAATCATTACAGAATAAATTGAAAAATAAATTAAAAATATTTTTAGACAAATGAAAATGGGAACACAACATGCTAAACCCATAGGATACAGTGAAAACAGCCCTAGGAGGGAAGATGATAGCACTAGGTCCTTACATCAAAACATGAAAAAAGATGTCAAATAAAAAACTTAAAAGTTTTACCTCAAGAGATCAAAAAATAACAAACTAAACCCAAAGTTAGTAGAAGGAAGGAAATATAAATATCAAAGCAGAAAAAATTAAAATAGTGACTAGAAAAACAATACCAACATAACTAACAGTTTCTGTTTTTTTAAAGATAAACAAAATTGGCAAATTTTAAGTAGATTTAATTTTAAAAATGAGAAGACTCAAGTAAATAAAAGTAGAAATGAAAGAAGAGACACTACAACCAGTGTCAGAAGATACAATTGTAAGAGACTAGTCTGAAATATTACACTCAGAAAAACTGAGTAACTTAGAAGAAACTGATACATTCCTGGAAACATACAATTTACCAAGACTGAATAATAAATAAATAGAAAATATAAACAGAACAACAATGAGTAAGGAAATTGAATTATTAATGAAAAGTCTCTCATTAAATAAAAGCCGGGGACCATTTGGCTTTATGATTGAATTCTACCAAATGTTTAATGAATTACTACTAATAATTCTCAAGCTCCTCCAGAAAATTCAAGAAGAGGGAATACTTCCATATTAATTTTATGAAGAAAGTATTATTTTCCTACCAAAGCCAGACAAGGATACCACAAGAAAGAAAATTATCTTTAATCTATGTTCATCAGGCCAATATCCCTGATGAACATAGATTCAAAATTCTCGACAAAAACTATCAAATAAAATAAATAGCACATTAAAATATTAAAGAGATCTTTACTCGTTGGATGCAAGGATGGTTTAATATGCACAAATCAATAAATATTATATACTATGTGAACAAAATGAAGGACAGAAGCCACATGACCAATTCAATTAATGCAAAAAAAAAACATTTGGCAGAATTGAACATTCTTTTATGATAAAAACTCTCAACAATTTAGGTACAGTTGTAATGTTCCTCAACACAATAAAGGGCATATATCAAACTCACAGCTAACATACTCAACAATAAAAAGGTAAAAACTTTTTGTAAGATCAGGAACAAAACAAGGATGCTCACTGTCACCACTTCTATTTGACATAGTATTGGAAAGCCCAGACAGTGCAGTTAGGCAAGAAAAATGAATTAAAAGGCATCTAAATGGAAAAGAAAGAAATTAAGTTGTCTCTGTTGGCAGATAAAATGATACTATATATAGAAAATGTTAAAGCATCCACCAAAAAACTATTAAATTGTGAGAACTAATAAATGCAGTAAAGTTGCAGGATAAAATCAACAAAAATAAGCAACATTTGTATAAACTAAGAATCAATGATTTGAAAAATAAATCCAGAAAACAATTTCAACTACAGTAGCCTAAAAAAACCCTTAAGAATACATTTAATCAAGGAAATGAAAGATCTCTACACTGACAACTATAAAACAGCGATGAAAGAAATTGAAGAAGACACAAATAAATGGAAAGTTATCCTGTGTTCATGGATCGGAAGAATAAATATTGTTAAATACCCATACCAGCCAAGGTTATCTGCAGATTTACTGCAATCCCTATCAAAATTCCAATAATATTTTCCACAGAAACACAAAAAGCAATCCTACATCCTCTGTGAAAGCACAAATGTCTCCTAATGGCCAAAGCAATGCTGAGCACAAAGAAAAAAAGGTGGAGGTCTTACACTACCTGAACTCAAAACCTACTACAAAACTATAGTAACCAAAGCATGGTACTGGCATGAAAACAAATATAGACATAAATGGAACAGAATATAGTGCCAAAAACCAATCCACACCTGTAGGATCAACTGATCTGTGACAATGGCACTAAGAACATGCAATGGGACAAAGACAGCCTCTTCAATAAATATTAGTGAGAAAACTGTAAATTCGATTGGAGAAGAATTAAATTAGACTCTTATGACATACCACTCAAGAAAATTAACTCAAAGTTGACTAAAGACAAATCTAAGACATGAAATAATAAAACTTCACAAAGAAAACTTAGGACAAATATCCTTGACATCAGTTTTCACAACGATTTATTGAATATGACACCAAAAGCATAAGCAACAAAAGTAAAAATAAATAACTGGCCTTACATCAAAATGAAAAACTATCAGGCATGGTGTTGCATGTCTGTACTCCCAGCTATTGTGAACCTAAGAGTTCAAGGCTGCAGTGAGCTCTGATTGTGCCACTGCACTCCAGCCTAGGTGGCAGAGCAAGACAACTGTCTCAAAAAACAAACAAACAAACAAACAAAAACGTGTACCTCAATAGAAGCAAAGTATGAAGGAAACCTACTAAATGGAATAAAATACGTGCAAGCCGTATACTATGGTTTGAATATTTGTGTCACATCCAAAATTTGTGTTGAAACCCAATCTCCAATGTAGCAGTATTGGAACATGGGGACTTTGTGAGGTGATAAGTCATAAAGGATCCACATTATGAATGAATTAATGCCTCATAAAAAGGCTTCACACAGTGTTTTCCCCTTTCACCCCTTCTGCTATGTGAGAACACAGCATTCTCCCTTCTAAAGGATGCCCCAATATGGTTTCATCTGGGAAGCAGAAAGCAGCCTTGACCAGAAATTGAATCTGCTGGCATCTTGATCTTGGACTTTTCAGCCTCCAGAGCTATGAAAAATGCATTTTTATTGTTTACAAACTGGCTAGTCTGTGGTATTTTGTTATAGCAGAATGAACTAAGACACCATACATCTGATAAGATGCTAATACCCCAAATGTTAAGACATTCAAACAACTCAACAAGAAAACAAATAACCCAATTTTAAAAATAGCCAAAGGACCTGAATAGATATTTCTCCAAAAAGGAGTCATTCAAATGACACCAGGCATATGAAAAGGTACTCAGTATGATTAATACCCAGGGAAATGCAAATCAAAACCACAGTGAGATATCACCTCACACCTGTTAAAATGGCTATTCTCAAAAAGTCAAAAGAAAACAAATGTTGTTGAAGATATGGAGAAAAGAGAACCCTTATACATTGTTTTGGGAGTGTAAACTAGTACAGCCATTATGGACAACAGTACAGATGTTCCTCAAAAAATTAAAAATAGAGCTGCCATTTGATTCAGCAACCCACTTATGGGTATATATCCAAAGGAAATGAAATTAGTATGTTGAAGAGATGTCTGCATTCCCATCTTTAATACACACGCAGCCAAGATATGGGATCTAAGTATCCATCTACAAATGAGTAGATAAAGAAAATGTGGTATATATACATAATGGAATACTATTCAGCCTTTATGAAGAAGGAAATCTTGTCAGGTACCACAGCATGGACAGACCTTTTTATCCATATACCTTTTCATATACCTGTTGGTCATTTGTATGACTTCTTTTGGCAGAAATGTCTATTCAGGTCCTTTGGCCATTTATAAAAATTGGGTTGTTTGTTTTTTTGCTATTGAGTTGTTTGAAAGACACAAAAAGATAAATACTGCATGATCTGACTTATATGTGGAATCAAAAAAAAGTTGATTTCATAGAAGTAGAGAGTGGAATAACAACGGTTACCAGAGACTGGAGAGGATGTGGGTGAGGGTGTTGAGGAGAGGTCAGTCAAAAGGTACAAATTAACAGTTAAATAGGAAGAATTAGTTTTGGTGTTCTATGGCACAGTAGGGTGACCATAGTTAAAAATAATATATTGTTTATCTCAAAATAACTAGAAGAGAGTATTAAATCTTTTCAGTACAAAGAAATAAGTGTTTGAGGTAATGGATATGCTAATGAAGCTTATTTGGTTATTATACAATGTATACATGTGTCAAAACACCACAATGTACCCATACATAAGTACAATTATTATTTGTCAGTTGAAAGTAAAAGATAAACAAATTAAAAAAAGACCCCATGTTATGAGTATTTCTTCAAAAATTTGTTCTCAGTTTTAATATATCCTTTGAATTGGTAGGTGAGAACACCTAGTTAATAGGCTTTATCCATCTTGAAATAATTAACAAATTTAAATGTTGAAAACTATTATTCTAGGATTTTGTGTAAACAGGTTTGTTTCATGCCCTATTTTGTACTACGTTCTTTAATTGTCAATTGCTGTTTATTATAGTATTGATTCTTTTTACTTTCTTATTCTTTATCATTATTTTATGATACCATTATTAGATATGTGTAAGAATGTCGATCTGGCTAATTTCAAAAATAAAACAACTACATTTACTCTGAATTAACTAGTTAGCCAAGGAGAGTTTGTGAAACCTTCCAGAGAACCAATCAGATTTATTACTATTAACTATTAGACACTAAGGCTAATCCTTAATGACAGTCCAATGTAAACCATTTGTTGAGATATAATTACAGATATATTGTCTGAAATATCAATAATTTAATGACATTAAAGATCTTTGAAAATGTCAAATTGTTATATATTTATATGCCACTTTTATTTATATACCAGCCATACATTCACGTACATACACATAGTGCCATAGGTTTGAATACTTTATAGTTAACAATCCTGACTTTGCATGGGAAGCTTTGATTTGGAAAATTTGTTCTTGGTAGAGATTCAGAATTCTAGTCGGCAAAGCGTTTTACTACTTGGAAATAAGGAGTTCTCGGTATTTTAAAAGAATTAATGAATAAAGAAGTGTAAAGCAATATACACATTATATATTATTATGTTATATAACATATAACATAATAATATATTATTTATACTATATAATGATATACATATTATACATACAGAGTTTTTATATATATGTACATCTGCCCTCCATATTCATGGGTCCTGCATCTGCAGATCCAACCAACCACAGATCAAAAATATTGGGTGAATAAAACTGATGGTTGTGTCTGTGCTGAACATGTACAGGCATTTTTTCTTGTTATTTCCTAAACAATACTGTATAACAAATATTTATATAGCATTTACATTGTATTCAGTATTATACATGGTATAGAGATGATTTAAAGTATACATCAGGATGTAAGTTATGTGCAAATATATGACATTAAGTAAGAGACTTGAGCATTTAGGATTTTGGTATCCACAGGGAGGTCCTGGAACCAATTCCTCATGATTACCAAGTGACAACATGCATACAACCATGCAGGACTTCTGGTGGCCACATGTAAGTCAGAAGAAGACTATGAGACTCTTGCAACAGTGGAGGTAAATTTGTGTTTTCATATAGGGTAACCAGACTTTGACCAATAAGTATCCTGGGAACCCAAAAGAGTAGGACACTATCATAGCAATATATTGTAAATTGACTTTTTGTAAACCCTGTAATTTAGATCAACAGTCCATGTGCTTCTGGTATGCTTTGGAAAAATCAGAAAGTTTAAACTCAGACAGTAAGTATTGATGGTAGATTACTTCTTCCTGGATTTGCTTTGTTCCTCTTAGACATTTTTCATTCTGGCTAATAACTGACAAAATAAGTACCTAAAAATAATGCCAAAAGAATAAAAGACCATTTTGTTATCCTTTTATCTTAGGTAATAAGTGTCTACTAATATGCAATGTCTTTCTTGAGATAATGAGTATATACTAGAACAAAGTTTTTAAAATAATATTCAATAAGGTACAAGATATTGTGCTTAAGTTACTAGTCCTGTAATTAAATTTGAGAATAATTGTTTTGGGTATATAGAGTAATATTTGAATATTATATGTTATTAGTAAATTATATAACAGGCTAATTATGAATAAAAGTAAACAGCTTCTGAATTTTGTGAGTCATTAGAGTTAGTCTATATACATCTCATGAGTAACTTAATCATCTAAAAACTTTGCGTCACCACATAAAAACCTAATTTGTTTTATATTATTTTAATAGGAAATCACTATTACCAGTTTTATAATATAGTCTAGAAGTAATTTTCTCGTTTATGATGATACATGAGTTTGATTGTCTACTTAATTACAATTTTACTTTATTTTACTTATATTCTCTTTCCCAGGAGTTTTCCGTTGTCAAACTATGAAAGACATATGCTCTGGGACTTAAGCAATAAAGACTTTATATAAATGAATATGTGACAGATGTGAAGACTTTTTATCTTTTTAAAATAGCTAGTAATAGGAAGATTACTTAAATAATGTGCTTCTGTGTTTTAAATTCTTAAATTATCTGCCAATTTGAAAGAAAGACGAACAAGAAAGAATATTGAGACTGTAGTGTGTTTACCATTTTACATTTTATAACAACTCATGCATTCATGTCTATAATCTGTGGTATTTTTTGCAATTAACAAAGTATGATTTTTTTAAAATTAATTTATTGCATTAATAATTCTCTCTTCCTTTACTAATTGCAATAACGGTTAGCACCTACATACTGATCACTGTCAGTTAGTGGTTGATATAATTTGGTCTGTGTCCCCAGCCATATATCATGTCAAATTGTAATCCCCAATGTTGGAGGTGGGGCCTGGTTGAAGGTGATTGGATCATAGGGGCAGATTTCCCCTGTGGTGCTGTTCTCATGGTAGTGAGTGAGTTATCCCAAAATCTGGTTGTTTAAAAGTGTTTTGCACCTCCCCCTCCTCTCTCTTCCTCCTGCTCCAGCCATATAAGACATGTCTGCTTCCCCTTTGTCTTCCACTGTGATTGTACGTTTCATGAGGCCTCCCCAGCCTTGCCTCCTTTACAGCCTGAGGAATCATGAGCCAAGTAAACTTCTTTTCTTTATAGATTACCCAGTCGCAAGTAGCTTTTTATAGCAGTGTGAGAATGGACTATTACACTGGTGTTAGCACCTTACCTGCATTAACACCTTTAATCTTCATAACGACTCTTTGAGGTATGTACACATAGTATCACTATTTTTCAGATTATAAAATTAAGGCATAAAGAAGTTAGGTAACTTACTCTACAAGACACAGGTAGTAAGTGACAGGAGTGTCATTCTAGTCTATGTGTTCTATTGTGAAGTCTTAACCACTACTTAGTATAACTTCTCAGCTTAGCAATCCACTTTGTTGCAAGCACATAAGACCTACATGGCAAGGAAATGAGAGGAATAACCAGGAAGGAACTAAAACACTCAGTTGAACAACCCTTGAGGGATTGAGTCTGCCATTTATCACGTGAGTCAGTTTGGAGGTGGCACTTTCCTAAGTCGAGACTTTACATGAGCCCACAGCTCAGACTGACACTTAGATCACAGACTTATGGTAGGTCCTGAAGCTTCCTGACCTATAGAAACACTAAGATAAAACTATGTGTTTTTATAGGCTACGAAGATGGGGGTAATAGTTTATGTCACAATAGATAATACACAAATCAACCTTGATATTACATGGAGGTAAATGCACAAGGCTGTGAAAAACAGAGGTAGAAACATTCACGGTCATCTTAAAAGTTGACTGCCACAGTCCACCCTCTGTCACCTAATCATTAATATCACTCATATGCAAAATAAGTTCACTTTCTCTCAGAGACTCCAAAAACCTCCAAGACCTCCACTATAGGATCAGCTCAAAATTCACGATCTTTTTATCTAAATTAGATCCAGGTAGAGATGAGGCTATTTGAGTGGAGTTTCATTAGGTATAGCTGTATAAGTATTCTCTCTTTACTTAATAAATTACTGAGACAAGTTATCTAACCTCAATACATCCAATATACAAGGAAAAGACCGGAATAGGACAGCTAATATAAAGGTTTCTTCTCATAAAAAAGGAAATGAGGTGCATAAAGGAGTCACTAACCCATCACAATTTTGAAATTCAATGGAATAAATGTTGGGATTATCTTGATTGTGTTCTAAATCCTGTGAAAAATTCCTCATGATTCTGCCTTCTCTGGGCTTTTAGTATTGTCTGATTCATCCATCTTTTTTCATAAAAGGGAGCATGTGTTTGTAACCGAGTAATTTTCTCACCAGCTGCCTGCTTATAGAATTTTGGGAATCCAATTCCTTTTTAAAATTTTGTACTGCTTCTTCCATTTCAGTCTAAGCTTATGATATTTCGGTGAAAAAAATATGTATTTATGTATATTATTCTCCTGAAAATCTTATTACAATTCACTCCATTAGACAGGATTTCCCAACTTCAGCACTATTGGTATTTAGGTTGTGAGCTGAATATTTTTTGATGTATGTGTGCATTTTTTGTAAACACATTACAAGGTGTTTAGCAGCATCTGTGGTCTCTTCCCATTAGACAATAGTAGCACCTCCCCAAATTGTGATAACCCAAAATGTTTCTAGACATTGCCAAATGTCACCTCTGGTTGAGGAAGCAGAAGTTCCCCTAGTTAAGAATTATTTCCACTAGGCTGCAGTTCTTCAGCATAATCCCTTTTATACACTGAGACCTTGAGCTCCTTCTAAGGTGGTTGAGGAACAATGTCCTTAAACTGCTTATGAGCTCTACTGTTGTTTGATAGAATCTCTCAGGTGTACTCCTAATCTTTCTAGGGAGCCATTTATCTGACTGAATGCTTCTTTAGTTCTTCAGTGGTCTAAAGAAAGATTTTAGAGTCACACCCTTGACACAATCTTGGATTCTGTTTTCCTGGCCATTCCCTGGATGCAATCCTTGCTTGGAAGCTATGCTTAATGTTAGCATTGTTTGCTACCTCGGAATGCTGAGAATTTTCCAAACTGTTAATCATGACTTTCTTATTTTTATTATCTCTTCCTTAGTGTAGCTCTATTCTCTTGCACTTTATTATAAACAGCAAGAAGAAACCGTGTAGCACGGTCAGTTCAATACTTTGGTTGGCGTTCTTATTATCTACATCACCAAGTTCATTTGAGACATTTTCTACTTTTCACATAATTTCAGGAAACAGTGTTGCTAAGCTTAATTCTGTTACATAGAAAAGCTTATCCGTCCTTCAATTTACTGTAGCATTTACCTTAATTACTACACGCCCTCACTCACAGCCTTGTCAGAGTCCAGGAGGGTTCAAGTAACATTTTCTTCAAATTACTTTTGTCTTTCACCAACCCTTGCTGCAAAGCCCTCTTCCCAGTTCCAAAACCAATCCTGTTTTTATTATAGCAGCGTACCACTTTTGGGTACCCAAGCATTCATTATTTATTGTTGCACAACAAATTACCACAAACATGCAGATTAAAACAACAAACATTTATTATTTTAAAGGTTCTATGTGTCAATGTTCTGAGACCTGCTTAGCCGATTGATTCTGGCTCAGTCTTGCTTGAGGCTGCAATGGAGACATCAGCTATGGCTTCGATCACCTGAAGACCTGACAGTGTCTGGAGGATCCTCTTCCAAGCACACTCCCAAGGCTGTTAGCAAGATGCTCTAGTTCCCTGCAACACGGGTCTATGCATGACTGCTCATATTATGTCTTCCACTAGAGCAAAGGATGCACAAGAGAAAATGATTTCAAGACAGAAGCCTCAGTGCATTATAACCTATTTATTGAATATACCATTACTTCTGCAGTATCCTATTCACCAAGCACAACACTAGGACAATATGGTTGAGCATTATATAGGAAAATGGATACCAGCAGGCAGGGATCACAGGGGGTATGTTGAAGTCTGGCTACTTCATTGGCACAGGGGAAGATTATTCAGACCCTAGAAGCTACAACATTATAACTATTAAATAAATATTGACTGAATAAATCCTTGATGACAAAACTGCCAGTGAGAATTTCATCCTTTTGAGTTTTATTAATACTGTTAGATAAAACACCTTTAAATGATATTTCTTAATATCTTTCACGGGATGATGACTTATCCTTAGTAAATATTAAAATAGTAATCATAATAAATTTGTGAAGCATGATTTCTAGTAAATTTATTTTTTGTGACCTAGTTACTATCAATTATAACTTATCTGATGTATGTTTATTTATATGTATTTGTTTTATACCTTCAAATATTTTAAAAATGTTCAAGGCAGAATCCCCATTTGTGTGATTCTTTATTCATCTATATATATATCCAAAATAGTTGATATCAGGATCTTGAAGAAATACCCGCACTCTTATGTTAATTGCAGCATTAATCACAATAGCTAAGATATAGAAACAACCTCCACTTTCATTAATGAATGAATGCATAAAAATGTATAAATATACAATTAAATATTATTCAACTTTTAAAAAGAAGGAAATCTTGCCATATGAAACAACATAAATGAATCTGCAGGATGTTACACTAAGTTAAGTCAGTCACAAGAGAACAAATACTGCATGATTCCACTTTTATGAGCATCTAAAATACTCAAACTTATAGAAAAAGAGAGTAGAACTGTGGTTTGTAGGGATGACAGCAGGGAGACCCAGGAAGTTGTTCAACAGGTACAAAGTTTTAAGCATGCAAGTTTTAATCATGCCAGAGATCTGCAGTACAACATGGTGCCTATAGTTGACAATACTGTATTGTGCGCTGAAACAAATTTGTAAAGAGAGTAGATTTTAAGTTGTGTTCTTATTGTAGTAAGAATAAATACGAAGAGAAAGTATGTGGACACAGAATATATGACAAATCTACTAATTCTAGAATCAGATTCTAGAATCTGAAAATACGTGTGTATGTGTATTTGTTTTCTGCAGTAGGAAAATATTTGCCTGAATTTTTTTAAGAAGCAAACTCTGTAAAGGGTTCACATAATGTGAGGATATTAAATATGCTTGCACAAACAACCCCAGGGTTCTTATTTAAATATATCTATACAAAATAAACATAAATCTAGTTAAATTAATAACTTTGGAGAGGAGAAGATAAAAAATTCTTACTCCCCAAATCAACAAAATTTAGACAAGAAATTCTTTTAAAAACCCAAAGACATTGGACTCTAGTGCTGATGATGCATCACAAAAGGATGCATGGGAAAAAATATTTTTATGTAAGATATTTTACTGATTTTTGAATGAAATTTCATTATTTCCACCAGTTAACACATTTATACATTTGTGGTAAAATTGTGACAACGCTTTTTATCAATTGCTGCATTGATCATAAAGTGTTGCCCATTTTTTATTTAAAGATAGCTATACTAAACCCTAAGTAGGATCAAATAAAAACCAGACAACCTTGAAGGTGGAGGGAACAGAATTCTCTCTAACACAGGACCAAGAAAATTAGATTCAAGTTAATGGACCAAGAAAACACTTACTAAAAGTAAAATGGTATTGAGATGCTGTCTCAAAGAAATTAGTCAGATTATTCAGGGTACCCATTATTTTGGGTTAGGAACTCTATGTTTTAACTATGTTTCCCTTACTTACTTCTAGAGTAAAATCTAGTTTTATTGTGGCCAGTTGTTATGTGTATAAAATTTGGGTTAAAATGATACATTTTAAATTGTATTAGGCTAATACACAATACTGAACGAAGATTTATTTCTATAATAAAATGAAAATACACACAAATTCATAGATAATTGTATCTTAAAATGTGTCAATTATAAACAAGAATCTTCCATTTTATTGTTAACCAAGTAAACTGAATTCTACGTCCCCATATATGAGAAGGCAGAACATATCTGTATCTTTTCCTATCAGTGTACTGAATCTTGAAGCCATAATTCAATAGAAAGGGAGATAAAAATCAATGGTGCAGATATGTGCCAAGATAGTATAACTACTGAGCAATGGAAAAAAAAATGTGAACTTTTTCTATTACTTGTAAATAGTGTCCACTTATTACATTTTTTGACAATTTTTCCCAAATATAATGTTTTTAATATGCTTCTTAACTCAAAAAAGCATTTTTTGGGGGAGGTGATGTATTTTGTATTATCCACAATAGTTTTTCTATTGAATATTATTTAAGCGATTCATGAGAAGTAAAAGAAATAACTTAGAGAAATGATGAAGTACACTTTTGTTCTGTAAGATTAAATCTGTTTGGATAAAATCATGTTAATTAATCCACTCTCTTCACCTAGTAAATTTAAACAAATGACTAAGCCAGTCTAACACATAACTCATTGTACTGCATAAGATAATAATTAAATAAGCAAAAAGCATCATTTGGTACTGATCATGGACAATTTACAGTGCAGAATACACAGAGCAATAGTTGTACTCGCCCTCTTCGTAACAATGTTAGTGACTCACAAATGACAATTCAACAGCTCTGCAGAGGCTAATTCATGAGGAGCAGGAGCAATGTACTTATAAGAGCTTGCTCTTTTAAGAGAATGAATTAAATGGCAATTCATTTAATTCATAATGATTAACTTAAGTGAATATAATGAAGCGTGTAGTGAATTCCTAATATCCGTTTCAGAGCGAGTGGTTATCCTGGTCTACATTAATCTCGGTTATGTTCAAAGTGTATTCTACTAAAAATGTGTGGTTTCAGGGATCAAAACTCTCAGGCATCATGTGGCACAAACATGAAAACTGTAAGATAAATGTTTGCTGGCATATTTATTAAGGTTTCCAAAGTAGACAGTTTTCTTATTCTCTGGCAGTTTTTTCCTCCACATTTCATCTTATTGAATCATCTTTCTTGTACAAAGGCACATTTATTATACACATGAATTGAATAGACATGGCACTTCTTAGCTCCTTATTTCAGCTGTTACCATGACTGACATAGCTCTCTGACTGGCTAATTTGGTGAGACCAGTCAATACCACTGTGAAGGTTTTAAAGGAAAAAACTTGTCAGTGGGATTGCAACCTGCCTCCCTGCTATGAAAAGACAATGCTTTAACATCACAATAACTCACCCCAAAATATACAGTACCCCTGACGTTTATGTTGCTATTAAATTTCTAAAATAGCAAATATTTTGAATTGTACATGAATATATAAGCTTTAATGCTTTTTCTTTTTTCTTTTTATTATTATTTTTATTATTATTATTATTATACTTTAGGCTCTATGGTACATGTGCGCAACGTGCAGGTAAGTTACATATGTATACATGTGCCATGCTGGTGCACTGCACCCACCAACTCATCATCTAGCATTAGGTATATCTCCCAATGCTATCCCTCCCCACTCCTCCCACCCCACAACAGTCCCCGAAGTGTGATGTTCCCCTTCCTGTGTCCATGTGTTCTCATTGTTCAATTCCCACCTATGAGTGAGAATATGCGGTGTTTGGTTTTTTGTTCTTGCGATAGTTTACTGAGAATGATGATTTCCAATTTCATCCATGTCCTTACAAAGGACGTGAACTCATCATTTTTGATGGCTGCATAGTATTCCATGGTGTATATGTGCCACATTTTCTTAATCCAGTCTATCATTGTTGGACATTTGGGTTGGTTCCAAGTCTTTGCTATTGTGAATAATGCCGCAATAAACATACGTGTGCATGTGTCTTTATAGCAGCATGATTTATAGTCCTTTGGGTATATACCCAGTAATGGGATGGCTGGGTCAAATGGAATTTCTAGTTCTAGATCCCTGAGGAATCGCCACACTGACTTCCACAAGGGTTGAACTAGTTTACAGTCCCACCAACAGTGTAAAAGTGTTCCTATTTCTCCACATCCTCTCCAGCACCTGTTGTTTCCTGACTTTTTAATGATTGCCATTCTAACTGGTGTGAGATGGTATCTCATTGTGGTTTTGATTTGCATTTCTCTGATGGCCAGTGATGGTGAGCATTTTTTCATGTGTTTTTTGGCTGCATAAATGTCTTCTTTTGAGAAGTGTCTGTTCATGTCCTTTGCCCACTTTTTGATGGGGTTGTTTGTTATTTTCTTGTAAATTTGTTGGAGTTCATTGTAGATTCTGGATATTAGCCCTTTGTCAGATGAGTAGGTTGCGAAAATTTTCTCCCATTTTGTAGGTTGCCTGTTCACTCTGATGGTAGTTTCCTTTGCTGTGCAGAAGCTCTTTAGTTTAATTAGATCCCATTTGTCAATTTTGGCTTTTGTTGCCATTGCTTTTGGTGTTTTAGACATGAAGTCCTTGCCCATGCCTATGTCCTGAATGGTATTGCCTAGGTTTTCTTCTAGGGTTTTTATGGTTTTAGGTCTAACATTTAAGTCTTTAATCCATCTTGAATTGATTTTTGTATAAGGTGTAAGGAAGGGATCCAGTTTCAGCTTTCTACATATGGCTAGCCAGTTTTCCCAGCACCATTTATTAAATAGGGAATCCTTTCCCCATTTCTTGTTTTTGTCAGGTTTGTCAAAGATCAGATAGTTGTAGATATGTGGCATTATTTCTGACGGCTCTGTTCTGTTCCATTGATCTATATCTCTGTTTTGGTACCAGTACCATGCTGTTTTGGTTACTGTAGCCTTGTAGTATAGTCTAAAGTCAGGTAGCGTGATGCCTCCAGCTTTGTTCTTTTGGCTTAGGATTGACTTGGCGATGCGGGCTCTTTTTTGGTTCCATATGAACTTTAAAGTAGTTTTTTCCAATTCTGTGAAGAAAGTCATTGGTAACTTGATGGGGATGGCATTGAATCTGTAAATTACCTTGGGAAGGATGGCCATTTTCATGATATTGATTCTTCCTACCCATGAGCATGGAATGTTCTTCCATTTGTTTGTATCCTCTTTTATTTCCTTGAGCAGTGGTTTGTAGTTCTCCTTGAAGAGGTCCTTCACATCCCTTGTAAGTTGGATTCCTAGGTATTTTATTCTCTTTGAAGCAATTGTGAATGGGAGTTCACTCATGATTTGGCTCTCTGTTTGTCTGTTATTGATGTATAAGAAAGGTTGTGATTTTTGTACATTGATTTTGTATCCTGAGACTTTGCTGAAGTTGCTTATTAGCTTAAAGAGATTTTGGGCTGAGACAATGGGGTTTTCTAGATATACTATCATGTCATCTGCAAACAGGGACAATTTGACTTCTTCTTTTCCTAATTGAATACCCTTGATTTCCTTCTCTTGCCTAATTGCCCTGGCCAGAACTTCCAACACTATGTTGAATAGAAGTGGTGAGAGAGGGCATCCCTGTCTTGTGCCAGTTTTCAAAGGGAATGCTTCCAGTTTTTGCCCATTCAGTATGATATTGGCTGTGGGTTTGTCATAAATAGCTCTTATTATTTTGAGATACGACCCATCAATACCTAATTTATTGAGAGTTTTTAGCATGAAGGGTTGTTGAATTTTGTCAAAGGCCTTTTCTGCATCTATTGAGATAATCATGTGGTTTTTGTCTTTGATTCTGTTTATATGCTGGATTACATTTATTGATTTGCGTATATTGAACCAGCCTTGCATCCCAGGGATGAAGCCCACTTGATCATGGTGGATAAGCTTTTTGATGTGCTGCTGGATTCTGTTTGCCAGTATTTTATTGAGGATTTTTGCATCAATGTTCATCAAGGATATTGGTCTAAAATTCTCTTTTTTGGTTGTGTCTCTGCCAGGCTTTGGTATCAGGATGATGCTGGCCTCATAAAATGAGTTAGGGAGGATTCCCTCTTTTTCTATTGATTGGAATAGTTTCAGAAGGAATGGTACCAGCTCCTCCTTGTACCTCTGGTAGAATTCGGCTGTGAACCCATCTGGTCCTGGACTTTTTTTGGTTGGTAAGCTATTGATTATTGCCACAATTTCAGCTCCTGTTATTGGTCTATTCAGAGATTCAACTTCTTCCTGGTTTAGTCTTGGGAGGGTGTATGTGTCCAGGAATTTATCCATTTCTTCTAGATTTTCTAGTTTATTTGCGTAGAGGTGTTTGTAATATTCTCTGATGGTAGTTTGTATTTCTGTGGGATCGGTGGTGATATCCCCTTTATCATTTTTTATTGCATCTATTTGATTCTTCTCTCTTTTTTTCTTTATTAATCTTGCTAACGGTCTATCAATTTTGTTGATCCTTTCAAAAAACCAGCTCCTGGATTCATTTATTTTTTGAAGGGTTTTTTGCGTCTCTATTTCCCTCAGTTCTGCTCTGATTTTAGTTATTTCTTGCCTTCTGCTAGCTTTTGAATGTGTTTGCTCTTGCTTTTCTAGTTCTTTTAATTGTGATGTTAGGGTGTCAATTTTGGATCTTTCCTGCTTTCTCTTGTGGGCATTTAGTGCTATAAATTTCCCTCTACACACTGCTTTGAATGCATCCCAGAGATTCTGGTATGTTGTGTCTTGGTTCTCGTTGGTTTCAAAGAACATCTTTATTTCTGCCTTCATTTCGTTATGTACCCAGTAGTCATTCAGGAGCAGGTTGTTCAGTTTCCACGTAGTTGAGCAGTTTTGAGTGAGATTCTTAATCCTGAGTTCTAGCTTGATTGCACTGTGATCTGAGAGATAGTTTGTTATAATTTCTGTTCTTTTACATTTATTAAGGAGAGCTTTACTTCCAAGTATATGGTCAATTTTGGAATAGGTGTGGTGTGGTGCTGAAAAAAATGTATATTCTGTTGATTTGGGGTGGAGAGTTCTGTAGATGTCTATTAGGTCTGCTTGGTGCAGAGCTGAGTTCAATTCCTGGGTATCCTTGTTGATTTTCTGTTTCATTGATCTGTCTAATGTTGACAGTGGGGTGTTAAAGTCTCCCATTATTAATGTGTGGGAGTCTAAGTCTCTTTGTAGGTCACTCAGGACTTGCTTTATGAATCTGGGTGCTCCTGTATTGGGTGCATATATATTTAGGATAGTTAGCTCTTCTTGTTGAATTAATCCCTTTACCATTATGTAATGGCCTTCTTTGTCTCTTTTGATCTTTGTTGGTTTAAAGTCTGTTTTATCAGAGACTAGGATTGCAACCCCTGCCTTTTTTTGTTTTCCATTTGCTTGGTAGATCTTCCTCCATCCTTTTATTTTGAGCCTATGTGTGTCTCTGCACGTGAGGTGGGTTTCCTGAATACAGCACACTGATGGGTCTTGAGTCTTTATCCAATTTGCCAGTCTGTGTCTTTTAATTGGAGCATTTAGTCCATTTACGTTTAAAGTTAATATTGTTATGTGTGAATCTGATCCTGTCATTATGATGTTAGCTGGTTATTTTGCTCGTTAGTTGATGCAGTCTCTTCCTAGTCTCGATGGTCTTTACATTTCGGTATGATTTTGCAGTGGCTGGTACCGGTTGTGCCTTTCCATGTTTAGCGCTTCCTTCGGGAGCTCTTTTAGGGCAGGCCTGGTGGTGACAAAATCTCTCAGCATTTGCTTGTCTGTAAAGTATTTTATTTCTCCTTCACTTATGAAGCTTCACTTATGAAGCTTAGTTTGGCAGGATATGAAATTCTGGGTTGAAAATTCTTTTCTTTAAGAATGTTGAATATTGGCCCCCACTCTCTTCTGGCTTGTAGGGTTTCTGCCGAGAGATCCGCTGTTAGTCTGATGGGCTTCCCTTTGATGGTAACCCGACCTTTCTCTCTGGCTGCCCTTAACATTTTTTCCTTCATTTCAACTTTGGTGAATCTGACAATTATGTGTCTTGGAGTTGCTTTTCTCGAGGAGTATATTTGTGGCGTTCTCTGTATTTCCTGAATCTGAATGTTGGCCTGCCTTGCTAGATTAGGGAAGTTCTCCTGGATAATATCCTGCAGAGTGTTTTCCAACTTGGTTCCATTCTCCCTGTCACTTTCAGGTACACCAATCAGACGTAGATTTGGTCTTTTCACATAGTCCCACATTTCTTGGAGGCTTTGCTCGTTTCTTTTTATTCTTTTTCTCTAAACTTCCCTTCTCGCTTCATTTCATTCATTTCATCTTCCAGGGCTGATACCCTTTCTTCCATTTGATCGCATCGGCTCCTGAGGCTTCTGCATTCTTCACGTAGTTCTCGAGCCTTGGTTTTCAGCTCCATCAGCTCCTTTAAGCACTTCTCTGTATTGGTTATTCTAGTTATACATTCTTCTAAATTTTTTTCAAAGTTTTCAACTTCTTTGCCTTTGGTTTGAATATCCTCCCATAGCTCGGAGTAATTTGATCGTCTGAAGCCTTCTTCTCTCAGCTCGTCAAAGTCATTCTCCGTCCAGCTTTGCTCTGTTGCTGGTGAGGAACTGCGTTCCTTTGGAGGAGGAGAGGTACTCTGCTTTTTAGAGTTTCCAGTTTTTCTGCTCTGTTTTTTCCCCATCTTTGTGGTTTTATCTACTTTTGGTCTTTGATGATGGTGATGTACGGATGGGTTTTTGGTGTGGATGTCCTTTCTGTTAGTTTTCCTTCTAACAGACAGGACCCTCAGCTGCAGGTCTGTTGGAGTACCTGGCTGGCCGTGTGAGGTGTCAGTCTGCCCCTGCTGGGGGGTGCCTCCCAGTTAGGCTGCTCGGGGGTCAGGGGTCAGGGACCCACTTGAGGAGACAGTCAGCCCGTTCTCAAATCTCCAGTTGGGTGCTGGGAGAACCACTGCTCTCCTCAAAGCTGTCAGACAGGGACATTTAAGTCTGCAGAGGTTACTGCTGTCTTTTTGTTTGTCTGTGCCCTGCCCCCAGAGGTGGAGCCTACAGAGGCAGGCAGGCCTCCTTGAGCTGTGGTGGGCTCCACCCAGTTCAAGCTTCCAGGCTGCTTTGTTTACCTAAGCGAGCCTGGGCAATGGCGGGCGCCCCTCCCCCAGCCTCGCTGCCGACTTGCTGTTTGATCTCAGACTGCTGTGCTAGCAATCAGCGAGACTCCGTGGGAGTAGGACCCTCTGAGCCAGGTGCGGGCTATACTCTCCTGGGGCACCGTTTCCTAAGCCCGTCGGAAAAGCACAGTATTCGGGTGGGAGTGGCCTGATTTTCCAGGTGCCGTCTGTTACCCCTGGAAAGGGAACTCCCTGACCCCTTGCGCTTCCCGAGTGAGGCAATGCCTCGCCCCTGCTTCGGCTGGCGCACAGTGCGCTCACCCACTGACCTGCGCCCACTGTCTGGCACTCCCTAGTGAGATGAACACGGTACCTCAGATGGAAATGCAGAAATCACCCGTCTTCTGCGTCGCTGGCGCTGGGAGCTGTAGACCGGAGCTGTTCCTATTCGGCCATCTTGGCTCCTCCCCAGCTTTAATGCTTAATAAAATATTAAGAGTAAATTTAATGACATTCAGAGCATGTAAAACAATGAAAGTTTTTCTTTCATTCCTACTCCTTCATTTTTAGCTGCTGTTATTGACTGGTGAGATGCAGCTTTCCACTGCTACAGGCTTGGCCATAGTTTTCATCAGTTGGGAAATTAATTGCTGCTTATTCCTAGTTTTATCAACAGAAATTGGACTCAAAAGGATTTTTAAAATTATTTTTAGGTCTCCTTTCTTTATTTTTCATATTTACTTTTACTGAGTGTTAACCTATTTTTTCTACAAACATGACCAACAAGTGAAAATGCAGTCCTAGCTCTAGACTGGGATTTTAATTCTAGGAAGTGAATTTTAATTCTGGGAAAGTAAGCTGCATAAATGGTTTGTTTGGCCAACATAATGTTTTTAAAAACATTAAATGCATGAATAGATGACATTCATACTTCAGTTTTGTCTCCAGATTTTCATTTCATCTGATCCTGAAATCACTGCAGTGTCTCATATGAGCTGCAACCGGCCACATTTCAGAATTACAGTATCATATTCATTACATATTCTATTCAAATTTTACTTTTAACTACTGCTGAGGAATGTAGAGGCTAATAGGTCTAACCAAGTATCTACTTTGAATAAGCAGATAATTTAGATGGGAATTAAAGAAAGGTTTACTTTTTTATCACATTTTGAGAACATTGATTATTTTTTGATTATGAAATGGGTTCTCTTATGAGAAACAAATACAATTATTATACACTACCTATGCATGGGTAGAAATATTAACCACTACAAAAAGTTATAGAATAAAACCCTTGACTCTTCATTCTAGGGTTTACAATAGATATAATTCTTGTATATCTTTATAAAATACACTGATACACATATATGCACATGAGTTATTTCAAAAACACACATTTTAATTTATTGTGCACACTCATATGTACATGACTATCTTACTTAGCATTTTCCTGCAGATCACTTCTTGGCAGTACAAAAAGAGCTAACTATTTAGTAAATATAAAATGTTATCCATATGTGATTGAAGAGTTAAGTTCATTTATATTTAATGTAATTAATGATATGGTAGAATTTACCTCTGCCATTATGTTCTTTGTTTTGTATATGAGTTATGCCATTTTTTCCCTATGTTCCTCCAAAACAGTCGTCTTTTGTGTTAAATAGGTATTTCTTGTATATTTTTATTACACTTGTTTAATATTTTGGAGTTATTTCTTAGTGGGTATTAAAATCAAAATTCTAATTTAAAACAATCCATTTCAGATGTATACCAACCTTATTTCAATAATATACAAAAACTTATGGCCAGGTATGGTGGCTTATGCCTGTAATCCCAACACTTTGGGCAGCTGAAGGGAGCATATGACTTGAGCTCATGAGTTCAAGACCATCCTGGGCAGCATGGTGAAACCTCATCTTTACAAAAAAAAAAAAAAACACACAAAAATTAGCCTGGCATGGTGGCATGCACCTATAGTCCCATCTACTCTGGAGGCTGAGGAAGGAGGATGGCTTGAGCCTGGGAGGCAGAATTTGCAGTCAGCTGAGATTGTGTCACTGCACACCAACCTGGGCAATAGAGCCAGACCTTGTCTCAAAAAATTTTTTATTCTAATATTTACTTCTGTAGTTACTTGTATTGGTGCTCTGTATCTCTTTGTGTGTATTCAAGTTACTAATGTCCTTACAGTTTACCCTGAAAGACTCCTTTTGGTGTTTTCTATAGGGCAACTTTGCAAACAGCAAATTCCCTCAGTTTAGTTTATCTGAGAATATGTATGTTCTGTCTTCATTTGGGAAATATAATTTTGCTTCATAGAAGACTCTGTTAACCTTTTTCTTCTTTCAGCAATTTAAGTTTACATGTAAATTTAAGGGTGATGTTTGGATGAGATTAACATTTAAATCTGGAAATTTGGGGTAAAGAAGGCTACTTTCAATAAGGTGGGTAGACTGCCTCACCCAATCAGTTGAAGCCTTGAAGAGAATTCAAAGAAAAGCTTCCCCAGCTGATATGGTTTGACTCTGTCCCCACCCAAATCTCATCTTGAATTGTAGCTCCCATAATCCCCACATGTTGTGGGAGGGACCCAGTGGGAGTTAATTGAATCATGGGGGTGGTTTCCCTCATGCTGTGCTCGTGATAGTGAGTTCTCATGAGATATGATGGCTTAATAAGGGACTTTTCTCCCTTTTGCTTGACACTTCTCTCTTGCTTGCCACCATGTAAGATGTGCCGTTGCTCCTCCTTTGCCTTCTGCCATGATTGTGAGGCCTCCCAAGCCATGTGAAACTGTGAGTCCATTAAACATCTTTTTCTTTATAAATTACCCAGTCTTGGATATGTCTTCATTAGCAGCATGAGAACGAACTAATGCAGTAAATTGGAACCTGGTAGTGGGGAACTGCTGTAAAGATACCTGAATATGTGGAAGTAACTTTGGAACTGGGTAATATTCAGAAGTTGGAACACTTTGGAAGGCTCAGAAGAATTCAGGAAGATGTGGGAAAGTTTGGAGCTTCCTAAAGACTTGTTGAATGGCTTTGACCAAAATTCTGATAGTGATATGAATAATAAGGTCCAGGCCAAGGTGGTATCAGTTGAAGATGGGGAACTTGTTGGGAACTGGAGTAAAGGTCACTCTTGCTATGCAAAGAGCCTGGCAGTATTTTGCCCCTGCCCCAGAAATCTGTGGAACTTTGAACTTGAAAGAGATGTTAGGGTATATGGGGAAAGAAACTTCTAAGCAGCAAAGTGTTCACGAGGAAGTAGAGTATAAAATTTTGAAAAATTTTCAGCCTGACAATGCAGTAGAAAAGAAAAATCCATTTTCTGGGGAGAAATTCAAGCTGGCTGAAGAAATTTGCGTAAGTAACAAGAAGCCAGATGCTAATGATCAAGACAATGGGGAAAATGCCTCCAGGGCATGCCAGAGACCTTCACAGCAGCCCCTCCCATTACAGACCCAGAGGCCTTGGAGGAAAAAATGGTTTCCTGGGCTGCGCCCAGGGAAGCCCTGCTGTGTGCAGCCTCAGGCTTGGTGTGCTGCATCCCAGTTACTCTAGCTCTGGCTAAAAGAGACCAAAGTACAGCTCAGGTCAAAGCTTCAGAAGGTATAAGCCCCAAGCCTTGGCAGCTTCCATGTGGTGTTGAGCCTGTGGGTGTGCAGAAGTCAAGAATTGAGGTTTGGGAACTTCTGCCTAGATTTCAGAGGAGGTGTAGAAACACCTAGATGTCCAGGCAGAATTTTGCTTTAGGGGTGTAGCTCTCATGGAGAACCTCTGCTAAGGCAGTTTGGAAAGGAAATGTGGAATGGAGCCTCCACAAACAGTCCCCACTGGAGCATTGAGTAATGGAGCTACGAGAAGAGGGCTACCATCCTCCAGATGCTAGAATGATAGATCCACCAACAGCTTGCACCACACACCTGGAAAAGCTATAGACACTCAATGCCAACTGTGAAAGCAGCTGGAATGGGGGTTGTATCCTTCAAACTCACCGAGGTGGAGCTGCCCAAGACCATGGGAACCCACCTCTTGCATCAGCATGACCTTGATGTGAGACATGGAGTCAAAGGAGATCATTTTGGAGCCTTAAGATTTGACTCCCCTACTGGATTTTGGACTTAACATGGGGCCTGTAGCCCCTCTGTTTTGGCCAATTTCTCCTATTTGGCATGGGTGTATTTACTCAATGCCTGTATCCTCATCATATCTAGAAAGTAATTAACTTGCTTTTGATTTTACTGGCTCATAGGAAGAAAGGACTTGCCTTGTCTCAGATAAGACTTTGGTCTTGGACCTTTGGGTTAATGCTGGAATGAATTAAGATTTTAGGGGATTACTGGAAGGGCATGATTGTATTTTGAAATGTGAGGACATGAGATTTGGGAGGGGCCAAGGAAAACATGATATAGTTTGGCTGTGTCCCTACCCAAATCTCATTTTGAATTGTAGTTCCCGTAATTCCCACATGTCATGGGAGGGATCTGGTGGGAGGTAGTTGAATCATGGTGCACTTACCTCCATGCTTTTCTCATAATAGTGAGTGAGTTCTCATGAGATCTGATGGTTTTATAAGGGGATTTCCCCCTTATTGCTTGGCACTTCTCTCTTGCCTGCCACCATGTAAGATGTGCCTTTGCTCCTCCTTTGCCTTCTGCTATGATTGTGAGGCCTTCTCAGCCGTGTGGAACTGTGAGTCCATAAAACCTCTTTTTTAAAAAATAAATTATGCAGTCTCAGGTATGCCTTTATTAGCAGCATGAGAACAGACAAATACACTAAGCAAGAGAAAAATTATTCAGTAGACTTCTCTTGGGAGTAGTCTTTGCTCCTAATTTTTCTAGAAAAAATGGAGAGAAAGAGAAGAATAAGCTCAGAGACTTGAATTCCCAGCTCCATCTGCACCATCAGTTTTCTTGGGTGGGTTGCAAGCCTTCCAGCCCATACTGAAGATTTTGGACTTTTCAGCCTTCATAATTGTGTGAGCCAATTCTTTATAACAAAGAAAATTATATTGTTTCTTTGTAGAACTATGGCTAATATAGATGAATTCAGGTACTAAAAGTTGTTCCATAGGAAAAGAATCTTAATGATGAATTTTCTGAATTACTTCGGAGGTTTCTGAATTTGGCTTTTTAATTTGATTGTATTTAAAGACCCAATAACCCTACTTCCAGTAGTAAAGAGAGTACAGATAGCTAAGGGTGTAATCTGGCCATGGAAATACATAAATATTACCATTAGATAAATACATAAATATTACCTAATCAAACACTTATCTAAAACAAGGATCTGAGCAACCATGTACATGAAACTTTCAAATATTTTTTGCCTGAATAACTAGTATAATTAGATAGGCTCTTTGCTCCTAATTTCCCTAGACAAAATATATATAGAGAAGAATAAGTTCAGAGACTTGAATTCCCAGCTTAAGCACCATACAAAGATACAATCTTCTATATTGGCCCTAAGAGAAACCCATATCTCTTGTAGCCATATGGCTGAGATTACTGAAAACCAAACCCAGAATATCACCCTGTGAGTGGCTGAATTAGAATGCAAATAGAAATCTCAGCCCCACAAGATGGCTACTATTAAAGTAAGAGCATGGATAGGAAGGAATGGAATCTTGAAAGTTAGAAACAGGAAATGTGGGAAGACTGTTGTGAACCCAGGGACCTTGAGTTTCTAAATACTGATGAGTCTTCCTTGCCAGCAAAATCAGCCTCTCTACCTCTAATAAAAGTTGCCTCTCAGTCTTCTGAGAGGATTAATCCCGCATTGTCTGAGGAAACTCTAAGTGCCTCCCCTGATACAGTTGCCTTGTAAGACAATGCTGATTCTCCTTAGGTCCCACCTTCACCATCCCTCTTTGCTTCTAGACCTAAAACTAGATTCAAGTCCTGGTAGATGCTCAAAGGTGAGGTGCAAAGTGTGACCTATGAGGAAGTGCACTACATACCCCCTCCAAAAAAACCGCTTAAGTTTTCTAATCAATACAGACAGAAATCCAGGGAATATATGAGTGTGGCATAATACAATATAAAATTGGATCAGGCCAAATTCATGGATATGGGCCCACTAAGCAGAAATCTACATTTAATGTTGTGGCTTGAGAAGTTAGAAACAACTCTTAACAGTATGCTTCATTGGTTGGCTGAAACATGTACCAAAAAGTGACACAGAATGAGAGAGCTAGAATTGCCAGATATGCCTGGGTTTACTATAGATGAAAAGATTCAAAGGCTTAGGGATATTGGAATAGTAGAGTGGATTTGCCATTTAAGACCTACTCACTCTACCTGAGAGGTCTAGAAGACACACATTTCACCACCATTGCAAGAAATACATATGTAAGGGGAGCCCCAGCATCCTTTAAGTGCTCGGTTCTCTTTCTTTCCTGTAGAACAGAACTTACAGTGGGAACTGTAGTCACTGAACTGGGAAGCTTAAATGCATTGAGGATAATTAGATCCCAGGATGAGGGAGGCCATGTGTCAGCACTCAGCTGCCAAAGGCAAGATGGGCACAGTTACCATAATGAACAGCAGAGTCAAAGCAGTAACAAAATAATTTGCACAGACCTGCAGTGTTAGCTTGTTGATTATTGTGTTCCCAAAAGTAAAGTAGATGGAAAGCCTATTAAATTCTTATCTGATCTGTACAAGCAGAAACTTACTAGGTTAAGTGACCAAAGCCTAACCAGAATCATAAAAACAGAGTGTTATTACCTCTCAACCAATTCCAAGACTTGAGCTAGTTTACAGACCCAGAATCCCTTGAATAAAGTGGCGGCTGGGTCCCTTTGAGAAAGGATTCTGGTACACTGTCAAAAATTTATATTGTTAATATTTTTCCCAGACTTCCCAAAAGGACCCATGGCCTTTTGCAAGGTAACTGTTCATTGGGGAAAAGAAAATAATCAGATATTTCAGGGACTGCTGAACACTGGCTCTGAACTGACGCTAATTCCAAGAGACCCAAAACATCACTGTGGTCCACTAGTCAGAGTATGTTCTTACGGAGGTCAGGTGATCAATAACATTTTCCCTTAGGTAAATTCATGTATATGGGCCCACTAAGCAGAAAAGAGGGGACCTAATGGATCCCCAAATCAATTCTGTGATTATTTCTTCAGTTTTGGAATGCATACTTGAAATAGACATATTCAACAATTTGCAGAATCCCGACATTGTTTCCCTGACATGTGGAATAAGAGCTATTATGGTGGGAAAGGCCACATGGAAGACACAAGAACTTCCTTCTCCTAGAAAAATATTAAACCAAAAACAACACCATATTTCTGGAGGGATATAAAGGGATTCAGGTGCCATTCAGGTATTAGTGCCACTGTCAAAGACTTGAAGGATGCAGGAGTGGTGATTCCCACCATATTCCCATTTGACTGGCCTATATAGCCTGTGTGGAAGACAGATAGATCTTGGAGAATGACAGAGGGTTATCTAAACTAATCAGATGGTAACACCAATTGGAGCTGCTGTACCAGATATGGTTTTATTGCTGGAGCAAATAACACAACTTCTAGTACCTGGTATGCAGCTATTGACTTGGCAAATTGTTGTTGGTATTTTTCATCCCTATTAATAAAGATGATAAGAAGCATTTTACTTTCAGCTAGGAAATCCAACAATACAGCTTTGCTGTTAAACCCAAGAGTTGTATAAACTCGACAGCACTGTGCCATAATTAATTGGCAGATACTTGATCAACTTTCTCTTTCACAATATATAGCACTCATCTATTGCACAGACCAATACATGTATCATACATATTCTTATATGTAATGATAACACTATGCCGATTGAATCTAGTGAGGAAGAAGTAGCAACTATTTTAGACTTACTTATGTTTACATGCCAGAGGTGGGAATTAAATCTAACAAAAGTTCAGGGGACTTCTACCTCAGTGAAATTTCCTGGAGTCCAGCATTGTGGGGTGGTGTGGGGCATATTGAGATATCTCTTCTAAAGTGAAGGATAAGTTGTTGCAGCTGGCACCTCCTATGGCCAAAAACAGACATAGCATGATTCTAGTGAGCCTCTGTGGTCTAGTGAGCCTCTTTGGATTTTGAAAGCAATATATTTCTCATTTGGATGTGTTACTCTGGGCCGCTTACTAAGTAACCCAAAAAGCTGCTAGTTTTGAGTGGGGCCCAGAACAAAAAAAGTATCTGTGACAGGTCCAGTCTGCAGTGCAAGATGTTCTGTCACTTAGGCCACATGATTCTGCTGATCTAATGGTGCCTGAAGTGTTAGTAGCAGATAAAAATGCTGTGTGGAGCTTTGGGCAGTTCCCTGTCAGGTGACTGCCATGCAGGCATTTAGAATTTTGAAGCAAAGCCCTGTGACCCTCTGGGGATAGCTACTCACCTTTTGTTAAATATTTTCTGGCCTGCTGTTGGGCCTTTGTAGAAACTGAAAGATTGGCCATGGGCCACCAAATTACCACGGGTCCTAAGTTGCCCATCATAAATTAGGTGTTTACTGACTCACCAACCCATAAAATTGGACATGCACAGCAGCATTTAATCATCAAATAGAATTGGTATATATAAGATCAGACCTAAGCGGTCACTGAAGGCACAAGTAATTTACATGAAAAAGTGGCCCACATGTCCATGGTCCCCCACTTCTGCTAAACTACCTTTTCTCTTCTAACCCTTACCCGTGGTCTCATGGAAAGCTCCTTATGATCAGTTGACAGAGAAAGAGAAGACTTAGGTGTGGTTTACAAATGGTCCTCCATGATATACAGCACCACATAATAGTAGAAGGTGCAGCACTACAGCCCCTTTCTGGTACGTCCCTGAAAAATAGCCGTGTAATTGTCCCAGTCAGCAGAAATGTGATAATGCACCTGGTTGTTCATTTCAAGGAATTTGATCAAAGAAAAAATGGCAAATTTTCCTTCAAATGGAAAGATGTGCAATTATATACTGAATCATAAACTGTGGCCAGTGGTGTATCTGGATGGCCAGGGAGTTGAAAGGAACTTGACTGGAAAATTAGTGACATGAAAATCTGGGGAAGAGATATGTGAATAAGCACAGCACAGTGGTTCACGCCTGTAAATCCAGCACTTTTGGGAGGCAGAGATGAAAAGATTGCTTAAGCCCAGGGCTTTGAGACCAGCCAGGCAACATGATGAGATCCTAACTCTACAAAAAATACAAAAATTAGCCAGGTGTGGTGGTACATGCCTGTAGTTGCAGCTACTTGGGAGGCTGAGCAGAGAGGATTGCTTGGACCTGGGAGTTGGAGGCTGCAGCGAGCTAGGATATGGTCAAACCACTGCACTACTGCCTGGGCAACAGAGCAAGACCATGTCTCAAGAAAAGAAAAGAGATATGTGGATAGGCCTCTCTGCATGGTGAAACATAAAGATGTGTGTGTTTTATTTCAATGCCCACCAAAGGGTGACCACAGCAGAAGAGGAATTTTAACAATCAAGTGGATAAGATGAAGTATTCTGTGAATTCCTGCAACCTCTTCCTGTAACTGCCTCTGTCTTTGCCCCATGGGCTCATGAACAAAGCAGTCATGGTAGCAGGGATAGAGTTTATGCATAGGCTCAGCAATATAGACTCCCACTCACTAAGGCTGACCTGGCTATAGCCATTTGTGTATACCTAATCTGCCAGTAGCAGAGACCAACACTGACTCCCCCCCTCATTTCCCCCACCACCACCCATATTGCACCATTCCCCAGGGTGATCAGCCAGCTACCTGGTGGCAGGTTGATTACATTGGACCACTTTCATCTTGGAAGGGGCATTGTTTTGTTCTTGCTAGAATAGACACTTACTCTGGGTACAGATTTGTCTTCTCTGCTTGCAATGCTTTTGTCAAAACAACCATTCGTGGACTTACAGAATGTCATATCCACCATTTTGGTATTCCACTCAGCATTACTTTTGATCAAGGACCTCACTTCACAGAAAAAGGAATGCAGCAATGGGTTTCACTGGTCTTACTGTGTTTCCTATCATTCTGAAGCAGCTGGCTATAGAACGGTGGAATAGCCTTTTGAAAACTCAGTTACAGTGCCATCTAGATGGCAACACCTTGCAGGACTGGGGCAAGGTTCTCCTGGAGGCTGCGTATGCTCTAAATTGGCATCCAATACATGGTGCTGTTTCTACCATAGACAGAGTTCACAATTCCAAGAATCAAGGAGTGGAAATGGGAGTGACATCACACACTATTTGCTAGTGTCCAACTATAAAAAAATTTGCTTCCTATTCATGTAATCTTATGCTCTAGTGCTCTAGCAGTAATAATTCCAAAAGAAGAAAGATTACTACCAGGGAACACAATGATAATTCTACTGAACTGAAAGTTGATACTACAACCTAACCATTTTGGACTATTCATGCTTCCAAATTAATAGGCAAATAAGGGCATTATTGTGCTTTCTGGGATGATTTTTCTTTATTACCAGGGAGAAATTGGACAATGAAGGTAAAGAAAAGTACCCTCACAAAGTATGCCTTGAATACAGAAACTAAGGTATCTTAGTATTACCACACTCTGTGATTAAAGTTAGTTTGAAAACTACAAAAACACAATTCAGACAGGATTACTCATAGCCTGGACCCTTCAAGAATGAAGGTGTGCGTCACTGCACCAAATAAAGAACCACAATTAACTAAGGTGCTTGTTGAAGCCAAAGGGAATATGAGATGGATAGTGGAATAAAGTAGTTATGAATACCAGCTACAACCATGTGTCCAGTTATAGAATTAATTATTCTAATTGCCATGAGTATTTCACCTTTGTTGTGAATATGTGTGTTGGAATTATATTTCTTTTACTATGTTATTCCTTAATCATGTAACATAAGATGTACTGACCTCATATAGTATTTATCTATTATTAATTTTACATTGCAGTATTTCAGTTATAAGCTATAAAAGAGAAGGGTAAACATCAACCAAATACTCTATATCCTCTTTGGGGGATGGAGTCCTGCATGTTCAGTTGTACACAGAATAGTTTTATCATGTTAAGTGAAAGTATAACCTTGTTATTGTTGTTATTTTGGAGATCAAGTATGTTTTAAGAAGAGGCATGTGGTGCCAAGTTGACAAAGGGTGGACTTGTGATGGTTAATTTTATGTGTCAAGTTGGAGAGTGTTTGGGGATGAGATTAACATTTAAAACAATAAAATCTCAGCAAAGTAGATTGCCCTCCATAATGTGAATGGGCCTCATCCAATCAGTTGAAGTCTTGAAAATAACACAAAGGCCAGACTCCTCAAGCAAGAGAAAAAGTCTTTGGCGGACTTTCTTTGGACTTGGCTCCATCAGCTCTCCTGGGTCTCAAGGCTGCAAGCCCACACTGTAAATTTTGAAGTTTCCATCTTCCATAATCACATGAGTTACTTCTATATAATAAACCTGTTTAATCTACACAAATAATAATTTGTAATACATTTGTTAAGTATATATATTCTGATTCTCTGAAGAGCCCTGACATACCATTCTATTTCCTTCTGTCTCCCAGTGATTCTGATGAGAAGATTAGCTGTTATTCTTATTGGGGTTTATTTGTACATGACAAGTTGTTTTTTTCTTGCAGCTTTCAAAATTTTTGTCTTTATTTTTCAACATTTTTATGATGTGTCTGTGTTTGCATTTCTTTGAGTTTGTCCCATATCTTGTATATTTAGATTAATATTTTTCACCAAATTTGAGAAATAAGTGGCCATTTTGTATCCAAATAATCTTTCTGACACTTTATGAGCCTCTCAATATGCCAAGGTTTGTATGCTTGATGATATGTACAGATCTCTAATGCTGTTCATTTTCTTGAAATTGTTTTTTTCTGAGACTGGATAATCTCAACTGGCTTGTCTTCATTTTCACAAATTCCTTCCTCAGCTAGTTCAAAACTGCTGTTATACTCCTCTAGTGAATTTGTAAATTTCATTTGCTGTACTTCTCACCTTCACATTTGTTTGGTTATATTTATATTTTCTATCTTTTTATTTATATTCTTTTTTTGGTAAACAATCATTCTCATATATTCCTTTAATTTTTTAGACTTTTTTTTAACGTTCTTTGAATGTATTTATAAATAGCTAATTTATAGTATTTGTAGTATTTGCCTGTGAAGTCTGACATTTAGTCTTCCTCAGAGGCAGTTTATATTGACTACTTTTTATCACTGTGAATGGATCGTAATTTTCTGTTTCTTTGCATGTATAACAATATTTTGCTCAAGATTTGACATTTAAAATAATATGATATAACAAGAGTGGAAATTAGATTCCCCTGCCAGCTTCCTCAAAGTCTCTTGTTGCTCTTTCTTTAATTGTTTGTTTTTATTTTTGTTGTCATCGCTACTGCTGTGTATTTGATTTGACCTTCCCGGTCTAATTATGTAAGTTGTGGTTTTTTTTTTTTATGTGTAGTCACTTAAGTCAATGTTTGATTAGCTCGATAGATAGCTAATGATTGGACAGAGATTTCCTTAAATGCCTTGAACTCATATGTGTCACAACCTAGGGGTTCTGTGGATTTGAGATATATTTTCTTCATTCCAGTAGACAGTTTTCAACTCTGCCTTATACTTAACTTATTATTTCTCCAGAGCCTCAGAGTCAGCCAGAATTGAAAGATTAGGATATTCTTGGGTCTTTACTGGGCATGCACACATAGCCGTGCATACCTCTGGCATTCCCGATTCCCAGAAATACATTGGAGGTTTATAAAACCCACTATGGACATCTCATTTCTTACTTCCTTTTTTTCAGTTTTTCGGTCAGCCTCTTGTTAGGTATAATTGATAATAGCAGCCTAGGAAGCTAAAATGTGAAAGAATTTTCTCAATTTCTAATAAGCACTCTGGTAATAAGGCTGTTTACATAGAGCAAGTTTTGATTCACGTCAAATAAAGACAAGCCCTAAGAGTGAAGCTTTTTAGCAAGCTAACAAGCAAACCAAATAGTGTTGATTCTCTGGTGATCTGATTTTTGTGGAAGGCCAGACCCATTTTGCCTCTTCCAGTGGCTCCTAGGCTCCAGATTTTGACAGCTAATGCACTTATTGGACTGTAGGTATTCAAGTCTTCAAGGGAGCTAGCAGAGGGGAATGAGATCAAAGTGCTATAGAGCCGGCTCTTGTTACTTAGATTCAGCCATTTATCTTACATAAATTATTCTTCATATTGTTGGATCTTTTGATTTCCAGAATTCTGAAAACGTTTTTGACTTTCTTTACAGTGTTATTATTGCTTTTATTAAAAGCTGATTTTTAAGAGATTTTATTCTAGTATTCTGGAAGTGTTTCCCCTATTAGTGTTTATTTCCTCAGATATTTATTCAAGGAAGATAGTTATTCATTGGGTCCTTCATTTTCCTTATGTGATGTCTATCAACTTTTTTATTGGCATTACTGCTGTTTGAAAGATAATTGTCATGAATATTGTTATCTACACCCGTATGCAAACTTATTTCCTAAAGTACCAATTTTATTTTAACTTTCTTACTACAAGTATACAATTGCTTCCACTTACTTCAGGATAAAAAAAAAGAAATTAATCTTGGAATTAAACACTCTCATAATACGACTTCACTTATCTTCCAAGCATTTGCTACTAACACTCCAAGACACTGAATATAAATTAAAAGATGAACTTATCTTCTGACTTTGAAATTAGTAAAAGCAACATCATTAATTGGGATTATCTATGTTTTGTCAGTTGTGACATATTAAATAACAAACCAAGTCTGAATTCACCAAGTGAGCATTCAAACCTTGGGCAAATATTTCGCCTTCTTGGGTCCTATTTTCTGAGTTTCAGTGTAGGTAGTAGCACTGCTGTGAGAACCAAGAATCAAATAAGTTAGATAGAAAACACAACTCAAATGTCAGTTGCTGCTATTTGCTAAATATTATATGTTCTAGAAAAGATTTATAAGCAAAAATTTGATGAAAACTCATTATCTTCCAAATCAAATAAGACAGCGCTTATTATAGTTTAATGGAAGAATCTCATACTGTGTCCTTAGAAAAGGGCAACTGGAAATAAGTGATGTAAAAAGCTTTCCAACACATATGATTTTTTTCTCATATGCATTTATACAGCAGAGTGGCATACTGCATTCACCTCTGAAAATGGAGAGTGGATGAGCAAACATTTATCAACATTTATAGAGCTATTTTCCCAGCAAGAATGATACTGTTCCTGTCTGCCAAATCTGAATATTTCAAGCACAATTTTGCTGTAAAGCAGTTTATCAGCGTCTTCATATTTTAAATAAAATATCCCTTTAAAAAACATGATCGCTGTCACCCAATATCTAGGGTTTTCTTCTCTCCTATAGTAGTCAAAATCCTGTTATTTAGATGAACTCATGGCCATGTATAATAAAGGCTAATTTACCTCTTTACCTTCTTTCTCTGAATGTTGTTTACAACATTATATTTTGAAAATTATTTTATTTCCAAAATATTAAAATTATTGGGCAGGTTTATATATTTCCCAGGAAATAAAAGGTTTCCAGAAAATTGAAAATACCTATTTTGCTGGAACCTCTACAGCTAGTGTGTCTTTCTTGAGATCATCAGAGAACAAAAAAATCTAAGTGACAGCCCACTCAACAACTCATGGGTAGTTCAAAGGTACCTAGGTACCTTACATGCAGGATGTCAAACAAATTGATCATCACTCTCCTTCCTGCAAATTAGTCGCTTTCCTATATTCTTTAATCAGTGCATAATACTACCATCTATCAAATTGTAGAAGAAATTATCTATTACTTCACCCCCTTATCCAATTCACTAAAATTTCAGCTTATGTCACCTCCTAAATACCCATTATATCTGTTTACTTTGTTGTGTCTTCGCTGATATCAGCTTAGCTTAAGTTAATATTATTTATTTCATAGGTACAGCCCCCTAACTTATGTGTCTGCAGGTATTAATTTCTTCCTTCAATTCATTCTTTTTACCGAAGCTGGTATGGTATTTTCAAAGTGTGAATAATAATATCACAGGCATGCTTAAATCCAATCAGTGCTTTTCCAACTGTATGGATACACCACCTTGGAAGTGGATTACCCAGGTATATTTGAGCCTCCTCTAGTGATATCATCAGAGATGGGATGCCCCAGTGGAGTCCTGCCCCATTTGAAGATTTGTGAGATAAATAAAGTGGTCATCATTTTTTAAGCCAATATATTTCAAAGTATGGTCTGTTGTAGAAAGAAGTAACCCGAATGACAAAAAACTAAAGGACTATGCTATTATAAGGATTGTTAGGAGACAATATCTATTAACTTTTTCTTACAAAATTCAATTGTTCTTATTTACATCTCTGTCCAGAAAACATAGAGGTCTAATTATTTTCTTTATTGAGAAAATAATTATTAATTCAGCAAAGAAGTGTGTTTCCCTACTGTGTATTAAGCACCGTACTAGGAAATGACAGTTGAAAGATGAATGTGATGTTTTCCAAAGCACTGGTATTCATCATTGTTATTATAAACAGATAAACAATCCTTGCTGTCTAGGAAAAGGCTTTTTCAAACTCTTTTTTGTCCACAATGACAGAATAATTGAAAAGTATAAAAGCAGTCATATATGCAATTTAGTGTGATATAGTCAAAGCCACAGTTGTCATTGTAGAAGCTGACTTTCATTATTTTACTTAGGTGGCAAGTTAATTAACTGAATTGGCCAAAAGATTGTATGTAAGTCCTGACAAAGAAATTATTAGCCCAAATTAGTATGTATCAAGACAAAAACTATTTAACAAACCAGTAGATAACATTAGTGACCAGCACAGAAATTATTAACATAAGGCATGTTTCACATGTTCAGTGTTTATTATATTTTATAGTAGATTTTATGAATGACATAAATGTAAAAATAATATTTTTTTCAAAAATATTATCCATTTATTTTTACTATGTGTAATTTTACGAAAAATATCATTTTGATTGGGTGGACATATATATATTTTAGAATTCTGCTTTATTATTAATTTCAACTTTTATTATAGGTTAAAGTGTACACGTGCCGGTTTGCTACATGGGTAAATTGAGTGATTCTGGGTTTGAGGTCTCAGTGATCTCATCACCCAGGCAGTAAGCATGGTACCCAACAGATGGCTCTTCAGCCCACACCTTCTTCCCTCTCCCATATAGTGGTCCCAGTGACTATTGTTTATATCTTTATGTCCATGAGAACACAATGTTTAGCTCCTAATTATAAGTGAGAGCATGTGGTATATGGTTTTCTGTTCTTGAGTTCTGTCACTTAGTATAATGGCCTCTAGCTCCATCCACATTGCTGCAAAGGACCTGATTTTATTCTTTTTTATGGCTGCATAGTAGTCTATGGTGTAAATGTACCACATTTTCTTTATCCAATCTACTTCTGTTGGGCACCAAGGCTGATTCCACGTCTTTGCCATAGTGAATAGTGCTGTAATGAATATACAGGTGCGTATGTCTTTTTGATAAAATAAATTATTTTCCTTCGGGTATATACCCAGTAGTAGGATTGCTGGGCCAAATAGTACTCCTATTTTAAGTTCTTTGAGAAGTCTTCAAGATGCTTTCCCCAGAGGATGAACTAACTTACATTCCCACCAACAGTGTATAAGTGTTCCCTTTTCTCCATAGCCTTTCCAACATCGGTTGTTTTTTTTTGTTTTGTTATGTTTTGTTTTTTAATAATAGCCATTCTGACTGATGTGAGATAGTAACTCATTGTGGTTTTCATTTGTACTTCTATGATGATTAGTGATGTTGAGCATTTTTTCATATGCTTGTTGTTTGCTTATATGTCTTCTTTTAAGAAGTGTCTGTTCATGTCCTTTGCCCATTTTTTAATTGGGCTTTTGCTTATTGATTTGTTTAAGTTCCTTGTAGATTCTGGATATTAGACTTCTTTAAGATGTGAATATTTTGCCCCATTCATTAGGCTGTCAGTTTACTCTGTTGGTAATTTCTTTTCAATTTTTTGCAAAATATAAACACATTTCTAAAAATGGCTACAGAATATTAGAAAAAAATGGTTAAAGAGCTTTTTGAAATTTAAAATCAACTTGTAGATAGAATTTAAGAGTAATTTTGAAATGCTTATTTTTGCACATCATTTACTTGTTTTTTTTTTCCTTTTCTATCAGTTTGTGGATTGATCAGCAGTGAGCCATTAATAAGAATTTGCTACTGAAGCCATAGCTGATGTGAGTTTAGAATTCACAAACTGAGCTATCCTAGCAGTACAAAACTAAGACAACAGAAATATGTTGTTAAAATGGAGAAGCCTGTGACATTCATAGCACTAGCTAACCTGGGTATTGAGATTTCTATGACTCAGGAACTAATTGTCTGGATAATTTGAAATATGTCCCTTAGTTTAACGCCCCATGTGTCATTTTTTTGTTGTTGCAATTGCTTGTGGTGTTTTTGTCATGAAATCTTTGCTAGTGTCTATGTCCTGAATGGTATTACCTAGTGTCTTCTAAGGTTTTTATAGTTTTGGGTTTTACATTTAAGTCTTTAATCTATCTTGAGTTAATTTTTATATAAGGTGAAAAAAAGAGGTCCAGTTCCAATTTTCTGCATATGGCTAGCCAGTTCTCCCAGGACCTTTATTAAACAAGGAATTATTTCCCTATTGCATGTTTTTGTCAGGTTGGTCAAAGATGAGGTGGTTGTAAGAGTGCGGTCATATTTCTGAGTTCTCTATTCTGTTCCACTTCTGCACAGCAAAAGAAACTATCAGCAGAGTGAACAGACAACCTACAGAGTGGGAGAAAATTTTTTTATTTCATTTTATTTTAAGTTCTGTGGTACATTTGCCGGATATGCAGGTTTGTTACATAGGTAAATGTGTGCCATGGTAGTTTGCTGCACCCATCAATCCATCACCTAGGTATTAAGCCCGGCATGCATTAGCTATTTTTCCTGATGCTCTCCACCCCCTGCCCTCCCCTGACAGGCCCCAGTGTGTATTGTTCCCCTCCCTGTGTCCATGTGTTCTTGTTGTTCAGCTCCCACTTATAAGTAAGAACATGTGGTGTTTGTTTTTCAGTTGCTGCATTACTTTGCTGAGAATAATGGTTTCTAGCTCCATCCATGTCCCTGCAAAGTACCTGATCTGGTTCCTTTTTATGGCTGCGTAATATTCCATGGGTGTATGCACCACATTTTCGTTATCCAGTCTATCATTGATGAGCATTTGGGGGAAAAAGTTTTGCAATTTATCCATCTGATAAAGGTCTAATATCCAGAGTCTACCATGAATTTAAACAAATTTACAGGAAAAAACAGGCAATCCCATTAAAAATTAGGCAAAGAGCATGAACAGACAATTGTCAAATGAAGACATTCATGTGACCACAAACACATGAAAAAAAGCTCAACATCACTGATTATTAGAGAAATGCACATTGAAACCACAGTGAGATACCATCTCATGCCAGTAAGAATGGCAATTATTAAAATGTCAAGAAACAATAGATGCTGGCAAGGATGCGGAGAAAAAGAAACGCTTTTACACTGTTGGGAATGTTAGTTAGTTCAACCATTGTGGAAGACAGTGTGGCGATTTTTCAAAGATCTAGAATCAGAAATACCATTTGACCCAGCAGCCCATTACTGAGTGTATACCCAAAGGAATATAAATCATTCCCTTATAAAGATACATGAATGCATATATTCACTGCAGCACTCTTCACAATAGCAAAGACATGGAATCAACCCAAATGCCCATAAATGATAGACTGGATAAAGGAAATGTGGTACATATACACCATGGAATACTCTGCAGCCATAAAAAAGAATGAGAACATGTCCTTTGCAAGAACATGGATGGAGCTGGAAGCCATTATCCTCAGCAAACTGTCACAGGAACAGAAAACTGAACACTGCATGAAGTATGAGCTGAATGATGAAAACACAGACACATGAGGGAGAACAACACACACTGGGGCCTATCAGCAGAGAAGAGGGAGAGCATCAGGAAGAATAGCTAATGTATCCTGGGCTTAATACTTAGAAGATGGTTTGATCAGTGCAACAAACACCATGGCACACATTTCCCTATGTAACAAACCTGCACATCCTGCACATGTAACCCAGAACATAAAATACAAGTTGAAAATAAAAATAAATATGTTCTAATATTAATGAGTACAATATTATGCACTCTATTTCACCTATAGCAAGGTGGTATCTCAATTAATGTTATATCTGTTTTTGGGCTGAGGTGGGAGTAAGAAACAAAGTCAATATTGAATATTTCCTGCAGGGCATAATACTCTTTGTGTCATGAGTTCCCCATATCTTGTTACAAAATGGGAGGATAAATTCAGCAATGATGAAATAAGATTCACCAGGATGAGATTTTTATGGTTTCCTTCCTTCATTCTCTTCTTTTCTCTTCCTTTTTTTATTTCCCCCTTCCTTATTTCCTTCATTTCTTTCCTTTTATATCTGGCCTTCATTTTCTTCTCCTGACATTCCTTTTTTTTCTTCCCATATCATTTTCTTCTTCTTCTGTTCTAGTATATCAGGACTTCAACTGATATTTACAGAGAGCACCTGCTGGACAAGTACATGGTCTGTATTAATACCTGACAAGACTGGGGCAGAACTGATGGCTCCAGGGAAAATAGCTCCAAGAAGATGAAACTCCTGTTATATCCCAGGTCTAAATGTTTTAGGAGAAACTTGACACTTAGTAGGGAAAGTTTGGAAACAAATTAGTGACAGGCACATGGAAAGCAAAGCAAATGAAAAATGTAGGTAAACATTATCTCCAAGGGAAATATAAATAGAAAAGAATTATAATCATTATATACTTCAAGACTCAGATTTGGATTATGTTTACCTACCTTTAAAAACATGAACACTGATTTTAGTGAGATTAGTTGGGGCCCATGGATGAGAGCTAACTGTTTATATTCTAAAATGACTAATTAACAGATGCTTAAAATAATTAAAAAAAACAGGTAGAAGTGTATAAAAGAAACTAAATACCAAATTATATATACCATGTATCCCCATATACATGAAATTTAAGGGCTGGTGAAACTAAAAAATCAGTGGTGATAGGAGTCAGAATAGCTGTTACCCTTGGGCAAAGGTATTGAATGAGACAGGATATGAGAGAACACTCAGGTGTGATGGAAATGATCTAGATCTAAATCTGAGTGTGATCACACAGATGTATATGAATATAAACATTCATTAGCTTTAGATTTAGATACCTATATTATGTATTTTATACCACTAAAAATAGGAAAAATATAATTACACATCTTATAATGCACTTTGCTGTCTTAGTCCAATTTTTGTGACCACCTGTGAGCCCCCTCAGCTTTAAGCCTAAAATAAAGAAATTTAAGCAGTTATAATACTTGTTTCATTTTCTCTTACCACTCATGCTTGAAAGAAAAGCTGGCTGTTTTTGTTTGTTTGTTTGTTTGTTTTTGAGACAGAGTTTCACTCCTGTTTCCCAGGCTGGAGTGCAATGGCGTGATCTCAGCTCACTGCAACGTCTGCGTCCCAGGTTCTGGCGATTCTCTTGCCTCAGACTCCTGAGTAGCTGGGATTACAGGCATGCGCCACCACACCCAGCTATTTTTTTGTGTTTTTTAGTAGAGACGGGGTTTCTCCATGTTGGTCGGGCTGGTCTCGAACTCCTGACCTCAGGTGGTCCGCCTGCCTCGGCCTCCCAAAGTGCTGGGATTACAGGCATGAGCCACTGTGCCGGGCCAAAATTGGCATTATTTTTATCTCACTTTCCAAAATTTCAGACAGGAGTCTGTGTGTAAAGTATGTTCTATCTTCCCTGAGACCCATCCTGATTGCCCATAAACTTATAAGTGCGATGCCTTCTCAGCTTGTCTTGCCACATCATTCACATGAGAAAATACAAAGACAGCATTTAAGAGTAGAAAACAGAAACAGAGAGAGAGAGAGAGAAACACACAAACATTTGCTCAACTTCAGATTCTTTCTTTTTTTTTTTTTGAAGTAATATTATTATTATTATTATTATTTATTATTATTATTATACTTTAGGTTTTATGGTACATGTGCGCAATGTGCAGGTTAGTTACATATGTATACATGTGCCATGCTGGTGCGCTGCACGTGCAGATTCTTTCTTAACAGCTTCAAATTTCTCCCTAAATCTTCTAGCTTCCTCCTACAGCATTTCATTTTACTCTGGCTTGGCATCAAATTTTCTGCATAGAGAAATTTTTTTCAAAAGTCTCTGATAATAACATTATTAGCCTATGTGTATGTGTATATATATACTGTTAACAAGGTACCAGGGACAATTTTAAGCAAATTAAATGTATATTGACTCAATCTACCTATTAGTTATTGCAAGCACAAGCTTGGAATAGACCACAATATACCTAGAATTTTATACAGCTGGATTTCGCTCAAGCACTGTAAAATTCAGGGGGCACATCAATGCCAAAACACAGCTTATTAGCAAATGACATATGATAAATTATGCTAATTTTTAAATCTGTAGATGTGTAGGGATCAACTGTTAAACTTGTTCAAAATATGGTTCTGATTATACTTACCCCAACAACCACCAAAAAAGATAATGATTGTCATCAAAACTGTGTATTGAGAATAAGTGACTCATGCATACGGTCCTTGTATTTTTCATTGAGTCTTATTTTTGGCAGTAGTGTTGTCATCAGTGCAATTGGTATGGTCCCCACAAAATTAAAATTTATTTATATCATATTGCCTTTAAAAAAGAATAATTGTGTTTTCACTTCTTAAGAGCAAAATGTTACTAGTTCTGCAGTTTTTATCAAATATGTACCAGAAATTCTCATTTCACCGTTGGGAATATAAACTTCTCAATATAGTAAAACATGGATTTTATTGTTTCCTGATCCCTTTGGTAGCATATGAAATATAGCTGAAGATTGTGCAATGCAATAAACTTGGTTCCTCTAAACAACAATTCTGTTTTAAATGTTTAAAATAGACATTCCATAGGAATACCAACAAAATGCATGCAAATGTTATTTAAAGCCAGTGAGGAGCCTAAGGAAACCATTACATACTATTTGTGCAGGATAGTTTGAAAATATTAAGCTTGTGACTCCAAACTCGATACTAAAATTTGTGAAAACATGTGCCCTTTAAAAAATAAAAATTAAAAAAATATCCTCCTTTCCCCCACGTGTGTGTTTCTCTCTGTGTGTATGTGGGTATATACAACTATCTACTCATGGCATATATATACCTAACATGCATATACAGCTATAGTTGATTTAATAGCTAAGCTAATTTAAAAGTGCCAATAATCCTGATATGGTTTAGCTCTGTTTCCCCACCCAAATCTCACCCTATGTCTCCCATAATTCCCACATGTTGTGGGAGGGACCTGGTGGAAGATGACTGAATTATCGGTGGGTCTTTCCCGTGCTGTTCTCGTGTTAGTGAATGGGTCCCATGAGATCCAATGGCTTTAAAAATGGGAATTGCCCTACACAAAGTCTCTCTTTGCCTGCCGCCATCCACATAAGATGTGACTTGTGCCTCCTTGGCTTCTGCCATGATTTAAACCTCTTTCTTTTGTAAATTGTCCAGTCTCGGGTATATATCCTCTATATTCACCTTAGAGAAAGTTGTCTCCTTATAATCTAGGGAGTCCCAAAACCAGCATTTTTTAAACTAGCATGCAATAAATAATGAGCAGGCATTGAGTATATATACATATATAAAAATATATATACCTCCTTCAACTAATACATACCTAAATTTGTACACATTATTTTTGCTTGCATTCTTTTGGTCATAACTTATTCACATGGCTACAGCTAATGAAAGAAAAGCTATACAGTGTAGGATATAGTTGGAACAACATGCATACAGCTAAAACTCAAAGACAGGTGTTTTTAATTACTACACGGAAGGAGAGAGGAAGAAAGGAATTCCAGTGGACAATTCACTATCTCTTCAACATAAAAAAAAAACACGTTCTTCATACCTCAATATTTTGTTTTCATCAATAATGTTGCCATATGAGTTAGCATATACATCTTAAATTTTATAATGACTAATATAAGTCACCACAAATATTTTAAGTATCTACTTCAGTTTCTGGATAAAAATCTTACTAAGTCATTTAGTGGTAGTCTTTGAGAAATAGTTGGCACTCAACACTCTTAACTAAGTTCATAGATGAAGGAATTTTACTTTGTAAGAAGTTATGTTTATGTACAAAATATGATAATCAGAGAACAAGTAGGCTTCTCTCTGAGACAAGAATCACCTTTTGGCTTATCAAAATTTATGCTATTGTAGACCAACATTCAAAAAGAATAGAATTCATTATGCAATCACAGTACTTTCTGTTATACTTGTCAGAGCAAGCATAAAATATAGAGTAAATATTAGTATTGATGGCAAAAGCTTTCTGAGAAACACAAAGTGAGGAAGTGAAATGGTGAGAGTTTTTAAGTAGATTTTTCTTGCGGCATTCAGGAAAATCAGTAAATTATACATACATTTCTTTAAAGGAGAGTCTAACTTTTAGAGAGAAGCAAGGAGAAAGCTTATCTAAGATATTGCAAGCATCTGTAATATTTCAAATATTTCTCATCTTTTATGTCTGAAAAATAGACCACTCAGTAAAAAGCTCAAATGCTTTGTCTGTGTTGGTCAGATGGAAGAGACATGGCACTTCAAAGCTGGTTCCTTGTTCCCTAGGAATCAAGGCCCTGGTCAGACTGGTGGTCCTGGATCTCCACTCCACTCTAGACAGGGAACTTATAGTCAGGCTGTATTCCTATCACTTGGTTTCAATCTTACCCATCCCGGCCTGAATAGCATTCAGCAGTGGGTGTGGGGCTTGGCAACTGCTCTTTTACTCCATAAATTGTTTAACAGGCTATCAAAATTTGAATTAGAAAGATTTACCACAAGCGTATGTGAGAAAAATTAATGATTGTTGTTTAAACCTGGAAGACTTTTTCATTTTTGTCATTTCTGTGCAAAAGTAAGTGTGTGTGTGTGTATGTGTGTGTGTGTTAGAGACAGTGTGTGAAAGAGAGATTGAGAGACTGTGTGTATTAGTTTATTTTCACACTGCTATAAAGAAATACCTGACACTGGGTAATTTATAAAGGAAAAAAGTTTAATCGACTCATAGTTCCACATGTCTGGGGAGGCCTCAGGAAACTTACAATCATGGTGAAAGGGGAAGAAGAAGCAAGCACCTTCTTCACAAGGTGACAGGAGAGAGAAAAACAAAGGAAGAGCTTCCAACACTTAGAAAACCATCAGATCACCTGAGAACGAACTCACTATAAAGTGAACAGCATGGGAGAAACTGCCCCAATGAGCCAATCGCCTCCTTCTCTTTACATGTGAGGATTACAGGTCCCTCCTTCCACACGTGGGAATTACGATTTGAGATAGATTCGGATGCAGACTCAGAGCCAAACCATATCATTCTGCCCCTGGCCTCTCCCAAATCTCAAGTCTTCACATTTCAAAACCAATAATGCCTTCCCAATGATCCCCCAATGTCTGAACTCATTTCAGCATTAACTCAAAAGTTCACAGTCCAAAGTCTCCTCTGAGACAAAGCAAGTCCCTTCCACCTATAAGCCTGTAAAATCAAAAGCAAATTAGTTAATTTCTAGATACAATAGGCATACGGGCATTGGGTAAATACTCCTATTCCAAATGGGAGAAACTCACCATAACAAAGAGGCTACAGGCCCCATGGAAGTCTAAAATCCAGTGGGCTGTCATTAAATCTTAAAGCTCTAAAATGATCTTCTTTGACTCCATGTCTCGCATCCAGGTCATGCTGATGCAAGAGGTGGGCTCACATAGCCTTGGGTGGCTCTGTCCCTGTGGCTTTGCAGGGTACATCTTCCCTCCTCTCTGCTTTCATGGGCTAGCTTTGAGTGTCTGTGGCTTTTGCAGGCACAAGGTGAAAGCTGTCAGCAAACCTACCATTCTGGGGTCTGGAGGACAGTGGCCCTCTTCTTACAGCTTCACTATTCAGTGCCCCAGTGGGGACTCTGTGTTGGGGCTTGCACTCCACATTGCCTTTCTGCACTGCCCTAGCAGAGGTTCTCCATGAGGGCCCTACCCCTGCAGCAGACTTCTGCCTAGACATCCAGGTGTTTCCATACATCCTCTGAAATCTAGGCAGAGATTCCCAAACCTGAATTCTTGAATTCTGTGCACCTGCAGGCCCAACACCACGTGGAAGCTGCCACGGCTTGGGGCTTACACCCTCTGAAGCCATGACCTGAGCTGTACCTTGGTCCCTTTTAGCCACTGCTGGAGTTAGAGCAGCTGGGATGCAGGGAACCGGTTCCTAGGCTGCACACAGCAGCAGGGCCTTGGGCCCCACCCAAGAAACCAATTTTTTCTTCTAGATCTCCAGGCCTGTGATGGGAGGGGCTGCTGTGAATGTCCCCGATATGTCATGGAGACATTTTCCCCTTTGTCTTGGTGATTAACATTTAGCTCCTCACTACTTATGCAACTTTCTGCAGCAGGCTTGAATTTCTCCACAGCAAAATGGTTTTTCTTTTCTATCACATTTTCAGGCTGCAAACTTTCCAAAATTTTATGCTCTACTTCCCTTATAAACATAAGTTCTGATTTCAGATTATCTCTCTCAAGTTAAAAGTTCCACAGATCTCTAGGGCAGGGACAAAATGATGCAGTCTCTTTTCTAAAGCATAGCAAGAGTGTCTTTTTCTGCACTTCCTAGTAAGTTTCTCATCTCCATCTGAGACCACCTCAGCATGGACTTCATTGTCCATATCACTATCAACATTTTGGTCAAAACCATTCAACAAGTCTCTAGGAAGTTACAAACTTTCCCACATCTTCCTATCTTATTCTGAGCCCTCCAAATTGTTCCAACCTCTGCCCATTACCTTGTAACAAAGTTGCTTCCACATTTTCTGTATCTTTACAGCAGTACCCCACTACTGGTACAAATTAACAGTATTAGTCTGTTTTCACACTGCTAAAAGGAAATACTTGAGACTAGGTGATTTATAAAGGAAAGAAGTTTAATTGACTCACAGGTCAACATGGCTGGGGCGTCCTCAGGAAACTTATAAACATGGCAGAAGGCAAAGGGGAAGCAAGCACTTTCTTCACAAAGTGGCAGTAAAGAGAAGAATGAAGGAGAAACGTTCAAACACTTATAAAACTATCAGATCTTGTGAGAACTGACTATCATGAGAACAGCATGGGTGCAACAACCCCCCATGATCCAATCACCTTCCTCCTTCGACACATGGAGATTACAGGTCTCTTCCTCGACACTTGGGGATTACAATTCAAGATGAGATCTGGGTGGGCACCAAGAGCCAAACCATGTACTATGGCTGGAGCATAAAAATTGTGTACTTCAGGCCTCAGATTTCAGTTTCCATAATCAAATTGACAGACAATGGCTGTTGCGAAGGTCAAATGATAAAATGTATATAAAGGTGCTGGTGAATTGTGAAGGATCATTCAGAGTAAAAGTATATTATTTTAATTTAAAATAAATTATTAAATCCATTTGGCATAAATCAAATAGCTCAGTAGAAGCTGATATGTGGTTTAGGTTAGTTGAAGATGATACAATGAAAAATTAGCAAATTTAAAACTTTGAATTAGGACATGAATCTATAGCTTTAAATAAAAACAGAAATTTAACCACTGGCATTATTGCATTTTTTTGTCATATGCTTTTGGTATATAGCTCTCTTTAATTTGTGTTTGAAACAATTTTATATTATCAGACTGGCCAGATTTGGGAACATTTTTCTAAACATAATTGTTTATATTTTTCGGTATTTGCCAAATAAAAAATGAAAAAGTTTTTGTAATAAATTGTGTTTTATTTAAAATAAGTCCATAATATAGTTAGTTACATGGCAGCAGAAGATATTCAATTGTGTTTGTATTATGTCTATGGGAAATATTTCTACTGAAGTCCTAGTGCTTGTACTCTTGCAGAACATAGAATCTAAGTAATCATAAAAAATGGTTGTAATTTGTTCATCTTCATGTCTTTAATCCCCTCATGGCATTATGTTTTGTTATGATGTGCTTTATATTCTACACTGATAAGATACATCATTTATTTATTCATATTTATGACTATAAACTCCCTCTTATTTTTAACATACAATAAAATTTATATTTATGTTTGAATTAAATAATATACGTTAAACCATCAATTCTACACAGATTTGAGTGGAAGCAGGCCTGCATACATTGCATAGCTCTTTTCATTACCTATAGCACATAATTTTTCATTAATTTATTTACTATGATAACCATAACTAGTTTCAGGCAAGAATCTAACATTCTTTCATGAGTCATGTGGAGTCTTGGAGGACTAGGTAAAACAACAACACATTGCCTGAGACTGTCAGGAAAGATGTTCACATACAGATTCCAAATAAAAAGTCATCTTATATAGCAATTAGATAGAGTGTGCGCATTAGCCTTCTACCATGTCTCAGAGCTCTTCTCAGGACAGATATGTATTACCCTGCCCTCATTTCTCAGAGGAAGGCTGACTCTAATGCTTGTAAGGTTTCTCTCTCACTTCAAATGGCCCATCAGGCCTATAGCATGAATATGTCACATTTATGCACTTTTATCTGACAGCAAGTACTTATTTCAAAATTAAATACCTTGCATCCTGTTAATATGAATGCACTGTGTCACAGACAGTATCTTGACACTAATTAGAGGTTGGAGTTCAGAAACAAATTTAAATTCTCTACATCTGTGGCCGTGTTATATTATTTTTTAATGAGGACATTTTACCAATGTCAGTAATTAAAAGGGCACACATACTTCAAGCACACAAAAGATTTAGATAATAAACAACAGCACATATTTCTTTATGAGCACAGGCTTTTTTTCTCGAGAAGTAGAATTTGCACGCTGGAAGTTTGGACAGGCTGTATATTTTCTACTTTTTTTCAGAAGAAAAGCCACTTACATGTAGTTACAATATTATTGAATGTGTATATATGCATTTAATGTAGAAAATTGCATTTATTGGGAAATGGAAAAAGACTGGCTCTAAGAAAAGTTTTAGCTAAGCAATTCTTTTTGCATCTGGGACTGCACTAGCAATAATTCCCACGAGGGAAATTTTATTTCCCTTTGGCCACTCTCCCAGAATCAGCTGCTTCATCCTGCAGTCACATTCTTCATTCTGAAGTGTTAGGCAGCTACTAGCATGTGTGCGCCAACACTGTGTATAGGAAAATATCTACAGGGCATAGGAAAATATCTACAGGGCATAGGAAAATATCTACAGGGTGCTTGATTATTTTCCTGCAGGATGCTGTTTCCAGTCTTGGCTTGCCATTAATCTCCTTCTTTTTGTACTTCTTTGGTCAGTGTTACATTCTGCTGCTGTATATATATGCATGATGATAGGGCATAAGCAAAATGCCATTATACCCCTTGAATAACTGTATGTACCTACCGAGGTTCTAAACTTCACATAATTGTAGCCAAGTTTACCCTCCATTTGTGGAGAGAAGAAGGAGAGTGACTGATAATCATCATCCTCCCACTAAATTTTCTACTATTCCCCAAATAATGTAAACATTCCTTCATTACTTCTTTCTTTTGCTAGTATTTGATTAAGAACCTACAATATTCTTGGCTCTGTGTTTAGCAGCAGAAGACATCTCATATATACTTCAATAATTTTATTCAAATTGAATATTTTTACCACAATTTAATGCATCAAAAATACAGAATATTTATCCTTTTTGCATTTTTTTACTATTTTATTTATTTGAGTTGGCAAGTAAAAGGTTTATATATTTATGATCTTTTCATAATATACACATTGTGGAATGGCTAAATCCAGCCAATTAACATATGTATTATTTCACATACTTTTTTGTGATAAAACACTTAAGATCTGCTCTCTTGGCAATTTTCAAATATACAATATATTGACTATAGGCACCATATTGTACAACAGATCTTTTGAATTTTTTCTTTCTGTCCAGCTGAAATTTTGTGTCCTTTAACCAGCATACTCTTAAAAATAATACTATTAAGAATAAATAAAAATAAAATAATAAATGATAACATGAATAGTCTTGGTTAATGACAATGACCACATACTAACATTTTTTTTGAGGTTTTGTGGTGGTTGCTTTTGAAATCTTTAGTATTATGATTCTATTAATTATTCCTCACACCTTAATTTAATTGAATATATATATTTGTGTATATACATATTTGTGCATATATATATTTGTGTATATATGTGTTTATATATTTGTGTGTGTATATATATATATTGTGTGTGTGTGTGTGTATATGTATATATATGTTTGAGACAGAGTCTCGCTCTGTTACTCGGGATGGAGTGCAGAGGTGCGATCTCAGCTCACTGCAACCTCTGCCTCCCGGTTTCGAGGGATTCTCCTGCCTCAGACTCCAGAGTAGCTATTACAGGCGTCTGCCACCACTCCCGGCTAATTGTGCGTGTGTGTGTGTGTGTATGTTTGTTTGTTTGTTTTTTTTTTGAGTAGGAGTTTCTCTCTTGTTGCCCAGGCTGGAGTGCAGTGGCGCAATCTCAGCTCACTGTGACCTCCGCCTCCCGGTTTCAAGCTATTTTCCTCCCTCAGCCTCCCGAGTAGCTGGGATTGCAGGCATGCGCCACCATGCCCGGCTGATTTTTTTTTTTTTGTATTTTTAGTAGAGACGGTGTGTTTCACCATGTTGGACAGGCTGGTCTCAAACTCCTGACCTCAGGTGATCTGCCTACCTCAGCCTCCCAAAGAGCCGGGATTACAGGCATGATCCACTGCGCCCGGCCTAATTGAAAATATTATTTGCTTAAACATTTGGTGTTCATTAAGACAGATATTCTTAAATAATTAGACACAAGAAAATTTCACGCAGTGATGTGATTTTCATTCTTGGCTCATATGTTAGGACTTTCAGATACTGGCTAATTTGTTTGTTGATGCCTCTGTCTTGTTTTTTAGTCTATGAACCACATTTGAAGGTTTTTTTGTTTTTGCTTAAAACAGTTAAGAGGCAGAAAACATATTTTGATTTAATTCCTAAATATGTTTTACATTTTCTCCTAAGTATGAATGCTCGGTTTTCTAAGGCTAGGATTCTGGAGGACTTAGTTTCACGTCCTTTGTGCTTTGAGGATGACATATAAATATTGGTTTGAGCTGTATAAGAAATTTAATTAAGGATTAGTGTGTGCTTTTTCATGATCCTGCATTCTTTAGTCAATGTAACCTAAATGCAAATGCTGCCCAATGTGTGTGGACACAGACATTACTAAACAGACACTCCCTAACTCATAACACTCTACTAGCTTTAGAAATAAATATCTCATAAAATATTTATCAAAAAGTTAATAAATCACAACAAAATAAAATGACAATATCAGGTCCTGTAGAATTTTCTACAAATACCATAAATAAATAATGTTCGTGTTTCAATAAGCTATGGAGTTAGTTTAAAAATAATGAATTTAATTAAAAGAGCTATATCTGATGCCATACAATCATTGTATACATGCAGCTTTGGATGAACATCCAATTTAATTTTAAATCATATCCATATGTATTAATACAATTTAAAAATGTATATATGCAGAAACACATACGTACACAAACACATTCTAGAGAGAATAACAATTCTCTAAACTCATTATTCATCCAGTATTTCTTATATGGCGTTTGCTTAAAAAAAGGTTCATTTACAAAATTAATGAGATCATATTAAATCAATTTTTATTTGTTCACCTTGGACAAAGCACATGGCCTTGTTGAATCTTCAGTTTTTTCCACCTCATATAAAAATGGTTAGATTTGATGTCAAAGTATCTTTTAAGTAAAAATTACTAAATAACTAAATAAATATTTTATTTTCATTATATTTAAATATTAATTCTAAAAAACTCATATTTATGTTTTAGAAAGTAATATAATTAAATATCAGATTATATCCTCATATTTAATTGAATATGTTGATTTAGAACTATAAGTTTTTTTAAGAATAAAGGAATTTTGAATTAATATAAGAAGAGTAGCTATGTAGCAATATTATTTTTAAAAGCACATATTGATTTTAGTACCAAATATTGTAGTATTTTATAGCTTCAGTACCTATTTCAGTGATATGTTGAAAAGTCCAACCATCTAATAACTAATAAAAGTCCAACCATCTAATAAGTAATAACATGTTTTATGCACACATATAGACATGTACCACACATGTAATTTTAAAACATGCAATTAAAATACATCAGTAAAAAACCTTCCCGCAATATTTATGGCTTTTTCAAAAACTAAATAAGACAAATTTATAAATTGAAATATCAGTCAGAACTCTATTAGAAATGTAACTTATGGATTTGGGAACATAATTTTCCTACCTAGTCATTAAATCTGGTGTCCATGGAAGCTATTGTGCTTTGATACCATGATATGCTACTTATTCATATAGTCTGCATGAGCAAAAATAGTTTAATCATAGCCTTACCTGCATATTGGTTTTCTCTGGAAACACTAAAAATTACATAATTATTTTCTTCATATTTGAAGAAATTTGAAGAAAGTAAAAGTTCCTTTAAACTTTTAACTATGCGTACATCATTGATTTTATGTTATCTCTAGCATAAAAGTCATTTCCCGCACAAAGATCCTCCAATTTTTATATATTTATCCTTCTGTCACCTAAAATTTGCACTTAATATTAACTATTTTTGAATTCATTACCTTTTTACTTTTCTCCTAAAATCATTATCAAGGAAGATATAGGCTAATATTTTTTTCTCGTTTATAAAGAAACTCAGTAGACATACAGAACCACACGTATATTATATGATATAACTCTACTTGTAATTATTACCAGAAATAAAGGCTTTCATCATTTTACTATCTAAGTATTAAGTTAATGCTTATTACTGTCTATTGTTTAAAAGGTAGATGAATTTCAGTAAATTTCATGATTTAATGTCAATGTCCCACAGAAAATAACAATACACATTAACTATACATAATGACATAGTATATATACTAATTATTTAAACTATATTAATTTCCTTGGTCCTAACTAGATCCAGCATACCTGACTTATAAAATTTGCATAATTTTTAATTCGCATACCAAAAGATGTTTTGGTTAATAAGCTGATAACAGTACCAAAAAAAAAAAATCCATCCAATGAGTCTATCACATTCAGGTAAGATGATAGGGTCAAACTAAATGGAAATAAGAAATCACATGCTAAACATATTGTATTAGTCCATTTTCACACTGTGGATAAACACAACCTGAAACTGAGCAATTTACAAAAGAAAAAGGTTTAATTGGACTTAAGGTTCCAGGTGTCTGGGGAAGCCTCACAATCATGGTGGAAGGCAAGGAGGAGCAAGGCATATCTTACATGATGGTGGGAGGCAAAGAGAGGAGTGCTTGTGCAGAGAAACTCCGCTTTTTAAATCACTCAGACTCCTGAGACTCATTTGCTATTACAAGAACAACACGAGAAAGGCCTGGCATCATGATTCAATTATCTCCCACCAGGTCCCCCCCACAACAAGTGGGAATTATGGGAGCTACAAGATGAGATTTGGGTGGGGATACAGAGCCAAAACATATCATGTATCAACTGTAAAATGTATTAAATGATGTCTGGGCATGTGATACTATTTATTTTTCTCGGTGTTAGTATACCTATTTAAGATTTTATTCAGAAAGATGTATTTTTATTATGGGAGGAATACTTATCAAAATCTACAATAGCTACATTTAAACTAATGTTTAAAAAATGATGCGAGGAGAGAACTGTGAATCAGAAAACTTAATCACTTAGGCTTTATTTGGGAAGAGTGCTCTGGAGAAGAGTAATTAGTGTTATTCTTTGTGTATGACTGAAGAAACTTATAATGGAAGGCAGTACACTATGTTTTGTATTTAATTGTTATGAAACAAGAATCCGTTTATTAATGCCTGAGCTCATTTTTGGTATAAATATACATGAAAAACATGAGAGGCATTTTTGCAAATTCCAAAATGATTTGGTGAAATAAAAATACAACATTATACAACATTTACATATTGGAGACTAAAAGAAAAATACCTTGCCACAATGATAAAATACTCTCAGGGTTTGTCTCAATTTCCCGCAAAATGCAATTCACAATGTTAAAAATGATGTACTTACATAATTACATAATTATGTTTAAATTTGCCACTTTAAACTTATTATATAATTTTTATTTTTGTAAAGTATATACATTTCATATTTTATTCTTACAAATACACAAAAAACAATAGAAAATTGTTTACAAGTGAAGTATATTTTCCACCTTTATTGAGGTATCTTGACAAATAAAAATTGTGTATATTTAAAGTGTACACAGCACAGACAATGGGATGTTCTGATATATGTATACATTGTGAAATTATTGCCACAAACTAATTAACAAATCCATGAACTCACATAGTTATAATTTTGTTTGTGTGGTGAGAATACTTAAGTTACACTCTCTTAACAAATTTCAAGTGTACAATACAGTATTATTAACTATATATGGTCATAATAGACATGATGTATATAATGTATATAATCATGATATATATTAGAGACCAAAACTCATTTATTCTGCGTTATTGGATATTTGTACTCTTTCACCAACATTTCCCCATTTTCCTCACCCTCATTCCTGCCAACCACCATTCTATTCTCTGCTTTTATGAGTTCAATGTTTTTATATTTCACATATAAGTGAGATCATGCAATATTTCTCTTTCTGTGTCTAGCTTATTTCACTTAGCATAATGCCTTCTAGCTTTATCTATATTGTTGCAAATGACAAGATATTCTTCTCTTTAAGGCTAAATAACATTCCATTATTTATATATAAATACTATATATATCACATTTTCTTTATAACTTCAACTGATAGACACTTAGGTTGTTTCTATCTTAGTTATTGTGAATAATGCTGCAATAAACATGGGGTGCAGATACCTCTTTGAAATACTCATTTCATTTCCTTTGGATACACAAACAGAAGTGTGATTGCTGAATCATATGGTTAACCTATATTTAATTTTTATAGAGACCTCTATACTGTTTTTCATAATGACTGAGCAAGTTATACTTTCCTCAAGAGTGTACAAGCATTCCCTTTCCTCCACACCTTCACCAATGAGTATCATTCATCATTTTGGTAATAACTATTCTGACAGGTGTGAGTTGATATCTAATTGTGGTTTTAATTAGCATTTCTCTGATGATTAATGGTATTAAGCACTTTTTCATATACCTGTTGGCCATTTATATGTCTTCTTTTGAGAAATGTCTCTTCAGGTTCTCAGCCCAGTTTGAAATCAGGTTTGCTATGGGCTGAATATGTGTACCCCTCAAATTTATACGTTAAAATCCTAACCTCCAAGGGGATGATATTAGCATGTGGGGCCTTTAGGAGATAATAGGGTCCTGGGAGTAAATCCCTTATGAATAAGATTAGTGCCTTTAAAAAAAGAGGCTCCAGAGAACTTCATTATTCCTTTTGCCATATGAGAACACAAGGAAAAGACTGGCCTTCACTAGACCCTGAATTTGCCAGAGTCTTGATCTTGGACTTCTCAGTCTCCAGAATGGTGAGAAGTACATTTCTGTTGTTTTTAAGCCACTCAATCTATAGTATTTTGTTATAGAAACCAGAATGAACCGAGACAGGATTTATTTATTTATTTATTTATGCTATTGAATTTTTTGAGTTCCTTATACGTTTTGGAAATTAACACTTTATCAGATATATGGTTTGCAAGTATGTTCTCTCTTCATGGGTTGCCTTTTCACTCTGTTGATTTTTTTCCTTTGCTATACAGCTTTTTGATCTGATACAATCTCATGTCTATTTTTTATTTTGTTGCCTGTGTTTTTGGGATCATATAAAAAAATAAAGAATCATTGCCCAGACTACTGTCAAGAAGACCATTCATTATGTTTTCTTCTAGTAGTTTTATGGTTTCAGATCTTAGGTTTAGGTGTTTAATCCATTTTGAGTGGTTTTTGTATATGGGGCAAGATAAGGCTCCAATTTCATTCTTATGCAGTGTGGATCTCCAGTTTTCCTAGCATGATTTACAGAGGAGACTGTCTTTTCCACATGATGTGTTCTTGACACACGTGTTGAAGAGTCATTGAGCATAATGCATGGATTCATTTATAGGCTCTCTGTTCTATTCCAGGAGACCATGTCTGTTTTTATTCCAGCACCATATTATTTGGATTACTGTAGCTATATTTTTAAATCAGGAATTGTCATGCCTTCAGCTTTGATCATTGTTAAAAACTGTCCAAATGTAAAATTTAACAATAGTAAACATACTTTTGATAATTAAAGTATTTTCATATTTTAAAGTAAAATAAGCATTGAGTTTCAAGTTCCTTAAAATTCATATTATGCGAAGTTACAAAAAGCTATGTTAACTTAAATTTTCTTTTTAAAATGTGTTTATTACATTCTCAAATATCATACAATGGTAGTGAATTTATCTCTCCAGAAAAATGATGAATTGTCACATGCTTAATACAAGTTGGTAAACACTTGTCTGAAAAGTCTGTCTCAGAAGCTAGAATTCTTATTCTAATCATATTTAATCAACTTCAGATCTTCTGGGTCATGTTTTATAATGTCAATGAAAGACATGTGACCTAGCTTTTTCAACACAATTCTGCAGAGAAATATGTCAGTCCAAAATTCTTAAAGCTTTTGGAAGCAAAGTCAAAGTAATCAGTCAAGAAATTTAAAAATGTTCTGACCCTGCAATCCTACTCTTGAGAATATGTTTCATAAACATAAAAAGACCAGTAAGTATTGGTGTATTGCATTGACTTCTTTTTGCTGCCTTAACAAGTTACCAGAAATTTAGAGGCTTAGAACAACACACATGTATTAGCTTTCAATACTGTAGATCAGGAGTCTGAAAGGGGTCTTACTGGGTTAAAATTAATGAACTTTAGCATGACCTACATACTGTTTTGGAGGCTCTAGGGAAGAATCAGTTTCTCTACTTTTCTAACTCCTACTGGCCTTCCACATTCCCTGGCTTGTAACCCCATAACTGCTATGCAAAGCCAGCCATATTGCATCTCTCTGTGCCTTTCTTCCATAGTCACATCTCCTTCAAACTCTTTTCATCTGCTTCTCTTTCTGCTTTTAACGACCCTTGTGATTACACTGGGCCCATGTGGATAACTGAGAATTAATCTATTATAAGGTCAGCTGGTTAGCAACCTTAATTCCATGTGCAAAATTATTTTGCCACACAAGGTAACATACTCGCAGGCTCTAGTGATTGTTGACATCTTAATGTGGACATCTTCATACATAAATATAAATAAATAAATATATTCACACTGTGGAATACAGTGGAATGCTCCAAGAAATAATAAAATCATGTCTTTTGAAGCAACATTGATGGAACTCGGGCCCATTATATTAAGTGAAACAACTCAGAAACATGAAGTCAAATATCACATGTTCTCACTTATAAGTAGAAGCTACAATGTGTACACATAGACAGTGTGGAATAATAGACCCTTGGGACTTGGAAGGGTGGAATGGTAGGAGGGAGATGGGTGAGAAATTACTTAATAGGTGCAATGTACATTACACCAGCAATGGTTAGAGTGAAAGCCCAGAGTACACCACTATGCAATATCCATGTAACAAAACTGCATTTTCCCTTCTTAAATTTATTTTTTTAAAAGCTCTGGAAAACTTAGAGCAATGTTTAATGTTTTTATATTGGTATATATTTTTAAATTTTAATGTAAGATTATGTTTGAATAATTCATGATATGTCCACAATATGGAGTATTATGTAGCTTTTAAAAATAATTAATAATAAATATAACATAAAGTGCATAGTTTTCCAAAAAGTATTATTGCATGAAATAATACTTTCATGCAATAATACTTTCATGCAAAAATGAAAACAAGATGTATGGAAGTATGTATAAAATTCTATTACCTTGATTATATATGTAACGTGTAAGCATACACGTGTAAAAACATATATATACATATTTGTAATCAATATAAACATTTATACATGTAAATATATCTCTTTCTCTTCCTCCTCTCTCTATTATCTATCTATATCTATATATATGTACACACATACACAAAATATCATAAGCACAATGAAGACAATATTAGTTTGATAACATGAGTTACCCGGTTGTAGAGAGTGAGGCTTTGAGTAAGAAAAGGACACGTAGGAATTGAAAGGTAGAGAATGTAAGAAATGCAAGTTTTTCTCCCCAAAACAGAGAATGGTATTAATTATATAATTATATAATTCTTTATAGTCAGGTATTCAAATATTTGTCTCTGATGGGAAATATGTCCTAGATGTGTAGAATATTGAGAAGAGCAGTGTACTTGAAGAAAATAGCCATGTAATATAAAGCAAGTTCTTATTCTCTTGTTGCAGATTAAAATTGGCAGAAACTTCTTTCATATGCATTAAAGGTGTCTGGTTTCCCCTTCTCTTGAATCTGGGCTGGCCAGTGACCACTTTGACTAATAAAGTACAGTGAAAGCCATACTGTGCTCTGGATGAGTACTAGAACTTCTGCCTTGGCCTTTTTTAGAAGGCAGCTACCAGATGAGAAATGTGACCACTTGAGACCACCATGTAGTGAGAAGCCTAAGCTACATGGAGATGTTCTGAGAAATGAGATGTCATGTGATGGAAAAGAGAGGCAAAAAGCAGAGTGAAGAGACTGCTCATATGCATATATTGGGAAAGTCATTTAAGCTTTCTGTGCCTCAGCTCTTAAAACTATCAAATGAAGATAATAATAATAGTGCCTCCCTTGTATGGTTCTTACAAGGGTTAAATTAGTTAATATTTACATCACTTACAGTAGTGCTTTACACATGTTAAGTCCTATGTGTCAGACGCTACTATTTTCTCATCTATTAAATGAATATTGTCATCATAATGTATTTAACATTTGTTTTAAATTTTATTTTAACTCTTTCTTTAACTTTTATTAATCACTACTCATTGATTGAACAGTTACTATATGTTAAACACACACGGTTATCTAGTGGAGATAAAATAGTGAATAAGACGGGTCAAGATATTCCCTTAGAGATTCCAATTTAATATGGTAAAACAAGAAAATAAACTTTTATAATTAGATTTATTTCTATTTAAGCCCTTTCTTCAGGAAGACTTTGCTAAGCAACCTATGCCAAAACATACATTAAACATTTCTTCTTTGGATTTCCAAGGCACACAGAAATTACATCATCTTAGCATTTAATGCAATGTACTGCCAGAACTTAGTACATTACTATGTTGATAACTCCATCTCCAAATACTCTAATGAATTTACACTTATGTCCTAGGGAAAAGAAGCAAGGGATGGGTGACTTAGGCCTTCTGTTTAAACTTTAGAGTAACTCCTCTCTTTTTCCCCGGGCTGTTTTCCTTGGAACCAACTTCAGTTGCCGTTTCTTGATATCATGGTAATTGTGATTCAAAAGCCAAGGTCCAGGGTGCGGGTCAAAGGGAAATGTTTATGAATACTACTTTTCTTGCCTTTGGTGTAGAGCAAGACTTAAACTAGTTTAAATTCTTAGTTTAACTGCCTGCACCTTATGTAGACATTCCACACAGGAGATGGGCATGCCGCATCTCACCGCAGTGCTTTCCCTTCTGCCTAGATTCTTCAAATACCAGAAGTGATGAAATCTGGTCATGAATGTAACAAGTCAAGAAACAACAGATGTTGGAAAGGTTGCAGAGAAAAGAGAACACTTACACACTATTAGTATAGCCTCTTTGGAAAATAGTATGGCAATTTCTCAAAGAGTCAAAAGTAGAAATATCATTCAACCCAGCAACCCCACTATTAGGTTATCTACCAAATGAAAAACAAGTCCTTATTTCAAAAAGACACCTGCATGCTTATGTTTATTACAGCACTATTCACAAGTCTCCAACCACAGATAATTGGATTAAAAAAATATGGTATCTATACACTATGGAATAACAAACAGTTTTTTAATCACTGTTTATTATAATCCTGAGTAGCTGGGATTACAGACACCCACCACCAGGCCCAGCTAACTTTTGTATTTTTGGTACAGATGGAGTTTTGCCATATTGGCCAGGCTGGTCTCAAACTTCTGACCTCATGTGATCCACCCACCTCAGCCTACCAAACTGAAAAATTTTTAAGAGTTATTTTATGTCTACTATCCAGTACAGCACACTGATATAATTAAATATTTTATTTTTCTTTATTGGCTGTCTGAAGGGGTTGTTCTCAGCATTTAGACAACAGCAAGTACCAGTTTTTTTAACCACAGTTTATTATTCCATGGTGCATAGATACCATATTTTCTTTATCCAGTCATCTGTGGATGGTCACTTTGGTTGATTTCATGATTTTGCTATTGTGAATAATGCTGTAATAAACATACACATGCAGGTGTCTTTTTGAAATAATGACAAAATGAAATCCTGTCTCTTGCAGCAACACAGGTGGAGCTGGAGGCCATTATCACAAGTAAAATAACTCAGAAACAGAAAATCAAACACTGCAGGTTCTCACTTATAAAGTAGAATATAAAGAACGGGTACACATGGGGAATACAGAGGGAAATAGATACTTGGAATACCAAAAGTTGGGGAGATGGGAGGGAAATGAGGATGGAAAATTACCTATTGGGTACAATGTTCGTTATTCAGGTAATGTCTTCACTAGGAACCCAAACCCCTCCACTACACAATATATCCATGTAACAAACCTGCACATGCACTCCTTGAATCTATAAACATTAAAAAAATAAGTATTAAGGGTTTTGGCCCATTGCACATCAGAGGTACAGCTGGTATCCAAATCTACTCTTTCACAGATAGATGAGATATCACCATGACATGAAAGTAAATAGAAAACATCTCACTTTATAAAAAATTTCAAGCTGCCAGTCATATATGTGAGCTTCTCACCTTCCACGGAGAATCTCAGTTTGACTCCCTGAAATGAGAATTTATGTTTGATAACTTCTTATCACTTTTTTCTTCTCCACCTCCATGTCTGTACCATTTGTGTGTTTATTTTCCTCCTTTCTTTCCTGTGTGTGCTTCTGGAGAAGGATTTTACATCATTCTTTGGCAAGGCTAAAATGATAATTTGTGATTTTTATTCATTATATTTTCCCTCCTCAGAGAACATCAGTCTATGCTTTTAATCTATTTTTGATATTTCTATCTCTATTATCTTATAAATTTTAGCCCCCAAACACATTTATGTCTTCCTAGTTCTAAAAACCTTTCATTAAGACAACTTATCTTTAAACTCTCTGACAGGACTTGAAAACTTGCAGTTTCTACATCATCAACTTCAACTCTTAAGCCCACTACGATATGACTTCTGTACTCATAAGTGTACTGAATAGATATTGATTAAAGCAACCAATATTTTCATGTCAAACCTAATGGTCTTTACTATTATGAAATCAAACATTCTGTTCTGTGAACGCAATGATTCCTTTTCTACTTTTCTTATGAACTATGTTCATTATTACTGTTCTATTTCTTTGGGAATTCTGGAAATATACATTTTATGTCTTTCTAGCTATAAGCCCTCTGCCTTACTAAGCTTCTCTATCCAGCTTAGAGCTACTGTTCACGATTACAACATCACTACCCAAATTCTCAATTTCTTTGCTCCTTTCTTTTTTGTTTTCCAGTCTGTGATGGTATTGACATAGAAAAGGACAGCTGGAAAAATTTCACATGTAAGAGTAAATTGTTATCAGTGTGCATTTATGATCCACAATCTAAAATAGACTGTTATCCCAGAATATCTGAATCATTTTCATCTCTTTTCAAATGCAGTATTGCCGTTATACAACATCAGAACAAAACTCTCTAACAATGTAGCTAACTTCCCAATCTGTCTCCTTCCACATGAGTATTTTATTCCTTTCCTTCTATAATAGTTAAGAAAATGCTTCTTCCCTTTCTATCCGTAATTTTCTTCACTTCCATTCTCAATAAAATTGAAAAACCAATTATTATTTCATTATTCTCTATATTCAATCTCTTTTTTAATGGGATCTCTAAATCCTTTCCAAAAACATTTGATAATTTCGAAGTCCTGCTTATCTTTAAAAAAGGAAAGAAGAAAATCATCATAACACATATTTCACTTCGGCTACTGCTCAGTTTCTCTGCAGACTTTTAGAACCAACTACACAAAATAGAATCAATAGTCAGTGAAGTCTTTCTCTTTCTACAAAGAATCCTCAACCCATTTACCACCACCATCATCCTATGGAACATAGCTTTTTCTATGACCTACAGTGAATCTGTTTTCTTCATCTCATGCTGTAATTTAGTCTTTATCTCACTTGAACTCTCAGCAATATTTGACAATGTTGAGCCTCTGCTTCTTTCTGAAACATGATCTTTCCTTAGTTTCCATGACTACACTCTCCCTGGAATTTCTCCCACCTTTTTGACAGATCTATTTAAATCTCATCGTTTATTCTAACATTAAACATTGGGGACATCACAACAGCAAGTCCCAGGCCCTCATGTCTCCATATGCCCTCTCCCTAACTCTATTTTCGCACTTATATAACCAGTCCCAGTATTGTATATGCACCAGTGATGTCCAGATTTATATCTCCAACTTTCAACTCTTTTCTAAAGTTCTTGAATAATACACCCAATTCACTACTTGATATTTTTATCTAGACGTTCCAAATAAAACAGCAAATCAAACATGTCCCAAACAACTTCATAATATTTCTTACCCAATAGAATTCTCTCTTGTTATCTGCCTCAGCAAATGACACATCAAAGACCCAGTTATTTTAAAAAGCAATCTAAAAATTATCATGGTTTCCATATTACTGAGTTTTTCTATTAAATTTGTCAAAAGTTGTATCTATTTTATTTCCAAATACCTCCGAAGCTTAAGTAGTCTTTTTCTATTTCTAATATCACTACCTTGGTGTAATTAAACATCTCTCACCTAGAATACTTTAATTCCTTTCTCCTCATCTTTCACTTCTCTAGCCACCCCTTTAACACAGACTCAAATCACCAGAAAAGCAGTCTTTCCAGAATTCCACTTTGATATTATCAAAATAATTCTGACTTGAAAACTTCAATTTTGTTTCAGATGAATATCAAAAATACTTAACAAAAACTTCAATGTTCTGTGATCAGGCTGTTGCTTATAAATCTGAAGCTTATTCTCAGGTACGCCTTTCCATTTTGGTCCAATAGACTTTTTCCAATTTCTTAAAGAAACTATGCTTTCTGCTGTCACCAAGCTTTGCACACATTTTTTTTGTCTGAAAAAATTTCCTCCCTTTTTTCATCTATACAACTATATTTAATCTATCCAATTTCAACTCAATAATTTACTTCTTCAGAGGAGCTTTTTCCTGAAATCCTAAACTATAAACAATTTAATGTTACGTATTTTCACAGCAGTATATATTTTTTCTCCATAAGGTTTTACAAAATAATTTATTTATATTTATGTTTATAATAATAACTTTATTGAAAATCATAATTCAGAACGTTATCTTTTGTGCTGAACATTAAAAACCCAGTTCCTGCTAGAATGTCTGGCAGGTTCTAGTTACAGAATAAATAATTTGTGTATGATTTAATTCAGTGGTAAAACATAAATACATAAGTTTCTGATTTATAGGTGTAATATTCATAATACATAAGATAAATGGATTAGTATGCTGTAAATATATAATTTGCAACAGAGATGATGAATGACAGAGAATTACTGCCATTGCATCTAGAGCATTCCTGCTAAACCTAATTAGTATCTATGATTCCACCTCAGTATTATCAGGATAATAATTGGAAGAGAAGAACACACTAGGTACAAAATTACAATAAATTTTTTAAAAAAGAACTGGCAAATGTTTTTATTTGTTTGAAACAGAGTCTCACTCTGTCGCCCAGACTGTAGTGCAGTGACTCAATCTCATCTCACTGCATCCTCTGCCTCCCGGGTTCAAGCGATTCTCCTGCCTCAGCCTCCAGAGTAGCTGGGATTACAGGTGCCCGCCACGAGGCCCAACTAATTTTTGCATTATTAGTAGAGATGGGGTTTCACCATGTTGGCCAGGCTGGTCTCAAACTCCTGACCTCACGTGATCCACCCACCTCAGCTTTCCAAATTGAAAAAATGTTTAATAGTTATGTTATATCTCCTATCCATTACAACGCACTGATAGAATTAAATATCTTATTTTTCTATTGGCTGTCAGAAGGGATTGTTCTCAGCATGTAGGAGATTCCAATTTTTGCATGGACTTCTTTCATCTTCAAGGCTAGCAACATCATATCAATTCTTAAATCCTTCTTATGTTTGAATCTTTCCAATCTTCCCCCCTGTTGCCACTTGAAGAACATTTAGTTCTGCTTATAAAGGGCTCATTTAGGTGTACACAGATAATCTGTGAAACAAAAAAACTTAGTAACACTAATTATACTGGAAAATTCCCTTTAGAGTAGTAGCTTCTTTAGTGTTTTAATAACCAGAGGCCGAGACTTTTAGCTGACCATCTTGGAATTCTGCTTACCACAAATATTACACATATTATTTCAATTATATTTTTAGGTCTAGTCGAGTGGATACACTTGAGAATAGAAAGCCATGCCTAGGAAACAATGTTGAATTAATTAGAATGTAAAGTAGACACAGATATTCATAAACCTAAACAACTTAATGATTTTCTTCCTGAATTCCTTCAAAAAATTAGTTTTCTGATGACATGATTATATATTTAGAAAACCCCATCATGTCAGCCCAAAATCTCCTTAAGCTGGTAAGCAACTTCAGCAAAGTCTCAGAATACAAAATCAATGTGCAAAAATCACAAGTATTCCTATATGCCAATAATAGACAAACAGAGAGCCAAATCATGAGTGAACTCCCATTCACAATTATACAAAAAGAATAAAATACCTAGTAATCCAACTTACAAGGAATGTGAAGGACCTCTTCAAGGAGTATTACAAACCACTGCTCAATGAAATAAAAGAGACACAAACAAATGGAAGAACATTCCATGCTCATGGATAGGAAGAATCAATATTGTGAAAATGGCCATACTGTCCAAGGTAATTTATAGATTCAATGCCATCTCCATCAAGCTACCAATGACTTTGTTCACAGAATTGGGGAAAAAAACTACTTTAAAGTTCATGTGGAACCAAAAAACAGCCTGCATAGCCAAGACAATCCTAAGCCAAAAGAACAAAGCTAGAGGCATCACGCAACCTGACTTCAAACTATACTACAAGGCTACTGTAACCAAAACAGCGTGTTACTGGTACCAAAACAGAGATATAGACCAATGGAACAGAACAGAGCCCTCAGAAATAACACCACACATCTACAACCATCTGATCTTTGACAAACCTGGCAAAAACAAGCAATGGGGAAAAGTTTCCCTATTTGATGGATGGTGCTGGGAAAACTGGCTAGCCATATGTAGAAAGCTGAGACTGGATCCCTTCCTTACACCGTACACAAAAATAAACTCAAGATGGATTAAAGACTTAAAAGTAAGACCTAACACCATAGAAGACCTAGAAGACGAGACCTAGAAGAAAACCTAGGCAATACCATTCAGTACATAGGCATGGGCAAAGACTTCATGACCAAAACACCAAAAGCAATGGCAACAAAAGCCAAAATAGACAAATGGGATCTAATTAAACTAAAGAGCTTATGCCCAGCAGAAGAAACTATCATCGGAGTGAACAGGCAACCTACAGAATGGGAGAAAATTTTTGCAATCTACCCATCTGACAAAGGGCTAATATCCAGAATCTACATATAACTTAAACAAATTTACAAGAAAAAAAACAAACAACTCCATCAAAAAGTGGACAAAGAATATGAACAGAAACTTCTCAAAAGAAGACATTTATGCAGCCAATAAACATATGAAAAAATGCTCATCATCACTGGTCATCAGAGAAATGCAAATCAAAACCACAATGAGGTACCATCTCACACCAGTTAGAATGGTGATCATTAAAAAGTTAGGAAACAACAGATGCTGGAGAGGATGTGGAGAAATAGGAACACTTTTACACTGTTGGTGGGTGTGTAAATTAGTTCAACCATTGTGGAAGACAGTGTGGCCATTCCTCAAGGATCTAGAAACTAGAAATACCATTTGATCCAGCGATCCCATTACTGGGTATGTACCCAAAGGATTATAAATCATGCTACTATAAAGACACATGCACATGTATGTTTATTGCGGCACTATTCACAATAGCAAAGACTTAGAACCATCCCAAATGTCCATCAATGATAGACTGGTTTAAGAAAATGTGGCGCATATATGCCATGGAATACTATGCAGCCATAAAAAAGGATTAGTTCATGTCCTTTGCAGGGACATGGATGAAGCTGGAAACCATTATTCTAAGCAAACTCTTACAAGGACAGAAAACCATACACCGCATGTTCTCACTCATAGGTGGGAGCTGAACAATGAGAACACATGTACACAGGGCAGGGACCATTGCACACTGGGACCTGTCGGGGGTTGGGGGGCTGGGGTTGGGATAGCGTTAGGAGAAATACCTAATGTAAATGACAAGTTGATGGGTGCAGCAAAACAACATGGTACATGTATACCTATGTAACAAACCTGCACGTTGTGCACATTTACCCTAGAACTTAAAATATAATAAAAAAATTAGTTTTATGGATAAAATAATTGCTTATGCTATGAAAATATTATAAATACATTAATGTCATTAAGTACCGTGAATCTTAGAGAATAAAGTGATCATCCGTTCATAATCAAGGCTATCCAAAGCTCTGAATACTTAGAATCAAGGAATGATTTTTTTTTTGCTTCATGTATTTCCTAAATGTAAACTTACAACTTTAAGAGTAGAAAATGAAAATACCCATTAAATAATAATTTTGGTGAAATTTTGGAATTTACTATTTAGTACTGATACCTTTTCAAACATCTTAGTTGTTGGATTTATGGCATATTGCAATATAGCATGTGAAGCTTGGGTTTCACAAGAAAGTTACATAAGAATTCATGTAATACTAGCAAACTCAATTCAATAGCACATTAAAAAGATCATTTGTCATGTCAAGAGGGATTTACCCCAGGGATGCAAGGATAGTTTAACATACACAAATCTATAAATATGATATACTGCATTAACAGAATACTGGATATCAATGTGCAAAAAAATGTACTTGGACCCATATCTCATTACCATATACAAAAATCAAGTCAAAATGAATTAAATACTAAAATATAAACCTGTTATAATCAGATATCTCCTCACACCTGTCAGAATGGCTATTATCAAAGAAATGAAAGATAACACGTGTTGGGGAGGACATGGAGAAAAGGGAACCCCGGCACACTTTTGGCGGGGTTGTAACTTAGTACAGCCATTATGAAAAACTTAAATAGAATTTTCTCAAAAAACTACATTATGGATCATTTTTTACCCAGATCCCTACATATGGGTAAAAATCCAAAGGATTTGAAATCATATCAAAGAGATATCTACACTTCCATGTTTAATGCAACATTCTTTACCATAACCAATATATGGAACCAAACAATGTATTCATTAATGGATAAAGAAATTATGTATATATACACAATAAATATTATTCAATTTTAATTAAAAGGGAAATTCTGTCTTTCGAGAGCAACATGGATGAAACTGGAGGACATAATGCTAAGTGAAAGGCAGGCACACAAAGACAATACAGGCATATAAAGACAGTTAGTTATTGCATGTTCTCACTTATATATGGAATCTAAAACAATTAAACTCACAGAAGCAGTGAGCAGAATGGTGGTTACCAGTGGTTAGGGCTGGGGGGAATGAGGAGATATTGGTCAAAGGCTACAATGTTTCAGTTAGGAGGAATAAGTGATGAGCATTTAAGGTGATAGATATGTTAATAAGCTTGATACATTAATTCCACATTGTATACATATATCATAGCATGACATTGTACCCCATAAATATATAAATATATACAATGATGGTTGTCAATATTCTAAAAGAAAGAATTCTTGTAAATTATAAAATAATAAATTATGAAACAATTTCTTATATATTACATGCTTCAAGTTTGACAAAAATACCTAAGCTTTTCATGTGGCTAGTTTGGCCATGTTGTGTATATGAGCATTGATGAAAGAAATGGAGTAACTATAATTTTAATAAAGATACTTAACTTGGCCTTTTCAAGAAAGAATAAACATCTATCCAGAATGACAGATCTAAAATGACCTTTAAAAAATGACATTTTTGGATTCTGGGATTTACAGAGATGATAGTGGCATGACATCCTATTGGTACAAGGTTTTTGGAGGGAAATATCAGTGCAGACTCTGCTGTACATTTAATTATTAGATAAAGATGAGGTGAAATTAAGGAATACAGGCACATACAAATGCTTAACAGGATGTCTGTTGACTTTAGGTAAATATTTCCGCTTTGTGACAGTATTGTTAAAGATACAGAATCATAAACTCATGAGAATATATTTACCTGAGATTGCTTTTATATGTTTTTAACTAAATATAGATATTTAAAGATATATTTCTTTCCATATTTTTAACAAAATAACCAAATGTGGTTCAGTGTTGTAGATTTGACTATGAAATGCATTCACTGTTTAAACTACCAGATTTTGATTAAGCAGAATCTGCGCGGATAAACTGCTCTCAGGAATTAGATTGCATATGTTGAACTATAAATTCTGCTACTTAAAAACCATATAACGTTGAGAAAAATATATAACATCTTTTCCTCCTTTGACAGGTAGTATAAGAGTTGAAGCATGAGTTAACACAAATGCTTACAACAGTGACTGACACAGTGTAGGCACTCAAAATGTGGAGAATATTTCTACTATAACTTATTATTCAGTGTCAATAGAAAACTCATTACAGTCTCTCTGAGAAACATGTTTTGGTTTTGTTTTGCTTTCTGATTTAAAACTTTACCTAATAGTGGGCTATGCACTCTGATTAGAATATATAAATTCACAAAAAAGAAAAAGAGAACAAAAAAATCTGTCACACACTTCATAAAAAATAATAAAAAATGGAATAAAATAAAAAATAATATCTTTGAAACTAATTAGAGCAGAGATTATAATGACATGTATATAAAACTCAAGGACCTGTAGCTACTATTTTCACTGGCAAAGCAGGAAGAAGAGAAATCTGCTATAGACGTGGATAAGGGGAAAGAAAACTAATTTAACTTCTAGCAAACATTTAATAGCTTCATATAGGCTGTCATGATGGATTAGAATCCAAAAGAGTCAAGCCACAGACAGAATTCTGGAAACAGAAAAGATCAACTTGGAAGTGGATCATTCCCCCAGGGTATCCGGAAGAAACAGCCTCACCGGTATTCAGATTTCCACTGAAGACCCAAGATATGCTGAGCTTCTCACCTGTGAACTAGTAAGTGGAGCTGTTTTCTACCACTATGCTTATGATAATTAATTACACAGCAATTGGAAGCTAAAAATCACCCTGTTAAGTGAATAACACTTATATAACAAATTTGTTATATAATAAAAGTATAACAAATTTATTTTGATTTTCAGATTATTAAGGGTATTTTGCTTAAGCACAGAGAAATTTAAAAAATTAAGTCATTCATTTTTATATAGCTTGGATTATATTGCTTGGATGCCAGTAGCTTCGCATTTTTTTTCTGTGTTACAGAGAGTAAAATTAACTCTTTTTTTTTTTTTTTTTTTCTGAGACGGAGGCTAGCTCTGTCGCCCAGGCTGGAGTGCAGTGGCGTGATCTCCGCTCACTGCAAGCTCCGCCTCCCGGGTTCACGCCATTCTCCTGCCTCAGCCTCCAGAGTAGCTGGGACTACAGGCGCCCGCAACCACGCCCGGCTAATTTTTTTGTATTTTTAGTAGAGACGGGGTTTCACGGTGTTAGCCAGGACGATCTCGATCTCCTGACCTCGTGATCCGCCTGCCTGGTCCTCCCAAAGTGCTGGGATTACAGGCGTGAGCCACCGCGCCCGGCCTAACTCTTTATGTTACACAGTTTTATGAGTTTAGCAAGCACATGTTGTCATGTAACCACCACTACAATCAAAATCTAGAACAAACAGTTCTGTAAATTTAAAAGCTCTCTTGGCCTGTTTTAGTCACCTATCAGTTCTCTGGAGACAACTGATTTGTTTTCTGTTCCTCTAGTTTTACTGGTTCAGAAAGCCATGTAAATGGAATCATAAAGTATAAAGTCTGTTGAGCCGAGGTTTTTGAAGTAGCAATACACATTTGAGATCCATCTGTATTGTTGTGTGTATCACTAGTTCACCGGACGTAAGTCTATTAAATGCTGAACAGTATTCCTTTGTCTGGATATACCAGGGATTGTTCATCCATTCACCAGCTGTGAAATATTTGGGCCATTTTGATTTTTTGGTGATTATGAATGAAGGTGCTATAATATTTTCATACATGTTTTTATGTAAATAAGTTTTCATTTCATTTCTCATAGGCAAATACTACAAGTACAATTGCTGAGAATACTTGTATGATAATAGTATGTTTCATTTTATGAGAAACTGGCCAACTGTTTTCCAAAGGGGCTGTGCCATTTTCCATTTCCACAAGAGAGGCATAAGACACTCGGTTGGTATGGATCCTTATCAGTACTTCGAACATTTTTCAAAATTATGCTTTTATGCTTTCTAATTGCTGAATATTGAGAGTCCTTTGTATATTCTTAGCACAAGTTCATTGTTAGGTGTTCTATTTTAAACTAACTGGTGACTTATCTTTTCATTTTCTGTTTTTCATGGATCACATTTTTTTAATTTTGATGAAATCTTATTTGTCTTTTTCTTTTGTAGGATTGTGCTTTTGTTGGTCTATCTAAAAAAAACCTTACTTAATCCAAAGACACAGATTTTCTCCTATGTTTTCTTTAGAAGTTTTATAGTTTTAGGATTTAGAGTTAGGTCTATGATCCATTCGAGTTAATATTTGTATATTATGTGATGTGTGGAACAAAGTTCAGTTTTATGTACATGGTTATCCAGTTGTTCCAGCACTATTTGTTAAAGGGAGTATTATTTCTCCATTGACTTGCCTTGGCACCTTTTTCAAATATCAATTGACCATATTTACAGAGATCAATTTCTGGGATCTCTATAGTATTCCACTGATGTCCGTGTCTCCCTCTTGCCAACACTAAACAATCAGGATTACTGTAGTTTTATAATAATTCTTAAGGAAAAGTAATGAGTTGTCTACTGCTTTGTTCTTTTTCAGAATGTTTTGACTATTCTATTTATTTCACTTTTTCATGTAATTGAAAAAATCAATTTATAAATATCTACAAAAAATATTGCAAATTACTCTGCTGGAATTCATTTAGACAATTTAAAATTTGTTTCATTATTATTTTGTATTGTAGTTTTCAGCAAACAGGTTTTTCTCATATTTTGTTACATATATAACTATTTTATGTTTTTGATGCTATTGCAAATGATATTTTTATCATTCAATTTCAAATTGTATATTTATAGTATATAGAAATAGTTTATTTTTGAATATTGACTTTGAATCTTGAAATTTTTTCAATTCACTTATTAGTTCAAGAATCTTTTAAAACATTTTATGATTCCTTCAGATTTTCTCTAAAATCACTCATTTCACCTGAAGATAGAGACAGTTTTATTTCATCCCTTTCAACTACTGTAAACTTTTTTTCTTTTTATTTCCGTATTGTCTTACCTGGGACTTTCCGTATGGTGTCTAGTAGGAGTGGTGAGAATTGACACCCTTGTCTGTTACTGATCTTAGAAGGGGTATATTCGATTTTTCATAATTATATATGGAATCAGCAGTAGAATTTTGTAGATCTCATTTTATAGGGTTATATGGATTCCCTGTTATTCCTAGTTTGCTGGAAGTGTTTATCATGTATGGATACTAAAATTTGTGAAGTGTTTCTTTTATTGAGATGATCATATGTCTTTTAGCCTGGTTTCATTAAAAATGTCTTACATTTATTTTCTATTGGTGAACCATCTTTATATTCCTAGAACACCATTACTTGGTTGTTATGTAGAATTCTTTATTATTGCTGGATACAATTTGGCAATGTTTTATGAAGAATGTGTCTGTCTTTATAAGACATGTTGATCTTCAGTTAACCATTCTTGTAATGCTGTTGGTATTGGTGTCAGGATAATTCTGACCTCATAAGATAAGTTTGGATGTGTTCCTTTTATTTTTTCTGGAAACAATTTTGTGAATTTGGTATTATTCATTTTTAAATATTTGGAATACTTCCCAGTATAGCCATCTGGGTCTTTAGTTTACTTAGTTTAATTTTATTAGATCTTGAGCTATTCAGCTTATCTATTTGTTCTTGAGTGAGCTTTGGCAGTTTGTTTATTTCAAGGAATTGGTCCAATAAATTTTTCAAAATCACAAGTTTAGTTTTTTCATAGTTATTTATTTTTTTTCCAGCTTTATTGAGGTAGAATTGACAAATACAAATTTTACATATTTAAGATGTACAATGTGATAATTTGATACACATATATGTTGTGAAATGATTGCCACAATTAAGCTAATTAACCTATCCATTTCATATAGTTCCTTTTTTTATGTATGTGATGAGAACATTTAAGATCTACTCTCTTAACACATTTCTACTGTACTATACAGTGTTGTTAACTATAGTAACCTTGCTCTACATTGGAGCCCCAGAAGTTAATCATCATATAACTGAAAGTTTGATCAACATTGTCAATTTCCCTCTCCTCTATTTTTTATTATTATGTAATGGCTGTAGGTTCTTCAGCAAAGTCCTCCATTTCTTTCCTGATATTGGAAATTTCTTTACTCTTTTTTCCTAGTTACCTTGCCTAAAGGATTATCAATTTTATTGACTTTTTTCAAAGAACCACACTTTATTCTCATGTTTTAAATTATTTTCGTTTTTGAATAACATCTATTTCTAGTCCCATCTTCATTATTGTCTGTTTCATATTCAAATTTTTTAGAGTGTGATGTTGATATTCCTCAATCAAATGGTGGAATATAATGTTGAACCTTGGTGGACTTTTAGAGCTAAAGCCAGTAAAATATTGCTGCTTTATTTCCAAAACTAGGTCATAAAAGGCACTATGGCTCCCAAACAACTCTCTTTCTCTCATTTCTCTTTGTTATAGGAAGCGTGCCTTATAGTCCAATCACAACAATGTGAAAAAAAGTCAGGCTATATGGAACAGCCTTGGGCCAAGTATTGGTGTTATTTCTGACCTAGGCCTCCAGGTGATCATCAATATTATCTATACATGTGAATGAATGAGATTTCATATTACTCCAGCCTCAGTGTTCAAGTACTACTACTGAGCCACAGACACTGTCATGCAGATATAAGCCATCCTCATGTGCTCTCTGTGAATCCATGGCCCACAGAAACTACAAACAATCAGTTTATTGCATTACATCACTAACTTTGGGTTTATCTGTTTTGAAGAAATGGGTACCTAATACATATGAATCGTTTATAAAGTTTATTTTTTCTTGTTTTGTATCACGCTGAAGATATTGCTGGTTGATATAGTGAGTGTTCATCTTGTATTCTCAGTCTTCTGCAGAGGAAACCAAATAGGTTTCTCTAAAACAGTGTTTTCTCCAGCCTCACCTTCAATCCTATATATCTTTTAGGTAATGAATATGTACAATTTTACATTTGTCAATTCAAAATCAATAATTTTAAAATTTAAAATCTAATTGTATATATTTTCCCCTATTTTGCTATTATTTTAGTTTCAGAATTTTTCTAGTCACATTCTATACGAAAACATTTATGTTGATATACTCTCATTTAGGTATAAAACCAATTAAGTGAATTCTACAACAAAATATTATAAAGACTTCCTTTTTAATCGAATAGCAACTGCATGGTGTCAGGCCTTCATTATCTCTCATATAGATTTTATTATAGTTCTAGCTTACTAATATGGCTCTGGTCTTGGGTTTACTTCCTTCCATATCTGCCTCAATCCATTCTTTTCTTTAAAGTTAGAGAAATCCTAAAGCACAGATTTATCACTACTCCTCTCCTTAATGTTCTTCACACATCCTTTGCTATCTACCAAGGACATTACAAGTTCTTTGCTTTCAAAAAATTAGAATGAATCTTATTCATGTTTTCCCTTTATTTTATCATTTTACCTCCATAGAAAGATCTAAATTTGTGTTCTCAAGTATGAAGTAAGTGCCTTTAGAAAAGATTCAATTTTTCACTTTCTGTAAACTTAGACTAAGGCATTTTTGAGTAGTAAGTGATGGCTGATTTTGGGATTCCGTTATATATTATATATATGCTATATATATACATATAATTGATACGGTTTGGATTTGTGTCCCCACCCAAATCTCATGTTGAATTAGAGGAGGGGCCTGGGGAGAGGTGATTGGATAATGGGGATGGACTTCTCCCTTGCTGTTCTCATAATTGTGAGTGAGTTCTTATGAGGATGTGATGGTTTAAAAGCGTGTGGTACTTCTTCCTTTTCTCTCTCTCCTGTTGTCGTGTGAAGAAGGCTTTTGCTTCCCCTTCACCTCCCCCCATGATTCTAAGTTTCTTGAGTCCTCACAGTCATGCTTCTGGAACTGTGAGTCAATTAAACCTCTTTTCTTCATAAATTTTCCAGTCTCTGGTAGTTTTTTATAGCATTGTAAAAATGAACTAATATAAAATGAATATATATAGTTTAATTTACTTGATAGATTTAAATTTTTTCAAATATTTCTATAATATAAAGTTATGTTTTGAACATATATCGATGTTTACTGGAAATAATAAATACACAGATTCTCCTCGAGCTGAAGTACATGATTGTATTAGCTTAGGCTGCCATAACGAAACACTGTAGACTGGGTAGATTAAACAACAGAAATTTATTTCTCAAAGTTCTGGAGGCTAAAATCAAGATTTCAGTTGATTTGATTTCTAACTTACAGATGGCACCTTTCTCACTGTGTCCTCACATAAGCTTTTCTACGTGTTTCGTGTGGTGGGGGGCTGCGTGGAGAGAAGCTAAGCTCTCTAGTGTCTCCTCTTATAGGGACACCAAACCTGAATTGCTTCCTTTGAGGCTCTGTCTTCAAATATAGCCAGCTGTGGGTTACGGATACAGTATATAAATATTGGGTGGACACAAAAGTACTTTATAACCTATGCATCATTTTTTAAATTCATGACCAAAAAGGTTCTATATTAGTATAAATCTCTTTTCCTTCTTTATGTCATTCTGATTCCCACGTCTAAAGACCTTGCTTTTTTTTACTTTCGCTTTTTTTTTTTTTAATGGCAAAATCCACTGGGTCATTGTATGATGATAAAATAGACTTTTAAAAAGTATTTCAACTTTTAAATTCGGGGTCTACATGTGCAGGTTTGTTACGTTGGTATGTTGCATAATGCTGACGTTTAGGGTACAAATGATCTCGACGCCCAGGTACTAAACATAGTACCCAATAGATAGTTTTTAAATCCTTTCCCTCCTCCCTACATCCCATATTTTGGAATATCCAATGTCTATTTTTCCCATCTTTGTGTCCCTGGTTACCCAATGTTTAGCTCCAATTTACAGGAAAGAACATGTGGTATTTGATTTTCTGTTCCTGCATTAATTCGCTTAGAATAATGGCTTCCAGCTACATCCATGTTACTGAAAAGGACATGAATTCATTCATTTTTTTGGTGCATAGTACTGCAAGGTGTATATATACCATTTTTTTAATACAATCCACCATGAAAGGGAACCTAGGTTTATTCCATGTCTTTGTGTCATAAAGAAATAAATGCATGTTTAAATAGTGCTGCAATAAACATATGAATGCATGTATCCTTTTGATAGAATGATTTATTTTCCTTTGGGTGTATACCCAGTGATGGGATTGCTGTGTCAAATGGTAGGCTAAAATCTGGAGGCTAAAATCAAGATTTTAATGCCGACATTTAGGGTATAAAATGATCTCGACACCCAGGTACTAAACATAGTACCCAACAGATAGTTTTTAAATCCTTTCCCTCCTCCCTACATCCCATATTTTGGAATCCCCAATGCCTATTTTTATGTTTTAAGTTTTCAAGAAATCTTCAAGCTGTTTTCCACAGTGGTTGAACTAATTTACATTCCCACCAACAGTGTACAAGCATTTCATTTTCTTCACAGCTTTGCTAACATCTGTGTTTTAACTTTTTGTTGCTGTTTTTTTTTTTTGTTTTTTGAGATGGAGTCTTGCTCTGTCACCAGGCTGGAGTGCAGTGGCACAATCTCGGCTCACTGCAACCTCCACCTCCGAGGTTCAAGCGAGCCTCAGACTCCCCAGTAGCTGGGACTACAGGTGCATGCCACCACACCCAGCTAATTTTTGTATTTTTAGTAGAGACAGGGTTTTACCATGTTGGCCAGGATAGCATCAATCTCTTGACCTCATGATTCACCCACCTCTGCCTCCCAGAGTGCTGGGATTACAGGCTTGAGCCACCGTGCCCAGCCTGTATTTTGATTTTTAAATAAGAGACATTCTGACTAGTGTGAGATGGTATCTCACTGTGGTTTTGTTTTGCAATTCTCTAATGACTAGTGATGTTGAGCATTTTTTCATGTTTGTTGGCAGCTTGTATGTTTTCTTTTGAGAAGTGCCTGTTCACGTTCCTTGCCCACTTCTGAATGGAGTTATCTAGTTTTAGCTTGTTGATTTAAGTTTCTTATAGATTCTGGATATTAGACCTTTGTCGGATGCATGGTTTGTGAATATTTTCTTTTATTCTGTACGGTGTCTGCTTACTCTGTTGAGTGTTTCTTTGGCTGTGCAGGAGCTCTTTAGTTTAATTAGGTCCCAATAGTCCGTTTTTGTTTCATTTTATTTTGTTTTTGCAATGACTTTTGAGGTCTTAATCACGAATTATTTTCCAAAGCTGATGTCGAGAAAAGTATTTCCAAGGTCTTCTTCTAGGATTTTTACACTTTTAGGTGTTAAATTTAAATCTTTGATTCATCTTGAGTTTATTTTTTATATGGTGAAAGGTAGGAGTCCAGTTTCTTCTACATATGACCAGCCAGTTATCCCGATAGCATTTATTAAATAAGAAGTCATTCCCCAGTTGTTTATTTTTGTCAACTTTGTCAAAGATCAGACCACTGCAAGTACATAACTTCATTTCTGGGATCTCAACACTGTTTCATTGGTCTGTGTGTCTGTTCTTGTAGCAGTACCATGCTGTTTTGGTTACTATAGCTTTGTAGTATAGTTTGAATTTGGGTAGTGTATGCCTCCAGCTTTGTTCATTTCACTTAGGATAGCTTTGTCTCTTTGGGCTCTTTTGTAGCTTTATATGAATTTTAGAATATTTTTTCCCCTAATTCTGTGAAAAAATGATGTTCAAAATGAGTTTGATTGAAATAGCTTTGAATCTATAAATTGCTTTAGGCAGTGTGGCCATTTTAAAAATATTATTTCTTCCAATATGTTAGAATGGAATGTTTTTCTATTTGTGTCATCTGTGATTTCTTTAAGCAGTTGTTTCCAGTTCTCCTTGAAGATATCTTTTATGCATTTGGTTTGATGTATTCCCAGATATTTTATGTATTTGTTTGGCTATTATAAAGGGAATTGTGTTCTTGATTTGGCTCTCAGTTTGAATGCTGTCAGTGTAGAAATACTGCTAATTTTTTTCTCCTGAAACTTTAACGAAGTCATTTATCGGTTCTAAAAACCTTTTGGTGGAGTCTGTATGGTTTCCTAAGTATAGAATCATATTGCCATTGAAGACAGAGAGTTTGACTTCCCCTTTTCCTGTTTGGATGAATAGGAGTGGTGAGAGTGGCCATTCTTCTCTTGTTCCTATTCTCAAGGGGAATACTTCCAGCTTTTGCCCATTCAGTATGATGTTGGCTCTGGGCTTGTCATAGTTGGCTCTTATTATTTTGAGGAATGCTCCTTCAGTGTCTAGTTTGTTAAGGGTTTTTATCATGAAGGGATGTTGGATTTTATTGGAAGACTTCCCTGAATCTATTGACATGATCATATGATTTTTGTTTTTGATTTTATGTGGTAAATCACATTTATTGATTTGCATATGTTGAACCAGGCTTGCATCCCAGGAATAAAGCTTACTTGATTATGATGAATTAACTTTTTGATGTACTGATGAATTCAGTTCACTAGTGTTTTCTTGAGAATATTCGTGTCTATGTCCATTAGGGATATTGGCTTGTAATTTTCTTTTTTGGTTGTGCCTTTTTCAGCTTTTGGTATCAGGGTGATGCTAGCTTCATAGAATGAATTACAGAAGCATCTCTCTTCCTCCAATTTTTGGAATAATTTCAGCAGAATTGATTTCAACACTTTTTGTATATCTGGCAGAATTCAATTGTGAATTCATCTGGTCCAGGGCTTTTTTATTTTCTGATTCATAAATTTTTGTATATTACTGATTCAATACATGATCTCGATATGTTCAGGCTTTCAATTTCTTCCATATTCTAACTTGAGAGGTTTGTGTTTCCAAGAATATATTCATTTCTTCCAGATTTTCTAGTGGATGTGCATAGAAACTTTCTGAGAATTTTTTGTATTTCTGTGGGATTGGTTGTAATGTCACTTTTGTTGTTTCTGATGGTGCTTATTTGGATATATTTTATTTTTTACTGTTAATCTAGCTAACTGTTGATCTTGGTTTCCTTTGAAAGAAACAATTTTTGGATTTGTTGATACATTGTATGAATTTTTGGGTCTCAATCTTATTCACTTCTGCTCTGATTTTGGTTATTTATTGTCTTCTGTTAGCTTTGGGATTAGTTTATTCTTGTTTTTCTATTTCCTAGGTGCAATGTTAGGTCATTAATTTGAGATCTTTCTAAATTCTCAGTGTAGGTGTTTAACACTGTAAACTTTCCTACTAACAGTACTTTTAGTAAATTTTTGAAGTTAGATCTCTGGTAAGAAAGTAAGCAAATTAAAATTACCATCTCGGCATCTATAATGAGTTTGATATGTTTTATTTTCTATAATTCTAGGAAGCTCATAAATTAATTTATTCTAGAACTTTTTTCTTTTCCATTAAGTAATTGATATTTCAGGTTGAACGTAAACTGAAATTAACATTTGATACATATGTGTTTTGACCTACCTAAGTCAGTCCCAAATGAGCTTAATGCCTAAAGTGTCCTTTCAAGTTGTTATTGTTGTTTTACAGGGAGCAGGCAATCCCCAGAGGAAAATTACATTAATAAATATCCCCAGTGGCTTCTAGGTATTGCTGTTGAATGTCATTATTATTTTGTTTGTGTGTGGTGTGTGCTGTAGGGGAGAATTATATTTATATATCACAACCTATATAGTTTATTATCTTCTCTGAGGAATTTTTTATTATTTTATTGTTAACTATAAGTCTCTTCAGATTTCAGTGGGACTCAATGTGAATAAAACAATTTAAGATATTTGAATAGCCATGAATTCAATTTATCTTTTTGAGACTGTAAACTGAACTCATCCATTCCCACAGTATTTATTTATTTTATATCCCTTGTAAATTTTGGAAGGTGAGTAGGGATTTTATATTCTAGTATACACTCATAGGGCCTTTCTATACAAAAATTGTGATTTATAGCATTTATAAAAAATCAGAAAAGAAGCCAACACTATGTAGAAAATAAATCTGACAGTTGTATGTTTCATAAATGGTATGAGAGTCAGAAAAGATGAATGACAGAGCTATAATTTAGTGTATCATAGTGAGTATATAAAAATGAAACATTTTTATGTTTTATGATATCGCTAGAATTTCATGATGGATATATAGTTCTGTAACTCAGAGTAATCTGTTACTGGGTCCATGTTTAATTTCATTGTTAATATAAAGACATTATTATAATAAGAATTGCTCTCAAAGACAAGAAAGAGCACGGTAACATTATGCGTATGTCATCATTCATATATTAGTGAAAACAGAGTACACATTAGTAGATTAATCATTAAATAAAAACATAAGAAAAACCATATAATATATCTTCTTGCTTGAAAGTCATTATGTTAAGTGAAATAAGACAGGTAGAGAAAGACAAATATCACATGTTTTCTTTAATATTTGAGAGCTAAAAAAGTATATCTCATGGAGATAGTGAGTAGAATGCTGGTAACCAGAGCCTGGAGGAAAAGGGGTAGGTGGAATGAAAAGAATTGGTTAAGGATTACAGAAATACGGCTAGCTAAAATGACTAGGTTCTAGTATTTAATAGTATAGGAGAATATTGTAGTTAACAAAAATTTGTGTATATTTCAAAATAGTTAAAAGAGAAAATTTGTAGTGTTCCTAATACAAAGAAAAAGATTTGAGGTGATGGTTATTTCAATTATTCGGATTTGATAATTACACATTGTGTACAGAATCAAAATATTTCATGTATCCACAAATATGTACAACTATTATATCTCAATTTTAAAATGAAAAAGGTTTTCATTTGTAAGCATTCATGAAAATTCATGATTTGTTTAATTTGTTATCATTTATTTAAGAAAAGTTATAATAATAACTCAACCCAAAGGGAAAAATGCTTTTAATACATAGAGGCTTTTAGTCATAGAGGTTTAAAAAATTAAAATTCAAATAAATATTTTGTTTCAGAGAAATATAATAGATCATCAATACAGATTTTCAAGCATGAAAATATATTAAGGTAACAAAATTTTGTGAGGTGAAAGAAGGTAACTTCAAGAAGAAGAAAAAAGAATGTAAACCTTCCCAATAATAAAAAATGTTTTGTTCTCATATTTTTAAAACAAATTATAATGACTATTAAATTACTATTCCATCAGGCATTGGAAAAATGATGTAATGCTTTTATATTTAAATTTTAGAAAATTGCATCCTTTGCCACTCTGATGAAAAATTTACATGTAAAATTAAAATGTGCAAGTGAGCACATGGTTTTGCAAATTCTTTTAGGTGCCTCATGAGCAAAAAGTTTGAAAACTGTTGGCATTATAGTTTATACTAATTTTTTAAGGATATCTGTACAAGTGCTAACTGAATAATTAAGGCAATTCTTCAAGAATAATTACAATTTTGAATATTTCTTTTACTGAGAACTAATTGAAAAAAAAAGTTTTATACCTGTCACTTATCTGCATAATTGACTCACTTTCATAAATGTGTAGATATTTATGTATAGTTTTAATCTACACGATGGATACAGGAAAGCAAAGTTCTTTTCTGGTGGCACATACAAATGACTTTTTCTTCCTCGTTGCTTCTATTAGGTTGGTGCAAAGGAAATTGCGGTTTTTGCCACTAGCTTCAATAGCAAAAACCGCAATTACTTTTGCAACAACCTAATACTACTCCATTCTTATATGTCTTTGCATGCTATTTCATAAAATGAATTTGGTCACTAGAGAATATATAGGTGTAGCAATGTAAGAAAATAATATTTATTGAATGAATTTAATTTTTCTTATATAAACACAGTTAAAAATGTCAAATTTCTGAAATGTAAAGTCTTTGTTTGATATTTCCATCTGAGTCATCTTAAGGTTGAAATCTCTTGATTTCTTTTTGCCTTGAGAATTTTTCACAGTTTCTTGGCTTTTTGTAGGTGAATAACTTTGGATTGTATCCTGGACAATTTAAATATTATATTGTGAGTCTCTCATGCCTGTTAAAATTATCTGGAGAATGTTGGTTTTTGTTAGCTTGTTTTATTATGAAATCAGCTTGACTGGATTCAGACGGTTCTGTATCATAGATCTAAATGTAAGAGCTAAAACTATAAACTTCTATACAAAAACACAGAAGAACATTATTGTAACATTGGGTTTGGCAAAATGTTCTGGTATAAGACAGAAAATGCACAAACCGCAAAAGAAAACAATGAAAAATTTTATTTCATCAAAATTTAAAAACTACTGATATTTGAAATATACTATCTAAAGAAAAATGAAGAGACTAGCCGCAATTGAGAGAAAATATTTGCCAAATCACATATTTGTTAAATGCCTTTTATCCAAAATGTAAAAACCTCTTACAACTCAAGAAGACAACTCAATTAAAACATTAATTGGGCAAATGCATGAACAGACTCTTTGTCAAAAAAGATATACAGATGGGAAATAACACGAAATGACATTTAATATCATAGGTTATCAGAGAAATAAATAAAATAAATGAATAAAATAAAAGCCAACACACTGAGAAGTATGCATAAAATTAAAAACATACAATAAAAAGTGCTGGTGTGGAGAGGAACTAATAGGATTGGAAAATGGTACAGCCATTTTGGAAAACTTGCAGATTATTATAAAGTTAAACATATACCTAAGGAGAGCCTCAACAATTCCACTTCACCCAGGAGAAATGAACAATATGTTTACAGAAAGTCATACCCAAATGTGGAGAGCAATTTTATTTGTAATAGTCCAAACTAATGAACAGCCTAAATATCCATCAGCTAGTAAAGAGATAAACAAATTGTGGTATCTATGTACAAAAGAATACTACTAAATAATAAAAAAGATATAAATTGCTGACATATAAAATTACATAAATAAATCTCAATAGCATTACGCTGAGTGAAATAACCCAGACACAAAGGACTATATGCAGTCAGTTCACTTCTATGACATTTTGGAAAAGGTAAAACCACAGAAACGGGAAGCTAGAGGGACAGATCAGTGGTTGCCAATGGCTGGCTGGTCAGTGTAGGAAACTGACAACAAAGGGGCATGAGGGAAATTTTTGGGTAATGAAAGTGTTTGTCAGTTATGTTAGGGGTTACGTAACTGTGTGTTTGCTAAAACTCATCGAACTGTACCTAAAAAGGCTGAATTTTACAGTATTGACATTATATCTTAATAAACCTAAATTTTTAAAAAAGAAAAGAAAAACTAAGAGTGATTTTTATCATATAATATAAACACCTAAGATCACACAAAAAAATACAGACCTTAAGAGTGAACTCCTTTCTTATTCCTCCTAATAAACTTATCATGGAGTTGCAAGAGGTGAGAGTAAGGATATACATCACTTCAGAAAGCAAGGGTGTTTTGAAGTGCTAATATTCACATTGTGTGAACTGAAATATTTACAGCAGGTCCATGAGTGAACTCTATAACTTTTGAGAAAAATTGCTGATTGAGCCTTGTAACAGAAAATATTTTTTGAAATAGCTAGGTGTTTATAAATTAGTAAAAAGATGTAAAATATATTTTACCAATAAAATTAACAAAAATATGTCAACTGGCTAATATTTACCAGCAACTGAAAATTAGCAGATTGATAGTAATTTGAGTTTCAATCTAATGGTTTATTTAATAAGTGATCACTGACTTCATTAAAAATGAGAAAAATTAGAAACTTTAAGTTTATCATTTATTCTTGACATTTTGTCTGAATTAAAAAAAACACTAAACTAAAAAATACAACTATCATATGATAGAGCAATGTCATTGCTACATATATAACCAAAATAAAGAATACCGGTATATCTAAGAAACATTTGCATGCCATGTTTATTGCAGCATTGTTCATAATAGCCAAGATATGGAATCAACAACATAAGTGTCCATCAACAGATGAACGGACAAGAAAATAAGGTACATGGCCGGGCATGGTGGCTCACGCCTGTAACCCCAGCACTTTGGGAGGCTGAGGCGGGCAGATCACGAGGTCAGGAGATCAAGACCATCCTGGCTAACACGGTGAAACCCTGTCTCTACTAAAAATACAAAAAATTAGCCGGGCATGGTGGCGGGTGCCTGTAGTCCCAGCTACTTGGGAGGCTGAGGCAGGAGAATGGCGTGAACCCGGGGGGCACAGCTTGTAGTGAGCCAAGATTGCACCACTGCGCTCCAGCCAGGGCACAGAGCGAGACTCCATCTCAAAAAAAAAAAGAAGAAAATGACATACATATATACAATGGAATATAATTCAGCCATAAAAAGGATGAAATTCCATGACTTGCAGCAACATGGATAGAACTGGAGGCCATTACGTTAAGTGAAACAAGCTAGGCACAGAACGAAAAATTTAACATGTTCTCACTTACATGTGGGAGCTAAAAATTAAAAAAAAAAATTGAACTCTTGGAGATAAAGGGAAGATTGATGGTTACCAGAGGCTAGGAAGGGTGAAAGGAAGCAGGGGACAAAATAGGGATTGTTGATGGGTGTAAAAATATAGTTAGATAGACTGAATAAGATTTAGCACAATAGGGTGACTACAGTTAACAATAACTTACATATATTTAAAAATTACTAAAAGACTGGAATTGGAATGTTCCTAACACAAAAAATAGTGATACATGCTGGAGATGATGATTGCTATAATTATCCTGATTTGATCATTATGCATTGTATACCTGTATCAAAGTGTCACATATACCCCATATTTTTATACAACTATTGTGTACTCATAGTAATTGAAAATAATAAATAAATATAATTCTTTTATTTGTAAAAATAATTTAAAAAGCAGAGATGAAATATTTTTAAAAAACATGATTAATCACAGTTTGATTTTATTCTACTACTTTGACGGCCTGGTGTAGTAGTATTCCACATTAATAAGAGCTATGTAAACCCAATATGGATTTAAGCTAAATGCTTCTTGAATTTACATTAAGGAATGACTGACGAACTAAAGATAAGAGAAGTAATTGCAATAATACAGGGGAAAATATTTTTCTGAAATGTATCTTAAGAGATTTAAGATTAAAATAACATAATATACACATGGTATTTGACATACTAGTAAATGATTTATAATGAAATAGCCATCATTGTTATTTGATTAGTTTGATTATGTTTTTTTATGCCTCCTGATAAACTTATTATGGACTGGCAAGTGGTGAGAGTGAGCATATAAATCACTTCAAAAGGCAAGGATATTTTGAAGTGCTAATAATTGATTAGCTTGCAGAGAAAATTGAGTTAGAATGAATATGTTCATTAGAAAACTTCAAAATTCAAGGTTTTGAAGTTGTATATCATTAGTATATTATTGCAAAGTATATTTTCTTCCTTAGTTGTATGTACTAAATATGTGCAAACCAAAATAATCAGAACAAAACTTGCCGTTCTGTTATTGTCATATTCTCTTTATCATAGAAATAGGCAATGTTTAATGTATGGTGAACTAATTTGCTAATCTGATCGTTACATAATCCTTTGCTGAAGATCAATGCACATCTCTTTCACCACTGCCTTTATTGATTTTTCTATTTGTTAGGCTATCTTTGCTGACCATCTTGTAAGTACTTCATTCAATGGATATTATCTACCTTTGCTCTAATTATCTACCAATTTACCTATTGTTTTAAAGTTTTTAGTCATTCCTAGGTATAGAAGGTGATCTGTAGTAGAGGATATTAGTGGTGGATTCTCATGCTCCAACTTGTTCTCTATTGTTAAGATGTAGGCACGGTTTCCATGTGTGTTTCCTCTGAATCTCATGTTGAAATGTGATTCTCAGTGTTGGAGGTGGGGCCTGGTGCGAGGTGTTTGGGTCTTGCAGACAGATCTCTGATGAATGACTTGGTGCCCTACTGGCAGTAATGAGTGATTTTTTGCTCTGATTTGTTTAAAACAACAACTGATTGTTTTAAAAATGTGAGATTTGGTTGTTTAAAAGAGTGTGGCACATTTTTCCCCCTTCTCTCTTGCTTCCTTACTTGCCATGTGATTTGATGGCTCCTCCTTTGCCTTCTGCCCTGATTTTAAGTTACCTGAGACCCTCATTAGAAGCAGATGCCTGTACTGTACCTTTTGTGCAGCCTGAAGTACCATAAGACAAATAACTATTTATTTCTTTATAAATTACCCAACCTCAGGTATTTCTTTAAAGCAATGCAAAAATGGACTAATGCAGGTATCTTGATTGGTTATATGGCTGGGCAAGAGATGTGGAGTAGAAAACCAGCCAGAGTAACAATGTCCTGGGATTCATGGGGTGACGCTTTTCTGGCTAGAAATCTCTGTGGTCGGTGGTGCCTTTGCCCAAGTTTTGTTAGTGCCAGCTAGGCTCGTTCCACCCACTTGGTCTGGCAGGCTGCACTTAGCTCGCACTCCCAGCCTAAATCCCATGCCTACCAAGAGCTAGTGGAGCGGCGAGTGCTGTGTGCGCAAACAAGCATGGGGTCCAGCCACCGCACACAGCCAGGCACACTGGCTGCAGCAGGGCTGGCAGCTCCCGGCACTGGCTCTTTGTGAGGCTAGAGCTTGACCAGGTGTACTGCAAGCAGCTTCCACAGCTGGCACCGGGAATGCGGTGACACCTGGAAACTTGGGCCGCCCGGAATCTTGGAGACTCCAGGAACCGCAGAGCCCCAAAAAGGGTGTCACAGCCCTGGCTCAGGGAACTCCTAGGTCTGGGCTCTCTCTGCAGCTGTTCTCTCCCTCTTTTTTTCCCTCCTTCTCATCACCTGCAACATGGTGAGCAAGGGTCATGCATGGTTCAGCCCTGTTTGTGTTACAGCTCTTTTAGCCCCGCCATTTGGCAGGACTCAAGTTCTTGTCCTGCGTCCGGGAAGAATAAGGTATGCAGACAAGTGGAGGACGAGCAAGCTGAAGAGGAGCTTTATTAAGGGACAGAACAGCTCAGAGGAGACCTGCATTGGGTAGCTCCTCTGTGCAGGCAGGGCGTCCCGACAAGTGTTCAGCTTTCAGCGGAGAGGAGACCCTGAAGTGGGTAGTTCCTCTCCACAGGCAGGTTGCCAGTTTTCTCTGAGTCTGGCTGCAGGTGGGGGGCGTTGTTGGGCTTCAGATGGGGGGAAGTGTGTGCCGATGGGTTCATGGGCAGCATGGGTGAGCCCAGAAAAGACATCATAAGTTCCCATTCTGGTCCATCAGCCCAGACCCTAGGCTTCAGGCTGTCCATCACTTGAAGGTGGGGCTTCACTGGGGACCCCCACTTTCTACCCAGGACCGTATCTGACTCCTGCAGTTGCCCAGGTTATTTGTGCCAAGGGGCACCTGCAGGCCAGCGCTGAGCCACCCTCAACACCCCTTCAGCCTCCCTTCTTTGCCTGTTGGCACCCAAAATCTGGAGAGGGCTGAGGCGCAGGGGGCTGGCATGTCAGCACTGCCTCAAGCTTGCACACATCCAGCCGGGTTGCAACAGCTCCTGGGCTCCGCCTCAACTTTGCTCCAAGATTGAAGTGGACATGGAGCAGGAGGAGGCCAGGCTGAGGGAGCAGGCAGTTCCAAGCCTGTGTAGCAGGAACCAGGAGCGGGGAGAGGCCAGGCAGTGTGGGCAGGCATTTCTGAGCCTATGGAGCAGATGCCAGGAGCCGGGAGAGGCCAGGGAGTGAGAGCAGGTATTTCTGAACCTGTGCGGAGAGGGAAGGCCTTTTTGGGCCCCTAAGAGTGTAGAGATGCTTGGGTCCACAGCCATTGCCTGGACGGCTGCAGCTGCGCCCAGGGAGCCTGAGGCTCCTGCCTGTTCCTGGCCCCCAGGAGTACAGGGATGCCCAGGTCCACAGCCTCAGGTGGGAGGCTGCAGCTGGGATAGAGCTCCTGCCCTGCCAGCTCAGAAGGGCCTGGGCTTCCGCCTGTTCCCAGCTCCTGCCAACTCTGTGGAGCGTGCAGGCCCCGCTGTGCCTCCCCGGCTGCAGCAGCCGCTCCAGACAGGTCACCGATGCCATCAGCAAGAACAACTCTATCACCTTTTTTCTAATTTTCTTTTGCTTTCTTTTGGTCAGTTGGAAAAAAAGCTACAGGGAAGAATTATATCACTTTTAAAAATAAATGTCTATCTGTGCAAATATTTCTTTACAAACTCATAAAATATTCTCTTAAGCAGTTTGATAAAAATATCATGCACCAAAGTAGAATAAAAACGTTAGTTACTGCTAACCCTGAAAAGATCAATTTAATATTTTATAGTTCGGGAAAAAAGCAATTTTAATTATAAATCATTCAAAAATATTTAAAAAGAATTAAAATTTTTCATTTTTATTCTCCACTTGATCTCCGTCAAAAGGCCTAGAAGTGATTCATTTTTATTCTCAACATGACAACATAATGAGCTAAATTTTAAAAAGGAGGGGAAAGCCGAGCCAAATCAAACACGTATTCCTTAAGAATAAACCTAGTTGTTAGCCACATAAAGTATTGTTTTCAGAAGTAGGAGTATCTTAAATGCTTTATAAACTGTTTTGCATACACAATTCACTGTATAGTTAGTATATTGATTTTAAAAATTCCTGTGTTTCCATTTAGAGAAACAGTTAAAATATAATTTTTGGTTAAGAGTGGAACCCAATTGTTCCAGAACTAATTCTTCTCTGTAATAAATATAAAACATTATATTGACTAAAACAATGGGTTTGTGCATGTACATTTAATTCATAAAAATTGGATCATCTTAAAGGAAATATAGTTTCTTTTAATTTTGTCCTAAAATGACAGTTATAATAAATTACCAACAGAAGCCAACTATGTAATCTAAGACTAGCATGGTGATTATTTGTAGGATTTGATGGTCTAAGACCAGAAATATGCCAACATAAAGTAAGGTAAAAGGGAAAGGGAGAAAATGAGGGACTTCTCTGATATTTGGTAGCTAACATTTATGGAATCCTTAGAGAATTATACAATGGCAGCCATTCTTATCTATTGTTTTTTCCTGTTACTCCTGATAAAGAAGTGCTCTTCTGCTTTGAAATCTACTTATCATAGGAATTAGTTCATGGAAAATTTGGTTTGCCTTTATTCTGAACTTTGCTAACCTGTCCATAGATGATACTTTAAAATGTTGGTATAACTGTTATCACTCTTCCTGTTTCAATGATTTTGAAACACTTCATTCATTTGTGTAGAACAGAATATATATCTGGTATCATTTTCTTACAGCATGAACAACTTCCTGCAACATTTCTTGTTATGCAGATCTAATTGTAATACATATTCTCTGTGTTGTCTTTTTAAAATTTACTTTCATTTTTGGATTTTTTCCTGGACATAGAATTCTAAGTGGACAGTTTGGTTTCGTTTTTCCCTTTGTCTGTACTATGTCTGTTAGTTTGTGTGAATTCGGAGAAGTCTGAGGAAGCATTGCACAATGTTACTCAGCACAAATTGTTCTCCCCCCTTCCCTTTAATTTTAAAATTTAATCACTGATTTTTGGAAATTTGAATATAATGTACCTTGATTTGATTTTTTTATGTTTATGTATCTTGAGAATTATTGATTTTCTTGAGTTTGTAAATTTAGATTGTTATTCAATTTAGAAAATATTTGGTAATTTTTTTCTTCAAATACTTTTATGTTCCCTCAACCAACCCATTTCTAGAGATTGCTTGATATTACCTTCTTCATCTATAATGATCTTTTCATTATTTGAAAATCTTTTTTCTCTCTTTGTGTTGTATTTGAATAGTTACCATTTCTATGGCTTCTGGTGCACTGATTTATTTTCTTCTCCTGAAATTTATTTATCATAAATCTCATCTGGTGAATTTTTTATTAAATTAATTAAAATTTCTATCTCCAAAATTTTTTATTTTTAATACTCTTTATATTTAACCTTATTATATTAATCTTTTACTTAAATCATTAAGCATATTTATAATATTTAGAGTAACATGTTTAAATGTTTCTCTGTTAATTTTATCTCTACATATTTGTATTATTTTTTTTTCTATTCTTGGGGCATATTATACCAGTCCTTTTCATATTTACAGTTTTGGATAGAATGCTATGTTGTGAATTTTACATTGTTAATTCCTGGATTTGGTTGATATATTTTGTAGTGCTGGACATTATTGGTAGCAGAGAATTAATTTACTTATGGATCTAACCAATATTTACTAAATAATTGTTATGTGTAAGACATTGAAGTTACAAACATGAAGCACACATTTCATAACTTCCAATACCTAGGGAGGGGACAACTGTAAAAAATACATGACTAAATACAATGTAATATTTATTATCATGAAATGTGACGGGGTTTGGTAAGGGTATCTGAGAAAAATATTATGTTTCTTAGTGAAAAGCAAGGAAGAACATAAAGGAACCAATACTGAAAATAAGCTCTAAAAACCTCTTACAAAATTAAATGTAAAGTTTCCAAGAAAGGAAGCAGAAAAAGACCCTATATGTAAGGGCTCATATGTGTGAGAAAAAAATGTGAGCTGAAGCAACTGAAAGATAAAAGTGGGAAGAAGAGAAAAAACATGGAACAATGAAATGTGATAGAAAATCTAATAAAAAAGATGGATTATATTTTAAAAAGTTATATCTTTTGTGCTGCTTTTTTATATAAAATATCATATAAAATTAAACTGAGAATACTTCAGAGGGGAGGAAGTGAATAAAGTTACAATGCTCAAAAGTATTTAGTGAATGTTCTAACATATGCTAGACTTTATAAGATAAGGATATATGTTGTAACCTTTAGGGTACCCACTGAAAGAATATTGAAATATTGTGAAAATAATAAGGATGATTACTTAGAAGCCTGGAAGTATATGTATTTAATATGAGTAAAGAAATTTATTTAATGTAGTGCTCTATCAATTAAATATTTGAAGAAAAATAAAATTTGACTTATCTCTAAGTATGCCACAAAATCAGTTCTTGGTAGATTATAGAGCTAAATGAACAAATAAAACAATAAATTATATGTAATTTGTTGAAAATCACATAAATTTTAATTTATATAATTACATATTACATATATAATATCTTCAATATCTTAGGTTGTTAAATATTTGTTTTAAAACACACAAAAACATTATCCACAAAATAATAAATTTTATTATCATACTACTAATAAAGATATTTGTTCATTTAAAAAACAAATTTTATTATTATACTACTAATAAAGATATTTGTTCATTTAAAAAACAAAGGGAAAAGACAAGTAAAGAGTTTGAGAAGTTATTAATATTTGCAGTGCCTATAACAACTGAAGGACTTGCATCTGGAATATATAAAATAAGTCTGTAAATTATTGAGAAAGGAAGAAGACTAGGAACTCTGATATACATATCTCTTACTACTAATATGCCAAGGAAAAGGATTCCTGAATCACACAATATATGAACTATGAAATGATTGTATTTAAAAAGCAATGCTAAACTCTTTTAGAGCATTTGCACCAATTCAAAATTCCATCAGCAATCTGTAAATCATCATTCTTGACAATTTCTTTAGCATTTAAATTTTTGCCAAGAAAATAGGTATAGAATTTTATTTTTGTGGTCTTGATTTGCATTTCCTTGACTAGCAAAGATATTAAACATTACTTTACATATTTATTTGTCATTTCTGTTTCATCTATGAAATATCTGTTCAAGTCTCCTGTCCATTTTTCTGTGGATTCTTTGTGCTCTTTACAAGTGAAACTTAATTGCTGTTTAGAATCACAGGCTACATACCTGCTATTAAAAAAATGTTAATCCAGCAAGTATAATATTTACTTCATCCCTTTAAAGTAGCAGGAACCTGTATAGGGGAAGATTCTTCTCTATGATAAGATCTTGGGTTCTTTATGCTAGCTGCATTTGCCTCACCCTGCACATGTGCTGCAGTGAGAACCCTGAAGTCGGAACATTCCACGGCTGTGCCTGTGCCTTGTTGAAGCTGTCCTGGCCTCAAGGAAACAGCCGTCTCAAAGCCAAGCCCACCTACATTTGCTGAGGCTCATGATGCTCTTGTGTTTTAAACTTTCTTAAGCCCTTTGCACTTAAGACAATCAAGCTTCTTTTATAAACAGTAACTGTCTACAGTGTTTAAAGTCACCACAGGAATCCATGACCCACTGGGGAAAAATTCCCAAGTCCTGTGTGACATAAGGCTTAAAGTCCCACATAAGGGTTAGAGAAAACTATACAACTGTAAAAAATATTTTGAGAAACGAGTTGTATTTTGCAATTATAGAATACTTCAAATCACAGGTAAACCAGGCTCCACCGAAAGTCTAACTCACTACCAGTTCCTCTTCTTATATGTTTCTCAGTGTTCCCTGACCTGGTACAAGATCCCAATACTCCCCCAAATTTAATTCCTTCACAAAATAGAGACTATCCCAGTAGAACCCACTAGAATTCACATTGAGGAAGATAGAGAAGCAGAATGATAAATACATATGAAAATAAAAAAAAAAGGATTAAAATGAACGAAGGAGTATCATAATGGGACAGCCTCTTGAAATAGGAAACTGTCATGACCTTGCTTGCAAGCAAGGAAAATTATGCTGTCTTTAGTAGTAAAATACGATGTAAACCATTGCTCTTAATATAAGCATTTAATATATAAATAGAAAATAAATAGACTATGAAAATGTTTCTCAGCTAAAAACTGGGAAGGATATCTAATAGACAAAGGCTGAAGAACCAAAGTTCCTGAGGTCTGATAATCATCTTTTTAAAAGATGGCTGCCTGCCTGGAGATGAGGCAGAGAGTCTATCGCCCTATTAACTTTTAGTTGACAGATTAAGGTTGTAAAATAAGAATGGTTTTCAGAACTGTAGATAAGCACCGATTGAGACTTTCTCTCCTTTGTCTCTTTTATACAGAAAACATAATACTCTGAGGCCTTGGAATATGTTTCTTTTTAAATGGCCCCACCAACCAGAAAATCAGATATGGCAAAGAGGCACTGGATTCTGAATATCTGTGCAAATAAACAGAAAGAAAAACAGAACAAACAAAACATTGCTTAATACTAATACTAGGAGAGCATTATTTCCACACAAGACTGATGAAACACTGCAGTTACAAACTACTTTGTGTTTGTGTGTCTTGACTTTGTTGTTTGTTTTGTTTTTTTAATCACCATCTCCATTCTGGGGGCCATTTTTATCATATATCTCCAAGAAAGATATGGGTATAAGCATACATAGAAACAGCAGGCATCAATTTCCAAAAACTCTACGTCAACTTCACCTAAGTGAAGTTCTTTTCTTGCACTGATGAGAAAAATGTAAACATCAAGTATGTATGAAAATAATCTGTGGTGGAAAAGGAGATGACTAACGTGTTCTGAATAATTGAAGCACTGCCTTTCCTAAATTTACTGACTAAAAAATTGTAACATTTTAGGAAACCTGATTCATCTTTTAAAAATTGCAAGGCTCACTTATATCTGTGAATTATAACAAAGCCTTCAATTATCAAAGTTAAATACAAACATAAAATTCAAGTTTTTGTATTAAACAATGTAATTATTGACTTAAGATCAATACATTTAGTAAAACGAATGGCTGTTGGAAATAAACACAAGTGAATCAAGGACTGAGGAGACCCCTCCAAAAAAAAAGAATCCCTCGTACACATAAATGAATATGACAGAAAGATAAAATATTAAAATATGAAGAAAAATGAAGATTAGGCCCACATATAATAATGATTTCTAAGTTAAAAACAGATTAGGAGACACATAAAAGCTACAATATATGAAAAATAGTTTTTTCTTAAAAAAACAGCCTGTTCTTATTATTGGGCATTTATATCAGTTCATCTCTCAAACTTAATGAAAAAGATCCATATTTAGATAGAAATGTTTTTGAATTTTCAAAAGTTACACATAAAATATATTTTAAGTAAGCATATTAACAATATGAGGTTACTTTAGGATAATAAAAATCATATTGATCTCAGTATTTTCTGTACTAATGCAAAATAATGGACACTGATAGAACAAAGTGCAACAATTTGAAAGAAAAGAGTTGTGACTTAGACATATTAAATTTAGTCAAGTTGTCCATATTGTGACAGAGGATAAATACATTTTCAGACATTTTGCAACTCAGACAAAATATGTTCAAGATAGCTTTATATAAACACTGTTAACTCATATTCCTGAAAAATGGGTTAAGACAAATGGAACTGAATAATTATCTACATTGATTCATATTAGAAAGAAACATTTCTGAACTGAAAACAATTGGCCCATTAATCATAACTTCAAGGGCTGGATATTTTCAAGAATTTTTTAAAACACAAAATAGCTACAAAAATAGAAATTTTCTAAATTTGATGTGTTACATGTCTCAATTTTCCACCCACAGTGTACTTTCATTTAGTTGAAAATAAGAAGCAACTACTTTGTGGCAGCCAATAATCTAAGGTTAGTGATAACAGTGGTAAACAATGCAAATACATTTCAAACTCTTATGAAGTTTGCATTCTAGTGAGGGGTTAAAGAATCACTCAAACAAATAGATAAGCAATAATAAATGTTCAAAGAAAATAGAATCATTTAATATGCTAATGTGATGTATTTAAAGTCAAGCAAAGGCATCAGAGCCAGGATGAAAACAGAATGAGAAAATATTAAGGTAAGTATATTATTGAGGACAGGCTAGGGTATGTTTCTGTAACCAAGGGCTCTAATATTTCAGGGTTCAATATTACAAAAGCTTGTTTTTCACTCATGGTTTCTGTCCCCACAGGGTCAGTGGGGACTATGAAGTATAAAATCACACAGGGACTAGATTGATAGATGCTGAAATATCTCACAGATGCACTATTTGGAACATGCAGCTTTCTGTCAAAAAATAATAAAGAGTGATATTATATGATTTTTCACTGAGCATGTAAGAGACTCATATTCTTTCCACATTTTATTGGCTAGAATCATATGCCTAACTGAAAATGTTTTGGAAATGTAATGAAGTACTTGGAAGATTTGGTAAGCATTACTACTACTGATCCACCAGAAGAATGTAATGTCACAGGAACAAAGAAAAGAAAATTTTGAAAGAACATGAGATAGATTATATTTGCAGGCTGCTACTGATTTATGGTCCAAAGTAAACTTAATGTGATGATATGGATGCCGTTAGTGGAGTAACATATATAACTTATTGTGTATCTTGGAAACTTTGAGAGTGAAAAGTGAATCATTAACAATTAGCTAGTGCAACAGGGGTAAGCTAAGACTGTCCAGTGAAAATTCGAAAATATATTCACAGTAGTTATCCATGACCTATAAAAGAGCAGTTTCAGCAAAATAGGGCCAAAACCTTGCTCTAGTAGATTGGTTTGAGGCTAGGGGATGAGGCGAGCAGCCTATCAGATGAGTTATTTTGTGAAGAGTATCAGAGAAGCAGGAAGGGAATGTGAGTTATCGTTTTTTTTTTCATTTTGTTTTATGTTTATAATGCTAGAGATACTAGAGAATGCTTTTAAGGGGAATGATTGACTTAAGAATGAAAACACACACACACACACACACACACACTTAGGTAGGTGTAAATGGAGTGTAATAGAATTGATATCCTTAAGAAATCATGGGTAAGTAGGATCCTGAGCTCCAGGTGGGGCTGAGGTAAGGAGAGGGTAATATGTGTTTGATTGAAGCAACAATCTCTTCTATAGCAGGAGAGAACGTAGAGAGCAAAGTTTGAAATCAAGTTAGGTCCATAAATTCTAGAATTTTCAGATGAAAGTATCTTCTAAATGTGGCTTCTATTTTCTCAACAAGCAGAAGGCAAGGTTATAAGTTGGAAGAATTGCAGAAAAAATGTGAAAAAATCATTTATAGCAATAAGAAAGCCAGTTATACAATTATATTGACATTAATTCCCATTTCCCAGTTCCTCTAGAAGACCCATCAAAATGCCTTCCAGACCCTGTCTTCTTTCTTTTTATGGTACGTTAGTCTGAATTTTGTAAAATTCACGTTATATTTCTGAAAACACAAGCCTATTTGCATATTGTCATAAATTGAACCAGGACAGCCAGGACTGTACATATACTTCTAAGCCATTTCGTCTCCACTAGGGTGAGCTTTGAGGATGACAGTCTATTCCATTGCTGTTTTCCAAGCTGTCCCATTGGTGGTGGAAGGGGAATAATGATGATCCTTGATATCAAAGATCATTTTTGTGATGCCTTTGAATTGAGTCCAGCCATCCTTCTGTGTTTGCTAAGCTCTGAGATCCTGGGCAAACATTACCCTCTACAAAGATTCTTGACTCCTAAAAGTTTAAAGTGTTTAATAATTTATTCTTCAACTCAAACTCAGAGATCCTTTCACACAGGTACTTACATACTTTGAGTTTCCTGGGAAAAGATGAGTTTTGGTATTTGCTGGCACACACTCCATGCCAAATCAGTATTTACCAGGAAGGGGGTTGAAAGAAGGCTGCCAACTTTTTATTGCTCTGGGTAAGTCTATTAAAATGTCATCATTCATAATTAACCTAATTACATGAAACAAAGAACATTTTAACACAAAATCAGAAAACACAAAATCTATCATTGCTCTAGATTGAATACATTTAATTATTTCAGACTTACCACAGTTTTTATTTTGGAAACCAGCCCTAAATCAAACCTTCTCCAATAGTATGGCACTTTTGTTTTTAGTCTTCTATAAGTATCTTATTTCACTGCTTTCTATACTAACATTTTATGATGGTTTTGCCTATCTTTCATGCCAGTGTGTAAGTTCCTTGAATAGGTAGAGGTTTGTATTATAATGTCAAACTCCTGTGCCGCATAAACGGCCCTTATAAGTATTTTTTGAAAGAAGAATGGGCAACTACAAATCAAAAAGTTAATTAGCCATCCAAATGACTCTAATTTGCTTGCTTCTTTTCCTTCAGAGAGACAAAATGTATGAAAGAGATTTATACAAAGTTTAGATATTTTCTTATAGTTAGTTTTCCTTATTTATAGTTTCTTTCCATAGTTTGAAACATGCTAGTTATATGCCATATGTATTTGCCCCTGTCACCTTCTATTACCTGAAGGAAAGTTTTTTAATTTTTGGCTCGTGTTCTTCAGATTCCATTAACAAGATTATTCAGTTGAACTAGCACATTTTGTACTGGTAGTTATTAACACAGATGTAGTAGCTTCTCTTTTGTCAGAGTAGCACAGTCACTGCTTAAATGTATTTGGCAATTTGTAGAGGCTAATGTCCACATTTCTCAAAGCGAGATAAAAACTTGATTTTTCAAAAATTGCAATAGACTACTGCATTTATTACCTAATAGATGCTAAATTCTTGTGTTGGCATATATTATGATAATTGGCTTACAGAGACAATCCTTATCTTTAGGAATCTTGGGGTGATAATTGACAACTGTGATTATATTAATTTATGCACTTGCATTAACTTTTGCTTGAATCATAACAGAAAACAATTCTAATTAATTTAAGACAATGCGTATTATACTTTTTTTGATTGGAGACAATAAACCATTTTGACACTTTTCCGCAGAATATTTCATGAATTAAAATTAATGCATGCTATTTGAATTTGTTCTTGTATGTTTATTTGATTGTGCTTCTTTCTGACTTTTTTACGTATTCCTGATTCTTTTTCTAAATGCTTTATATTTTTCTATCTTAATGCTGGGACCAGAAAACAAGAGTATAGGTTACAGGCCTTCAATCCATCATAACTGTGAAGCCGGTTCACTAGTAACCAATTTTAAGAATGGACACTCACTGCATGGAGGATAGCAAATATCATCACCATGCCAACCACCAGGAACAGGAGTCAGAACACTTCCATCCACTGCATCCTGGGCTGCAGTTTCACCAGTTGCCTAAGTCTGGTGAGACAGAACACACTTAAATGCAACAAGTTATATAAAGGAGATTTACTGCTTACAGATAGGCAGCAAGGGGCCAAAAAAAGCCTACAATCCATTGTGGGCTGGTCCCCCAAGGCTCAAAAAAACTACCTGGGGTGGATTGAGTTTTGACTGTGCATGGCCCAATTGTACCACAGCTGAGGAACCTGGAAAGGCAGCCTGGTTATATAACAGAGCGGTCACAGGACTCACTGCACAAAGCTTTGAAGGATACCTTGCTTCCAGAGGTGAGAAGAATAAAGCTTGGGCTGTCCCAGGATGTTTCTCTCTAAATCAAGGTGTTACCTTCCCTACGAGGAAGAGGAAGAAGGCTTGGACTGTTTGGGACAATTTCGCCTTAGGTCAGGGTTTTGCATTACCAGCACATTCTATAGTTACTCTGATTATTACAGGCAAGCAGAAGACAGGAGAAATACTGAGTTAGCCAAGGTCGTCTGGAGACCACCAGGCAATAATCACTATGAAATACTGGCTTCATACCCAAGTTCACATGGTCTCACAAGGGCAGTGGCTTGGCTCTGCTTAGCCTAGCTCTAACACGAGAATCTGACAAGACTGAGCTCTCCCAGCAAGTCTATCCCTCCTGCCTGGGCTCATTACACAGCTATTCTTTCTCAATTGCTGGCACCACTCAGAGCACTGCCAGGGAGCTGAACAGAAATACCCAGGTCTGAAGGCATTTCAGTATGTATATCCGGGAAACTAGGATATGGAACTAAGGTAGTTTTAGAGTTAATTCTATTGATGTTAACTTGGGGAACATCTTAAAAGAGTAAATGATTCCAGCATAGATGTCTTCTGTTTTATTTTCTTACAATCCCAAATGCATTCTAGGTTTTCTACTTAATAGCTTCATCTTGAAACTCTGTTAAAATTTACAGAAAATTATACTCTTCCACACAGACATCAAAAAGGAACTGGGAGAGTGCTGCATTTTGAAGATTTTTTGACAGATTTTAGCACTCTTTCAAACATCAGTATTACAACACTATGTAGATGTAGAAAGTTGTTCTTTGCTTCCCATATAAGTTATGAAACCTGGATATTTTAGGGTGCAGTTAGTTTTTAAGTTTTTTGAACCTGAAGTATTTACCAGGTTTCATTTTGTAAATGCCTGTACTTTTCTAATGAAAGTGCTTAGTGGATTCTAGAACTTGGAAACATTCCATAAAAGGAAATGACGTAATTTCCTGAGTGGGATGGATTGCCAGTTGATAAATAACAGCAGCATGCTCTTCTTCATAACTGGTGTTCTCATGAAATTATAAAATTCCATCATAAAAAATAAATTGCAAATTAAACTTTGTTCCTCTTAATTATAAAATGTTTTCTGCTTTGAGCATTTCAAAGGCTGCCAATATTATAGTGTAGTTTACTCTGTTTGTTTCATAAGTGTCAAGTATTGTGAACCCCAAATATGTGAGACAGGTTTCAGTTAATTTAGAAAGATTTTTTTGACCAGCGTTAAGGATGCACCCGTGACACAGCCTCAGGACATCCTGACCACATGTGTCCAAGGTAATAGAGGCACAGTTTGGTTTTACACATTTTAGGGAAGCATGAGACATCAATCAAGATGTGTAAGATGGACAGATGTTCGGTCCCGAAAGGCGGGACAACTCGAAGAGGGGAGGGGGCTTCTGAGTCATAGGTAGATAAATGACAAATGGTTGCTTTCTTTTGAGTTTCTGATTAGCCTTTCACTGATTATGCAATTTACAGAAGTAGTCACTTATGCCTTAGTCTGGTTTAGTGAAACAATAGGACAAAGGGAGCAATCAGATAATATATTTGTCTCACGTGAGCAGAGGGAGGACTTTGAGTTCTGTGTGTCCTTTGTCTAGGAGGAATTGCCTTGTGGGCAAATTATGAGGGAGGTATGTGGCTTTTTTGTGTTTGTAGCTATCTTATATAAGGGTAAAATGGGAAGCAGATTTGCCCTGTGCCGTTCTCAGCTTGATTTTTCCCTTTGGCTTAGTGATTTCGGGGGTCCTGATATTTATTTTCCTTTCACAGTAAGAACCTCAAAAAATAACGGTAAGTGAAAGAAGCCAGACACAAAAAACAATAATATTGTACATTTTGTAAGATTTTATTTAGACAAAATGTTCAGAAAAGGAAAACCTAAAAAGAAAAAAGATTTTTGGTGGCCTACGGCTGGTAGTGAGCATGAAGAAGGACTACAAATGGGCATGTCATTTATTTCTAGGACAATGAATATATTTAAAATTAGACTATTGTGATACATTCTGTAAATATACTAAAAAATCATTGAATTGTGTAGAACAATAAGTGTGTTTTATGGTAGGCAAATTATATATCAATAAAACTATTCAAAATGCTAAGTATTTTATCCAAGACTCATATGCATTATAACAAGGAAATTTGAGTTGTTCTTATAATATGAAAACTATTTAATAATGTCCAAATATCTCTTATTTTGCCGATGGCTACCTGATATCTTTCAAAATTATCACAACAATGTGGAATAAATACATCAATACAGGGCTAGTATAGCACCAACACATAAACAGCTTTTATTAATATAACAATCACCTCTGATACTGAAGTAAGACAAGGTTTCCCAGGTAATTCTGGCTCTTCCCTAAGAAAGCTTGAAGCACTCTGGTATAAGGGATAGACCAATTATATGGTTTGGCTCTGTGTTCTGCCCACATCTCATCTTGAATTGTAATCTCCATAATCCCTATGTGTCAAGGGTAGAAACTGGAGGGTGGTGATTGAATGATGGAGGCAGTTTACCCCCTGTTGTTCTCGTGATAGTGAGTGAGTTCTCATGAGAGCTGATGGTTTTCTAAGTGTTTGACATTTCCTCCTACATACACTCCTTTTCTTCTGCTGCCATGTGAAGAAGGCTCTTGCTTCCCCTTCACCTTTCTCCATGATTGTAAGTTTCCTGAGGCCTCCCCAGCCGTGTGAAACTGTGAGTCAATTAAACCTCTCCCTTCATAAATTACCCAGTCCTGGGAATTTCCTTACAGCAGTGTGAAAATAGACTAAGACAACCAATCTTAGAGAAACTTCTTCAGCTGGTTAAGTAAATGTTGAAGGTTTTGGAAAATCATAGGATGTATTGAAAGTGTACTTCTCAATATCTCCATTGTACTAGGAATCCAGAAAAGTGGGATGTGGATCTGTGAGGTTTATTAACTAAGTTACAGTGCACCAAGGTGACAATACAGTAGAGATTCCCTCCAAGGGATGTAAAGAACAAGAACAGTTGAGGTAGCTTGGAACATCAGACAAATATTAATCTCATACACTTTGGGAAAAGTAATTTATCATACCTATAACAGATATAGGACTAATTCATTTCACATACTAATAGGTTGCTAAAATTAATAATTAAGAAATAAAAATAAATGGCTTAAAAAGGGAGACAATATGTCTGTTTTAGATTGTTTGCCAGGTAGAGCTACCCAGAACTTTATGCAGTGGGATTCTGAGCTCTGGTCATCTTGTTTTTGTCCAGCTATGATTGCTACAATTTTTCCTCTTACTAAGTATGGGAGCACAAACACACTCTGATGGATACCTTTTAATTCTGCATATATTCTTCCCTGCCTCCATTCTGTAGTATCAGCTCTCTATTTTCATGATATTCAGGGTTGATTAGCTTCAAATAAACAGTCAGGTACTGTATAACAAAATTTCAACCAGTGATGGACTGCACAAATGACAGTAGTCCCATAGACTATACCATATTTTCACTGTAACTTTCCTATGTTTAGACATGCTTAGATACACAAATATTACCATTGTGTTACAATTGTCTACAGTATTTAGTAAAGAAACAAGCTGTACAGGTTTGTAGCCTAAAAGCAATAGGTTATAGCACATAGTCTAGGTGTGTAGTAGGCTATACCATCTAGGTTTGTATAGGTGCACTCTATGATATTTGAACAATGATAAAATCACTTAATGATGCATTTCTCAGAATATTTCCCTGTCATTAAGTGACACATGACTGTATAGTGATTTACTTCTTTGCCTACTGATGTACTCGTTTGAGGAGTCCAAAATGACCATGTAATATCACAGGTTAGGCTCAGTGCAACCTGATGAAAACATACCATCTCTTGATTCCAGCCCCTCTTATTCTGCCAACTCTAAAGTTTTAGAAACAATGAAGTGCAAAACAATAAGTGAATCATAGACAATAATGATGACAAAGGTCACTGCTAATTATACAGTTGTTTCATATGTTCAGTGTTTTACTATATTGGGAGACACGGTACTATATAATGACTTTTTGTTTAACTTATGTACAGATTCTAAATGATAATATTCTAATCCTGCAGAATAACATCGCCAATGATGTATTATTTCAGTCTTGAAGAGGCCATTTCAAGGTGCTGTCAGTCCAGACATTTCCAACTAAAGCAGTATAAGGTGCATCCAGTGGATCTTGTGAGTAAGTAAGTGCTCATTTTCATATCTGTAAGTGGGTCTTTTGTTCTGAAGTGAGGTTATGTGAGATATTATGTTAAATCATATGCTATTTACCCAAAGATGGTGGTGCTGGTATAGACTTTGCAGGCAGATTAGACAAATCCTTTAAAAACACATGCATCAGTCTAGCAATTACTATTTCCTTTAGAATTGAAGGGGTCCAAGGTAATCAAGCTTCCAGTAAGAAATTGGTTGTTACCCTTGAGCTATGTTACTATGTCAGGGACTCAGCATTGGTGTCTACTGCTGGTAGGTTACACATTCACCAAATGCAGAAGATAGACCACCTTTAACCAGAAGAAGCTCACACTGTTGGTCTCATGCATACCTTTCATCTCTAATAATATGGCTGTGATGTTCTTGTCTTATTGCGAATACACTCAGGATGGCTAAGGGCAGAGACTGAGTGACATCTGCTGGAGAAGAATTCTGTCTTCCTGTTTATGGAATACCTCCTGTACAGCAAATGCTGCCTGGTGAACATTGCACTTCCCTAGATTTATCCATATTCTCTTATCACAGAACATTCCTTTTCTGGTTCTCCTGTTCTGCTCTCCCCAGAACCCTGAACCATCAATGGTCAGATGTGTTGATATTCACCAAAATCATTTTCATTAATTCTTTCGGTTAATCTCTACATGAGGCCAGTCATCTTCAGTTCACAGTAACATATTTTATTAGTCAGGGTTCTCTAGAGGGACAGCACTAATAGGATAGATGTATATATGAAAGGGAGTTTATTAAGGAGTATTGACTTACAGGATCACAAGGTGAAGTCCCACAATACACCGTCTGCAAGCTAAGGAGCAAGGAAGCCAGTCTGAGTCCCAAAACCTCAAAGTAGGGAAGCTACCAGTGCAGCCTTCGGTGTGTGGCCAAAGGCCCCAGAGCCCTTGGGAAACCACTTATGTAAGTTAGAGTCCAAAAGCTGAAGAACTTGGAGTCCGATGTTCGAGGGCAGGAAGCATCCAGCACGGGAGAAAGATGAAGGCTGGAAGACTTAGTCAGTTTAGTCTTTCCACATTCGTCTGCCTGCTTTTATTCTAGCCACACTGGCAGCCAATTAGATGGTTCCCATCCAGACTGAGGGTGGGTCTGCCTCTTCCAGTCAGTGATTCAAATGTTTATCTCCTTTGGCAACACTCTCACAGACACACCCAGGAATAATACTTTGCATCCTTCAATCCAATCAAGTTAACACTCACTATTAACCATCACACATATTCAGTTGAATTTTCTTAAGATCAGACCAGGATTTTTTTCTTCTTCACTAGTTTTTCCAGGGAAACTACTCATGAGGCTATATGTAGGACTTGATGAAGAGACTTGAGTGTAACAGAGGTTAGTGAGAGTCTTGGTCACCCTTTGATGTTCTCTCAGACCTGCTTGGCCTTGATCTTGCATATGCTGTTTTCATCATATAATGGACTGCTGTGGAATCTGCTTGACCTAATCACTTGGGATAATTTATAAAACCTAGCTCATGATGAACAACTCTGGGCACAAAACCACTTGATATCTTGTGATAATACTCTTAGTTTCTACCCAAGCTCTGTAGCATAAGAGGAATTGCTTTTTATTTTTAAATTAAACGTTTTATTTTGATATGATTGTAAATTTACATAGAGTTTTAAGAATTAATACAGGAAGGTACCCCTTTACCTTTTACAAAGTTTTCCTCAGTGATAACATTTTGCAAAACTGTAGTACAGTATCACAACAAGAATATGGAGACTGATTCAATCCACCAGTCTTACGCAGGTTTTGTTAGCAGTGGAAGTTATCTGAATTACCATGGCACCAAATATGTTAGCGGTGGCAAACGTATTCTAACAGGTCTGCAGTAACCTCAGTTCTTGCTTCCTCAGAAGAAAGAATTCAACCAAGGAGGATAAAGCAGAATGGGAGACCAAGCAAGTTTTAGAGCAGGAGCGAAGGTTTATTAAAAAGCTTTAGAGCAGGAAGGAAAGAATGTACACTTGTAAGAGGGACAAGTGGGCGATTTGAAAGACAAGTGCAGGGTTGGACTTTTTGATTTGGGTTTTTTTTTTTTTTTTTTAAGACATAATCTCGCTCTGTCGCTCAGGCTGCAGTGCAGTGGCGCAATCTTGGCTCACTGCAAGCTCTGCCTCCCGGGTTCACGCCATTCTCCTGCCTCAGCCTCCGGAGTAGCAGGCGCCCACCACCACACCCGGCTAATTTTTTTTTGTTTGTATTTTTGGTAGAGACGGGGTTTCACCGTGTTAGCCAGCGTGGTCTTGATCTCCTGAGCTCGTGATCCGCCCGTCTCGGCCTCCTGCAGTGCTGAGATTACAGGCGTGAGCCACCATGCCCGGCCGATTTGGGGTTTTATACGTTGGCATACTTCCGGGGTCTTGCATTACTTCTCCCCTCTCCCCACTCCTTATTGGGAAGCTGCTGGTCACCAGTGTCGGGTGTTTTCTATCTGTTAGAAGACTGCCTTTCCCTGATGCTGGCTGTGACCAATTATTACTTAGAGAGATAGTTAACAACCGCCTGACCATCAACTGATGATCGCCTGTCACTCCTAGTGTGTGTTGGGGGCAGCCCTCTCCTGCCCTGCTCATACCTAACTAGCTACCTACTGTAACAATTTTATTAGTGGACTCTTCATTAGTTTAGTGAAGGGAAGGCCCAATGTCCCAGAGGACATTGTCATTTGGTGGGTTCTGTAGTCTTACATAATAAACTTATTCTCATATGCTTTCTTCTCTAAGTTTTCTGAAATATTTCTTTATATTCTTCCAATACAGTTATGAAATTTTTAAACCACAATTACTGTAGCCCACAGATTATTCAAGAGTTCAAGATACCATTCTGTAAATGTATTAGGGTAAACTTGTCAACAAAACTGACAGGATTTGCTACATTACCTCAGACTCTTTTACTCACCCATCAGAAAAACATAAATAAGTAAATAAAATTTTTGAAAAAAATACATAAGCATGAACTTGATAGATATCCTTACAGCACATGTTATATATATCCCATAAATATGTATATCCAAAGAAATAGTAAAATGTTATTTTATATTTGCTATTAAATTGACATAAGCCCTATGATATTCATTCATTCCATATAAATTTTGTTATGCATAAGAACCTGATGCTGAGAAAACAGCAGAGAGCAACACAGACAAATCTCTCTACTTTCATGCACCTTACATTGAAGTGAGCAATAGTCCATTAAAAACGATTAACATATGCAGCATATTACATGCTGATAAGTACAATAGAGGAAACCGCCGGTGAGGGAGTAGTGTTTCCAGGGAAGGTTTTAGTTAAATCGTGTTTCTAGGCAAATTAAATAGTGTTACCAGGGGAGGTTTTAATCAAAAGACGACATTCACAACAATCTTTTGATGAGCAGAGAGAATGGTCCTTGTAGATATCTGGGGCAAAGAGTGTTGCAGCCAGAAGCAACAGGAAATAAGATAACCCTGAGGAAGAAGTGTGACTTTCTGGTTAAAAAAGCAAATGAGGCCAGTGTGTCAACCCTGGGATGAGCAGCAGGGAGGGCCACAGTAGATAAGGGTCAGTGAGGTAATTCAAAACCATATTTCCTAGCAGGTTTCAGGTCACAGTAAGTTGTACATACACAACTTGGGGACCTTACCCCAAATGAGATTAAAAAAAATACATGGGAAGGTATTACATGGACAAGTGAGATTATCTGACAATATTTAAAGGGATCTCATTAATTCTGTGTTGGAAAAGATTATAGGGCAGAAGTGGGGAACTATTAGTCATTAAAGTAATCCAGGTGTGGATCCACAGGTTAACTGTGACAGGGCTAAGAAACAAGCACTAGCTGGTTTCTGACTATAGTGTTATAGCTGGACTGCAGCTCCTAGGGCACAAAGCCAATGTCACTCTTTGAGATTCCTCAACACAGCAGCTGTGTGAGGAGTGGCTACAGAGACTGTTCTACAATGTGATTTGTTGCTAATATTAAGTTTTTAAGAACTACTCATGTTGATTCATAAAACTCCAGTTCATTTTTTTAAGTGACTGAATATTATTCCATGGGATCTATCTATCTATCTATCTATGTATCTATGTATCTATCTATCTATCATCTATCTATCTCCATTTGTGTGTGTATATCTATCTATCTACTTATCTATCTATATTTTTATCTATATACCTATCTATCTGCATTTGTGTGTGTATATATATATACATATATACAAACAAACGGTAAATATTACATAAATACTATATTACAATGATAGTTAACAGAGTGGCTTCTAGAGCATATTGAGAATAACTGGAATCGTGGCTCTGTTTTTTACTAGTTTTGTGCTCTTAAAAAATTTGCATAATTAAATTCTGTATCGGTTTTCTTATCTTCAGAATGGGATTAATAATGCCTGCTTTCTTTTCAGGGATTTATAACAATTAAATAACTTAATACAAGTAAACAATGCATTTTTTTAGAAATGCAATTGTTTAATTGGACTAAATGCTATTATTATTATTATTATTATTATTATTATTATTATTCCACTGATGGTGGTGTTATTTATCTATACCCTCCTGGATGGACTTTTATATTATCAATTTTGCACTATTTTAAACAACACTGCCATAAACACTCTTTATAAGTGGCAATAAACATTTTATGCACTTTTGAACAACATGTTCCCCCTGGGTATATATTCCTATATATCCTATGCCACAGGGTAGGTCTATCTTCAATTTTCTGGATACCGTAAAATTGTTCTTCAATATAGTTGTAATTGTTTATACTCATACCAGCAGTGTGTAAGACATAAAGTTAAACTACAGCATTACCATCAATTGCTATTGTCACACTTGGCACCACAGGACAGTAACCCACTGTTGTGTTTTCATAAATAGTAGCACGGCCAAACACGTTTGCATATTCTTGTGTCTTCTACTTAGAAACGTCTGTTTATAAATTTAGCTAATTTTTATTATTTATGAATAAATTTTTATATATTGCAATTGTTATTTAAACATTTTACTTGTTTATTTTATAAATATCTACTAAGTTTCTGTGGTTTGTCATTTAACTATGTTTACATTGTCACTCTGTAGAACAGATTTGTGCTATAAGTAAAAAAGTAATAACATTAGTTTTATATTTTATTATAGTTTAAATTTTAATGCACCTCAGATTTATATCTGTCTATAGAGTCATGTATTTATTTATCTGATTTAATTCTTGGAGAAATAATTTTATACCCTGTTTACAGAATAACCTTTTTTTTTAATCTAATGTGAAATGTGATGCCATCAAATTCCCAAATGTATTTTATTGTATTTCTGTGCTCCTAGTCTGTTTCATTTATCTGCCTGTTGATTAACTCATTGATTAACTCATTTGTTAGTATGTCAATCCCAAATATTTTAATTGGCACTGTTTAATAAGTTTTGGATCTGATACGCCTTTTGTTTCTTAATTATCTCAAGTTTTCAGGTGATCATAGCCTCTTAATATTCTTTATATATTTATTATTTCCTGTTTTTCCATTCTCATCACTGGGTTTTTCTATTTTAAAGTGCCAGCTATTCTTGCTTTTTAATATATCAGTTGGATATTTCTCTGTGAACAATGGCAGCAACAAAACTAACATGGTTGACAAGTACAAGTCAATTTATTTAAAGCATATTAAAGGGCTCACACATTTTATAAAAGGCCAGAAGATGAGGCTGAGGAATAATCAGGATCAAAGAGATCTCCAAAAAGACAAGAAATAGGAAGCAGGAAGCCTATTACTGAGACAGCTTGAAGAACAGGTTGTTGAGCCCCTGCCTCTGCCAGTCTCACCAGGCCCAGTGAGATGTGTTCCATCATGTCCTTTATTTCCTGTGCCATGTGCTTGAATCTGGTCTCATGTAACAGCATGTTCTTTGGTGGTCTTTGGCCGCATTCTCTCTTTCTGTCTTTTCAATAGCTGGTAGAAGAAGGATTCAACACCTTCTGTTGCTTCTACTGCTTCTGTAACATCCCCTGCAGGGGAATTGAAGATGAGGGAGAGCTCAAATGGGACCTTCTGAAGCTTTTGTTGTGGCACCTTAGCTTCGTTTTGTCTTTTGAAATTCAATATCTTGTTTCGGGTCCTCTGCATAGAGTCAGAAATGCATTTTATATAGTTGGAGATATAACCTGGATTTCAGATTCTATCCTATTTTTATCCACCTTCTGTCCACTCTATTCACAAACACTAAAAAATTTCCTCAGTCTGCAACTTCCTCCATAGTTAGTGTTATCAATTTTACAACCTCTCATCTTCACTCATGTGGACTTCTGACATAGTCTTTAAACTGACCTTTGTGCTTTCATTTGTCTTTATGCTGAAACCCATTTTCCACACAGCTTTCAAAATGACCTTTTAAAAATGCAAAACATATCATATCACTCTCCAATTTTTAATATGCCTATGTCTTCCAATTCCACTTCAAATAAAACTCTAACTCTTCTGTGGCATGCATCAGCTGGATTGTTACCTATCTCTAAGCTTATTTTCACTCGGTTTTACTCTTGCACAGACCAATCTTGACAGGAAACATGATGAACCTGTTTTCTGCCCAGGTCCTTTGTTCGTCTTCTGGCTTCTGCTTGGATAACTCTCCCTCCTGATTTTTGCCCACCTGGTTCCTCCTCATCATTCAGGCTATAATTCAAATATCTTTTCCATAGAGAAACCTGGCTATCCTGTCTAATGGTGCCCATTTTCTTGCCCCAGTTACTCTCCATCACATTATTCTTAATGATATAGTTCAATCACTTATCATGACATGAAATAATTTTATGTTCTATATTCTTATGCTGTATATCACTCACACACCAGAGTTTAAACTACGTAAGATTAGAGGCTTGTGCTGGAACATTTTTATGAGGAGTGTTAATGTCTGGAATAATTGCTACTATTTAGAAAGCACTCAGTAATGCTATGTTGAATGAATAAATGAATGAATGAATGAATGAATATCTGCAGCCTAATTCTTAAGCTTCTGTTATGGGCAACCCTTGTCTTTGTAGATGCTGCCTATTTGCTATTACCCATTTCAGCTGATATTTCCACTAACAGACTCCATCAGAACTCAGAAAAGAATCATAGAGGAGAGAAAGGCATAATTTGTTCTTATATCACCCCCCACCCCTATTCTACTTTGCTCCAAGTAGCAAGGAATTTCTGACAATCGTGTTTATTTACCTTCCTTTCTCACTCAGTACTCCATCTTCTGTTCAGAGCTGGGGATAGTCTATGCCAGAATATTATTTTTCTTTCTTAGCTGTGATTTTGTTTTTAATTTCACAGCATGCAGTTATGCTCTTGTTTATTTGGCTGTTTGATATCTTTTTTTTGCGTTTGTATGAATTTCAACAGTTATTAGAAGAAGAAAGTCCAATCTGTTTCATTTTACTATCTGTTGATAGAATCTCAATTTTTGTTTTGAAGTTTAAAAGATTATAAAACTGAAGACATTTCACTATATGAGAAGTGTGAGTGTGTGTGTTCATATGGATGGAAATAATCCTGAGAGAATGTAACTTATCATGACTAAGGAAATCTTAAAATATAATAAAATCACATGAACACTTCCAACAGACATTTTAAATTTTTAAATACATGCTTTATAACAATTATTAACTTTTCTTCTAGCTACATAGTTTTCATTTTCAGACATCATCAGAAAATCTCCTCATATGTTTTATGTATTTATTTTATATTTTCTTGCTTTTACATAATTTTTCAAATATTGTTGTGCTAGGGCTGGGTGCATTGGCTCACGTCTGTAATCCCAGCACTTTGGAAGGCCAAGACAGGTGGATTGCTTGAGGTCAGGAGTTCGAGACCAGCCTGACCAACGTGGTGAAACCCCATCTCTACTAAAAATACAATAATTAGCTGGGTGTGGTGGCAGGCACTTGTAATCCCAGCTACTCGGGAGGCTGAGGCAGGAGAATCACTTGAGCCCCGGAGGCGGAGGTTGTAGTGAGTGCAGATCACGCCACTGCACTCCAGCCTGGGTAACAAAGTGAGACTTTCCCCCCCTGCCAAAAAAAATATTGTTGTGCTAGGCCATAAGCTAAATGATTACTACAATTTCTCTTAACGTAAAATAATTGCTGTCAACATTTATATGAATTTTTTAAATACTTCAATTTTGTAAATTTACTTTGGCATTATTTGTATGGAAATTTATAACCCTTTCCTTCTATAAAATAAACAACATCATTTCAAGGCAAAAACTTGAAATTTAAATGCTCCTTGTTTGAGTCAAACAATCTTTAAGCATTGGGGACCTGGCTTTAAATAAAGGCATAAAGTGTATAAATGCTCAGTCAGCTTAGCACTAAATACTCTAGGGCTCACAAAATTATTGCTAGCAACTAAACATCTGGCTTCTTTGCTATAGCAATTAAAAATTCTAACTTTTGCAAATTTGGCATGTTATATAATATGGTGGTTAATCATTTTAAAGTAAAAACAGATATCTTTTAAGTTCAAATCTGACAAATCTTATGTGAATTTACCTGTAAGAAAACAGGTGAAAAAACGCCGGGCGTGGTGGCTCACGCCTGTAATCCCAGCACTTTGGGAGGCCGAGGCAGGCGGATCACGAGGTCAGGAGATGGAGAACATCCTGGCTAACACGGTGAAACCCCGTTTTTACTAAAAAAAATACAAAAAATTAGCCGGGCTTGGTGCCGGGTGCCTGTAGTCCCAGCTACTCGGGAGGCTGAGGCAGGAGAATGGCGTGAACCCGGGAGGCGGAGCTTGCAGTGAGCCGAGATCGCGCCACTGCACTCCAGCCTGGGCGACAGAGCGAGACTCCGTCTCAAAGAAAAAAAAAAAAAAAAAAAAAAAAGAAAGAAAGAAAGAAAACAGCTGTTATTCTTCTAAGAATTATTTATCTAAGTGTGTGATAAAATTAGGCAATAGAAAAGTGTCTGGTAAAATAAAATTATACCCAAGATGAAAAAGATTTAAAAAATTGTTTTAGATTGATTGCATTAACAGCCTCAATTGTTTCCCTCTTTCTGTGTCCACGTACTTTGCGATATGGCTTTGCCATTCATCATATTGAAGAATTAGTGTCCTTCATTCCTTTAACTTGTGCTGATTTTGTGACTTATTTATCACAGAGATTGTAGCAGAAATGACATACCAGTTCTGAGACTATGCCTGAAGAAGTTTTGCGTATTTTCTCTTGCGTTCCTATGCCTCCCCTATTCTTATGTGTGAACATTATGCATCAACTTGCTGGGCGATGAGAAGCTGCAGCAGGACCTCCACTGGCTCTTGAGACTACAGGCCTAACCTGCAGATTTTGAACTTGGCATCCTCCATAATCATGCGAGCCAGTTCCTTAGAATAAATTGTTTTCTTTGCATATACACATGTACACATCCTACTGATTCCGTTTCTCTAGAGAACAGTAATTAAGACACCATGAGAACCTATTGGACGATAAAATACAAGTTGAGGGTAGTTGCCATATTGGCCCTACCCAAACCCAGTATAGACTAATCAGTAACCAATTAATCCAGCCAAGATGAGCAGGATCTCCTGACTCCCGGTGATTTTAAATGCAAGAGCAAGAAACATTTTGTCTGCAAGCCGATAGAATTTTTATGTTGTTATGTAGTAGTATTATAACAATAAATTACTTCTAATTATTAAGCCCCTTTTAAAACTTAAAAAATATTTTTTGGATTTCAACAGGGCATTGTTTACTAAATGAGTAACAGAGTTGTATTTTGTTCACATTTAAACAGAAGCATATTTCTGAAGTTTTGCCAACTCATTATTAATGACAACTGAATCTTTGAAAATTATCACCATATTTATAATTTAAATATGATCACTCAGGTAGAAACTCTAGAGAAGTAAAGTTGTTTACGTTTAGTTATAGCCATCTGAAAGCTACTTAAAATTATTTAGAACTGAATTCAAACACTTTTGACTACAGTTCTCAATAGAGATGGAAGAGAATTTTTGATAGAAAGAAGGATTCCTGATGATGTAAACACTTGTTTTACTCGTTGCCATGTTTCATAAAAGATCTACAACACATAGAACTAAATGTTCAAAAAAGTAATGAAGCATTTAGATACTACAAGTTTCTTACTTATTCCTAATGGCTAAAGAGAGTAAATTTTATCATAACTAAAACTATCCATCATGAATAACTTTAGTTAAATCAAAAAATGCCTGAAAATTAGGGGAAACTTTATAAAACCAAACTTATTTAACTTAAGATAAAATCAATTTTGATTTTTTCATCAGCTTACACATACAGAAATACACACATTCTGGCATATATATATATGTATAGAGAGAGAGAGAGAGAGTTTGTGCCTTACCCTAGTATTTCAGAAAATTGCGTAAACATATCTAAAAAGATAAAATTAACAAAATCCTAGCAATTATTTGAATCTCTTTATTTTCAGAAATTTTTGTATCCCTTGGTAAGACACTTATAAATAGATATGTTTCCAACAAGCTGACAATGAACTGATAAACTTATTTCCATTCTGTGTAATTCATGTCTCTACTTATTTATTATATTATGAGAACTTTTATTTTTATTTTATTTTATTTTATTTTATTTTTTGAGACAGATTATTCCTCTGTCACCCATGCTGGAGTGCAGTGGCACAATCTCGGCTCACTGCAATCTTTGTCTCCCGGTTTCAAGCAATTCTCCTGCCTCAGCCCCCTGAGTAGCTGAGATTACAGGCACCTGCCACCACGCCCGGCTAATTTTTTTATTTTTAGTAAAGACAGGGTTTCACCATATTGGCTAGGCTGGTCTTGAACTCCTGACCTCAAGTCATCTGCCCGCCATGGCTTCCCAAAGTGCTGGGATTACAGGCGTGAGCCACCATGCCCAATGTCCACCAAGCACCATATAAGTTCCTTGCTTTGGAAATTCAAACTTAGACACAGTCCCTTCCCATAGCTGCCTCATAGTATAAAGGGAAGCAGACTTTACAATGTACTCATAATAGGGTTTAGCATAAGAAAACTAATGACACATAAAATGGACAAAATTCACATACAAGTGACAATGGACAATTTCCTGCAGGAGATTATAACTTAGTTCAGCACAATATGTTGAGATGAATTGGTTAAGGACTTCAGAAAGAAGCACATTTCAGACAAGAAGAAAAGGCATGAAAAACTGATAAATCAAGGTTTATTACCATGATCATCTGCAAAACTTGTTCAAAATATAAATGTATTTTGTATCTGCTTCTGGGCAACTGAAAGTCAAATTCAGTACATGTCAGGTTTCCTCAGATATTTCGGAAAAAAAAAATGTGTTAAGTGATTCAAAGACGTATCCTAGGTTAAGAACAGGTGAGCTAGAGCAGAGTGTTAGAGGTGGAGTAGTAAATGTCAAAACTAGAAAGAATGCCTTAAAGGATAAGACCCTTAAACCATAATGGAATTTATATTATAGCTAAGGCATTTGGACTTTACCTACAGAATACACGAGGTCAATAAAATAAGAGTGCATATGTTAGCCTGGAACAGCGATCTCAGATAGACAGATAGATAGAGAGAGAGAGAGAGAGAGATAGATAAAATGGCTATATTCAGCTCCCTACTTGTTTAGCTCTCTCTCTATACATATATGTATATATATATGTATATATGTATATATATGTATATATGTATACATATGTATATATGTATATATGTATACATATGTATATATGTATATATGTATACATATGTATATATGTATATATGTATACATATGTATATATGTATATATGTATACATATGTACATATGTATATATGTATACATATGTATATATGTGTATATATATATAAGATTTTAAGAATTTTTTTAAAAACTGCAATAATCTTTTCAATGGAAAATCATGTTTTTGTATCACTTCTAGTTCACTTCATTAATTTAAGCGTAAACTAGGTTTACATTAAATACAAACAATAAACCAAGCTATTTTACTGTTATAACTTATACTTTCTTTCTCTGTCTTCCTCCCTCTCTCTCTCTCTCTATATATATATATACACACACACACACACACACACACCTATAAATATTTCAAATGTAAGATCAAGAAACATTTTTTCTGCAAGCCACTATAATTTTTTGTTGTTATGTCGCAGTATTAGCAGTATTATGACAATAAATTATTTTCATTTATTACGCTCTTTTTAAAACTTAACAAAATATTCGATTTCAACAGAGAGAATGCGCTAAACAAGTAGGGAGCTGAATATACCCATTTTATGTGTATGTACGAACATGTCCTCTTCCCTCAGATATTCTACATTCTTGCCCTCGCTCTTATTCTTTTTCACTATAGAATTTCTGAAATATGTTCCTTCAATGCACAAGAAACTTACCTACGTGCAAATCCTCCTGAATGAGGCTTTCTTAGATGCATTCATCCCCGCCCCACCCCACCTCCACAAAAAAAAAAAAGCCACAAAAAAATTTTGTCTTATTCTCAAGATGGTATTTCCCTTTTGGTTCTTGATTCCAGACTACTATTACTCTTGCTTTGAGGGAGTGCAATCAGTAGCATTCTATTTATCCCCCACTCTCAGAATACCTTTCTTACACTTCCATAAAACAAATGAAAATTTATGACTTTTGAGGCTCATGCCTGTAACCATTCTTTATTATTATTATTTACTCTTATAAATAAAAATATCGGCCGGGCGCGGTGGCTCACGCCTGTAATCCCAGCACTTCGGGAGGCCAAGGCGAGCAGATCACGAGGTCAGGAGATCGAGACTATCCTAGCTAACCCAGTGAAACCTCGTCTCTACTAAAAATACAAAAAATTAGGCAGGTGTGGTGGTGGGCACCTGTAGTCTCAGCTACTCGGGAGACTGAGGCAGGAGAATGGCGTGAACCTGGGAGGTGGAGCTTGCCATGAGCCAAGACTGTACCACTGCACTCCAGCCTGGGCGACAGAGCAAGACTGTGTCTGAAAAAAAAAAAAAAATCCAGACTTTGCTATCAGACTCACCAGTTTCTTCCTCATCTTGACTCTCATAGTCATTCAAAATAACCTCAAAATTATTATAGTTTACCTAATGAATAATCTTGGCTTTAAATTCTTTGACATTCTCATTCCTAATCATCTTCACCATTCTTTGAGAAAATCTCTATACTAGTTTGGAATTCCTTAGAAGCAGAAACTGAGACAGAGATTTGTGTCTGAATAGTTTTTTTAGGAAGTAATTTTAGGAAATAGTTATAGAGAAATGAATAAGGCAGAAAATGGAAAAAAGACAAAAATGTTTTCATTAATTGTTTTTATACCATATGTAGCTGCAACTTAATTTCTTTAGGAAATGTCGCAAGACAATTTTAAATATTTCTGAGTTATGACAAATCAAATAGGGGATAAGAAAGCTATGGCATTTATTTACCAACATCATGAATATCACTGGTTGAAGGATGCTTCCACAGATTAACTGAGGTATTTCTAGATAACCCTATGCACAGGGCAGGTGTGCATTGCAGAATGAAATAAGACTCTAAGTCACATGGTTACAGGGGTTCAAAGAAAGTAGCCTTCAATGTGTAGAGATGAATAAAAGATCAGGAAAAAGTAACTAATGGGTACTAGGCTTAAACCCTGGGTGACAAAATAATCCATCCAGCAAACCACCATGATACAAGTTTACCTATATTACAAACCTGCACATGTACCACTAAACTTAAAATAAAGGTTAAAAAAGAATGAAGATTTTGTCTGAGGCAATAATAGCACATGGTACAAATTCCAATCTATGCCCCTGGACCTTGGTTAAAACCCCAAGATTCTCTTCTTTCTTCAAAAACTGTTTTATCTCACTGTTTGATGACAATATTCTTTGGTTGCATTAGGCCCTCCAACCCATTAATTTATAATCGCCTTATCCACGAGTCTGTTTTTTTTTTAAAATTTATCTTCTACCTAACCTAGATTTCATGGTTCATCTTTTTAACCACTGATAGCCTATTTCTGCACATTTCAAAAGTTGAATAAGAATCTGAGTCACTTCTAATTTTTGAGGTTGTAGTAATATACAAGATGTAAATGCCAAATAGTGAGTGAAAAAATTGGTTTATTGTTTGTATTTAATGTAAACAAAGTTTGTGCCTAACAAATTAATGAAGTGATCTATAAGTGCAACAAAAACAAATTTTCCATTGAAAAAGTTATTGCAGAGTTTGCAAAAAGTATGTCCTCTGCAGATATTATAGTCTAACAGTGAGATTTAAAGTTTAAACTATTGAGATGAATGTTTTCTTTGAAAATTTTCTAGAGTTTGACATGGGAATACCTTTTTATTCAGAATAAACATCAGATATCTCTCCTTGAGGTCCACTTGTGTATTACATACAATGATGCCAAAAATATTCTAATGAATATTTGCTTGTTACCTTATTGTGCACTTCTGTTGGGTAAATAACTAGGAATGGAATTAAAGACATGTTTAGCTTTAGTTGACATTTCTATAATTGGTTATGAAGTACAATAGTGAGAATGACCACTCCCACATATTCTCTTGGTTCCCAGCTGATGCATCTGGATGTGGAAAAGAATACACCATATAATTAGCACTAAAGGCACATAACACATTCTGCAGGACAGCAACCCAAACTTACATTTGTCTCCCAGTCATCAACATAATTGAGCCCGTAGGAGTTACATAATCATTTTATCAAATCAGCTGCTTCCATGTGATATAAAATGCAGAAATGCCTGTGAATAACTAAGGAATAAGTTTTTTGCTACATTTAAGTTGTAATAAAATTTCCCCTGGTTAGAATTGATATTGTGTGGAAATCTATCTGTCCATAAGGCCACAAACAGAGGTGCTGACAGGCAGGCTTTGGCCAGAGAAGGCAAATACTAACTTAGAATATATGTCCCAGTGAGGACAAAGCAAAGCTCTCTCCATAAAGGGGAAACTTCAGTGTTGTCAACCTGGCATCAGATAGTTGCAAATTTCTACAGGTGATGCTACTGTATTAAAGCTTCTATGTGGTTTCTGTTGTTGTCTAATAAATTGTTGTGATGGTAAGGCCATTTTCTATGTCTATGCATCACTGTAATGAAAATAGCAACTTTTTACATGGGTCCATTGAACAAAAACTGAGGGCATTGTGAAAAACACTAACTGACAAACATAACAAACATCCAGTATCATCTCTTCTACCTGAACAGTTAGTGTTTTAGACTGTTGATGCTCTCTAGTAGGCATCTAAACAGTGCATAACTATCTTGGCCTAGACCAATAAGTGCAATCATATATTATACACCTAAAATTTCTTATCATTAATATTCTAATTTTTTTCTTCCTAAGAATCTGACAACCTGACCAACCCATTGGCCACTGCTCATGAGTGAGTGTAAATCTGTATCTCAGATCATCAGTAACACAATGAAAAATTACATTTAAAGCCTACAATTCTGCCCACTGTCAAAATTCCTGTTTCCTGCCATCTTTCAGAGTCATCCCTGGCTATAATTGTATTACAACAATTGTCCTCTTCAAAGTGATGCTGCCATGCTATGGATATCTGTCAACCAAATCCTTGCGTTTCCTTTTCCATTAGTCATAGGGTATTCTCCATGAAGTTCAGTTGAAGAAGAGACAGTAAAGCTATGACAGCCGATGCCATAGGCCTGCAATTTACTCGTGCCTTCCACATCTGCTAGGTTTATTTGGTGGATACATCACATACATTTTTTATTGGAATATTGTTATACAAATCTCATTTTATGGTTTCATGTATCAAACACTTCAGGTTCATGACTAGGCATCGCAGTCAGAGATTCATTTGATGTCCTATGGTCAAGAATTCAGTTTTTACCATTGCTGAGTACCTAGTCAGGAGCTGTTTTTTAAATGGCAGAAAAGAGTATGGCCTTATGTCAAACCGTTAGGGATCTCTACTATTCTTTTCCTACTGAGGCTTAAAAGGAATTCCATAGAGCAAACACTGCAACCAAGTAGTGTGCCTCTTTATTCACGATGGGCAATGCAAAGCATCACAATTTATCTCTCATTTTTATAAAGGACTTCCTGAAATGCAACAGACTAGTCTAGCTTTAAATACTTCTATGATAAGCACTTATTTTCCAATCTCTATAAGCATAATACTCATAAATATTCAAGTGTGATTGTTATAATTTTTCTGCTCATAAAGTCCTTCTATGGTCTAAATGTTTGTGTTCTCCCAAAATTCATATGTGGAAACCGAATCCCCAGTGTGATAATATTAAGAAGTGGAGTCTTTTAGGAGGTCATTAAGTCATGAGGACAGAGCCCTCATAAATGGGATTAGCACCCTTATAATAAAAAGGTTCAAGGCAGATTCTTTTTCCTCTTTCACCAAGTGAAGACACAATTAGAAATGCTGTTTATGAGGAAGAGGCCCTATTTCAGGCACCAAATCTGAACTCCTCATCCTCTAGAACTATAAGTTGTTTATATTTCTGTTGTTTATAAGTTACTTCGTTCTAAGGCATTTTGCTATATAACACTAAGATAGGTCCAATTATTACAATATTATAAACTAAAGTCCCAGTGTGATTATTTTTTGATATTGGATAAGATATTGTTGATGACCTGCCCCATTTTTTTTTTTTTTGGTTTCCTGGAATAACCTGCAAATAAACACACACTCAAATTTTTGGCTGCTTTTGGAAATTTCTAGTCTGAGACAACTAACAAGATTAATAAAATTCCTCTGAACTATGATGTGACAAAGAGAGGTAATGTAATAAATGTTACTGCTCATTCTACAAATGCAGCCTGCTTCAGATTTCATTTATTAGTGAGTTAGTAGCTATATTCTCTAAGTGTTTGTAGATTTACTTTAAAAGAGGTAACAGGTCTTGAATTGTAACTGATTGGCATCACCATCTAATTATAGTTCTAAAAATTTATTATCGTTCTCTGCCCCACAAATTACTTTCTTTGGGCAATAGGCCTAAGATGGGAGTCATCACTTCTTCATCTCTCAGAATTTTCAGTGGCATTAATCTTTGATGTTTCCTCCAAAAGGAGTTAAACCAGTGCCTCTAATTTAAAGAGAGGGTGGGAAGTTACAGGGGTTTCTATTAAGCCTTTACTACCATAGGAACCCTCATGTGAGTCCAGCAGCTATCAATGGGTTCATAATTCAACTAGAAGTAGTGTTAGATGGACTTGAGCTCTCTATTTAATCTCTGATTTCTTTGTCTCCATTGTCATTCCTAGGCCTCAGTGGCATTTTGAGTCTCTCATGGTCAATGCATGCTCAGAGTTAATGTCTAATACAAATACAGCTATTAATGTTTTCCAAATCTACAGTTACCCAGAAAATGGAGGATAATCAAAGGAATTTTTATGGAATACACATGTGACTATGAAGCAGGGTCTTTCCTTGAAAAGACACAGTCTCCTCTTCAATCTAGGGACCAAGTCTGGAAACTGGTTTAGTGCTAAAAACTGTGTTAAAGACATAAATTCCCACTACCATGAATTATGCTTCTTAAATTTTTCCTTTGATGTATGTCAAGCAACACCTTAACCTGGTATATATTTATTTTTAGATACCCTGTAATTAGTTAGCCATCACTGGAGATCGCTCATTAAATAGTACTTTGCAACTATTTTAACCCTATAGCTTACTGTGATTCTTGTTCTCAGGTAATCTCAGACAGTTAAAACAAATCAGCTTCTACTCCTCCAGGATAATCACGTCATTTCTACTGAGATGATGGAATAGAATTCCATCCCAGGATCCCACACATCGTCTCTGACCTACAAAGGTGGGGCACCACAAAAGGCTTCAAAGTTGCTGGTGCCCCCTCAGCCTAGATAATGGAACATCCTCTAGTACTTTGTAGGATTCACTAAGCAGTTTGCACATAATAGATTTGACCTAAGAAACCTATTTTCTGCAACCTAAGATTTTCCCCTCCATAGTAGACCTAGAAAATTCAGTAATTTCAAAGTTATTAAATTTAGTCCAATATTTAATTTAGGCTTTGATTACACAACCTAGCAGACTCTTGAGATCACTCCAGGGAACTCAAGTCAACATATTGAATCTTGGTTTCTAGAAAGGTACATATTTGTAAGGAATTTTACCCATATAAGTCTTATATTTACTCCTCCTTAATCTAATGCTCTTAAATACCATTCCCACATAAAGAAAATAACTGGAAATTTGAACAACCGGAACATTATCTGATATATTTTAACAAGAAACTCACCTGCTATGATTATTAATTTACTAAAAAGAACAGTAAGTTGAAGATGATCACTCAAGAAGTGCATAAAATCTAGATAAGAAATGACAGAGACTTACACCTGAGATGTGTCAGTGGTGATGGTAAGAAAGGGTTGAATTCTAGAGGTAAGTTGAAAATAAAACTGATAAGATTTACTGGCGTTATTAGTTTGAATTTGTTATTTAGTATAGAAGGCCAGTTTCAAGAAACTTGATCTCTTCCTTACACCATATAAAAAATCAAGTCAAGATGGATTAAAGACTTAAGTGTAAAACCCAAAACTATAAAAACTCTAGAAGAAAATCTAGGCAATACCATTCAGGACACAGGCATGGGCAAAGACTTCATGATGAAGATGCCAAAAGCAATTGTAACAAAAGCAAAAATTGACAAATGTGATTAAACTAAAGAGCTTCTGCACAGAAAAAGAAATGCTTCATTTTTGGCCTACATCACTTAACACTCTATAAAAGCTATTGAGAATTCCAAAGAGGTTTTGTTTATGTGTATAAAACCTATTGATATTTATTGTATTAGATATTAGATATTAAAATAAAAAAAATTCAAATATGTATTTGTTAATTCATTGAAAATAAACAATAGTAAGTCATTATAAGAGGCTTATCATGCATAATTTTATCTGAAAAATCTGACTATAATTGCCTAAAATAGTGAGAACAGCATTGTTTTACAATTTTCCATATCTCTTTAATATCTGGACTAATAGAACACACTTAAATTTTTGTAATCAGTTACATGCTGTTTGGGTTAAATTATGTGAAGTCTGTCTGGTCTTACACAGACTTGTTACTAGAAAAGGTAGGCATATATTAATAGCTTTTTCAGATAATTATGTCTCTATTTCTTTAATACTACAACAAAACTTAAAAAGAGGTAGTTTTTTAAAGGTTAGTTGCAATGTGGAACCTGAAACCTTATTTATAAATTTCATACTCTTTTACATTAGCTCATTTGACCTTTGAATGAATCTTTTATACTTGCATGATTTTGTAACATCATGCACTGATCATTTGGAAAACATTAACTCATGGTATTGTGCAAACCATTCCAATTCTGACACATTTTATTAGGCAACATCAAATATCTCATTCATAAATACCACCATGAATCTTATTTGAAAAGACTTGAAGTATTGGGAAATTGTCAAGCTCTTGGTGGCAGATACAAGCTTTGTGAAATTCTAATTTTCCACTTGAAAGCTAGAATGTTATCATTGGCAACAAATGCTCTCCGTTTTTTGAAAAGACAAACTTGCTTTATTTATTTTCAAGGAAATATCAGCCCAATGCCTAAATCTTGACTACTATAATTTTTGTTACAGCAATTCTTTCAAGTGAAAACCTTTTTTCCACAAAATAAGTAGTTAGTTAAGCTTGTAACTGAAAGAGATGCATAAGTGCTTTTTCTCTAGGAAATTTAGTGAACATTGATATTCAGCAAAAATACTTTTTAACATACTCTCAGTTTTGTCACATACGGTGAGGAGTTAATAAAATAACAATTTGTACTACTTCATTAGGACGTTTTTAAGTAAAGCTGTCATTTGTGTGTGTGTGAGAGAGTGTGTGAGTGTGTGTGTATGTGTGTGCTGTAAATGCAAGACAGAGAAGAATATGATGATTTTCTAGTACTGTCAGTGCCACTGTTTTTATTTGTGTTAAATTGCCAGCAGGTTATGAACTGTTGCTTTTGCTTCATCAGGGCAAATCTCAGTATTTTTTTTTAATTATCTTAAACAGAAACATGCATCAGATTTTGAGTTCCACTGGCCTGGCAACTTTATGATTCAGGAGCTGGTGAAATAAGCACAGGGTGAACCCATGGATACTCTGGATCCACTGTGTGATGGAAATTGGCAAACATTGCTTTTATCACAGGACTCCACGGGCCCTCTGTAACCCATGAATGACAGTAGCATTCTGTGCATCCAGGAGTTAATGATGCCTCAGAGCCAGTGACAAGTAGCTATGCAAACATCTCGGTATACTCCTTTCCTCCATATATTATATCCTTGGAAATGATTCTGAGTGCCACTAGCAAATGACAGAAGGAATACTTGCTGTATATCCTTGTGTACTGTCATGCAATCTTCAAGTCCTGGGTGTATTCTTTCTTTGTGAACTAATCCATGTCTGTTTGCAGACGAGGATTTTACTCACTCTATTGTAGTGGGTAATATCTGGACCTTATTTATTAAGTTAAAGTTATATATATATAATATATATATACACACACATATATATATAACTTTAGACATATATATGGCTAAAGACTTTAGTCATGTATATATACGTATAGGCTCCATCATCAAAATGATATATATAGGATTTGTAAAGACTGGTTGTATATTTTGCCCCTAGGAATCCCATGACTGATTAACCACCTTCCAAAGATCTTACTATATCAAACAACCATTCTGATAACCAGTCAGCATGGCTGATTTTTACAGAAAAGTATCTGATAATCATAGGTTGCCTTTTAGCTTCTGCTGCTTCAAAATCATGTTTTTCTTCTAGTATCTTTCATAGACTATGAGTCTAGCCATTGCAGATCTTTTTAAGGATGCCGGTATTCTCTTCTCCAGTCTAGTTTTCGTCACCTTGCAGAATTATCTGTTAGGCTCTCCTGAAGTATATAGTTAAGACGAGGAGATCCCTTTTATGATAATCCACATGAACATTTTATTTTATTTTATTAATCTTTTGCATTTTCTTTATTAGAATATAAAAGGAATTTCTGGTCTTCTAATCTCAAGTAGACCAGATTTCAGTCAACCATTTGAGTAATCTTCAAAACTATCTGAAGATACTCAAATTAATTCTTTGAATGGAGAACATTGTTTTTAATACTCCCTTATAGATATTTTTGCCTCATCTAAAATATATTTCTTTTTTTATGATTGTAACAAATGAAAAAATCAATTTCTACAAATATTACTCAGCTATAAGTTACAACAATGCTACAATATTATTGATATAGGAAACTTCTTTCAGGTAGAATTTTGCACTTGTCTCCCTGAAAATATGTTGAGATCTGGGCTGACATATGGATGTAATGGCAATTGGAACAATTGGCGTGCAGTGTGAGATCAGCTGGCATTCCCTTGCAAGTTAACACCCTGAGGAGCAGTCACTACATTGTTTCTAAGTAAGCCAAGACTAGCCCATTACACAAGTCTGTCACAGAATTGTACCCATGGTATCTAATTCCAATTCTCATAGTTCCACTTTATTCCAGAAGTTTCCTAATTTGAAACAACAGATATGACAAGAATATGAATTAAACGTATGTGGTAACTTGGCCAGGTTCAGTGGCTCACGCCTGTAATCCTAGCACTTTGGGAGGCAGAGGAGGGAGGATTGCTTGTGCCCAGGAATTTGAGACCAGCCTGGGCAAAATAGTGAGACCCCATCTGTATAAAATAAATACATAAATAAATAAATAACGGGCTGGGCGCGGTGGCTCAGGCTTGTAATCCCAGCACTTTGTGAGGCCAAGGTGGGTGGATCATGAGGTCAGGAGACAGAGACCATCCTGGCTAACACAGTGAAACCCCGTCTCTACTAAAAATAGAAAAAAATTAGCCAGGTGTGGTGGCACACGCCTGTGGTCCCAGGTACTCGGGAGGCTGAGACAGAAGAAGAATAGCTTGAACCTGGGAGGTGGAGCTTGTAGTGAGCCGAGATTGTGCCACTGCACTCCAGCCTGGCAACAGAGTGAGACTCCGTCTCAAAAAAGAAAATAAATAAATAAATAAATAAATAATAAAATAAAATAAAACAAAACGTAGGGTAAGTCATCAACTCGAAGTATCAGATCCAGAATATGCTGTGTGAAAAACAGTCCTGCAATTACAGGAAATAAATTATTTTGGAGAGTTGAATTTCCCTGGCTTTTTGTGCTTTGAGCCATTAATTTCAGTTTTGTGTTTATTCTCTACTCTTTGTAATACAAATTGAAGGAGGCAGACCATGCACGATTTGTGTTACCATTAATATGTCTCATTGCAGCAAACATTTGTTTTTTTTTTTTGGAGAGTTACATTAATTGGTTCGTCATTTCAGGTAACCAGATAATATAATTTAAACAACTATTTTGCATATGCCATGATCTACTAGTTTCCCATTTTCCAACAATAACCAGATCAAATGATACCCAATCAAATAATAAAATTAATTTTCTTCTTTAAGTGTCTACAACCACTTCTGGCTCCAATATTGCACCATTCAAAATGAGATCAGAAAAAAAGCAACTACTGTTAATATTTTAGGGTAAAATTATTAATATAAGAATATAATTGATACAATCTTTGAGCACTGGAGAAAAGGATTCAATAGGCTATTCTTATAACTAGTGAATTCAAGGCAAGAACAAACAAACTGCAATTGCTTAAGTTCAGGAAAATCAAACTGAAATAGCCACTCCTCCTCTTCTCCCATATCTTTCTCTTGCTGTCCAAGAAAAAAGAAACTTGATATATAAATGCTAAGTACAAACTCTATCATCAAAATAGTCTCAAGAAACAGAGTCTGTGCTGGAAAAAATATATCTGTTTGTCTTTTTTTGCGTTCAAATATGGTATGAATTCAGTCAATTGATGATATTTAATTTCCATCCGAACTCCAACTAAAGAGTCTGTAAGAGTTGGTTTATGTTTTCTAGTTTCTATATTAAAAAGAGACACAGAAGTTGTAAATGAATACAAGTGTGTATCTTCTATTTTCAGTTCACTTACTATGTCTGTATATTGCTTGTAACCTTCAGCAGCTCCCTACAGTCTTCAGTTCAATTTTAAAAATATTAATTAAGCATAAATTATGTTCTAGATACTCTGATAGTTGATAAGAAAATGGTAAGTTTATAAAGTCTAACATCAACAAGATAAGGCAAAAATTAAGTAAATAATTTACACAAGTGAATTGAATAGGGAAAATATAGTGTAGTATGGCAATGCATGGGGAAGGGTTTTAAAGTGGTGTAGAGTGTGAAGGAGTGAGTTGTAAACTGAAAAAGAAGAAACAAACTGATTAAGCTAATCTATGTGTGGAGGGCAGGGCATAAGGGAGGGAAAATGTATCAGGCAAAGATAAGAGAATAGAAGATATGCTTAAGTCATCAGATAATGCAGTGCATAACAGAAATAAAGAATAAAATATCATGGAGAATGAGAAGGAGAATGGCTCAAAATAAAGCTGAAAAGGTAGAAGCCATATGCTTTAAGCTAGGTTGAAGGTATGATTTTTAACTTGAGGGCAATGGCATTCCATTGAGAAATTTAAGAAGGAAAATGAAATAATCATACACTTGATTTAAAAAAAAATGATGAACAATATGGGTGCATAATGAACAATATAATGAAGAAGACAGAGAGATAAGTAGGACATTTTGCAAAAACGAATACTTAAGGCCAGAATGGCTATTACCTAAAGTGGACTGAGGAAACTAAAGATAGAAGGAAAACATTAGGTTTTTGGTTATGATAATCATTAATTCAAGCAGTTATTCATTCAGACATTTGACATGGATATAAACAATAACTAGGATAAACTATTAATATCATATTGTTCTACATATCCTGTCATTTCAGGTGTTCTTAGTATAAGTTATGATAATATAAGGGGACTTTAAATGCTTGTATACAGGGAGTAGGATCTTCATGCTTCCACCATCAAACATGTCAAAGTCATTAAAAATAAATAACCGTTATCTTATATTTGAAAATTATAGAGAATGTATAGACATTACACCAAAGTGGACTGATATTAATTTCTATACTAGGACCTGCCAAAATTATACTAATTAAACAATTTGGTATTATGAGATATTTATTTATAAAATTAGCTATCCCGATTATTTAAATATTTTACTTATCATTGCAGGGAAGAGGTAAATTTAGACATATAAATATATATGTGCATATATACGTGTGTGTTTTATTCTTATCTGTATATATTATTTAAGTTAGAATACATTTTCCGCAGTAGTTAATATATTTTATAAACTTTTTCAGAATCATATTCTTTCTGAATATTCTAATCAATCATTTAAATGTAAATGAGGATGTCATTTTTTAGGGCTTATCAGATTTCTAATGATTTTTAAAAAGAATTTCAACTTGTATTTTAAATTCAAGGGGTCCATGTGCAGATTTGTTGCATGGATACATTACATGACACTGAGGTTTGGGATATGAATGATACCGTCACTCAAGCAGTGATTTTCATTGATATGAAAATAATAGTAAGTCTTCAAACAGATGTGATTTCTTCTAACACATTACCTTACCCAGTGTTTATTTTTTTAAAAGAAGCTAAATTAAATCACAACCTGTAATTCAGGAAAAAGCCACACGACATTGGGCCTGGTAATGATTTCTTGGATATTTCACAAAAAGCACCAGTAACAAAAGTAAAACTTGACAAATCAATTCAACTATATCAAAGTAAAAGTCTTCGGAACAGCAAAGGAAACAATCAACAACATATAACCTAAATAATGAAAATATTTGTAAACCATACATCTGATATGAGATTATCCAAAATACGTAAGGAACTGCTACAACACAATAGCAAAAACACCAATAACCACATTAAAAAAATGAGCCAAGTACTTGAACAGTATTTCTCTAAAAAAGAAGACATACAAATGGCCAACTGGTATATGGAAATAGGGTGAACATGACTAGTCATCAGGAAAATACAAATTAAAATCACAATGACTAGCCAGTTTTCCCAGCACCATTTATTAAATAGGGAATCCTTTCCCCATTTCTTGTTTTTGTCAGGTTTGTCAAAGATCAGATAGTTGTAGATATGTGGCATTATTTCTGACGGCTCTGTTCTGTTCCATTGATCTATATCTCTGTTTTGGTACCAGTACCATGCTGTTTTGGTTACTGTAGCCTTGTAGTATAGTTTGAAGTCAGGTAGTGTGATGCCTCCAGCTTTGTTCTTTTGGCTTAGGATTGACTTGGCGATGCGGGCTCTTTTTTGGTTCCATATGAACTTTAAAGTAGTTTTTTCCAATTCTGTGAAGAAAGTCATTGGTAGCTTGATGGGGATGGCATTGAATCTGTAAATTACCTTGGGAAGGATGGCCATTTTCATGATATTGATTCTTCCTACCCATGAGCATGGAATGTTCTTCCATTTGTTTGTATCCTCTTTTATTTCCTTGAGCAGTGGTTTGTAGTTCTCCTTGAAGAGGTCTTTCACATCCCTTGTAAGTTGGATTCCTAGGTATTTTATTCTCTTTGAAGCAATTGTGAATGGGAGTTCACTCATGATTTGGCTCTCTGTTTGTCTGTTATTGATGTATAAGAATGCTTGTGATTTTTGCACATTGATTTTGTATCCTGAGACTTTGCTGAAGTTGCTTATCAGCTTAAGGAGATTTTGGGCTGAGACAATGGGGTTTTCTAGATATACTATCATGTCATCTGCAAACAAGGACAATTTGACTTCCTCTTTTCCTAATTGAACACCCTTGATTTCCTTCTCCTGCCTAATTGCCCTGGCCAGAACTTCCAACACTATGTTGAATAGAAGTGGCGAGAGAGGGCATCCCTGTCTTGTGCCAGTTTTGCTAGCCATATGTAGAAAGCTGAAACTTGATCCCTTCCTTACACCTTATACAAAAATCAATTCAAGATGGATTAAAGACTTAAATGTTAGACCTAAAACCATAAAAACCCTAGAAGAAAACCTAGGCATTACCATTCAGGACATAGGCATGGGCAAGGACTTCATGTCTAAAACACCAAAAGCAATGGCAACAAAAGCCAAAATTGACAAATGGGATCTAATTAAACTAAAGAGCTTCTGCACAGCAAAGGAAACTACCATCAGAGTGAACAGGCAGCCTACAAAATGGGAGAACATTTTCGCAACCTACTCATCTGACAAAGGGCTAATATCCAGAATCTACAATGAACTCCAACAAATTTACAAGAAAAAAACAAACAACCCCATCAAAAAGTGGGCGAAGGACATGAACAGACACTTCTCAAAAGAAGACATTTATGCAGCCAAAAAACACATGAAAAAATGCTCACCATCACTGGCCATCAGAGAAATGCAAATCAAAACCACAATGAGATACCATCTCACACCAGTTAGAATGGCGATCATTAAAAAGTCAGGAAACAACAGGTGCTGGAGAGGATGTGGAGAAATAGGAACACTTTTACACTGTTGGTGGGACTGTAAACTAGTTCAACCCTTGTGGAAGTCAGTGTGGCGATTCCTCAGGGATCTAGAACTAGAAATTCCATTCGACCCAGCCATCCCATTACTGGGTATATACCCAAAGGACTATAAATCATGCTGCTATAAAGACACATGCACACGTATGTTTATTGCAGCATTATTCACAATAGCAAAGACTTGGAACCAACCCAAATGTCCAACAATGATAGACTGGATTAAGAAAATGTGGCACATATACACCATGGAATACTATGCAGCCATAAAAAATGATGAGTTCACGTCCTTTGTAGGGACATGGATGAAATTGGAAATCATCATTCTCAGTAAACTATCGCAAGAACAAAAAACCAAACACCGCATATTCTCACTCATAGGTGGGAATTGAACAATGAGAACACATGGACAGAGGAAGGGGAACATCACACTTCGGGGACTGTTGTGGGGTGGGGGGAGGGGGGAGGGATAGCATTGGGAGATATACCTAATGCTAGATGACAAGTTGGTGGGTGCAGCGCACCAGCATGGCACATGTATACATATGTAACTTACCTGCACATTGCGCACATGTACCATAAAACCTAAAGTATAATAATGATGATAATAATAATAATAATAATAAAAGAAAAAAATAAAAAAAAATAAAAAAAAATAAAAAAAAATAAAAAAAAAAAAAAAAAAAAAAAAAAAAAAAAATCACAATGAGATTTCATCTCACATCTGTTGGCACAGCTATTATGAGAGAGAGAGAGAATGAGGAAGAGAGAAACAGAGAAGGAGAACATGTGATGGTAAGAAGGTGGAGAAATTGGAACCCTGGTACACTGTTGGTGGAAATGTAGAATGGTGCAGTTGATGTGGAAAATAGCATGGCAATTCCTCAAAAATTAAAAATAGAGCTACCATGTGTTCCAAAAATCCCACTTGTGGGTATTAATCCAAAACAATGGAAAACTGTTTCTTGAAAAGATATATGTGCTTCCATCTTCATTGTAGCATTATTTACCATAGTTAAGATATGGAAACAATCTACAAATTCAACATATGAATAGGTCAAGAAATATAGATACACATACAGTGAAATACTGTTCAGCCTTGAACAAAAAGGAATTCTGCCATATGAGACAACATGGATGAACCTGGGGGACATTATGTAAAGTGAAATAAATCAACCTCAGGTGGACTAATACTGCATGAGTGCACTTATACGAGATATCTAAAATAGACTAATGGGAACAGAGAATAGAATGGTGGTTTCCAGGGCTGAGGGGAAGGGCAAACAGGGAGTTGCTATTCAGGGAATATAAAGTTTCAGTTAGGCAAGATGGATAATTTCTACAGACCCTCTGTACAACATTGTGCCTATGCTTATCAATACTGTATTGTGCACTTAAAATTATACTGAAGATAGATCTCACGTTAAGTGTTCTTACCATAATAAAACAATAAATACAAATAAATTATAAAAATAAAATCAGTATATTATGCAAACAATTAAATGGTTACTTTTTATTCTAGTAGTTCAAGAGTCTAGACTGAGGGTTGGTTTTAGGCCCAAAGAATTATTTAATCTTTTTATTGTTTTATTTTACAAATGATCCTAGACATTTTATGCAACTGGTTACACATGACTTCACATCTCAAGCCCTGCCAAATGTATGTGCATTTATGATGTACCCAATACTTTACACTCACTTGAATGACATATTATGCTCATTTATTCCATAAGAAGACAAGGATTAGATGTTGCATAATACTACATCTAGAATTCTAATTCCAAATGTATTACTTTTTTCAATCATTCTTGCTATCTCTTAATAATATCCAGATAACTGAATGACATGATAACTGTAGTTAAACAATGCCTTTGCAATTGGTCAGATAATTGGAGAGAAAATAATTTTCCTGTAATTTCTCTAGGCAATTTACTTAATTCTGTATTGATTTTTATTTATGTAAAAAGAAATAGTTGAAGACTATTGATTTGCAGGCTACAAAGAGTTTAACAGTTCATAAAAATACTTAGATTCAAATAGAATTTGACGAAATAGGAAGAAGACTTTTCTCTACACTGCTATTTCCTCTTCAAAGCACAAAAGTTACAAACGAGAGATTTTTGTTGCTGTTTCTACAGTTCATTTTTGCATCCAAACTAATTGCTTTAGATTAACAAACAATTGTTCACATACCTCTGGGCAGTAACATATACAATTTAGATAATGTGATATACTCAATGTACATTGCTGAACTTATTGCTGATGCTCTAAATCAAGCAATATCAAGAAATATGTACCCTGAAATGTTAAGACTTTTTGGTTTCATTTGTTATGCGCACTGCTACAGAAATACAGATATTACAACTTGGCATAGTGTAAAGAAATTATTATAATATTCAGGCTTATAAAATCCTCCTCTTTGTGTCAGAATTGCCTGATTTCTATGTTATAAGGGAATCTATGTGGACAAAAAAATTCTGGTAGATTTTGTATTAGTTTTAGTACCTTGGATATAAGTAACAGAATCTGATTCTCGCCACTTATGCTAAAGGGTAAAGCAACATGTCTGGACTAGGCTAGAACACTAGGCTTCACAATACTTAGAATAAAAATAAATTGTGGTGCTCTCATGAAGGAGAATCGATATCAATTGACCAACAATTAACCACACATTCTAAGGCAAAATTACCTATGTCATAGTTTACTTTTATCTGGGACTCCTAGAATCTATACCACAAACACACACACACACATACACACAAACACACACACACACACATCTTAGTAGGTACCTTTTTTCTATTAATGGTTTTTAAAATAAAAACATTTGGAGAAAAAGCTAAAATTTATGCTTTAATTTATAAATAATGATATGTAAAACTGGAGAATTGTATTTAATTTAATTAGAATAATTTAAAACTACAATGTTTTTCCCTTTTTTTTTGTATTCTTCTCTTTCTTTTTCTTTCTCTTTAGTCTGAACGGGTCACAAACCATTTAATACAGTGCTGAATATTTAGAACGTTAGTTATTTCAGTAGCAGTAGGTTACTCTTTTCCCATAGAATAGCGCATTATGTCCTGACCAGGCTGGGTTTTACACATAAAAAATACAAATTTATCATGCTAAGTGCAGTCCAAACAAAGCGTAAATAATGATAAGAAATTTCATTATATACTTCCTTGACTGATCTGGAGAGGCTTGATTAGAATACATTTTCTTCGCTCTTTGATGTTTTGAATGCTTACATGTTACGGATTTGTTAGCATTTCTGTGATACGTTTGCCCTCTATAAAAGTCAAGTTGTGTGTCATTGCTATTCTAGCTTAGTATACTGTCACTATAATATTGAAATCTGTTCATAAGTAATGAATGGTCAAAAAACTTGCCACTCCGCAAAATCTAAACTGAACCTCATAGAAATAATCTCTCTTTTTAAGCAAAATAAACTGTAAACAATTTATTCTTATTATTTAATCTGGGAACAATATCCCAGTAATAGATGAATATAATCTTATGAAAAATCAGTTGCTGTCTGAGAACTGTCATACTGATTATTTATTTCTGGAAAATTGAATCTCAGTTTGGGCTCTGAAATCATAAATAGAGTTCTCTAAGAGGTATGGTTTCATTGTAAGCTGAGGTAATATCACCTTAATCATCATGACCCTTCCTTGAACAAAGAGGATAAAAATGTTTCTCTGTTATGTAAAAAGGACTAGTGACTACAGATAGATAACCTATGATTAATGGCTGCTAATTTTTTTCAGGGGATGTTGCAACTAAATTCCAGGAGAACAACAATAATGATAGATATTTCAGGTCAGGAATTGGGGAAAACAAATTAAAAATTTGTAGTAATGCCAAATTCATTAAATTTTAAATCTCTTGAACACTTATTTCAACCAAAGCACTATTTTTGACATTGCACATATATAATCTTATTTTGTATCCACAATCATATTTACTATATGATACTATTGGATAGATGAAGGAACTATCCCAAAGAGATGCAAAGTCAACTCCCAGTGTTAGATAGCTAATAAAGGATTTTAAGAAAGGTGTTCTTCGTTAAGGTTTTCCCTCTCAAACATACACTATTAACTGGGAAGGAGCTAGTCCTTAAACAGCTGGCCTGGAAAGTAACAGTATAAATGAGAAGCTTTGAGCTTTGAACTTAACCAGCCTGGCAACTTGGTCCTTAGTGCCTACAGCAGCATCCAGAGTGGCCCAGGTGCAGGTCATTAAGTATGTGGTAGTGGGAACCAGAGTTTTAGGTAAAACTTGCCTGCTGGTCAATTACATACTAATGTATTTTGTGTAGAATATATGTCCACTGTTTCTGAAAACTCTTCTTTCAATATTATCATAGATAGAAAACTGGTGAATCTGGGTTTATGGGATACAGCTAATTTAGAAGACCATCACAGATTATGTCTTCTATCCTATCCTCAAACAGATTTTCTTTTTCTTTATGAGTCCTGCATTATTTGAAAATGTCTGTGCTAAGTGGTATCCTGAAGTGTGACACCATTGTCCCAACACTCCCATTAACCTACTATGAACCAAATGATCTTAGAGATGATAAAGGCATATTAAGAAACTAGAGATGAAGAAGCTGGCTCCTATCACCTGTCCACAGGGATTAACCATGACTAAGGAGATGAGAACTGTAAAAAACCTATAGTGCTTGAGTTGTGAGGCCTCAAGACAGTGTTTAATGAAGTTACCCCATAAGCTATCTGCCCACTCCATAAAGAAAAAAGGATACAAAATGAATGTGCAAAGATCACAAGCATTCTTATACACCAATAACAGACAAACAGAGAGCCAAATCATGAGTGAACTCCCATTCACAATTGCTTCAAAGAGAATAAAATACCTAGGAATCCAACTTACAAGGGATGTGAAGGACCTCTTCAAGAAGAACTACAAACCACTGCTCAACAAAATAAAAGAGGACACAAACAAATGGAAGAACATTCCATGCTCATGGATAGGAAGAATCAATATCATGAAAATGACCATACTGCCCAAGGTAATTTATAGATTCAATGCCATCCCCATCAAACTACCAATGAATTTCTTCACGGAATTGGAAAAAACTACTTTAGAATTCATATGGAACCAAAAAAGAGCTTGCATTGCCAAGACAATCCTAAGCCAAAAGAACAAAGCTGGAGGCATCACGCTACCTGACTTCAAACTATACTACAAGGCTACAGTAACCAAAACAGCATGGTACTGGTACCAAAACAGAGATATAGACCAATGGAACAGAACACAGCCCTCAGAAATAATACCACACATCTACAACCATCTGATCTTTGAGAAACCTGACAAAAACAAGAAATGGGGAAAGGATTCCCTATTTAATAAATGGTGCTGGGAAAACTGGCTAGCCATATGTAGAAAGCTGAAACTGGATCCCCTCCTTACACCTTATACAAAAATTAATTCAAGATGGATTAAAGACTTAAATGTTAAACCTAAAACCCTCAAAAGCCTAGAAGAAAACCTAGGCAATACCATTCAGGACACAGGCATGGGCAAGGACTTCATGTCTAAAACACCAAAAGCAATGGCAACAAAAGCCAAAACTGACAAAGGGATCTAATTAAACTAAAGAGCTTCTGCACAGCAAAAGAAATTACCATCAGAGTGAACAGGCAACCTACAGAATGGGAGAAAATTTTTGCAATCTACTCATCTGACAAAGGGCTAATATCTAGAATCTACAAAGAACTCAAAAAATTTACAAGAAAAAAACAAACAACCCCATAAACAAGTGGGTGAAGGATATGAACAGACTCTTCTTAAAAGAAGACATTTATGCAGCCAACAGACACATGAATAAATGCTCATCATCGCTGGCCATCAGAGAAATGCAAATCAAAACCACAATGAGATACCATCTCACACCAGTTAGAATGGCAATCATTAAAAAGTCAGGAAACAACAGGTGCTGGCGAGGATGTGGAGAAATAGGAACACTTTTACACTGTTGGTGGGACTGTAAATTAGTTCAACCATTGTAGAAGACAGTGTGGTGATTCCTCAAGGATCTAGAACTAGAAATACCATTTGACCCAGTCAACCCATTACTGGGTATATACCCAAAGGATTATAAATCATGCTGCTATAAAGACACATGCACCCATATGTTTATTGCGGCACTATTCACAATAGCAAAAACTTGGAACCAACCCAAATGTCCATCAATGATAGACTGGATTAAGAAAATGTGGCCCATATACACTATGGAATACTATGCAGCCATAAAAAGAATGAGTTCATGTCCTTTGTAGGGACATGGATGAAGCTGGAAACCATCATTCTCAGCAAACTAATGCAAGGACAGAAAACCAAACACTGCATGTTCTCACTCATAGATGGGAATTGAACAATGAGAACACTTGGACACAGGAAGGGGAACATCACACACTGGGTTCTGTCGTGGGGTGGGGGCAGGGGGGAGGGACAGCATTAGGAGATATACCTAATGTAAATGACGAGTTAATGGGTGCAGCACACCAACATGGCACATGTATACATATGTAACAAACCTGCACATTGTGCACATGTACCCTAGAACTTAAAGTATAATAAAAAGATTAAAAAAAGAAAAAGAGAAAATGCTTGCTGTTGATATTCTTGTCCTGTTTTACCCTTGTACAACCTTTGTACACTTTCACAAAAATTGTGGAGTCTTGAAACTCAATGCCAAGTTTTTGTTACAGAGTATTTTTTTCTATAAAACCATTTTGAGCTAATAAGGAATCTCAAAGCTTTATTTCTTTAAAGTGTAAGAATTAACATTTTCATTCCATTAAAACTCAGCCCTAAAATGGCAAGCCATCTTAACCACTAACATTTATTTTTCAATAGTTCCAGTCTTACTCAGATTGTGTTGCCAAAATACCCTAAGTTGCACTGTGCACCGGGAACACTAAGCATGAAACTGAATAACAATTGTTTTCAAGAAAATTCTGGCTTCTAATGTGAGGAAAGGCAGACACTTTCTAACTAGTTTTCTGATAAGTAAAGCAAAACATCCTCCTTAAGAAAATGGTGCCCTTTAATGCATTGACTCATTTGTTATCCCATGTTCATTACATAACTTTGTGCTGTATATCAAAATGGAATGAGTATAACAACTCAGCTCTCTGGATCAAACTTTTTAATTTTGTAATATAAAAATCTTAATAGTTTTTTAGGATTTGCTGGTATTTTGAAGAGAAATCTTATTCATGTGTTTGTTTCCTGTAATGAAATATGGTGGTCCAATTCCAATATGTACTTGGAGGGGTGTGTGAAACACTCGATACGATCAAATGATACTGGTTTTTCCTTTCCATACTTAGTGCTTCCTTCAGGAGCTCTTGTAAGGCAGGCCTGGTGCTGAGAAAATCCCTCAGAACTTGCTTATCTGTCAAGGATTTTATTTCTCCTTCACTATGAGGCTTAGTTTGGCTGGATATGAAATTCCGAGTTGAAAATTCTTTTCATTAAGAATGTTGAAGGTTGGCCCCCATTCTCTTCTGGCTTGTAGGGTTTCTGAAGAGAGATCTGCTGTTAGTCTGATCGGCTTTCCTTTGTGAGTAACCCAGTCTTTCTCTCTGGCTGCGCTTAACAGTTTTCCTTCATTTCAACCTTGGTGAATCTGACGATTATGTGTCTTGGGGTTGCTCTTCTTGAGGAATATCTTTGGGGTGTTCTCTATATTTCCTGAATTTAAATGTTGTCCTGTCTTGCTAGGTTGGGGAAGCTCTCCTGGGTAATATTCTGAAGTGTGTTTTCCAACTTGGTTCCATCCCCATCACTTTCAGGTACACCAATCACACTTAGGTTTGGTCTTTTCACATAGTCCCATGTTTCTTGGAGGCGTTTTTCATTTCTTTTCGTTCTTTTATGTCTAATCTTGTCTTCACGCTTTATTTAATTAAGTTGATCTTCAATCTCTTATATCCTTTCTTCTGCTTGATCAATTATAACACAGTCTCTCAGACCACAGTGCAATCAAATTAGAATTCAGGATTAAGAAACTCACTCAAAACTACACAACTACATGGAAACGGAATAACCTGCTACTTAATGACGACTGGGTAAATAACGAAATTAAGGCAGAAATAAATAAGTTATTTGAAATCAATGAGAACAAAGACACAACATACCAGAATCTCTGGGACACAGCTAAAGCAGTGTTTAGAGGGAAATTTATAGCACTAAAATGCCCTCAAGAGATAGCAGGAAAGATCTAAAATTGACACCCTAACATCACAATTAAAAGAACTAGAGAAGCAAGAGCAAACAAATTCAAATGCTAGCAGAAGACAAGAAATAACTAAGATCAGAGCAGAATTGAAAGAGATAGAGAGACAAAAAAATCCTTCAAAAAATCAACGAATCCAGGAGCTGGTTTTTTGAAAAGATTAACAAAATAGATAGACTGCTAGCCAGAAGAATAAAGAAGACAAGAGAGAAGAATCAAATAGACACAATAAAAAATGGTAAAGGGGATCTCAACACTGATCCCACAGAAATACAAACTACCATCAGGGAATAGCATAAACACTTCTACACAAATAAACTGGAAAATCTAGAAGAAATGGATAAATTCCTAGACACATACACCCTCCCGAACTAAACCAGGAAGAAGTTGAATCCCTGAATAGGCCAATAACAAGTTCTAAAATTGAAACAGTAATGAATAGTCTACCAACCAAAAAAACTCCAGGACTAACGAATTCACAGCCAAATTCTACCAGAGGTACAAAGAGGAACTGGTACTATTCTTTCTAAAACTATCCCAAACAACAGACAAAAAGGGGCTCCTCTCTAACTCATTTTATGAGGCCAGCATAATCCTGATACCAAAACCTGGCAGAGACACAACAACAACAAAAAATTTCAGGCCAATATTTCTGATGAACATCAATGCAAAAATCCTCAATAAAATACTGCCAAACCGAATCCAGCTGCACATAAAAAGCTTATCCACCACGATCAAGTTGGCTTCATCCCTGGGATGCAAGGCTGGTTCAGCATATGCAAATCAATAAACGTAATCCATCACATAAACAGAACCAATGACAAAAACCACATGATTATCTCAATAGATGCGGAAAAGGCCTTCGATAAAATTCAAGTCTTCATGCTAAAAAACACTCAATAAGCTAAGTATTGATGGAACCTATCTCGAAATAATAAGAGCTATTTGAGACAAACCCACAGCCAGTATCATACTGAATGGGCAAAAGCTGGAAGCATTCCCTTTGAAAACTGGCACAAGACAAGGATGCCCTTTCTCACCACTCCTATTCAACATAGTATAGGAAGTTCTGGCCAGGGCAATCAGGCAAGAGAAAGAAATAAAGGGTATTCAAATAGGAAGAGAGGAAGTCTAATTATCTCTGTTTGCAGATGACATGATTGTATATTTAGAAAACCCAATAATCTCAGCCCAAAAATTCCTTAAACTATAAGCAACTTCAGCAGTCTCAGGATACAAAATCCATGTGCAAAAATCACAAGCATTCCTATACACCAATAACAGATAAACAGAGAGCCAAATCATGAGTGAACTCCCATTTACAATTGCTACAGATAGAATAAAATGCCTAGGAATACAACTTATAAGGGATGTGAAGGATCTCTTCAAGGAGAACTACAAACAACTGCTCAAGGAAATAAGAGAGGACACAAATGGGAAAACATTCCATGCTCATGGATAGGAAGAATCAATGTAATGAAAATGGCTTACGGCTCAAAGTAATTTATAGATTCAATACCATTCCCATCAAGCTACCATTGACTTTCTTCACAGAATTAGAAAAAACTACTTTAAATTTCACACGGAACAACAACAACAACAACAAAGTCCATATAGTCAAGACAATCCTAAACAAGAAGAACAAAGCTAGAGGCATCACACTACCTGACTTCAAACTATACTACAAGGCTACAATTACCAATATAGCATGGTACTGGTACCAAAACAGATATGTAGACCAACAGAACACAATAGAGGCCTCAGAAATAACACCACACATTTACATCCATCTGCTCTTTGACAAACCTGACAAAAAATAAGCAATGGGGAAAGGATTCCCTATTTAACAAATGGTGTTGGAAAAACTGGCTAGCCATATGCAGAAAACTGAAACTAGACCCCTTTCTTACACCTTATACAAAAATTAATTCAAGATGGATTAAAGATTTAAATGTAAGACTTAAAACCATAAAATTCCCTGGAAGAAAACCTAGGCAATACCATTCAGGACATAGGCATGGGCAAAGACTTCATGACTAAAACACCAAAAGCAATTGCAACAAAAGCCAAAATAGACAAATGGGATCTAATTAAACTAAAGAGGTCCTTTACAGCAAAAGAAGCTATAATTAGAGTGAACAGGCAACCTAGAGAATGGGAGAAAATTTTTGCAATCTATCCATCTGACAAAGGGCTAATATTCAGAATCTACAAGGAACTTAAACAAATTTACATGAAAAAAACAAACAACCCCATCAAAATGTGGGCGAAGGATATGAATAGCCACTTTTCAAAAGAAGACATTTATGTGGCCAACAAACATATGAAAAAAAAGTTAATCATCACTGGTCATTAGAGAAATGCAAATCAAATCGACAATGAGATACAATCTCACGCCAGTTACAATGGTGATCGTTTAAAAGTCAGGAAACAACAGATGTTGGAGAGGATGTGGAGAAATAGGAACACTTTTACATTGTTGGTGGGAGTGTAAATTAGTTCAACCATTGTGGAAGACAGTGTGACGATTCCACAAAGATCCAGGAATAAAATTACCATTTGACCCAGCAATCCCATTACTGGGTATATACTCAAAGGATTATAAATCATTCTATTATAAAGACACATGCACACTATTCACAATAGCAAAGACTTGGAACCAACCCAAATGTCCATCAATGATAGACTGGATAAAGAAAATGTGGCACATATACACCATGGAATACTATGCAGCCATAAAAAAGAATGAGTTCATGTCCTTTGCAGGGACATGGATGAAGCTGGAAACCATCATTCTCAGCGAACTAACACAGGAACAGAAAACCAAACACTGCATATTCTCACTCATAAGTGGGAATTGAACAATAAAATCATATGAGCACAGGGAGGGGAACATCATACACCAGGGACTGTCAGTGGGTGGGGGTCTAGGGGAGGGATAGCACTAGAAGAAATACCTAATGTAGATGATGGGTCGATGGGTACAGCAAACCACCATGCACATGTATACCTATGTAACAAACCTGCATGTTCTGCACATGTATCCCAAAACTTAAAGTATAATAAAAATAAATAAATAAATAAATAAAATTAACTTGAAATGGAGCAAAGGCTTAAATCTTCAGTGTAACTCTACAAGCATTAAAGAAATAAATGTGAAATAAAATTTTTGTGTGCTTGAGTAAGGAAGCTGGTGATGCAGGAAAGACAAAACTAATAAAAAGAATAAGTAATTGCAGAAGGGTTTTGAACATTCATTTCAGCAAAGATAATATCCCAGTGGCCAGTGGACAAATCATTGCTCAGCCTCAATCATAAAGAAAATGGAAAATAAATTTACAAAGAGAAACCACACAAGGTCACAAAATTAAAAAGACAGAAAATACCGATCAAGTTTGAGGATATAGAGCAAAGGGACCTGTTATAGAAGGGGGAGTGTAAATTGAGAGAATCACTTGGGAAATCATTGTGACATCACATTTACAGGATATTTTTTCTTTGTAGTGACCAAACGTAAAATCAACCAAAATATACATCAGCTATACAGATTAATATTAGCTTCTTATATAGTCATACAAGAAGATGCTATCAAATAATGAGATATGAATAAAGTATAATTATACAAAAAACACTGATGTGTCTCACAAACATAATATTGAATGAAATTATGAGTGCATATTTTATTATTCTATTTATTAAGTTCAAAAACAGATAATACTGAGGATAATACAGATAATGGTTATTGAGAGGTTTAAGAAAGGGGCTTCTGATGTTAAGTAATAGTATATATTTTTTAATTGAGTGGTGAGTACACGGATGTATTTAAATTGTGATAATTCTTTGAGTTACATAGTTTTGATTTACTTTTTTTAGGTGTACTTTTCTCTATAAGTCTTATATTTCTAATTAAAAATTTACAATTGATATGCACAAGGTAATTGTGACAATTTAAGCTCAATAATTAATACAGTGTGTGATTTATTTGCATTTCTAAAAATATGCTTATGCTTCTTATATTCTGGTTTTTTTTCTGTGTCACAGATGAAATGAATTCACACATACAATAGGGCTGGAAGTATTTTCTAAGATATAAATATAATTTTATCTATTTTTGTGAATTAGAAAAATGTTCTTAATAATGGTTTTTTTTTTTCTTAATTTCAACAAGACCACAATGAGTTGTTTGTCTGAATAAATAAATGTGTCAGAAAGCCAGGAGTAATTTGGAGAATTCACTGGAGACGTGGCACCCAGGAACATTGCACAATGGCTGAAAATTTCTCAATTTTATGATTGAGCAGAGCTTTGATAATACTACAATAGTGACTAGCAGCTGACTATCAAAGAAAGAAAAACCAAAATGAGATGAAAAATCTATTACTCAGTTTGAGTATTATCACAGGGAATTCTTTAAGCAGCCAGTGTACAGTGGTACACATTCTCAACTGAATTCTATTAAGATGGTCTTAGAAAAGTGTTCTTCAAGATGGTATTCTATTTTTAATTGGAATATATGAGAAACATAATATTTTCTTTGACCCTAGGCATTCATGATTGCTCATCTGTTCACAGCCATTCCCTTCTTCAATTTCAGTAAAGGAATTCTTCATCAGTGTAGTCCACAAGAATGAAATACGTATATAGTATCTGTCTTCCTCTGTTTATTGAAGAGAGCACATTTGCATCACCATTTTTCTCAAATATTTTTCAAATATTTTAACAAAGTAGAATTACATGTGCGCAATGTGCAGGTTAGTTACATATGTATACATGTGCCATGCTGGTGCACTGCACCCACTAACTCGTCATCTAGCATTAGGTATATCTCCCAATGCTATCCCTTCCCCCTCCCCCTACCCCACAACAGTCCCCAGAGTGTGATGATCCCCTTCCTGTGTCCATGTGTTCTCATTGTTCAATTCCCACCTATGAGTGAGAATATGTGGTGTTTGGTTTTTTGTTCTTGCGATAGTTTACTGAGAATGATGATTTCCAGTTTCATCCATGTCCCTACAAAGGACATGAACTCATCATTTTTTATGGCTGCATAGTATTCCATGGTGTATATGTGCCACATTTTCTTAATCCAGTCTATCATTGTTGGACATTTGGGTTGGTTCCAAGTATAATAAATAAATAAATAAATAAATAAATAAATAAATAAAATAAAATAAAACTTCAGTCTTGAATTAAAAAAAAAAAAAGAAAATTTCTAGGAAGAAAAAAGATTTCAAAGACACTCTTTGTCAGTCAATCCTACGTAAAAATTCTCCTCTTTCAATGTAATCCATTCCTTGCTTTTCTATTCTCAATGGCTGGAATAAATAAATTCATTTTTGTGCTTGTGGAAAAAAAAAGTAGAATTACATCTTATTTCAACTACATGAAAACAAAGCATGAAATTAATGAGAATTTTATTATTTATGAAGAGTAGCATCAAAGATACCAACTAGGTCTATAAGATCCAAAGTATTTAGACTTTTAAATTTCTCTCCTTTTATACTTTTGTGATTCTGTATGTCATATTTCTCTTTAGACTTCTCAAACCATAGCTCAACTCCAGTAATATGTGTACAGTAGTGATAATAGGTTAGTCAATATCATATTCACAAAATAATACTGCTAGGTATATCTTATTTTAATTGATTAGTTCATTTTCAATAGGTACACAGGTACATGAAAAAAATTAAATTGTAAAAAAGCATATAGAATAAAATAATTTTTGCTCTAACACCTGTTCCCATAACTACCATTTTTTCTCTGCAGAAGTAACCAATGTTACAAGTCATGCGTATATGCTTTCATGGGCATTTTGTAAAAACATGCAGACACATATAAAATTTTTTATACAATATACTACTGTATATATACATTTGTGTACTGCCTTTTTCATATAATGTTATTTAGTGATGGATGTTTTGCCCTATCTCCTTCTGTCAAATTCTTTAAGGAGGATACGTTAATTTTATCAACTGTGAACACTAAATTTTACAAGGACTTATGTACTTAAAAATTAACAGTCAATAAGTTTATTTTAACATTTTCTGATTAAAATATGTATTTTATTGTGATGACATTTTTAAATGATAGATTAATGCCAATCTCCAATAGGAACCAAGGTTCCTTGAGGAAATGGATGATTCTAGGCTGGGGCAAGACATACACAGGATAAGCCTGGAACATCTTGCAATGCCAGAAAATGAGGATGTGTTATGCAAAAGCAAATCAGAATAAAACAAAGAACAACAAAAGAACTACTTATGCAGTTAGATCCAAGATGGCACAGAAAGCAGCCTCTAATGTTCGAATAATTTAACCAAATAAAGTACTGTTAGATTATCACTCCAAGTTTAAAATAAATATTCATGAGTTTATGTTGATATGTACATTTCTTTTATGCAGAAACATTTCAAATAACTTATATAGATACTCCATCCTTAAGGGGAGCATGACTCCCAACTACTTAAGTATGAGCTGTGCATACTAATGTCCTTTCAAAGAGTGTAGTTTGTAAAGAAAAATAATTAACTTTACAGTGGCGAACCTCAACAACTGCTAAGATGATCAAGGTCAATACCAACAGCGGTAAATCACATTGATAATATGTGTCCTTGGGCTAATGTGATTAAAATGCACTTCACTACTATAATCTTCATCTTCAAAATCCATAACTCCAGTCTAACCATGTGAAAAACATCAGCAAATTTCAGTGGGCTATCATACAACATGACCAATCAAAAGTATCAAGTTCATCAGAAACAAGGAAATTTCTGAGAAACTGCCACAGTCAAGAGGAAGTTAAGGAGATATAATGACTATACATAATATAGTGGGATTCTGGATAAGAACAAAGACATTAGGTAAAATCAAAGGAAATCTGAATTAAATAAGGACTTTAGTTAACAACAGCTCATGTTGGCTCATTAATCTCAATAAATGCACTATATTAACAAAGTATGTTAAAAAGAGAAAAAATGGGTGAGAGATGTATGGAGACTCTCTGTACTATATTTTCTATATTTTTAATTTTATAAATATAACACTGCTCTGAAAATCGAAAAGTCTATTAACAACACTCATGAGGAGTGGCAGCCTTCTTGGTTAGCCTGGCTCACAATCTGTCTCACAAATGCTTTGGCTGGGTGCCCTATGGAGGATGTGTTAAAGTTCCTGAGATAACACAACTAGAATGTGTTGTTCCTCCAGGTACCTGTCCCTTATCCTCCTATCTTGATCATCTAATTAAAGCAAAACTTTGGGTTCTTAAAAGTTTTCTTCTCAGCTTTACAAAACAGAAGGAGGATGTGTGGTAAAGGTGATGAAGACTTGCCTTGAGAAGCCCAGCATTTTACTTCTATTTTTCTTTTCTTTTCTTTTTTTTTTTTTTTTTTTTTTTGAGATGGAATCTTGCTCTGTTGCCCAGGCTGGAGTACAGTGGCATGATCTCGGCTCACTGCAACCTCTGCCTCCTGGATTCAAGTGATTCTCCTGCTTCAGCCTCCCGAGTAGCTAGGATTACAGGCTCCTGCCACCACGTCCAGCTAATTTCTTGTATTTTTAGTAGAGACCGAGTTTCACCATGTTGGTCAGGCTTGTCTCGAACTCCTGACCTCAGGTGATCCACCCGCCTCGGCCTCCCAAAGTGTTGGGATTACAGACATAAACCATGGCGCCCAGCCTACTTCTATTTTTCAAAACGTGATCTTTCTGCTGTCCCTGAAACTCTAATATAATGATAAAAATCATAAACAAGGGCAAAGAACCTCAATAGCAAAGAGAACAGTAAGAAAAGCCATACCAACAAATTTGAAAGACAGCAGAATTAGCGATAGCTTATTTAGCATATCCGCAAAAAGCTAACATTTATGGATAAACGGAGAAGCCCAAAGCCAAAGATGCTTGCAGGACAAAATCATAGAAAACTAGAAATAGTAACACTTCTGAGACAGATTATGCAGATAGAGGTGGGAATTAGTAAACAAGACAGAACACTAAATATCATGCTATGGAGCTATGTGATTGTCCCTTTACCCATAAAGGAACAGCAACAAAACTTTTGGCTTATTCTCAGAAAATACAAATCTATGGGCATGGGGACACCAGTCACACCAGAGGGCAGGAGTTCTACACTAAAACAGGCAGATTAAATGAACATCTTCTGTTTGAGATCTGAATCAAGCATTCCCTCTTTTTCTCCCACTTAGCTCTAAAACACTTGTGCCAATCATGCAACCATCTGACAGGAGGGCAGAGAAAAACAGAGAACTCAGAGTCTCCTCAGCAACCAGGCAGTCAGTTCACCCAAGAGTGAGGGCCACAATTGAGCCAGGCCTGCTCATGCACAGAATGCTCAAGTCTGCTTCTCAGGGCCTTGGAAGTGAATAGCTGCAGATTAGGGGGCATTCGAGGGCAGTCTGTAACACCAAAGACAGATTGAAATAAATAAACAGAATGCAGGAATTCAGAGGTGACAGAGAAGATACAGGAAGCTGAACAAAGTTTCAAATACCTGTAACTGAAATCCTCAACAAGTTACAGAAAAACAGATTATCTTATCTTATACTTGGAATAAAAACATGAGATGTTAGAAAGGAGCATTCAAAGAACAAGGAAGAGTTTTTATATGTTAAAAAATATGATGATAGAAGGATGAAGAGAAACTGTCAGTGATAAATGTAAAATATAATTATAGAATGTTCATAAAATGTAGAACAAATCTATCGAGAAATTAAAAATAGGGGAGTGGATGAAAAACATAAAAAATGCAGAAACTCATTCCAGATTTCAGTCAAGTATTTTAAGTAAAGTTTTCCTGGAAAAGGAGAATAGGACAGAAGAGAGTAATATGTTCTTACAGAAATGACTCAAGAAATTTCCAAGAAATAAGTTGTACTCCGATTTAAAAATCCCAAATTCCCAAGAAAATAAATAAAAACAATAAAAGCAACACTCAGTGTCATTGTAAATCACTGGAGCACTGAGAGCCAAGACAAGATTGTAAACACCTCCAAAAATGTTTTTAAGCATATGAAGAACCAAGTATTATAAGAATATCAAATATCTTACCATAAACATTAGATACTAGAAAACGAGAAGAAAAATTACAGAGAAAGAATTCCAAGCTATAACTACCCTAATGAAGCATAAAAATGGAAGAAAAAAAAGCCGAACAGTGTCAGACTTGTAAGTTCCTCAAAAATTTACTTCACTTGTACTTTACTTGTACTTTTACTGAGAAATGACTGATTAACATTTAATTAGAAAAAAGGTGGAAATTAAGAAAGCGTAATACATGGGATTCAAGTCACAATGTCACATACAGAAGAGGAATAATTGTCACTCCCAGCATGATGGTGAAAAGAGAGCCCCAGATGAAAAGCTGTGTATATTAGATACTATTGATTCTACAGGGAAACAGGATAGAGTGTTCAAGGAGGAATAGTTCCAAGAATGAATACAGATATAATTGGTAGATTATGAGTGTGAGTAAACTTTCTCCTCTGGGGAAAAGTTTGGAGATGCTTTAATAACAGACAAATGTATATGGAGACATAAACAAAAATGGAGTCTACCATTTATACAGTAGTAAAAACAAAACAAGTTATTTTAGACAAATGATAGTACTTATAACACACTACATCGTTGTGAATATAATTTAATAGTAATAATAACAATTTATTAATTTATTCAAAATTATGACATGACTTTATTGGGAAAATGAGGTAAGAGAAAATGTATATGTGTAAGTAGATCAGGAAGAGTACAGGAAAGGTTAAATAATTGTTATTCTGAGTCAGAAGGCATTAAAAATGGTTAAGCTAAACAATGAGTAAAATAGAAACAATATTTTAAAATATGGAAGAAGAGAGAAGAATAAATAGTAAAATATTGATAGGAGCTTCCCATCAAAAACAAAAATATAAAATGTAGAAATAGGCTGAGGACTTGAATACACGCTTTTCAAAGATGACATACAAATGCTCAACAGGTATATAAAAAATGCTCAGCATTACAAAGTTCAACTTTGTTCAGTTCTACCGATTTTAGTTATTTCTTTTCTTCTGCTAGTTCCTCTGGGTGCAATGTTAAATCGTTAATTTTAGATCTATCCATTTTCTTGATATAGACTTGTGGCACTACAAACTTTCCTCTTAACAGTGCTTTACCTGCATCCCAGAGATTTTTTAGTATTTTTAGTATATTGTTGCTGTTTTATGTCTTTCAAAAGTTTTTTTTAAAATTTCTGCCTGAATTTTGTTTTTTACCCAAAATTCATTCAGGAGGAAGTTGTTTAGTTTCCACAAAATTATGTGAGCTTTGAGAGATGTTCTTGGTAAAAATGTAAAGTAGTGCAGTTATTATGGAAAACTGAAGGGAGGTTACTTAAGAAATGAGAAATGGAACTACTACGTGATCCAAGAATCCTAATTCTGAGTATATATCCAAAGGAAATAAAATCAGTATATCAGAGACATATGCGCTCCCCCATCTTCATTGCAGCATTATTCACAATAGCCAAGATATGAAATCAACCTAAGTGTCCACCAATATATGGATAAAGAAAATGTAGTGTACTTATCCGTATAGGTATATATATACACACACACACACACACACACACACACACAATGGAATACTATGCAGCTTTACAAAAGGAAGTTCTGTCACTTGTGACAACATGAATTAACTTGAAGGACATCACATGAAGTGAAATATGCCAGGCACAGAAAAACAAATACCGTATGATTTCACTCACATGTGGAATCTAAAACAATAAAATTCACAGAAGCAGAGGATAGAATGGTGGTTACCAGAAGCTGGAGGGTAGGGGGAATGGGGAGATGTTGGTCAAAGGGGACAAAGTTTCAGTTAGACAGGAGGAATACGTTTTTTGAGATCTATAATGCAGCTTGGTGACTATAGTTAATAAAAATGTATTGTTTATTTCAAAATTGCCAAAATAGTACCTTTTAAGTGTTCTCACCACAAAAAATTGTAAGTATTTGAGGTAATGGATATTTTAGTTAGCTTGATTTAATCATTCTACATTGTATACCTACACCATAATATTACATTTTATCCCTTAAATATATACAATTCTAAAATGTCAATTAATAATAAAAATGAATATAAATTACAAAAAAGGGCTAGAATTTTTCCATAGGCAAATGATAAACTAGCACCAATGCTGGAACACTGACCTTTCTCACTTTTTTTTCTAAAGAAGAAGAAATACTTGCACTTTTGAGTCATCAGTGACATCAGTGCTGCATTTTCCTGGTTATGATCTTTTAACTCCAAAAGATTTCCTTGAAACACTGTAGATATCAATGGAGATATAACTAGGGTTAAAATATGAATATTATATGTTAAATACCCTAAGATTAGATTAGAAGAAAATAAACATGGACTATACTTAAGACAGCAAATTGAATGAATATAGGTTAATCTAAAAAATATAAGGTTAGAACCCAGCATACAGATGTGGAAGTTGTGTGTCTATGTGGTCCCAACAGCAGCCTACCTGACCTGGAAGAGAGGTCATAGCATGGAGCTGCCGCCACCACCACTGTGAGGTCAGACCGCTGGCTGCAGACATGGACTATTGCCAGCAGAAAGACTGACACTGCTACACGGAGACATTAACTGGAACCATCTGTGGCTTCAGGCCAGAAGCCCCTGACTGAAGAGTTTAGATCCCTTTACTCCTGCTTCCACTGCAACCCAAAGTCAAAGGGTTAAGCTGTGCAGACCAGTTCTAGGCCAAGTAGAACACCTGGTCTCTATTCTTAGATAAGGGAGGAAGAAGGAGAGGAGAAGGAGCTAGCAAACTAGGAAAAGAAAAAAAAAAAAAAAAAGGAAACTGCAGGAGCTACTGGAACTAAAAAAGGAGAGAATAAGCAAATAATGACTATAGACACAGGATTGAAATTTCTCCATTTCTCAGAAATAAAAATGTCTTACAAAATGTGTTCTGTTCATGCGCCAAGAAAATCTCTTTTCTTATCCTGTTCTGAGCACTGTAATACACAAAATACAGGGTACTGTATGTAACTGTACATATAATAACATACTATATGCATAAAATAATTTATACTGTAAAGTAACGTACAAAATAATTTTAATAGTGATTGTTTCCAGACAAATACACTGGAAAGGATGGGAGATGTATGCATGTAGATTCCATGTGGAACTATGAATCAAAGTAACTATCACTTTTGAGTTATTTCTTCAGTTCATCCTGAGTTTTGTCACTTCGAAATAATGTGTTGGATATTTTCATCATTACCCAGGAGTATTTCTTTTGAGTGAGCTGATTTATTCTGATTCATTTTCGTTTTAGTGCATTTCCAATCCTCTTGGGAAATAAAAAACTAACAAAAATATTTCTTAAAAGTTTCTAAAGTGGGCACATTCTGGCCAGAAGAGGCCAGATAATCTGAGATTTTTTTTTATTTAAAACCTTTCAACAATGTCATTTCTGATAAAATATTTTATTCCCATTTATATATTAGTTCTACATTGCCTACATTTGAAACGTATAGATTTGGAACTTGTCATGTTCTTCATAAATAAAAGACAGGGTATGTTCAGGTTTTTCTAAAGCCCCTGGTTTGGAAATTTGGCTAACATCGGTTGATTCAACCAGTTCAAATATAAGGCTCTTACTCTTGAGAGGTATGTAACTACAAGTCACCAAAGTAAAGCCTCAGAGAAATTGGTGCCATTTAGGTTGTAAATTAAAATGTTAAAAAAAAATTGCACTTGGAAAAAAATTTTTAAAAAATCAAATGTATAACTGATCACAAAATAGTATGTGACAAAAGATCTCATACAGCATAATTATATAAGATTAAAACAATAAAATATTTAGGATATATGGGGTATGTATGATAAATTACTCTTGATAGAGGAAGAGAGAGGGTATGTAAAGCATATAGGCAAAGCCCAAGATATGAATAGTTTTTCTTGTCATTTTATACAGATAAAATATTTAATTTATTTCTTTTATAACTTAAACATCAGTTTTGAATATAGCTTGATATAGGTGACATGCTGCATAGTAAAAACAACGGCATTTGGAATACCTCAAGTAAGAAATCAACAACTTTTTGAATTTTCACATGGTAGCATGCTTTTTTCCTTTGGTAAAGACAGAGGCCAAGATGGACATCAGTCACTAGACAGCTAGGAGAATGGGCAGAATAACAAGTAATATTTCTAAGAAAAAAAACGTGCAGCCTGAAATTTAACTTAAAAGATCAAAAATGCACATTATCTCTAAATTGGCTCTTGGCCACCTTGTTCTGGTATTGCAAAACCTCCAAATCATTTCATTTAAAGTCCTTATTGCATTTGCAACGAAAATTGCCAAGTGGGACCTAATTAAACTAAAGTGTTTCTGCACAGAAAAATAAATTATCAACAGAGTAAACAGACAACTTAACGAATGGGAGAAAACTATGCATTCCCAAACTATTCACAAGCTGTGCATCCAACAGAAGTCTAATATCTAGAATCTATAAGGAACTTAAACGGATCAACAGAATCTATAAGGCACCTAAACAGATCAGTTAGCCAAAAACTCATTGATCTAATTTAATAACCCTGTTAAAAAGTAGTCAAAAGACATGAACAGATGCTTTTCAAAAGAAGACGTACATCAACAAATACATGAAAAAATGCTCTTCATCACTAATCATTAGAGAAATTCTAATCAAAACCACAATGAGATATCATCTTCCCCATATCAGAATGGCTATTACTAAAAGGTCAAAAAACAACAGTTATTGGTGAGGCTGTGGAGAAAAGCGAATGCTTTATACATTGCTGGTAGGAATGTAAATTAGTTCTGCCACCGTAGAAAGAAGTTTGGACATTTATCAAAGAACTAAAAAAACAGAACTAGTATTCAACCCAGCAATCTCATTACTAAGTATATACCAAAAGGAAAATACATTATACCAAAAAGACACATGCACTCATATGTTCATTGCAGTGCTATTCACAATAGCAAAGATATGGAATAAATTTAGGTGCCCATCAATGATATATTGGATAACGAAAATGTGATACTTATACACCATACAATACTACACAGTTATTAAAAAGAAGGAGAAAATGTTCTCTGCAACAACATGGGTACAGCTGGAGGCCATTATCCTAATTAAAATAATTCAGAAACAGAAATCTGCAGGTTCTGCAGTTCCTCATTTATAAGTGGGAGCTAAACATTGGGTATTCACAAACATAGAGATGGCAACGATAGACACTGGGGACTACAAGGATGAGTTGAGAAGGGAGACAAGGGTTGAAAAATTAACTATTGGGTATGATCCTCAGTACCTGGGTGATGGGATTATTCATACATTCATACCCCAAACTTCAGCATCATGCAATATACCGAGGTAACAAACTTGCACGTGTACCCCCTCAAGCTGATATAAAAGTTGAAAAAAAAAAGCAAAATGCATTACAGGCCTTGTCGTACCAATGAGTTGCTTGAATAAGGCAGAAGCATATTTTGTATTTTTATGTCATATTTGTAGTGCTTATCAGGATGATCAGGATGTATATTAATAAATTCTAGATAAATGTAAAACACATACACATAAAAGTGTGTGTGTGTGTCTAAAAAAACAGAAACAGAAAACCAACCACCACATGTTCTCACTTATAAATGGAAGCTAAACATTGAGTATATATGGACACAAAGAAGAGAACAACAGACACCACAGACACCAGAGCTACTTGAGGGTGGAGGGAGGTAGGAGGATAGGGATTGAAAAACTACGAATGGCGTATTTTGTTTATTACCTGGGTGGTGAAATAATCTGTTAACCAAACCTCAGTAACATGCAATTTACCTACACATGAACCCCTGAAAGTAAACTAAAATAAAAATAAATAGATATCTGGGATAATGAATGTGTGTGTGTGTATGTGTGTGTGTGTGTGCATGTGTGTGCGTGTGTGTGCGTGTCTATATATACAAACAAATAGAGGGGAAGGGGGAAGGAGGGAGGGAGGGGAAAAGAAAGGATGAGAGAATTATAAAGCAAATGAGTAAGTTTATAATTATGTCAAAATACAGAAGTTATCCCATAAGTTATATTAATAAACTTATCCCATAAGTTATATTAATAAATACTTTGAATAATGCCACGATTACAAGTGGAGATAATTTCAAATGGCTCAGATTATTGTTGCAGAAGTCATTGATATCTAAACAAATAACTCTGTAAAAGTTGTGATTAGAAGCATGAAAAAATGTCAAGTGGGAATATATAACAGCAATGGATTAATTCTGCCTTTGACATGGTATGTCATATAACATTTCAGATAGTCTGTATATAAGTAAATGTTAGAGGTTCAGTTACAGTTTCTCAGAGTTTATTAAATATATTTCAGGCAGATATTAGAATAGGAAAAAGGCATATAATGCCCTAGAAATGTTCAGATTAATTAATATATAACACATACTACCAAATACTTAAAGATTAAGTCGAAATAGAAATCTGATTCTCTAATAACCTCTTCAAATGCTTCCAGTATGACAAACCATTATCTCTTATAATTATTGTTCTTGGGGCCCCAATGTAATTTAACAGAATTCAACAATTATTTGTCCAGCAGCATCTTAGAAAACACCAATGACGGCATGACTTTTAGGTGTCAGAAAATATCCAGACTTAGGGAAAGAAATTAAAATATTTTAAATTCCACTATTTATTACTTATTCCTCATTGCTCTCATTTTAATCCTTACAGTTCCTTATAAATTTACAAAAGGACAAACTTCATTAATATAAAAACCAGAGTTCTGGACTCATTCAATAATTCACAAACAAGTGCAGAACTACTTACATTTTACATATCAATGAAGACTTTTTCTCTCAGAGAAAGTAAAGATATCAGGAATGCTTTTGCAATTAGCTGGCCATGAAAGACAGACAATAGCATCTTGGCTGGCTCAGTGTTCTTGCCTGTAACCCCAGCACTTTGGGAGGCTTAGGCAGGTGGATCACTTGAGGTCAGGAGTTTAAGACCAGCCTGGTTGACATGGTGAAACCCATCTCTACCAAAAAGCATAAAAAATTAGCCAAGTGTGGTGGTGTGCACCTGTAATCCCAGCTACTTGGGAGCTGGAGCAGAAGAATCTCTTGAATCTGGGAGGTGGAGGTTGCAGTGAGCCGAGATCCTGCCACTACACTCTGGCCTGGGGGACAGAGCGAGACACCATCTCAAAACACAAAAACAAAAAACAAAAACAAAACAACCAGCATCAACCCCTGTGATTGCCCAAAGCTATTTGGCCTTAAGAATATAATCATGGAGAACGGGGTGGGCAGGTGATTTTTCTCATGATTAAAATTCTTTTTGAACACTACATCTCTCTTACAGACCCCTCTCATCTGTAATGTGTTCAACAACATATGACCATTAAAAACTGACTTCACTGGCTGACAGAAGTTTACAATGTAAACTTTAAAACAAAAGTTATCATGGTGTTTCACAAGAAATGTACAAGAACTGTAGTAAATTCTTATCTACTTTACATTACTATTTATAAAAATAATTTCAAAATATCCTACTCAAATATTTAGTTCATAAAAACGAAAATCAACACAAATAATAACAAAAATCTATAATAATCATTTGTACTTGTTAGTCTTAGAATTAAAATAATGGATACAAATTACTTGGATTTAGTACATGCTTTTCCTATTATTCTTTTTTAAAAATCCTCATTTTGGTTGGGAACTATTCTCCATATCAAGGAAGGTAATATAGATATGGAAAACAAATTCTGTGACAGTTAATTATCCACATAATGTTAGGAGATATGGGAGTAAAAACATCTATTGTATCATTAAACACAGAAATGAAATACCTTAGTGATATTCAAGAAACTGAGTCCTAAAGATGGGCTATTTTAACATTTTTCTTATTAATTACCTTACATCCTGCTTGTCGAAACAAATAATGTTACTGGCCTCTGCTCATGAACATAAAATAAAGTATTATCACCCTATCCTCTCACTCGGTAGTAGCTTAGCTCCTCATTCATACAAGACCTGATTCAAAATTGCTGTTATTATTTTAAAACACTCTGAGGATATTTTGCAACCTATTTCACAGCTTTTTAACTCTTTACTCTTTCTGCTTTCTTGCACTTTCCTAATATGGGAAGTTTCTTTTCCTTTCATCTAAACTAGCTCTCTTAAGCTTGTTCAAACATGGCTCTTTTCCAGTACTTTATTGTTGCAGAGATTTTTCCATTTCAGATCATGTTAGACTTTTATTCGTTCTTATATACATTTTTAATTTTTGATTTATTTTGTAATATTAATATAAAAATTAGTCTTCAAAATAGTTATATATATATTAACTCTTTGAACTATTTTATTGAAATGCACTTTGTAGAATAAGAGACATCCACATTCGGGAAGTGAGAGTGACTAGGACAACCATATATTTATTGAGCAAAGCCTCAGGATGCCTATGGTTTATCAGGAACTGTGGCTCAAGGGAAGATGGTCCTGCTTTTTGTCTATAATTTGCTGAAGAGACATATTATTAATAATAATGGCACAATAGTTACAAATAGCTCTTTGTACCAAGTTGAAAGGGATCATAGAAGAAGGTGAGTTTTTGTCTGCCTGAGTGCAAAGGGAACGCTTCACATAAAATTAAAAAGATATCGGGGAGAAATTTTATAATAATTTAGTTCACTTTCTTGAAAAACATAAGCATTGTATTCCTCAGACTCACTGAGGAATACAGTGATTAAATATGCTGATAATATTTACCCAGTTTATTAGTGATAGTTCAGAAGTATGACTTGGATCACAAATCAGTCTTAATACTTCAAAAGTTGATAGACACAGGGCAGGAAAAGGGATAATTAAAATATACAAACTTACATTTATTCTTTAAGTGGAGATACTGGATGAGCTGGAGAGCAAGCAGAATCTAGGAATCTAGATTATTATGGGAAATGTTAGCTCGGATTTTTTTTCATTTACTTTTTTATTTGGGAAAGTTATCCCAAACAACTATTTCTCCATAGGCTAAATACATGGTTAACAGTTTGAGCACTGAAAAAGATTTTCAAGCTATACTGTGATTCAACACCTTCCGATTCCCTGAGGCTTTACCAAGGACAGGTACTAATAAATGCATATTGATAAAATTAATAAAATAGAAATTAATGCTTTGTGTCATAGCTTTTATTAAATATCATTTAAGAAAATGCTTTTTTATGTATTTACTTTCATAATTTTACCTTTTTCTTTTTCTTTTCTTTTTTTTTTTTTTTTGAGATGGAGTCTCGCTCTGTCGCCCAGGCTGGAGTGTAGTGGCAGGATCTTGGCTCACTACAACTTCTGCCTCCCAGGTTCACACCATTCTCCTGCCTCAGCTTCCCGAGTAGCTGGGACTACAGGCGCCCACCACCACGCCCGGCTAATTTTTCGTATTTTTAGTACAGACGGGGTTTCACCGTGTTAGCCAGGATAGTCTCAATCTCCTGACCTCATGATCTGCCCGCCTCGGCCTCCTATTATTTTTTTAAGGAGAATTTGTAAGAAATTCTTGGGTATATTTTGTCCCATACACACTTCTATAACTGTAGCATAAAAGACTCCAACTAAGACCAACGTTACAAGGAATTTGATGATCCTTTGCACAAATGTAGTACATTTTCTTATTAGTAAAATTATACCATTTTCACATGTATTGTTTGGACAGTACATAGGCTGTTAGACAACTATTAAGTAGTTTTCTGAAATTATTGATGAGGAATAAATTATCATATTCTATTAGAAGCCCTACATTCAACAAATCAAAGACTATCTGTGGCCCTCAGATTGAGCTGAGCCTCTTAAAGTTAATCAAATGTCTATAAATCTTTCCTCATAACAAAAGAGCTGATTGATTCTGTTTCACTTTGAGAAATGACTAAGAGTCCACAAATCCATCACTCAGCACCAATATATAGTTTAGTTGTGAAAGGGCTTCTTTCTTTTTTTTCCTGCTCATAAAGAAAAAGGGGGAAAATCCCATTTGGCTGGTCAAGGATTTTCCATTTCAAAAGCAATTTGTCCTTTCAGGGCTATCAGCAATATGGCTTTTTAAATACTCACCTTTAACTTTGACTCAGCAGTCTTGTTTTATAGGCTGTTCACACAAATTCTACCTAGGGGGACAAAGTATTTCTAAATTTCTGTGGGGAAGTAGTTTATCTTACTTATCTCTAAGTTATCAACTGAGTTGTTGAGTACTAGTTTGAATTATTTTTTAATATCCCTGATAGTAACTATATGGAGTTTTTAATTTATGTTTTTATATTCTTCTAATTACATATAAACTTTTTTAAATGGTGGAATTTATGCTGCAGTTTACAAACTGACTCCATTTTTGTAAATTCTGAATGCTATTTTCTACCTGTTTTTTATAAGTAACACAGATCTCAGATATTAAATTCTGAATCTTTTTACAGAATGTTAAAATTCATGAAGCATTCTTTAAAATGTATACCCTCTTAAAATAGTTGTATATATCAGCATTGTGTTGATGGACTTACTGCTTTTCCTTAACCATCTAGAAAGCAATAGAGAAACAACAATTATTTCTCCGATATTTTCTTTTCTGTTTGGATATATTCCCATTTCTTGTCAATCTAATTCATTTTGACATCTTAAAATATTTTATTTATTTTAATAAATGTCTTAGTCAGTTTGGGCTACTATAACTAATTAATACAGACTGGGTGGCTTAAACAATAAACATTTATTTCCCACAGTTTTGGAGCAGGGGAAGTTCAAGATCAAGGTGCTGGCAGATCCTGTCTCTAGTGAGGGCCCAATTCCTGACTCGTAGATAGGCACTTTTTCCATATGTCCTCCCATGGTTGAGAGAGATAGAGATCAAATCTCTTGTATCTCTTCTCATAAGGGCATTAATCCCATCATGAGGGCTCCACTCCCATGACCTAATTATGCCCCCAAAGCCCTATCTTCAAATATTATCATATTGGGGATGATAGTTTTTGTTTATTTTTAAATAGACTTGATTTTTTATAACATTTTAAGCTTATAGCAAAATTGAGTAGAAGGTATGGCGATTTCCCACGTGTCTCCTCCCTGACACATGCATCACCTCCTTCATTATCAATATCCACAAAAGAGAGGTACATTTGTTACAACTGATGAACCTATACCGCTACTACATAATCACCCAAAGCCGGTCATTTTCATTACGGTCACTATTAATATTGTACATTCTATGGGTTTGGACAAACATATAATGATATGTATCCACCATTATAGTATCATACAGGGTATTTTCACCAACCTAAAAATCTGTGCTCTACCTCTTGACTCAACCCTCCCCCAAGCCCCTGGCAACCACTGCTGTTTTTACTATCTCCATAGCTTTGTTTATACAGAATGACATATATTTGGAATCATACAGTATGCAGCCTTTTCACACTGACTTTCTTCACTTCACAGTATGTATTTGGTTGCTCCATGTCTTTTTATGGCTCGATAGCCCTTTTTTAACATTAACATTCCATTGTTTGTATGTACCACATTTTATTTATCAATCCACCTACTAAAGGACATATTGTCTATGCAAGTTTTGGCAATTATGAATAAAGGTGTTATCATAAACATCCAGGTGCAGGATTTTGTGTGGACATACTCTCAACTCCCTTGGATAAATACCAAAGGGCACAATTGCTGGATCATATGTTATGAGTATGTTTAGTTGTGTAACAAGATTAGGGTTTTATATATGTATTTTGTGGTGAACACAAACATTCAGTCCATAGTACCTGTTAAATTTTTTCTTCACCCTATATTTGTGTGTGCAGTTATTCATTTTTATTTGTCAATTAAAGTGCTGTTTTTGAATATTATATCACTTCTGTTGGGTGCTATTCAGCATTTTTTATTCCTTCTGTTAGACTATAGGTAGTATTCCTTGGAGGCATGTAAAATAACAAAAGTTCTTGGTTTACATCAATAATTGACAAGGAATCCCTTGTTTTGCAAAGCACTTTTGCTTAGAGACAGATAAAATGGATTTATTGAATCTTTATGTTGAGTCTGTGGGGATTTTAAATAAAATATGAATTCATTGTAAAGCATCAGGAAAAATAGAATTGCATTTCCAATGTATTTCTAATACAACAAAGAATATATGTCAAATAATATGAAATTGACATCTCTACATACGGAAATGTAAAGTTTAAATTTTTTTGAAAATTCAGCATGGAGATTATAAATACAAAAATAGATACAAGCAGTGTGATACTAATGGGAGATTTTAAAATAACTTGAATCAGATTTCTTGTATAAAAATTATACAAATATGAATTCATAAATACATAATGTTCGTCTAAATTATGCCTGAGGCAAATCTAACATTATTCAAAAATTCAACTGTTTAGAGTTTACATAACCCTATAATTTAAAGGTATATTGTTTCAGCTTCTTACAATTACCAAGTAGGATTAGATGTAAACTCAGTGTGTGTGTGTGTGTGTGTGTGTGTGTGTGTGTGTGTGTGTGTGTGTAGGTTTGCGTGTTACTCTAAAATCAGAAGATATGGGTTTAGATTGCTGATTAATTGTATAATCAAAGTTTACTGGACACTTCTACAGATAATCAAAAGAAACTTTATGTTCATTATGTCCAAAACAGGGCTATTCTTATTACACATCAACAAGTCCTTGGATATTCGATCTTGGAGCCATAAATAATTATCAATCCATTCATATATTCAAGCCGAAAACTTGCAAGTAGTCAAAACACCTTCTTGTTATTTATTCTTACTTTTTACCCATTCCCTTTATTTATTCAGCAAGTCATCATGCTTTGTCACCTATCAATAGTCTCCCCTCGAAATGCAGAAATCTTAACAATACAATTCTGATTAAAAGATACATCTGTTTTTTTCTGCATCCTATGAAGTTATCAAACCAGAAAATTCCATCATGTAACTTTCTTAATCTCTTCAGAGGAAACTACTATGGTCAGAGACACCTATCAATCCATCACTATCCTTTGCTTGCTCTAGAAATTTGTATAAATAGAATCACACAATACATGCTTCAGTGTGTGGCTTTTCTGGCTCAGGAACATATCTGCAAAACTTGCTAATATCTTATGTATCAGTTTTTTAAATGAGATTTGTGTACCATTTTGTGAATACTACAGTTTACCCATTTATTCTCCTATAGAAGGAACTTTTGGTTGTTTACTGTGTTGGCATATATGAATAAAGTGATAATTTTTGTATCTCTTGGATAAATATATACACGTTGCATTGCTAGGTCAAAGTATACAAATGTATTCCAGTTCATAAAGAACTGACAAAATGTTTTCCAAAGCATTTGTATAACTTTACATTACCACTAGAAAAATATGTGAGTTCTGCTTGCTCTATATATTCCCTAATATTTGGTGTTATGACTTGTTTTAATTTTTACAATTCTAAAGAGTATACAGTACTAAAATATTATGATTTAAATTTGCATTTCCTTAACGACTATTTAATTTTTGTTGGTCATTCATTTAAATTTGTTAAGTGTCTATTCAAGTCTTTACTGACAACTTAAAAGAGGTCATTATATATTCTGGTATATTGGTATATATATCACAAATATATGATTCCCACTTACTGTGTATTCTTGCCATCTCTGGCATGCCTCAATTTTCTTAAGTGTGCATTTTTTAAAATTAAGTTTAATTTTTAAAAATTGACATATAATAATTGTACATATTTACGGGGTGCATAGTGATGTTTTGATATATGAAATGTAGTGACCAGGCCAGAGTAATTAGCATATCCATAATCTCAGATTTTATCTTTCTTTGTGTTGGGAACAATCAATATCCTTCTTCTAGATATTTGAAACTAATATTGTTGTTAACTATAGCTTTTTACAGTGCTGTAGAACACTAGAATTTCTATCTAGCTATAATTTTGTGTCCTTTCACAAATCTCTCTCCCTTTCTTAGTCTTCCAAAGGCATTGTCAAATGTAGTATCTTCAAATAAATGAAATAAAGGAATTGCATTATATTTTACTTTCCCTCTTTTTATATTATTTAATTCATTGTTGTAACTAAAATTTCTATGCTCTGTCTAGGTTTTTAAGGTAAAAACTCAGAAAATTCATATTAAGCTTTTATTTAAGGATACAAATTCTTTTCAAAGAACTGTTTCAGTTTTATCTCACAGATTTTAATGTTTTATTTCCCTAAAAATTTATATTAAACTACTTTTTAGTTTCCCTTTGGATTTTTTCTTCAATGAAATATTTAGAAGTGCATGTATGAAAATTATTTTTCAAATATTTCAAACCTACACCGCATGTATCATTTTCCAAATATTTAGAGTTTTCCAGAGTTGCTTTTGATTTCTAATGGGTTTGATATAGTGAAGGTGCATAACTTGTATCATATTCAATATTTAAAGGTATTAGACATTAGGACCACAATATATTCAGCTTGGCGCCTTGAAAACAAAAGCGCCTACCCTTCTGTTTTTGCATTTAGATTTCTATAGATGGAATTCAATTAGATCAAGCTGGTTAATGGTTCAAGTTTTCTGTGTTCTTTCTGATTTTCTGTCTACATATTATAACAATTGTTTGGATAGAGATATTGAAGTTTCTAGTTATGATTGCAGATTTTTCAGTTTTTTCTTACAGTTTAATTTGTTTAATGTATTTTGAAGTTATGTTATTAGTTGTGTAAATATTTGGAATTGTTATGGTTTATTGATAATTTTATCTCTTTAGCACTATAAAATGATCCTCTTTATCCTTGTAAATATTCTTTGATCTGAAATCTACTTTGCCTCTTATTAATAACATTCCACCTTTACATCTAGGATCATTTTTTTCCTTTCCAAAAAATTTGATTTATTTTATTTCTTGTGGTGTAAGCATACTTATGATACATGATTTTTTTTTAGCTCTTCTTGAGTCTGAAAATGTCATTTCATTTTCTGTTCAAAAGATATATTTTGGTGGTATAAAATTTTAGTTTAAGATTTTTTCTTTTCAGGACTTAAAATATGTTAACTTCAGTATCCTCTCATTTTCATTGTTTCCAATTGTTTCCATGGGAAGTCTATTGTAATTCTCATCTGCTTTTCTCTGTAAATAATGTGTCTTAAATGTAATTTTTTTTTTGTTAGGATTTTCTCTTTATAATGGGTTTTAAGCAATTTAATTATGATGACCTTAGCATTGTTATTGTTGGTTTTGATTGGGTTCATTGAGCTTCCTGAATCTATGAATTCAAGTTTCATCAAATACTTAATATTTTTTGCCATCATTTCTTTAAATGTGATATTTTCCCCTCTCTCATCCCCTGTCAGGATTCTAATTACATGAATACCTTCAGCTGCTTGAAGTTGTTTCACAGGTCACTGGTGCTCTGTTTAGTCTTTTTTGTTTCTTCTGTCTCTGTTTCATTTTGGTAGTTTCTATCTCTGTGTCAAATTCACTGATATTTTATCTTCCGTGTATGTATTATCTTCTGTTAACCCCATTCAGGGTATATTTCATCTTAGCCATTGTAATTTTTACTCGTATATTTTAAATTGAATAATTATCTATGCCTAACATATATCTAATTAATAGGATTACTATTTCCTCTGTGTTCTAAAACATATTAATTTAATTATAAGAACTGTTTTAATGTCCTTGTATATGAATTTTATCATGTGTCATTTCTTTGTCTGTTTATATTAATTTTTCTCCTAATGGATTATTTTTGTGTGTGTGTATCTGTATGCCGTGTAATTTTTGATTAGATGTCAGATTTTGTGTGTTTTATTCTGTGGACTGGATATTTTTGTTATTCTTTAAATATTCTCATAGTTTATATAGAAAAATTAAATTATTAGAAAACAATTTTATTGTTCTAGGGCAGGCTTTTAATTTTTTAATGCAGAACTTTAGTCCAGGGTTATTTTTCCTGATTACTAAATAATATCCTTCTGTTTATTCTACCCAATTCTCCCTGTCATATCAGTTTTATTTTTTTCCAAGCTAGTTGATGAGAATATAACCTTTACATACCTCTGTGAGCAACCAGAATTTTTCTCTGTTTCATTCTGGAGGTCTTTTTCCCCCTTATCCTTGTGTACTTTCTCACATGCATGCAATATTCAAGACTTTTAATCAAAGAAAAAATTTTAGGGGAAGTGTTTTGTAGATCTCTTGATCCCTCTCCTTTTTCTCAGGAGCTTCCTTTTCTCGCATTCTTTTACCCCTGAATTTTTGCTAACTTGTCCCCCAACATAACACAGCTTTGTTGTTTCAACTCAGAGTTTCAAGATTTCTTTGGACTCCTCCTGTCTTAAAACTACCTCCAGGAAATGAGATGGAGCAATTGTAGGGTTCACCTCATATATTTCCTTTCCTAAAGCCACACTTTCTTAGTTTCTAATGCTTGAAAGCTGGAGTTTTGTTTCTGTTCTTGCTCCATATGCTTTGGTTTTTATTTGTTTGCTTGGTTTTTTCGTTGTTTATAGCATGAGGGGAATCTGGTCCTCATGGCCTACAGTAAAACTCTCTATTTAAAATAAAGGGTTGTTTTGCCCACTTATGGACTTCTGCATTGGCATATATTTATATTTCTCTCTAGGTAGAAAACTGCAATTCCATGGCCTTCTTGCCTCCACTTTTATGTATTTATTTATTATTTATTCATTTACTTTTTTGAGTTGTTTGTTTTTAAGATGTGGACTTTCATTGAAATGATCTCATGCCAGTGTACAGGTAAGCCCTGGGTGCTTCCACACCTCCACTGGGGAGACAAAAAGCCTTTACGCATCTCAAGTTGGAGGACAAAAAAGAGGGCAATGAAGGTTGACCAATCAAAATAAAAATCAATTAAGATGAAGGTTTTAAAGATTTGCATCATATTATAATTTACACAAAAGCAATACTGTCATTTACCTTGTGTGGAATCAGGAGAAGCCTGGGCCATTTTTCTCAAGAAGTGAGGTGGCTATTGAAAGGTCAAGGGCCCTCCTATAACAATACTTCTCAGATATTTGTAATGTCTATAAAAAAAAGAAAGAACAATGGACAGGGCAGATTGGCTCACATCTGTAATTCTAATGCTTTGGGAGGCTGAGGCAGGAGGATCATTTGAGAACACAAGTTGGAGACCACCCTGGGCAACAGAGGGAGACCTTATCTCTACAAAAAAAGAAAAAAAAATAGTGAGATGTGGTGGTGCATGCTTATTTTCCTAACTACTGAGAAGGCTGAGGCTACAAGATTGTTTGAGCCCAGGAGTTACAGAAGCTACTGTGTCCGGAATTGGTTCCTTCCGGTGGGATCTTGGTCTCGCTGACTTCAAGAATGAAGCAGGAGACCCTTACACTGAGTCTTACAGTTCTTAAAGATGGTATTTCCAGAGTTTGTTCCTTCAGATGTTCAGATGCGTCTGGAGTTTCTTCATTCTGGTGGGTTCCTGGTCTTGCTGACTTCAGGAGTGAAGCCGCAGACCTTCACAGTGAGTGTTACAGCTGTTAAAGATGGCGCGTCAGGAGTTGTTTGTTCTTCTGGGTGGGTTCGTGGTCTCACTGACTTCAGGAGTGAAGCTGCAGACCTTCATGGTGAGTGCTACAGCTCATAAAGGTAGTGCAGACCCAAAGTGTGAGCAGCAGCAAGATTTATTGTGAAGAGCAAAAGAACAAAGCTTCCACACTGTGGAAGGGGACCCCAGCGGGTTGCTGCTGCTGGCTCACGTGGCCTGCTTTTATTCCCTTATTTGGCCCCACCCACATCCTGCTGATTGGTCCATTTTACAGAGAGCTGATTGGTCCATTTTACAGAGTGCTGATTGGTGTGTTTACAAACCTTTAGCTAGACACAGAGCGCTGATCGGTGCATTTACAATCCTTTAGCTGGACAGAAATGTTCTCCAAGTCCCCACCCAATTAGCTAGACACAGAGTGTGGATTGGTGCATTTACAAACCTTTAGCTAGAAGCAGAGCACTGATTGGTTTGTTTACAATATTTTAGCTAGACAGAAAAGTTCTCCAAGTCCCCACCCGACCCAGAAGCCCAGCCGGCTTCACCTTTCACTACAGTGATCTAGAATTGTACCACTGCACTACATTCTGTTGCTTGGGAAGCAGAATAAGATTCCTATCTGGAAAAAAAAAAAAAAAGAAAGAAAGAAAAGAAAAGACAAAAAGAATAAGAATGTACAATTAAAGTCCTCCACGGCCACATTATAGAACTTTGGAGATGCTCACTCCAAACTACTGCTGTCACCTTACCATTCCCGAGTCAAACAAAAAGTAATAAAATAAAATAACATAACATAAAACCTTACCCAATCTCATCTTGTTTTCTGTATAAGTTAGGCTTTGTTAATAAAAGATGTAACACAATTAAGTAACCATCATCTTCTTCCTGTCTGCTGATCCACATCTGCTGGAACGTGGACAGCAAGGCTGGGATGGAGCCATTGATTCATACCAAGTTGTTGATCTCATAGGTAGTTATGATCTCGATCTTCATTATGCTAGGAGACAGGCTGGTGATCTGCATTCTGTCTGTGATGCCTGGGTGCACAGTAGTGCAACCACACAGCACTGTGTTAACATATAGGTCCTTGCAGATAGAATTGAATTGAAAACAGATTGATGGAATTGAAGACGGTTTCATGGATGCCACAAGATTCCATGCCCAGGAAGGAAGGCTGGAAGAAAGCTTCTGGGCAGCAGAACCACTTGCTGCCAATGGTGATCACCTGACCATTGGGCACCTCACAGCTCTTCTCCAAGGAGGACCTGGAGGCTGCAGTGGCCATCTCCTGCTTGAAGTGCAGGGTGACGTAGTACAGCTTCTCCTTGATGTCATGCACTGCTTCCCACTGGGCAGTGGTGGTGAAGCTGTAGCTGTGTTCCCTGAGGATCTTTATGAGGTAGTTCCTCAGATCTCCACCAGCCAGGTGCAGACACAGAATGGTGTGGGGGAAGGCATACCTCTTGTAGACACTCACAGTGTGGGTGACCCCATCACTGCAGTCCATCATGATGCAAGTGGTACAGCCAGAGGCATACAGGGACAGTGCAGCCTGGATGGCCACATACATGGCTGGGATGTTGAAGTTCTCACACATGATCTGGGTCATCTCCTCAGGAATGGCTTGGGATTTGGGGTTGGGGAGCGCTCAGGCAGCAGCACAGAGTGCTCCTGGGGAACCACGCACAACTCAATGTAGAAGGTGCAGTGCCAGATCTTCTTCATGTCATGCCAGTTGGTGATGATGCGGTGTTCCATGGGCAACTTCAGGGTCAGGATGCCGCACTTGCTCTGAGCCTCATTTTCCATGTAAGTGTCCTTCTACCCCATGCCCACCATCATGCCCTGGTGCCAACGGGTGCCCCACTGTAGAAGAAGGGAAGACTGTCTGGAGTAGGGCGGGGAACACTTGCCTGCCAAGCAGCTCTTGCTCTTGCTATCTGTTAATGATGAGCTCAGCAATAGCCTCATCCATGGTAAGCTGAGTGGCAGGTGTGGACCCGTGGGAAGTGGCGAGGAGAGAGGGTCTTTGCTTGTGGGCTGGATGCAGTCTCCACCCTGCCTCAATTCTTTCTGATGAGTAGTCAGACATCAAATATGTTGTAGTTTCTCTGAATATATTGTATCATTTTTCTGTGGATACTTTCATGCTTTTTTCTTCATCTTTAGATATTGGCTGCATAGTTGTGATTTGCCTAGGTGTATTTCATTTGAATGCATTTGCACCTTTCTTTAGGATCATTAAATTTGCTGAATATATAAGTTTAAGGTTTGTACCAATTTGGGGATATTTTCACTACTGATTATAAAATATTTTAATCCGTCCATTTACTGTCTTTTTTTGGGACTCTGATTACAAATGTTTAATGATTGATATTTTCTCACATATCAGTGAGTCTTTATTTTTGCTTTAATGTTTTTTTCTTCAATTTTAGACTCAATAATTTAAATGATTTACTTTCAAGTTCAATGACTTTATCATCTGCCATCTTTGATCTGCTATTAAGTACATCAAGTAAGCTTTTCATTTGAATAAATTTTTAAACTCTAAAAGTTTTATTTGATCATTTCCACAGTTTCCATTTTCCTTCTGAGTTTCCTTTTTTATTCATTTATTCCTTCTTTCGTATTTTCCTTTAAGTTCTTGAAAAAATACACACACACACAGACACACACACACTTATATACTGCTTTATAGTTCTTATCTGCTAATTGCAATGTCTTGGTTATTTTAGGTTCATTCTGTATTGTCTGATTTTTCTCTCAGCTCTGGCCACATTGTTCTGTTTCTACACAGATTTAGTAAATTTGTAATTGTATACTAGACATTATGAATGGTACATCTTACTGGTTCAGAATTCTGTTACGTTCTTCTGAAGTGTATTTATTTTTCTTCAAGTAGGCAGTTAGCTGTCTGTAGTCAAACTTCAAACTATGCCTCCCTTCGGTGGTCAACAGCTGAAATACCTATTCAGTGATTTTGGCTTTCCCTGTCTGCCTACTGTCTGATCCTTCTTGTGTCTCTCAAGCACATGCATAATTTAGCAACCAGCCACATATTTAGTGGAGTTTATATTCATATCTGCAGGTTTCTTCCATTACTTCTTTAATTTTTGACCTGCTCTGTTTGGCCTGACAGGTGTGCATTCACCTGTCAAGTCAGAGAGGCTGCAGCTTGCCACGCTTATATCAAATTTTGTAGATTGAGAATGAGCTGAATTTTTTTCTTTAAATGGCAAACTGGAGAAGCTCACTCACTCTCTCTCTCTGTCCTCCAGGCTAATTTTTTAACATTAACTCTTCTCTAGCCCCTCTGTTATTTATGTCACTCATTAGCACCTTCAAAAATGTGTTTTCATCTATCTATCTATCTAGCTGGCTATCATGTATCTGAGATTCCATAGTTGCTATCTATAATAATTATTCCACCCAATTCTAAAAATCTTAACCTTGAGTTGAAATAAACTTCACTGCCTCATGTGTATTCTTCAAATGGCCCCAAATTTATCAAAACACAAATTACTACTTTGTTTTTTACAATATTTTAATGAGGCTCCATAGTTTTTTATGAACCATTGTTTGCTTTAGTCTTGTCACAAGATTCTTTATGATTATTGACAATTGTCTCCTCTCATATGGTACCATTTGTTAGACATCTCAAAATCTCAACATCAAAAAAAATAACCCCACATAACCAAATTAAAATATGGGCAAAAGATCTGTACAGACAATTTTCAAAGAGGACATACAAATGGCCAATAAGTATATGGAAAATGCTTCTTCGTTACAAATGAGAGCTGCTGTCTTTCTGGCATTAAAGAACATATGCCACTCTCATTCTGAATTGTACCCTCTTTCTAGAATAAATACATATTTTAATGTATAAACATTAAATAGTTTAAATAAACTATGTATTAAATACATAGTTTCAAGCAGTTCTTTAATTGAGGATATTTAATTGATGCCGTTATTTAATACTAAGCTGCTACAGAGAAGTTGAGAAATTACCTTATGAAGACAAGGTAACTTAACCAATATGTTAAATTACTAAAAAATAATGTTACTCTAGTCTTCTTAAAGTATCAGATTTTGTTGTAAAATTAATAAAATACATGATAAAACAATGTCAAGGAGTAAAACAGTCATCTTCATATCAGAGAATATATTGGAATCAAATATTAATTCATATTTTTATAATCACGAAAAATAACATTTGATGGCATAATTCTTATTTTCTGCCATGTGAAGACATCATTGATCTAGGTTTTTACAACTTAAAATGTCTATGACTCTAGGATATTAAGTCTTAATGGGGGCAATATAGTTCTCAAAAAGAATAAACTAGATTTATTTTTTTGCAAGGGGGCAAAAAAATTTTAGACATTGTAATTGCTCTTGGCCTCCAGATTCATCTGTACCAGAAAAACTTATTGTCTGGAATTTAGTTACTCTTGTTTCATTTTCTCGGGTATCAAGTGAGCAGCACTGACACTGAGTTTGGGAGATATATTATTATGAATGCGTGGCTGTGATTGGAGGATTGTAAGAGGAAGCCTGCACATAACAAACGTATTGGCTGTCACTAGCGGCTCTGTAAATGTTGTTTATATTTGATTTTCAGTTTTCATGGGTGAATTGGGCTTTAAGAATTAAATAAAAATAGTTTATATTTCATTTCTTAATCCTACAGTATTTATTCAACTCATTATTAACTTTGGCAAGTGCTGGAAAAAAAAGTATTCACGGTATCTGAATAAACAACTTGCACCTAGTTACTTAACACATTATTACATATTATCTTTTCCTTGCAAGCAAAAGCTAAAAGTTGACAATAAGATAATTTTTAAGAATTTAATGACTAAATTGTTTTAATTTTGCTTGAGAAAATAATTTTGAATAACTTTTATAAGTTGATTAAATTATTATTGTTTATATAAATTGCCAATTTCACATGTAATTTCATACATTCTAATATATATATACTATATTAACATTATGTAGCAAATTCAGTTGTAAAGATGTTTGATGTTACTATCTTTTACATTTTAATTTTGCTTTTAACAAAATTATATTTTGTTGTTCTTTATATTAGTCACTTTTTTAATATCAATTTTTACTGTCTATACTTCAGCTTTAATATGATGTTATAGGATACATAGTAAAATGGTTACTACAGAGAGGTAGATTAACATATCTAACAACTCACGCTACTTATTTTGTGAGAAGAGCAGCTAAACTATACTTTATATAATAAAAATTCCTCATAAAATACTATCTCATTAACCTTAATTCTAATGCTGTACAGTAGATCTCTAGTCTTGTTTATCTTACATATCTGCAGTTTTGGATCCTTTGATCTACATCTCCCTATTTTCTGCCCCCACCACTTGTGGTAAACACTGTTTCAAATTCTGTATCAGTGTTTTTAGGCTCTTTTAAAAAAATATTCCACAGATAAATGAGATCATGCAATATTTTTCTTTCTGTGTCTGGCTTACTTTACATAGCCTAATGTCCTTCAGGTGCATTCATGATATGGCAAACGGCAAGATCTACTTTTTTAAGGTTGATCATTTGCTTTATCCATTTGTCCATCAATGAGCATTTAATATGTTTCCATGTTTTGGCTGGTTTGAATAATCTTGCTATGCACACGGGAAGGCAGATATTTTTAAAAGGAGGTGATTTCAACTCCTTTTAGTATATACCCAAAAAAGGGATTGCTGGGTTATATGCTATTGTATTTTAAATTTATTTAGGAACTTCCATTCTGTTTTTCATAATGGCTGTACCAATCTACATCTCCACTAACAGTGCACTAAGGTTCCCTTCTCCCTACACCCTCACCAATACTCATCATTATGGGTGTGAGGTGATAGCTCACGGTGGTTTTAATTTACATTTCCCTATAATTAGTGATTTTGGGCACCTTTATGTATGCCTGTTGGCCATTTGTATGTCTTCTTTGAAGAAATGTCTGTTCAGATTCTTTGCCCATTTTTTAACTGGGTTATTTATTTTTCTGCTATTGAGCTGAAAATGTTTTTATATATATATACATTTTGGATATTAACCTCTTACCAGATATGTGATTTACAATTATTTTTCTTCAGTCCATAGGTTACTTTTTTATTTTGTTGGCTGCTTCCTTTGCTGTGTAGAAGCTTTTTAATTTGATGTAGTCCTATTTATTTAATTTTGCTTTTATAGCCTGAACTTTTGATGTGATTTTCAATAAGCCAATGTCAAGGAGTTTTCTCCTAAGTTATCTTCTAGAAGTTTTATTATTTCAAATCTTACCTCTAGCTCTTTTATCCATTTTGAGTTGATCTTAGGGAGTGGTTTAATATAAAAGTCCAATTTTATTGTTTTGCATATGGAAATCCAGTTTTCCAAGCATCATTTATTGAAGAGACTAACTATTCCCCTTGGTGTTCTCTTCGTGTTCTTGCTAAAAATTAGTTGACCATAATGTATGTTTGAATTTTTTCTTGATTCTCTATTTATTTCCATTGTTCTATATTTCTGTTTATATGCAGTATCATACTATTGCGGTTACTATCACTTTGTAATATAATTTTACATCAGGTAGTGTGATGCTTCCAACTTTTCTTTTTTTGGCTTTTCAAGTTTTCTTATTTTTTCGTGGTTCCCTATGAATTTGAAGATTGTTTCTTCTATTTCTGTGAAGAATGCCATTGCAATTTTGATAAGGATTCCATAAATCTGTATGGCTGATATGGACATTTTAACAATATTAATTCTTCCTATTCAGAACACAGGATACATTTCCATTTATTTGTGTCTTCTTCAATTTCTGTCATTAAAGTTTTATAGCTTACAGTGTACAAATCTTTCACCATTTTGGTTAAATTTATTTGATGATGTTTTTATGTTATTATATGTGATACTGTGTTCTTGATTTCTTTTTCAGTTAAGTCATTTTTTGCGCATAGAACTGCTACTGATTTTTCCATGTTGATTTGGTAAACTGCAACTTTGCTGAATTTGTTAAGTGGTTTTAACAAGTTTTTGTTAAATATTTGAGGATTTTTACATACGGGATTATGTTATTCACAAACAGAAGTAATTTTATTTCCTTTTTATGATTGGATGCCTTTTATTTCCTTTTATTATCTGATTTCTCTGACTAATCCTTCCAATACTATGTTGATGGAAGTGGTGAGACTGAGAATCTCTGCCTTATGTGGGAACTCAGTAAGAAAACTTCCAGTTGTTCTCATTGATTATGATGTTAGCTGTGGGTTTTTCATAAATAGATTTTATTCTGTTAAGAAAATTTTCTCCTATACCAAAACTGTTATGAGTTGTTTTTTTTTTTTTAATCGAGAAAAGGGCTGAACTTTGTCAAACGCTTTTTCTGCATTGATTGAGATGATCATGTAGTTTGTATTCTTACATTCCATTAATGTGATGTATCACATTGATTGGTTTGCATGTTAAAATTGCCTTGCTTGCCAGGCATAAATTCCACATGACAATTATGTATAATCTTTTTGATGTGTTTTCGAATTCAGTTTGCTAATACTTCATTCAGGATTTTTACAATGGATGTTCATCAGAGCTATTGGCTTATAGTTTTATTTTCTTGTGATGTCTTTGGTTTATAGATTAAGGTGATGTTGGCCTCATAAAATGTGTTTGGAAATATTTCCTCTAGCTTTGTTTTTGGAAGAGCTTAAGAAGTATTGGTAATAACTTTCTTTGAATGTTTGGTAGAATTCGGCTATGAAGCCATCTGGCCCTGGGTTGTCTTTGGAGGTTTTTAATTACTTCTTCAATCTATTTATTTGTTATTAGTTCTGTTCAGACTTTGTATTTATTCTTTTTTTATTTATTTTTATTTATTATTATTATTATACTTTAAGTTTTAGGGTACATGTGCACAACGTGCAGGTTTGTTACATACGTATACATGTGCCATGTTGGTGTGCTGCACCCATTAACTTGTCATTTAGCATTAGGTATATCGCCTAACGCTATTCCTCCCCCCTCCCCCCACACCACAACAGTCCCCGGTGTGTGATGTTCCCCTTACTGTGTCCATGTGTTCTCATTGTTCAATTCCCACCTATGAGTGAGAACATGCGATGTTTGGTTTTTTGTCCTTGTGATAGTTTGCTGAGAATGATGGTTTCCAGCTTCATCCATGTCCCTACAAAGGACATGAACCCATCCTTTTTATGGCTGCATAGTGTTCCATGGTGTATACGTGCCATATTTTCTTAATCCACTCTATCATTGTTAGACATTTGGGTTGGTTCCAAGTCTTTGCTATTGTGAATAGTGCCGCAATTCTTGATTTAATCTTGGCAGGTTTTATTTTTCTGGGGATATATCTATTTCTTCTATGTTGTCTAATTTCTTGACACATAATTGTTCATAATAGTCCCTTATAATCCTTTTGATTCCTGAGGCATTAGTTGTAATGTCTCCACTTTAATTTTCTAGTCACTCTTAACTATGCATTGAATTAGAGTATAATATTTGTTCTTTTTGCTCATAGAATACAGATATATTAATACATACAGTGCATAAACAGATATTCAGTATACTGATGATAAAATTTCCTGAAGGGACATTGAAAAAAAATATTTTAACAGGGTTTTAGGGAACAACAAAAAGAAAAAAAAGTCAAAAATAGCTGCTTAAGGAAAAAAAATCACTTATGGTTTCTACCTTTTTTTTTTTTTTTTTGATACAGGATCTCACCTTGTCATCTAGGCTGGAGTTCAGTGGCATGAACACGGCCCACTGCAGCCTCGAACTCCCAGGCTCAAGCAATCCTTCCACCTTAGCTAACTCCCCAAGCAGCTGGGACTACAGGCAACTACCACTACATCCAGCTAATTTTTGTATTTTTAGTAGAGAAGAGGTCTCACTATCTGACCCAGGCTGATCAGAAACCTTTTTTTTTTTTCTATACTAAGACCGAAGAAAGGAATGGACTGAAAATATAATTATTCACCAATGTTCCAACTGATGAAGTTTATTTTTAAAAAAAGAATTAAGGAAAAATAAATTTACACTTTTATTAATGCTAAATAGTGAAGCTTAAAATAATTTACGATATAATAGTTTACATTTAGAATTATTTATTTGATTAAGATTCACAAGATTATTTTCCCCTAAGACACTATGTCTATAATTTGGAATATTGTCCCCAGACGGAATGGGATATCTGAGTTATTATATAGGTAGATCAGAAAGAAATCTTCCATTCATAATTAACTAAGTCTTAGTATGTTGACCATTATTCCACATAGCCATGTGTTTTTCCATGATCTGAATATTTGTGTACCCTCACTACCCCCAAATTTATTATTTGAAATCCTAACCCACAAGGTGATGGTATTAAGAGCTTAAGCCTTTGGGAAGTGATTGGATAATGAGTCCAGAGCCCTCTAAATAAAATTAGTACCATTCTAAGGAGCCTGAAGGAGCTAGGATACCCAACATTGAGGACACAACTTGTAGGCATCATCTGTGAACTAGTGATATGGTTTGGATCTGTGTCCCTGCCCAAATCTCATATTGAATGTAATCCCAAGTTTTGGAGGTGGGCCTGGTGGGAGGTGATTGGATCAAGAGGGTGGTTTCTCATGAATGGTTTAGCACTATCTCCTTGGTGCTGTTTTCATGATGATATGTGAGTCCTCATGAGATCTGGTTGTTTAAAAGTGTGTGGCATCTCCCCAACTCTTCTTGCTCCTCCTTCTGCCATGTGAGATACCTCATACACCCTTTGCCTTCCACCATGATTGGAAGCTTCCTGAGTCCTCCCCAGAAGCAGAAGCTGCTGTGCTTCCTATACAACCTACAGAACCACAAACCAATTAATCCTCTTTTCTATATAAATTACCCAGTCTCAGGTATTTACTTATAGCAGTGTGATAACAGGCTAATACAACCAGGAAGAGTCTCTCACCAGACAATGAACTGCTAGGGACTTGATCATGCCCTTGCAGTTTCCAGTACTGTGAGAAATAAATTTCTGTTTTTTCTAAACCATCCAGTTTATGGCATTTTGTTATAGCAACACAAACAGACTAAGACAGTTTCCTAGAAAAAGGTGACATTTAAATAATTATTTATTAGTATTAGTTACTAATATTAATATGTATTGTCTAACCTCTAGAAGGAAGTGAAGGCTAACTTGTCATGGCTTCTTCTACCCATCTCAATTTCCATTTTCCCAATTCCAAAGAAAAAGAGTCCCAAAAAAGTCAAGGAAACTATACCTCCACATAAATATAGTTTCAGTTTTGACTAAGAGGAGAAAATTGATTTAGTTTAAATGTAGAATCTTTCTCTCTCTCTTTCTCTGTCTATTAATAATTTTTTCTCCATCTTTTCCTCATTACTTTGCATTCTTTTTAAGATATATCTCTTTTAAAGCTCTTTTATCAAATAATTTTCTTCAATACCTGGTGAAGTAATATATCTAAGAAACACTACTCACTTAATAATTATTCACCATCCCATCATCTTCTGTAACTGTCCGCTATTTATTTGGAATTCAAATTCAAACTAGGGTAATACCAGGGGAAAGTTACAGGTAACTGGTTTTAAAAGCTAAATTCACGTTTTAGGTCTTAAGCTAGATGAGCAAAAGAGAGCCAAAAAAATGTTCAAAGCAAGTTCCAGCTGAGTTCATTAGGGAATAGACTACAGAGGAGTTGGCAGCCATGTTCCTCCTTAGAATAACTATGTGCATATGTCTGAGGTGCCTTCTGTGCACCCATCAGCCAATAGAGTAACAGGGCTAGCTGTAGCCACAGCATACAGCTGGCTGACAATTCAGGGGTTGAAGAAACTGGCCAAATCTTTTCCTCAGGAGACATGACTGACATCTGGCACAGCTTGGCAAGCTTAAGGGAGCATCCTTGCAGTGGACTCAAGCAGGAACTTCAAACTTCAAAAGCAGCTGCATCTCTAAAACAACCAGCCCTTTACATACAGGAAAATGCCTGAATTGCTAGACCATATGTTTCACTACTTTATTTTTTAATTATTCCTTGTGTTTTTAGGACCAGGGAAACTGATTTGAGACTCGAATTACAGGTTAGTGAATATTTTCATATATACCCAGAAAGTAAATCATATATAAAGCCATATCAAGAACAATTTCAACTAAATAGCAAGAACATAAGCATGACTAATGGATCGTCCATGATTTTAAGCAAGCAGAAAATAATCTTAGCTTAAGAAATAAGGCTAAATTATATTCTGTTTGAAATAGACAAAGCTTGGTGGTATAAGCATTGAGCTTGATTTTGCTGGGCTCTGGTAATTCAATTTCCTTCTTCTGTCCTCTAATTCAGCCTTGGCTCAAAGCCTTGCATTATAAAGAAGAAAAGTCATTCAACTTGGTTGGAATATTTGTGTTAAATTTGAGAGTTCACATGTTAAAATATTTCAGAGGATTAAAATAACAAAATGGGCTATGATGAGAGCAAGGAGACTTTAGGGCTAGTGAGCCCCAGATTTTAAAAACAAAATAAAATTTCTGTAATATTTAGACATTTGCCCACTGCTACAAAATCCTAAATGTTACAGAAATTTTGTTTTTGTTTTCCAAGAAAGGCATAGAGAATTCAGCAGATCCTTATTTCACATAGTGGGCCATTTGCTAATGAATCAGCTTACATTAGAAATATTTCCCTTTTAGTCTCATTTTTTTATTTGAATTGATTATTATTTTTTTGAATATTGGTTAACAGATAAACTAAAATTTATCAGGATTTCTGAATTTTGAGTGGCTCCCTACCTCAAAATCTCCCTACCTAGAATATAGGAGAAACAGGATTTTTTTTATTATTATTTAAGCCTTAAGCTAGAGAGGGAAACACAATTTTCATTATTTATATCTTGACCTAAGTATTGCACAATTTAACCTAGAATATGTAGAACAGTTCTCAAAGAATAATAAAATGTTCCCTTTTCAAGTAGCATAAACTATTCCTGTAACCTCATTAGAAGTAATTGGATGGAGGAAAAGCAGGGGGAGGCTTTCTTCTTTCTCCCTTTAGATGTTGCCAAGGGGACACATGCAATTTGCCATAAGCCATCTTACAAATGTGAATAAAGATGCTCTAATACACTGAGGCTGGAAGGGTTGAAATATAGATCACACCAGGTACTTGATTATTGAATCAATGAATGAATCTCAGAAACTTTCCAGATGTCATTTTATTATCTAAGTAAATAGCCTCACAGTTTAATCCAATATTAATTTTGTCTGTGTTACTTGCAGTAAAAAGCATCGTGATACATCTAGGAAAGATGTGTTTCAAGACAGAAAGTGTTTTACTACACTAAATGATATTGAGAAGCCACTGAAGCAGCCAGTCAAGAAGTAAAAGACTGTCTTTAGAAAGATGATTATACCAGGGAAGGGGTTCCTGATCTCGGCACATGTGAATGCTGAGCTGGCAGGATAGGCCTGGAACCAAGGTACTGCCGTATATTAATATTTAAGACAATATTATTATGAAAGCATTCCAAGATAAAATATTTGTAAAATAGGTGTTTGCAAATTAGCTACATTGGCCCATTGATAAATTTCAACATCTGCCAAATATTACTTGGAAAATATTTTCTACAATTTTTTTTTGTTATTTTCTACTTTGAAGAAGTTTATTTCAGCTATTTTTTTCTGATACTGATTAGAGAGAAGGGCAGGTTTTCACTGCAGCAGCTCTAGGTTTAGATTTTTTAAAATGATTATTTTTGTCTTATAAGGCACACATTTTCTATCTTTATTTTACAGTGGAATTGAGAATTAGAAAGATACACATACAACTCATTTATAAGTCATTGAACTTACCAAAATATTTTTTAAAGGAGAACAAAATTATGTACTATTACAATAGATCAAAACCATTTCCTCAAACCTCTTTCTACTGACTTTGGAAGGCTTTTTCATGGGCATTTTTTTTTTCAGTTGGGGAGGAGACATTTGTGTGTAGGGGGAACTACAAGTACCTACTGGTTCTAAGGCTCTCAACTCAGCTATTTCATTATTACACAATCAGAGACAAAGTCTAATAAAAATTCAAATGAAAACTTTTTCTTACCTCACACAGGCTATTCAGTACTGATGAAGAACAAACACAATTATGAATAGAGATAATCTCATTGACTTATTATACATTAAACTTAGACAAGAAATCCTTTCCTCAAGTGTATTTTATGCACTCGTGATTAATTAAGTACCTACAGAACATAACTGGAGACCTCAATTGTTAAACGATAAAGTAAGGCAAATATCAACGGTATACACATTTTTTTTAAAAAAAGAAACATACATGTAGTTAATTTTAGTAAAAACATCCTAATTTATGAAATTTTTTAAATTTATAACTCTACTCAAAGATTATTTCCTCACTGAAGTCCTTTTATTGTCCTGAGCACAGTCTCACCCTTAAGACTTTTCCACATCTAAGTAAACACATTGCATTAATTGTGAAAGAAACGTATATCACTGTGTTGCGTTTAGATTTTATGCCTATGTATGTTCAATGGACTACTATAATGAATACATGGTAAATAGATACATCAAATATGACAGTAAGTAAGTGAATCGGAATTAAGAACTTTGTAATCTGAGAGTCACTAAGAAAGCTCCCTTACAACTACATTTAAAATATTCAAGAACAGATAGTTTTAAAAAAATAACAATTCAAATGTAGCGTTTTACACCAATGCCTGTAGGTCAAAAATTACCGCTACTTCAGTTGAAATACAGTCATACATTATTTGAATACATAATTTCTTTCAGCTTCCAGTAAATGGTGACTCACAAACAAGTCACATTTATATAATGAAGTAAAGAACAAAGTGCCTATACTTTTTGCCAGAAATCTGGCAGAAGAAGGGATGGAGTTTAAATTCTACTGCTTTGATTAAATGGAGGTAATATTTAATCGTTTCTTGTTTATTTGTGTGTTTGTTTTGAGGGCTTTAATGGAAAGTTGGAAATTCCTAGTTCCACTGGAAGACCCATGTTGAGAACTATTGAAAGTGATCTATAAATTGATGTGTACCTTTCAATGAGCTTCAAAGTCTTTCTGCACAACAATTTTTTGTGCTTTTGGATTTTTCATGGTTACCAACAATTAGAACTGCTTTGTCTAACAATGGAAGCAGACTCCTTTAAGCATGATTCGATTCCCATTCTCATTTTCATTTCTTATTAAAAACCAAATATAAAATATGTCAACATGTGCCTCGAAGTCAGAAACATGCTATAATTAATTTTCTTCATGCAGAAAACTTGACTTTTAAATCAATTCTTACTACCTGTTTAGGTAAGCTGTTAATATGAAAACAAATATTTATTTATTTTCCACACTATATTAAGAGAAAAATGAGATTCATTTGTTTCCTTCAGTTACAACTAGAAACAATTTTACAAGACTGGAAAATTATGTTTACATGAACTGTTTGTGTATTCTGATATTACAAAAGCTAACATTTTAATTGCAGATCCTGGGACAATACACAGCTAATTGCATACGAGTTCTTTATGTGTCAAATTCTTTTTAAAACTTGTTTTGTTTTAAGGTCATTGTAAAAAGTCATGATTTTTGACATTGTTGTTACTGTGTTGAGGGATCAGAAGGTGATCTAGTATAGGGAAAATCTATAGGTTTTGGACTCAGAAAACTTTGAATGAAAATTCTGGTTTGTTTATTAATGTATTCATTATTTCATTCTAGATACCAGGTATATAATGATGAAAAAGTTAATGGCATTTGATCTCAAGGAATATAATGCTTTATAGGAAATACAGATAATCAACAATTAAGTGATACTGGAGATATTAAATATACTTTTTAATGAAGGAAATAGGTGGATTTCTAAGAATGAAAATAATAGGAGAAGCTAGCCTTACATTAGATGGTTGAGGAAATTCTCCGGGGAAAAATGTTTAAGTTAAGAACAAAAAAATAAGAAAGACCCAGCCATGAGATGAATTGTGAGTTTACAATTTCAGGAAGAGAGACAATATTATGCAAAATCTGAGTGACCCAATCAGAGTGGGTAAAGGAGAAAATGACATGTAATAAGGTTGAAGAAATTGGGGAAACAGAGATAGATACAATAAGGAAAGGAAAGAATGAGAATGAGTTAGTTATGTCATATTTCTATGACATCAAAGTGTCAATGTCACATAGGCATTGAGTATAAGCATAAGGAGACAATAGACAGGTATGGAACTCTTACTTTATATGATTTAAAATCTATGGAAATAAATGTCATGATTAAATGAGAAAGTATAGGGAAATCAGAAGACTTATGACAGAATCTGAAGAACTCCAGTAGTTATAGTTTGGATCAAAAGGAAGAATATAGTAGACAGCTTGGAGAAAAAATCAGTAACTGTGGTGTCAGAAGAGAAAGGAAGAAATAATTTTAAGAATTATAACATTTTTAACAGCTTTGGAGAGGCAATAAAAGGTCAAGAATGATGAAGAATTAGGCAATTCCAGGATTTTTAACACAAGACATATACAGTTAACATTGACAAGAGTAGACTCAAATGGTAAGAAGGAAAGTTATATTAGAATAAATTGGATACAAACAGCATAAAGGGTGACAAAGGTAAAAGTAAATATAAAGACAATGTTTTCTAAGCTTTTATTTATAAAGAAGATAAATATTATAATAGTTGAAGGAGACTTGAAGTCAGAACAGGATTTTTTAAATATAGAAGTTGTTGGACCATGGCTATATATGTTCATGGAAAGAAAGAATGAAGATATATATGCTGATTCTTGAGTAAAAACTGTGAGAGAAATGTGAAATAATTCAAAACAGATAAATATCCTTTGATAGGGAGAGAGGTACTTTCTCTATTAAAAAGAAGATAACGAAAAAGAAAGTGGGTCAAGAAACATGGGGATTTGTATTTTTTTAATAGAAAGATGAAGGAGCTCTATTCGGTAGTTTTTATTTTTAATACAAAATACGTTGCAAATTGTCTGCTGTAGAATAGTTCATAAGAAGATATGAGATAAATATAATAAGTTATATGAGTCTCAATTAACTTGTTTTTTAAACATTGTAAAAATGTCAAGTAGCAGTCATATTTTTGGACTACAATAATAAGACATCATCTAAATTTATGCCAACTGAATCAGTTTTCTTACCTTCCAGCCCTCCTCAACCTTCAAATACTATGACTTGGTTTCTATTGAGTTGCCTTCAAATCTGTAGAACTTTTATGTCATTTTAACAAATATATTTTATTATTGGAAAATTATAATACAAGTTAAATTATTTACCCTAATAATCTACAGTAAACCTCCAATAAACTAAAAATCTATTGAACATTTTTGCTATAGTTTTAACTTTTTATTTCTCCACTGGATAATGCCAGTAACAACGTTTAACTGAGTACCAATTTACAGTAGATTGATACAAAATTATATATAATCTACTTAGGTAACACTCGGTGTCACCAGGTTTCATAGATTCTGCATTTTATAGATGAAGAAAGATAAACACGTTAAAGATTTGTGATTATTTTCCAAAAGTCTTCAAGTAATGAAAAGGAACACTACAACTAGCATTTTTAGGGTTTCTGATCCTCAGTGAGGTAGGTTTTTATTTTAATACATTATCTTTGGCTGGGTGCGGTGCCTCACATCTTTAATCCCAGCACTTTGAGAAGCCAAGGCAGAAGGATGACTTGAATTCAGGAGTTCAAGGTTGCAATGAGCTGTGATCATGCCACCCTCTTTCAGCCTGTGTGACAGTGCAAGACTGTCTCAAAACAACAAAAAATAAACATTTCCTTTTATTTTTCAATTATGTGTTCAGGAGTAAAGGAGATACAAGTTTTTAAGCTGTGTTCATTTGGAGATTATTGTCATGCAATTGATCTCTCTGAAATACACCATAAAACATTGGTAATGTTAATAGTTATTTTGATAATTTTACCTAATTACTGAACAATTATGTCAGCACATAAATCAACATTTATTAATGATGAGAAACAGAAAAAGGGAATTGATTCACTACATATTTAACGATAAAAATGTTATTACTTTGATGGTAAAAATTAAACTATTAATATACTGAAAATTGTTTTAAAGCATATTTTATAACTTGAATTGTTTTATAGCTTGAATTGTTTTATAACTTGATTGTTTTAAAACACATTTTATAACTTAAATTGTTTTAAAGCACATTTTATAACTTGAATGATACATTTTCTTTAATTGACTTGATGGTTAGGTATAATTTTCTGGGTCATCTTAAAAATACACAAAAAATAGTTATTTTTCTTCCCACACTAAAATAATAACTAAATACACCATCTATTTTGCAATCAAAGCTCAATTCTAAATTGCCATAATAAACTTCAAAAAATATAATGATAAAGATGATCAAAAGAAGTTTATGAGCCTGAAGGTCAAATTGAATTAGATTTCAGACTACACAAAGGCTAATAAAAATGAGAGTACAAGAAGTATTTGGATTGTATTTTTAGAACTTGTGGAACATTTTCTCCCTAGAGTAGAACAGTTTAGATTGAACCTCTGAATAAATTACTTCATTTTTATGAACAATGCGAAAAATTAAGCGAAGTTCAAATAACAACAGTAAACAATACACTGTAACCTGTCTGAAAAGCTGGAAGATCAACAAGTGATTGTGATTGTACTTATAAATAAAGCACTTCCTTAGGTTAGCATTTTAAATGTTCTACAAGTAATTTAATATGCAAAGATCACAGTTTGGCCTGTCAGTCAATGCAAAAAATATAAATTTCAACAGCATCAATGGCCAATACATTTAGATTTTTACAGATTAGTTATCTATTGATTAAAATAATAATATCCTAACTTTTCCAAATGTATAGCACAAGTATTCACAGATGTTGTAGTGTGCATATATATAATCACCTGCGTACAAAAACCTGGTATCTGTTAAATATTAACTCCTGCATTATTTTTTACCTCAATTCCAGTGTTGCAAGCTGTTCTAATACTCCTATTCAAAAAGCACCTACTTTTTGTGACAAGAAAAATGAAATATGAGAACAATATTTTCAACTGACAAAGGAGCACAGAACTTGAGGTATTCTATTGACCTCCCTTGAAATAACAATATATGTGACTGTGATTCTATATCCCCAATTCTGCTGAATGAAATCCCAGTCCTGTTTGCCATGCAGCACAGTAAGTTATCACAAAATATGAAGCAAATATCAGGAAGAACATACCTTGCTGTCACTGGATTTGTAACATCACATTTTACCCCCTGGGACGGCTAGATATTGCAGAGAGAACATGAGTTTTGGGAATGTATAGAGCTATGCTTAAACAATGTTCTTCCACTAACAAGCTCTGTGACCCTAACCACATTGGACACTCAATAATTCTTAACTGATAAAATGAAAATATTAACAAACTTGTATCCTGAATCCAGGTGAGCATTAAGATAGAGTATACATTGTGTTTAATGAAGTGTCTGGCCCATGACTTAACATTTTCATCTTATTTTAAATAAAAACATGGTTATGCTTTTACATTCAGGTGCGTACATAGATGAATTAAAATTATGTAATGAGAATATACAAAGTAAACAAATTATTTGTCTTCTCTTTTTTTTTTTTTGCTTTTGTTTTTGTTCTTAATCTTCTTGGTGTTTAGTATAGGTAATTCCTTTATATATCCTGAATCTGGCATTCAGTCCAACAGAAAATGATGCTTGGAAAAGCAGATTATGGCTGAGCAATTTGATCCAAATAAGCTGAGAAAGTGCCAAAAATGTTCTTTATTTCTGGGATTAGGTTTTTCTGCCAGTGAATGTCACCTATTAGTGCTGTAAATTAACAGCCCTGTGATTTCTGTGAATCTATTGAGGATCTCACTTTCTCTGAAAACTGTGAATCCTCTAAACTAGCATGAAAAATATTCGAACAGGCAGAAAATCAAGTTCAAAACTAAAAACTGAGCTGAAGAAAGCACCTATTAATACACTCGCAGATCACAGAATTTTGAGCCTGAAAGTACCTTAGACTATTCTAGTGCTCTAGAGAAGAAAATTATAGGTTTGGATAAAAATCATCAAGCCAACTTGATCAGATTCTGCGCAGCAGGCAGGTGTCCTGAAATCCAAGTGAATAATTTTGTTTTCTCTGACACCCAATTGTTTTGTCTCACCTTTTGTTATGAGCAAAAAACTGTCTTTTAATTTTGCCAATTTCTGGGGATTTCTCAAGAAATGCTACTAGGGTATGGTAAGTGAAGGGAAATAAGACTTAATTGAAGAATAACTTACATGAAAAGTCTACACTTATATCGAGGAGAGCTTGGAATTCAGGGTAAAACCCATTTTGCAATAATTATATAATATTTAATATTGTCCTAACATTCCCCAGCCAGTTTGAAAAGTGTTCTCCCTTTTCCATAGTTGAGGCACAGTGCTACTAATAGTAAAAAGCCTGCACACTATTTTTAACAACATATCTATGTATGTAAAGCATATTATGAGAGCAGTAGCTGTATCATTTTTGTTCTGCCCTATCAGTCCTTTCATGATCATCAAAACTGTAAATGAGGCATCTCACTGTTTTCATTTACTATTGATGGTTCTAATGATAATAGACAAGGGTTCAAATTAAATTTCGGGAAAATAAAATATTTGTCAAGTAATTAAACTTATAGCTCATTACTGTAATCCTCCAATAATCAACAGCTGTATCAAGGACTGTGTTCAAGGTCATTTCTAATAAGTCAGTTCTTTGTCCAGGGAGAAAAACAAAAAAACAAGGAATGCCTATCAGTTAATTTAATGTATATTATTGGTTATAAACCTAACACAGACTGTTTCAAATGCACTATACTAAATCATAAATTTGAGAGGCCAGGGATACTTTAGGTATCAGTTGAAGCTTCATCAGGAATGCAAAAGGACTACCAACATTTTGTTGTAAATTTGTTCTCTCTCTCTCTCTCTCCCTCTCTCTCTCTAATATCTTCCTGTGATGTACTGTTGACCTCACTTCCAACTCCAGGAGGGGCTTCTTGGAAGTTTTAAGAATGAAATAGATCTCAGCCTCATATTTTATGTTTCCAAGTCAGTTGCAGAAAGCTAATGTATTTAATCATATTTCTAGTAAATAATATGATATACATTCAAGTTGGAATAACTTACGTCATTTGTCAAATTCAACAAATCATTATGGGCAGCCTACTGAGAATCTACCCTGGCCTTGGGATAGGAGAGTCAATTCTACTCGAACCTTAAAGTTTGAAAATTTAGTACTGTCAAGAAGAGAAATAAGGGCATGCGTGTTAATTAAAAAAAAAAAAAAAAAAAAGAGACAATCTTGAAACCTCTTTACTTCAGTTCAAAATAACCATACAAACTGTGGTTTCCTAGTTTTCCATGCAAATATCCAATAAGGCAGTTTACATGTTTCACATTTTACCAAGCATCATATTTAAAAGAGCAAATAATATGAGGCGTCTTCTTCATATAAAGATCCGAATTCATAGTATCAGTTTTCAAAGTTAAGAAAGATGGTACTAAAAATGTTATTATTTAATCAGGATTGACTGAAAAATGCCTGGTCAAATTGTGTGTCTGCAGATCTATATCCAATGCAATAAGCCTTTTATTTTGAAATGTGTATTTATATGTAATTTTGCAAATTATACTTAATATTTGCTTTTCTTAATATATTTGTAGAAAAAACAATGCTTACAGAAAATGACTTTTCTAAACAGTAGTTCTTTTTTTCAGAAGCCTTTAACTATGAAAATCATTTTAAACTTGTTTTTTAAAAGTAGCCTCAAAAGTCTTCAGATAGAGACCTACATAATTGTGCATTATTTTGTTTCCATCCTCCAAATGTGTTAGAAATGCCACATTTTATGTTTTTAATTAGTCAGACAAGTGAAAGACTTCAAAGTTTTAACATTCACATCATAAGTGTATCTTGACATTTTAAAGAAAGAAACATAATAAGAATGTGTACGAACAGAATCATGGGAATTGACAGGTCAACAACTCTTTATTGTTTTTGTTTTTTTTTTTTTTAAGAAAACTTATTTTGCTAGCAGTGGAATCAAACACAAAAATGTAATAGTCACAGTGTATGAGGCACTTTTTAGCTTTATTATACTAATCTTAATCTTGATACACACACATATGACAATCTTCTGAATAGCACCAAATGGAAGCTATTACTGCCCTATTTTACTGATCCAGAAAGAGAAATGACACAAGAAACTTAAAGTAACTTGCTTTAAATGTCAGAGTTAAAATGTGACAATCCCAAAGTAGCAGCCTAGCATAGTGTTTGAGAGCACAGACTCTTGAGCACAGACTCTTGATGGGAATGGCCAGGATCCTAATTCTGGTTCTGATAATACTGGCTGTGTGCCCTTGGGATATTGTTTCTCAGTTACTTCATCAGCAGAATGAGGATTTATCATAGTTACCATACTGCTCTTGTGATGATTAAATGGATAGATGTAGACAATATATTTATAACAATATCTGAATCATATTAAGAGCAATGTGAAAAATTTTATTAGAAAAAATAGATGTTTTTTATGGTACTGCAGTGCCAACGAAGTTGTAATTATGATAGGATTGGTATAACATATTGGTACAATGCTGCAATCTCTCAAAAATTCACTTGCTTATCAAACTTACGATATATATATATATTAGATAAATATTATATTCATTTAATTACATAATAATGTATCAGGACAAAGAAACCCAGGGAAAATGTAGAATATTTTCTTAAAGCATCACTTTTTCTATAAAAGATATATTTGATAATGTTTTTCTTTAAAAATATATATTTGATAATGTAAAATTCACAGTTTTAAAGATATGCAGTAAGCCAGTAAAGTTCTAGTTTTTAATAAACTACTATGGGTTCTGCCTTAAATTTCTAAAAAATCAGTTATTTTTATTATTTTATGAAAATTTGGATAAAAATTTGGGGCAAACACTGACTTCATAATGTCTTTGAGACAGAGAACAATTTATCTATCAATTCGTTCTTTGATTTAATGGACTTCATTTTTAAAAATCTATTATTAGAATTCTCTGTAGTATAGATATACCTCATGAGAAACTGAACTCTGCACTGAAAACTCTGAAGGATAATGCAATTCGTAACCTTAGGATCTATTAGCATGACACTATCTTTTCTTGATGAATTTATGACCAGATATGGTAACATATCATATAGAAAACTTACAATTTACAAAGAAGTTCCTGACTGATATAGTCACACTAATTGGATTCAAAGACAAAATAAATTCACAAAAGCCAATAAAAATGCAGTAGGAAGAAAGAAATAATGTATTCAAAGATATACAATTTTTATCTTAAATTTAGATTGCCTTTTTCCTTTTTGGAAATGTAGAACAAATAAATTATAAATTTCCCAAGCATGATGAACTGCCTTAAAGTTCTATTGTGTTCCATGCTTTCAAAATCACAGATTTTTGGAGCTTTCTCCCCACTATTTTTACAAGGATATACTCTCCGTCAAACCAAAGAACAAAAATTTTAATGTGTATTTTTAGAAAATGTAGTTTCCTTCCATCTATTTTAATAAAATATAAATTTTTATGTTTTTATTTATTTTTATCAAGCACTCTCAAAGTAAAATTGAATATATATATTTTTCTTTTCTTAGTCTATATTAATAATATTGAGGAAATAGATAAATAGAGGAAGGAGTGAGACACAGAGAGAGAGAATGTCCTATACCAAAAAAAGAGTTCATATTGTTTCTATCACGATCCCACTTAAAGAGTTTTTTGTGAGCTCCAACTTCATTTTACAGATGAATGTAAAATTCAGACAAGTAAAATAAATTACATTAGATGTTAAATGAGATAGATCTTGTAAGCTTCTCCTAGGGTGCCACTGTATATCATTTCTGATCTGGACTTCAAGATTTCCAGGAATCAATTGTTACTCAAAGACTGAGTGAGAAATGGAAAGGATGCAATTCATTTTCTAATATATTGATGTTAAGCAATGTTTCCAGCATTCCTTGGGCATTATTTATGTTTTGATGTGTTGCTTTGATCAAGGGTAACATAATAACTATAATTCTTTACATTCCACTGTGTAGCATGTTGAAAATCATGCTATTTATTCCTATGACCTAGGAGCAGCGCTTCTTATTTTCCAGAATATATGCAGTTTGTGTTTAAATGACATGAGTTTCAAAATTCTACTTCCATATTGTAGATTGCCATATATAAATGGTCTATTTTTAACTTTAAGTACTTTAAAACCATAGACTGATTGCCTAGTGAAAGGTAACTTCTAGGTACATTTTGTAAATATTATTATGTTTTTGGAAATGTGTTTAGTAGTTCTCAGTTAACAGCAATTTATCGAAGATGTTCCCTAATTAGGACAAATCTTTCAATCCTAGTGTTGACATTTCTGAATATGTTGGGATATGGAATGAATCATACTTATGAGTAAAGCGCTGCATAATATAAATCTCCTTGAACAAATGCACTGGTCAAAATATAATTTGTTCTGTTTATTTTTTGTTTGTATTCACAATTTTTATATTATACTCACATCCTTGTGACTAGAAGTTATCCAAGATGCTTTACAAACAATATAGTATAGATACCAACCAATTCATATGGATGCATAAACCAAGCAGAATGAATGCTGGCTGAAAAAAGATAGTGGAACTGTAATGTGTACCTGCTGACTGTCAGCCTAGTTTGTGACCTGGCTTAAATACACATTGGTCCAAATCGCTGCCAACTTGATTGAAAGAAGTTAAAAAACATATGACATTAAAGTAGCATTAAAATGTAATGAAAATCAAACACTACTTAACATAGCAACAAAATGTAAAGTGTTGTGTAATTAGTTTTATTTACATTTATATTTATGTAATTTATATTTATATTTATGTAAATATATATTTATGTATATACATATTTTGTATGTATATTTATATATTATGTAAATTTATATTTATATTTATGTAATTTATATTTACTATGTATATTTATATTTATATTGTTGGTTAACTAGTTAAAACAATTTTAGCAGCTGGAAACAATATAACGCTTGTTATCCCTCTGTTTTTATGAGTCCAGGCACAGCGTAGCAACATCTTTTGCTTAGTATCTTTTCAGGTCAAAATCTAGAAGTCAGCCAGGGCTGCACTTTCACCTAAGTATATGTGTCCTCTTTCAAGTTAATTCAAGTTGTTGGCAGAATTCAGTTCCTTGTGGTTGTAGAACTGAGATTCCTGTTTTGTCACTGGATGTTAGCCAAGGATCTCTCTCAGCTGGTAGAACCCTCCCTCAAGTCCTAGGCACAGAGCATTCTCATGATATAGCAGCTGGATTCTTCAATTACAACAGGGGGATCTCACTCCAGTCTATTATTACAGGGTCTTAAATAACATAATTGAATCAAGGGAAAGACTATCCCAACATATTCACAAATCCCATCTACAATCAGGAAATATGGCACAGGACAGGAATCCTATGGGCCGTCTTAGAATTCTTTCCACCACATTTAGAACACAACTATGTGGTGAATGTGCAATGTGTGGTGTATTTATGCAGTATCAGTGAACTGTTATAAATAAAACATAATATAAAGACATACTTTCTCAAATTACTGCAGGAATTGATATAATATCTCTATAAATTTGCCTTGGATGTTTAAAGAACTCTTCTTTATGGTTCTACGTTTTTAAAAATATTAAAATGTAAGTATCAAAAGGTTAAAAAACACAATTCAATGTGTCCCTCATACAAAATCATAAACACAGATACATCAAAAAAATTAGTTAAACACAAAAGTTAGAAATTCCAATTACATAAACGTGTAATATGAAATTCAAATAAGAAAACAATAGGATTTATATCAAAGAATGCTTTTGGAAATATTAAAAATTGTATTTAGGGAAAACTGAGACTCAGTCTTCAAGAATAACTCAAGTTTTGGAATGAGAAACTGGAAAGATGAAGTTGTTATTTATTCAAATGAAACAAGACTATATGTGGTGAGGATTTGAGAAAACATTTTAGATATAATTGTTATCTCTTTCAGAGTAAAACTTATCTTTAAATATAACAAGTGTTTAATAAGAATTTATTATGGATCTTAATGATGCTTAAATATAAGAGTAAGAAGAATGAAACGTAATCGTTGCTTTTTGGTTTTAGTTATATTCTGTATTTGTGGATGAAATTATACTAGATCTACTATCTCCTCCTGTTCTTGTCAATCTTTTATAATAAATTATCTTTAAAACTTAAATTTTAAATGTTCCTTGTCTCTTTTCTCTTTGCCATCACTACTCATTAATTTTATTCTAATGCAAACCAATTTCTGTCCACAGATCTATATAAACAATCCTTATGACTGTGAGACCTGTAAGTTATGAGGGAAAGGAGAAAGGCCATAAAAATGAGAGGAAAGAATTGCTTCACAAAAATTAGCGTAGACTTTTTGAAGATAACCAAAATTTACATGATAAAATGAAAACATTGGAAATATAGACAGTGATGACTGGCAATTATATGAGGAGCACTATACAGATAAATCTTAGGAAACACTGGATTTGCTGCATATAAATAGGTGAATTTTGTAACTTATTGCACTCTGTTGAATTTTAACTGTCTTTTCTAAACCTTATTTCGTGAACTTGTAAAATCGTCCTTTTCCCTATTTGTTTATTTCTAAGTCAGTAAAAAGTTGTTACTTTTCATAGGATCTCAAAATCCTTCATCAGTTTTGTTGTTATATTTGATGCTGCAAAATAGCACCATTGACTGTATTTGTATTAAATTCATAAAAGTAAAAGAAGTGCAGTACAATGACTTTTAAAATAAAGTCCTGAATTGAAAGGTGGGACAGAACACAAAGAGTGATTGATATCTGCTAAATAAAAATCTCTTTCAGGATGAAAATAATGGTATGTGGAACACTACTAAGTTTTCTTATTAGAAGAGAAAAACCTATTTTTGCTCTTAGAATATCTCATTCAGCAGTTAGGCAAATAAGGACATTTTTGAACGGCAGGACTCCTGAACACATCCTAACAAGTGGTCTCGTTTGATTTTTCTTACAATTTTTTGATTACTTCTTTCTCTTTACACCTATAAAACCATCTGATTAGAAGCAATTTACAGGTATTAACAATAAAGAAGAAAGGACAGAATAATTTAGAACACAGTAAGTCCTATTTCCCACGCTCCCTTTTTAAGAAATGACAATTTGTATAAAACAAAATTCTTCATCTTTACCAAAAATGGCTTTTAATATTTTAAAAATTAAAATATTAATTTTAATTAATGAGACTAAAGTCCTTCATTCTTTCAGTTTTCAAATTTCAGAAACAAATTTGACAGCTATCTGTTTTATATTACATATAAAACTATTGCCTTAATTATGCCAATTATTTCTTTGTAAGTTTTATAAAAATTTGGTCAGTTTTTCATTTTAATTGGTATTATTCTAATTTAGTTCTTACAGTTTCTTTTATACAGGACTTCACTAATGTCCAACTGATCTCTCTTCCTTGAGTTCTCTATTTCTTCCTTCCTTTTTTCCTTCTGTTCATCCATCTGTCTTTCCTTCCCTCCAGATTTATCTTGATTTATAATTACAATGTTATTCACACTGTTCTGTCTGAATTACATGGGTTAAAAACTATCGTACTCATTATTCTGGTTGTATATGTGTTCATTAGTCTAAAACTGACAATCCGTTTCTTGTCTTTAAATATCAAATTTAATGCTCTGTTCAAAGAAGTTTAACAATTTTCTTAACATAATAGAGTAATTCAATTTATTCTTTTTTCATGAATCTTTTCTTATTTACTTTGTATCTATTACACAAGATACTGAGCCCTTCCTAGGATAATTCTATACCTGAAATATAACTGGTTTTAGGTAAATATGTGTTGAATAATGGTTAAATGAAAAACCTTTAACTATTTTATAGCACATTCAAGACTATCTCATTGTCTAGATGATTAATGAATAACTCCATGGATCATAATTACCTATGGATGCAAAGAGTTTTTTTCTAATGATGACTAAAATAAAAACTTGCATACTTCTGTGTTCATTTCAGGGAAATAACTTCATAAGAAGTTCTACAAAAACACTTTTATATTATTTAAAAATAGTAGTATGATAAATTAATGATTTGCCCTTTACTATATTCAGAAAATTTCAGAATACTATTAAATTATTTCTTTAAGAAAACCTCAAAAACTAGATATAGAGGAAGGCTAATCCTCTTTGAAAGATAATCTAAAAGAATAGAATAAAATAATGCAGTACTCTGACCCTGAGTTTTCCCAGATTGTGGGCAGACTAATTCTTTGCTTACACATACATATGTATGGGGTAAAATGTAAATCTCTACACAAAATCCTTATGCAAAGCCCACATGTTTATGAAATGCCTACTATTAGTTTCTTTCAGAAATCCCTAGTATTTCTGCCAGTCAGGAAAGAATATGAAAGGATTGCAACTTCATAGACTGATGTCACAAAACCTTCTGAGGGCTCATCAATATTGATCACACCTTAATGCTGATTCCAGATCATTGAGCCTTTGATTAAATGGAGCAACACTAGCAAATTTGTGATTAAAAGCAGGATACCATTGTGGCAAGTTTGCAGGACACAGTTTTCTTCTCCTTGGTGTTTCAACAAGGCCATAAGGAGCTTTAGCTGAGCTGTCAAAATGAGTGCAGTGACAAATAACTTGAAGACACTGAGGAGAAATCTCCATGTTCTATGCGTAATCCGAGCAGTCTGGAGCTCAACATCTGTTGACTCTCCTTAGGAGGACTAATCTCTCAGAAAATAAAATACGATTTTGAGTTTGAGATTTTTTTAAAAAAATTGTATGCTGATACAATGCTTTAAAAATCCTTTCTTAGTAACTTCTAAATGTGAACCTATACATAGACTATGACCCTCCAATTTCATTCTTAGATAAATCCTAACAGAAATGCATGGATATTTGCACCAAAAAACCACACAAATTAACATTTGGAGGAAATGTATAAATAATGCCTCAAACTTGGAAACAATCTTAATTTTTTCTCCAGTAAAAATGACCTTCAACAGCTGAATTAATTTAAAAATATATGAGTAAAACTCAATTCTACAGAAAAATAAATATAAGACATTGTTATACAAATCATAGGTGTGAATATCACAGGAATATACAAAAACATATATTACAAAATACACAAAAAAGATATATAGATTTTATCTATATAAATATACTGTTAGGTAATACTAATATACGGTAATAAAAGTCAGAATAGGAATTTGCTTTGGTGCGTGGTGACTGAAAAGGGCTTCAGTTCTGCAGTGTTATAATAATCCCTTTCCTGATCCGGATTGTGGTAACACATCCGTGTTCAGTCTTTGAAAAAAACATCGAGCCACACATATATGATATTTGCACTTGTTTTTTACACATGTGATACTATATATGTTTTCTTACAAAATAAAAGAACAACAAATGTAAATTATATTTAAATATAAAGTATGGAACTCATGAGAGGACTCTGAATTCTGGGGTGCTGAGCACATAGAAACTGAAGTCTTAAAAGAAAATACAATTCTTATGGAGAATATGTAGAATAAAGAGACAAAAAGGCAGAACTCTGGGATAAACTAATCCTCAGAGAGCAGAAGATAAAGCAGCAAGACCAGAAAGGAGTAATCAGATTTAAGAAAAATGTAAGGAGTTTGTAAGACCATGTAAATCAGGGGAAAGGGGTTACTGACAGTGTTAAATGTGGAAAGATGTACAATTATTTAAAAAAAAGGAGGGGAGGAGCCAAGATGGCCAAATAGGAACAGCTCCGGTCTACAGCTCCCAGCGCGAGCGACGCAGAAGACGGGTGATTTCTGCATTTCCATCTGAGGTACCGTGTTCATCTCACTAGGGAGTGCCAGACAGTGGGCGCAGGTCAGTGGGTGAGTGCACCGTGCACCAGCCGAAGCAGGGGCGAGGCATTGCCTCACTCGGGAAGCTCAAGGGGTCAGGGAGTTCCCCTTCCAGGGGTGACAGACAGCACCTGGAAAATCGGGCCACTCCCACCCGAATACTGTGCTTTTCCGACGGGCTTAGGAAACGGTGCCCCAGGAGACTATAGCCCACACCTGGCTCAGAGGGTCCTACGCCCACGGAGTCTCGCTGATTGCTAGCACAGCAGTCTGAGATCAAACAGCAAGTCGGCAGCGAGGCTGGGGGAGGGGCGCCCGCCATTGCCCAGGCTCGCTTAGGTAAACAAAGCAGCCTGGAAGCTTGAACTGGGTGGAGCCCACCACAGCTCAAGGAGGCCTGCCTGCCTCTGTAGGCTCCACCTCTGGGGGCAGGGCACAGACAAACAAAAAGACAGCAGTAACCTCTGCAGACTTAAATGTCCCTGTCTGACAGCTGTGAGGAGAGCAGTGGTTCTCCCAGCACGCAGCTGGAGATCTGAGAACGGGCTGACTGCCTCCTCAAGTGGGTCCCTGACCCCTGAGCCCGGAGCAGCTTAACTGGGAGGCACCCCCCAGCAGGGGCAGACCGACACCTCACACAGCCGGCCAGGTACTCCAACAGACCTGCAGCTGAGGGTTCTGTCTGTTAGAAGGAAAACTAACAGAAAGGACATCCACACCAAAAACCCATCTGTACATCACCATCATCAAAGACCAAAAGTAGATAAAACCACAAAGATGGGGAAAAAACAGAGCAGAAAAACTGGAAACTCTAAAAAGCAGAGTACCTCTCCTCCTACAAAGGAACGCAGTTCCTCACCAGCAACGGAACAAAGCTGGATGGAGAATGACTTTGACGAGCTGAGAGAAGAAGGCTTCAGACGATCAAATTACTCCGAGCTACGGGAGGATATTCAAACCAAAGGCAAAGAAGTTGAAAACTTTGAAAAAAATTTAGAAGAATGTATAACTAGAATAACCAATACAGAGAAGTGCTTAAAGGAGCTGATGGAGCTGAAAACCAAGGCTCGAGAACTACGTGAAGAATGCAGAAGCCTCAGGAGCCGATGCGATCAAATGGAAGAAAGGGTATCGGCCCTGGAAGATGAAATGAATGAAATGAAGCGAGAAGGGAAGTTTAGAGAAAAAAGAATAAAAAGAAATGAGCAAAGCCTCCAAGAAATGTGGGACTATGTGAAAAGACCAAATCTACGTCTGATTGGTGTACCGGAAAGTGACGGGGAGAATGGAAACAAGTTGGAAAACACTCTGCAGGATATTATCCAGGAGAACTTCCCCAATCTAGCAAGACAGGCCAACATTCAGATTCAGGAAATACAGAGAACGCCACAAAGATACTCTTCGAGAAGAGCAACTCCAAGACACATAATTGTCAGATTCACCAAAGTTGAAATGAAGGAAAAAATGTTAAGGTCAGCCAGAGAGAAAGGTCGGGTTACCATCAAAGGGAAGCCCATCAGACTAACAGCGGATCTCTCGGCAGAAACCCTCCAAGCCAGAAGAGAGTGGGGGCCAATATTCAACATTCTTAAAGAAAAGAATTTTCAACCCAGAATTTCATATCCTGCCAAACTAAGCTTCATAAGTGAAGGAGAAATAAAATACTTTACAGACAAGCAAATGCTGAGAGATTTTGTCACCACCAGGCCTGCCCTAAAAGAGCTCCTGAAGGAAGCGCTAAACATGGAAAGGCACAACCGGTACCAGCCACGGCAAAATCATACCGAAATGTAAAGACCATTGAGACTAGGAAGAGACTGCACCAACTAACGAGCAAAATAACCAGCTAACATCATAATGACAGGATCAAATTCACACATAACAATATTAACTTTAAATGTAAATGGACTAAATGCTCCAATTAAAAGACACAGACTGGCAAATTGGATAAAGACTCAAGACCCATCAGTGTGCTGTATTCAGGAAACCCATCTCACGTGCAGAGACACACATAGTCTCAAAATAAAAGGATGGAGGAAGATCTACCAAGCAAATGGAAAACAAAAAAAGGCAGGGGTTGCAATCCTAGTCTCTGATAAAACAGACTTTAAACCAACAAAGATCAAAAGAGACAAAGAAGGCCATTACATAATGGTAAAGAGATTAATTCAACAAGAAGAGCTAACTATCCTAAATATATATGCACCGAATACAGGAGCACCCAGATTCATAAAGCAAGTCCTGAGTGACCTACAAAGAGACTTAGACTCCCACACATTAATAATGGGAGACTTTAACACCCCACTGTCAACATTAGACAGATCAACGAGACAGAAAGTCAACAAGGATACCCAGGAATTGAACTCAGCTCTGCACCAAGCAGACCTAATAGACATCTACAGAACTCTCCACCCCAAATCAACAGAATATACATTTTTTTCAGCACCACACCACACCTATTCCAAAATTGACCATATACTTGGAAGTAAAGCTCTCCTCAATAAATGTAAAAGGACAGAAATTGTAACAAACTGTCTCTCAGATCACAGTGCAATCAAGCTAGAACTCAGGATTAAGAATCTCACTCAAAACTGCTCAACTACGTGGAAACTGAACAACCTGCTCCTGAATGACTACTGGGTACATAATGAAATGAAGGCAGAAATAAAGATGTTCTTTGAAACCAACGAGAACCAAGACATAACATACCAGAATCTCTGGGATGCATTCAAAGCAGTGTGTAGAGGGAAATTTATAGCACTAAATGCCCACAAGAGAAAGCAGGAAAGATCCAAAATTGACACCCTAACATCACAATTAAAAGAGCTAGAAAAGCAAGAGCAAACACATTCAAAAGCTAGCAGAAGGCAAGAAATAACTAAAATCAGAGCAGAACTGAAGGAAATAGAGACACAAAAAACCCTTCAAAAAATCAATGAATCCAGGAGCTGGTTTTTTGAAAGGATCAACAAAATTGATAGACCGCTAGCAAGATTAATAAAGAAAAAAAGAGAGAAGAATCAAATAGATGCAATAAAAAATGATAAAGGGGATATCACCACCGATCCCACAGAAATACAAACTACCATCAGAGAATATTACAAACACCTCTATGCAAATAAACTAGAAAATCTAGAAGAAATGGATAAATTCCTCAACACATACACCCTCCCAAGACTAAACCAGGAAGAAGTTGAATCTCTGAATAGACCAATAACAGGAGCTGAAATTGTGGCAATAATCAATAGCTTACCAACCAAAAAAAGTCCAGGACCAGATGGGTTCACAGCCGAATTCTACCAGAGGTACAAGGAGGAACTGGTACCATTCCTTCTGAAACTATTCCAATCAATAGAAAAAGAGGGAATCCTCCCTAACTCATTTTATGAGGCCAGCATCATCCTGATACCAAAGCCTGGCAGAGACACAACCAAAAAAGAGAATTTTAGACCAATATCCTTGATGAACATTGATGCAAAAATCCTCAATAAAATACTGGCAAACAGAATCCAGCAGCACATCAAAAAGCTTATCCACCATGATCAAGTGGGCTTCATCCCTGGGATGCAAGGCTGGTTCAATATACGCAAATCAATAAATGTAATCCAGCATATAAACAGAACCAAAGACAAAAACCACATGATTATCTCAATAGATGCAGAAAAGGCCTTTGACAAAATTCAACAACTCTTCATGCTAAAAACTCTCAATAAATTAGGAATTGATGGGACGTATCTCAAAATAATAAGAGCTATTTATGACAAACCCACAGCCAATATCATACTGAATGGGCAAAAACTGGAAGCATTCCCTTTGAAAACTGGCACAAGACAGGGATGCCCTCTCTCACCACTTCTATTCAACATAGTGTTGGAAGTTCTGGCCAGGGCAATTAGGCAGGAGAAGGAAATCAAGGGTATTCAATTAGGAAAAGAGGAAGTCAAATTGTCCCTGTTTGCAGATGACATGATAGTATATCTAGAAAACCCCATTGTCTCAGCCCAAAATCTCCTTAAGCTGATAAGCAACATCAGCAAAGTCTCAGGATACAAAATCAATGTGCAAAAATCACAAGCATTCTTATACAATAACAGACAATCAGAGAGCCAAATCATGAGTGAACTCCCATTCACAATTGCTTCAAAGAGAATAAAATACCTAGAAATCCAACTTACAAGGGATGTGAAAGACCTCTTCAAGAAGAACTACAAACCACTGCTCAAGGAAATAAAAGAGGATACAAACAAATGGAAGAACATTCCATGCTCATGGGTAGGAAGAATCAATATCATGAAAATGGCCATCCTTCCCAAGGTAATTTACAGATTCAATGCCATCCCCATCAAGCTACCAATGACTTTCTTCACAGAATTGGAAAAAACTACTTTAAAGTTCATATGGAACCAAAAAAGGGCCCGCATCGCCAAGTCAATCCTAAGCCAAAAGAATAAAGGTGAAGGCATCACACTACCTGACTTCAAACTATACTACGAGGCTACAGTAACCAAAACAGCATGGTACTGGTACCAAAACAGAGATATAGATCAATGGAACAGAACAGAGCCGTCAGAAATAATGCCACATATCTACAGCTATCTGAACTTTGACAAACCTGAGAAAAACAAGCAATGGGGAAAGGATTCCCTATTTAATAAATGGTGCTGGGAAAACTGGCTAGCCATATGTAGAAAGCTGAAACTGGATCCCTTCCTTACACCGTATACAAAAATCAATTCAAGATGGATTAAAGACTTAAATGTTAGACCTAAAACCATAAAAACCCTAGAAGAAAACCTAGGCATTACCATTCAGGACATAGGCATGGGCAAGGACTTCATGTCTAAAACACCAAAAGCAATGGCAACAAAAGCCAAAATTGACAAATGGGATCTAATTAAACTCAAGAGCTTCTGCACAGCAAAAGAAACTACCATCAGAGTGAACAGGCAACCTACAAAATGGGAGAAAATTTTCGCAACCTACTCATCTGAAAAAGGGCTAATATCCAGAATCTACAATGAACTCCAACAAATTTACAAGAAAAAAACAAACAACCCCATCAAAAAGTGGGTGAAGGACATGAACAGACACTTCTCAGAAGAAGACATTTATGCAGCCAAAAAACACATGAAAAAATGCTCACCATCACTGGCCATCAGAGAAATGCAAATCAAAACCACAATGAGATACCATCTCACACCAGTTAGAATGGCAATCATTAAAAAGTCAGGAAACAACAGGTGCTGGAGAGGATGTGGAGAAATAGGAACACTTTTACACTGTTGGTGGGACTGTAAACTAGTTCAACCCTTGTGGAAGTCAGTGTGGCGATTCCTCAGGGATCTAGAACTAGAAATTCCATTTGACCCAGCCATCCCATTACTGGGTATATACCCAAAGGACTATAAATCATGCTGCTATAAAGACACATGCACACGTATGTTTATTGCGGCATTATTCACAACAGCAAAGACTTGGAACCAACCCAAATGTCCAACAATGATAGACTGGATTAAGAAAATGTGGCACATATACACCATGGAATACTATGCAGCCATCAAAAATGATGAGTTCACGTCCTTTGTAGGGACATGGATGAAATTGGAAATCATCATTCTCAGTAAACTATCGCAAGAACAAAAAACCAAACACCGCATATTCTCACTCATAGGTGGGAATTGAACAATGAGAACACATGGACACAGGAAGGGGAACATCACACTTCGGGGACTGTTGTGGGGTGGGGGGAGGGGGGAGGGATAGCATTGGGAGATATACCTAATGCTAGATGACGAGTTGGTGGGTGCAGCGCACCAGCATGGCACATGTATACATATGTAACTTACCTGCGCATTGCGCACATGTACCATAAAACCTAAAGTATAATAATAATAATAATAAAAGAAAAAAAAAAGAATTAATTTTTGAATTTAACTACAAATATGTCATTAGTGATCTTCATGAGAATAATGACATTGTAAGTACTGAAGTTAAAACTTTATTGCAAGGAATTGAGGTATGGTTGGAGAAAGTAGACCTAGTGACTATAAAAGAATTAGTCATGAGGTTTGCCTACAAGAAGATAGAACAGTACTGAAAAGAGATGTGTCTTCAAGGAGCAGACAAAAAAAGCGATCTTTACTGGCTATACAATATCAAGCAATTTACTTAGCCACTCTGAGATTTTAAATCCTTATTAGGCAAAAAAGCATAACAAAACCTAAGTAACATTGTGAAATAGTATGAAAGTGACATGTAATTCTGTAAAACACTATGCAAATGTCGTTAAAATGCTGCATTAAGTAATAGAAAATAGAACATAATAAAACTATGTTTTAGTCACATAGAACTTTTTTTCAGGCATAAGAGTAAATATGAAGACACTATATTTGAATAGTTTATGTGGCATTATATGATTGTGAGCTCCATTTAGTTTGTGCTTTTTTTCTTTTCCTATTTACAGGTGGCATTTGTAGTCTTGTTACATCATTTTAAAAAGTAGGTTAGTGTCAAGGTAGCATAATCACAAATTAAGGGCTGCGAGTTTTGAATTATGCGAAGAAATCAAGAAAGTTAATGAAGCAAGTGGGTGCTCATATATGTGATCTTTTCATTATGAACAGCAAACTTTGTAGTTTATTTTTCATGTTTTATGTAAAATAAACTGCATATAAAACTCATCCAACTGTTAATCACACAGCTAAGAGATGAGATAATCTGTAATAATTTTTATGACATTATAATCACCAATACTAATTCCATTTGTTTTTTGCCATAATTACATTTTTATTTAAGTTGAATTTTTTGACTACAGGGTTTTTTTGTTTGTTTTAATGCACAAGAGATTATATAACCCTTGATGTGGAATCTTCTAGAGTCTGTAAAAAAGCCATATTTTTATCTAATAGTCCAGTGACTGCTGATTCTGCTTCTTTCTCCTATTTTATGATTCACTATAATACTGATGAATTTGTGGTAACTGCAGCCACCAAATGTAACTGAACACCCAAAGGTAATAGATTGTATCATATATGTAAGAAAAATTCAGGAATTTATATTAACTTAAATAGCGAATTTCCTCTTATTGGACTTAAGTATTTTATCTTTATAATATGTTCTACTAGTCATTTTAAGTTAAATAGATTTGGTGAAAATGTGACTTCTTCCCCCTATTAGAGACCTCATAATGAATTGATAAATAGTAGTAAAATCACTAATTTTATCTCTCTGCAGTATAAGCTGTTCCGATTTTATGGATAAATGTGGTGCATATGTATTTCAAAGTCTCTTTGCAACTGATTTAATAGCTAGAGAAAAGTCTCCTAAAAGAGGGCATTTGATTATTTAAAGCAGTTCCTTGCATGAATCGGGGCAGCTGATTGCTCTTTGTGATTGTGTTTTTTGTGGTTACTTTGGAAATGCCCTCAGGTATCAGTGAGAGCTTCACGCCATAGATCTCAGTTAGTTAGAAAATCTGACAGCAGTGGCAGCAGCCTGCAAAAAGGAATAAAAGCTGCGTAAAAGATTATGTTCTGTTCACACTCAACAGTCGAGTGTCAATCTACATTTTGCTGTTAGATTTAAAACTTAAAACAGTTATGGCATGTCACATGCACACTGCAGCATTTAGTGCCTTTCAAGTTTGGAGTCCAAGATCTGGCATAAGATTTTTTTTGTATCACTAGAATGGCTTAAAATATGAATGCATACTAATGTGTAGAGAGATAAACAGGTTTTAAATATATTTTATTAATTGCTTCTAATTTAGTATTTCTTTTGTAAGAGATAATGTGAGAAAGAAGGCAAATAGACATATAAAAGCAAAGTATAATATTGGTATTGGAACTTCTGCAGGTAATCAAAATATTGATTTTGGTCAGAAGTAGAGATTTCCCATTAAGTAAGATTCTTCACTATATTTTGGCACATCTTTAATCCAGCCTATTAGTTATTGAAATAATATCACTGATTAAAATTTGTTTTAAAAAGAGGAAAGTATTGTCATGGGTTAAATGTGCTCTTTCTAAAATTCGTATGTTGAAGTCCTAGCCCCGTGTAATTCAGAATGTAAACTGTATTTGACTACAGAGTTTTAAAAGAAGTTGTTAAGGTGAAATAAGGCCATTAGGGTGGGTCTTAATCCAATATAACTAGTATCCTTAGAGAAAGATAATTTGTAGACAAAACATACATGGAAATAAGATGACATGAAGACACAAGATGAAAACGGCCAAGGAGAGAAGCCTAGAGAAGATCGATCCTTCATGATCCTCAGAAAATAAAATTTTGACAACACTTATCTGGGCTTTCAAGTCTCCAGAAGTGGGAAAAAATAAATTTCCGTTGTCTAAATCACCCAATTTCTGATACTTCTTATGGTAGCTCTAGCAAATGCATACGGTTATCAATTATGGTAACAGACGCTGCATAGACATTTAATCAAGATATTTATTAAAAGAATAATGGAGTTATGATTCAAGACACAAGTCTAAACCTATGCATTCAATTTAATTTTTCCCAATAAACTTAATTAACATAATCAAAAATGAAAATTATCAAAGAAATTCTATATCCTTTCTGGAACATGAAAATGTCACCATAGATATTCTAGCAATATTAAGAAAATTATTTGATACATAATTAAAAAGGGAGAAATCTACTGGAAAGGCCAGTCTAATATTTTGACTAATAGAAATATCTGGATGGATGAGAATGAAAATGAACATCCCAGAGAATTAAACTAACTTCTAAATAGAAATCACCGAGGCTCAGGGTAAATGGGGGAATGAGGAAAATCAGGAAGCTGGGGTGGAGAGATGATTTTCTTTAAAATTGTTACTTGTTTTTTAAATAGATTTAATGAAATATAATTTATGTACCATAAATTCATCTGTTGTTAGGACAAGTGTAACACTTTTAGTACATTTAAAGAGTTAAACAACCACATGATCTGGTTTTAGGACATTTCCATCATTCTTAAAAGATCTCTCGCCAAGTATTAAGTTTGATCTCACAAATAACTTTGGAAAGTGGAGTCAGTACTAGAAAGCAGAGGCTTCGACTGGGTGTCTGTTCTCATGGGCTACCTGGTGGCCTTACCTACCTTATACTATCCCCTTACCTGGAAACACTACCAGCATCCACTATGTATACATGCTTTTTTTTAATCAATGGAGCTCATGAGGTTGTCGATTCCATGGCCTTGCCTTCATTTATGACACACATGCCACACAATTCAGTCACGGTACCCTATTCTCCTGGGTAATCATTGTTCAAGGATTGTCACTCCTTTAGAGGATATTGCTATGCCCAGTCTACCAAAAAATCTTCAGTATCCAAGTGAAAGCCTCATTAAGAATAAAACCAATTTATAGGAAGCAAAGAAGACTGATGGAGACATAGAATTCCTTACCTGAAGCAAGTCAGCTTCATAAAATCCCCCATAATGTGAGCCAATAAATGACTCCCTCTTTATTCCACCAGTTTGGGCTTCAATTTTACATTCTCTGTGAATTCCAGGACATCTCAACCAGAGAAACTACTACTAAGAAACTAAGTAGTCCAGGGTACCTGGCAGAAGCAAGTACAAATCTCTTTGAAAGGATATATGCTCAACCCAAGATGAAGACCCAGATGAGGCATGGACAATGTAAACTCACTAACAAAGCAAATATGAGGAAACAAGCTACTTTAAATGCCAAAGGAAGCAACGCGCTATAGCACTAGAGCCGTCCAGGTTTTTGGATAATGGAGATGTGAGACAGGAAATATAATTTAAGTACTTTTAAAAAATAAAATAAAAAATGAAAACAAGAGGCTGCCACAAATGACATTGTTTCTCTTTTATCTTCATCTGAATGCTTATAACAATAAATTGTTTGTTCAGAGACGATCCTTAAGCAGTAAAGGGAGCCAACACAAACATGTATGTTGCAGAAAAGAAAATATCTTTTTCTCTGAACAGTATTGGTGAACAATAGCCCTAGGCAGAATGATGTATCTTGATATTTGTGTTATTATATTATTATTTTTATTATCATCTTTTATTATAATATAGCCCACAAAATGATAATGCTTCTGTTTGACAGATGGGTTTAATTATACCACTTATTTAAAATTAATAATTTGCTTATAACTCAAATTTAAGAAACAAGAAAACAAACTTTGCTGGAACTTCCACTTTTGTTCTTTATTCTAGGATAAATGTACTTCAATGTGACTTCTGTTTTTAGAATGTGGTATGCAGTTAATATTGACTTCTGAATAGTATATGAAGAAGGAAGAATAATATATTATCACAAACAAGAGCAATGGATGAGAAGCGAGGTTATACATAAAGCAGAAGAAGGTTAAGAACCAATGAGCTTTTCTTTGGCTATGAGCTGTGGAAAGTACTTAACTATGAGTAAATTCAAATTTATTGGAGAATTGGTAAATGCAATCCACACTATGATGTACCCCTCATTGTGAATCCTCCAAAAATTTAAAAATTATAGTACTCTAGTATAAGACATATGTGAAATGCTTGGTTTAATTTTCAAGTCAAAGTTTATATAAGTCAAAACAGGGTCAAGCTATAAGGTCAAGCATGATGTAACAGCTGACATAGGTGTTATAGAAAAAGCACAAAGAAGAAACTGTATTAAAATTAAAAAAAAACTAAAAGAAAAGGAAGTTATAGGAGAATTTAAATAAAATAATGTTAGTAAATATAATAGGCACGTGGCTAATATATTTACAATTATTTTCATTATTTATTATTATTATTATTATTTTTTGAGATGGAATTTTGCTCTCGTTTCTCAGACTGGAGTGAAATGGTGCCATCTCAGCTCACCACAACCTCTGCCTCCCGGGTTCAAGCAATTCTGTCTCAGCCTCCCGAATAGCTGGGATTATAGGTGCATGCCACCATGCCCAGCTAATTTTTGTATTTTTAGTAGAGACGGGGTTTCATCATATTGGTCAGGCTGGTCTCGAATTCCTGACCTCAGGTGATCTGCCCGCCTTGGCCTCCCAAAGTGTGGGGATTACAGGTGTGAGCCACAGCGCCTGACCTATTTTCATTATATTTTTATTGGTACATGGAATACCTATGTAATAAGATATCTTGAAATACTAATCTTTGTGATGTTTTTCCTGACTCTTTTGTGTTTTATTTCTGAATGAGAGTTAAAGTCATTCCTATTACTCAAGTATAATTGGGGTAATTTACAGCAGAAATCCAAAGGGGAAAACCAGTCTATGTTGTTTTTGGCTTCTAAAGCAAAATTTTCTTGCTGCTAAAGAGCAAAAAGACTTTCAAATTCTAAATTTTTTATATGCAAGTGCTGGAATTTTTTGAGTCATGCTAGCAATTGAGGTGGGAGAAAACTTGAAAAATGAGCAGTAAGACATTGAAAGAGATACTACGCAGAATTTGAGCAGTAACAACAAATTAGAAAGAGAAGAGAGGAAGACCCAGACAGCTTTATTTCCCAGGAGGATTAAACAATCGACAGTGGAATGGGAGAACAAAGAGAAGGTGGAAATGATGATGGTTAAGCAAATGCAATTAGTCCGGAATGGGGAGTAATTTATGGACAAAACACAAGTATACACCTCTTGAGTTTATGATAAATAAATGAGTTAATATTCATAAATTCAGGAGTGTCTGGCCTCAGTAAGTACTCAAATATATATTCATAGGTAAAATTTTATACATTGTATTTGTATGTTCACTTAATAAAACATGTTTTAAAATTGAAAATCATATGAGTAAAGCTATGACTGATCTTTCTGAGCTACCGCTGGGGACTTTCATGTTTTCTGTTACATGTATTAGGGATAGTGAACTAACAATTACTTTTTAATGAGAAAATAAATAAAACACATTCACAATAAAAATGCACTTAATATAAAATTGAGTGACTAAGCTTTTGCCCTTGACCTGTGGCCTGACTCTATTTTGACTCTATTATGAACAGACTCAAAATAGAGTCAAGGGTAATAGCTGACCTAAACGTTATAAGGCAATGAAAAAAAAAAAGCTGCATCAATTTATCATGAGTATAGATATCACGGAAACAGACTGGAGTAGAGGATGCCAGTACTGGGCCTTTCCCTGCATGGCAGAAGATTCCCTTCTGACCAAGAATGGGTCTACAAATGCTCTCCAGGAACTAGGGCCTGGAAACAAAGGCTTTATGAATCTACTTCATGTTTTGTTTTGTGGGGACAGAGCTGTACCCAAATTTCAAGACCAAGTTCTTTTTACTCTTTCCTCTCTTTTCCTCAAGCAAAAGGAGTCCCTCCCCATGACTATCACAACTGAGAATTCATGGGGTCACACCCAAGGCCCATGGCAACTGCTGTCTGGTTGTCACTAATGTTTATTCAAAGCCCAAGGACTCATTAGTCAGCAGTTGATGAATCCTGCCAAGACTGGGTCTTTCCCTTCATGGGAGCAGGTTCCCTTTCAACTCAGGGTGGGTCTACAAATGCCATCCAGGAGCTAGGGCCTGGAATGAAGAGTTATGGGAGTCTGGCTGGTGCTTTATTTTACTGTAGCTGGTAACCCAGTTGCAAGACAAAGTCCTTTTTATTTTTCCTTCTTTTTTACCTCAACCTGGTGTCTCTCCCTGTGGTCACCACCACCCCAGGCTCACAGTTACTGCTGCTTGGCTACTGCTGATGTTTTTCCAAGGCCCAGGGATCCATTAGTAAGGAGGTAATGAAGCCTGCCAGGCCTGGGACTCTCCCATCAGGGTAGCAGTTTCCCTTCTGGCCCAGGGAGGGTCTACATATGCCATCCAGGAACTAAGGCCTGAAATTGAGGACTTTTAAGGCTATGCTTGGTGCTTTATTTTATTGTGTCTGAGCTAGTTCTCAGGTTGCAAGACAAAGTTCTTTTAACTCTTGTCTCTCCTTTCCTCAAGCAAACGTCTGTCCCTGTGGCCACTACAGCTGGGAATGTGTTGGGTCACACCTGAAGCAAGCACAGTACTGGGCCTCACCCAAGGCCCATGACAATTACTGCCTGTCTACTGCTGATCTTTATTTAAGGCCCAAGGGCTCCTTAGTCAGCTGGTGATGAATCCTGCCAGGACTGGGTCTCCCTTCAGGGAAGAGAGTTCTCTTCTGGTCTAAAGAAGGTCTAAAAGTGTCACACAGGAGCTAGGGCCTGTATGAATGGGGACTTCATTCTTGAATGGAGACTTCAAGCCTCTGCTTGGCACTTTAATTCACTGTGGCTGAGCTGGTACACACGTTACGAGAGAAAGTTCTTACTCTTCCTTCTCTTTTCCTTTAGCAGAAGGAGTTTCTCTTGAAGCTGCAAACTATGCTGTTTAGAGGTCAGGGAGTGGTGGAGTAAGTCCTCCCTTGGCTGTCCTGTCTGGCATCTTACTGGTCACATCCACCCCAATCCACTGGCTCTGAGCCCAGCACAGGACCTACAACTTGTCCAGGAATTGCAGTCATTGTGGACTAGATTGCCTTTCAAATTAACTTAGCACTCCAAAGCACTTTAGCATACTAAGTACTTTAACACACTAAGTACTTTAGCACTTTATGGCTACCCAGAACTTGAGTTCCAACCACTGGGATGGATGGACGATTCCCCCTCTTGCTAAGGCTGGTCTAAATGCTCCCTCTGTGAGCGCCAGCTGAGTTCCGCTTTGTGTTGCTTTCCAGTGTGACAGAGCAACACTGAGTTCCAATGCAAAGCCCCACAGTCACCTTACTCTTCTTTTCCCAAGCACCCAGGTTCTTTCTTTATGCCAGGCTGTGCTTCCAGGAGATGGGGAGGGGTGGCATAGACAATTCAAGACTGGCTTTCCCACCCTCTTCAGTCCTTCTTTCCCTGATACAGTGTTAAAACCAGGTACTGTGATCTCTTACTTGATTTTTGGTTCTTACAAAGGTGCCTTCTTGTGTGGATAGTTGTTCAGTTTGATGTTGCTGGGATCACTGGAGGTTTCTGTATAGCCATCTTGTTCCACCTCAACCCTAAATATTTGTTATTATTAATCACTAAATATTTATAATTTCCCAATAAAAATTTTAATTCATTCAAAATCATCTGATTTGTACTCTTCATTAAGTTCCTTATTTCAGTGTGCTTATTTCCCCAGTTTTAAAAGTTCATGTTAAATATACTCTGCATTGTCCTTGTTCACCAGGGTAAGAAATGATATGTATGGTAATAGGTAGACAGTGGCTGCCTCTTGGGTAATTGCCAGAAATAAATTATATAAAGAACTCTTACTATGGTTGCTTTATTTTGTTTGTTTTGTTTGTTTTTATTATTATACTTTAAGTTCTAGGGTACATGTGCACAACATGCAGGTTTGTTACATATGTATACATGCGCCGTGTTGGTTGCTTTATTTTTAACCCTCAGAAAATGGTACCAGTCAGTGTGGCCCATGGGGATAGATGAAACAACATATGTAAAGCACCATGTATAATTCACAACACAGGATGAGTAAAAAAAAGTTGTAGTTTTATTATCATTATTATTAAAAAGGATGTAAATTAATGGTACATTATGTTGTATTTTAATCTCCATTTAAAATAAAGAAAACAATTTAAATAATACTTTTCAGACTCATCTTAAGAACACTGGGCATACATTTTATTCTTCATAGGGAAATAATATAGTTCTGACCTACTGATATGTCAGAAACATAATGTCAGAAAAGATTTTAGACCCTTCCAGCCAGTGTCTTTGATGGTCAAGATTAGTCTTGGAATTGCCAAAGTCACACTCTTTAAATGTGTGAACAGAATCCCTTCATACTGAGCAAAAAATTTTGAAACCAGAACAAATAAGAGAGATTTCTACCCTAAGCCCAAGTTTTATATTCTGAGAAAGTTCAAATGAGTTGCCCAAGTAAAACAGAACATTTGTGAGATAAGAGGGAGTTCAACACTTCATTGAATAATTTTAATAATTGTAAATTATAGCCTAAAATTTGTTCTAGACATATGAAAATTTAGAGATGAGATGGAGCAACTGGAATAAAGTCTTTGAAAAAAATGTCTGAGTTGAAGTAGAGAGTTCGATGGGAACGTATAAAAAAGAAAAGTGGTAAGTTGCAATTATTTAATGAAGCTTTATGGTTTACTTAATTTGAATACTTAGTGAAAGTCAGTAGTTGCATTATTGATCCTCATTACATTATGTTATCTTTAATCTCTCTATAGCATTTGCTAAACGTTTAGTTTTTTGGTCTTCAGAATATTGATAATTCACCAAAATACCTAAAAATTAATGAGATATAATTGTTGTATCACTCACACAGAAGCTAAAAGAAATGAGCAAATTTTGTATGGAGGACTAACTTTAATATTTGTCCACTTTCTCAATCACATGAGAACATTAAAAGAGCTAACATGTATTTGGAGCTATGTACCAGACAGAGGGTTTAGTACATTTTGCTCTTGTCTCATTTAGTCATGTACAGTCTTTCAATTTTAATATTGATGTGTTCATTTATCTATAAACTGTTCAGTAATTGACATCCCTAGAATCATACAGCAGAAACAAGTATGAGTATTTTTCCGAAACCTAAAAATTGTATCATACTGTCTTTCCACAGCATTTATAAATGTATGCACAAAGTGTATCTATTTGTTGTAATAACGCTGAATATAAATTCAGGACTTTAAATTCTAATGTATTCACAAGATCATCTTTCCTTAATCAAAAATTAGGAGGTATATAATCTACCATGCATAAAGATGTTTGAGATCAAGATCTACATTGATAAATGTCCAGATGCTGATCACAGACATTATGTTGGTTTTGTTTTCTAAGGTCAGCTATTATTCTACTACAGTGATGCAACATTGTCGATGATGCCCTAGAATCATGTAATACAAAAATAATCATTTTTTCTTAGCATATGTGCCGTTTTACAGAATATCAGTACAAATAGCAGTCTAGTAACAGTAAATAAAATTAGAATAGAAATAATCCCTCTTTACTTTCCTTTCTTCAACAAAGAAGATACATAATATTACACCTTCAGGTCCAATTGCCACATCTTTCCTTGAGCTATTTTTTTATTTCCTGGCTACAAAGTTTCACACATAGAAAATATGGAGATCGCTGTCAGGAGCCGTGGCTCACGCCTGTAATCCCAGCACTTTGGGAGGCCAAGGCGGGCAGATCACAAGGTCAGGAGATCGAGACCGTCCTGGCTAACATGGTGAAACCCCATCTCTACTAAAAATAAAAAAAATTAGCCGGGCACAGTGGCGGGCGCCTGTAGTCCCAGCTACCGGGGAGGCTGAGGCAGGAGAATGGCGTGAACTCAGGAGGTGGAGCTTGCAGTGAGCCGATATAGCGCCACTGCAGGCCGGCCTGGGTGAGTGAGACTCCATCTCAGAAAAAAAAAAAAAAAAAAAAAAAGTAAATATGGAGATCCCATAAGCGAATTTGAGAAAAAATGTATTTCTACCGTATATAGTTAGTTGTCCATCATAAATGTGTCCTTTTTGTTTAGAGAAAAACAAACTTAAATATTCTATGTACTCACTGCTCATCTCAAAGCAAGAACGCAGCATCTAAGCTCTTATATTTTTAAATTCACAGGAGAAAAATATGTTCACAAAATATAAATGAATTATTGAATTCACATTGAGTTATTTTGATTTTTTAACTGAGAAAGATCTTTTCAATATATTCACCAAATTAAATGAAAATTCTCAACATTTGGAGAAGCATTGCCAGGTGGGTGAAACTTTTTCTCTATATTTATGTTGCCCACACCAGAGATTTATTTGTAGATGTTTGTATGTTATGAAGAGCTAAGCTGCAATGTTGCTTTATTGATATAGGTCAAGGTTCACAAGTGAGTCTAGTAGGGAAGAGTGGAAATAAGAGAAGTTTTGAATAAGAATCACTTGATGGGCCAGGCACAGTGGCTCATGCCTGTAATCCCAGCACCTTGGGAGGCCGAGGCAGGAGGATCACAAGGTCAGGTGATCGAGACTGTCCTGGCTAACACAGTGAAACCCCGTCTCTACTAAAAGTACAAAAAAATTTAGCCAGGCATGATGGCGGGAGCCTGTAGTCCCAGCTACTCAGTAGGCTGAGGCAGGAGAATGGTGTGAACCCAGGAGGCGGAGCTTGCAGTGAGCAGAGATGGCACCACTGCACTCCAGCCTAGGAGACAGAGCGAGACTCCATCTCAAAAAAAAAAAAAAAAAAAGAAGAATCACTTGATGATCAGCTTGCCCTACATTTGTGGCCTTAAGAAAGTTATGCATATTAAGGTATCCTTCTGAAGCTTTAAGTGGCACCTAGTCTCCTGTTCACAAATGTTGCCAATTGGCAGAATGCAGTAAAAATAACTCATTTCCTCTGAATCCTAAAGGTCACTTTTGGAAAACATAAAGGTATTTAACTCATTTTCAACACTACAGATATAAAGCATTTTCAGATATTACTATCTACACTGGCTTGTTTCAATGCTAGTTTTATCCAAAAGCAGCAGTGCACAAGGGCATATAAATAGCTTTCAGTAATTTTAGCAAATGTTTGACATTTTAAAAGATATGCTTTGCTAAACTATGAGGGCATGTTTTAACGGTACGTTCTAAAACTACTGTAATTATGAGGTTTATGGAATTCTAATGTAAATCATGCTTGGCAGCCTCTTATTTTTTAAGAAAAAATGTGTTCCTGGGTAAAATGTACATTAAATGAAACAGATTTTTTTAATGCTCCCATGTAAGCACATATTTGATCAGAAAATGTTATGTTCAATATTTGTGACTAGGTACAATTATCAGAAATAATTGTGAAGTTAAAAAATTTTAAATAATGTGGCCAGTTTTCAAACCTATCAGACTGAAAGTAACTTGCTAAAATTCTAGCAAATAGTAAACTTCTTATTTACTGAACTTCTGGTTATCTAAACAATAAGTGTTGGGGTGATCAGACCCAACACCAGGCCATGGGGGCTACAAAGTCCATTGGAGTTAAAGGAATGAGAAAAGACAACAGAGAAAGTGGGACCAGGTGGCCAATGCTAGTATGGAGGCTGTGAAGGTCCCAGCTCTGGGAGCCCACACTATTTATTGGTAATCAAACAAAGAAACAGGTGGTGAGGATGTGGGGGTTGAAAGGAAGCAGTGTATCAAGTGAATGACCTACAGCTGTGACAATTTAGCATTTTCTTTGAAACATATGGCTACTTGAGATAATGGGAATGCTAGAAGCAAGGAGCCGGCAAGTCTGGATACATTCCAAAGACCACGAGGGTTTTTAGACCCTGTACCCCAGACATGTTCCAAGACTCTTTTACATTATGTCCATCAGCTTCTCTCCCAACACTCAGCTTTTTTCCCAACGATAAGTTTGTGGATAGTTAGAGATTTGATCCTATTAGCGTCATATACCAAGTCTGTCTAATATAAGCAAGTTTGTGCCATAGAATTCACATTCATGGATCCGTTTAGAACTGGAAGGTGTAAGTTAAGAATGAGAAGACCAAGTTAGTTAGTGGAAATGTAATCAGACACTTTAGAGATACATTACCAGATGTCATGGTCTAAAAGAAACATTGCTAAGAAACGTAAAAAGGAACGCTTTGGCTTTTGACTCACTGTTTTAAAAACTTTTAAAGTTATTTTATTTTTTACTCCCAGTCTGTATATGAAGCAAATAACTTTATTTCAGAAAAATATTTCATTGCTCACTAAATAATTCTGGTCTCTGCCTAACAATGTAGAACAAAGTCTGGTGTTTTTAGAAACAAAGAATTTGTTTTTTCATGGCCCTTAAATTGATCAAGGTGTGAAGATAATTCAGACCAACATGATCATGAGACATGGTGAATAAAAGAGAACTGTAGTCCAATAACTTCATTGAGAAATGTAGATCAGAATACTTTTATTGACCAGTTAAGGAACTATATGCTCTAAATTGAATATTATATTTGAAGTTAAAGCTAGGTAAGTTATAGTTAGATGACTGTGGAATCAACGCAAAGCCAGCTTCAATGATCATAACAGAATTTTCATTAACTTATGGTAGGGCAATGGACCCATCTCACAAGACAGCATCAACCAGTCTTGTTACCCTCTCTTTGGGGCAGAGCTAATGACATTCACAAATTCTAACTTAAGTGCCTCCCATACCCAATCATTTTTGTTCCAGACTTAAACGGCTTTTTTTCAGAAATGTAATAATGTCTAGAAGTTAAATACAAATAATGCTGATTTTATTTTTTGTATATATCAGCCATAATAATTTCTTACAATTTCACCCTGGAAAACATTATCAGAAGTAAAAATGGTCAGATGTCCACAGACATTTATTTTAATGTAATCTTTTGGAGGAAATGGAGAAAGCAGTGTGCAACAGAAAAGAAAGTGCTAATTAGAGCTCAGATAAAATGATATTACCCTTCAAAATTAAGTCATAGTTTAACTATACTATTAATAAATAAATGTGGCGTAAAACATAAGACATTAATTGAATAATTATGTGACTGATAAAATATTTGTACACTTGCTTATATCATGTTAAAAATAAGCTTCAACTATATTATTGCAATCATGTAAACTATGTTTATAGGCAGAATACCAGAAGAAAAGAAACTGTTTAAACAATTATTAACTTGAAGTAGTTGAAATTATGTTGCCTGTGTTCTTTACTTTTCTGTATTACCTTTTAACATTTTCAATGTATTTACTTAATGAGAAATTAACTTTAAATAATTATTGAGCATTATTTTACTTCAGGTTTTGTATTTGTTTATAGAAGACTAAACTAACAACCCACATTTGTCTCATGCAGGTTTATTCTCATAAATATCTACTTAATTTTTACATGTGGATTTTCACTGTATGCTAACTAAATTGGGTAGGCTTATTCTATGAGAAATGAATTAAAAATTAAAAACTAGAGTATTATACACTGTTTGATGAGTACTATTTTTCTTTTCAGATTATTAAACTATTTAGAGCCATCTTAATAAATGTATCCATATAAACAATTCAACTAAATATGAGACTGTAACATTTACTTTTTGAGTAAGGTTTGATAAAATAGGGAGTTGATATTCGGACCTAATTTGTTTTGTTTACATTACAAATAATAAAAAGAGAACAATAGAATGCCCTAAGACAACTGCAGTGGACAAGGACAAAAGGGTGGCTAACAATACAGTATAATTTTTTTTCTAAAAGCTTTTTGCAAGCCCCTGTTAAGCTTTGAAAAAAGCATCAACAAAGCATAGCATATGCACTGGTATTCAGGAACAATTTCTGTGTCCATATGCCTAACATTTTCAGAAAATGGCACTGTTTGAAAATTATCTTGAGTATAAAATGTCATACGTATTAATTGTATGCTGTTATTAAGGCTTCAGATATTTATAGGAACAATTAATTATTACATTTAACTTATTTGGGCCATTATTTATGAAGGCATCCTAATGTGCATACACATATATATAATTTTATAAATAATTTTAATAATAATCACTAAACCAAACAAAGCAGTAACCCTATGGTTACGTAACAAGGTAATCTGCTAAAATGTGTGCAAAGAAAAGGAAAAGACTAGAAATCAATGATGGGATTTTTTTAAAAAATAACAGATCAAAAGGATTTTTGGCAGAAATTCTTGTGAATAGAAATGTAGTTTTCAGTATCTTAAGACTTTATTATGGTTTATACTTAGGCAGAATATATTTATAATCAATTGTATCTAAGAATAATAAAGTTTACGAAATACTGAGAATATGAGAATGTATCTCTTGCATTAATATATCATTCTATCAATATTTTCTGTAAGGCTAATTCCAAATCAAGACAATTTTTTAAATCCTAGGAGAAAAAATAGAGTATCTAGAGTGAAGAGGATACAACACTAATTACTAGCAGAAAATAATAAATATCTCTAAAATTAAGAATGGAGAAAGTTGTAGCTATCAAAATCATAGAAACAAAGGAAAAGAAAAAAGTCCACATGTATTTTGCCAATTTTTAAATAGGTTAGAAATTGTCCATCTCTACCCATTAAGTGGGATAAATTTATCTACTCCTTAAATTCAGTTAACCTTTTAATGATAGAATGATTTTATTTAGTGATATACTTTGATAGTTTCTCTTTGTAATTTGTGTATCTATTAGTGGTTTTTCTCTTTATAGTTACTATAGGGTTTATGTAAAACATCTTAAAGTTATACATTTCTAATTTAAACTGATAACTTCAATCAAATGCAAAACTTTACTCTGATTTCTCTCCACACACACACTTGATAATAATGTCATACTTTACATCTTTCATTATTGTATATTCATTAACAAATTAGTATAGGTATAATTATTTTTAACACTTTTGTCTTTTAACTATTATACTTTTATAAAGTTAAAAATGACTTACACATCACCAGTACAATATTAGAGTATTCTGAGTTAGACTATATGTTTACCTTTGCCAGTAAATTTTGTGCTTTTTTTATGTTTTCATGTCGTTACTTAGCATCTTTTTGTTTTAAATAGAACTCCCTTTAGGATTTTCTTTTTATAAGACAGATCTCCTGGTGATGAACTCCTTCAGCTTTTATTTGTCAGTGAATGTTTTTATATCTCCTTTATTCTGAAGAATAGTTTTGCTGGGTATAGTATATGTACTTGGCAGGTTTTTGTTTTTTGTTTTTGTTCTTTTAGCACTTTGAATATATCCTCCTACTTTTGCTGGTTTGCAGGGTTTCTGTTGAGAAGTCTGCTGATAACCTTACAAAGATTCCTTTGTAGGTGGCAAATCTCTTTTCTTTTGCTACTCTCAAGATTCTTTCTTTGTCTTTGACTTTTGATAATTTGAATATAGTGTGCCTTGGATTATTCATATTTGGGTTTGTCTTTCTTGGGAACTTTCGATCTTTGTAAATGTGGATAGCCACATCCCCTTCAAGATTTTGGAGTTTTCCAGCCAGTATTTCTTATAATAAGCTTTGTCCATTTTCTTCTCTTTTCATCTTCCAGGAATCCCAAAATTCAAATATTTGTATACTTAATACTGTCACATAGGATACTTATGCTTTGCTCACACTTTTTCAAAGACTTTTTTTGCTCTTCTTTTTAATTTTTTTTTTTTTTTTTTTTTTAGTTTTAGTTCTGGGATGCATATGCTGGATGTGCCGGTTTGTTACATAGGTAGACTTGTGCCATAGTGGCTTGCTGCACCTATCAACCCATTGCCTATGTATTAAGCCCAGCATGCATTAGCTATTTTTCCTAATACTCTCCCTCCTCCCACTCTACTCCCGACAGGCCCCAGTGTGTGATTTTGCTCTCCCTGTGTCCATGTGATCTCATCGTTCAGCTCCTACTTATAAGTGAGAGTATGTGGTGTTTGGTTTTCTGTTCTTGCATTAGTTTGCTGTGGATAATGGCTTCCAGCTCCAACCATTGTCTCTGCTAAGGACATGATGTCATTCCTTTTTATGGCTGAATAATATTCATGTTTTGTATTTACTACATTTTCTTTATCAAGTCTATCACTGACAGGGATTTGAGTTGATGCCATGTCCTTGCTATTGTGTATAGTGCTTCAGTGAACATATGTGTGCATGGATCTCTGTAATAGAATGATTTATATTCCTTTGCTGGGTCACATGTTATTTCTGGTTCTAGATCTTTGAGGAATCACCATACTGTCTTCCACAATGGTTGGACTAATTTACCTTCCCACCAACAGTGTAAAAGCATTCCTATTTCTAATCAACCTCACCAGCATCTGTTGTTTCTTGACATTTTAAAAATGGCCATTCTGACTGGCGTGAGACTGTATCTCATTGTGGTTTTGATTTACATGTCTGTAATGATCAGTGATGTTGATTTTTTAAATATTTTTTTTGGCTGCATGAATATCTCCTATGGAGAAGTGTCTGTTCATATCCTTTGCCCACTTTATAATAGGGTTGTTTGTTTTTTTCTTGTAAATTTGTTTGAGTTCTTTGTAGATTCTGGAGATTAGACCTTTGACAGGTGGATAGATTGCAAAGATTTTCTCCCTCTCTGTAAATTGCCTGATCACTCTGATTATAGTTTCTTTTGTTGTACAGAAGCTCTTTAGCCTAATTAGATCACATTTGTCAATTTTGGCTTTTGTGCAATTGCTTTTGACATTTTCATCATGAAATATTTGCCCCTACCTATGTCCTGAATGGTATCACCTAGATTTTCTTCTAGAGTTTTTATAGTTTTGGGTTTTACATTTAAGTCTTTAATCCATCTTGAGTTAATTTTTGTATAACATATGAGGAAAAGGTCCAGTTTTAATTTTCTGTAAATGAACAGTCAGTTCTCCCAGCACCATTTATTAAATAGAGAATCCTTTCCCCATTGGTTGTTTTTGTCAGGTTTGTCAAAGATCAGATAGTTGTAGATGTGCTATCTTATTTCTGAGTTTTCTATTCTATTCCATTGGTCTATGTGTCTGTTTTGGTACCGGTATCATGCTGTTTTATTTATTGTAGACTTATAGTATAGTTTGAAGTCCAGTAGGGTGATATCTTCAGATTTGTTCTTTTTACTTAGGATTGTCTTGGCTATACAAACTCTTTTGTGGTTCCATATGAATTTTAAAATACTTTTTTTTCTAATGCTCTGAAGAATGTCAATGGTAATTTAATGGGGAATAGCATGCAATCTATAAACTACTTTGGGGAGTATGGCCATCTTCACAACGTTGATTCTTCATTCCCATGATGCAAGGTTAGTTCAACATAAAAACAGTTTCTTTTTGTTCTAATGCTGTGAAGAATGGCAATGGTAGTTTAATGGGGAATAGCATGCAACCTATAAAATACTTTGGGGAGTGTGGCCATCTTCACAATGTTGATTCTTCATTCCCATGATGCAAGGTTAGTTCTATGCTTCCTATCCATGGCATAGAATGTTTTCCATTTGTTTGTGTCCTTTCTGGTTTCCTTGAGCAGAGATTTGTAGTTCTCCTTGAAGAGGTCCTTTGCTTCCCTTGTTAGCTATATTTCTGGTATTTTATTCTCTTTGTAGCAATTATGAATGATAGTTCATTCATGATTTGGCTCTGTGCTTGCCTGTTTTTGGTGTATAGGAATGCCTGTGACTTATGCACATTGATTTTGTATCCTGAGACTTTGCTGAAGTTTTTTTACTGGCTTAAGAGCTTTTTGGCGAGACAATGAGGTTTTCTAGATATAAGATCATGTCGGCTGAAAGCAAAGACATTTTCACTTTCTCCTTTCCTATTTGAATACTCTTTATTCTTTTCTCTTGCCTAATTGCCCTGGCCAGAACTTCCAATACTATGTTGAATAGAAGTGGTGAGAGAGGGCATCCTTGTTTTGTGCCAGTTTTCAAGGAGAATGCTTCCAGCTTTTTCTCGTTCAGTATGATATTGACTGTGGGTTTGTCATAAATGGCTCTTATTATTTTGAGGTATGTTCCTTCAATACTTAGTTTGTTGAGAGTTTCAACATAAAGGGATGTTGAATTTTATTGATGGCTTTTTCTGCAATCTATTGAGATAATCATGTGGTTTTTCTCTTTAGATCTGTTTATGTGATGGATTATATTTATTGATTTGTGTATGTTGAACCAACCTTGCATCATGGGAATGAAGTCAACTTGATCGTACTGGATAAGCTTTTTGATGTGCTGCTGGATTTGGTTTGTCAGTATTTTATTGAGATTTTATGCATCGATGTTCATCAGGGATATTGGCATGAAGTTTTCCTTTTTGTTGTATTTCTGCCATGTTTTGGTATTAGGATGATGCTGGCCTCATAGAATGTGTTAGGGAGGAGTCCCTCCTTTTCAATTGTGTGGAATTGTTTCAGAAGATATGGTATCAGCTCCTGTTTGTATTTCTGGTAGAATTCAACTGTAAATGTATCTGGCCCTGGGCTTTCTTTAGTTGGTAGGTTATTTATTACTGCCTCAATTTCAGAACTTGTTATTGGTCTATTCAGGGATTCAACTTCTTCCTGAAAACCCTTAACTGCTTCTATAATTCTGACAAAGTTGGTTCTTACTGTTTCTGCTGTTTTCAGTGTTGTTTCTGGAAGAACAAGAGTTTGGAGCTTCCTACTCCACCATTTTGCAGGCCTAAGGGTTAATTTTCAGGTGCAATCAACACAAATTGTTTATTTGCCAGCATCAGTTAAAACTGTCAGGGTCAACACTTTTTCTACCTGCTATAGCACTTTTCTTTCCACATTTTCAGGCTCCACTAAATGATTGTCCACTTCTTTTCCAGACTTTGCTAACAGTTTTTCTGCAATTTTTTGTGTATCTGTCCAAAGCCCAGGCCCAAAGAAAATTTCACCTATTTTAGGTTTTTCTTATAACAGCAACATAATTATGATACATTTTGGCATCTTATGGTATTTGCTATATAACTTATAATCCTGAAGCTTTGGGACTTGAAAGAAGCATTTATTTAGTCACAATGCTATAGGATGGCATCTTCTTGGGTTTGATACAGGTGGATTATTTATTGATTTCAGCTGGGGTCCCTTAATTGTTTGTTGTCAACTGCCAGTCCTAGTGGGCCTCAAAAGGAAGGAGTTACAACATTTTTTAATAATTTTTTTAAACTTATGTTGGTAAAGACAGGATCTCCATATGTTGTCCAGGCTGGTCTCAAATTTCTAGCCTCCAGCAATTCTCCCACCTCAGCCTCCCTCCCAAAGCATTGGGATTAAACATGTGAGCCACTGCATCTGTCCTTTATAATTTCTTATCATTTCACAGGTTGCTTAAAGTTAGGCCTATAATTAGTACATATTAAAAGGCCAGACTTACAGACTGTGGACAAAATAAGAAAAAATTGAAGATTCAATGAAATATATTCACATAAAAGAACCCTTAAAATGTAGATGATATTCTAGGCCAATCTCAAATGTGTATTCCTAGCCAAAGTTCTGAGGAACATAAGTTCCCAATCAAAATTCATAAAACACATAAGGAAATAAACTTTCATGAACAAAATTCAGCAGAAAAGCAAACTGAAAAATAACTTCACAAAGCTGCATGTATTGGGATGTTCAGATATAACATAAAAATAATATAATTAAATGAATAAAATGAATTATATATTAAAAACTACCTAGTGTACTGTTTAAAGTAATATAATTTCTAGCAATGAAAACTTAAGATTTTAAATTAAAACCTATATAATGCTCAAAAATAAAGATTAAAAACTGTATACACACTAAATATATTAAGCACAAGTAAGGAGAGATTAACTGAACTGGAATTTAACATTAAATAACAATAAGAGGATTGATACTCAGAAAAGGAGATGGAAAATATGAAAAATGTTAGGAGACATAAAAAACTGAGTAAGTTCTAATTGCAGGAACAGAAGGAGAATGGAGAAAAGGATAATAAGTGGTTAGACAAAAAATTTAGACATTGAAGAACTAAAAATATTGCAAGATTGATGAGCAATTCTAATCATTTAAATTAGAAAACACAAAATTAGAGAGAGAGAGAAAAAAAAAATTCAGGAGATACACATCTAAATACCTAGAATAAAAAATGAAAAAGAACAACACCAAAGCTAAAGCAAAAAAAAAGTGGAAGAACTAAAATGGGATAATAATAGAACTGACAAATGGTGTCTCAAAAGAAATTAGAACACAGAAGATCTTGAAACAGTATCTTCAAAGTGTTAAAAAAAATAAAAAACTGCTATACCTAGTAAAAATATTTTTAAAGAATAACACTAAATAATGATGTTTTCCAACAAGCATATATTGAGAGTAAACTAGCAATTATAGTAAAATACTAAATTCAAGAAGAAAGGAAATAATTCAACAAGAAAGATCAGAGATGCTGAAAAATATTACCAGTCTAAAACAAATAATAAATGATATTATGATTTATTACATTATAAATAAATAAAAATAATAACACAAGTGGGACAAGAATGACTACACTTAGCATTTTAGAATTAACATTACACTTTGTTAAATTATTAGTGTATACTTTTATTTCCATTGTAAAATAATAGAAATGGGATTTTATCTTAGTAATGGGAAAAGGCAGAGCAAAAAGAAACAGAACATGTGAGAAAAACAATATAGAAAAGCAATGGTAGATATTATCCAGATGTAACTTTCAGCATTAAGTAAATTTATAAAACTCTTACATTATGTGACAAATGCTCTATTTAAATGATCAATTAAAAACAGTATTCTCTTGATGATACAGTAGCTTTGTATCATACTAAACTTCTCACTAAAAAGCATAAATGCTGAACAAAGTCAAATGACAGCAACAAACAAAATTTTAAACTCATTGCAGGACAATAAGGTCACCTAGGATTTGAGTGACCAAATTCTAGAGAAATGGCAGGACACTGTTGTAATGCTTATATTTAGTTTAATTTTTCACTTGTCAATTGTGTTAAATTTTAGCACAGCAGAACCACTCCTGAACTTCTCAGTGATGCTGGTGTTTCTCTCACCAGACCTCCTTTTTGGCTTTCTAACATGGTGTATGCTCTGGACCTTACTTGGAACATAATCATCTAGTGGGTTTTTGTGTCTTAGTTATGATATCCATTCTGGTTCTCCCACTTTCTTGTGTCCTTTACTCCAATCATTATCTGCTCCCAGATAATTTCTGATGCTTTGACACTCCATAATGTGGAGATCAATATTTTTTATATGTTTCATGGAGTCATCCTGACAGCAAGTTTGGATTATTCCCTAAGATTATTGCTAGGTGTTAGTTCAGCAATCATGGGACAGTGCTCCAAATAATTTACTCGCACATTCAAGTAAAGTGATAATTAAAGTTCTTTTATTTTTTTCCTCAATTGAGACAGGTTCTCACTCTGTCACCCAGGCATGAGTGCAGTGGAACAATCACTGCAGCCTGAAACTTCTGGGCCCAGGCAATCCTCCCACCTCAGGCTTCTGGGCAGCTGGGACTAGAGGCATGGGTCACCACACCTTGCTAATTTTTCTATTCTTTTTTTAGAGACGGTTTCACCATGTTACCCAGGCTCATCTTGAACTCCTGAGCTCAAGCAATCTGCCTGCCTTGGCCTTCGTAAGTACTGGGATTACAGATGTGTGCCCCGGTGCTTGGCCAATTCTAGTTCGTAATAGAGAGTGATAGTCTTCTTTGACAGATTCTGAGTTGTTATTAAAATATAAACATTTAAGAATTTAGAGTCGTAAACCCAGATTTTTCCATTTGTGTGTCAGGGTCCCATTCGTTCCAATTCAAAACTCTGGTATTGGCATAGTAATCTTCTTTGGTTATGACATAAACCTTCCTTGGAGCCTAACTTTTCTGATCTGTATTTGATTTCATACTCAACTTTCTCTGCCCTCCTCTTCAAAGACATAACAGGCTCTCTGTATGTTACCAATGAGAAAACCTGGCTTTCACAGTAGGCTTTCGATTAACAGCTCTTCCCTCTTCGATTTGTATTGTCTTCCCCTAATGTGTCAATCTAATCTAGATTTGCAATAAAGCCATGATTCCTTTGTCTGCATTAACTTTCTATTGCTGTGTGACAATATTATCTCAGACTTAGCATATAGCTTAAAACAACAATTTTTTTTTTCTTACAGCCTCTGTGGGTCAAGAATCCAGCTGTGGCTTAGCTTGTTTCCCTTTTTAGGGTATTCCAAGGCTAGCAATCAAGATATAAGCTCCACTGCAATCTCAGCTGGAAGCTTGACTGGAACAGGATCTATTTCCCTGTTTGCATGGTTGTTAGTAGCATTCAGTTCCTTACAGATGTAGTACTGACAGCTTCAAATATGTTTACTGTCTCTTGGAAGAAGGATGCCTTCAGTTTCTAGAGCTCACCTGCAGGCCTTGCTCTATGAGGTTTACCAGTATAGCCACTTGCTTCCTCACATCATGAAAGTGAGAGACTCTAGCAATTTGACAGCTACAATCTTATGAAACAGATCACATGATTACATACATGTGCATATTCTCACCTTCGCCATATTCTATATTTAGAAACAAGTGACAGGTCCCATCTACATTGAAAGGGAAGGGATAACACAAGGATGTGAACAATAGGATGTGAGGGTAATGGCAGTCCTCCCGTAATCTTTTCACTTTGCTTAGTTTATCTTTAATCTATAATTTTTAAATACTTGACACATTGCACGAGATAGCACATTCCTTTCTATCAGTATAATAAAATATTCTAATTCAACATCTGTGAATATTTCAACAATAGTACCGCTACCTCATCTCAGGGACTGTATGTGTTTCATTGACACCAGTGAGTGGGTCTTTGTTTCCAGCCAGATGGTGAGTGATCCAATTCCAAAGCCTTGTCTCATTGTCTGTGCTCTTAGACAACTCCTGGCACTCATTTATGATCTTTGTAGGAAAGGGTTTCTGATTCAGAGTTTAGAGTGCAGAATGTTTTTCAAGGAGCAGAAGGAAGAAAGAAGCCAGACTGGGTACTGGAAAAAGTGAAGTTGGAACGCAATCATGACAGTCTCAGCCACTGTACAGGCACAGTTGGAGCTGAAATGACCCATCTGAGATTTCCCATATTCTACTAGAAATACTGACTCTCTAACACAACCACATTCAATTATTGGCTATGGGCATCTCTGGAATGGTATGAGTTGAGGTGATAAAACTTCCTGAACCTAAGTTAATCCCTCCTGATACTGAAAACTTAGATTGTCTGCTTTCTTCTAAAAGCATTCTAAGTAAAAGCATTCTAAGTAACTGGAACAACAATTTCTTCCTCGAAGGAAAATTTGCGTCTAAATTCCTCACCTGCTTCCTGTTCCGAATGAAGAAAATATTTCTACTATATGTTGAGTATATTGGCTTCTGACAACTCTACAAGTAAGTCGCTCTTCAGGAGTTGTTCTAGCCTAAAGGCAATTGCCATTCTCAAATTTATGGCCTCTCCCTGAGGACAGCCTCTAACAAATATCTGATCAATGTTACTTAAGGAAAGAAAAAGCTGGTCCCATCACCTCAACTGAGATAACTTTGTGAATCCATTCCAGTTCCAAATTTCCCTTGAGATTGTCTGAGGTCTCTTGCCACTGTGTTGCAGGAAGCAGGAGGACAAGACAGACCTCATGGTAAAGTAGGAGGATGTTTATTGAGTGCACTCAGACCCAGTGGACATAACATCCAAAAAACTGGGCCCAGAACAACGAAAGCACTTGACATTTATACACACTTTAAAGAGGGGGTGGGCTAGCTTGAGTCAGGCTTACAGTGGCATGAAGTGAAAGCAAGGATACAGAGGCAGAACAAAGGCAATTAATCAAATTGTGACAGGTGCATAACCCGGAATTACACATGACCATTGCCAGGAAACCCAGATGACTGTTATCTAGGTTTTGCCTAGGCACAGGCTTATCCCATAACTTTCAATATTTTGCCCAGGTGGCCTTATCTCAGGCCTGCTCAGATGGTTTATGACATTCACTCCACTGCTTAGATTAAACAGAATACTTGAAGTCACTAGTTACAGAGAGCAGGAATCTATAAACTCATACCATAAAATAAAGGGAAATTTGTTTTTCTCCTCTCTATCCCAGGGAATGCTGGGAAAGTCTCCAGAGCACATTCCTTTGTGTCCTGGCTTCTTAGATAGTATTATCAAGACATTTCCAGTGTCTGGGCTGTGCCTGTTGCTGCCTCTGGGACAAGTCAGCATAACACAGGAAAGCTTATTTCTCTTTTTAATTTTATTTCTCTTTCTTTCTTTAATTTCACGCCTCAACTGAATCACAGTCCAACTGCTCCCTCTTTCCATTTCCTCATGGGTGTTATTTCTAAGAGAACACCCCCCAAAAAACCTCTACATACAGATAGTAGAGTCTCAGTGCCTGTTTCCAGGAAGCCTGACTTGATATATTTGTTTTCTTATAACTTTCCAATTTTCTGTGATTTCTCAGAGATTATATATAAGCAGTGGTTCTGACAATGATTTAACACTATCCATCTTGGCATTTTTTTCCCTTTCCATAACGCCAACATATTCTGGGATTCCTTCCTCCTGACTGTTACTTCCTCTTTGTCTATCATATGGACTCTTCTGTATTTGACTAATTGCTAATTTTGACATATTGTGGAGTTCAATCTTTACCTCTCTTCTCTCTTCTATGTTGTCTTTCTTTATAGGTAACGCATGTATTGAGGATTTCTAAGTACTGCATTTACTAACATCCTTTCTCAGCTTAGACCTCTATATCCAACTGTTATTGACAATCCTATTTGTATGTCTGATAGGTATTCTGAACTCAACATGCTCAACACATACTATGTGGCTTTCTCAGCACTGCCAGGCTTCAGTAAAACTGTTTTACTGACAATATTCTCTATCTCAATAAATGGTATCACTGTGTCTTCAGTTTCTTACTCCAAAGTCAAGTATGCCATCCTTGATTCCTCCTTTCTCCTTTGTTCTCTAAATCCAATTTATTAGGAAGAACTGTTAGCTCTGTCTGCAAAATGCAACCAAATCATAATAATTCTCATATCCACCATCATCCTTGTTCCAGAAGCATGGGCTGAGATTCAAATTGTGTTGCATCCATCCAGTCATTCACACCAAGAATCTATTCCTTACAACAGAACCAATTTGATATTTTTAAATGATAAATGATATCTGTCGCTCTCATGCTTAACACTTCAATTACTTCCTCTTTGCCTTTGAATAAAATCCACATTTTTATAATGGCTTACATGGTCCTAAATTATCTACACTCTGTAGGACTCAGCAACCTTGACTCTTTCTTTTAAGGCTGACTGTGTTTCAGCTTTTCTGGCCTTTTTATATTCCATAAAAATACAAGTTTGTATTCAACTTGAAGCCTGTGCAGAGACTGATAAGAATATCTCTGTATCCATCCTTTCCTTCTTCCTTTCTGTAATATAACCAACTGAATTGTTTCTGGTAACATGCTTGGAAGCTGCAAACTATATTCCTGGCCTCTTTATTGAATTTTGATCAAATCCAGACCAGTGTCATGTGAACGGAGATAATATATATCACTTTCATGTCTGACACTTCCATGAAGACTGCTCTTCTGTTCTCTCTCTTTTACCCTTTACCCTAGCTATGAAATGGTGAAAACTGGAACAACACTGGGGGCCTGGTACTGAGAATGACAGAGCCACACAGCAAGGTCTGTACTACAAATCTTGGAGGTGAGCTAGAAACAAACTTCTATCTTATTTAAGCCGCTGTGCTAGGGATTTCTTTACCTAGAATGCTATTTCCCCAAATTGTTGCATGACTCTATCCTTTTTATCACTTACTTCTCTAATCAAATGTCCCCCTAAATGGGACTCCTTTCCTCCACCCATTCTAAGAAGCTCTCTATAATTTCACCACTAAGTGAAATTATCTGGTTATTTGGTTTTATTTTATTTTTCAAGTTAATGAGAGGAGAAACAAATCTTCCTTATTCACCACTGTTAGCTTAGCAGTTTCAGACCCGAAGTATATACTCTGATATGGTTTAGCTATGTTCCCACCCAGATCTCATCTTGAATCACAATGTGCTGTGGGAGAGAGTTGGAGGGAGGTATTTGAATCAGGGGGCAGGTCTTTCCAGTGCTGTTCTCATAATAGTGAATAAATGTCACAAGATATGATGGTTTTTAAAAAAGGAGTTCCCCTGCAAAAGACCTCTTCTGTTGCCTGCCACCATGTGAGATGTGCCTTTCACCTTCTGCCATGAGTGTGAAGCCTCCCTAGCCACATGGAACTGTAAGTCCAATAAACCTCTCTCTTTTGTAAATTGACCAGCCTCGGGTATGTCTTTATCAGCAGTGTGAAAATAGAGTAATACAGTAAATTTGTACTGGGAGTAAGGCGCTGCTGAAAAGATACCTGAAAATATGGAAGAGACTTTGGAGCTGGGTAACAGGCAGAGGTTGGAACAGTTTGGAGGGCTCAGAAGAAGACAAGAAAATGTGGAAAAGTTTGGAGCTTCCTAGAGACTTGCTGAATGGCTTTGACCAAAATGCTGACTACGATATGGACAATAAAGTCCAGGCTGAGGTGGTCTCAGATGGAGATAAGGAACCTGTTGAAAACTAGAGCAAAGGTGACTCTTGTTGTGTTTTAGCAAAGAGACTCTTGACATTTTGCCCCTGCCCTAGAGATTTGTGGAACTTTGAACTTGAGAGAGATAATTTAGGGTATCTGGCAGAAGAAATTTCTAAGCAGCAAAACATTTAAGAGGTGATTTGTGTGATGTTAAAGTCATTCAGTTTTATAAGAGAAGCAGAGCATACAAGTTCAGAAAATTTGCAGCCTGACAATGTTATGGGAAAGAAAATCCCATTTTCTGAGGAGAAATTCAAGCTGGTTGCAGAAATTTGCATAAGTAACAAGGAGCTAAATGTTAATCCTCAAGACAATGGGAAATATGTCTCCAGGGCATGTCAGAGGTCTTCAAGGCAGTCCCTCCTGTCACACACCTGGAGGCCTAGTAGAAAAAAATGATTTCTTGGGTTGGGCTTAGGTTCTGCATGCTGTGTGCAGCCTAGGGACTTGGTGCCCTGCATCCCATCCACTCCAGCCATGGCTGAAAGGGGCCAACATAGGGCACAGGCCATGGCTTCAGAGGGTGCAAGCCTCAAGCCTTGGCAGCTTCCACATGGTGTTGAGCCTGCCAGTGCACAGAAGTTAAGAATTGGGGTTTGTGAACCTCTGCCTAGATTTCAGAGAATGACGGAAATGCCTGATGTCCAGGCCGAAGTTTGCTGCAGAGGTGGGGCTCTCATGGAGAACCTCTGCTAGGGGAGTGCAGAAGAGAAATGAGGGGTTGGAGCCCCCACACAGAGTCCCTACTGGGGTACTGCCTAGTGGAGCTGTGAGAAGAGGGCCACCATCCACCTGACCCCAGAATGATGGACCCGCCAACAGCTTGCATAGTTCTCCTGGAAAAGTCACAGACACTCAACACAAGCCTGTGAAAGCAGCCAGAATAGAGGCTATAACCCTGCAGATCCATAGGAGTGGAGCTACCCAAGACAACAGGAACTCACCTCTTGCATCAGCATGACCGGGATGGGGTCAACAGAAATCATTTTGGAGCTTTAACATTTTACTGCCTCACTGGGTTTTTAGACTTGCATGGGGCCTGTAACCCTTTTGTTGTGGCCAATATCTCTCATTTGGAATGGTTGTATTTACCCAATGCCTGTACTCCTGTTGTATCTAGGAAACAACTGTCTTACTTTTGATTTTACAGGCTCTTAGGTGGAAGGGAATTGCCTTGTCTCAAATGAAACTTTGGACTGTGGACTTCTGAGTAAACGTAGAAATGAGTTAAGATTTTGGGGGACTGTAGAGAAGGCATGATTGGTTTTGAAATGTGAGTACATGATATTTGGGAGGGACCAGGGGCAGAATGATATGGTTTGGCTGTGTCCCCACCCAAATCTCATCTTGAATCACAATGTGTTGTGGGAGGGTCTCATGGGAGGTAATTGAATCATAGGGGCAAGTCTTTCCCATGTTATTCTTATGACAGTGAATAAGTCTCATGAGATCCGATGGTTTTAAAAAGGGAAGCTTGCCTGCACAAGCCCTCTTCTCTTGTCTGCTGCCATGTGAGACATGCCTTTCACCTTCTGCCATGATTGTGAGGCCTCCACAGCCATGTGGATCTATAAGTCCAGTAAACCTCTTTCTGTTGTAAATTGCTCAGTCTTGGGTATGTCTTTATCAGCAGCATGAAAACAAACTGATATATACACATTACATTTTTTTTAATTTGGTTAGACAGTAACTATCTTTTATTTGATGATTTTCCTATTTAAAGTAAGTAAATTATATAGTAATTTAAGTAGTACATTATGTTTGAATTATTTGTCCTTGCTTAATAGCAAAGGATATCAAATTTTCTTGGAATTAGTATGATTTGTTCTGCACATATATCACTAGAAATACTTAAATATATGAGCACTAATAGAATAGATGGAAAATAGACAAACAAAAATCCCTTGCATGGAGTTTGCCATTTGTTTTTAAATGGACTAATAAATTTTCATAGTATCTGCTGCAATTATTATATGTAGTTTATAAAGGACTAGCTATTCCAGATATCAATAGAAAATATTGCTGGTGATAATTTCCCTATGAGAAGTGTCCCAACTTTAACTAGTGCTCTATTTTTTTCTGGGATCTTTATAAAGAAGTTCTTTATTCTGCCATAGGAAGCAGAATCAAATGTTCCTCTATTTACCAACATACAAAAAACAAACAAACAAACAAAAAAGCATGCCTAGCAGAGAACATTGATAATGGCAAAAATAATACAGGCACAAAACCAAGACAAATGCCAGTGCTTAGATAGAGAAATAAATAGAAAGCTACAGTAGCCCAGGGTCAGTCCTATTATCTAATAAATTTTTCAGTAAATATTTTTCCAGAGGATGGAGAAAAAAAAAATGTCCTTTAGAAATCAATGTTACCTAAATAATGGCTTCAGCAAGAACATAAACAAAGATGAAGATTTCTCCAATCGTATTTTTGTAAAAGTAATTCTTGAAAATGGATCATTCTTTTTCATATTCTATGTTATAAAGACAACTTCAGAAATCAAAGGGAGAAGAATATACACAAGAAAACACAGAAACTAAGGGTTATAATTTCCTTAGTGAAGAGAAAGCTGAGTTGTCTCAGTTGTACTTTACAATCGTTGTGCCTCTTTCCTTCTCTCTCTCTCTCTCGTGTGTGTATGTGTGTTTGTGTGTGTATGTGTGTGTGTATATGCACAGACATAACCCAAATATACATTTGGATACATATCCAAACTGCTATATACAAAATATGTTATGAATATTCTGTTCAAACATATACAAGTAAATTTACATAGACTTATTTACATATACATATAATTATGTATACATGCTGTAGGAAGTTTGAGGGAGCTGGGGCCTGAGTAGAGGAAAAGAGGTAACCACTAGGTGGCAGTATCACAAGCAAGCATCATTGGGTGCTACTTTGACATTGCTTGCAGGGGAAGTTAGGCAGAAGTTGGTAAAGAGGCTGCTCAGTGGAGAAGGAGGGCAAAAGAACTCCACGGGAGAGAGACATTAGAGAGGGGACTTAAGTGACTAAGTGATACAGTTCAGCAGCATAGCAGGAGTCTCTGAGTCAAAGAGCTCTGAAGGACAGTTGTGGCTTGGAGTTTTAATGGCCTCCGTGCTAAAAATAGCTAGCTAGCAAATTTGGTGTGCAGTTCCATGTTTTATGCAAAGCATAAATGGCTAAACATCTGCTCCTTTTGGCTATTTTAAAAATAACTGGATGTGTACAATTTTTTGAGTTTGGTGCAGTGGGCTTGTGTGCTAATGAATCTTGGCCTGCAGTGTAGCAGTATAGGGCCCAATACACAAAGCCTATCTCTTTGGATCAATTATAGAACAAGTACATATTTCTTTCTTTCTTTCTTTCTTTCCTTCTTTCTTTCTTTCTTCTTTCTTTCTTTCTCTTTCCTTCCTTCCTTTCTTCTTTCTTTTTTCTTATTTCTTTCTTTCTTTCTTTCTCTTTCTTTCTTTCTCTTCCTTTCTCTTTCTTTTCTTTCTTTCTTTCTTTCTTTCTTTCTTTCTTTCTTTCTTTCTTTCTCTCTCTCTCTCTCTATCTTCCTTCCCCCTTTCTTCCTTTCATTTGTTCTCTCTCTCTCTCATCTGTCTATCTAAGTCTTATTACAGTGTGGCATCAGATATTCTAAACAATTTTTTGTCATATCCATAGGATCATAATTTTAAAAAACTCTCTAGTTATTTTTACATTGAGATGTTTGTCCTAAATAGACTTTGTGTTAACCCTTAAACACTGCTTCTATTATACATGTATAATTGCATAAAAATGTTTTGAAAATTGATTTGCCAATTATATAATGTGTGAAATGCCTAAGTTCTTTAAACTTATAATTCTAGTTTTAATAATTTTTTTCTACAAGACATTATTAAGAGAGTTAAAATTAAGAAAAGATTTATTTTCAAGACATCTAATCTTAGAGCTCTTCATAACAACAGAACTTGAAAACAAGTAGTATTTCCAATAAGGTTATGGCTAAATAAATAGTAGAAATGATACTTTGTGAAATTAATTATCATTAAAATACTGGAATATTCTTCCTTTATGTTGTAAATTTCATGAGACCAATAACCTTTTGGTTTTGTTCACTGTTCTACAAGTTCTAGAAAATTTCCTTGTATATAGTAGAACTCCAGTAAATATTTATTGATTGATGGAGTGATCTCCACTATATAAACTGCATAGAAAAAACAGCCTACAAAAATATTGTAAAACACTAGTAGAAGTTACATAGGATTGACGTGGTTATATTTTTATTTTATGATTGGATTTTATAATATTTTTTGATATATCAACTTTTACAGATTAATCAAACTTCTCCAATAATTACATTTAAAGTAAACCAGAAGTATTAAACCATGGTTAGTAAATTTTTTTCTGTAAAATACCGGGATTCGATTTGTCCCTGCCTAACTCTGCTTTCTTACTGTCTTCTACAGGTATTGACTCCAATTCACTCCTTTGATAAGCCTACTTGTAAAATAAGGTCTATCTTGGAGGCTGGTTTCCAGGAAACCCAAGCAACATTTACTGATTGTATCTCATACTAGATTAAAACTCTGCAACAGCAGGGACCATTTCTGTTTTCTGTAGCAGTATATAATCAGTCCCAGCACAGTAGGTAGTAGCTGGCAGGCTCTCAATAAATATAACTTCATATTATGTAACTATTAAAATGAGTTGTAGAATAGATACTGATATAATATATGTTAGTAATTTAAACAATAAGTAAAAAGAATGTTGCAAAATTAATAATGTAAATCAATTATGTAAAATACCTATATATACACAACATACAAATGAATAGGAAACTATTAACATCTCTGATTGTGGATTAATAATTTTCTTTGACTTTTTGATTATCTATATTAAATGTTTTTACAGTTACAATTTTTAAAATTGGGCTGTTACATTTTCTAAAATTAAGTTATTAAATATATGGTCATTGAGGGCTTCTCATTGTAGTAGTTTCAAACATTAGGTATATAGAAGTGAGCAAAACAAATGAGAGTTGGGATAGAGTATGACTGAAGGGTTCATCACTCATGTGTCTGCTATTTGGTCTGAAATGATGAGTGAGTAGAGAGTTGGTCCAACATCAATGTTTTTCTCCACTTAGCTTCCTCGTGTAACTGTCTTGCTGTTTCTCACAGAGCAGAAGTCTCCAAACATTAAAACATTTTATATGGTGACTGGCTTCCTCAGTGTGTACATACCAAAAGATTCAGATAGAAGCTGCCAAGTTTATTATGATCTAGCCTCAAAAATCCTCCAGCATCACATCTGTTCTATTTTATTCATCAAAATATGCACAGAAAAAGGGAGGGCATGAATGAACTCCATCTTTCAATGAGGATAGATTTAACATACAGGAAGGAAAGAATGGATGGCTCTTCTCTTGAAAACAAGAGAATATGTAATCCTTCAATCTGTGTTTTAGGTATGTATCTGGTTTGTATCTGATCCAGTTTTAAGGCCTGTTTATTTTGATAGATGAGTTATTTGATACACATATACCTAAGTTAGATATGTTTGGACTTAGTTTTCTCACAGTATTTTAGGACACATTGTCTTTGTAATGTTTCCTTTACAATATATTAGATATAGAGTATTACTTATATTTAGACGTTTTGAAGGTTAATATTTGTTGCCTTTTTATAATTTGGAAGGTTTGAATTTGTTTTACTTGTGGTAGTGTTTGCCTTTAAGACAATTCATTTAAAAACATATGTTTAAAGATAAAGTGAAATACATTTATTCTTGATTCAGCAACTGAAGTAAATGTCTAATGACTCCCTGTACTGAGTAGAAAAATTAGTACAAATTTATTTTCCTTCTATATGACCTCTCTGCTGATAAAGTCTCGATTCAAATTGATTGCTTTGATACTTTGATATCTTTACTTCATTTAGTTTCTATTTAAATAATGCATGTTGATCTTTATTAGTTATGTTTGCAGCTTTTCCGAATTATAAATATGTATACCATTAAATTTTTACAATTAAAATCACCCCCAATATTTACTATTATTTTTCTTTTAAAACAGATATCAAATTTCTGCCCTTTTAGGTAAAGTTCTGCTTTCAGCTAATGATTGGCTGAAGCTCAAAGAAAGTATACTTTTCGACTTCAAGCAATGTTAGTATATCTATTTTTTAAACCTTAATGACAGTTGAAATCATACTTCTATCTCATTTTCTTTCTCTGAGAACCCTATAGGTATATAGATATTGCTCGATTTTCTTCCAGCATTGAGCATTCTACCTAAAACATGTTATCCTTTATCAATTTGCATATTTAATTGATAATATATTGAGGGATATTTTGTCTTCCTTATCCAACACTTTAACTCTCATCTCTTAACATTATTTTTTATTTTCATTATGCTTGACTTTTTTTGTATACAATATTTGAACTGATGTACATAAAAATATTAAACTTTAGACTTTACCAAAGCCACCAGAAAAGCAGAATAGATCTCTGCCTTCTTGCTAGAGGACAGTGGCTTAGGTTACATAGAGGCCATGAAAGAGCTTACCTGAAATGGAAGTCTTACAAGATAAATCTTGTTCTCGTCAATATCTGTGCCTAGCTCTGCTGATTACCTCTTAATATATAACCCTAAGCGAATCCCAGCATAGCCTATATAGTGAAATTGAGTCGTAATGGTGGGAAGAAAACATTAAGAAAAACAAAACTACTAAAGCCAGCAGTTTCTGGGATTTCTTCTTAAATTTGGAAATAGTGAAGACAAGAACTATATTTGGCATATAAATGTAGAAAGGATAAGGAGGCTCCGTAAACTGGGAAGATTATAATGAATTTACTGTGTCAGACTTAAGCCAGAAGGACATTGAGTTGACTTGCATCAATCAAACAATAAGAAAAGCGATACTAAGTGCAGGGAGAAGCTCAGCGCTTCCTGTCTTCTGTGAGCCGGAGCTGACAGTGAATGATAATTAGTGAAGCTTGCAGAATTCCGGTGACCTGGATGTTTTCCGACATTCATTCTGAGATAACAACTTACTGCACCCTACACTCCCCATCATTACAAGAGATGCATAGTAGCTGGTGAACCACTTTGGATTTTGGAGACATGATTTCCCTCATTTGGCCATACTGCTCTGACCTATTTATCAGGGAATTGAAATACTAGTGCCACTGCGTGCTACGACTCTGTAGCAAGTTCAGGTTGTTTTTAAGGTTACTTTGCCCCTCAGCAGATCTAGTGATGCTAGAGAATTAAGAGTAGATAAAGATCATGTATTGGGTCTCTAGAAAGTCCCAGTTGGAGAGCTGCAGGACAGATCCTTGGAGTTCTGTGTCTTTTGCAGCATAGACATACTCCCCATTTGAGGAGTAGTTTCTAAACATTTTTAATGTTAATAGAAACTAAACACTTAACCTGGAACAGTGAATGTGCAGCTGGAGATGCCTGTTATGAGCTGGAAATTTTCAGAACGAGCAACTTAAAAAATTAGGCAGGTGCAGCATAAATCTCTCATATGAAGGAAATATTATAGATAAAATTAGGGCCACAATAGGCTAGAGTTAACAATTAAGATAACATAATTAAGCTAAATGCACAGGAGCTCAGATTCCCTTGTTATTTTTCTCTTTTGAACTGACACTTCTTCCTCAGCTCACATCTATGTACAGACTTCAAGTATAGTTTCTTATCGTCAGCTGTGGCTAAGGGAGTAAGAAATACCCTAGATCTGTTTCACAAACTGGTTAGTTTGATGTGTTTTCATGGCTAAAGTGTTTGCTCATTACATCGCCACTGAAAGTGGCACTAAAAGTTAGTGGTGAGAGGAAATTCTGCTCTTTGAGGAGCACACTTGATCATGTCATGTAGGTGAACCACAACAACAACAAAATTTGAGATAGGATATTCATAAACTTGTGGCAGTAACAAATGGCATGGCTGTTTTTTCAGAGCCCTGAGCTAGCTCTGAACAGGACAATGGTCCTGAGGAAGTGGCATGTATATGGACCAATGGGTGTTTTCTGATGCTAGTACTTTTTTTTTTTTTTTTTCTTGAGATGGAGTCTTGCTCTGTCGCCCAGGCTGGATTTTAATTTTTATTATTATATTATACTTATGTATACTCTCTTACCATTTTTTCATCTTCCCTTTTTTGGTCAAAAGCTACAGTGATAAACCAAATTAATTAAACTAAGATACTCATTTTAGGTATTTTTGGTCAAAAGCTACAGTGATAAACCTAATTAAATATCTTAGTAAAACTAAGATATTCATTACAGGTACCATGGAATCTCATCTTAACTATTTTAGGAGTTTAATTAGGTATACTGTCCCTCTACTGCTTCACCATACAGAGCCTGTCTTTATTATTGCCTTTAACTTAAAAAATATATTTATTTATATTTTCCACTGGAATGCAAGTTTCTTGATGTTGCTGCCCCCATATTCTACTTGTTTTCATTTACTCTGAATTATTTGCATGATTAAATTACTAAACACTTTGTTGCAGTAACAACAGACAAAAAATGCAAATTTTCATGTGAAGCTGAAATGCTGTTAAATTCAGGTGTGGTAGTGATTTTGAATATGATGTTTCCATTCTATTAGGAGACCTGTCAGGACCTTCTAACTTTGTGAATGATCAACTAAAAGTTGACCGAATATAAAATGAGGATATCAGGCCAGAAAGTCACAAGGTTTCTGTAGGTGAGACTTTTGGTTTCCACAAGGGCCCTCCTGTTTGAAGGAGAATGAGCTACAAAAAAAGGCACTACTTTTTTTAATTAATTAGTTTTATTTTTAATACCAAACAAGGAAATGCCTATAGATGATATTGGTTGAATAATGTGTGATATATTGATGCAATGTGGAATATACACACATACACGCACATACCACTACGTATATTCTGCTGCATATATCTACTTATTTTTTAACATTATAGTCTGTTACCCTGAGATTTACTTTCTTCATTGAGCTGTATATTTGGACATATTTTTGGTTGAGTTCCCAGATTTTTTGCCCATTGGAAGATAATTTTTTTTGTATTGCTATTAATGCAAAAACAAAGTTAAATATCATTAGTCAAGTCCATTAACTACATTGTTAGCATGAAGCTAGGGTAATTTTTGGCTTGAATTTGGTTTACTTTTCTTTGCTCTCTGTCAGCAGGCTGTGTGTTTGTCCACTTGTCTTATTTTTTAAATGTAGATTTAAGGGTCCAAGTGCAGTTGTGTTACATGGATATATTACACATTGGCGAAGTCTTGGTTTTTAGTGTACTGATCACCTAAATAGTGTACATTGTACCAAATTGGACCTATTTCATCCCTTATCCCCCTCCCACCCTTCCACACTAAAAAAGGCATTATTTTCGCAGCTATCTCAATCCTGTCACTTGCCACTCAACTCCTACTCATTAACTCAATTCTTCTTTATTAACAAGAAGGATCATGCAGGATACTTACCCTCCCCACATGTATAGGAGCATTTGCTATTGGATCCCACAGAGTCATCCCTTATCTGAATTTGGTCTTCTTCCAGAAAGCTATGTCTCTATCACCATAAAACCTTCGTCATTAAAACTGACAAAAATTGTGAAGGGTACATTCTGGTATGGTTTGAATATTTGTCTTCCTCAAAACTCATGTGAAATTTAATTTCTATTTTGACAGTATTTGGCGATGAGACCTTTAAGAGGTGTTTAGGTCATGAGGGCTACACCCTTGTGAGTGGACTTATATCGTTATCATGGGAGTGTGCTCTCCTCTCTTGCTCTTTCTCTTGCGACTCCATCTTCCACCATGTGATGACTTCCACCATGTTGTGACAAAGAAGGCCCTCACCGGATGCCAGCATGTTATTCTTTGTTGTTGCTGTTGTTGTTGTTGAGACAGAGTCGCGCTCTGTCACCAGGCTGTAGTGAAGTGGCGTGACCTCGGCTCACTGCAACCTCCAACACCCTGGTTCAAGCAATTCTCCTTTCTCAGCCTCATGAGTAGCTGGGATTACAGGCATGTGCTACCATGCTCAGCTAATGTTTGTATTTTTAGTAGAGACGAGCTTTCACCATGTTGGCTGGGATGGTCTTGATCTCCTGACCTCATGGTCCGCTCGCCTCAGCCTCCCAAAGTGCATTATAAATTTTCCAGTCTGTTGTGTTATGTTATAGCAGTGAAAAACTAAGATACATCCCAGTAAATTAGTCTGTGACTGTTTCAAGCATGCTGTCAAAAGACAGGAAATTCCGGGATAAGAAGCAAATTACAAAGGACATTATTTCCATGGCACAGAAAGTAACATGAACATCAGTATATTTATGTGTGAAGTCCTTGGATAGCTCCAAGTCTGATGGCAGTAATGTGATGTTCCCAGTTGAATTCCTATATACCCAGTGGGTTTGCGTAGCAGCTTTGGACCAGTGGGTTTGAGGTATCCATCCCTTTTATATGAGCAGACAGAATTGGCGCAGATGGAAATGTTACCTTGCCTCTCTCAAGGATACCAACTGTGTAAAAAACTCTGAGAAATGACCCAGGTAAGAGAGTGGTCAGGGCTTTGATTGGACCATCCAGAAACATATGGAGAACCACAAGAGGCTCAAAGATTCTACCTCCCAACAAGGTGGAAACTACGTACTATATATGATGCCCTATGTATTATTATTTATTTGCATTCTGGGTAGTAGAAACAAACAAAAATGCAATGCGTCTTAGCTCCTAGAAACTCCAAACTTTTTTTTCTGTCTATTGCTTTCTCTTAGTTCTTTTCTTAGGCTTGAGTAATTTTGTTTTAAACATGCATTGATTAGCTTAGCACTCCGACAAAAACATTGCTTGGTATTGTTCTCCAGATTGTTGAGTTCTCTCACTTCTACATAGTATTCTACCTTACAAAGTCTATCCACGTAGGCTTCTCTGAATTCTATTTTCTTTTTCCTCAGTCCAACAGTTCTGTCAACTCTGGTTTGAATCCCCTTTTACAATATTGTGTACCCTTAATTTCTTTTAGGAAGTGAGCTGGGGTAATTGCAAGGTTCACTTTGCTTCTTTCCTTTCTTACAGAGGTTTATTATTTGCTCCTTAATATGTATTATCTGAAAATTATGTTTTCATGTATATTAATGTATATCATATCTTTTAAACATTTGCTTTTTTCCCTTCTTTTTTTCAGTAAGAGGTTAACAACTGTCTTTGTTAATTTATGAGCAGAAATTTCTGTTTTCTTGTTTAAAACAACTGAGGATTATTGATTCAAAGTGCTCTATGGTATAGCTACATTTTATTCTTCACAAATCAGACATAATTAAATAATATTTCCACCATTTTAGTGCTTGAATCTGATAGTTTAAGAAGAATATTTGAAATTATGCATTACTACAAGTTACTTATATGTCTTTACCCTACCTATCTTGACTTGATAATAAAGATTATCCTTTTAATGATACAGTACACCATCATAGGAAACTAAAGAACTGACTCTGTGTGTAGGTATAACACACTATTACATTGACTCCTGTTATATCCACTCAGAAACTGGATTCTTTAGCATGTTGTTGAAACTGATTAGCTAATATTTTATTTTGGGAATATAAATATACTTTGAAATGTGAAAGTTAACTATATTTTTCAAAAATTATTGTTCGAACAACTGAAAACTATTTTATAGACTACAGTGTAGGTAGGAAGTCTTCTCAATGCCATATTTTTAAAATAATCTACTATAGACAAAATATTGCCCATCAATGCAAAAGTGTCTTGATAATAGATATCTATTAATCAAACACACTGCAAAAATATATAATGGAGAATTATGCTGAAAGACATATGATAAAAATTGAACACATCTTTCTGATAAAAGCTTACAGCAGACTAGAAATAGAAGAATGCAGTGTTAACAAGATATCTTAAATTAGCAGCTCATATATTACTCAACAATGAAGCCATTAGGCTCTTTAAAATCTGGAATATGACAGAGTATATGCTATAGTGATTTTATTAAGGAAATAAGAGATACAGTTGAGTAAAATGGGTTGGAATTATTCCTATTGTAGAATATTTGAATATCTGCCTAGAAAATTACAGAACGTAAACAAAATACTATAAAAAGTCACAATAAAGTGTAAGGTATTTGACACAACTGTGCCCTAAGTTATCCATAAAGTGGCAACTACAATCTAGAAAATATGCTTGAAATAGTCAAAAGTTAAATTTGACAAGGGAAATGCGTTTGGTATGCTTCTTTTAACTTTTTAAACAAATTCGTATAAAATTACACCCTGAATTGGAATGAAATCATAAGTTAAATCAAACAGAAGACCATAAATCAAAATCCAGGCATATTGCTCTCTGACAACATTACTAGTGGGTAGTGAAGTCAACTGGAAAAGGACAGAAAAGAAATGCACAGACACAGACAGAAAATGTTATATTTTACACTTTCTTTTATGCACCTATTCTACATATCCAGGGGCTGAGCTAACCACAAAAACAGGTATTTGTTAATATCACCAACTCCCGATATACAAAGAATATAGCTCTTTCAGATTTTTTAAATACTTATCAAATATTCCCTTACTACATTAAATTAGGAAATAGAAGTCCCAGAAAATAACTAGGCAGAAAGATAATGGAAAGGCATTTCGTTTATGGACCTCAGTCACTTATGAAAACATTATAAACTTGCTACAGACAGGAAAAGGATTGGGAAGACTATATGCTAGCAACCATTGTGTTTCATATGCAAAATTCTTCCTAGAAAATCTGCCACTCAAAACAGGAGAATAGTTTTATAAAAACCAGCTACTCTGAACTAAATGAATGCCTATTGTGAAGTATAAATTGAAGGAGAAAGTTTTTAGGAAATCCTGAACTTTATATACTCAAAAAGAACCTTGCCAGAACCTACGTGTATGGTGAGGGGTACAAAGAAAATCCTGCAAATTTGTTTATTTTGCAACTTTCTACCTAGTGAATATATCTTCAGACAAAAATCAGTACAAAGAAAAAATATATCAATAATCAAGCTGAAGGAATTATTGTAGCAAAAAGAATAAAAAACATCATTTTTAAATAGAATTAAACTGTGTATGTCCACAAATAACATTGCCCAAACTGAATATATTTGATGTTATTTGTTGTTTTCCAAACAGATACGTAATATGATAACATTTGCCTGAAGTAGAACAGAGAATTTTAAAAGTAAAACAGGATGATTTCTAGGGGGGCATAAAGGAAGCTTCCTGAAAAAAGAAAATATTAGAAGATAAAAACAAATGATTAAAGACAGTTAACATCTCTCTGATGGTTGTTAATGATGTGCAACAATTTTGCCGTGTATGAGAATCAGATATGCATGAGATCAAATTGAGCTCCCCTGAGCAACAAATTATTGAATATTAAATAGGTTATCTTGATCTTTCTGCAGTTTATTTTCATATGTGTGTGTGTGTGTGTGTGTATATATATACATGAAATACTGAAATGAGTATACAGGAACCCATTTTGAACTATTTGAACTAACATAGAAAACAACAATTATTCTTGAGGAGTTGTGTCTGCATGTCTGAGTGTAAAATAATTTAATGAGATAAATGTAAAACAATTAGCTTAACATGGATTTAAAATTAAAATAAATAAGTATTTTATTGTTAATACTAAAATGTAGGTTTTATATTTAAAAATATTTTGTGAGAATTACAGGAAAACTTTCATACCAATGATTCCTAACAAAAACGTTTCAGACACTCCTATTGATGTTATGAGACCATCTAGAAATAAAGACACATCCTGATAAAAAAAAACATGTATACTCAACAATACAAATCTGTATGAAAATAATACATTATAATTAAAGAGGAAATTACCAAAGAATGCAAGGATAGTGCAACATCAGACACTGTGCTGATTTGTTACATCAACAACTAAAAGGAGAAAATTATGATCACATCAAGAGATTTTTAAAAAGGTATTTAATAAAATTCATTAGTAATTGTAATCAAATTTCTAAGTAAATTTTTAAAATGTAAATATAAAAAGCCTTTCTATAAGAAAAAATAGCTGAAATGAGTCTAAAGATGAAATATAAATATCAATTTCATTAATATAATGAACAAGATAGGATGCCAAAAGCACAATTATTTTTCAATTCTTAAAAAAATTTATAGGGATTAAAATAAGACAAAAAATAAAATTGAAATATGTTTTACATGATTGTAAACCTAAAAGGAATAGTACAGTTAAAAAACAAAACAAAACTCAATTTATGAAGGAATGTAGTAAGATCATTGGATACAAGATACATACAAAAACAAATCAAGTTATTTTCTATTTTTACAATAACAAGTACAAATTTGAAATATGTATATTAAATTACAGCTTGAAATTACCTAAAAGTAATAAGAAATATGTTTGATAAGAAGGGTAACTATTTAAATAAAAATTGCAAATTGTATATTTAAGGACATAAAAATATTTGAATAATGTAAATAATACCATTCATTTGGTTGGGAAAAATATTATGTTTCACACGAATAATTATCCAAAGTGATTATATTTATAATGTCATTTCAATTAGTATTTATATGTCTATACACTATTTCCAAATATATTTTTATTGGGTAAGAAATAATTAAACTCTATTTTGAATGAAAAATGTCGGAAAAATACAAGAGAGACTTACAAATAAAATATCTAAACTTGTAGTACCAAATTGGGTTAAAGATAGACACATATATCAATATAAAAGAACTTATAGTTCAAAAATAGTTTTAGTATTATATATTCATAAATTTATAACAAATGTAGTGTTTCAATTATAACGGAAATTGATTGTTTCAAAAATAATTTAAACTAATGTATATTAGCAAGTGCTCTAGAAAGATTTTTAACCATACTTCCACTTCCTTAGTCTGCACACACTGTAAGTTCAATCAAGTTTAAAATTATTGATGGTAGAATAGGGATAAACATGAAAATTATGAGATTATTGGTGACTTTGAGTAATGAACGGGATGGGTGACCAAGCAACGTCATTTTCTATTTGAGATAACTAAAATTTATCTTCCTTCCTTCCTTCCTTCTTTCCTTCCTTCCTTCCTTCCTCCCTTCCTTCCTTCCTTCCTTTCTCCCTCCCTCCCTCCCTTCCTTCCTTCCCTCCCTACCCCTCCCTTCCTCCCTCCCTCAAAAGAAGTGGCAACAAGCTATACCACTAGTCATTGCATTCTTCAATTCGATTCATTCTCAGTCACAAAAAAAGGGGGCTGTGCTATATCATTTAAAATGGTCCTTGATAAAGCACAAAGGATTTAAAATATTATTCATATCTGATCTTTGAGTACATCTTTTTAATATTCTCTTTGACAAATGAGTACCTACGATGCCCTTCTACATTTCAAAGTATGGGAACTGTCTTGAGAAAAAACAGTCATACAATGGTTTAATTTTTAATGAAGTAAGCTATTTTTTAAATCATACAACCCTGTTTCTACTTCAGAAAGGAACTAGTAAGCAGGATAATGGTGATTCAAACTTGATATTACAGACATTTTCTCTAATGGAACGAAGTGAGTTTGAAGATTTAATTACATAATACATGTAAAATACTCACTATAGTACTGACTTAAAAGAATCAATAGTCATAATAATATTATGAAAATATATACCTATTTTGTGTGTAAAAAATAGAGTCTTGTAAAACTTGTATGTGATAACAGGAACTTGACACCTCCCCAGTACCTAAAGACTTTCTGATGAGGATGGTTGCATTAATAGCAAATGTAATTTTAAAATTCTGTATAATTTAAACTGTCAATAGTTAAAATATCTGCATAATTCAGCGAACCAACATAAGTTCATTAAAAGTGAAAAGTAGGCCAATATATTTTAATAAAATAGTACAAAAAAGTTTATTGATTTGCTTTTAGATTTGTGTTAAAATAATCATAATGTAATTATCAAATCAAGGAACCAATCAAGAATTGTGTATTCTCTTGTTAGATACTACACCAAAAAGTATCTAAGAGAATATCCACAATTATTAGAAAGAATATTAACATCCTTCCTTCTCTCCTTTTCAAATATTTGACTGATGTCAGAATGTCTTGTGTAGCTCAAACAAAACAACACATCACAATAAACTGAATGCAAAGGCAAATATTAAAATTCAGGAGTTTGTTGTTGAACTTGATATTAAAGTTTTTCAAAAATGTAAAGCAATACCATTCTTATCACTAATTTATTTTTGTTTTTAAAATATAATTATTATATGAGTATGTAATTTGTATTAACAGATAATTATTTATTATTTTACATGATAAAATATACAAGATATCTGTTAATTAAAACAAATAACTTGTAAAAATTAAAAATCAAAATTAAAGTGTATGAGAATTAACAATAGCGATGTCATTTTTCTATCTTGGTGACTGTGTTTCCTATCTTGGTGATGGTGTTCCCAAAAACAAAGCAAAGGTCAAGCTCCCCCATAGCTTTAAGAGAGCATAGCAACCCTGACCATAACAAAGCCTGACTGGCCCTTACCACATCCCTCCCCAGCCCCCTACAGTTCCAACCTGCCAGCACTTCCCCAACCCCTCCCCTATAAAAACCTCAGCTTGCAAGCCATCAGGGTCTCAGCCAGGTTCCTGACTGAGACCCCTCACAGGCTTATTCTTGTAAATAAACCTGTTTGGCCCCTTGAGTTGCCTTCTCTCTCACTTCTCTCATTTAAAAATCTTCCTAACAACGTGAATGAAGGAAGCATAGTTTCTTAGTTTTAATTTCTTACACAATTACTAATGACAAATATAATCCACATAAACAACATCTATTTGGGTCTTCAAGAATTTCTAGGAGTGTGCAGTGGTCATGAGGAAGTGTTTGACAAGTACTATAATAAAAAAGTTACAATGAAACATAAAATTAATATACACAGTAAACCAAACGGTATCTCAACCAAGTTAGAGGTTTATTTAGCCAAAGTTAAGGGTATGCCCAGGAAAAAGAAACACAAGTTACAGTAGGATCTGTGGCCTGTGCTTTTTCCAGAGAGAGTTTTGAGGGCTTCAATATTTAAAGGGGAAAGAGCAGGCAGGAGGGAAAGGAGGAAAGAATAAAAGATAGGGATAGGCTATGAGACAAGTAGTTACATTCTTGTGAGGCTTTGATTAGTGCTCAGTGGATCCACATTTTACACATGAAAAGAGAAGAGTGGGGAGAAAAGTTGACTATGCATTTGTCTTGTGCTTGATATATCTACATTTTACATCAGATAATGTAACCATGTGGAATTACAGTTATCTGTTTAGAAACAAAAAGAAGGCAGTTGTTCCCAAGACTCAGTTCCCAACCTTAACGTTTTCATCTGGCATAGTGGGTTTGAGGTCCCAAGATTTTATTTTCTTTTTACACTTCCCCCTCACCCTATCACTCAAAATCTTTTGGAGATAACACTGCAGATGTAAATGAGTCTCTGGTCATGAGTTTTCTCTGATCCCTCACTGCTGGGATGATTTATTACTATAAGGTTAGGTCCCACACAGCTAGGAAGGTTTACTACTAATAGGATATGATGTCTTACGTCCCACAGAGAAAAATAGGAAGAAGAAGAAAGAAACAAAAAGGAGAAAAAAATAAAAGAATGAACGACAAAAAAGACCAAGGCCAGGCCATAGCAATGCAGGGAAAAACAATCCTGGAAAACTGATTTAGGCTTTATTACCCAAAGTCCGTACCTTAGTAGGCAGGCAAAAAAGTAGTTTATGTATGTATGTATGTGTGTGTATATATGTGTGTATATATGTGTGTGTGTGTATATATGTATACATATATATGTTGTTATTTCTCCTAAATTTTAAGTTGTCTAGCCTCAGTTTGCAGGGCTTTAAGAAAAACACAATTTAGTGATTTCAGAAAAATAGGAGAAAAATAAATTTGAAAACATTAGTTTGGAGAATTGTAGCCAGGGAAGAATTCAGGATCCAGTCCAGTTAAGCTGTAGACAAAGAATAAAAATCGAAAAACAATGTACAAGGCCAGAGTCTGCTAACAGGAGTACTATAGTTCCTCTTGAAAGTTAACTTTTCTCTCTCTAGTCCTTCATTTTAACCAAAGACAAAATCACAGTAGGACCAATTTATTTGCAAAATAAGCTTTAGTGTTATTATACTTGGCCTAATTCTTTTCATAAAGTGGAGCAAAACCAATTATATGCCATATAGACTGCTTTTAAATTGGCTTTGTTGGAACCTTTTTTATAAGGGAGCTCAGATTTGACTTTTTAAAAACCTCTTGATCCCAGCAAAGGATATATCTGTGCCTGCAGATACTTGTATGAATTTTGGCAAATTATTCTCTTCTCAAGATCCCAAGATAACTGGGGGTTCCTGGGCCTCTCAGAAAGTGACATTGTTTAATTACCACAGGTCAGGAACCCTGTAAAGGAACTGCACAGACAAGGTATGGCCAGTTTCTTCAAAGGGCTTTTATCTACTCTGTGAGTCAACTTCAATTATTCAAAGCCATCTAGAATGTTTGATTGAACATTCTAGTTCAATCAAAGCCTTGGAAAAATAACCTATGTCTTCAACTGTGTCCTGTAACAAAAGAAAACAGATTTCTATTGAGCTTATGCAAATAACTATACTGTCATAAAATAAGAATACTCAAAAATAGTTTCCAAATTCTGGAGAAATTAGATACAGAGAAAGAAGTATGCTTCAAATTTTTCTCACAAGAGTATACTTTACTCAATTTTTTAAAAAGAATCAGCAATGTTTAAACAAGTCATAAAAATTATTTCAGTTTTCTATTACTTCAGTACCATATAGTCAATTTGACCCATTTGATATTGGAGTTGGTAATCTTCACGAACACATTAGCTCTTTAATGAGAGTCCAGAAAGTATTTTTGGATTTTGGTTTTTGTATTCTCTAACCCAATGACACAGTCTCCACAGTTACAAGAAATTTGTATTCAAAGAGCATATGTCAGAGTTCCTTTCATGAACACCTCTAGAGAAGAAAATTTTGAACTGTAATTTTTATAAACCAGATTTTGAGAAGAATCAAAGTAAAACTATAATTGTGAATGACAAAAGTATTGGGATTGCAATGGTTAAAGATGCATAAGAAGAAAATTTGATTATTTCTGTGGCATACAACAATTTAATGTAATAATCATAATTAATATTGACAGTGGCAGGAGGCAGACAAATCCTAGGCAGACAGGGATGGATACCCAGTGAAATCCCACCTTCGAGCCAAAGATAATTTAAAGCCTGAAAGCCAACCTACAACTCAAATCCATGGACCGGATTGAGAACTTGTCTTCCCATTTAGTGTGCTTTCTTCTGATTGATCCCCACTCTTCAACTTCCTAAGTGGTTTTTCACACTGTCATGCCCACCTTTGAATAGGGCCTTTGTTTTAACCTTTTTTGTATACCCACAAACCAATCAGCACACACTCTCCCATTCGGAGCCCATAAAAGTCCCAGACCCACCCACACTAAGAGAGAAACTACCCAACTTTGGGTGAGGGGACCACCCTCGTGTCCCCTGTTTGCTGAGAGCTGTTTTGTTGCTCAATGAAATTCTTCTCCGCCCTCCTCACCCTTTGATTGTCAGCATTATCTCATTCATCTTGGACACAGGACAAGAATTCGGGACCCACTGAATGTGGGTACACAAAAGGCTGTAACATTGTGGCCCTCTGCCCTCTGCCAGTGGAGGGCAGCCACCCCTTATGACGGGAACCAGTGGTGGGGCTGAGGCAGCCCTAGAGAGCTGCAGGCCAGAGTGGGGCAAGGGGCTGACAGAGTGGTTATCACTCCGCTGTCTGTCGAGCTGTGGACAGTGGGACTAAAAGAGCTAAGTAGCATGCCATAACACCCTCTCTGGGGCTTTGGGGGCATGAGCACCCTTGCTTTGGTACCACCATGTTCCCCTCCTCTGGACACCAGAGTCTACCATGGGAGTGGCTTGCAACACTCTTGCTCTCACACAGCCCCTCCAACTGAAGACTAAGCACACAGTCTCAGCAGCTGTGGCATCTGAGCCAGAGGACAACGTAAAGTGTGGCCTGATGGGCCGAATAGACAAGGCATCTCCTGAGGCAGGCCAAAGGCTGAACGAGGCCCAGGTGGGGATGTCACCAGCCGAGGAGGTCCCCAGCTGGCAAAGTGACCAAGAAAAATCCTGTGTCAATATTGATAACATATGCTTAGATATCAGGATTACAGAAATCTCATACCATTTTGGAACACATATTAATAATTTATATATATAAATAGAATCCAAAGAATAAAACATAATTTCATAACTGACAATGCTTCCTGTATGATTTTAACCTATTAAATCAGCCACATAGGTCCCATTTGGGCTTTAGGGGACCCACTAATCTAAAAGTTAATGAGGTAAAAAAGACAATTTAGAATTTGATTTTAGTATGTGTGTCAAATATCAAAAGTTTAAAACATTTGGTATCACAAATAAGCCCACAGGTCACTGTAAAATAGTGATTCATTTAGTCACAATAATAATTCAAAGGTTTCTGAAAAGCGAAAACCTTTATTATTTGATAAAGAGGAAACTCAATTTTCAAAACAATAAGACCTAATAAAGGCAGCATAAGGCCAACTGAATCTGTCTCTCTCTTTCCTCTCTTTTTTCAGTTTACTCAAAAAAGAAACAAAAATTTTTAATGTCACTTAATTTTACACAAACATTGTATTCAAAATAAGAAACTAGCTTTTACTTTTGCAGTGTATTATTAACACTAAAGCTTATTTTAATAAAATCTTATAAACAAATCTATTCTTACAATATCTAAACTAGGTATAATTACTTTCCCTTTAGCCAAAACCATATTGCCTTGCCTTCTTATAACTCTTTTTTCAAACACATTCTACTTGAGTTTGTATTCTTTGTAAATAGAAATGTTTTCTGTATACTAGTAGTTTGAATTACATATATTAATTACAATGTTAACTCTTAGTAACACTTTTTTTTACTGAAAAACTTCATAGGTAAGCAATTTTAATTAGGTGTCAGATGCAGAGCACAGAACAAAAGACAGAGGTGCAGATAATGTCCAATCCTTACCAGTATCGTCAGAGGGCATAGCTGCTGGGGAGAACTCCACATTTCCCCAGGCGTTGCCATGGCTATAAGAAAGACAAGTCAAAAAATTATTAAAAATGTCACAGAAGTGGTTTATGACCTTAAAACATTTAGCAAAAATAGTTTCTGGCCTGCCTGAGTGGTTCAGATCAAATGTCTAAATTTAATCTTGAAGATATTTTTATTTTATTATACCAATAACATTAAATTAGCTTTATTTACTTAAAATTACTAAAGTCATGTGAACTAAAAGACATTTGAGTTATAGTTTTCATTTTTCTGGTAAAATATTTGATTTAAGCACTTGCTTTTTAAAGCTAATTCATTAGATCTCTTTTATATATTTTGGTAGTGGAACATCAGATACACATGACTAGTATAAACACACAGGCATATACATAGAAAGAAGTAGATCTTTCAGTCAATTGAAAAAAATTCTCAAAAACAATATTCAAAAAGAAAATACATTAAGGTATTTAAATATTAATTTTTAATAAATAATTAATTAATTAATATTTAAGTAGTAGTTAAAGATCTTAATGAATATATATTATTATATATATATCTTGGATATCAGCTTTTAATTAAGCTGACTTTTAACCATAGAGCTTTTTAAAAAATCTTTTAAAATCTCTTATTATCAAATGTTAGCCAGGGGAAACAGTTGATGCTTTTGGCTTTTGAAATTCTTTGCCAAAGGTATTCCTCCAAGTGTCTTAACAAAGGTTATGATTTAACCATGGATGCATGAGTTTTCTCCAAAAAGTGGAAAGCAGGGTTTTTTTCATTTTTCAAGATTCAGAGAAAGAAAAATATAAGACAGGAAATCAGAAGCTGTCAATGGAAGGGAAAAAAATCAATAAATGGCCAAGCCACACAAATATCAACCCAGAAAAAACTTAATCCTTGGCTTGGAACTAAACCCAGGCTGCCATGGTAAAAGAGAAGAGCCTTAGCTACTAGACAGCAATGGGGCAGTCTCCACTGGTTTGCAGCAAGGAATCTAGAGCATGAAGTTTTGGTCTTGCAAGGGATGAAAACATTGTTTTCATCAGATAATTCTCAAGGCTAGCCATAACATTACTAGTATATATTCTTCTTTTAATTTAACCTTTTCATCAATTGTTTGGAATAAGAGACCTCTATACTTTTTTATAAATCCTTTGGACATTGACAATTAGAATTTTCAATAGTGTACTTTATTTCAATAGCAAGTATTCATAACACAAGTCATCATAAATACACCAGAGTCACTATACCAAGAACAGTCACACAAATCCTTTTTTTTTCATTAATCAAAACTTTGCATTTGAGACAGTGATTTTTACCATCCACTTAACTGGAATGCAGAGGGAGAGGTGAGGAGCCTGAATGGTAAGAAATTCTTACCGCATTGCCAGGAGAGTAGTTTCATGTGTTCTCCTCAACTGTGGCTTCCAGAACAGAAAAGCAACTTTGATCATCCTGCTTGCTGCACCGTACTGTGGGGTCCACAGGCTCTTGACTTCATAAGGATTTATTGAAAAATCACTGACATGAGACAAGCCGGTAAGAAACAGTGGAGCTTAGAGTAATTAATAGAATAAAAGGCATAGAAATTTATTTAGCATGTATACAGCATAGCCTTCAGCATGAAGACCCAACTTTCTAAGTAACAGAAGCTCATATACTTTCTTGAAATTACAGAAAGAATGAAGAATCAGGGTATGTCTAATGAAAACAGATTTTAGAGACAAGACAGGATATGGGCAGAAGAAAGAAAAAGGCTTGGCTAGAAAAAGATGGCCTTGCTATGTAGATGAAACCTTTCAGGTTAGTCAAATTTTTCATTTTTCTTAACTGATTGGTTTTTAGAGATGGAATTTGACTTTTCTAGCTGTAGATTTTCAGTCAACATTAGAAGGGATCAGGAGTTCATCAAATGTAATGGAAGATAGAACAAAACAAAATAAAACAAAATCAGAAAAAAGCCCATTGTACAATTCTCATATAGCCAAGTTCTCTTGAGCATAAGAAGTTATAGTCAGCTGGCAATATACATTAACCATCAGCTACCAAATCCCCAAATGATATCCCAAACCAGCTCCTACCTTGGAGAGGAGACTCAAGCTAAAGACTGCTCTCTGCTTCTATGGAATTAGCAAAATCCCAGAAAAAGGAGTTCTACCACAGAATAAACATCAGACTTCAACCAAAAAACTTGAGAGATCAGGGATCTCTGGAGGAAGAGGCTCCCACACCTCAGCAAATTGTTCAATTGGTCCGAGTGATAAAGAGTTTCCAGCTGGTACCCAGACCACAGTAGGAGAGTTGCTGCAAGCCAAAAGGCCAACCTCCACTCAGAATCCCTTTGTGGTTGCCAAAAATTGTCTGAGACAGATCTCAATCAATTTAGAGGTTTACTTTGCTAATGTTGAGGACACACTTAGTGGGGGAAAGGGAAAAAAAAACACAAGTTACAGTAGGATCTGTGGTCTGTGCTTTTTCCAAAGAGGATTTTAAGGACTTCATTATTTAAAGGAAAGAGAAAAAAGGTGGGGGTTATAGGCTGTGAGGCAAGTGCTTACATTCTTACGAGACTTTGATTATTGTCAATTATGCAATTGTCTTGCACTAGGTAGATCTGAATTTTATATAAGATAATGGAAGCTTATAAAGTTACAGCTATGTGTTTAGGAACAAAAGGAAGGCAGCTTTTATTTTTTTGTTTTGTTTTGTTTATGTTTTGTCACTCCATTTAACTTTTGTCATCAAGCTTAACTTTTCCCTTTAACATAATGAGTTTGGGGTTCCAAGATTTATTTTCCTCTCAGAACACTTAGCAAGATAGAGTAACAAGAATATAGATTTAGCAGGATTTTTGGGAGAAAGTGCTTAGCATAAAACCTGGGATTGAATGATTTTTCACACTACTGTATTTTTTTATTCTGTTTTCCTTCATAACAATGATTTTCACTACAACCTCTTACATGCGAAGACTTGCTTGAGAATGATACACCTAAGAATTATTGAATTCCATCTAAATATAAGTAAATGTTACAGTATTATCCATTATATCAAGAAAGCCTTAAACGTTTTATTTACAATTTTATTTGAAGCAAATATGAGCTGCATGTTGCAATCCCAGCTACAAAACCTCTGCGTTTAGGGTATTTAAATTACTAGTTTTCTAATATACAATACCTATTAGTGTTAACTATTCTTTTAATTTGTTATTATTTTTCCTCCAAGATTCAGTAACAGAAATAAAAGCAACAAGCATTAGAGTAGAATCATATATTGGCTATTAGTCTACAGACTTGACAATTGGGGGTTGTAAATTCTATATTCACTACCAAGGACGAGTAAGTTGACCAGGGCTTGGCACCATTTATTTTAATGTCCTTTTTTATAAAATGGAAATGATGCTAATGGTTCCCCAGGGTGCTCTGAGAATGGAAGGTTAAAAGTACTGTGAAATGCTCAGATTTGAAGTGTTACCCTGGAGCAATCTATTACTGTAAGTTCTCACTTAACCTCATTGATAGATTCTTGGAAACTGCAACTGTAAGTTCTTAAGCTAAACGACATGTAACAAAACCAATTTTGCTACAGGATAATTGATACAAATAAGAGGTTAAATTTCTACAGAATATTTCTGGTCACAAAACATCACAAAACTTCTAAATAAAGACCCCAAACACTTCTATATTAACCACTGACATAAATGTGAGGTATACATACATTTAAGAAAACATAATAAAAGCAAGTAAGATAATTATTTACCCGATTACTCAGTTCAGAGTCTGGGGTGTCCGGAGTCCATCCCAGCAACTCAGGGCATCAGGTGGGAACCAGTCCTGGACAGCCAGCCATTCGATCAGAGTGTGTGTTCATACACACTCACCTTCACTCCTACTGGGGCAACTTAGACATGCCAGTTCATTTGAAGCGCACGTCTTTGGAATGTGGGAGGAAATGAGTTTCAAAAGGATGCTGAGCTATTATTTGTTTTTTCTAAGAAACAGTGGCAATTAGAGTGATATATTACTTAATACTCATTTTTCAGCACATGCCTCAACAAAACATTCTCTAATTCTTTCCACACACTCATACACAGATGAACCCATTCTGGGACATTCCGTGTGTGATGCGACATAAATCCAGTTACAATAAGTTTTGAATTTTTTATCATACGTTGAAACATGATTGACCTTACCTTTATATTTATGCTAAGTAAATAAGATTAGGAAGGAATTTAAGTAAACTAAGCCCTACATGAGGAGGGAGGAAATAATTAGAGGAAAGAATAGGTTTTTGTTCTGAGATAAAGTTTAATATAACAGATATCACATGGTATCTAAAAACAACACAATAACACATTGATTTCTAAGCATGGCACAGCAATCCAGGGCAAGCTGGGATAGAGGAATCTCAGTTGCTAGCAGCAGGACCCATGAGTGGGATGTAGTGGGAAGGCTAGAAATAGCAAAAGGAACATTCTTTTTTCAGTGTGTAAGATCTTTAACCCTTTTTGTAATTATTGGAGGTAGAGTAAAATCAATAATAATGCTTTGATAACTTTTTGATCTTGTTGAACTCTTTCTGATTTAAATACCATTCCAGGTGTTTTTGTAAGGATTAGGTTATTTACACTCATAATAGTTTATATGGATAAGAAAATTAAGTCACACAGTATTGTTTGACTAAACCACTTAAACCACCCATAGTATTGTCTGACTTAAATCAGAGAGTAAGTATGATAATTATTTCCTACTACAGTCTTAATTTAAATCCTCTGTGTTGCATACCAACATTGTTACTTTTCCCACTACAATAATGTGGCTCCAGAATCAAGGGCATCAAATAAAAAGTGGAAAATTTGGGTTTTGAAAATTCTGACTTATTCAAAACACCTCAAAGAAGACCTGGCAACAAGTAGTTTCTACTGAAAATTATACTTTGAATAAATAAAGCAGTGTCTTAAATGACATCCTGTGGGAGGGGACACTCATCACAGATATCTTTTCAATAAGATAAGAAAGTTAAAGCAGGCAGAAGGATGACCTCTAAAGATGTCTACATCCTAAACCCTGGAACCTGTGAATATATTGCTTTACATGACAAAGGGATTTTGCAGATGTGATTATGTTAGGATGTTGATATGGGAGATTAACCTGGATTATCTGGGTGGACCCAATTAATCACAAAGATCTTTATAAGGGAAAGAGGGAGGCAGGAAAATCAAAGTCAGATGGAGAAGTGATAGCAGAAATAGAGGTCAGAGTGATGGGGTTGCAATCATTGAAGATAGCAGGGGGCCATGAGCCGAGGAATGTGGTCAGTCTCTAGAAGCTAAAAAAGCTAAAAAAGGGAAGTGACAAAGTCTCCTCTAGAACCTCCAGAAGAAACACAGCCCTACTGAGACCTTCATTTGAGGACTGTAAGACCTGTTTCAGACCATATGCCACCAGAATTATAAGATGAGAAAGTTGTATTGTTTTAAGCCACTAAGTTTGTGGTAATTGGTTATAGGAATCCAGTAAGTATATTCGAATACCAAAATTAACACCTTGCTTAAAGACTTTCCAATTCATTTTATTTTACAAGCCTTGGATTCTGAATAGCAGGTGCAGACCATCTGGCCTTCTGTTGTAATTAATAACACTTAGTCTGTGCTATGATCTTTCAAAATATTGAATACTGGACATTGTAAACAAAATTTTTCCTGAGACAATTATCTTAGGATCTAAGGATTTAATTATCTTCTAAATTACACAGGTCTTGGGCCACTGCTATGACAAACCAGTGTGTCCTTTTAAAGCTTTAGACTCCAAAAGTGAGGGCTACTCAGAATTTGCAATTAAGTTAACACAACCCCCAGGATTTCAAAAAAACTATACCTACTCAGTAGGAGAAACAGCCCAGGCTGGTGACACTGTTGGTGGCTCTAATTCCAGTCAGGCATAAAGAAACCCCTGGCAGGGTAAGCTAGACAAGAAATTGGGCACTATTGTCTTTGATTTTATTCAATTTAGGATTGTGGATATGGGGCTTTTGATGCTCAAGTTTTAAAGTAAATGATCTTAGACTTCATTTCCTTTATCTTTGCATTTTAATTTTCAAATAGATTTGCTATTTTAACTTACATTTCTCCTTAGGATATTTATACCAAGATAATTTCATATTCAAATTTGGCTCATCTGTATGTTGTTTGCATGCAGTTGTTGAAATACCTTTATAGATTTCATCTTAATGTGGCCTTTTATTCTCAATTTTATGTAAGATTTTTCTTACAATTGCAACAAAAATGAGTGTAACTTATGGGGTAAGTTCCAGATAATGCCTGTACCCACCCTGTATAATTGTCTAACATGGAAAAGGTGGTAACTGCTGTTTCACATTGTGCACTATCACAGAGACAAACCTTGATGGACTTGCAATTTATATCTCTATAGTTTTCATCCTTCAGATGATAACTTCTTTTGTGAATTCAGGCACTGTAGACAAATTTGATAATCCACAGAATTGCATGCATTATGACAACATACACTTGCAGAAGAGCTTTTTACTTTTATTTTCCTAAATATGTTTATATAGCCAACTATGCACCATGTATTCTTATATGTTGAACAATGTGAGAAGAAAATACTAGAAGGTTTGAATGCAGCTTCACCTGGGTATGAATTTAATTAGAATACAGTTCTGATCCATTACAGAGGGTGCTGGAAACAAAATGTGAACAACTTACCAGAGTCCCAGGAAGATTTGAAAGAGGCAATGTTTGGGAAACGGCCTCATGAATGGTAGCCGAAAACCAGTCACTTATCAGATTGAAAAATCAGCAAAAACTATTTGGATATGATGAGGTTAGCTATTTTTTCTTCCTTTTGAGAGGAAATCTGTTTAGTGTTTTTCCCCTGGATCCTCTATGTGGTAAGCCTCACCGGGGTACCTCTCTATATCATGAAGCCTCACCGAGAAGGCTGCCTATGACTGAATAAATTGTTCTAATTCTGCAAGGTGACTGACAGATATAAACAATACCTTCCAACCAGGTCTTCATTTGTAATAATGGTGATATATCAGCCTCCATCTTTACTATGTTTTGTAAGTCAACTCATTCAGATATGGACAGAGAAGAACAGTATAATTTATTGGATTTACTTCAGAAGCTGGAACATATTTTTATGCTAAAAACTATTGTCAAAATATAGATAATGTATAATATTTTTAACCAGACCATAAAGGATTGGAAAAATAAGGGTATGTAAATAAGGATTCACACACACACACACACACACACACACACACACACACCCCTATTCTGGATATAAGTGGGTTTGTGCAGTGCTTTTTATTTGGGTACGTTATTCCTTTGAGCCACTAAACTTCAAAAAATTATATGGTTACCAAAGGAAAGATTAAGGATAAAACTTGCACAGGAACACGATGGCTATCTCATCAGAGGGAACCTATTGCAAAGGCCAGAAGCAAAACAAAAAAAGTGGTAAAATGTAATAAGGAGCAGAAACAAAGAAATAAACCAACCCTGGCAGGAAGTCACTGGAAAATGGGCTTACAATTTGAATCAGTGTAATTTCCTGGAAATATCATTCTCTCTATTGAAGCACTGACGCCATAAGGTTCAATGACAAATCTTTAACAATATAGCAGGTTTTCCTGCTTCTACATCCATGCTGGTACATTTGCACAATATGACACCCTAGTGTTAATGAAGAGTGCAGGGGGCAATACACATGTTAAGTGTTTTGCAGAAGGGGAAACGCTCCACCTGTTAATGTAGAAAAGTTTATGAGAAACACTCAAAGCACTCCAGGAGGTTTAGATGAGACTCATGGAGAAAGTACAGCAGGCAACAAAGATAGTCTTCTGATTACTGTTTTCTGTGTATCTTTTCCACTGCTATGAAGATGATGTTTCTGTAATGGCTCCAAATTGGGGCAAATAAATATATGTCCAGAGATAAATGTGAGGTCAGATCTATGTCACACATAGATATAAAAAGGTTTTAAGATAGCTAGAAAAATAGGCTGATAAAATATATAATTTAGAAATTTGGAATAAAATTGATTTTAGCTCTCCAAAATACAGCATTCTGAAAAATGTCATGGTCCTTTCATGAGCTTTGTGTTCAGTACATCTCTCACTTCAACTAAAGCTAGTCTAATGTTCTATTATTATTGGCCTAACTTAGCACTGTTCAGATATGTTGCAGATTTGGAAAATTGTAATGACACAAATTTTAAAATCTCTGAATATGATAATATTTGTTCCCTAATGTAAGAACAGCTGAAAGCAGCAGCAGCACAGCGTAGTGGTAACAAACACAGACACTGGAGCTAGACTTCCTGTGATTAATGCCTACCTCTTCTCTTTTGACTATGGTATAACAGGTGAATTCTGCACCTTATTTCCCTCAGGCTCCAAACAGGAATAAAAATATATTTTTTATCTCATAGGGTGGTTATGAGTATGATGTAGTTTTCAACACTGGCACAAATTAGCGTATATTAATATTAAATACTTTTTAAAATGAATACTCTAGAAAGAGTCCTACATTATCTTCCAAGACCTTTTGTGATCTGCAAACCAAGTTTTTTGCCCTTGTTACGTTTCATCATAACATTCCTTATTTTCCCCTTCATGATTTTTTTATTCTTATAAATTTTTATTGTTTATTCCTCAACAGCGTGTAAACACCAGGATAGCAGCGACATTGCTTATTTTGATACCTGTTGATTACCTTATGGTTAACAGAGTGCATAACACATATTAACTGATAACTGAATATTTGTTAAATGAATGATTGAAAAAAGGACTCATGATTCAAACGATCTCTGATATGTACACGTGACTACAACAAGACTTAGTAGGCATTCAATATTTATTGCATTGAATCAAATAATCTCTACTCTTGATTACTCAGTCAAAATATCAGAAAACAGCAAATGCTATCATGTGGACTATAGAGTATATTAGTCGTAATCATAAATGTAGTGGAAGCAATGTAAAAAGCTGCAAGAAAATAAAGCTTGGGAGTTACATACAGAGTGAGCATTACATCATGCCTGTTTCATTCTTGTGTCAGCTCAAAACTTCTAACAAGTAGTCACTCATTTTTCAATTTGAACATCAGAAGAATAATTCTAGTAAATTTCCAGGTCATGGTAACTCTATATTTGTAGAAGTTCACCATTCTTCAGATTAAAACTAATATTTTGTGTTGTGTGATTCTGGACTTTTTAGACAAATAGATAATCTATATATTTACATGGATTTTATGGTGAAACATAATCCAAAAATGTTATATAGTATTTTTAAGACTAACATACAGTTTACTTGACTATTTTTGGTGTAAAGTTCTAAAAATTTAACATATATATAGATTCATTTAACCGCCACCATAGTGAGTATACAGAATAATGTCATCTCCATAAAATAATCCTTCGTGCTATCCACTTGTAGTCAAACCTCCCCCCACATTTCCTGACACCACTGATAAGTCATAGTTTTGTTTTTGTGAAAATTCCATAGAAATGGAATCATACAATATGTAACCTTTTGAGTCTGGCTTCATTCACTTAACATGATGCTTCTGTGATTCATAAAAGCTGTTTCATGCACCAATAGTTCATTCATTCTTTGTTGCCAAAAAGTATTGCATTGTATGAACTTGCCACTATTTACTTATTCTCCAATTGAAGATTTGGGTTGCTTCCAGTTTTTAGTGATTATGAACAAAATTGTAGAGAGCCTACTGTGTACCATGTATTCTCTAGGTGAAGGAACATAGTGACAGCCAAGGTAGACAACTTCCAATTCTTATTATGCTTAATGTCTGTGGAGAATTTAGCTATGGTTTAAAAATGAAAAAATAAATGTCATATGGCTAAATGTGTGGCTTTTTGTTCTTCAGTTGTCTATGATTTTATTCCAATACATGAATTAATACTACTGGGTCATTCACTGTTTCTCAATCTGCATAATGATGATATGAGTCTAAAATATACAATAGAAATTGTATGTTAGAATTATGAATTGAGGTTGGTTGTTTGTTTGCTTTTAAGCTATTGAACATAATTCATCAGCACTGCAAAGCAAGGCCCAGACAACATGTGTTGTGTTTAAGCCATCATAGGTAATTCCGATGAATACTTCAGGTCAATATTGACTCCTCTATGTTTTTGAAATAGAAACCTAGAGCAACACTTATCAATATGTCACTTTAAAGAGGATGATATAGACTAGTGTGTTTGTTTCAGGATGTTATCCAGTCTAAAAAGAAAGTGAATTATTGGTTAACTTTGAAGAATTTCTTTCAAATTCAAATAGTGACAAACTATTTTCTAGATGCCATCATTTTCATTGCCCACCAAAGAAGTTATTAATAATTCATATTCATTATCAAGAGCATATTAAAGTTGACACCAGGAACTGTATTCTGTCAAAATACCTATAGCTGTGAACCTACAATGCTTCCATTGTAAAAGAGAGGGCAATGTCCTGGGAGTTTCTATAGATGCCAAAGGGGGGATAATAGATCAGTGTGAGCAAATACTTGCTATTTTACAATGGTCAAACTTATTTAATTTTTAGTCTTCGACCCTAGAATTTATTTCCCACACAATTCTGATCTTTATACCCAATTGACTGAGAAACTATATTTAGTACATCATCCCATGTTTTTCAATTTTTTTTAATCAAATGTGTCTGTACTATGAATTTTTACCTTGACTTATTTAAATAAAAATGTACATACATGTTTCCTATTGCAGTAAAAAGGTGCTTGGGAAAGATTAGCCTATTTTCTATTTTGTGAGGTGTTAGGGGTATGAAATTTAAATTCCATATATTTCACAAGAAATAAGATAAGTACAGATTTAGACTAACATACCTGACCTATCAGGTAGAAGAGCAGCCGGAAATAGGTGACAGAGTTAACCTGAGCTATTAGAAGCAATTCGGAAGAGAAATAAGATAACTTGAGTTGTATCATTACTTAAAGTACTGCTTCTCCCCTAAATAACAATATTTTTTCTCAAATAGGACTATGGACGAGGGATAGATGTGCATAAAATTTATAGTTATAAAATGTTACTATTTTCATTGAGCAATTTTGGTACAAAAAGCTATGAATATGATGGAAAACAATAGGAGAAAAACAAAACAAAACATTTGTATTGCTTTATAATAATACTGCTTCAATTTATAAACAATTGTTTATTGACCTGACGTGGTTAATTCAATTAAGGAGAAAAGCATCCTTTTGAAATTTATGGAGTTAATAAGAATAATTCCAGTGGCTTTCTCAGGAAAAACAGCTTAATGTGTGTTCCCTTCATGCGTGCAAGTAGGGATAAGTTAGATATATTATTCTCATATTTTTGAAACTCTGAAATTTGAAGTTTAAGACTGACTTTCTAAGTTTCTTGGCTAATTGGTGAAGTAGTTGCGCATTTCTTTTTTTGTGGAATGCTGTGGTATTCTGCCTTAGACTGGTAAATTCTTAATGATGATTGTGTTAACAAAGGAAAACATGTCAATTTTGTGTTGTTGAGGTTAAGAGAAGTGAATTTCTTTCATTTACTTCAATTCATAAGCTTCTTATGTAAGCTGTTGATTCAAATTTCCTTACAAAAGATTATCTGAACTACTGGGAATACTTTCTAAAAGACTTACTTATGCACTCTTTAAAAAAAAAAATCTATCATCTTTCTAGTTTATAATACAACGAAGCTTTCTTTATGCCTGCTTTGTTTTCATAAATGCTAACCAGGTTAAAATAACATTTAAAATCACACTTGTTAATGACGTTCACTATTACCACTTATATTTAAATTAGTGTTGGATACTCATAACATAACTAGTTATCTCCTTGGAACATTAACATTTCACAATGCTTTAATAAGTGTCCCACCCTAACATTCAAATTTTGTTTTAAAAATTTACAATGCAAATGCAGTTATACTTTAAAAATTTTACTTTTATAAACATAACCATGAATCCCACTTTAAATGCCAAAAAGATATGGGATAGTACATGATCTTTCAGTTTTACTGTAACAACAAAAAAAACTCTGAGGACGTGATCCTAAATACATTTTACAATCCTTTATCAAAGAACAATTTTGATTTTTATTCCTTCTTTCCTCATAACTATGTAGGCATCAGCCTGAGTGAGGCAGATGTAACTACTGAGCTTCCCAGTGAGCACTTTAGGAGTATAACAAAGGCAACTATTTTTCTTTACCATTACTGGGACAAACTGGATGTCTAATCAAACAACCAACAAAACAAACAAGCATTGTTGGTAGATATTCCATTTTCTATTATTACATAGCCATTATAACATATCCTATGCAGAACCACATAATTTCTTTTATCACATTTAATATTATGAAAACCAATTTTAAAATATTTTATATCAAATATTACAGGTAAAGTTATTTGAACTAAGTCAATACCACTTGCTCCTTGAATATTATTAAATGCTTATGTGTCATGAACTGTGACAGACACACAGATACTTCTTTCACGCCAAAAGGGAAGACATACAATAAAAAAAACTATGACAATAAAATGAGATGATTATCGCAGCTTGTATAATGTTAATTTTGTTCTAGGCACTACTAACCCATTTAATACAACAGCGTGTGACTGATCTGTTTCGAGTCACACACAGTTGAAACAATATTTTATTCATCCTTTTATTTCCAGTTCCTCAAAAAAGTTATTGACTAACATATAGGCCTCAATAAGTAAGTATTTTGGAAATGTAAATTTAATTGTCTTAAATAAGCAGTTTACTTGATCTTTTGTATTGGTAACTGAATAATTAGTTTCTTTTTAGAAATAAATGAAACCCATACATTTAATAATAAAAATTGTGATAGTTGACTTTTACAATTAATTGCTATCATGGGTGTTTAATGCAACACATTTTTGAAATAATAATACAGGCTAAATAAAGAATTCTATAATATTGTTATATATATAGTATATATTTGTGGCTTTATAAATCATTATATAAGATTATTGATCTATATGTTCAGCTAAAACATAGCTAAATTATAAATGTAAAGGTTGAGAGTAAATGTCTCTTTAAAATTGCTGTAGTTTTGCCCATATTCGTGAGCGCTCCATTATGCACTTTATAAGCACAAAAGTGTTACCATCCTTCCTTTAAGTTTGAAGATCACTTCTGGATTCAATTATGAGTCTGAAAATTGTGTTTAGATGTTTGAACACCTAATTGATTATGCTACATTTATTTGATCATGGTTGAAATGTAATTTTACTGCTTGGTTGGTGACACTTTTTTGTAAAGTATTAAATTGATTTGCTGCTTAGGAGTGAATCACTTTTTAAAAACGGGTTTTCAGGAATCTTCCAGGAAGAAAAGCACATATTTTGATTCTTATTATTTTTGACAAAGAGTGAAAATAGACAGTGAGAAACCTAGGAAGTAATTAGAAAGCAAGTCTTGAACTGAATTTAAAACATAAAATCTTATTTGATATTGTAATTTTTGCAAAGATGTTTTAGCTACTGCATCAACACAACCAATACTCATTTTTATTTTTTAAGGTGAAGCTTTTTTTCTATTAAGATAGCTTTATGTAAAACTTCAGTTTGTCAGATTTTCAAAGCATGTGTTAAATCCCAATAACAACGTAAAAAAAATTGGGAGTAAGGGAAATATGGTTCTTGAGAAATGTTGGATGAAATAAATAAAATAGTACTTTTAGTTTTCTTCATGTGTAATCAGTTCAACTCAATGAAATATTGACCTCAAAGGGGAATTAAAGGATGCAAGGCTTCCTAGATGCTCTTTCTGAGGATCATCTTGCAAACATGTTTTGAAAAACACTAGGCTAATTCACTCAATTTGGGACCATATTATGAGACAGTAAGTCATAAATGCCCTGTATTAGTCCATTTTTACACTGCTAATAACGACATACCAGAGACTGGGCAATTTAAAAAAGAAAGAGGTTCAATTGGAATCACAGTTCCACATGTCTGGGGAGGCCTCACAATCATGGCAGAAAGCAAAGAGAAGCAAGTCATATCTTCAGTGGATGGTGGCAGGCAAAAAGAGAGCTTGTGCAGCGGAACTCCTGTTTTTAAAACCATCATATCGCCTGAGATTTATTCACTATCATGAGAACAGCACTGCAAAGAACTGTCCCCATAATCATTCACCTCTCACCAGGTTCCTCCCATGACACGTGGGAATTGTTACAATTCAAAATGAGATTTGGGTGGGGACAAACAATCATATCATTCCACCCCCAGGCCCCTCCCAAATCTCATGTACTCACATTTCAAAAACAATCATGCCTTCCCAATAGTCCCTCAAAGTCTTAACTCATTTCAGCATTAACTCAAAAGTCCACAGTCCAAAGTCTCATCTGAGACAAGGCAAGTCTCTTCCACCTATGAGGCTGTAAAATCAAAAGCAAGTTAGTTATTTCCTAGATACAATGAGGGTACAGGCATTTGGTCAATACAGCCATGCCAAATGGGAGACACTGGGCAAAACAAAGGAGCTACAGGCCCTGGGCAAGCTACAGGCCCTGAGCAAGGCCCTGGGCAAGACTAATCCAGCAGGTTAGTGAAATCTTAAAGCTCCAAAATGATCTCCTTTGACTCCATGTCTCACATCTGGGTCACGCAGATGTAAGAGGTGAGTTCCCATGGTCTTGGGCAGTTCCACCTCTGTGGCTTTGCAGGGTACAGCCTCCCTCCCCTGCTGCTTTCATGAGCTGGCATTGAGCGTCTGTGGCTTTTCCAGGTGCACAGTGCAAGCTGTCATTGGATCTACCATTCTAGGGTCTGGAGGACAGTGGCTCTCTTCTCACAGCTCCACTAGGCAATGCCCCAGTAGGGACTGTGTGGGAACTCTGACCCTACATTTCTCTACTGCACTGCCCTAGCGAAGGTTCTCCATGATAGCACCACCTCAGTAGCAAACTTCTGCCTGGACATTCAGGTGTTTCCATCCATCCTCTGAAATCTAGGGGGAGGTTCTCAAACCCCAGTTCTTGACTTCTGTACACCGTCAGGCTCAGTGCCATGTGGAAACTACTAAGGCTTGAGGCTTACACCTTCTGAAGCCATGGCCTGAGCTTTGTTTGCACCTTTCAGCCACAGGTGGAGTGGCTGAGACACAGGGCACCAAGTCCTTAGGCTGCACACAGCAGGGGGGCCCTGGGCCTGACCCACAAAACCACTTTTTCATCCTAGGTCTCCAGGCCTGTGATGGGAGGAGCTGCTGTGAAGGCCTCTGACATGCCTTGGGGACATTTTCCTCATTGTCTTTGGAATTACCATTCAGCTCCTCATTACTTATGCAAATTTCTGCAGCCAGCTTGAATTTCTTCTCAGAAAATGGGATTTTCTTTTCTATTGCATTACTAGGCTGTAAATTTTCCAAGCTTTTATAAAAGCTCTGCTTCCTTTATAAAACTGAATGCCTTTATCAGCATCTAAGTCATCTCTTGAATGCTTTGCTGCTTAGAAATTTCTTCTGCCAGGTACCCTAAATCATCTCTCCCAAGTTCACAGTTCCACAAATCTCTAGGGTAGGGGAAAAATGTTGCTAGTTTCTTTGCTAAAATAAAACAAGAGTCACCTTTGCCCCAGTTACCAACAAGTTCCTCATCTCCATTTGAGAGGACCTCAGCCTGGATTGTCCGTATCATTATCAGCATTTTGTTCAAAGCCATTCAACAAGTCTCTAGGAAGTTCCAAACTTTTCCACATTTTTCTCTCTTTTTCTGAACCCTCTAAACTGTTCCAACCTCTGTCTGTTACCCAGTTCCAAAGTTGCTTCCACATTTTTGGGTGTCTTTTTAGCAGCGCCCCACTCTACTGGTACCAATTTACTGTATTAGTCCATTTTCACACTGTTGATAAAGACGTAGCCAAGACTGGGCTATTTACAAAAGAAAGAAGTGTAACTGGACTCAGTTTCATGAGGTTGGGGAGGCCTCATAATCATGGCAGAAAGCAAAGAGGTGCATGTTACTTCTTATGTGGAGATGGAAGCCAAAAAGAGAGTTTGTGCAGAGAAACTCCTGCTTTTAAAACCATCAGATCTCAAGAGACTCATTCACTATCACAAGAACAGCCCAGTAAAGACCTGCCCCCATAATTCAATCACCTCCTACCAAGTTCTTCCTATGACATATGGAAATTGTGGGAGTTACCATTCAAGATGAGTTTTGGGTGGGGACCCAGGCAAACCATACCATATCCATATTTACAGCAGCTCCCCTAAGCATTGCCTTCAAGTAAACTCTGAATTTTGCTTGAAATAAAGCATTAGTGCTTTAATCCTAACTCTTGGCTTTTCTTCCCCATTTTGTTTTATTTTCTCTAGCTACATATCTCACTATATTTAACCAACATATATGTCCCACTTTACTGAGACTTAATGTAAATTTTCTTTCTGTAATTGTTTCATTTCTTTTTTCCTTAACACCCATGCAGTATTAATAAAAGTTTTGGTTTGGCCCCTATACTATTAGTTAAATTTCAGCCCAGCTGCAAGTGAGAAAAATATTACTTAGGATAAACACAATGATTTAAACGACATAAAATAACTTTGCTTCCTTTGGCAAAAATCTGAGTAGGTGGCACAGACATTCATGGTGTCAGGTAATTTTTATTCATTTCTCCTTATTCTTTCTCTGTGAATGACTTTGAAATCATCGCCCATTACGGTTGCTACTACCATCACCTGCATTTCAGCCACTAGGAACAAGACAATAGGTAGACAAGGATAAGAATAAACATTACGCATGGTTCTTCCGCTTATATTCCCATAATAAACCCTTTTGCCTATAAGGTATGATATAGCTGGAAGAGATACTTAGAAGTATCTATTCTTGTTAACAAGGTAATCAGCTGAAATATAATGTGGTACAGAAATTCTGTCAAAATTTGTCATATTCTTGTTGTCTACTGAAAAACAGATTATTGAATACATGGTAAGCACCAGAGAGAAAACTGAAAGAGATTTAAAATGCTCGAAATTAATCAAACCTGAAAATATACCAAGTCATGAAAATTGCTCCACTTGTCAGCTATATTTTGATATTAACAGGTCAATTCAGTTTTCATCTTACTTGGCCCCTATCTCTCAGTTTGTTTTCTTTATCTTTCTCTTTATCTCCCAATCTCTTTATTTCGGAGTGTTTCAGGGATTAGTCTTTGATTCTCTTCTCTTTCACCTGCATTTACTACCTTTGTGACTCCCTCTGGCCTCATAGCTATGCATGTCACCAATGTGCAAAGGACATTTTTAAAATATCTCCTCTAATCTCCTGAGTCACATATTCATCTGTTAATACTTACTCTAGCAGGGAGTGGTGGCTCACGCCTGTAATCCTAGCACTTTGGGACAAGGTGTGCAGACCACCTGAGTTCAGGAGTTTGAGACCAGCCTGGCCAACATGGTGAAAACCCATCTCTACTAAAAATACAAAAAATTAGCTGGGTGTGGTGCCAGGCGCCTGTAAACCCAGCTACTTGAGAGGCTGAGGCATGATAATTGCTTGAACCCAGGAGGCTGAGATTGCAATGAGACGAGTTTGTGTCACTGCATTCCAGCCTGGGCGACAGAATAAGACTCTGTCTCAAAAAAAAAAAAAAAAAAACTTATTCTACATCCACATTTTATGTTGTAATGGATAGTCCAACCTTACCATGCCTATAATGATCTCCCAATATTCTTCTAAAAATTAATATTTGAATGTCATCTAATATTTTCTTACCTCACTTGTTGGAAACTTTATTCTTTCTGTTGCACAGGATAAAAATCTTGGAGAAATCAATTTCTCACTTTAGTTCCTGCTCCTTATCCAATCTGCTGCAATTACTGTTGTCTGACTTAAAATACACACAGAATCTTACTCCATCTTACCAAATCTACCCCTTCCTCTCCAGACAAAGTAACTTTTAGCTCTTTTCTATACTGCATCAATGTATTCTGCTTTCACACTTGCCCCCGTATGTTCAACACAGCCACCTGGATGACACTGAAGAAATGTAAGCCACATTAAGTCACCTTGCTCCACATCCTGCAGGGGCTCCCTATGTTATTCACGTTAAAAGTTCAATGCTTAAAATGACCTCCGGTGCTTTCCCATTGTTACTTACATTACTTCTTTCCTACTATCCCATTCTTTCCTCTCCCCACCCTCACCACACTGACTATCACTCTGTTTCTTGGATACATCCATCTGGGACACTTTTGAAACAACGGTTTTGCTCTGCCTCTTTTCTCTATCTGAAATACAATTCCCTCAGATTTTCACATGTCTACCATTTTTTAAAATTTAATTTTATTTTTAGTTCTGGGATACATGTGCAGGACGTGCAGGTTTGTTACATAGGTAAATGCGTTCCATGGTGATTTGCTGCACCTATCAACCCATCACGTAGGTATTAGGCCCTGCATGCATTAGGTATTTTTCCTGATGTTCATTCTCTCCTTGCCACCCTGCCCCTGACAGGACCAAGTGTGGGTTTTTCCCCTCCCTGTGTTCATATGTTCTCACTGATCGCTCCCATTTATAAGTGAGAATATGTGGTGTTTGGTTTTCTGTTCCTGTGTTAGTTTGCTGAGGATAATGTCTTCCAGCTCCCTCCATGTCCCTGCGAAGGACATGATCTCATTCATTTTTATGACTGCATAGTTTTCCATGGTGTACATGTATGATATTTGCTTTATCCAGTCTATCATTGATGGGCATTTGGGTTAATTCCACGTTTTGCTATTTTGAAGAGTGCTGCAATAAACATATGTGTGCATGTATCTTTATAATAGAATGATTTATATTCTTATGGGTATATACCAAGTAATGGGATTGCTGGGTTGAATGGTATTTCCGGTTATAGGTCTTTGAGGAATCGCCACACTGTCTTCTACAGTGGTTGAACTGATTTGCATTCCCACCAACAGTGTAAAAGGATTCCTATTTCTGCACAGCCTGACCAGCATCTGTTGTTTCTTGACTTTTTAATAATGGCCATTCTTACCAGCATGAAATGGTATCTCATTGTGGTTTTGATTTGCATTTCTCCAACGATCAGTTATGTTGAATTTTTTTTCATGTGGTTGTATGCCACATAAATGTTTTTTTTTGAGAAGTGTTTATTCATGACCTTTGCCCACTTTTTAATGGGGTTGTTTGTTTTTTTCTTGTAAATTTATTTAAGTTCCTTGTATATCCTGGATATTAGACCTTTGTCAGATGGATAGATAGCAAGCATTTTATCCCATTGTGTATGTTGTCTCTTTACTCTGATGATAGGTAGTTTCTTTTGCTGTGCAGAAGCTTCTTAGTTTAATTAGATCCTATCTGTGAACTTTTTCTTTTGTTGCAATTGCTTTGACATTTTCATCATGAAAGCTTTGCACTTGCCTATGTGCTGGATGGTATTGCCTAGATTTTATTCTAGGGTTTTTATAATTTTGGGTTTACATTTAAGTCTTTAATCCTTCTTGAATTAATTTTTGTATAAGGTGTAAGCAAGGGGTCCAGTTTCAATTTTCTGCATATGGCTAGCCAGTTATCCCAGCACCATTTATTAAATACGGAATCCTTTCCCCATTGGTTGTTTTTGTCAGGTTTGTTGAAGATAAGATGATTGCATATGTGTGGTCTTCTTTCTGATATCTCTATTCTGTTCCATTGGTCTATGTATCTGTTTTTTCACCATGCTGTTTTGGTTACTGTAGCCTTGTAGCATAGTTTAAAGTTGTGTAGCATGATGTCTGCAGCTTTGTTCATTTTGCTTAGGATAATCTTGCCTATATGGGCTCTTTTTTGGTTCCACATGAATTTTAAAGGAGTTTTTTTCTAATTATTTGAAGAATGTCAATGGTAGTTTAATGGAATAGCATTGAATCTATAAATTACTTTGGGCAGTATGACCATTTCGCAGTATTAATTCTTCCTATCCCTGTGTTGGAATAGAACCCAAAAATCTGGCCAAAAAACTGGCCCCAAAACTGGCCATAGACAAAATCTCTGCAGCACTGTGACATGTTCATGATGGCCATGACACCCACACTGGAAGGTTGTGTGTTTACCAGAATGAGGGCAAGGAACATCTCTCCCACCCAGGGTGGAAAACTGCTTAAAAGCGTTCTTAAACCACAAACAATAGCATGAGCTATCTGTGCCTTAAGGACATACTCCTGCTGCAGATAACTAGCCAAACCCATCCCTTTATTTTGGCCCATCCCTTTGTTTCCCTTAAGGAATACTTTTAGTTAATCTATAATCTACAGAAACAATGGTTATCACTGGCTTGCTGTCAATAAATACATGGGTAAATCTCTGTTCAAGGCTCTCAGCTCTGAAGGCTGTGAGACCCCTGATTTCCCACTCCACACCTCTAAATTTCTGTGTGTGTCTTTAATTCCTCTAGCGTGGATGGGTGACGGTCTCCCCGACTGAGCTGGTCTTAGCACTCTAAATATGGATTGTTTTTCCATTTGTTTGTGTCCTTTCTGATTTCCTTGAGCAGTGGTTTGCAGTTCTCCTTGAAGAGGTCCTTCACTTCCCTTGTTCACTGTATTCCTAGCAATTGTAGCAATTGTGAATGGGAGTTCATTCATGATTTGGCTCTCTGCTTGTCCATTGCTGGTGTATGGGAATGCTTGTAATTTTTGCACTCTGATTTTGTATCCTGAGACATGTCTAACATTTTTACCTTCTCCAAATGTCTTATTTACTCTCTCTCTATCTCTGTTTTGAAACAGGCTCTTTCCCAGGCTGGAGTGCAGTGGCAGGATCATGGCACATTGCAGGCCCCTCAAACTCCTGGGCTTGGCCCACCTCAGCCTGCTGAGCAGCTAAAATCAAAGTCATGTGCTACCATGCCTAGCTAATGTTTTTTGTTTGCTTTTTGTTTTTGTTAATTTTTTAGAGAGACGAGATCTCACTGTGTTGCTCAGCCCTGGTCTCGAATTCCTGGGCTAAAGCAACCCCCACCCCATCTCAGCCTCCAAAAGCACAAGAATTACAGGCATGAGCCACTGATCTTGTTCATTTGTTCTACTATCAGTTAGCCTTGCTATCACACTCTGTTTGAAACACCAACATTTACTAAATATTCCCAATCCCCCTTACTCTATTCTCTCTACTGTTTTTATAAACAAACTACAAATTTCCTTTCGTACTTATGGCTTACTGCTTAATATTTATCTTGTTCCAACAGAATGCAAACCCCATGAGGACAGGAGGGGATTTTTGATATATACGTATTTATTTAAAAAGTAAATGACTATGCGAAGAATGAAATCAGAAGTAAATGCAGGCAAACTACGTAAAATAATAATCTGTGAGTGGGTGTTGTAACAAGAACACAGCAGGAGTTTCTACCTTGGCATTAGAAGTAGAACAGCACAACCAAATGATCCAGGACATTGGTCAGAGATAAGAACATAAAGTCATCTTTCCTACCTCTCAGATTGGGTTCCCCACTTTTCTCTGGCTTCCTTTAAATGGAGTGACTATTTAGGCATTTACCCATGAATTTTAGAGACCCACACCCTATTTCCTTAAATATACCGTCATAGTTGCCATGTTCTTTCTTTTTCTCTCTCTCTGCCTTACTCTTCATTCCTGCCTTGTGTGACCCAGGCACAGAGGATGGCCCTCCTGACTTATGGTGCCCTCCACCTCTGATCTGTAAGTAATAATTCTTTGAACTTAATTTCTATTGTATTAAATTTGTACCTTCCATTGGAAGAACCAGGATTTTCCCCAGGATGCCTGGGGCAACACAAGATCAGATTCCCAGTGCCAGGAGAATGGTCAGACTGGACACTAATAAGACAAGAATCACAAGAACATCTGCCAATGTAAACAAGTTTCTCATGTGAGGGCCCCCTCCGGATCGCAAGTCAGACAACTAGGCATTAGGCTGTCTGACAGGTAAAAGAAGTATCTCCTGAAAGCCACAATGCAACCATCCATATCCAGCTCCCCTACATTTTCTGTTAGGGTAGGGTTGCTAGCTGCCCTGGTACTGGAACCTAAATTTAGCTGAAGACTCTCAAAATAGGTGCTTAAGGCATTTCAGTAAAAATCAGATTCAAATTTTGGTAATTTGAGAATGAAATCAGAGATTTAGGCCCATTATATTATTGTAAATTATAAAAATGGAGGAAATACATTGTATTTTTAATTTAAATTCTAACATTCAGGCGTAATTATGATAGCCAGCATGAAGGTGAGAAATGGAAATGTAAAACAGAAGAATTCTTCAAAGGTATTTTGCTTTCTTTGGGAAGAAGGATGAGCTGATCCTTTGGCAAGTATAGATATCTGTGCTCAACAGACCAATTTATTCCAGATGTTTTGATCAACTTACAATAAACATAGAACTAAAATCCACTTACAGTCTTGGTATGAAAATTTTCGAGGGTCCTTGTTAGGTTTAGTAGGTTTTTTTTTTTTTTTTTAGATGGAGTTTCACTCTGTCGCCCAGGCTGGAGAGCAGTGGCACGATGTTGGCTCACTTCAACTTCTGCTCCCTGGGTTCAAGTGATTCTTCTGCCTCAGCCTCCCGAGTAGCTGGATTTACAGGTGTCCACCACTATGCTGGCTAATTTATTTATTTATTTATTATTTCTTTTTTTTTTTAGTAGAGACGGGGTTTCACCATGTTGGCCAGGCTGGATTTGAACTCCTGACCTCAAGTGATCTGCCTGCCTCAGCTTCCCAAAGTGGGGGATTACAGGTGTGAGCCACCACGCCTGGCCTTGTTTATTTTAAATATTGACTTCAAAGCACTAAAAGTCATGTGAACACTTAAGAAAAAAGAAGGTACATTAAGCAGAATTTATACTGTATGGCAAATGAAGATCAGCTACTAAGTAAAGGGTGCTGTAAGTATGCCCTAAAACCAAAATGCTTATTGTCATCTTAGCTTATGAAAAGAAAAATGAACAATGTGGGTCACATAAATGTATTCAAAAGAGAAGATTAAAGGGAGACACTGGTGGCTTTGAGGCAAATTATAGTTTGCTGTAAGATAACTTTACAGACATGTTTTAAATCAATGTTTTAACAAAAATCCTGGATAGTTCCTAACTACCTAAAATGTAAATCCTAATTAATTGCAGAATCTTTTCTCCATTTTTGAGACTGTTAAGTTCAGAATCAAGTAAAACATGGGAGGAAGAACAACTTTTCACCATTTTGAAAACAATGGTTTCAACTGTGAGGTGAATTGTAACTTCTCATCTTTTAAAAAGATGGAAAACCTTCAAAACCAACAAGGCAGCTACAAATTTGACATTCTCTTTCATTTCTGTTTCCATCAATGACTCCTGAATGAGTTTTCTAGCAGGAATGATGTCACCTTTTAGCCTCTCCATCTAACTCTTGCTCCCTGAGTAGGTGGTTCTGATCTCTTTCTGCAGCTCTTCCATGGTGCTCAGCAGCCCCATGAATTTGGTTTGGGCAGTGGGCTGTTCCCAGTTCCCTGTATTATTGATAACACCACCTACTTACCAAAGTATCTAGAACATAGGTAGTAGGCATTCAAAAATATTACCCAGTAAATTAACAAATAAGAGGCAGCTGCATGAAAACCATGCAGACACGCCTGTGGTGTTGGATTTTGACTGTTCTATGAACAAATCAAAGGCAATTTATTAATTGTATTATACTGGTCAGAACACCAGCTATAATTTCTGAGTATAATGCCAGGTAAATTACAGGACAGTCTAGGTGACTAATTACAGGACTATCTAGGTGATTAATTGGAGTAAGGTGTTTTTAAAATATTAGGTAAACCCCACTACCCTTTGATTCAGTTACGCATATATGCCACTTGTTATTATAGAAACAAATAGGTTCAAATTTTAAAAAGTAGGCATATGTGAAAATGCTTTTCTACAATATGTTCAATATATACATTGTCATATACTCTGTAATGCAGAATGATGTCAAGATTTTTAATATTATCTTGTTATGCAAAGCAAAACCGAAGACTAAGGAAATGAGAAGAGCGAAGGACATTTATTCAGAGCTTGCTCTCTAGTAAGGGAATCAGCAACTTTCACTTGTGTTTTGACAGAGACTCAAAGGCAGGCAGAGGAATGGGAAAATATTATAGTGAAAAAACAGACAAGGCTTCAGGTATATAAGATTGGAGGCCATTGGCATGGGGAAGTTGTAGATATCAACTAAAAGATCGACATACTATGTTATTGGTGAGGAGTGCATATTTTGCTTTCTCTGGTTGGTCCAGAGAATTGGAAGTGGGATCAAAAATTAGGAAGGCAATCAGTTGTTAATGACATTCTAAACATTTTGTGCCAATAGTTACAAAAGTCATTATTTAGTTTGCTTGATTGTTACTAGAAACAGTAGTCTGACTTCCTGCAAGTCTGACTTTTAGCAGGCTGGCTTCTTGGTTATTTTAGATACGAGTTTGGTTTTATGAACACTTGACACAGGTCACAGGTCAAAATTCTACTTTAATATATGGTCTGACCATTGTTCATTTGTATGCTTAGTCTCTCAGCATGCTCATGACCAAAGGTAATATTTATTAAGGAATTATTATAAACTACATGATATAAGTGAAATACTTGAAGTTTGGCAGTTCAGAGAAAATTGCTCTTTAGACCTACAGCTAAAAAGTGGTAATAATCAGATTAGAATCTAGAATTCTTTTACTGAGGAGACTTAAGGATCTTGTAAAATTAAACTAAAAACTAATAGACTTCCTGCAAGACACAATTTCAGCATATATTTTTAGCCTCGTATGAGAAATTCTCATAAATATGTAACATAGAAAAATATTTTGATGTTGGGAAATATAAAATAAAAATGATATTTGTATAAATAGCATATGCATGCATATGTATATAAATATGTTTACATATAGATAACAATACTGCCGCATATATGCATGCACAAAACAGGTGTTCATAATTAAATTTAAAGAAGTGGGGCATTTAATGTATTCTTTCAATAAAATTTTAAACAAATAGAAATCCTAGTTCTCACATTCCAAAAGAATAAAATACATTTTGGTGTTCTGTGCATTATCTCTATTCTCTGTACATAATATTTTAAAATAAAATTTTTCTGCAAGGACTGTATGTCCCAATTGCACTGTGATAAGTATTCATAAAAATCACATTCCAATAACTGGTTTCATGTGAGCAATTCTTATTTAAACTTTCAGCAAGTCTGCTTTTATGTAAGAATTATATGCCCAGAAGAGCAAGCACATGGATAACTAGCTAGGTCAAAAACCAACCAAACTAGGGGATGTAATATCATGAAAGTAAGGTAAAACAAACAAGTCAAAGGTAATTCCCCATACGAAGAAACACAGTGTAAGTTAAATCCTATTAAAAAACTAGATTATTTTTATTTTTGTATATTTTTTCACAAAATTAACTGTTCCAACTTAAAATTTTAGTAAGTTAACATGCAAGTATAATTAATTGGATTAGTCTATACTCTTATATTTGCATACAAAATATAATTTCAAAACCAGAAATTGTTTTTAGAATTGGAAAGTCTATTAGAAATTGCTGTATAACCCTCAGCATTACAAATGGGGAAACGGAAAGCCAATAAAGTAAGTGGTGTAACTTCACAAACTTACAACCAGTGAAATGACAGTTAAGTCACAGATTTTATAACTTTCAGTTCAGGATTTTTTTGCTTTATCATCACACTGTCATTACCTTACCATAAATGCTTCCATCCTTTGTCCAGATCATATTTATAGATTCTAATATAATTTTAAGAGGTGTTGACCAGTGGAGAATAGAACATGATTTACTCATGGTCATGACAGGGCAATTCCTCCATAATCACTTATATTCAGTGGCCCTGAAAAATAATAGAGCTAATATTATTTGTAGACAATCCAGTATAAAAAACCTTGTGAATTATTTTAATGGCTTTATTGTGATCATAAAGATCTTTATGTCCCTCAATAATTAGCATTTCAGAACACCAAACACTGCTTAATTCCAGCTGAAAAAAAAATCAACATGAGTTTAAATATGCTTACTGTGCTTGTATATATTCTTATAAATGACAAAGCATTCACAAATGAAGAGAACCAATGGTTTACTAAAATATTCTGTAAAATCCAAGTCTAGTACTGCTAAGCCAAACACTTAACATTTTCAAATATTTCTGCAACACTTTGTATTATTTAAATATAATATTTTCTGTAATTCAAGCATTGGGAAAACTAATGGGTAAAAGTCTTACCCGAATGTTTTATTATATGCTTTCATTTTTTATTACACATAGTATAATTTATTCAGGATATTTGTGAATCAATTAACTTTATAAAATGAATGTTGCCTGTAATATAAAATATTATACCACGTATGTTTAGAAATAATTTCTTTACAAATCTCCTTAAATTGCTACAAATACATAAATTTTATAAATATTTTTAATGTATGTTTTAATGAAATGGACTACAAATTCTCAAAATTAAGCTATTATATACATTTTACATCAAGATATATTAATAATAAAAGTAGGAAAAGCTACTTTAGGGTTAATAAGAGTTATAGTGAGTATTTAAATTACATATTTATGAAACAGTTTATATTTGATAACTTCAGTTTAACAATGTAAAATGCATTATATGTATTTTTCTAATAACACATACATTTGAAAAAATATTTAGTCAAGAGTAAAATATTTTGACATATTTCCCAAATTTAATGTTGTTTTTAAACAACATTTTTAATTGTCTTAATTTATTTTCATATTCTTATACATAATCTTCTGAGCTTTTTTTTTACAAAAAGAATATTTTTTTTCAGGGACCCAATATAAAGTTACACTAAGACCATTAATACAGATACCCCTATAAATAATTTTTAAAATATATACTCTAGAATAAGCCTGTAGAATTGCATATGTAAGTTTAAATTTTTACTTACATTCTCTAAGATGAATCTTAAAATAATAATTACTTAATCTTTGTCACCAACTGGGGATGACACAATCAGAGTAGTCCAAGTTTTACATATTGGGCATTTTTTTTTTTACAGAAATGAGATTCAAAAAGATCAAACTGAGATTTAAACATTTGATGCCAGTCATACACACATTTATTTTATGTTACAATCTCTTTGCCACATCCAGTAATTTTCCCAGTACATTATTCATCATTTTTCTCCAGTTTTCAAGATGTTTGTGTATTCCAATATTCTGTTTAATTCAAGTACTGTAATAAATACTAAGTTTTACTCCTTTAACTGCCTCTCCAAATTATGTAAATGGTATTAACTCACAGCATGGCTTTTTCAACACAATTTGTCAAATCTTTTCTTATACCCAATCAACTACTCTTATCTTAAATGTCTTCTTAGCTTGCCTTCTTCACCCACTACATATTTGGTGTTGTATTTCTATGGTCAATTCTTAATATCATGTCCTCGATTCCACCATGTTCTGATTGTTGTCCTGTTGTAAAAATGGAGGGTCCACAATATGACAAGTTAATTTTGGGTCACCAGTTATACTCCCAACTAAATTATACATCCCTTGAATTGAAGAATTAAATTATTTTATCCTCTCTCATTCTCTTCCTCCCTCCATTCTTATCTTCCGAACTTTCTCTCTTTCTTTCCCCCAGGTATATTAAAAAATACTGTGCATGATATTTTCTCAGGAACAAAACTGAATGAATGCTCTATTCAAATCTTTAAATACTTAGTCACTTCAATAGAATTACTGATGGTTTTTAAAAATTTTATTCTTATGGGTGATCTCACTTTCAAGACAAAAGAAATTTGAAAGAGTGTCAATTAATGCATTTATATATTAGTATATACTAATATATTAAATATGTTAAAGTAGAAATTCATAAACAAGTACCTGGCTCAGTGAAGTATTCATATAAAACAATAACAAAGGAAACAAGCAGAAAAGGAGGAAAAACAGAAATAAGGAGAAATGAAACACCATAATCTTGTTGTCATGTTTGGCAATAATGACTGGCTATGAGGATAAATGAAGGAGAGATAGAAAGAGCTGTATAGTTGGATTCTTTTTCACTTCTAAGTAAATACCAAAGTAATATGGTAAATGTAGAAATAACTTATCGATTACTTATTTTCCACACTCCATTATCCTAATTCAAGCAATATGTTACCCATATTCCCCAAATCTTAAATATCTGTATTGTTTTGTTCCAAGTACTTTTTAGGTTTAACTATAAATGTGGAACCTGGGATAAAATGAACTATTATAATAAATTTCAAGTACTGTAACATCAAAGTATAATTTCCCCACATTTTCTACTTATTATGCATTTATTTCTAAAACTATTAATGCAAAAATATCAAAGGCCAACGTATTGTAGGTCACTGAACATTACCCATTTTTAGTCACTCAGGCAGTGTACTTGTATTTGAGGAAATGAATTTTTCAAAAGTATTACTTTTAGTTTCACTTAGCACACAAAGTTCATCTTCATAAATGTTACTATTTTCTTCAGTATTGACTTCAGTTTGAGGTTTATTTTACCACTTCACAGATACTTTAGGGAGATGTTAATTTATTTTAAAATTCAATTGGTAACTTAGAGCTTACTTATTTACACGTTGGTAAAAACAAACATTTCTAGGTCCTCTTCACACTCACAGGACTAGGAAAATCAGTTTCAGGAAATTGGAAGGTTAGCATTTTCAGATTACAATGACTAATAAATTGTTATATACTGCAAACTTCAGGTAACATGAAACTGACTATGTAACACCATGATGACCATAAATGACAGCCTGCAAAAATCTCAGCCATCCATTACTAACTTTACCCAGGATTCCGTTTCATTTGTATATCACTGTGTATTGATGTTAAACTACCATGAATAGAAGGATAATGTAAAGGAATACCACTAGGTTTTGTACCAGAAGAATAAAATTATTGTCCAGGTGTACCAATAAATCATTTTGGAACTAGCATTCATCTTCCAAACCTCATCTTCCAAACCTCAATTTTCTTACTTGTTAAAAACTTGAATGAAAACATCTGTCCTTCCTTTCTTTCCCTAGTGTCATTGGAATTCAGTGGAATAAAGTAAATGAAAGTATTTATAAAACTGCCAATAGCATTTCTCATTATGGCTTTCTTTTATTATCAAAATAATATAATAGCTATTAACGCCTGAACTTCTTTTTGCCTTTCTTTTCAACAAATATACTTCCAATTTTTCCCCTTGCCTCTAGTCTTTATATCTCGTTTGTCAGTATTTTGCTGACAGTTTACTTCTCTTAAATTTTGGATAATGTCAATATTTTGCTAAAGGTCTTTAAGTGTATCCCTTTACTTGTCAGTTAAATTCCACCGTCCATGCTCATTTTCAACTTCATAAAGTAAGGACTTTCCTCCAGGCAAAATTGTCTACACTATTATGTGTGTCTACATAATTATTCATGTATATTACTCCTTCCAACCCGTTAGGTACACAAAAGTACATATTGGACAACTTGTTTCTTCTACTTCTTCAGCTGTTAAAACTCTACCCATCCATGGTTAAAACTCAAATCCTACCTCTTTACTAAAACTTTAATTAATATTAGATGATCTTTAAGATTTCTAAACTCCCATAGTTCTTTTATATAAACTTATCATTTTGCATTTGTCTCACATTTACTTATATTCATTCATATGTTCATTCAATATAGGTTTCCTGGGCACTCACTGCATGCCAAACAATATTCTAGATGGTGGGAATACAACAATAAACTGTTAACAACAATAAGAGTAACGTCGACAACAACCTACTCCTCAAGATCTTCTATTCCAAAGGGAATAGGAGGTTGAGAGAAATGACAAGTTACATTTACAGCATCACAGATATTTACAAGTGCTCTGGGGAAAAAAAAGAAATCAATTTAATATGATGTGGCAGATGCTGCATGTATTTGGGAGTAGAGTTTTCTTTTCTTTCCGTACAACTGTATGGAAATGAGAATGCGGGAAATAAGGGATTACCTTGGGATTTCTGGGCTTCTGTTGCTGACCAAAATGAACAGGTCTGATATATTAGGCATGACATACTAACTCTACTATGGGTTTTGCTTAATTTGGACGTTGAGGTAATCAGTTATTTCCACACTTACGTCCCACAAATCTATTGTGTATATGCATTGTTTTCAACTTTAATCCAGCACTTGCTCTCAGAAGAAATCAAGCTCTGTATCTCAGGCAGGCATACATGTTTTGATTCCTTTTTCTTTCACTTATTTCCTTCCTACCTTAGGAACTTTTCCTCTGTCTGAAGCAGGAATATATTCAGACTTATTCTATACTTGAATCTCTTCAAGAACTAGGCTTCTGAGACACATAAACCAATGTTTTTTTCTTTGTTACTGTTTTGTGCTATGAAACGATGTCTTTGAGACATTTAAGTTCAGAATTCCCTAGCTATCTAAGTGAGAAAGTGATAAATAGTTATAGCACATGAAGAAAATATCCAAAAAATCAATATATATTTTTAAATATTATGGCTAATTCATATTGATACATTATAGTGTTGAAAAATTCACACAGGTAATTTAATATAGTGATTATCTCTGGTTTTCTTGTTAAAAAATTAAAATATTATAAACTTTCAAGTCAACAATTGGCTTTTGAGTATCAATAATAATAGGGACAAGTATAAATAAGAATAGTAATATCAATAGGTAATATAAAATAATTTTCCACTAATTCTTAGTATATGTCAAATTTATTTTAAAAGTAAGAAAGTTGATTAAATTTTTTATATAACCCTTTTAACCTTCATTTTTTACCTGTGAGATGATGTGTATTAATCATTTATCAAGAGTCTATTAGTAACTGCTACCAGCACAGTTCTGTCTCTGCCTTTGGGATGAAATAAAACAAGTTTATCACTCTAATGGGAAAGAATAGTGCACGTAAAAAACAGAAACCAAAGCTTGTGATTTGAAAGACATGGATAGAGCAAGGTCATGACACAAAGTGGAAATACACTTTCTTTAATAAGAGAAAGCTGGTAGATAGAATGCCACAAAATTTATTCAAAAATAACCTCATTTAACAATGAAGTCTTATGAAGCTGATGTATGAGTCAGTATCTAGAATAGTGCCCATGAAAAGAGAAATGATCATTCTGGTACAAACATTGTGCACATGTACCCTAAAAATTAAAGTATAATAATAATAAAAAATTAAAAATTAAAAAAATTAAAAAAATTAAAAAAATACCATTACGTGACATAGAGTTCTCATTAGTTTGTCAATGCAGAAGAGCTAAAATTTTTATAGCAACACAAGTATATGACTTTAAAGTCATTTATTTCTTAGATGAAAATTGTAGTTCATAATTTAATTGAGATATGTATTATTTTAAAACTGTAAGATGAATCATTATTAAATGTCCTTTTGTGTGAGTGTTAAATTATCCTACGACTCATTATTTGCTGTAGATATATGGTACACTGTAACCAAAAGATACATGATTATGTTATTATTTTATTGCAGAACCAAGCACAGAGAGTTTCTACAAGTTACACAATGCTCAACAGTTAGGCCAATAAAGACAATCTGAACATGTAACAAATTCGGAATTCTTGTGAGAGTTTTCATGTAACGGCAATTCTTTCACTAAATGTTTGCTTGCTTGTTTGTTTTTGAGACAGAGTCTCGCTCTGTCGCCCAGGCTGGAGTGCAATGGCTTAATCTTGGCTCACTGCAAACTCCGCCTCACAGGTTCAAGCGATTCTCCTGCCTCAGCCTCCCGAGGAGCTGGGATTACAGGCATGCGCTACCACCACTAGCTAATTTCTGTGTTTTTAGTACAAACGAGGCTTTGCCATGTTGGCCAGGTTCGTCTCCAACTCCTGACCTCAGATGATCCACCTGCCTTGGCCTCCCAAAGTGCTGGGATTACAGGCGTGAGCCACTGTGCCCGGCCTCACTAAATATTTATTATTGAGTGTTTTATATGACAAGGATTGTGAGTGAGATTTGTACATAAAATATATTTTTACTCACAAGTGACTCTATAAGTGTGATATAATATTTTGTTCTTTACAGATATTATTTGCAACTGTTAGCAGTGACAAATCCATGCAGGTCTGCAGCAACCTCAATTCCCGCCTCCTCCGAAGAAAGAATTTGACCTAGGGGTGAAAAGCAGAGTGAGAGAGCAAGGTAAGTTTTAAAGCAGGAGTGAAAGTTTATTTAAAAGTTTGAAGGCAGGAATGAAAGGAGCTAAAGTATACTTGGAAGAGGGTCAAGCGGGCAACTTGAGAGATTCAAGGGAGCAGTTTGACCGTTGACTTGGGGTTTCATATGTTGTCATGCTTCTGGGGGGTTGCCTCTCTTCCCTGATTCTTCCTTTGGTGTGGGCTGTCCACATGCACAGTGACCTACCAGCACTTGGGAGGAGCTGCATGCACAGTGTGTTTGCTGATGTACACATGCTCACTTGAGGCATTCTTCCCTTACCAGTCAAGTGTTCCTAGAGGAAGGTCGTGTACAAGTTAAACTCCACCATTTTTCCTCTTAGTGTGCATGCCTGCGCTCACTTTGCCCAACTCCTGAGATTTTATCAGGAAGATGCTGATTACCAGTTTCAGGTTTTTTCTATCTATTGAGAGACTGCCTTTCCCTAGCACCTGCTGCAACCAGCTACTACTTTAGAGAGACAGTGTAACAACCACCTGGCCATCACCAGATGGTCACCTGACATTTCTGGTGGTGGGAGGGCCCTTCCTGCCTTGCTTATGTCTGACCACCTACTATAACAGAACCCCAATTTTAAGTGAATTGAGTCACATAACTGGGGACATTCCATACTTATATATAAACTTTATATATAAGGCAGGGCATGGTGGCTCATGCCTGTAATACCAGAGATTTGTGAGGCCAAGGTACGGGAGGATTGCTTGAGTCCAGGAGTTTGAGATCAGCCTGGGCAACTGAGTGAGACCCCGTCTGTACAAAAATTTTTTTAAAAAAATTAGCTGGCCATGGTGTTGCGTGCCTGTAGTTCCAGCTACTTGGGAGGCTGAGGTGGGATCACATGAGACAGGATTCTAATTCTCACGGATATATGCCATAATCTCTCATTTGCTTTATCTCACATAATACAAACACCATTCTGTGTATAAAATGTTAAAACAATCATCAAAATGATCACTAGCAATTTTGCTTCCCTTCCTTCCTTCCTCCCTTTCTTCCTTCCTTTCTTTCTTCCTATTTTAGTAAAAAAAAAAAAAATGGAGAGAAAAGATGGCTCTGAGGTAGAGTAATTTAACGCCAAAATAGTATCATGACGGAACAAGGAAGATTCTTCTCATCTTTCCACTGTGATATTTTTAGCATTTTGTCTATGGTTCTCATGTTTGTTGTTTTAGGCTTATTTATCTCTGGCTTCAGAATGTTGGCGGTAGGTAGCTCCAGGCAGCTTCATATAGCAACAATCAAAAGGTAAATGTTCTTCTGGCTCTATCTATATATCTCCCTTTTATTTATTAAGGTATTATTTACATACAATTAAGTTAACCAGGTTAAAATGTAGAGTTCAGTGATTTTTTCATAACTTTATACAATTGTGTAAACTCTACTTTAATCAAGATACACACCAATGCCCTCATCGTAAGTTTTCTCATGCCCCTTTGTACTTGATCTTTTCCCCACACTCCAGAAGCCAGACAACCACTGATCTTCTCTCTGTCAATATACTTTTGTTTATCTAAAATTTCATACAAATGTAATCATACAGTATGTATTATGTAGTGTTTGAATTCTTGCAGTAATCATAATGTACTAGATATATATTCATATTGTAGTAATATGAATATATAGTAATTGTTTGCTCTTTTTATTGCTGAGTAAGTCCACAATAAGAATATATAACTAGTGAATTTATCCATTCACCAGCTAATGAATGTTTTCGGCTATTATGAATGTTTTATGCTATCACCATCCATGTACTTGATTTTGTATAGACGTGCCTATTTCTCATGGATAGCAAATAGGAATGAAGTTGATAGGCTGCACGGTAAATGTATTCTTAACTTTATATAGTATTACCATAATGTTTTCTAAAATGGCTGCACCAATTTGCATTCCTCCCAGTAATATATGAAGGTTCCAATTCCTCTATAGCTTTTTCAGTACTTGTAGTTATACTTTTAATTTTGATTTTTCTGATGACCAATGATGTTGAGTATCTTGTGTTTATTGCTCATTTATAAAATCATTATTTTTTGCAAAATGCTTGTTCAAAATTTGCCCATGCTTAATGAAATTCTTTTTCTTCTTTTTGTTGATGTCTGAAGGATCTGTAGGAGGATTGACCCCCGCAACCTTTTTTTTTCTTTTTTAGACGGAGTCTTGCTCTGTCACTCAGGCTGGAGTGCAGTGGCACGATCTTGGCTTACTGCAACCTCTGCATCCCAGGTTCAAGCTACTCTCCTGCCTCAGCCTCCTGAGTAGCTGGGATTACAGGCACTTGCAACCATGCCTGGCTAATTTTTGGGGGTTTTCTTTTCTTTCTTTTTTTTTTTTTTTTTTGCATGTTAGTAGAGACAGGGTTTCACCATGTAGGTCAGGCTGGTCTCAAACTCCTGACTTCATGATCCGCCCACCTCGGCCTCCCAAAGTGCTGGGATTACAGGCCTGAGCCAGTGCACCTGGCCAACCCCACATTTTTATTTCTGATATTGCTAGTTTGTATCACTTTTTTTTTTTGATAAACCTGGCTAGATGGCTGGCCTATTTATTGATATGCTTTCCTTAGAACTAGGTTAGAACAAGAACTAGCTTCACTGATTTTTCCACTTTTTTTTTCTGTTTTCCGTTTTATTTTCTGCTTTCACCATATTACATCCTTTCTTCTTTTTGCTTTGGGAATAATTTGCCCTTCTTCGAGTTTGTGTATGATGAAACTTAGATTATTTATTTCAGACATATCTTTCTTTCTTATATTGGCTTCTAAAGCATAAATTTTCCTCTGAGCACGATTTTTGCTATATTACACATATTTGGTTATAAATAGTTAAATAATTTATTAAATGAATTAAGAATAAAAAGGAAAAACAAAGCATATTGTCTTTTATGTGTATCCAGACACTTGCCATTTCCAATTACTCTTTTTGAGGATCTGAATTTCCATGTGGTATCATTTAATTTCATCCTGATGAAGTGAGCATCCTTTAGCATTTCTTACAGTGCATATTTGCTGAAAATGCATTACCTTAGTTTTTCATTTTTATATACAAATATCTTTATTTGATGTTCATTCATAAAAATACGTTTTTATTACATAAATATTTCTGTGTTAATAGGTTTTGCATTTGACACTTTAGAGTTTCTGCTTTTTACTCTTCTGGCCTCCATGTTTTCAAAGAGAAATCAGCCTCACATCAAATCATTGTACCTTATACATATCATTTTTCTCTTGCCGTTTTCAAGATTCTCTGCTTATATGTGGCTTTCAACATTTGAGCCTTGGAATGGACTTCTTTGTGTTTGTGATTCTGTTTTGGTGCTTGATTAACGTCTTATATCTATAAATTTCTGCATTTTTTTCTCAAATAAGGCATTATTATTTCAAATATTATTTTCTGCAGCATTATTCGTCTCCTCTCCTTCTGTTTTCAAATTACATGTATGTTTGACTCTGTCATGTAATCTAACATGACGCCGGAGGTCTCTTCATTTTTATTCCTTTCAAAAATTATTTTATCTTATTTTGAATTCAGAAATACATGTGCAGGTTCATTAGATGAATATATAGTGCAACACCAGGGTTTGGGCTTCAATTGTAATAATCCTAAATAGTGAACATAGTACCAATAGGTAATTTTTCATCCCTCACCGTGCTTCTGCACTTTTGGAGTTCCAAGTGTCTATTATTTTCATCTTTACGTCCATGTGTACCCACTGTTCAGCTTCCACGCCATGAAAACACAGTATTTGATTTTCTGTTTGGGAATTATTTCTCTTAGGGTAATGGCCTCCAGATGCATCCATGTTGCTGCAAAGAACATGATTTTATTCTTTTTTATGGCTGCATAGTATTCTATGGCTTATATACACCACATTTTCTTCATCCAATCAATTGCTGATGGACAGCTAGGTGGGTTCCATGACTTTGCTATTGAGAATAGTGCTGTGATAAATGTATGAGTGACAAGTGTTTTTTTAAATAAATAATTGTTTATTGTTATTTTCCTAAATATACTTTTCTTTTTCTCTCTGTTGTTCACCTTGGATCATTTCTATCAGTCTGGCTTCAAGTTTGCTGACTTTTTCCCTTGTCATGCCTGTTAGTACTTTTATCCTAGACACTGAAAACTTATTTCTGAAAATTTATTTTTAGTTGTATAATTTTTTATATTTTAATTTCTTTGCTACCTGAGACTGTCAATTTTTTCTGCTATTTGCATGCACTAAGAAAATGTTTTATTTTATTTAATTGAACAAAGTTATCACAGTTTAAAAATTTTGTCTGTTAGCTCCATCACCAGGTTTATTTTAAGAATGTTTTATGTCCTTGGTTCCTTATATTTTGGGTAATATTTAATTCTATCCTGGACATTATGAATATTAACATGTGATACTGGACTTAGTTATCTTTCTCCAATTTGAATGGCTTCTTTTGTTTTAGCAGGTAGGTTTTTTGTTTTTTGTTGTTGTTGGTTGGGCTTGAACTGCAAATTAGTCTGTTGAGGCTGCTATAACAAAATACAACAAACTGGTTTCTAACTAAAAGAAATTTATTTTTCACTGTTCTGAAGCTGGAAATCCCAAGATTTGGTGTCTGGTGAGTACTCATTCTCTGATTCAGAGTTCGTGGCTTTTAGCTCTCTCCGCAACATGTTGTAAGAGGAGAATTCTGGCCTCCCCAGTCCCTTATAAGGGCATTAATACCATTCATGAAGGTCCATCCTCATTTACTAGTCACCTCCCAAAGGCCCTACCCGCTAATACCATCCACCTTGGAAGTTAATATTTCAACATATGAATATTGGAGAGGACAAAAACATTCAGATCATGCTAAACTGGAATCTCTTTTTCTTTTGTAGCAGTTTTTGTGCCGTTTTGTGTCTTTGTGTTTATCCGGCCTGTTTTATGTCTCTTTCACAGACATAAGCTCTGAGTGTGCTCAGAGACGTAGGCAGACCGCGTGAAGGATTCTCCTCACTATCTCTTTTCTTGCCATATTCCCCCCATCTTTTTAGCATTCATTATTTCTTGGCTTCAACTTTCTCATTCCCCAAGGTAGAAGGTAGATGTTCTTATCAAAACATCTCCACCTCTAGTGTGCACACCATGAACAGAAATCAGCCGCAAGCTGAAAGACATGAAAAAGATCTTTCCTATGTCCCGTTTTCCATGCGTACCCCCACTGTTATCTATCTGCTTCTCATCATTCATCAGCTTTTTCAGGTGACTGACTCAAGACTCCAGTCAGAGTAATGCCTTGATCTGACCTACTTTGAGTCTGTTCCCTACAACTGTGGTTCGGAGATCAAAGTTGTGGACAGTGTGTGTATTCCTTTTTTAACTCTATGCCTTTAGGAATTTCTGCACTCTGTTCACATTCACAAATTCTGGATTTCACTTTTTGGTTCCCAGAAATAGAAATATTTTGTTTTTTTTCGTGAGTACATCCTGCTGCCTGTGCACACTACACAGACCAAACTTACCTCCAGGTGAAAGCCAAGGAGACAAAAAATTTCTTGTGTAGCTTTACATCATCCCTCTTCCAATGAGTGTGGAGTCACTACCAACGTCTGTCTTCTCTCCACCTTCCAGTACCTTCAGATGTTCTGTTTGGTTTTTATTATATTCTGTTTTGTCGTTTTCTGCAGGGAAGTTCTTCACATTGAGTCCTATTCCATTATTCTCTGAAGAGTATCTTCTACTATCTACCATGTTGGTGTTTTTCTCAAAGTATTTAGGTTTCAATTATTAATTTCCTTATATCACATCGGGAGATGTGTAACATCGTGTTGGCCCCGTTAGTGATGCTAAGATTGTGTACTGGAGTAGTGTTGTGACTTTATGATTTTTGCACTTAACAGGCTCCTACGATCCACATCGCAGAGGGGTGCACACCCCCCGCGGTATGGGGAATAGGAGCAACCCTCCTCTCCCCGCCTGGCTCCTACGATCCACATCCCAGGGATGTGGACATCCCCGCAATATGGGGAGTAGGAGCAATCCCCATCTCCCACCCTGGCTATTACGATCCACGCTGGACACACAGCGTGTTTATGATTTTGTGAGTAAATCATCTCCCCCTCAGCAAATTACGAACTATTTCACCTACGGGTGTACAACCTCTGCCGTATTGGGAGCAATATCATCCTCACCCCCGCTGGATGTTAACAAGAATATCACAGGGGTGTTTATACTCTCTACGATATTGGGTGTCATATCATTCTCTCCCACGTTGAAATTAGGAGCAATATCACTAGGTGCGTGTGCACCTGCAATATTGAAAGTAATATCATCCTCTTCTCTCCTGGATCATGAGAACAATATCACTCGGGGGCATACACTTTGTGCAATATTGGGAATAATATCATCCCCTCCGCTTCTGAATATCAAAGATACTCTCACACAGGGGTGTACATCTCCTGCGATATTAGGGCTAATATTATCCTCTCCCCTCCTGTATATTAGGAAGTATATCACAAAGTGGGTATACACCTCCTGTGATATGAGCAGCAATATCCTCTTTTCCCCTTCTGAATATTAGCAACAATGTCGCACGGGGGTTTACACTTTCTCCGATATCTGGAGTAATGTCATCCTCTCCTCCTTTGAACGTTAAGAACAATATCACGCTGGGGGTGTACACCCCTTGCGATATTGGGAGTAAATCAGGCTCTCCCCCACCCTTGATATTAGGAAAAATATCCCAGCGTGGGTGTACACATCCTACTATATCGGGAGTAATATCATCCTCTCCCTTCTTGGATATTAGGAACAATATCACAGGGTGGGTGTACACAGCTTGCAATATTGAAAGTAATATCATCCTTTCCACCTCCAGATATTAGGAACAATATCACAGAAGGGTTGTACACTCTCTGCGATATTGGGAGTCATACCATTTTCTCCTTCCCTGAATATTAGGAGCAATATCCCCAGTGAATGTATACCCACTGTTATATTGGGAGTAATGTCATACTCTGCCCCCTGGATATTAGGAGCAATATCACAGGGTGGGTGTACACCCACGGCAATATTGGAAGTTAATGTCATGCTCCCCCTCCCTGGATATTCGGAACAATTTCACAGGTGGGTGTACACCTTCTGCAGTATAAGGAATAATATTATCTTCTCTTCCTTTAGCTATTAAGAACAATATCACATGAGGGGTGTACACCCCCTGCACTATTGAGAGTAATATCATTCTCTCTTATTCTGGATAGTAGAAATAATATCACAGGCGAAGTGTACACCCCCTGCAATACTGGGAGTAATATCATCCTCTCCCAACGTGGATATTAGGAAGAATGTCGCAGGGGCATGTACACTTCTTCGATATTGGTGGTAATATCATCCTCTCCCCACTGGATATAAGAAACAATATGACAGAAGGGGTGGTCACTCCTCACGATATGGGGAGGAATATCACCCCTCTCTCCCTGCCTGGATATTATGGTCCGCCGTGGACACACCGCGTGTTTACGATATTGTGAGTAATATCATCTCCCCCTCTAGAAATTATGAACGATATCAAAGACGGGTGTACACCCTCTGCAATAGAGGGAGTAATATCATCCTCTCCACCTCTGGATATTAGTTACAATATCAAAGGAGTGTTTATAACCCCTGCGACATTGGGAGTCATATCCTCTCCCACGTTGGAATTAGGAACAGTACCACTGGGGGCGTGTACACACCCTGCGATATTGAAAGTAATATCATCCTCTTCCCTCCTGGGTCATGGGAACAATATCACTGGGGGGGGGGGGTGTACACTTTCTGCGATATTAGGAGTAATATCATCCTCTCCGTCTTTGAAAATTGAGGACAATATCACGGGGGAGTGTACACCCTTTGCGATATTGGGAATCATATTATCCTCTCCCTTCCTGCATATTAAAAAAAGTACACCTCCTGCGATATGAGGAGTAATATCGTATTCTCCTCTTCTGTGTTTTAAGAACAATATCACACGGGGGTGTATACTTTCTGCGATATTGGGAGTAATATCAACCTCTCGACCTTTGAATATTAAGAATCTCACAGGCTGGATGTACACGTCCTGCGATATTGGGAGTAATATCAGCCTCTCTCCTCACTGGATATTAGGAACAATATCCAGTGGATATAGCAGGAGGGTGGGTGCACACCTCCTGCTATATGAGGAGTAATATCATCCTCTCCCTTCCTGGATATTAGGAACAATATCACAGGGTGGGTGTACACAGCCTACGATACTGGAAGTATTATCATCCCGTCCCCTTCCGGATACCTGGAACAATACCACAGAAGAGGTGTACACTCCCTGCGATATTGGAAGTAGTATCATTCTCTTCTTCCGCGAATATTAAAAGCAATATTACCGGGTCACCGGGTGGATGTACACCCACTGCTATATGTGATACTCTAACCCATGAATATTGGGATCAATATCACAGGGTTGGTGTACACCTACTGCGATATTGAAACTAATATCATGCCCTCTCTCCCTGGATATTAGGAACAATATCACCGGTGGGCGTAGACCCCTGCGGGATTAGGAGTAATAACATTCTTAATGAATAGTCATAAATTGTTAATATTAATGATCAATATTAATATGAATTGATATTATTTCCTAATATATTATTAATTGTTAATAGTAACAGTAATTGATATTAATTACTCATTTTGTTATTGTTGATATCACCATCAACTAACGATAATCATTAATATTAATCATTAATATTAATTTTATCAACATTATGATTATTAACATTAATTATTAATATAAATTGTTACCACTATTGTCTTATTAATATTTACAATTATTAATAATTATTAATAATATAACAACAATGATTATTAATAAGCAATAATTTGTTAATTATTCATAATTACAACTTAATTAGAATTAATAATTAAAAATCAATCAATTATTACTTATTAACAAATAATATTATTCCTGATATCCGGGGGAAGAGAGGGTGATATTACTGCCAATATCGCAGGAGCTGTACACCCTTCTGTGATGTTGTTCCTAATAGCCAGGGGATAGAGGATGACCTTTCTTGAAATATCGCTAGGGGTGTACATCCCTTCTGTTTTCTTGTTGCTAATATCCAGGGGGTGAGAGGATGATATTACTCCCAATATCGCAGGGGGTGTAGACATCCCCTGTGGTATTGTCTCTAATATCCAAAGGTGGAGAGGATGATATTTTTCTCAAATTCACAGGAGGTCTACACCACCACTGTGATATGGTTCCTAATATCCAGGCGCGAGAGGATGATATTAGTCTCAATATCACAGGAGGTGTACACTCCCTAGTGATATTGATTCTAATATCCAGGGACGGAGAGGATTATATTACTCCCAATATATCGTGTCTAATATCCAGGGTGGGAGAGGATAATATTAGTCTCAAGATCGCAGGAGTTGTACACTCCCTAGTGATATTGTTCCTAATATGCAGGGACGGAGAAGTTAGTATTACTTCCACCACACCAGAGGGTGTACACCCCTTCGGTGACATTGTTTCTAATAGCCAGCGGGGGAGAGGAAGATATTACTCCCAATATCACAGGGGGTATACACCCCCTTGTTAGATTTCTTATATACCTGGAGGGAGACGATGATACTAATGGCAATGTCGCAGGGGGTGTACACCCCCTCCGTGATATTGTTCCGAATCTCCAGAGGAGGAGAAAATGATGCTACTCCCAATATCACAGGGGGTGTACATCCTCCTGTGATATTGTTTCTTATATTCAGGGGGGAAAGGACGATATTACTCCCAATATCGCAGGGGTTTGTACATACCTCCTGTTATATTATTCCTAATATCCAGAAGGGGAGAGCATAATATTACTCTCAATATCGCAGGGGGTGTACGTCTCCTCTGTGATATTATTCTTAATATCTATGATGGGAGAGGATGATATTACTCCCAATATCGCAAGAAGTGTACAGCGTCCCGTGATATAGCTCCTAATATCTAGGTGGGGAGAGGATGATATTACTCCCAATATTGCACAAGTTGTAAAACCCCTTCGATATTTTTCCTACAATCTGGGGGGAGAGGATGATATTACTCCCAATATCGAGGAAGGTATACACCACCACGGTGACATTGGTTCCCAATATACACACGTTGATAGACGATGGTTTTACGCCCAATATCGCAGAGGTTGTTCACCCACCCTGAGATATTGTTCCTAATATCGAGAGGGGGAGAGGATGATACTTTCAATACCGCAGAGGCTGTACACTTCTCCTGTGATATTGTTCCTAATATACTAGGGGAGAGAGGATGATATTACTCCCAATGTCACAGGGCTGTACACCCACCCAGTGACATTGTTCTTAATGTCCAGAAGGGAAAGGATGTTATTACTTCCGACGTCGAAGAGGTTGTACTCCCCCCACCCGGGATATTGTTTCTAATATCCGGGGAGGAGAGGATAACATTCTGCCCAATATTGCAGGGGTGTGCACACCTACTGTGATATCGTTTTTAATATCCAGGGGAAGAAAAATGATATGACTCACAATATGGCAGGGGTTGTACGCTCCCTCCATAATGTTGTATCTAATATCCAGGGGGAATTTGAAAGATATTACTCCCAATATCATAGCGGGTGTAAAAGACCCCTTTGTTGTTGTTCTTAATATCCAGGGAGGGAGAGGATGATATTACTCCCAATATCACTGGGGGTGTACACCCCCCTTGTGATATTATTCCTAATATTTAGGTGGGAAGAGGATGATATTACTCTCAATATCTCAGAGGGTGTACACCCTTCCTGGGGTATTTTTTTCTATTATCAAGTGGGGGAGAGGGTGATATTGCTTCCAATATCACAAGGGGTGTACACCCCCCTGTTACTTTGTTTCTAATATCTAGGTTGGGAGAGGATGATGTTACTGCCAATATCGCAGGAGTTGTACAACCCACCTGTGCTATTATTCCTAATATCCAGGGGAAGAGAGGATATTATTACTTAAAAGAGCACAAGAGGTGTACACACCCCTGTGATATTGTTGCTAATATCCAGTGTGATATACGATGATATTACTGGCCATATCGTGGGGGATATATGCCCCTCTGTGATATTGTTTTTAATATCCAGGGGGTAGAGTATGACATTACTCCCAATAATGCAGTAGGTGTACACCAACTCTGTGGCATTGTTCTTAAAATCTAGGGAGGGAGAGGATGATATTACTGTCAATATCACAAGAGGTGGACACCCCTGTTTGATATTGCTCCTAATAACCAGGGGGGCGAGCATGATGTTAATCCCCATATCGCTGGGGGAATACACCCCTTTTTGATATTGTTCCTAATATCCCGGGGGGAGTCAATGATATTATTGGCAATATCACAGGGTGTGTACACCACACCTGTTACATTGTTTCTTATTTCCAGCAATGAAGACATTGATATTATTCTCAAAATGGAATATGTCTTACACCCCGCATGATATATTGTTTCTAATATCCATGGGGGAAAGGATGATATTACTCCCAATGTTTCAATGGGTGTATAATCCCCCTGTGATATTGTTCCTAATATCAAGGGGGTGGGGGTGAGGATGATATTACTCCCAATCTCGCACAGGGTGTAAACCGCCCCTATATTATTCTCAATATCCATGGGGGTAGAAAATTATATTACTCCAAATATCAGAGGTGGTGTACACCCCTCCCCCGTGATATTGTTTCTAATATTTAGGTGAGGGAATGATATTACTCTCAATATCGCAAGTGGTATACACACCTTCTTTGATATTTTTCCTACTATTTTCGGGGGGAGAGGATGATATCACTCCCAGTATCAAAGAATGTGTACACAACCCCTGTGATATTACTCCTAATATCAAGGTTAAAAGAGGATGATATCACCCCCATTATCTCAGGGGTTGGGGTGTACAGTTCACCTGTGATATTATGTCCAATATCCATGGGAAAAGAGAATATTACTCTCAATAGTGCAATAGTGCAGAGGTCTTACACACCTTTTGATATTGTTCCTACTATCCAGGGAAGGAGCCGATGATATTAGTGGCCATATCGCAGGGGGTGTACACCCTTTTGTGATGTTATTCCTAGTATTCAGTGGGAGAGAGGATAACATTAATCCCAATATCACAGGAGGTGTACATCTTTGCTGTGATATAGTTCCTAATGTACAGGAAAAAGAGAATATTATTCCCAATATCACAGGAGATATATTGCCCCTGTATATTGTTCCTAATATGGAGAGGAGTAGAGGCTGATATTATTCCCAATATCGCAGGGGGTGTACACACTCTTTTTGATATTGTTCCTAATATCCAGTGGGAAAGAGGTTGATATTACTCCCAATATCGCAATGGGTGTACACTCCCTTTCTGGTATTGTTTCTAATATCCAGGGTGGAAGAGGATGATATTACTAACAATATTGCAGTGGGTATACACCCTTTCTGCGATATGGTTCCTGATATCCAGGGGGTGAGGGGACGATATTACTCCCAATAATGTAGGAAGAGTACACCCAGCCTGTGATTTTGTCCCTAATAACCACATGGGGAGATGTGATATTACTCCCAATATTGCAAGGGGTGTACACACCGCCTGTAATATTGTTTCTTATATCCAAGAGGCAAGTGCACACCCCCCGCGATATGGAGAGTAGGAACAACCTCCCTCTACCCCCCAGCTCCTATGATCCACGTCGCAGCGGGGTGCACACCACCCGCAATATGGGGAGTAGGAGCAACCCCTCTCTCACATTGCCCCTCTCCAGGTGGTCATGAGAAATATCAGAGAATAAAGAGTACTTTAGTGACATGAACATCCCATTTATTATTAATATTTTTTTCTATACTTTAAAGATCTCCTTGTTAGACCTAAAACCATAAAAACCCTAGAAGAAAACCTAGGCAATACCATTCAGGACATAGGCATGGGCAAGGACTTCATGACTAAAACACCAAAAGCAATGGGAACAAAAGCCAAAATTGACAAATGGGATCTAATTAAACCAAAGAGCTTCTGCACAGCAAAATAAACTACCATTAGAGTGAACAGGCAACCTACAGAATGGGAGAAAATTTTTACAATCTACCCATCTGACAAAGGGCTAATATCTGGAATCTACAAAGAACTTAAACAAACTTACGAGAAAAAAATCAAACAACCCCATCAAAAACTGGGCAAAGGATATGAACAGACACTTCTCAAAAGAAGACATTTATGCAGCCAACAGAAACATGAAAAAAATGCTCATCATCACTGGTCATCAGAGAATTGCAAATCAAAACCACAATGAGACACCATCTCACACCAGTTAGAACGGCGATCATTAAAAAGTCAGGAAAAAACAGGTGCTGGAGACGATGTGGAGAAATAGGAAGGCTTTTACACTGTTGGTGGGACTGTAAACTAGTTCAACCATTGTGGAAGACAGTATGATAATTCCTCAAGGATCTAGAACCAGAAATAACATTTGACCCAGCCATCCCATTACTGGGCATATACCCAAAGGATTATAAATCGTGCTGCTATGAAGACACATGCACACATATGTTTATTGCAGCACTATTCACAATAGCAAAGACTTGGAACCAACCCAAATGTCTATCAATGATACACTGGATTAAGAAAATGTGGCATATATACACCATGGAGTACTATGCAGCCATTAAAAAGGATGAGTTCATGTCCTTTGTAGGGACATGGATGATGCTAGAAACCATCATTCTGAGCAAACTATCACAAGGACAAAAAAACCAAACACTGCATGTTCTCACTCATAGGTGGGAATTGAACAATGAGAACACTTGGACACAGGGTGGGGAACATCACACACCAGGGCCTGTCGTGGGGTGTGAGGAAGGGGGAGGGATAGCATTAGGAGATACCCCTAATGTAAATGACGAGTTAACGGGTGCAGCACACCAACGTGGCACATGTATACATGTGTAACAAACCTGCACGTTGTGCAAATGTACCCTAGAACTTAAAGTATAATAATAAAAAATAATAATTATTATAAAAATAGTGTTCAGAAAAACAAAAACAAAAAGATTTCCTGTTATAATTTATCATAAATTTATTCAGTACAGGTGTGCAATTCAATAATTATTACTAAATTTATGGAGTTGTATAACCCACCCCACAATCTAATTTTAGAACACCTGAAAAAGGAACTTCGTGCCCACTTATTATCACTCAGGTTTCAGAAACCTAGCCCCCAGTAACTTCTATTTTATTTTCTGTCTCCACGTATTTGCCTTTTCTGGGTATTTAATAAAAAAGAAATCATACAATATGTGGTCATTTGTGACTACCTCCCTTCACACCATAAAGTTTTTGAAGTCAAACCATGCTGTGGCTTACATCAGTACTCTTTTTGTTTTTATTGCCAAATAGAATCTCATTATATGACGAATAAATTGTATTTCACTAATAGAAGGATATTTGGGTTGTTTACCCTTTATGACTGTTATAAATAATGTTCTATCAACTTTCATGCAAGTCTCATTTCTTCTGATTAGATATCTAAGACTGAAATTGCTGGGACATATGGTAAATTTATGCTTAGCAATTTAAGAAACTGACAAACTGTTATCTAAAGTGGATGCATATTTTACATTCCTATAAAAATATGAGGTTACATTTCACAGCATGTTAACCAACACTTGTTTTTGTCTAGCTTTTTTGTCATAGCCATTCTTGTGGGTGTGAGAAGGTGTCTCATAATTTTAATTTACATTTTATTAGAAACTCATTATATAGGATTTTTAATTTGTTTATTGATCACTTGTGTTATCTTCCTACTCTGGAGAAATGTTAATTCAAGTACTTTCCCATTTTTTTTTTCTAATTGGGCTGTTTTCATAAAATTGAGTTGTAAAAATTTGCTGTATTTTGAATATAAGTCCTTTATTACATATACAATTTGAAAATACTTCTCCCAGTCAGGTTTGCATTTTCACTTTTTAATAATACCTTTTGTAGCTCAAAAGTTTTCAATTTTGATGAAGTCCAAATGACAAATTTGTTATTATAGCAATTGTAATTTTAGTTTTATATCTAGATGTTTGTGTGCTTTTCTGAGTTTACAGTTTTAGCTCTTATATTTAGGCCTCTGAGTCAATTTTTGTGCATGATATGGCATGGGAATAAATTCCTATATTTTCATTAGCATAACCAATTTTTCTTGTGTCATTTGTTGAAAGACTGTTCTTTCCCTGTAGAAGTGACCTGGCACCTTTGCTTGAAAATAACTTGAACATCATTTTAAGGATTTATTTCTGGACTCTAAATTGATATCTAAATGTGGATCCTTAAACCATTACCTCAATATCTTGATTACTATATCTTTGCAGTATGTTTGAAATCAGGAAATATTAAGTCCTCCTACTTTGCCTTCTTCTTCAAGTTTGTTTTGGTTACTCTGTGCCCCTTGTATTTTCATATAAATTTTTTGATTCATTTATTAATTTCTGTCAAAAAAAAGCCCGTAGTGATTTTGATAGGCATTGCGTTGAATTCATAGACCACTTTTAGGAGTATTGAGTCTTCCAATTCATAGTTTTGGAATATAACTACATTTATTTTGGCTACCTTAAAACTGAAAAAAAACATTTAAAAATATTAACATTATATTTATATTGTAAGGACAATTATTTTTATATACTCTACTTTGTCTCTTTTCAATCTTATTTAATATATGTTCTACAAAATTAAATATTGTTCCTTGCTGATAGCCCTTATGTTAATATCACTAACAAAGTTTCTTTTCTCTCTGGTGGTCTGAAATTTGCTATCCAAAAAAAGTTTTCAGGAAAGCCTCTTGGGATGTGACTTCTTAGATGTTTCTAACATTTTGTTATTTTATCCTTAAAAGCCAGTTTTGTTGGATTTATAATCATTGGCTCTTATATTTTTTTCTGAGTACCTTGATTATGTTACTTCATTTTCTTCTAGTATGAAGTTTTGTTGTGGATTGTGATTGCAATATCATTTTCTTTCTAAGATGTACAATTTCTAAGATGTAAATTCTTTCTAAGATGTACAATTTTCTTTCTATTATGTAAGACTTTTCTCTTAAAAGCGTATTAACATTCATCAGAATTAATGTCATTAAAATGACCATAGTGCCCAAAGCAATCTACAGATTCAATGCACTCTCTATCAAAATATCAATGTCATTTTTCAGAGAATTAGAAAACACAATCCTGAGGTTCATATGGAACAAAAGATAATCCTGAATAGCCAAAGCAATCCTAAGCAATAGGAACAAAGCTGCAGACATCACACTACTTGACTTCAAACTATACTACAAGACTATAGTAACCAAAAAAATGTGGTGCTGGAACAAAAATAGACATAAAGATGAACAGAATAGAGAGCTTAGAGAAAAAGTTACATATCTACAGCCAACTGATCTTCGACAAAGTCAACAAAAACATATACTGGGGAAAAGACATCCTTTCAATAAATGGTTTTGGGAAAATTGGATTGCCATATGTAGAAGAATGAAACTCAACCCTAATCTCTCACTATATGCAAAAATCAACTCAAGATAAATTAGAGATTTATATAAGACCTGAAACTATGAAAATTCTAGAAGAAATGCTAGAAAAAGCTCTCCTGGACATTGGTCTTGGCAAAGAATTTGTGACTAAGACCCGTAAAGCAAATTCAACAAAACCAAAAATAGACAAATGGGATTTAATTAAACTAAAAAAAGCTTCTCCACAACAAATGAAATAATCAACAGAGTGAACAAACAACTGACATTATTGGAGAAACTATTTGAAAACTATGGATTTAACAAGGGACTAATATCTTGAATTTATAAAGAGATCAAACAACAACCCCAAAATAAGTGGGCAAAGGATATGAATAGACATTTTTCAAAAGAAGACATATAAATTGCCAACAAACACTTGAAAAAATGTTCAGCATCACTAACCATCAGAAAAATGCAAACCACAATGAGATATCGTCTTATACCAGTTAGAATGGCTATTGTTAAATAGCCAAAAAATAACGGATGTTGGTGAGAATGCAGAGAAAAGAGAACACTTATATGCTGTTAGTGGGAATTTAAATTAGTATAAACTCTACAAAAAACAGTGTGGAGATTTCTCAAAGGCCTAAAAGTAGAGCTACTATTCAATTCAGCAATCTCACTACTGGGTGTCTACCCAAATTAAGTGAAATCATTACACAAAAAGAGAAACTTGTAGTACGTTTATCACAGCGCCATTCACATTAGCAAAGATATGGAATCAATCTAAGTGTCTATCAGTGAACGATTGGATAAAGAAAATATGTACACACACACACACACACACAATGGAATAGTATTCAGCCAAAAGAAAAAAAAAGAAAGATAAAAAAATTATATCCTCTGCAGCAACATGGATGGAACTGGAGGCCATACATGTTAAGTGAAACAACTTAAAGAGAAAGTCAAATGCCACATGTTCTCACTTCTAAGTGGAAGCTAAACCATGTGCGTATATGGACACAGAGTGTGGAATGATAGACATTGGAGTCTCAGAAGAGTCATAATGTGAGACGGGGGCTGAAGGATGAGAAATTACTTAATGAGTACAGTGTACATTATTCAGGTGATAGGTACACTAAAGCCCAAACTTCATCATTATATAATGTATTTCTGTAACAAAAATGCACTTGTACCTCTTATGTTTACACTAATTGTTTAAAAAGTATATTAACATTTCTGAAGTATATCTTCTTATTGTTTATTCTGGGTCAGTATTCACAGATATGCTGTGTACTCTTATGTAGCTTCAAGTCCTTTTTTGTTTAAACTTCAAGAGAGTTTTTATGAATGATAATTTTCAGTAATTGTTCAGTTTATTTGCTTTTTTGCCCCAGGAACTCATATTATCTATAAGTTAGTTATTTGCTATTTTAGTCACCACTTTCTTAAATATTTTATCTTATTTATATTTCTTGATAGTCTCTTTCTTAAAAAGTCAATTTGTCTTCAGAAGTTAAGGATTGTGTTATTTTTGCATTTGGTCATTTGTAGGATATTCTTTCATTTTTTATAGTTCATTTGTCATTTTTGAAATCATTTTTCTTTTATCTCTAGTTCCATCACATTCTGTAACCACATTTCTGAATTTCTAAAGTTTAACTTATAATATTCTTTATACCTATTTTATTTACTTAATGTTATGGGGCTTGTTTTAAAATACAAGGTTACAATCTTCATCTGTTTTCTGAGTATGCCTTTCTGAGCTGCTTTTATTTTCTGTAGTGATGTAATTATTTTCATCCTCTTTTTTACTTAACATAACATTGCATGACATTATACTATGATGTTTTTGGTTGTTCTATTTTACAAATTTTTTTTGTAAACGTGTAAAAGCTTTGTGGTTTAAAATAGCCCTTCACATAGAGTTCTCTTTTCTGTTAGTGTGCAATATTTTAAAATATGATGGCTTGCTTTCTCATCTTTCATGACTATCTGTCTCTTCTTGACTTTTTCTGGGTGTTCTCTTTCTTTTGTCACTAAAATCTCGATCTTGCTTCATTTTTAATTCATTCTTAGAAGTCTCATATTTAGATGGGGATTCATTTTGGAAGAGAGTTCTACCTGGTTAGTTTTGATAGTAACAGAAGCAAGTCTACTTCAGCTCCTTAACACCTCTCTAAAAACCCCTTTTTAGTCAACCACTATCAAATTGGGCAAAATCTCTTCCAACTTCACCTTTGTGTACAACTACCTTACCAGACTTTCCTGTGGATGCTATTGGCTATCTTGAGCTCTCCTATTTTCAACATCAGCAGATGCTTCCCTCTCTTTCTGGCCATATAGACACTGACAGCATACAAGTTTTATGACTATGGCACATTTTAATTTTGGTGTTTGTGGTAATACCAGCTTAGATACTTTTGTTATAGATATTGTCCAAGTGTTTTGAGGTTAGCTATGTAGTTATTCTATCTTTATGTGGAAATTGGGGAGATTCCAAAATGATACCAATGGCACCACTTTTCTGTTTTGATACTTTTACTGTTACAATATGTGTTTTTTGTTGATTCTCCATATCATTGCAAAAATAGTCTTTGATGAATTCATGTTTTCAAGAACTTCATATTATGCTGCATGAGAAACATGACAGTTTCAGATATGAAAGTGTAATGAAGGTGTAAATATATTCATTTGACCTTTTCCAAATTGACCAATAATCCTATTATTAATAAAAATATATATAGTCCTTTGATTCTAAGGCAGTTGCCTCAATTATATTCATTTGACCCTTTCCAAAATGACTCATAATTCCATTCTTAATAAAAATACATATGGTTCTTTGATTCTGAGTCAGTTGCCTAGAGAATTGAATTTGGCATTGTTTGGGGTCCTGCCAATTTGCCTCTTAGATTGTCTTTTTTGGCACTCTGGAGAAATAGCTCCAAACCTAATTGATACAGCCAGATGAAATCATCAGTGTTTTGCACACTTATTGATGGGATAGTAACATTTAGGTATCAATGATATAGGCTATCAGGATATAATTAATTTTGAGAAATAAAAAGTGCACTTATTCTGGATTAGAACATATTGATTAAGTAGACAAAGGTACAATGACATTTTTTGTTTGCTTTAGAGACAGGGTCCTGCTATCTTGCCCAGGCTAGTCTTAAACTTTAGCACTCAAATGATTCTCCTGCCTCAGTCTCCTGAATAGCTGGGACTATAGGTGCATGCCACCACATCCATCTCTAGAGTGAATTTTACAACTCATATATTTCTGTTAAATACATGCACAATTAGACATTTTGTGGGTAGTTTTTATATTTTAATGCCTCACTTATATTGAATTGTACCATTGAGAGCATGTAACTATTTGCAGAAAGATATTGTCATTTTGTCTTAAGCATTGTGTACTAAATTCCCAAAGTATACAGTAACATAATTTTGAAAGAATTAGTCTTTTATGTAGAACAGAGAGGCAGCACAGTTATTTTCCAGAACATATCAATAATTATTAGGTTTCTGTGAACTATATACTGTGAATGAAACCACACTTTCAATGATATTTCAATAATCTTTCACATTTTTTGTTGTTATCTGTACACTTAGATGTTGATCACTGTGGTTATTTGGTTATTGGCTGTAAGTTCTGTTAGTATATTCTTTATAGGCACTGGCATAATCCAAAGAAAAAATAGTGGAGCATGTTGTAATAATATTTTTCTTGTCATTCTTTATTTAAAAACAAAATGGCTAAAGGCATTTTCCACATGGTAAGTTTTTTAGTTTTTTGTTTTCTTGTTTTTTGTTGTTGTTGTTTTAACTGATGGATCATATTCTGAGAATCTCTGTTAATGCCTGGAATATACTAAGTACTCAGTAAATAGTTGCTGAATTAATGGTCATTGCACTCTGCCAATCTAGAAATACGGATTAAAAAAACCAATTCATGAAGTATAAACCTAGCATGTTGCTTCATGGAACACATATTTTAGTCATTAGTACCTCCAAAAAATGCTTCACCTTTTTCTTATAACAAGAACAAAGCGAGTAGCAATAGAAATTCACTGGTAACCTAATATTATTGGTTTAACATACCGATCATTAGTTTTATAGTTATTTTTATCTAAAACAAATATAATTTTATAATTTTAAAAACCATGGGTTTTTAATAAATAAAACTAATCAGAAACAACCAAATATCATTAGTGGGAGAATGATAATTTTTATGAGCATAAAGGGAGTGAAATCTAGTGTTGTAAATGAAAGTTTTGATAGTCATTATGAAAAATGTTTTCTAGCACAAGAAGGTAAGATGAAAAATTTTTAATGTACTCGTCATCTTATAAATATCTAATGGCATTGATGAGAAAAGCATTTAATTTTCACTTTTCCTAAGAAACCCCCTTACATAAGGATCATGCTCCTTTCTAGATTTCATATTTGTAATACTAAACTTTAAATTATTTTCATAGAATTAGGAAATCTGATCAGTTTACTGAAAGATGCATGTTCAGTAGAGCTACAAACCTCTGATTTACATTTCTTTTTTTAAAGTAGCTACTGTAAAATATTTATCAGAAAGATAATGATAAAATAAAGTTACTTATAATTATTTAATCTCAGTTTATCTCCTTATCAGCATTTAATAGTTACATGATACGTTATATTACTGCGTTTCTAAGATGAAATCTATAAATTGGTTTTAAATAATTCAAATAAACCTCAGTATTTTTATCTGTATGATATCTAGCAATGCAATTTTCTTTCTGAAAACTATTGTCATTTTGAAAAACTAAATACACATAATTACCTCATGTATACTTTCCAAAAGCACAGTAAATGACAGCTTTAGTAAAAGCATTGCATAGGTTTAAGTTAACTACTTACCAATGCTAGCAAAGTTTTCCTTCTGCAACCAAAATTATAAGATGCCATAGCTAAACAAGAAAAAAACATAATTAAATTATGTAAGTGGTAATGAAGAGGATGAACATGAACAACATTGCACGTATTGGTATCTGCAGATTCCCTGTCTATGTTGCAGATCCAAATTTACAGGGTAGAGAACAAATACAGTTAGATGAAAGTTTGACCTTTTCTTCTCTTTCACATAGATTTCTATTTTTGTATAAGATTATATACTTATATTGTCAGATCCCCTCATTCCTCCTTTTCCTAACACATGTAAGTAGTGTAGTAAACTTTAGCTCTATCGGGTTCTAAGATATTGGATTTCATATTTTATTTGACTATCTTCAATTGATCTGCAAAACAGGGAAAGACATTTGGACTTGACTTGCATTTTTGAAATAACTTTTTTTTTTTTTTTTTTTTTTTTTGTGACGGAGTTTCCCTCTTGTTGCCCAGGCTGGAGTGCAATGGTGAGATCTCGGCTCATTGCAACATCCACCTCCCAGGTTCAAGCGATTCTCCTGCCTCAGCCTCCCGGGTAGCTGGGATTACAGGCATGTACCACCACGCCCCACTAATTTTGTATTTTTAGTAGAGACAGGGTTTCTCCATGTTGGTCAGGCTGGTCTCGAATTCCCGACCTCAGGTGATCCACCCGCCTCAGCTTCCCAAAGTGCTGGGATTACAGGCGTGAGCCACCACACCCGGCCGAACTAGCTTATTTTAGCTAATAAAGGGGTCCTACAAACTCTTCTTGCACTCATAACATGTTTTCCACCAATGTTACAAGGTGAGCATCTCTAATCCAAAAATATGAAATTTGAAATGCTGCAAAATTCAAAAATTTTGCGTGCCAACATGACACCAGAAGTGGAAAATTTCACATTTGGCACCTTTGCTTTCTGATGGTTCAATATATACAAACTTTGTTTTTGGCACAACAGAGTTGTATTAAAAATATTGTATAAAATTACCTTCAGACTATGTGTATAAGGCACACATGAAGCATAAATAAATTTTGTGTTTAGACTTGGGTCCCATCTCCAAGGTTTCTCATTGTGTATATGCAAATATTCCAAAATCTAAAAATACCTGAAATCTAAACGCTTCTGGTTCCAAGCATTTCAGATAAGGGAAACTCAACATGCATTAGGAATTATGATAAGGATGAAAGTCTAATGGTATAAATTAGTTTGACCCATGTATAATTTAATTGGCATAAAGAAAAATAATTTTATAAGGCTTGCAAATATAATGAAAATCTTAAGAAACAAAATGAAATCCATAGCTTGAAGGATGATAATATTAAATAAATGCTAGAATACAATGTCTTCTGAATGTTTTAAAAATAGATAACTTATTTAAAATGGGAATTACCACTTCACACTATCCCCAAGCAATGTTTACTGAATAGTAACGGAAAATATTACACAGATAAATTACCTACTTAGGAACAAAAGTCAACTTTCAATCGTCAAGAATGATGGATTACAAAAATGTGGTTTTAAGACAATGTGCTCACGGTTTGTGAGTCACATTTTGCCAGTTATTAAACCAAATATAAATGAATATTTTATTTTTGGGTAAATAGTACTGAATATGAATAATTTTGTTTTAACAAACATAGAAAAATGAAGTTCCTATTACTAAATGTTCTGTATTGATGTTGCTCCTCTAAACAACACACCTCTCACTTTGTTCCAAGTTATTCATAAAGTATTTGAACCCTAAAGAGTTCCAACATTCTCTTCTAACCAATAATAAAATAATGGATGCTAAGCACCTCATTCTATTTAAGAGATCACTTTTCAATGAATCTCGCCTAAGCTGTTAAGAGTGGTTTTGTATCAGCCAAGACAGAGCTTAGGTGTTCTTGAACAATATTGTCGTGAAGCTAAGAATGTTAAGATTTGTTCAGTAATGAATAAAGAAAAAAATCAAGTAACTTTGGCTAAATAAAGACACAAGCCTTCTATGCTATTGCATTAGAAAGCTTTTTGAGCTCTAAGTTTCAAGAGTGTAATTAGTTCAGTAATTAATTGTGCAAAATGGTAATTTAATTTTTTTATATTTCACATATTTTTAAATTTATTTTCTCACATTTAATTTTCAAGCACCCACACTACACAAAAGTTTACAGTTCATAGAAGGAGTCATACGTGTCAATTTCTATTAAAAAATTCTGTATTAATTGGTCTCCTTTAATTTAGAATTCGTACTAGAGGCACAAGCTGATTACCTTAATGTTTTTTAATGAAGCCTATTTGTTTAACAATTTAGTAAGATAAATAAAATATCTAACGTATTTAAAAATTATCATTAATTAGAGACATTCAATTGCCTGCAATTTTTATGGTGATTACTAACCATTTACAATGTTTTATTAAAGACATGACTCTGAAAATCTTCACTATGCAATGGTTTATAAGTCCTTTCTTCTATATGAAATAGTAAACTATAAACAATATTTCTTTTTGAAAGTTTCAAAATCATTTCTGATTGGTCTTTCTTAATAAAACTTGTTTCATATCATTCCCAGTTACATAATTTTCACTTTGTAGCCACAAACAGTTTAAGTTGAAACGTAGACTTAACCCTGAGAGTAAATGATATATTTTTAAATCTATTAGGTTGGTGCAAAAGTAATTGCAGTTTTTTATATTGAAAGTAATGGCAAAAACCGCAATTACTTTTGCACCAACATAATATAAAACCGTAATATACCACACTAAACACTAAAGTGTATATTATTTCCCACATAAAACATCTTTAAACTAATCTATAATATACAAGTAGAGCCCAAACTTGTAAATCACGTCACTCTGACACCCCTACATAGTAAATCCAACAGTTTTATTCTAAATTGTCTTTATTTTGAATTCTCACTGAAGATACAGTCCTAGCTTTCTCTTTCCCTTCAGTGCCCAACTTCTTGAAAGAGTAATACCCAATTACTGTCTAAAATTTCACTTTAAATTTAAAATAAGAATATTTTATCTTATCATTGATGATGAAACTCTCAATCACTAATTAACTAATGAATTCCCAACCACTATTTTCAAGAAAGAATTTTATGGCTTTGCTTGAATGTTTTTCCACATTTAACACTGCTCACCATATATTCTTTCAAATTTGCTTTATTTATTTTTACTTCACTATTGTTTAAATTACGTATTACATAGCACATAGTATATTCACAACAAATTTCTTTTTAAATTTATGTTTTGCTTCTGAAATTTTTGACAAGTTACACATATAGCTCATTAATAGCAATATCTGAATGCGATAGTCAACTTCCTCGTCTCCAGTGTCTTTAAAAATTTAGCACAAAAAAAGTGAGCACCTAAAAACAGGGCCAGAGTGATCTTTGTACGGTCAAAACATAATGTAAGAAATCTAATTTATAAATATGTTACGTTTATCAGAAATATAGGTATACTTAAATCATATGCTCTTTTATAATAACAATATTAATTTCACTATGTATGGAAACTTTTAGGAAGAAAAAATTCACCAGGTTTTTGTTGTTGTTATTTTAATCTGTATCATCAGTTTTGAATAGGTATTCAAAAACCATTCACAATAAAGAATATAATAAATAAAGATGCAGAATTCATTTTAGTGGTGTTATTAGTGCTTCCAGTAAAACTTTATCTGCTGTTTGCCCAAGATATTTAAGGAAGAATAAACTGATCAAATATGAATGTGTACTTTTTCTATCAGTTAATGTGAGCTAATAAATGCATTTAATATCTCTGATTAAAATGCATGAGTTCCCTGATGATTAAATCATTCTTGTTAATAGCTAGGTTCAAATTTTAATTATTTTAACTACTTGCTTAGAAGACTGACTTCCTATTTTCTTCTCGAATTCTACTCCAGATTTTATCCTATGGTGGGGAAGAGGCAAACTGTGAGATGTGTTCCAAAGGGACTTTGTTGCCATCTTGTGGTTCATTAAATTATGTTTCTGGTTTTTTGCTTTCCAACTTGATCTCTAAGCTCCACCATTAAAGCCAACACCAAGATCTATCTTGAATTCTTAAATTCCATTCCAACCCTGAAAATTTGTAAATACATTTCCATTTGCATGCCATGCAAGGTGGTCGTCTTCTGTGTAATCGTCCCATGTCCATTTTTGCTTTTATGCATTTACTAAGCCAGTTTTTGTCTCCTAGAGTGTTCCACTCTCATTCCTTCATTCCACATTTTTGATATTTGTCCACTCATCAAGGCCAAACTATAAATAATACCTCCTCCATAAAAGCTTCCTGAACTCCCTTAGGTCACAATGGTTCATCGTTTGAAAATAGTTATTGTATTTAAAGTCAGCGAAAAAGAAAACCCACAGAATTTAGGTCCTCACTGAATTAGAAATATTATTTTAAACAATTTAATTATAAAAATATTTAAAATATGTAAAAGTAGGGATAATGATTCCATGAATCCTCATGTACCCATTACCCAGAAACACAATTATGTATTTATGGCCATTCATCAAATTTACAACCTTACTACCATAGGTGGGCTTGTCTGGGAGCTTGTTAGACAAGTAGAATCTCAGGTCCCACAGCAAAAGTACTGAATTAGAATCTGCATTCTCAGAATCATTCGAGAATCATACATGTTAAACTTCTTAAAGTTAAACATCTTAAAGATGATTCTCATGCATGTTAAACTTTAAGAAGTGTTAGCCTATAATATAACCCACTTCTCTACTACTAACATTGGAATTTTTTTTAATTCCAAGTATACCATATCCTCTTTAAATGATCCAATAAGCATCTCTTAGAAAGTTTTTGGTGTATAGAAATAGTATTGATTTTTATATTGATTTTGTATCCAGAAACTTTACTGCATTCATTTATCATCTTGAACACTTTTTGTGGAATATTTAGGGTTTTCTCTATATAAGACCATGTTATGAGGAAATAGTGACAATTTCACTTCTTTTCTTATTTGGAGGCCTTTTATTTATTTATCCTGTCTCATTAGTCTAACAAGGACTTCTGATACTATATTGAATAGAAGTGGTGAGAACAGGCACCCTTGTCTTGTTCCAAGTTCTTATATAAAAAGTGTCAGTTTTTCACCATTAACTATGTTAACTGTGGGGTCATCATACATGGCATTTATTGTATTGAGGTCCATTTCTTCTATATGTAATTTGGTGAGAGTTTTTTTGAAAAGATGTTTAATTTTGTCAGATGCTGTTTCTGCATCTAATGGGATGACTATATTTGTTTTTCTTTTATTTGGTTAATATGGTGTATCACATTTATTGATTTGCATATGTTGAACCATCCATGCATCCTATGGATAAATCACACTTGATAATGGTGAATGATCCTTTTAATTGTTGTTGAATTCTGTTGGCTAGTATTTTGTTGAGAATTTTTGTATCTACTTTCATCAAGGATATTGGTCTGTAGCTTTTTTTGTGTGTGTGTGTGTGTGTGTATGTGGCTCTGGTATGATAATGCTGGATGCAAAAATTAAGATTCTTTTTTAAAAAACATATTCACGATATTGTTATTATACTATTAAAATACAAAATCATTATCAATAATTTTAGTATTTAATTCTTCCTGTATGAGTCACGAATGCTTTTACTTATAATTTATTTATTAAAGTTAGGATCTAAACAAAGCCACATATCACATTTTATTGAAGTGTGCTTTGAGTCTGTCAAGTAAAATTCCCTTTACCACTATCTTCCTTTTTCTTACAATTTATTTGTTGAGTAAAGTTAGTAACTTCTTAAAGAGTTTTTAATATTTGGGATTAGGCTGATTGCAGGTCAAGGGCAGGGATATACACAATTAGTCTAAAGAATCTATAGAAGTATATATAGTTATGTATAAGATTCTGTTTTAATTATCTACAGCTACAGTCATATGATGTAACAAACCACTACAAAACTCCTTGGCCAATACCACTGGAATTGATTACATGTCTGTGGTCAGATAGGATAGAGGATAGCTAGGTGATTTGCTGATATTGGCTGAGTGCTCTCATATGTTTGAGGTTCAACTTGGAAAAGTAGGTTGCCTCAGTTTTGTTCCTCATGGTCTCTCATCCCCCAGAAAATCATCCTAAGCTGATTCTCATGGCACATATAGGAATCTCATAATAGAAGCATGCAAGTCCTGTCTCTGCAGGTCTAAGCACCGAACCGGCACATTTTTCATCTTACTACTGTTATTGGTTAACTCTAATTACAAGGCAACCCAGATTGAAGGGGTGGGAAAAATGGATTCACCTCAGTATGAGGACTTGCAAAAATATATTGCAAAACTTGTGAATAAAGGAAGGATTGAGAATAAGGATCTTTTTTTCTTTTTTCAACCAACCATATATTTTTAAATAATATTTTACTGCAAATTTAAAAAATAATGTCCAATGCTATGTCATTTTATGGGCAGTTTTACAGTAAAAATTAGTTAATATTTAATTTACTTAAGTATTATTTAAATATATAATAAAATATATTATTCCAACCTAAGATTTTTGAAATTTATATGTGTTAATGGCAAAAAGACACCATTTTTTTAACATTTTAAATTTCATTTCATGTGATTTTGATCTTATTTATTTAAGAAGCATTTATCTTTCCCAGTGAAGATAATTATGTTTTTATTGATTTTATATAATTATTGGTAATTTTCTTATACAATGATCAAATCTCTTATACTAAAAAATTGCTGTGTGTATATATGTATGCATATACTTTCATACACATACACACATGCTGTTTAGAGATCCTAGGTGACACACAAATATATAAATAGTAAATAAATAAATAAAAGAAAGAAAATACAAGAAAAAACGGGAGCTTGATCTCCTTATACTATGTTGGCCACCATCACTGTCATTGCCCCTTCTACTACTCCTTGAAAGTGTGAATGTCAGTGTCTTCAAAAATAGGTGGACTTCTCACCACTGATTATCAGCTGAGACAAATATAAACCTACAACTTCTTTCAAGGCCTTAGGGAATAGTGCCCAGACTTAGGCCTATGTCTACACTGCAAAGTAGATTTCCATTCCAGAACATCTAGGCTAACTTATCTTTGAGGTAATAATGAAGAGAGGCATAGGTTTTTCATATGTTTCTTTTTAGGATTCATCAATAAGCCACTAATTAATAGTACCCCATGTACAGTAAGATTTCCTAAATAAACTATTATTTATTTGGAATACTAATTATCAAATTATTCTATATTGAATAATATATTGTTACACAATTTTTTACTGTGTTAGTTAATTTAAATTTACCTAATACCTCTAAATGAGAATGTATTTTAAATTTTTATTTTAAAATATAGAGTTATTTTTCCTTGACTTCCTAAAAGAGATGTTTGAATTTGATTTCTCCATACACAACTTGTTGGTGTCTTAAATGCCTGAAAATTTCGATTGCTTTTCTTTTCCTTCCTTCCTTCCTTCCTTTTCTTGCTTTCTTCTTTCTTCTTCTTTCCTTTTTTTTTTTTTTTTTTTTTTTTTTTTTTTTGAGACAAGATCTGGCTCTATTGCCCAGCCTTTTGAGTAGCTGGAACTACAGGTTTGTGCCAGCATGTCTAGTTAATTTTTGTTTTTTTTTTTTTGTAGCGGTTTCCCGATGTTGCCCAGGCTGGTCTCGAAAAGAAAAGAATTTCTTTTCACAATCGGTGTTAATGGAGAGACTATTGAATAGATTTTAATGGTAAAATTAGTTATTTTTAAATTTGAATACAATATATGAAACTAACCTGAAATTAAAGACTTGAATTCCATTTCTAGATGGTGTCCTAATGTCTTGTTATTTAAGCTAATGCTGCTTTCTGTAATAGGTAAAAATACAAATCTCAGTAGCTTAGCTCAATAGAGGTTTGTTTTCTTCTTTATGTGAATTAAAAATTGAATTTCTGGATTAGTAGCATAGCAGAACAGGTCTCTACTCCACAGAGGAATTCAGATTCTCAGGCTAACAGAGGCTATTTCATCTATACATGGATTCTAGAGGTCCCTATTATCAATGATTATCTTACAGAAAGAGGGTGAAACAAGTCAACAACTCATATGAGAGATTGTCATTAGCCAGGTCTGGGAATGCTGAGTTCCTTGGCCACATATAACTAAGAAGGCATGTTTGAGATAAAACAAAATGAATTTCATACAAAAACTAGCTTTTCACTATGATAATATTATTGATAATTGTGCTATATGTTGAACTGTATATGAGTTGCATCAAGAGACACATATAAACTGATGCTGTTGGGGAAAAACAAACAGTTAATTTGAAGGACAAGTACCTGACTTTAACTCTGCCAAAATTTAACCTTTCTAGATATTTATTTTCTCATCTGTAAAATAAAGTTCTTAGCCACATCAATTGATCTCACCATTGCATGAATCTCAGATTTACTTGAGAATTAGTTGCACTTTCTTAAAAATTACAGTACGTATATATGCACATTACACATATTTGCATACGGATTGCAGAAACCCTATGACACTAAATCTAATATTTGTAACTATAATACATTTAAGTTGTTTTAAAAAATTACTTCAAGGCCTTCCATAAGAAATATCTTATATGTCTGTTTCTATGAATATATTTGGTGAGAAGTTAATATGATTTGACTCTGTGTCCCCACCCAAATCTCACCTTGAACTGTAATAATCCTCAAGTATTGTGGGATGGACCTGCTGGGAAGTAATTGAATCATGGGGGCGTGTTTTTCCTGTGCCATTATTGTGATAGTGAATAAGTCTCATGAGATCTGATGGTTATATAAAGAGGAGTTCCCCTACGCAAGCTCTCTTGCCTGCCTCCAAGTAAGATGTGACTTTGCTCCTCATTCACCTTCAGCCATGATTGTGAGGCCTCTCCAGCCATGTGGAACTGTGAATCAAAAAACCTCTTTTCTTTATAAATTACCCAGTCTCCAGTATGTTTTTATTAGCAGTGTGAGAACAGACTAATATAGAAGGTATCCGCAGACATTGATGCATACATTAATGTTTCTATTAATGGTTTCAGGAAAGAAAGGAAGAAAGAAAGAAAAGAAAGAAAGGAAGGAAGGAAGGAAGAAAGAAAGAAAGGAAAAAGAACATGTCACTGTTTCGCTGGACAAACTTGAGTAACTTTAATAATAATTCATTTTACAATTGCACTATTAGTTCATTCCTATGTGAGGTTGATATTTCTAATTTTCTGCCTAGAGAATTATTTTTGAAGAATAATTGGGTAAGCAGTGTGAAGAGATAGATTGATCAGGTTCTTTAAAAATATGATAGATTTTGGAAACTGAGAATGTTTCCTTTTATGGAATTTTTTTGTCTTGAATGGGGGACAGAGAAAGTATTTCTTTACCTTTAGTTGCTTTCTCTGAGTTGCTCATATATCACAGAACATAACATGGCAAGAGAAAAATTGATTCTCTGGGTATAAGTATTAAGGATGAAAACAATTCCATTAATTTTATCCATTACTCTTTTTCTGTCCTAACATTTGGAATAACTGGACAATGTCAGCTATTTTTGTGGTGATAAATAACAGGGGTATTATAGAACTAAGGTGTTTTTGGATCATTCACACTTGAATTATAGGATGAAAAATGTATAAGTTAAAGGCTTTTAAAATTTCTGTTTTCACTAAAATTTATGGTTAACCCATAGTTTCTACCTGTATTTGTGCCAATATCATAAACATTCTCTATTTTTTAATAGACAACCAGATGTATATATAACATTATCTATACACTACATTCATTGTTAGACACATAAACACAACTTCTGATTTCTTGTCTCCCTGCTTAGTGGGATTAACTATTGTTTGGGAGTTATGGAAAAGTGAGACCTTAATAGACACACTGAATTGCCCGATACTGTGCTACTGCAGCTGCTTCTGTAGTAGTATCATATATTTTTGTGGTATAATACTATCTGAAGTCCAATTTATGCGCTTTTAAAGTCAAAGTTATCATGTCATTTATTTGGTCACCCTTCAAGACTACTCTCTCCACTCATAAAGCATTGCAAATTAAATTTTGACTACCATATTCTTATTGGTCCTTTCTCAGACTTTAAGTTTTAAAATGCATTTTGGAAGCTAATGGTATGGACAATAGCTTTGAAAGATTTACTTTTTGAATTGCAAGTACAAACTAACATCCTAATTCAAAGAACTTGGAAATATGTGTGATCAGATAAGATGAGTTTTTCTGACTTTTCGAGACTACATAAGAGTGCATAGCTAATAAGGAGAACTAAAAAAGAAAAGCTAGATGAAGATTCAAGAAAATAGATATTGTAATAATTTTGAAGACGATCCTTTAACAGTGGTAATTCCAAAGTTGGTAAGCAATTGAACTTCCCACAAAGCTTGCAGGTCTGAAAATGTAGAATGGCAAATCCGTAATGTAAGGATGTTATCTTAGTCATAACTGTAGAGAGAAAAAGGAGGTACATTTTAAATTGATTTGTTTTAATTGCAAAATTGACTAAGTGTGCTGTGCTCTGAATTTACAATGATTACCTCTATCTACCTCAGATAGAATAGGCTCTGAATAGAAAACTAATTTAGATTTTGAAAAAATAAAATTATGCATTTACACTTCAGGTATGGTTTAAAAGCTCACTCAGTTTATTTGTTCTGCACTACATACTTCTCAGAATAGTTTCATACTTTCTGTGTCAGTTTTTCTCATTAAACAGCTAGATTAGATTCATAACAAGTAAGAGAAACTGAAGGTTATAATGGCTATGAGAGTAGTATAAAATAGGCAGTAAGTGAAGGAGATTGAACTAAATTACATGTTTCCTCATAACCTTTCCTGACCTTGCCAAAAATATGCCTGTGATCCATACATTTACTAGACAAGCTGAGGTGAGTAAAATCAAATCACCTTTTGTATGTATATAACACATAATTGGTGGTGAAGCTCCACGCAGTTTAAAAAAAAAAAAAACTGCTCTGGGTAGTCCTCTCATAGCCATCTAGGACCATAAGGTAACACTGATAATGAAAACTATCACCAAAGAGAATAAATTAGAAATGCAATGTTTTTAAATTTCCCCATAAAGGCGTTGTACCTACCTTGGGCTACTTATAGCCAGAAAATTCTGTAATATGTGTACCACATTTAAAAAAATTTTTCTTTTTACAGAAACTGAAACTGATTCTACTTCATACATTGATATAGTTTGGATCTGTGTCCCCAGCCAAATCTCGTGTTCAATTGTAATCCTCAATGTTGAAGGTGGGGCCTAGTAGGAGGTGATTGGATCATGCAGGTGGATGCTTCATGATGGTTTGGCACCCTTGCCTCCATGCTGCTCTCATGACGGTGAATGAGTTCTCATGGGATCTGGTTGTTTAAAAGTGCAGCACTTCTACCCTATCTCTTTTGCTCCTGCTCCTGCCATGTAAGATGAGCCTGCTTCCCCTTCACTTTCTGCCATGGTTGTGAGTTTCCTGAGGCCTCCCCAGAAGCTGACCAGATGCCAGTATCATGCTTCCTCTACAGTCCGTGGCACTGTGAGACAATTAAACCTCTTTTCTTTTTAAATTACCCAGTCTTAGGTATTTATAGCAGCGCAAGAATGAACTAATTCATACAACTTAACAATGTAAACTTTAATATGGAAATAAATAAATTTTTTTATGAATAAAGAGACCAGCCCATAGGACAGTGTGACAATAATTAAATAGATGACCTTAACATATCTTGAAGTTTAAAAAGAGTAAATCTAACAGAAGGCAGAAAAAGAAAATAGGAGAAAGAAGATAGGAAAAGTCATAAGACATAAAAACACCAAAAGGCATATGAAAAAATGTTCAACACCACTGAACATCAGGGAAATGCCAATTAAAACCAGAGTGAAATTCCACCTCATCCAGTTAGGATGCCTATTATCAAAAATACAAAAGGTGACAAGTGTTATTGGGGATGTGGAGAAAAGAAAAGATTTATATCCTGTTGGTGGGAATGTAAATTAATGCAGCCATTATACAAAAAAGTATGGAGGTACCTCAAAGAAGTAAAAAAAAAAAAAAAAAAAAAGAACTTCCACATGATCCAGCAACTTTGATCTCAGGTATATATCCAAAGGAAATGAAATCAATATGTCAAAGAGATATCTACACTTTCAAGTCTATTGCAGCACTATTCATATTAGCCAAGATATGAAATCAACCTAAGTATCCATCACACATTTTTTTTGGTTGGTTTCTCTGTGCATATTAAAGTTATGTTTACACTATACTGTGTCTATTAACTGTGCAGTAGCATTACGTCTGAAAAGAGTGTATACCATAATTAATTTATTTTATTGCTAAAAAAAAAAAAAAGAAAACATGCTGACAATCGTCTGAGCCTCCAGTCAGTTGTAATATTTTTTTCTGGTAGAGGGTCTGACCTCTTGTCTATAGCTGATGACTAATCAGGGTTGTGGTTGCTGAAGGTTAGGGTAGCTGAGAGCCTGTGGCAATTTTTTAAAATCAGAGAGCAATGAAGTTTCCCACATTGATTGACTTTTTCTTTCATGAAAGATTCTCTGTAGCATGCAATGCTGTTTGACAGCATTTTACACACAGTAGAACCTTTTTAAAATTAAAGCAAATCCTATCAAACTCTATCACTGCTTTATCAACTAAGATTATGTAATATTCTATATCCTTTGCTGTCATTTCGACAATGTTCACAGCATCTTCAGTAGGTGTAGACTGCATCTCAAGAAACTACTTTATTTGCTAATTCATAAGAAGCAACTCTTCATCTGTTTAAGTTTTATTATCTTCAGGTTCCACTTCTAATTCTAGTTCTTTTGCTATTTCTACCACATGCACACTTACTTTCCCCACGAAGTCGTGAACCCCACAAAGTCATTCATGAGGTTTGGGATCAGTTTTCCAGTCTTCTATTAATATTGATATTTTGACCATCTGTAATAAATCATTAATGTTCTTAATGACATCTCAAATGATGAATCTTTTCCAGAAAATTTTCAATTTATTTTTGCCTAGGTCCATCAGAGGACTCACTGTCTATGCATATGATCCAGTAACCCTACTACTAGGTATATATCCTTATATACCTTATGAAGGATATTTCATAAATTATAAGACTTGAAAGTTTAAATTACTCCCGGTAGTTCTATTTTTAATTTTTTGAGGGACTTCCATACTATTTTTCCATAATGGCTGCAGAATGGGTGTTGTGTTAATAGACATGAAAACAACATTAACCTCCTTGTGCATCTCCATCAGAGCCTATGGGTGGCTAGGTGCATTGTCAATGAGAAGTAATAGTTTGAAAGAAATATTTTTTCCTGAGCAGTAGGTCACAAAGTGGGCTTAAAATATTCAGTAAACCATGCTGTAAAACACATACTATAATCTAGGATTTGTTGTTTAATTTCTAGAGCACAGGCAGAGAAGATATAGCATAATTTTTAAGGGACCTAGGATTTTCAGAATGGTAAATGTGCATTGACTTCAACTTAAAGTCAACTAACCCCTAACAAGGCAGTTAGCCTATCCTTTGAAGTTTGAAAGCCAGTCATTCAAGTATTGACTTCTCTCCAGCTTTAAAAGTCCTACAGGGCTTATTCTTCCATTAGAAGACTGTTTTATCTACATTGGAAATCTGATGTTTAGTTTAGCCATCTGCATCAATCAGTTTAGCTAGATCTTCCGGATAACTTGCTGAAGTTTCTAAATCAGCGCTTGCTTCTTTACCTTGTACTTTTATAATATGGAGATGGATTCCTTCCTTGAATCGCATGAACCAATCTCTGCTACCTTCAAATTTTTCCTCTGCAACTTTCTCACTGCTCTTAGTGCTCGTGGAATTGAAGAGAGTTAGGGCCCTGCTTTAGATTGGGCTTTGGTGTAAGGAAATGTTGTGGCTGGTTTTATCTTCTATCCAGACACTCGTATCAGCAATAAGGCTGTTTTGCTTTCTCGTAATACATTTGTTCATTGGAGTAGCACTTAATTTTCTTCAGAACTTTTTCTTTGCATTTATAACTCAGCTAACTGCATGGCACAAGGGGCCTGTGTTGGCTTTTAACATGCCTTCCTCACTAAGCTTAATCATTTCTAGCTTTTGATTTAAAGTAAGAGATGTGCAACTCTTCCTTTCGCTTGAACACTTAGACCATTATAGAGATAGAGTTATTAACAGGCCTAATTTTAATACTGTTGTAGAATAGGGAGAGAATAGGAAGGCCCAAGGAGAGGGAGCAAGATAGGGGAATGGCCAGTCAGTGGTGTACTCAGAACACACATGACATGTATCAATTAAGTTTGCCATCTTATGTGGACATGATTGGTTGGTGCTCACAAAACAATTACAATAATAACACCAAAAATCACTGATTACAGATCACTATGACAGATATAATCATAATGAAAAGGTTTGAAATATTGTGACAATTACCAAATGTGACAGAGACATGAACTGAGCACATGCTGTTGGAAAAATAGCAGCAATAGACTTGCTGCATGCAGGGTTGCCAGAGACCTTCAGTTGGCTAAATACATAAATATGTATATAATATATTTGTATAATATATACACATATAATATAAATATTTTATAATATATTTATATGTATATATTATATAAATTATATATGATATGATATTATTTATTTATATTTATTTATTTATATATAAATATATAATATAACATATATTTATATATAAATATATAATATAATATATTATATATTTATATATAAATATATATTTATATAAATATATAATATAATATATATAATATATTTGTATATTATATTATTATATATTATATATAATATATATTATATATTGTATATTTATATATTTGTATATTTATATTATGTATTATATATACATAATATTATTTATTATTATTATATATTATTATATGTATAATAATTACGTATAATATATATTATATATAATATGTATACATATTATAATGATATATATAATATATATTATGTATACTATGTATACATATTATAATTATACATATAATGATATTATATATTATTATGTATTTATATATTATATATAATATATTACATATAATTCTTATATGTAATATATTACATATAATTCTTATATGTAATATATTACATATAATTCTTATATGTAATATATTACATATAATTCTTATATGTAATATATTACATATAATTATTACATGTAATATATTACATATAATTATTATATGTAATATATTATATATAATTATTATATGTAATATATAATATAATTATTTTATATATTACATATAATAATTATATATAATATATAATCATTAATATATACTGATATATAATATATATACATAATATATATTGTATATAATGTATTTATAATATATATTATATTATATATAATATTATTATGTAAATACATTATATATATTTATATAGAATATATTATATATAAATGTATAAATATATATATTTATAAATATATATATTTATAAATATACATATTTATAAATGTATATATTTATAAATGTATATATTTATAAATATATTATATATAAATATATATCATATATAATATATTATATATAATATATAATACATTATATATAATACATGATGTATAATATATAATATATTATATATTATGTATTATATATAATGTATTATATATTATATATTATACATTATGTATTATATATAATGTATTATATATTATATATAATATATTATATATGATATATGTTTATATAAATTATATATATTTAGATATCTAAATATATTATATATATTTAGATATCTAAATATATAAATTATATAAACATATATCATATATAATTTATGTATAAATATATAGAAATTTTTTATAATATATAAGTATAGTTTATGTTATATATAAATATATAAATAATATAAATATATAACATATATATTTCATATATATTTATATATAATATATAAATAATATAAATATATAACATATATATTTTATATATAATATATAAATAATATAAATATATAACATAAAATATCTGATATATAAATATATAATATAAAATATATTTATATATTTATAAAATATACGAATATATGTTATATATTATAAAATATAAATATGTAAACAAATATATAATATAAATATATAAATATAAATATTTTATAAATATTACATATTACATATAATTCTATATAAAATAATTTATATAGAATTATATATAATATATAATTATTTGTAGAATTATATGCAATTATTTTTGTATGATTATATATAAATATATAATTATATATATAATTTTATATATATGATATTTAGAAATATATAATTATATATAATATGTAATCACAAATACATATATATATATATGAAGCACGATAAAGTGAAATGTAATAAAATAATGTATGCCTGTATATTGGTGGTTACCAGAAGCTGAGGCAGCTAGTGGGCAGGGGACATAGGAGATGTTAGCCAAAGTATACATAATTTTAGTTAAATAGAAGGAATACATTTCAAGAGATCTATTGTACAGCATGGTGACTATAATTAATGTTAATATATTATGTTGTCAAAAAAATGTAAAGAGAGTTATGCACTCTCACTATAAAAAATGTTCTGTGCTCCATAGAAGTATTATGTGATCTCACCATAGAAAATAACTATGTAAGGTAATGCATTCACTAGTTAGCTATATTTAACCACTTCACAAAGCATATACTTTATTTTATTTATTTATTTATTTATTTATTTATTTTGAAACAGAGTCTCGCTCTGTTGCCCAGGCTGGAGTGCAGTGGTGCAATCTCGGCTCACTGCCAGCTTTGCCTCCTGGGTTCAGGCCATTCTCCTGCCTCAGCCTCCCGAGTAGCTGGGACTACAGGTGCCCGCCACCACACCCGGCTAATTTGTTTGTATTTTTTAGTAGAGACGGGGTTTCACCATGTTACCAAGGATGGTCTCGATCTCCTGACCTTGTGATCCACCCACCTCGGCCTTCCAAAGTGCTGGGATTACAGGCATGAGCCACTGTGCCCGGCCAGCATATACTTTAAAACAGCAGTCCCCAGCCTTTTTGTCACCAGGGACTCGTTTTGTGGAAGTCAAATTTTCCATGGATCAGGGGGTTGGTGGGAGGGTGGTTTGGGGATGATTCAAGTGCATTACATTTATTGTGCACTTTATTTCTAGTATGATTACATTGTGATATATAATGAAATAATCGTACAACTCATGACAATGTATAATCTGTGGGAGCCCTGAGCTTGTTTTCCTGCAACTAGATGGCCCCATCTGGGGGTGATGGGAGACAGTGACAGATTCTCATTAGATTCTTATTAGATTCTCATAATGAATCTAAATCGAGATTTGCATTAGATTATCATAAGAAGCTCACAATCTAGATCCTTGGCATACACAGTTCACAATAGTGTTCCCACTCATATGAGAATCTAATGCGCTGTTGATCTGACAGGAGGTGAAGCTCAGGTGGTAATGCCAACAATGGGGAGTGGCTGGAAATACAGATGAAGCTTAGCTAGCTTGCTTGCCACTCATCTCCTGCTGGGCGGTCCGATTCCCAACAGGCCATGGACTGGTACTGGTTTGTGGCCCGGGTGTTCGGGACCCCGTGTTTTAAAACATCATATTGTACACATTAAAAACACAACATTATTTGTACATTTAATTCTTTAAAAAATGAATGATAGGCAAAATTGTCAATTTAGCCTCAGCACTGTGCAGGAAAAATAGAGTTATGATTTAAAACTTATATTTATGACACCTTGATATTTATGACAGATTTTTTTCAGCAACAGAAATCTGTAAATGAAGCAATTACAGTCTGACATCTCATATTTGAACCATGTAAAATCGCTGTCTTTATTATCATTCAATAATTCTAATGAAAATTTCTGATTGTGATTTGGTTCCTGAAATTGATTTTTTGGCCACACAAGAAAATATGTTGGTTTGTGTGACAATTATATTGCTCACCATAAACTAGTATATTAATTGATCTGTTGGTATATATTTCAATTTTTGTGAGTTTAGTTAGTGTTGTCAGCCTGATTAAATACAACGAACTCTGGGACACAGATAATAATGTGTATTTTCTAACGTGACAGTTTTAGTAGGCAGGCTCTGCGCTGTGGACCCTGGACCTCAACACAATGATTGATGAAATCTGTTGGAAAAACTGATAGGACTTCTTTGGTCTAAACCCTTAAATAGCCTCTGGTCTCTTTCTGCCCTTTGCATCTTTCTTATAGTAATTTTGAATTACTTGTTGTGTTGGTATAGGATAGCTTAAAAAAGGTAACCACTCTAAAAGAGCCTGGTATATGGATTGGCCTATAAAAAGCACTCATTAATGTTCCCTCAGCTTCCTCCAACACTTAATACCTTAGAGACTATAGATGGAGCACTCCACCCTGCTGATTTCCTACTTCTTCATGAGTTCAAAGACATTGTCATAATATTATTCAGTCTTATTGTGAAGAGAAAACCTGTGTAATGGTTGCATATTGTAAAATGTCACATGGATGTCAGGTTTTTTCCATATGAATATATAGTGTGTTCATTCCATCCACTATACTTTCATATAACAGCAATTAAAAATAAAACAATGTGGAGGTGTCTAAATTGGATGATTCTCAAATTGCTTCCTTTATTAGAATACCAATGGAGTGTTTCAAACCATATGGTTAATTTTCTCTAATAACACTATACATTATATGTGTGTGTGTGTGTGTGTGTGCAATGATATGACAAGGACTACAAAAGTAAACTCAGAATCAGTTTAGCCACAATTAGGCCATTTTCTATGGCCCACCAATAATACCAACTCTAGTTACAATAACCTTGCTTCTCGGTGCGATTTAAATTTCTTTATCTCCTTATGTCTATTTTTATACTCTTCCTCATATGGTTAAATGTTAATAATACTTGCCCTCTTTAAACATCTCTCTGTATGATGAAAATCACTATTCTTGGAATCTTAAGTTCATTTATCATGTCATGACCTCCATAAATTATGTACATTTTACCACATTAGATTTGATGTCTAGGATGCACATAATCAAGAAGAATGCTGCTCTCATAATTATAGCTTCAAACCTGTGATTCAATGGGCTGCCGTAATCATCTTTACCAAAGATCACCCTACATATACTGATAATTTTATACAATTTGCTTAATCATTATGTTGAAAGTTATATCTCAGAAGTAAAATTCAGAAAGTCAGTCCTTATAGAACAACCACTGTATAAGGTTCACTAAGCTTACTTCCACTTATATATTATGAATAATATTTAAATATCACTCAGTGTAACTTTTAACACTGCATTGATAATATTCTATTACCAGAGACAACTTACATTATCAGACATTTTATATTCCAGAGTAGATTTCACTTCTCTTCCAGCTATATTTTAAAAAGTCAGCTATATCATCTCATCAGAACTGTCATAAACTAGATTCATTAGTTTTAACCAATAAATTTATATATATATATAATATCTCTACAATGTAGGCATAATATAAAAGATTGTTTTATTTCAGAAAAATACAAATATTTTCTTAACTACTTTGATAATTATGGCCATTTAGATGTCTTATAAATATTTAAATACATTTCTGCTTTTTAGAAAATATGCTCTCTTTACAATAAGTAACATGTGAAAAGTAATGAAAACTTGTACTGATTATAAATGTGGGAATACTCAAGTATAAATTCCATGAGGACACGGACTATGCCTATCTGACCAGCCATATTTTCCTGGCATTCTCACAATGAATGAGAGGATGGATATATGGATACATTTGTCTCACAAGGCTCTTTGCAGTCTGACTAGATTAGCTGTAGAAAAAGTTACAGGGAAAATTTCATTTTATACTTTCCAAAGCCATCATAAGATACATTATCTAAATATGTTATTTTTAAATAATTAGTTTACAATGATAGTAGCAGTAGCAGTTGTATTAATACTATGACTTATAGAGTAATTACTGAGTCTTCTAAGTATTTTAATATATTAATTCATTTAGTATTAATGTTACTAATATCTCAATTTTTTGAAAGAAGAAACTCAGGTAAAGGAAGGTAAATTATCATACCCAAAGTTACCAAAATGAAAGATTGTGAGGCAATTATACAGAATCCATACACTTAACCATAACACTACACTACATCTCAAAAATCAAGTGAGGCAGTGGTAATAATACCAATTCCTGAATACCAACACAACAAGTAATTCAGAATATGCATATTTAACACTTTTACTTTTATCTATCTGATAATGTTAGTAAACAGTGATTTACAGTAACTCATATAAGGAAAAGACAATACCTTTGTTCCTTATTTTATGAGGCAGATGTTTGCAAATTATTGTTGTGAAAACTATAGATCCACAGTTTTCTTATATTAGCAAACTAACAAGGTTGCTAGATATTGTGACTTTTAATTTATACTTTGCATCATGTTGATTAAAGCTTAAATTTGGCAATTAGACTGAAATGTAATCATTGGAAATGTCTATATGTCATTATTTCAGTAAAAATATATTTAGATGTGATATTAAATACAAATGCATCAAGTGTAAACCTGTGCAGCTTTGTGTATATATTTTATATTTTGATTCCTCCACAAAAGTATCTAACACATCAAGATTCCAATGTGTTTCAAATATTGCCAGTTTATACTCATTCCTTTAGTTTAAGGCAATGATTTGAAAATGTGATTCTCAATACACCAAATGGTTTACAAGTTGTTTGATGGTTTCAGTGAAGGAAGTGATAGAATAATTATTCTCATATACATTTCACAAATTTGAAATGTAAGATTAAGATAATTGTGAAAAAGCTTATATGCCACCTAAAAAGCTAACAACACAGGATAGATTTGGGGGCAAAAAGCAAAAGAAGATTCTGGAAAAAATAGCTTTACAAAATTGCAAACTTGACTATTCAAAGCAATAACATATAATATTTTAGAGTAATTACTATCAAAAGTTCAGCTTACAATGAAACAAACACATTAATATGAAGAGTATATGATACCTCTTGGAAATATGTTTTAATATAGGAAAGAAAAGTGCTTTACAACTTTCTGTTCTATTTATTACGGAGAATGTATGCTACAGGAACAATACTAATATTAATATTAATTCCTAATAATTTATCTCAATGTTTACAGAACCACTATGTGTGTAGAAAAAAACTTAATACAGACATAAAAGATCTTACATCTAAATACCAATAAAAAAACTGCACTATTTAAAACATAATTGTTAGTCAAAAATATGGTCTTTCTTTGCAGTCAGTGTAAATAAAAATAGTGCAAATTACCAGTCAAAATATCATAGCCACATTTTTTTAAAATAGCTGTTTGAATAAATGGATATATAACAAATGTTTTTTCTAATTTAGAATGTTCTCATGGTAGTGAAACACATGTTCTTAAGAATGTCTGAGTTAGGGGATGCAATTATAGTAATTTCTTCATGATATTGATAATATGGTAAAGAAAAACAGTGCTTCAATTGGGCTTTTTACAGTTGGTGTTTATCAATACATGTTCTGTATCCTGAATGGACTAAAAATTTGAGTAAAGTAGAAATCATGGCCAAAATATACTGACCTTTAACATGAAAGTAAAGCATTAGGTTATTTAATATGACCTAAGTTCCAATGTTTCAGTCTCTGAATTTAATTCCTCACCATCAACAGATGATTTTCTTCACATATATGAAGACAATAACAATGACGACATATTAATAAAAGTCTACATGCAAACACTAAATTAAAAAAAGAAAAACCTTCAAAATCTGAAGTTGATTAAAATATACACTTTAAATTCATTTTTCAGTATTTCTAGATTCTCCTTATAGCTTATGATAGAAACATGATTTTTGATTTGGTGTCTGATGGAGTGCCAAAGTGGTCTTTAGTGAGAATTTTCTCCATTACTTTTACACACAGATTGATCCTCGAAAGTAGAAAAGTCTAGCAGAAACACAAATGGCCAGCTACCTTCCATTCTTGTCTACATGCAATTTTAAGGTAATATTTCTTAAGATATTAAACATATGAGCAAAGACATGATTATGGAAACAACCCATGCTTCAAGCAATCTATTATTTACTGAATATGAGTACACATACCTTAGAGAATATCTGACACAATGGCATCTTTTGCACTATCCTGAAATAATTACTAATAAATGTAACATATTCTCTGTTACATTTACTATTAACATTACAAAACATTTCAAAATACCTAAAATTGATTGTCTGAATGCACAGTAATTGTTCACCATTATTGAAATGTTAAAATTGTAAAAACTTAGGTGCATTGGCTCATGCCTATAATCCCACCTACTCCAGAGACTGAGGAGGGAAGATGAGCCCAGGAGTTCAAGGCTGCAGTGAACTATGACTGCATCACTGCACTTTAGCCTGGAAAACAGAGTGAGACCCCCCAACTCTTAAACAAAAAAAGAAGAAAGAAAAAACAGAGGTATCTAATCAAGAAACTTCCATTAAATGTACATATTATGGGGTAACTTAGTACTAAAAGTTAAGTTACATTGCAGTAAATTCAATTATTTTATTATCTTCTATTTTCATTTTCAAGTACCAGTCCAACTTTTAACACAGGCGGCCAGCCTATTTTCCTGAGTAAATGTGAGCCATAAATATAAGTCTCCACAGTGAAGAAGGAAAGAGCATGAACAAATTTCAAATGAAAATTTTATGTCTAGGATTAGCACTATGTACACATTAGAGAGAAAATTTTATTCAGAATCACTAAAATAATGGTTTGCATTGTGTTGTGATATGAGGTACCATTTGTAAGATATTGAGAATGGTGCTCAGCACTGTGGGAGACTTGTTATGAGAGTCTTGGCCAGGGGCCCAAAATTCAGGGAGCCATGCTCTTGCCCTTCTCCTTTGATACATGGTCCCATAGGATGGGGCATTAACAAGGCAAAGGAGACTGTAAATACCAAGTCTGCCCTCTATTTCTTTAGGGCCTCAAGCAAATACAGATAACAGAAATCTAGTATTTCCAAACCAAATAATCCTGAGTCTGTTTGAAGGCCTGTGCCTACCTAATCCTTCCATCTGTCCTCCTGAGGGCCTCCTGTGTTACCAATCATTGGCCAGATGTACCATTTCTCCCAGGATGGGGATGGATCTTGAATATGTGTGTGAGGCCTTTTACAGAACGAGACAGAAGTGGAAATGGGAAGAGAAGACAAAAAGGGCCTGGAGCCAAGCTCTCCCCACATCATCAGATTCCAGCAGAGAAATGCAAGAATTCTGAGAAGTTGAAATTTTTAAATTGGCTTTGCAGGTTATGATTAAGCTATATTTCTACATTTTTTGAGGACAGACATTTTATTAAATTTTTTTTAGTTTAATAATTTTCAAATATTTAGAAATTTATTGTCTGAGCCTTTATTTATTCTCATGTATACCTCCTGCCCACAACAATGAGGAACTTGCAGTATTTAAACTTCATAAATGGTTGCTAATTTCTCTCAGAGTGCAAAATTGGAAGATGCCAAACCTTGATGAGGCTTAGCCTGGGAACCAACACAGCATAACTTCTGCCACATTCTATTAAAGCATATCACAGAGAAGCGATTCAAGGTGAGGGGATTATGTACTAACACAAAAGTTATGGTTCATCCGGGGGCACCAAAGCTTTCCAGAACATACTTACAAAGATTAATGAGTAGATTAACTTGGTCAGAAAATTAATGTAGTCAAAACTTAAGGCATAATAATAGTTAGACGCCCATATTAACTTTTTAATCATAAGCTAAAACATATCCTAAATGAGGGGAGAGATTTTTCACTATGTTTTAGTTAAAGGCCAACATGTAGTTGAATAAAGTTGGGTTTATTGATTTTTGCAGCAGAAAGAATGTCCTTCATGAGGAATCATGTATCATCTCAGTAAGAGAATGTTAGGAAGGATTAATTATAGAATTTGGTCTTGTGTAATGTGATTTTATGGGGGCTTTAAACATAGACTGAATGTTGTCAGGAGCCAGGATAATGCTATCATTGGTATTTGTATTTGTTTCCTAGAGATGCTATAACAATGTACCATAAGGTCAGTGGCTTAAAATAAAATAAATTTGTTCTCTCACAGTTTTGGAGGCTAGAAGTCTAAAATCAAGATATAACAACGACCATTCTCCCACTGAAACTCTGGGTACTATATTTCTTTGCTTCTCCTTAGCTTCTGGGGTTGGCAGTGAATAGTTGGTATCCCTGGGCTTGCAGCTGTATCATTCAAACCTCTCCACTGCCATCACACGGTGTTCTCCCTGCTTGTCTCTGTCCTCACATGGCAGTTCCATCTTCTACTAATGCCACCAGTCATATTGGATTCAGAGCCCAGCCTATTCCAGTATGACTGCATGTTTAACTAATTATACCTGTGATGACCCTATTTCCAAATAAGGTCATATTCTGAGGTACTGGGAGACAGGATTTCAGTATATTTACTGGGAGCCACAATTAAACCCATAACATTAACCTAATAATTCTTATCTAGAAGGTGGAAGGCATGAAACAAGGTTAAATGTATAATTGGGAAAGAAGCAGCACTCATGATAGCTGGAATTGGGAGTAAGTGGGGTCATTTTTATGGTGTGAACAATGGCTTGATTTTGTTTCTGCATATTCTCCATGTATAGACATGATTATAAAGTAGTCTGGTTTTGGTTCGGACCTATCACAGTCACAGATTAGCCTTGTTCTCTGCAATTATAATGTTCAGCACAAGAACACCATGGGCTAGCTATGAGAGATATGCCACTTTCTGGCAACATTAACCCTAGTTGATAGTGCCAAGCCAGGTCCTGGCTGTTGGTGGTTACCTTTCTATTTCTCGTAACTCGAATAAAATGTAGTAGATGAGAGAATGATCAACACTTCCAAACTGATTGAAAATTGAAAGTAAAATAAAAAGCAAAATAAAAGTACTTTACTAACATAACAAATAGAAATTTAAAGATTCAAGATTGGAGTTTGAATTGTCAAAGAGGGTTGATTATGAGTTCTACTTTTTAAATTATGAGTTGGTGGGCTGGTGGCATATTCAGATGGTGATGTTATTAAGAAGTTGGATATATGAAATGAAGGTCTGGAAAAACATTAGAAAATTTTAAGAATGAATGAATTCACTAAAAGGGACTATGGATAGAGAAGAGAAAAGAAATATCAAAATGAAACTTGAAAGAATGTCTGTAGTTAGGATTTAGAAGAAATAATGTGATACAAGTAAAAATACTTTTACTGCATACTAGATAGTGTGTCCAGAGTTTATTCCTTCTGGTGGGTTCTTGGTCTCACTGACCTCAAGAACGAAGCTGCAGACCCTCACAGTGAGTGTTACAGTTCTTAAAGATGGTGTGTCCAGAGTTTGTTCCTTCAGATGTTCAGATGTTCTGATGTGTCCAGAGTTTCTTCCTTCCAGTGGGTTCATGGTCTCGCTGACTTCAGGAGTGAAGCTGCAGACCTTTGCAGTGAATGTTACAGGTCTTAAGGTGGCGCGTCCAGAGTTGTTTGTTCCTCCTGGTGAATTCATGGTCTCGCTGACTTCAGGAATGAAGCCGCAGACCCTTGCGGTGAGTGTTACAGCTGATAAAGGTAGTGCAGACCCAAAGAGTGAGCAGCAGCAAGATTTATTGTGAAGAGCCAAAGAAAAGCTTCCACAGCATGGAGGGGGCCCCAAGCGGGTTGTCGCTGTTGGCTCTGGTGGCCAGTTTTCATTCCCTTATTTGGCCCTGCCCACATCCTGCTAATTGGTCCATTTTACAAAGTGCTGATTGGTGCATTTACAATCCTTTAGCTAGACTCAGAGTGCTGATTGGTGTGATTTTACAGAGTGCTGATAGGTGCGTTTACAATCCTTTAGCTAGACACAAAAGTTCTCCAAGTCCCTACCCAACCCAGAAGCTCAGCTAGTTTCATCTCTCAATAGGATTATATTAGATAAGAAAAGCTAGACGTGTACCAGTACTTTGGAATATAGTAAAGGAAAATGAGATACTTTATCAGAAAGTTAGTTCCCTAATAACAGAAACTTTGAAACAACACCAAAATTGCTTCCTTTCAGTAAAGTTTCCAGGTATCAAGTAAGGCCCCTTTGGATCTCAAGAGTCCATAATTCTATTAAGGATAGGGAGAAACTGGTGGTGAGGAAGACAAAGTAAGATCCTCACTGATGAGAAGTGGTTTACTGAAGCAAAAATTTGTATATATTTACCTAGTTATTACTAGCATGAATATTTTTAAAGCAAAAACATGTAGCCAATAAAGAGAGAAAAAATGACATAATCAATAAAAAGAGAAACAGAGTGAAAATACAAGAAATTAGGAAGATCACCGAGCAACTTATCTAGGTTAGGAAAAAATAGAATCAAAGCACATATTCAAGTTACATTAGGAATGGATAAAGTAAATCTGTCTAAGAAAAGAGTCTATAAACAGATTGTTGAAGTTTTTATTTGTCATAGATGATTTTTTTCGGGGGGAGTTCGTTTGTAACAAAGGCAAAGTGAATTGTGAGAGAAGAGGAAGGAAGAAACTGGTTGGGCAGTTAGGTTGGCTCCCTCAGTAAAACTCCTTCAAACCAAGAACAGCCCGAAAACCTAGCTGCAGGCACCTGATTTAAAAAAAAAAAAAAAAAAAGCCCACGTCCCTAAAGGGAAACTCCCATTCTGCCAGCCCAGATGAATAAATTCTACTCCTTCTGGGGGGCATGCTTCTCTCCCACTTGGGCGCACCTTTGTCCTTTTCGTTGTGCTTTGTCCCAATGGGTCCTTACTCTGCCCTCTCCCAGTCGGTTCTTTGCATCCCTCTGCACTACTGTGTCTGTCTGAGTGGTGCATTTTGGTGCACTTTTCGGTCTGAGCCTACCCCATCTTAAGCCCATAAAAACCCTTGCGCTCAGCCTCATCGCTGGCAACCCTCTTTCAGGTCCCCGCTTGCTGCTGAGAGCTTTTCTGTAACTTAGAAATCCTAGTCTGCCTTATTCACTCTTGGGTGTCTGTGTACCTTATTCTTCTTGGTTATGGGATAAGAACCCAGAATTCACTGAACTGCTGGAGCAAAAGAGCTGTAATGCTCCCGTTTGCCAAGCTATGGGTGGCAGGAGTAAAAGAGCTGTAACACTCCCTCTCACTGACCAAACTATGGGAGTGAAGAAGCTGCTGGGTGCTATTCCCTTCCACTCATCAAAGAGCGGGAGTAAAAATAGCCTCAACAATAGGAACTATGTTACAAAGTGAGGGTGTTTTCACAGGACAAAGCGTCCTGAGTATAGTATAAAGTAAGGACATCTGTTAGAAGTTAAGAATCTGGAGGCAGTGTTTAAGGATTGGGGAATAAAACCAGTGAAATTACTAAAAATGTGATGGGGCAACCAACAAAACCAAACAGAGTTTAAGTAATATGAGTTTCTAGGCTATCCATTTATAACAGTGACTTTCTCTAATATAAATGTGCAGAAGTTGCTATGGTGAATTAAATGTAAAATAGATTGTTAACTGGCATGGATAAAGTGCAAAGATCAATAACACACAAGGAGAAAATTACTGGAAAGTGTTGCTCATGCGGTCCTTAGAAATAAGGAGCCAAGAGGAGTTTTAAAGCAAGTGAGATGTTAAAAGCACAAAGTCAGGGAAGTGGTTCAGTAGTTCTTGAATGACAATATTTCAGGAAATTATAATCTGCTTGGTAGCAGTAGCCTATTTAAATATTATTTTTTAAAATTCAGACGGTTAAGTTGATATTTATTGAAAATAGTGTTTATATTTAATAGCAGACTGAAAAACCTCAAATAATTAATTCCCTACATAGAAATAATAAATTACATTTAAGACAATATTTCAAGTACTTAGTGTAACTTATTAAATTGTTTTAAATCAGGAACATGGCTATGCCATTAGGGAAATAAAACATTCATTGTTATAATGAGCTGAAAATCAAGATTAGTATTATTTTAAAATACTAGCAATGTACCTCTATTTGCTCAGACAAAACTGAACCAATTCATTAAACTTTATTTATATTCTAGGTTAATAAACCGGAACTGTATACATTTCAAATAATTGATGAATAGAAATGTTTAGGTTTTTTTTCTCTAGAGAACTTACTTAGAAATAAAGAAAATGCATACAAATTGTGCAAAACCCAAATCATATGTCAGGCAAAAATTACCTAATGTTTTTTGAAGCAAACATTGTATAATTACTTGATGGTCAATTAAATCTGATTAAAATGTATTGGTCAGCTTCATGTGGTAGAAACCACAGAGTGTTTGGAATTAATCATACACAAGTTCTGTTTCTTTCACTTTCTAGTTATGTAACTGTGGGCGTTATTTAGGCTTTCCGAAATTCATTGTCTTACTCTCTAAAATAATAACAGTATTTATTTTTTAGAGCTGTTGAGACGATTACATTTTTTCATGTAATTAATATGTGAAAATGTCAAATATTGTATTTTTTACATTGCAGGTAATTAAAAAGTTATTCAATTTCTTTCTTTCTCTCATTTGTCCAAAACACTTAATATTCTTTCCCCTTTCTTTAGAGCAAGAGTTGAACAACCAGACAAAGTCTGTGGAGCTGCACAGCTCGCTGGTGTCATGCTTCAAATTGTTTAAACGAAAACAGGACTTGCTTGTGCAAAGTGTAATGAAAATGTTGACACTCTTGATCAAGACAGAGATGAAGATAAATAAAAATAATATAATTTTTTGCAAGTGATGTCCAAGTCCACAAATAATTTTAAGCAGAAGTGAATGAAATCCATTGTGATGTCAAATAGCTCCTTTTCTTTTTTAGTTAACCAAGAAAGAATACTTACCATACCTGAACATTGGCACCAAAAGGATTAGCTTAATGGCTCTAGCGTCAAGGCTATTGCTGGAAAAAAATGGGCTGGTTCTGAATTTTTACATCTATAACCCCCTTTATGGTGCTTTTCTTAAAACTGAGAGATGACATTTTTTGAGTAGATTTTTCTAAGGCTAGCATCCTTAGCTATTCAAAGGCAACTAATTGTCAAACCCTTTGAAACTTAAAAAAAGGCTCAAAGATTCACGCCTCATGCACCCTTGTCTATAAAGCCTCTAAACTAGCTCTAACTTGTGTTTCAGAAATATGATCACTTGATGATCTTGAAGACCAACTGGAGAAACAATGAGGGCAAGGGAAATACTCCACCAGTATAAATATTCCTCTCATTTCTCAGTTTTAATCCAGTACACTTCCAGAATTAGAATAGCAGGATTTGAAGATGATTAGTATATATTTATAAAAATGTCAATGTCATTTCTGTCCTCATTGATATTAACTTAGATGTTTATTCTTAACAAAACGAAAGTTTCTTAGAATGCAGGCATTTGTCTTAGATGTGTTTTCAATATGTAAAGTGTTTGAATGTTTTTGAATTAGCTAGTGTTGTGAATAACATAACATTAATTTTTGATAAATTTGCTTAAACAGTAACAGTTTCCCTAGCTATTTAGATTTTTAATGCCTACAAAACAAAAATGGGCAGAGATCCTGTTTAATTTCTAGTTGTAACTATTCCTGTACTCAAAAATATGAATTTAAATTTATTTCCTAAATAATTTTTTGAATGAGAGTGTGTAAAGATTGTGAGCATAACTTTTACATAATATAAAGTTGCAAACCTACAAAAACTGCAGATATATAATACCCAATTATCTTGTTAACACGTACTCTTCTGAACTTACTTAAGCTGTCAATTTTCTTTGATAAATTAAACTGTGCTTGAAGCTGTTCCCTAGGCTAGATTATATTTAGACCATTTGTTTCTGTGAACTGGAAACCATTAACTAATTTCTGATTTGGCCTTCACCTCACCCCATATTCCTGTTCCTTATCACCATTATTCTAACAACCAGACTGATTATTTTATATAAAATTTCTATTTGACAATAGAGAAAAGGTGATCTGTCTCTCAGATTTACTCTCCTGCTAGCGTTAGATGAAGTTTTTTATTTTCTTCTCTATGTTCTAAGAGTCTCATTCTAGGACACTCAAAAGTAAAATGAAAAAGAAAAAAGTTTCTAGGGAATCAGTGCAGTTCGGGAGAATCAGATGAGGAAAACTTTGGGGTGTTTTCACAAAAATTGGATGTTATAATCAGTACCCTGCATCCAGATAAATAAGAATTGTGTATTTTATTCAATAGATACAATTCGTATGCACAGAATATTACATGTTTTCAAAAACTTTTTAATCTCAAATATTACATTAATTAAGCTTTGTGCATATTTCATCAAAACTAAGAATTCTATTATACAGGTAAGCTATAGTTTTTATATTTACATCTTGTGAAGTCTTTAAATTATTACTGCTACTTTTATGGAGTAAAGGTAATATTGACATTCCATGTAAATTTATGGAGTAAAGGCAATATTGATGTTTCCATGTATTTTTAGAAAACTTTACTGTAAATTCAGTTATCTCTACACATCTTTACCTAAGATTCACTTTCGCTCTTCTGCCAACTATCAGCTTTAACAGTAACTTGTGTGTATTTCTGTAATAGCACCAATCACATTGCACTTTAATTGTCTATTTTACCCAGTAAGATGTAAGATTCTTGAGAGCAAGGGATATGTCTTGTTCACCTTTATGTCTTTAGTGACTAACACAGTGCCTGGACAATACTCTTATGTTTATTGAGTAAGTAAGTTAGTAAAATACAAGAGTAATATTTAGGAAACTTTTCTACTAAATCTAATTTGACTTGGATCTTTCAGTCATTTAGTTAATAATATTTCAATGAACAAAAAGCACCTTATTTCATGGGTGCTCTTGATCTGAAAATTATACATATGTTTTACTTTATATTATAATTGAATTTGGTATTTATCTTTTATAAGTTTATGTAATTCAAATATTTTGACTCTCAAAAATATTTGAACTTAGCCATCTGTTGTTCAAGCTCATTTAATGTTCCAAATTGCAAGATTTCAGTAAGAGTTCTGCAAATTAAGCAGTGGTAACCAATTATTTGAATTAAATGAGAAGTGAGAATGCATCATTTACTCTTAGACCTCCATTAGGTCTTGGCCCCCTGTTTCTAATAGAGTGGGAAGGATGTGTAAAATGTAAAAGGAAGATGGAGGAGGTAGATGTCAAATACTGCAATTATTCATTGAAACAATTTACTAATTGAGAATGAAAATCTCTTTCTCTCTCAATTCTAAGCTACTCACTATAAGCCTCCAGAGTATATTCTGAGCTACTGTTAAATAGGGTAGTAATTGCCATGACTGTAGTGGAAAGAGAAGTAGTAACATCAATGAGTGTTCAATCATCTTCAATATTTAATGCGTATCATTGTATTTCATATTTCAAATATTATTGTGCAGTTATGCAACCCCTTGTCTACATACGCAGGTCTGTAATAGTGTAAATCTCATGGATGATCTCAAAACATCCACAGAGAAGGTTGTCTCCCGCTTGACTTGTGTATCCATTTCCTGTTGCTGCTGTAAAAATGTACTGTAGACTTAGTGGCTTAAAACAACATACAGTTTTTCTGTGACAGTTCTGGAGGTCGTAAGTCTAAGGAGATAACAGGGCTGCATTCCATCTAAGGGCTTCAGGGGGAGAGTCTGTTCCCTTGCTGAGAGTAAAGGAGAAGGTACACATTTTGATAAAACTGTAAAACCAATAGCTAGGACAATTGTGAGAAATTGAATGCTTTCCCACTAAGATGGAGAAAAAGGTAATGAATTCTCTCATAATTTTTATTCAACATCATATTGGAAGCCACAGCTAGTGTAACTAAAATAATGAAACAGTTGCTTTTCAGGTTACGAAGACAGAAATAAATTTCCATTCACAAATGCCTTGACTGTCTATGCAGAAAATCCCAAAGAATTAAAAAAAAATAGTTCTCACTAAGAATTTAGCACTGCAAATGCAAGACATGTTAATATAAACAAGCCAGTTGCTCCCAGGTATACCAGTCATTAATCAAATTTGAAATTAAAAACATACCACTTACAAGAGCACCCAGAAAAATGAATTACTTAGCTGTAAATCTAAGAAAATACACACAATATTTGTATCCAAAAAGGTTAAAACACTAATAAAAATAATCTAAGAGGATCTAACTAAATGGAAAGGCATTCCACCTTAATGGATCAGAGACTCATTATTATTATTATTTTTGTTTAATTTTTTTCGAGATGGAGTCTTGTTCTACACCCAGGCTGTAGGGCAGTGGCCTGATCTCAGCTTACTGCAACCTCCACCTCCCGGGTTCAAGCGATTCTCCTGCCTCAGCCTCCTGAGTAGCTGGGATTACAGGCACCCGCAATCACACCTGACAATTTTTTTTTGTATTTTTAATAGAGACAGCGTTTTTCTGTTTTGGCCAGGCTAGTCTTGAAATCCTCATCTACGGTGATCCAACCTCAGGTGATCTACCCACCTCGGCCTCCCAAAGTTCTGGCATTACAGGCATGAGCCACCATGCTCAGCAGACTCAATATTATCAAGATGTTGACATGGTTTGTCAAAGGCCTTTTCTGCATCTACTGAGATAATCATGTGGTTTTTGTCTTTGGTTCTGTTTATATGCTGGATTACGTTTATTGATTTGCATATGTTGAACCAGCCTTGCATCCCAGGGATGAAGCCCACTTGATCGTGATGGATAAACTTTTTGATGTGCTGCTGGATTTGGTTTGCCAGAATTTTATTGAGGATTTTTGCGTCGATGTTCATCAGGGATGTTGGTCTAAAATTCTCTATTTTTGTTGTGTCTCTGCCAGGCTTTGGTATCAGGATGATGCTGGCCTCATAAAATGAGTTAGGGAGGATTCCCTCTTTTTCTATTGACTGGAATAGTTTCAGAAGGCATGGTACCAGCTCCTCCTTGTACCTCTGGTAGAATTTGGCTGTGAATCCGTCTGGGCCTGGATTTTTTTTGGTTGGTAAGCTACTAATTATTGCCTCAATTTCAGAGCCTGTTATTGGTCTATTCAGAGATTCAACTTCTTCCTAGTTTAGTCTTGGGAGGGTGTATGTGTTGAGGAATTTATCGATTTCTTCTAGATTTTCTAGTTTATTTGCATAGAGGTGTTTGTAGTATTCTCTGATGGTAGTTTGTATTTCTGTGGGATCGGTGGTGATATCCCCTTTATCATTTTTTATTGCGTCTATTTGATTCTTCTGTCTTTTCTTCTTTATTGGTCTTGCTAGTGGTCTATCAATTTTGTTGATCTTTTCAAAAAACCAGCTGCTGAATTCAATGATCATTGAATTCAGAGTAATTTTCAGTTGATCAGGACATCTTTCAGAGCAGCAGGTGATGGCACAGGAGAAAGGATCAGGCAAAAAAGCACTAAAGCCCAAGATGGACATAGATTCTCTCAGTAAAGGATCCTGTGTGTTGATACCACCAATGCATACTGTCAGCATGCTTATTTTATTAGTAATCTATGTTATTTCTTGGCAACAAAACATATAAGCACATCTCACAAATAATATAATTTCTGTGTTGGTTAAGACTAAATAAATCCTGAAGGTTCAAATAATATTTCAATAGTCTTGTAGTTATTAATTTGAATGTCTTCCTTCCTCTGGAATCAATAGGTGCTATTATTATGCAGAATAATGATTGGTTTCTCAACCTGTTCAAGGCCTACATGAGTAAGGCTGCCTTACTACTCAGTAGCTGCTTTTTTTGATTACTGAGAAACTCCTGTTTTAGTAAGAACTTAATAAATTATTTCTGTGTGCCTTCCTTTTTCTACATCATTATCTGCTGTAAAACAAAGGTGATAGTCTGCACTGCCAACTTTATTGTTTTCATTGTCATCATCATTACCAGGCAAAGTTTAATCAATTATTTATAAGAAAAATGCCTAAATTAGTTAAAGACCACAATAATGACCTGAGTTTGCTTTTCTTTGAAGGTGTAAATATTGCATTTTTGCTTATATTTTAAAATTTAAACACCCAGATGAATTCTAAATAGAATCAGAGCAAAAGGGAAAATCCTGTTTCTCTTTAGATGCAATATTTCTATAAATCGTCATTTTGCATTAAATTTCCTGGAAATATATTACATTATTCATTAGTATTGACTGATTGTCAGCTACCACTTGTATATCAGTTTTATATGTTCACTTGTTCAGATTTTTTCCACTCAGATACAATAAGCAGTAAATATTTTGGAACAAACCGCAAGAATATTTATTGATATTAAATGTATTAATGAGTTCATCATTCCACATGTAAATTGTCTTTTGGTTTTTGTCACATGGAGTGATCACTATTCTTCTTCCTATATAACATTCCCAAAATTTGATGCAAATATCTTTATACATGCCTTATGAAACTGCCTTTGCAAAAATTATAACAGTGAGAAAATTATGACAGTGAAAGAGATCTGTTCTAACCAACTCCATCTTGCTTCTCACCCCCAAACTCCCCTTGTTCATTTCTGGGCATAGGCTGAACTAACTTTGGGAGGAATTTAGTTTACATTTTAAATGATAATAGCCCTTCCCTAAAACAAAACCAGATGACAGGGGCCTGAATTCTGCTAAGATGTACGGTTAGTTAAATCTTACCAAACATTACTCAGGAAGTCACAATAGTTGTAATTTCCCCAATTCACTATCGTAGAACCTAGGAATGCCCTTTTGAGATGTCCTTTCAGGCTTTTCCATTTCTGACCACCTAATGGCCGCACTCAAACCCACCACTGTTGTCTCAACTGGTCCTGTGACCCTCACCCAGAAGCATACTCACTACACAAGGACCATTTTCTATATCCCTATGATTGCGTCCCCAACTAAACAGTAGCATCCATTCCCTTGTCTCCGAAACTATCCTTGAAAAACTCTGGCCTCTGAGTTTTCTGGGAGATTGATTTGAGAAATCACTTCGTCTCCTATGTGGCGTGGCCTGTCTCATGTTAATTAAACTCTATTTACTGCAATGCCATGGTCTCACTTAATTGATTTTGTCTGTGCAGTGGGCAAGAAGAACCCATTGGGTAGTTGCATTTAGCTTATACTATTAAAACAAGACTGAAGACAAAACCCTGTGCTACATTCTCAAAATGTTTCTACATTAACCCATTACATACCTACCTACTTGTATTATACCCTATCAGTAGGCTCAGCTACTTTATATCCACAAATATTATCATAACCTCCCTGAAAAAATGGTGCTGAAATCTGGACAATTTCCACCAACTACCTGTACTACTCTAGTACTTGGAATGTATTAACCTGCTCTGTCTTGCCATATATAGAAAATATTTTTCACTTTTTATTTTTTTGAATCATTTAAAACTTTTCCTAAGGCAAACAACTAAAACTGTAATTAATTAAATATAATATTAATATCAAGGAGAAAAGTTCACTCAGACGTGTAGTTCATATAAAGTCTCAATAATAATCATATTATTTAACTTTAAAGCATCTCCCCTGAGGCAGAGTTTTGGCCCCATGGCCTTTACCATCTGATGTCATGCCTATAAACATGTTATGTTACAAGCAAAATGGACTTTGCAGGTATAATTAAGTTTACTGATTAGTGGCAATTAAGGTTAGGGTATCATTCTGTATTAAAGAGGTAGGCCGAATATAATCACATAAACTCTTGCAAAACTTTGTCTGGAGGCAGGAAAAATATGACAGAATGAAAAGACAGATCTAAAACACGAGAAGGATGTGATGTGCTCTTGCTGTTTTAAAGATGAAAGAGCCTGGCCAGGCACAGTGGCTCAAGTCTGTAATCCCAGCACTTTGGGAGGCCGAGGCAGACAGATCACCTGAGTTCAGGAGTTCAAGACCAGCTTGGCGAATATGGTGAAACACTGTCTCTACAAAAATAGAAAAATTAGCCAGGCGTGATAGCGAGTGCCTGTAGTCCCAGCTACTTGGGAGGCTGAGGCACAAGAATACTTGCATCTCTGAGGCGGAGGTTGCAGTGAGTCGAGATCACACCATTGCACTACACAGCCTGGGCTGTGACAGAGCGAGGCTCCATTTCAAAAAAAAAAAAAAAACCCAGGAACTTCAGTCCTGGAACCACAGGTAACTGAATTCTTCCAACAATCCTAATAAGCTTGGAAGTAATTTCTTTGAGCCTCTAGATTTGTTATTTAATTATTTATGTAAATTTGCTGATTTATTACATAGCAATAGAAAACTGTGTATCCCCAATTATTATCCCCAATTATTAAGTAAAGATTGTGTCCATAAATTATACTCTTTATTTTATAGTTTTCTAAATTATCCAGAATGGCAAATTAATCAATAAAAATGTAAATTATTTCACCATAAAATAGTTTAAACAAAAATAAATATTTTATTATGTTTATTTATATATACACACAAACACATATATTAGTCATTTAATCAATGATAAATTATTGGTTAGACTACTTAAGAATGAATGTAAACCCAAATTTCTTCACTTTTCAAACCCTTGTCTAATTTGAGTGTAGAGGAAATTTTCTGCTTTAGGGTTGATGAATAACTAATAATTAAACAAGATATTTTTGCTCAGTGAAACAATCTGTGCTTTCCATCTTCCAGGAGGTAAGAGAAAACTATTTCCCCACCTGCTACGATTACCACCCCACTAGAAAGAAAGAAGTCAATAGGTATGGGACCTGGTCTGGGATTGCAGGCAACAAAAAGGGTCAAAGTGTCTTTTTTTGAGACTAGAGCACTATGGTGGCAGATAGACAAGGCATGGCATTGTATTTGAGTTTCTTCTAGAAATGCAAGAAGGGTTAAATAATAAAAGTCTTTAAATGGCATTTACTGCATTAGTAATTTAAAGAAGAAAAACTGTAAGATAGTTTCAATAGTCAATGATAAATTATTTCATGAAATACAGTAATCATTCATGCTTTTTCTTTTTACAAAAATACTCTTATTAAGATGGTAATACAGTAGTTCAACGACAGGTAAAACATTCCACAAACAAAATAGAATTCTGGAAATAGACTAATCTTGCATAGGTGGTCTGAGAATTTGAAGCTCTCATCGTTGATATCTACTAATGCTGGCTGAGAGCTGGAACCTGGGAATTTAGGCTGGGCAGAGACTGAGGGCAATTGCTTGCGGATGGAGCAATAAGCACAACTTTTGGCAGTACCATAGAATGCAATGGCAAAATTAGACATCACTGGCATCGGCATATGTTTGAATTATCCTTCAAGACAGATGCTGAATCCCATAGCTATGTTGGACAAGAGGCTTAAGAACAAAAGTGAAAACCTCAGAAAACCCCATTAGGATTTTGGCCTTGTGCTTAGAAGACAAATGCCTATGCAAGAGAAAGTCTAGAAGATTACATGTGAAGGTTTAAAGTCCTCGAGAGAGTGCCAAATTAGTACTGAAAATTCTTATTTTTCCACCCTTTTGAGGAGTTTTCCTGTTTTAGCAGGCTTGGTGTCTGGTTGGGTACCACTCCTGGGAGACAGAGAAATTAGCTAAATTTTAGTAGCTGAAAGTTAGGGATGGAAATATGAAACTGGAGATTTGAGGAATCTCAAGGGTACAGATTAAAGATATTTGCTATGTTTTCAACCAATGTCAGGCTAAGCCAAAACTTCTAAAAAGCAGCGTAAGTGTTTTCGCTCTTTCAACATTGAGACATGCGAAAGTCACAGTGAAAAGTACATGGAAGTCCATTCATGAGAAACAAGGGCAAGTAGAGGTGGACTTGTTCTTTCCAAAACTGCAATCCAAGTTGAACTTAGGTGTCTGTGATTGCCTGCACTCCATCTGCTTAAGAAGTAAACCTTCACTGGCAGGAGTTATTGTCACAAATCTCTAGATTTTGGTAAACACAAAGCAATTATTGAATTAAAAATGTGTTATGAAAATAGAAAGGGCTGTATAAGAGGACAAACAAGACAGTAAAGGCAGACACAAAAGGAACTCAAATATTGAAATTAGCAAATAAGAACACCAAATTATTTGTGATTATTGTCATCGGGAAAATATTTTTAAAAACATGTAGAAAGTAAATGAAAATATGGAGAATTTTTACTGATAATTTGAATAAAAATAGGATCATATAAAAATTCTAGAACTCAAAAACACATATTTAAATTGAAAAGCCAATAACTATATTGTTTAGCAGCAGACTGAACATAGAAATCAGCATTAGTGAAAGGATGGCGCGTTATTAGAAATGTCCAAACTAAATCAAATATTCCTTTTAAAATGAGAGAAAATTGGCTGGGTGTGATGCCTCATGCCTGTAATCCCAGCACTTTGGGAGGCAGAGGCAGACAGGTCACTTGAGGTCAGGAGTTCTAGACCAGCCTGGCCCAAATGGCAAAACCCTGTGTCTAGTAAAAATACAAAAAAACTAACCAGGCATGGTGGTGGGCGCCTGTAATCCCAGCTACTTGGGAGGCTGAGGCAAAAAAATCACTTGAACCTGTGAGGCAGAGGTTGCAGTGAGCCAAGGTCGCACCACTGCAACTCCAGCTTGGGTAATAAAGTGAGATGATCAACTCCCTATGTCAACTATAATCAAACAAAACGCTATAACATTAAAAATAAAGTAAAAGTATAAATTTTCTGAAAGAGAATATAAAACCAGAATTGCCTGTAGATTATGCCTTTGGTGATAGAGTACACTGAAGAATCCACAAAGAATTTATTTAAAATAACAAGAAAGATATAAAAGTCAAAATAATAATAATGTACTATTAACAAGTAAAATAAACATATCTTAAAATTTTTCTCTACTTATTGAGCAATATACTTAAGAATTCATTTTACAGAAGATGAAAAGAACCATAACTGGAAATTTATACAATTTTTATGAAAGAGGTTAAAGGAGACTTAAATTATTAGAAATATTTTATTTACACATGATTAGGAATATTTAATTTTGCAAAAATATTAGCTTTTTACAATTATTCCATTGATATAATCCAATTTCAATCAAATTAATAAAGAATTTTCATGGGCTCTAAAAATCTGATTGTACAAATTTTTAATGATGAACAATGGTTCAAATAGCTAATACTTTCTGTTTTTCAGGTTTTATCACACTGTGAAGAATGTAAAGCTAGGTTTGATTGCCAATCAAAAATAACATTTGATATATTAATATCATATATTTGCAAGTAGCTTGGAAAAAGAGGAGTACCTTGGTAAGAACTCTGTGGTTTTGAAGCTTTAAATTACATGTTGGAATTTATAGTTTAGCTTTATTTTGAGTATATCTTCTAGATTTGATTGCATTCATGATGAAGAATTTAAATTTGAATACTTGTACCTTTTTGTAGTGGTAGTTTGCTTGATTAAATTCTGCAAAATCACTGGTTTTGTGTTTCTATAAACTTGTAGAACTGTTTAATGAATTCAATTGACATTTTCCTTTCCAATATCAATGTATTACTTTTAACATTACAGTTTTAGCTTTAGAAAATAATACAGTCCATCTAGACTCCAAATGTATTAGCATTTCATGTTTGGGATAATTATATTTAAAGCTAGATCACTTTAATATTTAACCAGTTACAATTCATCTCTCAAATGTTGTCTACAGTCAGTAGTAAAAACAGAAAATACATGAGGTCAAACTGAAAATCATGGAAAATCTAATTGAGATATTTTCCTTGAGCCAGTACCAAATTAATGTTCTCTCAACCTTTTATAATTAAAATGCAATATTCTGTGGAACAGTGCAATTAAACAGCAAAGCAGATGGTAACAAGGGGATAAAAATTATTCCTTAACCACTTGTTGAGTTATGAGCTGCAGTTTCAATTTTGCAAGATTATAGACTACCTAATTCACTAATGGGAATACTTCAGCTTCCTCTGAAGTCAAATAAGGATTGAAAGTATATGTTATCTCTCCACATCCTCTCCAGCACCTGTTGTTTCCTGACTTTTTAATGATTGCCATTCTAACTGGTGTGAGATAGTATCTCATTGTGGTTTTGATTTGCATTTCTCTGATGGCCAGTGATGGTGAGCATTTTTTCATATGTTTTTGGCTGCATAAATGTCTTCTTTTGAGAAGTGTCTATTCATGTCCTTTGCCCACTTTTTGATGGGGTTGTTTGTTTTTTTCTTGTAAATTTGTTGGAGTTCATTGTAGATTCTGGATATTAACCCTTTGTCAGATGAGTAGGTTGCGAAAATTTTCTCCCATTTTGTAGGTTGCCTGTTCACACTGATGGTAGTTTCCTTTGCTGTGCAGAAGCTCTTTAGTTAGATTAGATCCCATTTGTCAATTTTGGCTTTTGTTGCCATTGCTTTTGGTGTTTTAGACATGAAGTCCTTGCCCATGCCTATGTCCTGAATGGTAATGCCTAGGTTTTCTTCTAGGGTTTTTATGGTTTTAGGTCTAACATTTAAGTCTTTAATCCATCTTAAATTGATTTTTGTATAAGGTGTAAGGAAGGGATCCAGTTTCAGCTTTCTACATATGGCTAGCCAGTTTTCCCAGCACCATTTATTAAATAGGGAATCCTTTCCCCATTTCTTGTTTTTGTCAGGTTTGTCAAAGATCAGATAGTTGTAGATATGTGGCATTATTTCTGATGGCTCTGTTCTGTTCCATTGATCTATATCTCTGTTTTGGTACCAGTACCATGCTGTTTTGGTTACTGTAGCCTTGTAGTATAGTTTGAAGTCAGGTAGGAACACTTTTACACTGTTGGTGGGACTGTAAACTAGTTCAACCCTTGTGGAAGTCAGTGTGGCGATTCCTCAGGGATCTAGAACTAGAAATTCCATTTGACCCAGCCATCCCATTACTGGGTATATACCCAAAGGATTATAAATCATGCTGCTATAAAGACACATGCACACGTATGTTTATTGCGGCATTATTCACAATAGCAAAGACTTGGAACCAACCCAAATGTCCAACAATGATAGACTGGATTAAGAAAATGTGGCACATATACACCATGGAATACTATGCAGCCATAAAAAATGATGAGTTCATGTCCTTTGTAGGGACATGGATGAAATTGGAAATCATCATTCTCAGTAAACTATCGCAAGAACAAAAAACCAAACACCGCATATTCTCACTCATAGGTGGGAATTGAACAATGAGAACACATGGACACAGGAAGGGGAACATCACACTTCGGGGACTGTTGTGGGGTGGGCGGAGGGGGGAGGGATAGCATTGGGAGATATACCTAATGCTAGATGACGAGTTAGTGGGTGCAGCGCACCAGCATGGCACATGAATACATATGTAACTTACCTGCACATTGCGCACATGTACCATGAAACCTAAAGTATAATAATAATAATAATAATAATAATAATAAATAAATAAATAAAGTATATGTTATCTATAAAATTTAGTACAATTTTAAAAATATGATATTAAATGTTCATAAATTATATCTCATGTAGCCATATAAATATCATCATAGGCTAGCCAAAGGGCATAGCTGATTAGCTTACTCCATGTTTTAAAACTTTTAGTTATGTATCCATTCAATTACAGCAGACTTTCTGCACCTTGGTACTCCGGACATTTGGGGTCAGATAATATTTGTTCTGGGGCTATTTTGCTCAGCATGGTAACGCTGTTTAGTGGCATCTTTGGTTCTATTGCTATCTCCATGAGCAGCTCCCACCTCAAGTTGTGACAATCAAATTGTCTCCAGGCATTACCAAAGGTTCCCTGGTGGGCAAATTTGCTTCCAATTGAGAATTATTTACCTACAGTATAAAGTTGAAATTATTAAACAGAATATGAAGGCCTGTGGTGACTTTATTTATTATCATTCTTTTTCCCTGATTTTTGCTGGGAAAATATTAATCCCTTTCTGTTTTTATGCATTCCACCTGTGATTTTCAAACTCTGTGTGTTTACTTCTTTTCTCCCTTCTATCTAATCCATCTTTGTGACTCCTTCACCTGGCAATGGGATTAGCATCTTTTAGAACTTGACTTAAAAATAACCTCTTAAAAAAAGTTTTCCTAATGCACCAAAGATGAGTTAAGTGCTTTGCTTTGGGGATTATTTACTTTCTTGAGGCTATCTCTGACTTTGCACTTCCACATTGCAAGCAAGGGTTACCAGAGAAAAGTGTCTCAAGGTCATTTAACAAAAACATCTAACTCTACAGACAAATTCTGGCTGTTATTCAAAGAAAGAATTGTGAAAGTAAAGCAGAAAGATGCATTACTAGCAATATTAATTTTAGTGTTAAACTATCATGTGTCTGTCTTTCATCTATCTACTATCTACCTTCTATCTATCTATCTATCTATCTATCTATCTATCTATCTATCATCTATTTTTTTAGTGTAGTTGCCTCCAGTCAAAGAAGGTGATGGTGATGCTATATACTCATACACTGATGCACTCATGTACACCATGAGTACTTCATATACTCATGCACACCCATCCAATGCACCAAGTCATGGGGCTGGACCTTGGGCACGTGTGAGGATTTGCACTCATCCCAAAGGTGGTCCTATGCCCCAAGAAATTTGCCATTAAATAGCAAATACTAACACCATGACAGGTTAGGAAAGAGACTGCAGAAAAAGAAAAACACATTTTTTAAAAAATAGGGTCTCCACATTTTAAATTTGCTTTTGGCACCACAAATTATGTAGGTGGATCTACTTCTGGATGTAAGGAAAGATTCACTTCTGTTCAATTGAAAAAAATCAGACCACCACTACAACTTAAATTTTGATCACTTTAAATTTACTTAATACCACTAGATTTCTTATTTTTAAGTCTTTGAACTCAGAATCAAGACTTTGAAGGTTATTTTCTATATGAGCAGGCAATAGCATCATAATACATGATACTATTAAAATTAAATATTGTCTTCAATTTTTAGTAGAAAATATCAAAATGAATGAACTACAGCTGTATGCATGTATGTCAATGATTCAATAAAAAATATTGATGTGAAATGTTGCCTTTAAAATTTTTATAGCTCGATTTAATTTATATGACCTTATAGAGCCCATGTTTTATTGCCAGTATTGCAAAGGTTCAATTCATTAAAACACTCATTTTCATTAGTAAGTCACAAAATTTAATATAAAATGAGGATATGCAATCTCACAATTGGTAGCTATTAAGATTACATAAAATTTAACATCATTACATAAAAAATCAGACAGAAAAAGTGAAAATGTCAAAGAAATGACTTTTAAAACTATTACAATAACATTATATGATTATTTCACATTTTATTAGTTAAAATCAAGGCATTTTACTTTTTAAAATCTGTCATTAGTCTTGTATTTGCAAAGCCAATTATGCACACAAAATTAGGTAGCTAATGGGGACTAAAAATTATCCTCTTGCTTCAGTTATAAGAAAATTATAGCATACAGTACCTGTCATTTTGTGACTGGCTTATTTCACTTAGCATAATATCCCTCAGGTTCATTTATGTTATCATATATGGCAGGATTTCCTTTTTTTTAAGGATCAATAATATTCCATTCTATATATATCACACTTTTTAATGTATTTATCTGTCAATGAACATTTAAGTTGTTTTCATACCATGGCTATTGTGGGAAGTTGCCTTTCAACAGGTAAAAAGTTTCAGTTATTCGTGATGAATAAGATCTAGAGATCTGAAAGGCCATGCTAAGAAACCATTCATTTGCCAAAAACGTTATTCAAACATTTAGGTCAGTGATCTCATGTTCCCTTGTTCCCTGTCCATCAAACTGCTATGCAGGGAATGCTATTAAAAACAGTTCTTGCAATAAAGACCACCCACGCTTTTAGATGCTTTCTTCAAAAACACTGATATATTTTACTGAATTTATCAGATTGATTGCATTTTGTCCAGTAAATGTATTTTCAGGATGTATATATCTTCACAGAATAGCTTATTCAATTGTTCCACGTAAACCTTTGAATAATATACATCAGCTTTAGACAGCACTTGTTTCCATTTCTAGTGGTGGGAAACCCTTCTTAGTACTTACAAAAAGAAATCAGGTATTGTCCATGTGTAACAGCCCCTGCACTCATCCACCTCTTATATAGTTAGCAATATTTTGAAAAGTGAGAATGAAATTAAAAGAGGCTAATATGTTTGACAACACAAATTTAAATTGTCCTGATATCTTAGATTTATAAAAGTGAGATTATACACTATATGACCTTTTGTCTCTGGCTTCTTTTACTAGCTTAATGTTATCAAATTCATTTATATTATAGCATGTATTGCTATGTTATTTATTTTTTATAGCTGGGCACTATTCCATTGTATGACTATAACAAATTGTTTCTTCATTTTTCAGTTGATGAACATTTTGTTTGTTTTCAAATTTGTGATGTTATGAATAATGCTGCTATGAACATCTGTGAACAAGTTTTTGGGTGGATACGTATTTTGATTTCTCTTGGTTATGTGTGTAGTGCATACGTATGTATAAATTGCTTCAATATATGGTAACTCTATGCATAAAATTTAGGGATTGCCAAACTGTTTTCTGAAGTGGGTGCACCATTTTACAATCCTTCCAACAATATATGAGGGTTTCAATATCTCCTTAACCTTGCCAACATTTGTTATTATCCATCGTTTTGATTATAGCCATCATAGTACATGGGAAGTAGTTCCTCTCATCATGGTTTATATTTGCATTTTTATACTGGCTAATGATATTGAGCATATTTTTATGTGATTATTGGCCATGTGAAACAGAAGTTTCCTTCTGCTAATAGTTTGTTGAGTGATTCTCATAAGAGAGTATTTGAATTTATTAAATGTTATTATTGTGTGTGTCTATTGAGATGATCATTTTTTGCCTTTAGAATATAATATATTATATAGATATGTTTTCTTAAGTTGAACTAACCTGGCAAGGCTGGAGTAAATCACACTTTGGCAGATTGCATAATTCTTTTTAATATCTTGCTGAAAGTGGTTTTATAGTGTTTTGTTGAGAACACTTAACATCTATATTCATAAGTAATATTGGTCTGTAGCTTTCTTTTCTTGTGATGCCTTTGTCTAGTTTTGGTATAAAGGTAATACTGGCCTCATAGGGTGAATTGAGAATGTTTCCACCTCTTCAAATTTTGGAGAAAGTGGAGAAATATAGATGTTAATTGTCTTTAAATATTTGCAGAATTAACCAGTGAAGCCATTTGGCTCTTGCCTTTTTTAAAAAAATTATTTTGTGAATGATTTTAAAATTATTAATTCATTTGTACTTACTTGTAAGTACATTCATATTTTCTATGATTCTTGATTCATGTTTTATAGTTTGTATTTCTAGGAATTTGTCATTTTTTCTAGATATGTTACCATACAATTGTTCATACTATTTTCTTATAATTATTTTATTTTATTGTTTTTTACTGATTTTAGCAATTTGAGCTTTCTTTCTTTTTAGCTTGATCAGTCTATTAACTTTTGTTATTTGCCAATCTGTTCAAAGAAGCTGCTGTTGGTTTTAAATTATGTATATATATATATTTTTTCTGTTCTTCATTTATGTTCTAATCATTATCATTTTATTTTAGCTGTTGGTTTAGAGTTTAATGTTCTCTTTTTTTAGTTTTTAAAGTGAGACTTTAGATAATTTTCTTAAAATATAGTCATTTACAATTATGTCTTTATCTTTCAGCTGCACTTTAGTTGCATCCCATAGGCTTTGGTAAGTTTTGTTTTTGTTTTCATTCATCTCAAAGTATATTCTATTTTCCCTTGTGATTTCTTCTGTGGTTATTAGGTTATTAGTTATTTAGGAGAGTGTTTGTGGTTTGAAAGAATAAAATTATTAACAGAATATGATATTTACATAATTAACGTAATATTTTTGAAAAATACTAATATATTGGTTTCTCCTAAGAAATAATTGGGGCACAGAAATTGTGTAGTAATTATAACATCAAAGGATGAATGCATTTGAAGCAGTTGATTGAAAGTAGGTATATTAGAAGATATTACAACAATGAAATACAAGATTACCTTAAGAAAATTTAAAAATTACATAAGAAAATTTAATAAAATTTGTCAGAAATCTTTTTAAAGACTTCTAAAATGTTATTTAATACAATGTTAGAACAAATATATGAAGCTATTATTAAAATAGAAGTCAGCTATGTTTAATTAAATATAATTAAATTAATTTATGGAATTAAATTGAATTTATTATAATTAATGAATTATAATTATACTAAAACATTAATTTTATTATGATTTTAATTATTTTATTATATAAGATAAAATTTATAATATATGAATTCACTATAAAATATTAATTTGAAAATAAACTATTAATCTTGGTGACTCGTAATAATTTGACTTATTCAACAAATTATAATTAATTTAGAAGAAAATATTAAATTCAAAAGATAATGAAATTAATATTGAATCAAGCTATTAAAAATTTAATAGCATATGAGGTACCACAATTAGAATCACATGATTTTATATATTTTATTTTTACTCTTAAATATTTTGTATATATAATTTATAATATTTTTTCAAACTTTTAAAGCTATAAAATTTTGTTTTGAAATTATTATTTGGTGATCTTGATGATAACATATGTTTTCCTATATGAGTCAATAAGAAGTAATTTGTAATATTACTTACAAAGAAATTAAACATTTCAGTTAAGTTTTGAAGTCAGTAAATGTGTTAGATAAGTTGTGCTGGCGACTTGGTAAAATGATCCTTGGATGAATTAATTTCCAATAAGTTGGTTTCTGGAGAGCTTTTAGTAAATGTGGCTAGATCAGAACAGAAAGGAATTTTTAAAGCAACTTATAGTCAATTTCTGTGTGAAAAAAGGGTGACTTTCTAACAAAGGGTAAAATGGTTTTAATGGTGAGATTGAACTTAATTTTCTTTTACTTGCTCTGGATGTTAAAATAATGAGATTCATAAGCATAGCTGTATATACATGTATATACATTTGCATATTTAAGTAAAAGAGTAAGGAACAAAGACAAATGGAGGAAGAAAGAATAAAGGAAGTTTGGAAAGAAGGAGAAATAAAGGGTGCATAATAATAGAAAAAACATAAGTTCTAAATAAAGATAAATAGAGAATTTGCATTTGCTATTTAGTCTATTTTGAGACATCTACCTATCTTTCGCTCAACATACAGCAGCTTTGTTAGTACTTTGCAAAATAATTATGCTATTATTCTATTACTTCCATTTACTCTCATTAGAAGGATAATTAGGTAATAAGATGGTGTCAATGACTTTATATATTAAGATATTTACTCAGAAGGTAATGCAAACATACACACATGAATATACACACAGATAGAAGAAAGAAACATACAATTTTATTCTGTATAAATATTACAAGAATAAAGACCTTCAGTAAAAGAAAAAGAGATAAAACTTAAAATCAAAGTAGTTAATTTTAAAGACTATACAATTCTAAGTTTGAAAGGAAATACTATGAACTCATAATATATTTTCTTTTAAAATAATATTTCTTACACCTGTCAACATAAAACTTTGACAATTATGTCAGCTGTTTATTGTTGTACTAAAAAAAAACAAAACAAATTTTTAGTGGCTTTAAACAACAGCATTAAATTGTTCACAGTTCTGAAGGTCAGAAAGTCAGGACCAGATCATTAGGGACAGCTCAGATCTGCTCCCATAGCATTGTCTGAGAGGCCTGGTAGAAGCCAGAGGCCCTAAGAAAGTTTCACTCTGGCACCTCAGCTGGAATGGCTCATGTGACTGGGGGGCTGCTGGGAATAGCTAAGCATTTTTCTTTTCTTGACCATTTTAAATATTTGGATCCTTATCCTTCATATGGTCTCCCTCTCCATATAGAGTCTTAACCTGCAGGTCTTATCTCTTCAAAAAGATAGCTGAGGTTTTATGTGGTGACTGGCCTCCCAGAGTGCAAACAATGGGAGCTGCAAGGTCTCCTAAGGCCTAGGTCTGGAAGTCACAGCATCATTTCCACCACATTATACAACGGCCTTCACATACACAGTGGCTGAAGAAATAGACCTGACTTCTTGATGGGAGGAGTCAAAATTTCACTACACAAAAGTGTACATGATGGAACTGTTGCCTCTACCTTTGGAAGCATTGTACCATAATCAAATGGCAACAGAACAGGCACTTGTAGCATGAATTCGGGTTAGCTAGATAACATTCCCCATTAAAAGGAACCAGGGCTTTTAAATAAATGGCCAAACCTAGCTGTAGACAGAAAACATCCAAAATAAATTTGTAATATCTTAACATATCAGGAAACAAAGAGAAAGACAATCATATAGTGTATGCCTCTTGATGTGATGCTTTAGAAAGTACATAGCATATAAAATATTCCTTCAAAAAATTATGAATGTTCAAATATTTAATTATGACAAGCTTACTGGAAATTCAAGAGTCAGAGGAACAAGTTAAATAATAGCATTTTGACAGCATACCAATATCGTGCTAATTTGTGTTAGAAACTAAGTTTTATAATTAATTAGCTTTATATTTTTGAGAAAATTATTATATAGAGACAAATCAGTTGTCTATATCACAGAGGTAAAAAGATACAAGTTTATGAATACATAGCTTATTCATATAAAAATATAAACTGAATAAAACAGTAATCAGCATAACAATGCTGCCCAGGAAAAATAAACTCCCTTATCTGCCCTCTTCTATTTTTCCTAACTTGCCTAATAATACCAATAGTCAAATTCTCTCAGAGTTGGCTGTGGTTCCAAAAAAAATTGATCTTTATGGCTGCTCTTCATCAATAGAATAAGCAGTATTTCGTTAAGAAGATACCTCTCAAAAATAGATTATTTTCTAATGTGTAATGAATAGCCAAACAATGATCACAACAAAAATCAAAGATTTCTCAGCAAACGCAGAAAACAAACAACTGCTCTAGCTTCTATTGCCCCAATGAACCACCTGTCTACTTCTGTTTCTCTCCTGGTACATTAGATATATTTCCATGTTGTTTAGCAAAGATCAACACTAGCAGATCCCATTCCCTCTCACCTACTCTGACACTGCTCCCACAATCCTCCTCTGACACTGCTCCCACAATCCTCCTCTGACACTGCTCCCACAATCCTCCTCACTCTCTGCAGAATCATTCTGTGTTCTCTGCACTTTCTACTGAATTTTTAACCACTATTAGGCAAATATCAGACCATCATTCTATCTTAAAAATAAAGCTCTGTAACCCTATTTTCACCTGCAAATAATTGCTCATTTTACTTTTTCCCTTATATGAAAACTCCTCCAGTTTGACATAAACTTCTCAAGACTTGTTTATAGTCATTGTGTCCAGACGAGTCTTCTTTGCTGCTTCATCCTCAGCTCCCAACCTTTTTCATAATGTAAACTTCCAGGGCCTAGACCTTGGCCATTTTTTCAATGCTCACTTCTTTTTGGTTGTCTCAAAAACAGTCTGATAGCTTTAAACTATCTAAATGCTCTAAATAAAGACCATTCCAAATGTACAATTCCAGGACGATTTCTCCGTACTCTAGACCTATATACTCAGTTACCACTTGGATATCTAATAGGTATTTTGAAATTATAATGTAAAAGCCTGAACTCTTAATAGCTCTACCTTCAAATATACTATTCCTGCAATCTTTCATATTTCAGTAAATGGCAACTCCATTCCAGATTAATTTTTTTAAAATAATTATTAATTCCTTTATTAATCTTGTGCTAACATTTAATCCATCACAAATCTAATTTCAACATATAATTTTAAATCAAACCAATTCCCAACCTTTTTATGGTAGATGGTATTTTGGTACCCCTCCCAGATTTCCTTTATGGAGTCAACACCCACACCCTAACTTTTTTGAATGTTGCCCCCTGTTGACTAAAGAAACGAATATTGGAGGGTGAGAGCAGGTTAGATCTCATCTACTTTTCAGTTGGCTCAAATCAAATTCATACTTACAGACAGGGCCATAAAACAACTCTGAAATGTGGTTTGTGCTGCAGTGCCTACTCCTTTTGATTGGGTCAGTGTCAGCACTTACCAGAATCATTTTCCTTAGTTTCCACCCCACACCCTGCCCCTTCTGTATCATGCTTCATTCCATACTTTACAGGGTATCTGTTTCGTTTTTCATGAAAATTATTGCTTCAGGAATTTAGGCATACTACATTCTTATCTCTGATCTAGATAGTTAAAATATTTTTCTTTATTATTGCTTTCACTCTTTCCCTTCTAGTTTATCACCAATACAGTATCTAGAATATTCTGTTAAAACAAAGGACAGGTCATTTTATGCCTCTACTCAAAATATCTCAATAGTTTCTCACATTCTTCAGGATAAATGTGTAAGTAACTACCTTGGCTTAAAAAGCACGGCATTATCTGAAGTCTACCTTCTCCTTTCCTATTTCTCTTCAATTCATATAATAATCTCCCTGGATCACTCCACTTCATTGACACTGGCCTTCTTGAAGTTCCTTGAGATAATAGTCATGTTTGCAAACTCAGGGCCTTCACATATGTTCCCTCTGCCCGGATTGTACTTCTCTAGGATATTTGCCTGGTTTGCACCTACACGTCCTCCTGATATTTAGTTCTATGTTAATATTCCACCATAATATTCCATGACCAGTTTAATTAAAAGAGCAAACCCAACTTTTTACTCCATGAATATTACATATGCCTTTTATTACTTTTTTCAAAATCTCACAACACATTCCAAATTGATAAATATCTATAGCTAGAGCTATGTGTATTTGTATGTGTGCTTAATTTGTTTACTGTTACTGTCCATTCACTACAATAAAAGATTCATGAAGACTGTAAGTTTTAACTTTCATTCACTGATCTATCATCATTCCCTAATAGGTTCTCAATAAATATTTGTTAATACAAAAACCAGTTCAGAGAGCCTAGCATTAAAATCTTATCGTTGTAGCTACAACTCTATTTGATTCCATAGTTCATGTTACTTTTAGCAACCATCTTCCACTGCTTACTTGTCAAAATTTAGATTTAGGTATTTAAGAAAAAGTTTCAAACTACTTTTTACATTTTCCCCTAATGACATAAAATATGTGCAAATGTCATTTGTTTTGCATCTCACAATTATTCAAGATGTAAATGAAAGATAAACTTTATTAATGCTATCAAAGAGCTGTAGCTGTTTCATTTTCTTCTCATCAACACCAAATCATCTTATTAAAATGCCCATCCATGCATTATTTTTCTATAACTTTATATGACTACAAGCACATCAGAGATATTTTCATGTTGAGTCGTGGTTTAAAGGTTTGCATTTATTTATCATTTTCCATTTTTTTATTTCTCAATAGACATAAAATTGAATGTATTTATTTTGTACAACATGATATTTTGAATAATAAAGATTTTTAATCATGTTGAAAAAAAAGAGCTGTAGCTAACACAAACCCACATGCATTATATAACAATAAAGGAAAAGGAAACAAAATCTACCGTTCTCAGCTTCTAGTTTTCACTTTTCAGCACTGTGATATTACAAACCTTGATTTTCTTCTCAATACAATTATCTAAAATATGTCAAAGGTATTATTTTATGGCTATAGAATATAGGGAGATGATATTGAAACCTTGAGACATAACTTTATGCATTGCTAGGGTATCCCAGACCTTGATTATTGCTTTAATATTTCAAGAATTTTTCTTAAAATATATATATGTATATGTATACATATGTGTGTCTGTGTGTATACACATACAGAGAGAGTGAGAGAATGTACAAGCAATTGAAGGCCATAAAGGTATTGTAAATTGTCATTGAATTATTGTTAGACATTTTCCTGATACAAATAAAGTATTTATTATTGTCACAAAGAGGCAGCTATTTGCACAAAATAATCTATTTATTTGATGTTGACTAGTTGTTTCCATGTCAACTGCATTCAGTAATGAGGCTTAGTCACCATATGGTTTGTAGAACAATCTGCGTACTCCATGGACTAGCATATTGATGCAAATGAAAACTTCTTTCCTAAAAGGTTGAAAATGACAGAAATATATATATATCAACTGAACTGCCCAAAATATATGTTTCCAGCTGTTTGTGTTCAGCGCTCATGGTTAGTATTATAGAATGACATTTTACTCTAGGTAATAAACACCAAAATGCATTGAACAGATTTTTTTTTTTCAAAGAAGGAAACAACAACAACAACAAAGTTTAGTGATTAAGTCGATTTCACCAGGAATTACCTTACCACAATACTCACTGGACATTTTAAGATACCACCATTAAGTTCATTCTAATACATAACCGTATGTAATGTTTTTCAAGCTTAAAATTTTTTTGCTCTGTTTATGGAAGAAATTATAGTGTATTTTAGTAGTAAAACTTTTAATTCATCTTAAATTTCTTTCCTATAACCCAGTGGGAATTAAGGCTACTTCCATGAGTATAACTCTTTGTTCCAGGACATTCTTGCCCAGGAAGATACGTTTATAAACAGTAAGTATTCTTTATGCTTTTACAGAAAAGTCTTTCAATCTAATTGATTGGATCAAATAGTTTGCTCATCTGAGTAAATACCTCCATTCTCAGAAAAAATAACTTTCTCATTCAGGCATTCAGCTCATTTATCAACAGTGTTTAAGTTATCAAGGCATATTTAAAGACCCTTGGCTTTCTGAGACCATAAGTTCTAACATTATGCCACAATATCAAATTTTCCCAATTTAATTTAGATATCCATACCAAAAGACTCAAATTAAATCTCTCGAACACAGACCCCCCTCCAAGCCTATGAATATCCACCCATGACTTACTTGAGACATTACTAAATCTCTGTCAAGATAGTGTTCTCTCTTCCTGCAAAAGGCTTCATAAACAGCTTTATTTAATCAACCGTTGTCATTTTGGTAAGTACGCTGTCAGCCAACCCAGTGGACTCAGGTACAGATTGTCTTCAACTTAACAGTGGTTTGACTTAACATTTTTTAAAAAATTTATGATGGGTTTATAGAGGCATTTTTGACTTGCAATATTTTTTACTTAATTATGGGTTTCTCCCTAATTGTAAGTTGAATAGCAACTGTATGTCCAATTGAAAGCCCATTTCTCTGGGGATCAAGAAGCTTTACTTAAAACTCAGAATGCTCCTCTGAGATTCCTTTGGCCTTCTTCTTAGGAGTCCTTCAACCGAAACAATTATTGTGACTCTTTTGCTACTGTAGTTTGGTGACTGGAAGGGAGTGGTGCCCAGTGGCTTCTCCAGTCCCATTGTTTACCAAGTGGGAGGGAGGATTACAACTCTTTTACTTCCACTGCCTGCAGCTTGGTGAGCAGGAGGGGAGTGTTACAGGTCTTTCACCCCAGCAGTCTGGAAAGTTCTGGGTTATTGTCCCATGACCAAGAGAAATAAGGTAGGTGGACACCAGAGAGTGAGAAAGGCAGAGTAGAATTTTACTGAATGACAGAAAGAAAGCTCTCAGCAAGGACAGGGGACCTGAAAGCGGATGCCATCTGTGAGGCTGAGTCTGGGGTTTTTATGGGCTTAGAATGGGAAAGGGCATGCTTATTGGTCCATGAGTGGTCTTGGAAAAAGCACCTTTTGATTGGTTAAAAGGCATCATTCAGAAAGAACCAATTGAGAGAGAGTGGGTAAGATGTAGATAGAAGTTCTCACTCCGGTTGTGGACTCTATATGGAACTGGCAGCTCAGTTTTCAGGCTTCAAACTGTCATTGGCTTAAACAGCAGATTTCAGTGGGGACCCATCCCTGTCTGCCTAGGAATTTGTTGGTTTCCTGTCACTATCACAATGAGATAAATCATTCAATGATTTGTGCTCTGATTTCATCTTGCCATGCTCTGAATTTTGACTTTATTTTGATTTATAAGGTTGAATTTTTTTTCTTTTTGAGATGGAGTTTCACTCTTGTTGCCCAGATTGGAGTGCAGTGGCACAATCACAGCTCATTGAAAACTCCTCCTTCTGGTTTCAAGTGATTCTCCCACCCCAGCTTCCTGAGTAGCTCGGATTACAGGCGCCTGCCACCACAGCCAGCTAATTTTTGTATTTTTAGTAGAGATGGGGTTTCATCATGCTGGCCAGGCTGATCTTGAACTCGTGACCTTGTGATCCACCCACCTCAGCCTCCCAAAGTGCTGGGATTACGGGTGTTAGCCACTGTGCCCAGCCAGGATGAAAATACTTTTTAGTGTTTCTTTCATTAACTCCTCTGATCTGGAAGCTTTTATCCTTGATGCAAATCTACCTAATTACTAACAACACTATTCTTTCATTCTCTGATTGTCCTTATCCATTTTTGTGTGTCTTTAAGCAAATATTAATAGCTAAGAGAATATACATAGGATGGTAGCATCAAAAGTTCTCATCAGATTGGCCACCTTTTAAGATAAATTGTGCCTTGGGTCATCTATTAGAACTTATGAGTATTGAATTCAGACCTGTCTTATAATATCTGTAGGAATATGGCCTTGTGAAAAACCTCCTCACCATATTTTTTATCTGCCAAGAATAGTAGATTTTTGGATGTTACTAGAGGAAAATATGCACCACTTGTTTTGGACCCCAATAAAACCCAAGGTATAAAAGTAATATATCATACCAACTGTTGCCAAATTTTCATGAGTTTAACTAATTCTACATTTACTCACTCATGGATAGTCTCCTATGATCCTTTCTTAACCTATGCTCTACCCGTCTTATATAACTATTTCTCTTCCCTGCAAGCCATTGAAATAATATTTCAAGTGTGTTACGGTTCATATTAAGCACTTGTCTTTTTCAAAGTGATGACATACTGTTAGAGACTTTTTAATGGTTAGACAAGATACACAGACATTTAGAGATTATTTAAAATAGTTCCATTAACATATGATCTAAGGCTCTAAAATATTTATCCATTTGTTTATAGGTTAGTAGGGCCCTCAGATTAAAAAAAATTAATGGAAAAATCAGAATGAAAAAATCCTGATAGTCACTGCAGAGGTCATGAATTTAAGAGACAACATCTTTTGGAGGCCATCCCCAATTCTTTTCTATGAAAACAAAGCTGTAATTCAGTTTTTAAAGTAGTAAAGGATGAATTCACAGGAGAGTTCAAGAGCAAACTCTAATGCCTTAATAGAGATTTGAAATAGATCCCTAAACAAATGATGCAGCTATCTCTTTACTTTAAAAAAAATAGACTCAAACCAGAAAGGTAAGATTTACCATAAGAAACAGTCCTATTCTCAAGTCTCCAAATCCTTGAAGATTCTGGAAGGGCTTTGGGACAAAAGCAGAAGAAATTGATGACCCAAGAGAAACAACTAGATTCTTACACTCCAGTGATCAGACATCAGTGGTGAGATTCACTTGATGAGGCCATCTTTCGATATTATAAGCAAAAAGTATATTGAAAAAAACAATTGTCTTGCACTAGCTAAGAATCTGAAGAGGAAAAATACGGTAAATGATCAATGAACATCTCCTGAGGGAGAAAAAATGATCCAATTTTTCTTTTTACTTTTAAACTTAAAAAAATAAATTTTTCCAAATATAAAAAGTCAACTGTGATGGTTACATTATTATATCAACTTGATTGGGCCACAGGGTACCTATATATTTAGTTAAACATCATTTCTGGCTATTTTTATGAGGGTGTTTCTGGATGAGATTAATATTGAATGAATAGACTGAGTATAGCAGATTGCCCTCTCCAATATGGATGGGCCTTATCTAACCCATTGAAAGCCTGAATATAATAAAAAGCTGAGTTGGAAAGAATTCTTCCTCTCTTACTTGAACTCTGTCTCATACTTATATCATTGGCTCTCCTGGTCCTCAGGTTTTGGACTTGGACTGAAGCTGTATCATCTGCCCTGATGGGTCTCCAGCCTGCCAACTGCATATATTGGGGCTTCTCAGCCTCCAGAATTGCATAATCCAAATGCTTATAGCCATCTCTTCCTATATTCTCTATTCTGTATCTATATACCTATATCTATTATTTACCAATTAATCAATTTATCTGTCAGTCTGTTGATAATATATAGTTTTTCTGGAGAACACGGACTGGTAAATAGCTTTTTAAAATTTAATTTTGTAAATGTATAATTTAATTTCTAGGAACACTGCAGTAGTATCCTTAAGCCATACTATAGTACACAACATCCCCCTCAATAAAATACTCAGCTGGTATCTCTAATAACCCTCAGTTGTTACTATGTCCCACACCACAGATATTGTCACTGAATATTTCAACAAAATATATTATTTCATTTTTTTGATAACACATTCAATGAATTGTAGGATATGATATTTGGAACAATTATAATTTATAAACCAAGTGTTTCTCTTACATATTTTTCCTTGGAATACTGATAATCAGTATTCATAGCTAAATTGAACATTGTCTTTAATATACCTGTAACCATGTGTCTGACTCAAACCCTAAACAGATTTCCAGGTCAACATGACTTGAATTTTACAAATTATTGTGATATAGGCAAAAATAAGGCAACTGAACCCACTAAGGTTTAGACTGATCCATTTAATTTCTACTCAAATTTAAGCACTATCTCTAAAACCTAAAACTAAAGGACTAAAGCTAATCATTGAAGTCTATGGGGAAAAGTATTCATCATGTCTTATACCAGTTATTGTAATACTATTTTCTAAGATACCAAATAGATCTGGATACACATATATTTAGAAGTGATATGTTAAATAGCCATTCTTTGTCTCGCTGTATACAAACATAAATACTCTTTAATTTTGATGTCCCTGTTGTCTTCATGTTTTATAGTCATACATGCATGTTTTGCTTCTTTATGATCAGTAAATCAAAATAGCCAATATCTGTTTTCCTTTTAGTGGGAAGGTCAACAACCTTCCATCTAGTTATGAATCACGGGTTTAGAGAAGCCTCATCATATTTTTCAGAATTTATTAACTAGGACTTAAACGACCTTAAATTTTCTTGTAATTTTTCTTTTAGTCAATACGTGGGTAATCTTTTGCTGGATACCAATAATAGTTGAGCTCTAAGATTGACTCCATTTGTCAGTTTGTATCTTCAGTCCATATAGGACATATATGCCCAAAAAATAAATAGCTTTGTTTAAACAAAGTGAATAATTTAGAAAATGATTTATTCCAGTGTAATTTCTTCATTCCTGACATACAACTCCCTGTTTAAAACTTTAATGTCAATTATTGAAAGATGGAATTAATGAATTAGGAATTAACAGAATTAATAAATTCATATTAAGTAAAAATTAAAATAAACTTTTAAAACATGCTCAAATAACTAAAGGAAGGCATATCTAAATTAAGCCAGTTGAATTAAAGTATAGCAATGATTTCCACTAAATAGAGAATATCAATAAATATATGTGTGTGTGTGTTCTCGTGTGTGTATACACACAGAACCCAATTGAAGTACAACTGAAAAGTGTTTTAAATCTGTAGAAAAACTCAAAAGCATGTTTGAGATGATGAAATAATCAGCATCTGATCTGAGGAGCAGAAAGAAAAAAAAGGATAAAGAAAACTTAGAGCCTCAGAGACCAAGAGGAAATCATCAAGCAAAATAACATGTGCATAATAGTAATCCAGTTGTTACTGCTGGAATAGTTTGAGAACTCTCATGATGCTTACTCCTCCAGAAAGAGATTATGTTCCTTTGTGTCATGTGCCCAGTATAACCAGAAATCAAGGCTTGCCTTAATTTAATTTCACAAAATGAGATGATTTTAAGCCTTGCTATTATATAGGCTCTAGTAAGAGCACTACCTACCTGTTACCCTTATTTATGGGGAAGTCTTTTGAGTCCTAACTTAAAATAAATGGAAAATTTACTAGCTGGCTTCAAACTGACAAGACTTGGGATTCCCTTTTTTTTTTTTTTTTTTTTTTAAAAAAAAAAAAAAAAAAAAAGCTCTGGCACCGCGAAGTTGTTAGTGATGCTAAGCATCTCTGGTTCTTAGTGCCCTTTTCAGAGGATAAGAAAAGCAGTCCCTACCCTAATTCTAGGCTCAGTTCTACATGTTTATATCATCTCTTAAGTTTTAGTTCAGTAATTTGTCACTGACTTTTAAATTGTCAGATGCCTTTCAGCAGACATTTTAATGTTTGAAATAGTATGTTTAATGATGTTTACTTGGAAGATCAATAAAACAAACACACACAAAGAAATAAAAACTAGCGACATTTCAAGGTAAAGTTTCATCATTAAAATAGGAGTAATGTCAAAGGCTAAGATGCAAGCATACAATATGAACTCATTTTATTCTTTAAATTATTTTACTATGCCAAAGTTATATTAAGATTTAAAACTCCTCTAATTTAGTATTGCAGCTTAGTCACTATGATCAATTTTCTCAAAGATAACAACAAAAAAAGGATGGATGAAAACTGCATGTTAAAACGGATCAAAGAGTTAATGATATAACAAGAGATTACTGAAAATCTACAAAAAAATGCATTTCCAGTTTAGAATAAAGAAAAGTAAGCCTGGTATTTAAAATTGCTTTAGTCTAAAGATCAAAGAAAGTGGTAAATATGTGGATAAATCTGAGAAAATTTAACTTTATAGAGTATTATCAATATCATGGAGTCTTGGAATTACACAGCAAAGTAATCACATGCATTTGAATAGCACTAATCCTAAGAGAGGCTAATATTCTAAGATATTTGTAATGTTCAGGAGATGGGTAAACATATCTGTTAATATTAAGCTTGATGGAATGCAGAAAACTATTGTATATGTTTCTATTAGTGACTAATAAAATGAAAACAGTGTAAAACTTTTAAACTAGTTGAGAGAAAAAAGAAATTATAATACATATTATATCCAAAAGAGTGTGGATTATCTTTTATCCCAGCTCTGGCTGTGACTCCCAAACTGGGTCATCCCTCCAGGAAGATGGTCTCTCCAACGAACTGGGATCTGTAACTCCAGTAACTGGGATCTGTAACTCCTCATCTTTGTGGGTTGCCCCTTTCATCCTGTTCAGGCTCTGACTTGCTGAACTGAGCTGCCCCTTTAATGGACCCACTGTTCACCTGGCTCAAGCTCCAATCCTCCAGGCTGGAGAGCCATAACCCTCCACCACCAAATGTGAATATGCGTCTTCTCCTGTTTGTACTTCAACACTCACACAAGCTCAGCATTTTGTGAAGATCATCTCTTAACACTTCTTGGTCTCTAATATCCCACAAACGTCAGTTGGAATGGAATGGGTGCCTCCACTGGACAAAGTAGGCTGTCCTGTGAAACATCATGTAAGGAATATGAAGATTTCATAATTTTTGTGAAGTTGCAAATAAATTATTCCCAAAATTAAGGAAGAATAGAATAAAATATGTAATCAGAATTCCTTATTATCTGAAAGTATTCTTTTTAAACCTCTGCACGGCATTTGGGACTAGAGTCATGCTTTATTTTTACTGTCTAAAGAAAGCAATAGGCTAAGATATTATCAGTTTGGTTTTAGTTCATTGACCTTTTGAGGTGTGTAATTTACCCTATTTTTTCTAACTAATCGTTTTGAGTTATATCAAATTCATAGATAATTATTCATTTAATGTTTCCCCTTTTCTTTCTCTTTGTTACTTTATCTTTCTCTCCCTTATTCTTTCTTACTCCTTTTCTCTCTTTTTTCCCTTCAATTTTAGATTATTTGTTTGTGTTGCATTTAATACAGCTTTGTAAGCCACATTAAAATATTTCTGGAAGATGATCAACTTTAAGTAAATAGATGAATTAAATAAATAACAGCATAAAGTATGATTTACATTGGAATCCATTTGGTTTCCTGTTTATATACTATATTAAAATTTTACATCAAAATTATATGGCAGTAAGAGGAAAATACCAAAGAGAAAAAAAAGAATAAAGTTTGTAAATACATTTGAAAAGCATAAATAAAATAGAAATAAAAAACTGCGAATAGTTAAAGCCACCAGCCTGTTGAACTCTATGCCTGGAGGCCAATAGAGAGAACCACATCATATTTTAACTACTACAGAATTAGGAAAGGTAGTCACGTAAAGGATTAGTTGCTTGAAAACAATGACTGGTGTAATCTGCTTGCTCCTAATATAAGGCTAAATATTACATTGTTGATTGCCTCCTTGGGGTATAACTTAAATTTAAATGAAGTGATGTGAGAGATTTGAATACAGATCACACACACACACACACACACATGCACACACACAAACACACATTCTGAATATTTAGGTCCCTACCTCCCAATTTGTATGTTCACATTCTAACACGTTAGAATGAGGACATAGGGCCTTTGGAGGGATGATTAGATCATGAGGTCAGGGCCCTCAAGAACTGGATTAATACCCTTATAGGAGATCCAAAAGACATCCCTCTTGCCTTCTGCCATGTGAGAACACAACAAGAGAGCACACTTATTTTCTTATACCAGTCCAAAAGGACTAAAATATGTGGAACAATATGTACATGTGTGTGTTCATTTATGTTTGTGTATGTTTGTATAGTTCTCAAATCAAGAACTGACATATCCTACTGGCTTTTTGGCAGAATCCAAGATATCTTCACTATCACTCTGGGGCAAGGTATCTGAGTTCATCATACAAGCTTTAGTTCTAGACTGAAGGCCTCAGAGAACTGAGGGGAGACAACTATAAAACCAAAGATAAGCCATCCCACTCAAAATGGTACTGCACACCAAAATTCTAAATTAGATATGTTAGAAAAATTATTCAACTCTCCCAAGGCAGCCATCACAATAAACAACTAGATAATTAACAAATAACTTTAAAGAGTAATATCATAAAATAATTTAAGATACTTGAGTAAAAATATATTTAGATTACCCACAGAAGTAAATAGCAAGAAATAATGGAGCAAAATCATATAGAAATGAAAGAAATGAGGGCATAAAAACATAAATTATAGAATGAAGAAGATAGTCATTGAATTAATAATATAATGAAACAAGTATATAATATTAATCCTTAACCAAACAAATTCTTATCTATATCAAAAGCAACCAATCTGGAAATTTAATATATTGAGATTAATATTCTTATTAATAACAAACATCATAGAGTTTATGGAAATAAATTGTGCAAATGTTCTGCAAAACTTTTAGGAAGAAAATGATAAAGCAGCATTTAAAGATAAAAATCCATTAATAAATGGAAACGATATCACAATGAAATAGAAAACTCAACTTCATGAAGACAGGAATTTTCCATGTGTTAATGGGTAAATTCAGTGATACTCCATTCAAAAATTTAATAGTTTTCCTTGTTTGTTCATAAAAATTGTCTAACATGCTAAAATCCATAAGAAATATTAAATGGGACTTCTATTTCGACCTAAGATTTACTAACAGTGAGTTGCCTTCCTTAATGAAACAAACAAGCAAAAAATTACCAAAACACGTTAACAGCAGATTTCAACACACTGAGCAGCACAAGGAAAGTGATTATAAGAGATGAAAAGCAAACGAGGTTACACCTTTGATTGTCTAAGCTCCCTTCCTTTAGAGAGTTTCCAGGCCTTGGCACAGAAAGAAGGAATACAGGCAGAGCCGAACAGACTTCCTAATTTTGAGGAGAGAGCTGAAAGGTAACTGACACCAAGGTAGCAACAGTGGTTCACAAATCAGAGTGATAAAGAGGAGGTAGACATCCAGCAGAAATATGCATAGGGTTCCTCCTGAATAGTCAGCTGAATATTGATAAGTACATATGTGTGAGAATATTGATCAGTACATACATGAGGCCGGGGAAAGATCTGCATTAAATGATTAGTGGCAATAATACCAGTGTCCTGAACTCACACGGCCTCTTTTCATTAGCCAGTTTGGAAAACTTCATGATTCACAGGGCACTGAGTGAGTACACAGAAGGGTAGAGTCTCAGTAGTGAAAAATAATTACCCCTAAACTGAGCGCTGCTCGGGTCCTACCTAACAAATCTTACAACTATCAGGTGAATTATCCCTCCAGGATGGTCAAGAAACTAAGAAACCTAGGGTAGCCTCATTTTGGAGGGCTAACCATAGCCACCTGTAAGTTAAATAATGGCATGATGGGTTGTTGTGTTTCCTTAACACCAAAGGTCTCTTATACACTAAAGTACAAGTGGCTATGTTTTCAGAAAAAGGATGTTTCAATGACTGGCTTAAAATAAGTAATACAATCCAGTGGTCTGATATCCCCAGAAAGAAAAAGTGTTCATTGAAATTATTGGGACTCCCCTGTCCCCACACGCATACAAGGGAAATACATCAGTTAGTAGATACAGGTTGATAGTGTGTCTAGTATGGTCTCCCAGCCACTTGGTAGGCCATAAGTTTCACAGTCCACTTTGAATAATCAAGTCAAGTTTTGTTTTTCAAGAACTGTCTAAGGGCAATGAGTTCAATCTGTCTTCTTGTCCTTGACATCAGCCAGGCAACAATCATCTATCATGTAGAATGACAAGTGACAGTAACAAGAATGGAGACGGAGAAAACATCCATAGTAGTTGACAGGTGTTTTGTATGAGAAGTGCAGGATCTGGGGACATCTTCTGTTGTTTCTGATAGATAAGAGTCATCTGGCCGATGTGACATTTTCAAGATTGAGTCCAATTTAAAGGTCTTGCTATGGTGTGAAGAGCTGCACCAGGGTGTCTTCCTTAATGAGAAAGGATTCAGAGGTGGCTTCAAAAGAGAAACACCACTAATGCCTCTCCCAGTCCCAGATGTCCTGTGTTCTAAGGTGATTCTTCTCTAGGTACTTGAGTTGTTGCTCTCCCTCCACCACTACAAAAATCATGGTGTACCACTATAGTAGCTATACATTTTTCTTTTGCCCAGTAATCTTCTCATACATAGATCTTTCTTCTGGAACGTCAGATGTAAGAGGGACCAGATAATTTTACATAACTTATAAAATCTCATTACATCTCTTACTTTGACTAAGTCTACGGGGGACTCAACAAGGAGTGTACTCAACAAATGGTAACTATCGTTGTGGTTAGGACCATGTAAATCCTATAAGAAAATGCAAGTGATTGAAACAGAGATAAATTTGAATCACTTAAGCCATCTTTTTTTAAAGAGTTTATTTTTAGAGTAGTTTTAGGCTCATAGCAAAGTCCAGAGAAAGATACAGAGATTTCTTTTATATCTCCTCCCCCAACACTTGCATAGCCTTCCCCATTATCAATATTCCCGATAAGAGTAGGTACATTTGTTATAATTGACAAACCTACATCGAACATCATAATCACCCAAAGCTCATTATATACATTAGGGTTCATTCTTGATATTTTACTTCCTATGAGTTTGTATAAATGTATAAAGACATGTATCACTGGGTGCGGTGGCTCACGCCTGTAATCCCAGCACTCTGGGAGGCCAAGGCGGGCGGATCACCTGAGGTTGGGAGTTCGAGACCAGCCTGACCAACATGGAGAAACCCTGTCCCTACTAAAAATATAAAAAATTAGCTGGGCATGGTGGCACATGCCTATAATCCCAGCTACTCTGGAGGCTGAGGCATGAGAATCGCTGTAACCCGGGAGGCAAAGGTTGCAGTGAGCCAAGATCATGCCACTGCACTCCAGCCTAGGCAACAAGAGCAAAAGTCCATGTCAAAGAAACAAACAAACAAACAAGCAAACATGGAAGTTTTCACTGCCATAAAAATTCTTTGTTTTTTGCTTATTTATCCTTTCCCCCTACACAACCCCTGGCAACCACTTTTTACTCCTTATATTTTGGCTTTTTTCCAGAATGTCATACAGTTGGGATCATGCAATATATAGCCTTTTCAGATTAGCCCTAGGCCTTCTTTTAACTGTGTGACATTGTTAGGGCAGGACACGTTGATACCTGAAAGTTTTACTAACCACTTCAGACTTGGTTGCCATAGGTGAAAGAAGAAAGTATAATGTCCAGGAGCAGTCAGGATGAAATTCTAAATTTCCATAAAAGCCTATGTATTACCTATACCTTTGTCTTCATCATTATCTAGACTGAGAGGAGATAATCACTTTCTGAAGGTAACACATTTAGAGACCAAATTGCCTTAGTAGGGTCAAATAAGTCAGCGAGATAGTCAGAATATTTTAATGCATTTTTTAGGAGACCATTCAAGTGCTCAGCAATACCAGTTATAAATGAATGGTGGAAATGTGGAAGTCCCATTAAATAACTTACATGAACATTCAGTGGCTTTTGAGATAAAAGGTGCACTGCTGTTAGTTGGGAAATGACCTGAAAAGCTGGATACAAGGGAAATGATTGATAAGGGCACACAGAGGGAGTGAAGTCTCCAATGAAAAGGGCTTTGCATTTACTTTGTGTACTGAGGGCATAGTAACAACTATGGCTTAACCAAATAAATGTTCCCATGTTTTCATCCAATGTTACATATTAGACAGTGAGAATTTCATTGCTAAGACCATTTTAGCCTTCGGTATCCCTTGGCTCTTCTCCAGAAGAAGCCACTTAGTCTACTTTCCAAGGCTGCTCAGTATGCAAACATCTATGAAAAGATAGTTCAGAATAAAATCACTGCCTCGGTTTGCAAGATATGTAGTAATGTAAGTGATGCAACACGAATTCTCTTTCAGCAGTTGTAATAGCATAATTTTTTGATGTTTTTCTTCTTGTTTTCAGAAATAAAGAATTAAAACCATATTTAACTCTTTTTATGTTAAACAATTCTCAGCCAAACATGTATCCCTGTCCCTGTCTAAATAATAATTTGATAAAGTATACTTAGCTGTGTTTGTACTACCCAACATTGAAATTAAGTAAAAATTTTTTTCATTCTGCAAAATACTTTCTTCTTAAGACTCGACTGTGAATCAACTAAAATAATTTCATTATCAAGACTCATACATGGCTCAACCATCAATACACATATCAAACAAGTGTCTCCCTATGCCCACCAATGCAAAATTATTAGATAATAAGCTACATTGAATCCTAAATAGATCCCAATATGGAAAAACCCTTCTTAAATTTATACAGACCAGAGCTAAAATTCATCTGAAACACTGTTTCCTCTTTGAAAGACATGATAGGCTCTGTCAAGGTGGTGTTGTTTTATGGCAGTAATATAATAAAGTTTGCTTTGTTTGATCAACAGGAAGAATGCTCAAGCTATAAATGAGAACAAAATAATTTTATATGGTTAACCTTTGCTATTAATGATTTTGAAACATTGATATTAATTGTCCTTAATGAATCATCACTTGCTTGACAAGACAATCTAACAGCATAAGTAGAGAGAGATAAATATTCCATATTTGAACAAAGCATCCCTAAGAGTAATTGGAGTAATACTGAAAACAGACACATTTCATTTCCAATATGAAATGCACTAATATTTTGTAAGGTAGACTAGTATTAATAGATTTAGATTTTAATTTATCTTGAGTAATGAAATGTACCTGAGCACATTACTAGTGCTCAAGTACCCTCACTTCCTAGATAGTTATAATACAACTTGCAACTGGGATTCTGGCACTTTCTACCTGGCAAATTTGAATACAATTTTAGTGTGATTTGAGTTTTGCCATTGCTTATTTTTGAAAATCACATATATTTTAGAAAATTAAATATCTAAATAGTTAACCCCCCCAAAGGTTGACACCTAAAATTTGTGTTATTTTCAACAAATATTTTAAACTTATATATGTATGCAATTTTATTCCTAGTAAACAAAGAATTTATGTGTTGTTTTCGTGTTATCACTAAACAAAATGATTTTATTACATGAGTTTATAAAAAGTATTGTATAGCAGTTCATTTTTACTTCACTCAAGTAACAAATATTTTAGCTCACAGCACACTTTTTAATTCTTCAAATTTCTACCAGCAAATCAAATAATATTGATCATAAAAAAGTATAATTTATACTATTAGAGTAAAATTGTATATATTGTGGAATAAAATTAAAATAAATTGCTTTGTAAAATCATCTCTTAATTTATTTGTTTTATGTTATCAGCATTAATATAAAGAAACACAAGAAAAATAAGCATAACCACAAAATCTATTTTTAAACTTATCTTTTTTTTTAAAATTTTTGAAATGTAAGCTTTTCAACAGTTCTTTAATAAACCCTGGGGATTCTAGGATGTACTTTTTTTGGATATAACTGAGGCACTTAATTATTCCTAATATTATTCCAGTATTGTATTTTGTTTTGTCTTCAACGATCACTGTACAAGAAAAAATAAAAATTTTACCACTTGGTGGTGCTGGTGGATAATATAAAAACCAAACTATTCCTGGAGCATATGTTGAGAGAGCTGGTTACGATGAGTTAAATAAAATTAAGGGAAGGACAGCTTCATTCACCTCTGTCATTCCCTATTTTTCATTTCTCCTTTTGACATAAAGAGTGTAAATTAGACACAATGGTTGCTACTGATGGCTTGGGTCCTTGCTAACTAGCAAAGAGAAACAAGATCTTTAACACAAATTTCATGGCATTGGAGACTGACGATGAGGCTATTATTTTCATTTTTAAATTGTCTCTGCTTCAGTGTAAGAGATAACTTCAATTACACACATTATTTATATCCTCTCAAAAAAACAAGTTTTTGTATGACCGTTCATGTTTTTACGTGGCATGATGACCACTGAATTGTAACATTCTGTTCTTGGTGGAAATGCAAGTATTTTAACATGTAGTTGATGTGTTTATACCAAAATTAATAGTAAATGCATCTACAAACATGAGTAACTGCTCAATTATAGTTGATGTCACGATATTTTCAGATACTGATAAACAAATAGCTCAATGACATACATTATGTATAATAATTGTTAAAACTGTCTTGAGAAGTATATTGCTCTCTCAAAAGAAAGCTCGCCTAAAGTGGTCACAGTTTTTCATATTTACTTGGCAGTGTTTTTTACTTAGCTCAGCTTCAGGTTTCCAATTTTACTTAGCTCAGCTTCAGGTTTCCAATTTTTAAAAATGTATGTATTATACAATTTTTATGAAGTATCCAACCACATATTTCTTCAGCCACATAAACACAAGAGATTATGTCACTGATATATATATATATATATATCATACATATATATATATTTTATATTATTTATTAACCGGGGGAAAGTCCATGAATATCTTATGCCCAGAGTTAAGCTAGACTGTAGTGCTCTACAGGGGATGTGATATGGCAAAATTATATGGAAAAGATTTTTAATGATAAAATGAAAGTTTTCAGTTTTTGCTTCAGTTCAAAGAAAATAACCCAGCCTATACATTTTCTTTGTCACATTGGTAGGCAGATACATTATTAACATCTTTGACATGGAAGAAAGGCAGCCTGAGGGCCCCAAATTCTGCTTCTATACAGGTAAAAAAATAAGCATTTAATTATTCTCCTGAACAACAACTGTTTTAAAGATAAGGCAAAGGATGATCCCAAATCCTATTTGTAACTGTACAAGCCCATTCAACCCCAGGGGTCATATACTACTTGATTTGAGTTTCCATTAATGCTTTTGATTATTTTAAATACATTTGGTAACAATGAAGGTAGTTAGTGAAAAACTGACCCACTCTGAAATGCATGCAGTGATCATTATGAGAACCCACAGTCTAAAAATTCACTGATAGGAATAAAACTCAATCATTCACCTTCTCTAATATAAAACATAATTACAGCGTGTGGGGTATGTTCATTAGCAAGATCTACTCAGAATCAATTAAAGAAAATTCTACTAGGCTGCCTAGTGTAAGAAGTTTTATCACAAATCTGTTACCATTAACTATGTTTTAGACCTAATGTACATTAGGTTTGTTTTCCCAGTAATAAACTTTTGGATTGTTATTCTTATTCTTTGCAGATACAGCAAAAATAATTTCTTTATTTGATAAATTACTTATAGTTAGCTTTTTTATCCAGGTCAATTTTTGTCTCTCCCCTTCTTCTTCTTCTTAATTATTTTAAGCATAATAAACTAATTAAATAAACAAAACATAACAGATAACATAAAACAATTGAAAACTACTCCAACAGAAATTGGACATCATTTCTCCCACCTATTGCATACATGCTGTATCATTTTATTTGTCAGAGAGGATAGAAATACTGAATTGATTACATGTCAAAGAAAATCTAATGCAATCATAGCTCAACCATTTACAATCTGATCCATCACTTCAATTCTGGAATACAATTTTCTCACTTATAAAATGGCAAGATTTGGCTATCAAGAGCCTAAAATATGATTAATCTGAACTGAAATGTATGTAAGTTTGAAATATAAAACAGATTTCAAAGAATTAGTACAGAAACAAGAATGTAAAGTACTTCATTAATAGTCATCATATATTGATTCCATGTTAAAAAGATAATATTTTGGATATTTTTGATTAAATGAAACATAATTAAGCCATTGTAATCTATTCCTTTTGATGTTTTATATGCCTATTTTAAAGTTTAAAATTACATTGGTTTACAATTTTGGCTTGCATTAGCTTTCTGTGGAATAGTTCTAGGACATAAACTTTAAAAGATTTTTTTGGTTGTTTTCTTTGTTCGTGACAGAACAATACATCTCAATTTTTACCAGTTATTTTGAACATGATATACTTGCTATTTCAGAATAGTCTTTTCAGTTAGTTAGGAGGAATGTGTTCTCATATTCTGTTGCACAACAAGGTAGCTATAATTAATGTTAATATGTTGTATATTTCAAATTAGCTAAAAGGGGATTTTAAATGTTCTCATAAAAATACATAGCACATATTTGAGGTGATAGACATGCTTACTCTGATTTCATCATTCCACAATGTATATATGTATCAAAACATCGCATTGTACTCCATAAACAAATATAATTATTATTTGTCAGTTAAAAATAAAATAAAATTTAAAAATATTTATTCATGTTTAATTTATTATTTGTATGGTGGTGTGTTTTCTTAATAATTTTTTTTTAATTTCAAAACTGTATTATTATTTGTACACTCAAGGTTGACAATCCAACCAGGGTCAGTCTCTCAAAGAAAAAGAAAACAGATTCTTACCTGTGAGTTGATCTTTTTGCTAAAGGACATAATTTTGAGGGTAATTTTGGCAACTGTGAGAGAGGAAGGACACCTACTTGTTCAATGGATGCAGCCATCTCAAACCTACTTCTTAATTATCCAAAATCCTTACATGTCGCACTCTTTTCAGTCATGAAAATTAAATTGAGATGCTAATTGTACCACAGTCTATCACAGTATTGCAAATTATGTAGTTTAGGCTTAAAAACATACCTAAGTTTTAAGAGATATAATTTTATAGCTCATTTTGTGTGTGTGTGTGTGTGTGTGTGGATAGATTGATAAAGATAAAAACACTTTCTCAAACATTCAATTTCTTTGTTAGCTTGCATCATTTTCAGAAACATAATCTATTCAACCTGCAGTAAAAGTTATTCTCTCTCTTATAAAAGAATGGTTTTATTTGTTAATGTATGCATTGTTTTAAAAAACAATGCCAATTTCCTGCTCTCTGCAAGGCATTGAACTGTCTATATACAGCACCGGAAAATAAAATAAAACCCACAAGATGGGAAACTATTTTCTTAATGGTAATTGTTTCAGATGATGAGTTTTGGTGCAACAAAGCCCAATTACATTTCTGTTTTTTGTTAAGTAAACAAAAACTACTGAAGAATGCTGATATTAAAAAAATCATTAAGAAACTCCGTAGTTCTCCAATTGAACTCTTTACTATTGAGCCATACTGGTTTATTTGCATATTTTATGATGAAAAAGAAGAATGACAACCAAAAAGAAAGAATTGTTTTAATCCTGATACAAAACTGAAATACTAGAACATTGTAAATAAGCTATTTTTTGAAATATAAGTAAAATCATATATAGTAAATATTTCAAAAGGCATTTCAAAAACATGAATATTAGTTATTATCAATGCATATTATGAATCATTATTTTTCTTTATATTTAAATATAAAAATTTATATTTATATTTATATTTAAATATTATTTATTTTTATAAATATTAAATATTTTTATAATATTAAAGTTCAATAAGGGAGTACAAGTGGAATATTTCCTATATAATATTGAATAATTATTAGTGATTTTAGACTCAACTTTTCTGCCTTGTCTTACTTTTTAATAGAAAATAAATGCTTATGGAGTAAATGAATATACATTTTTGTTTAAATACTATAAATTTAGTGAAAATATATGATGTACTATAATGTGTTTGATATGGCAGGTTCTCAGTGACATCTTAAGCACCATCCCATTAAGAGACCAATTATTATTATTATCATTATTATTGCTTGGTGGTGGTTTTTCATATTTTTTAGTGTAAATTTTTGCAGCACAAAAGTTAAATCATGTTGCTGCAGGTATGGTGCATTTAATTGGTGGATTTATCATTCAACATGTGAAAAGGTAATCCATAATCTAACTATAATATTTGAATAACTCTTTATTTATATATTATTTTTTAAATTTCCTGATTAATAAAATTTTACTTTCCTTTGTTTCTTAAAGCAATTCCGATGGGAGTGATTTTTTACCATGATGTGTAATGGTAAATGAAGAGAAGCATTTATAATCAACACTAATTTCACAGACATAATAATTTCTTTTTGCTTCTCACTGCAAAATTTCTATAGTAAAATCTAGTTATGCTAAAAATACCTGGCTAGCTCGTTTTTAATGCTTAAAAGAAAACATAATCAAAATCAACAGAAAATTACAAATCTAAAATGACCCATTATGTATTAGAAAAATATATTTTCTTTCACACATAAAAGGTGTCTTTCCTGGCATTGTCCTAAAGCAACTGAGTAGGTTGGAGCCAGAAAGAAATTGAATCTGTAATCAATGCAGGCGCGTACAATATATGTGACCTTGAACAAGTCTCATTATTGTTAGTGTTCTTTAGGATTTTTAAAGCAACCAAATAATACAACTTTGAAAAGCAAATGTTCTGATATTGTTTTTGCTTTAAAAAGAAATACATATATTCTTTTATATATATTTATTCTCTCTCTTACAAAAGAATAGTCTCTCTCTCTCTACATATATATATATTCATATTAATTCACAATGCGGTAATATCATTCAGGTCTTTCTTACTTGGGCCATATTGTCCTTCTCCTTAGCAGTAATGTTGCCCTAGAATTTTGATGTATACAATTCCTGAAGTCTCTCTCTCTCTATATATATAAACTACATAAAATATATAATATGTAATATATTTTTTATATAGTGTATGTTATATATTATATGTAATATATATTATATGATATATATTATATAATATATATCATATATTATGTAAAATAATATTATATATTATATATAATATTATAATATATAATATATTATATATTATTATATATAATATATAATATGTAATATATAATATATAATATATAATATATTATTAATTATATATTATATATAATATATAATATATCTTATATATAATATATAATATATAATATATCTTATTATATATTATATATAACATATAATATATATTATATATTATATATAATATATATTATATATTATATATTATATATAATATATAATACATAATATATTATTATATATAATATATTACATATAATACATAATATATTATATATAATATATAATACATAATATATAATATATAATTATATATAATATATAAGATATAATATATAATATATTATTATATAATATATAACATATAATATATAATATATTCTTATATATAATATATAATATATTCCTGATATATATTCCTTATATATAATCTATAATCTATAATATATTATTATATATAATCTATAATATATAATATATAATATATTATTATGTATAATATATAATATATTATATATAATATATAATATATTATTATGTATAATATATAATATATTATTATGTATAATATATAATATATTATATACAATATATAATATATAATATATTATTATATATTATATATTATATATAATATATTATATATAATATATAATATATTATTATATATTATATATTATATATAATATATTATATATAATATATAATATATTCCTGATATATATTCCTTATATAGAATATAAATAATGTATAATATATAATATATATTCCTGAAGTCTCTCTCTCTCTATATATATATATAGAGATATATTTATATTTATATAAATATATATTATATTTATATAAATATATATGATATATAATATATTTTTATATATAGTTTATATATAACATATATATTTATTATATATTGCATATTATATACTATATATTACATATATAAAATATTATATTATATATTACATATATAATATATTATACTATATATTACATATATAATATATTATATTATATATTATATAATATATTATATTATATATTATATAATATATATAATATATGTATATATGTATTATATATAATATATATAATATATGTATATATCATATATTATATATATTATATGTATATATTATATCCTATATATTATATATGTGTATATAATATCCTATATATATTATATATGTGTATATAATATACTATATATATTATATATGTAATAGATAATAAATATATATGTTATATATATAAACTATATATATAAAAATATATATTATATACAATATATTACATATATAATAGATTATATATTACATATATATTATATTGATATATAATTACATATATATGTTATATATTACATATATAATGTATAATATATTATATCGTACATATATAATATATAATATATTTATTACATATGTAATGTAATTAATATATAATATATAATATATTATATATTACATATATAATGTATAATATATTATATATTACATATATACTATATCATATATAATATATTATATATAATATATTATATATTATATTACATATATAATATATTATATATTATATATTACATATATAATATATCATATATTACATATAATATATTATATATTACATATAATATATTATGTATTATATATTACATATAATATATTATATATTATATATTACATATGATATATTATATATTATATATTACATATGATATATTATATATTATATATTACATATTATATATTACATATAATATATTATATATTATATATTATATATTATTACATATAAATATGTATATATATATAAATATACATATTTATATATTTTATATATATATTTACATATATTTATAGATATATTTATATATATTTTATATATATTTATATGTTTATTATATATTTGTATATTTATTGATATATTGAAAGAGTCTTCAGGAATATATATTATACATTATACATTATTTATATTATATATAAGGAATATATATCAGGAATATATATAATATATAATATGTAATTAATATTATATTATATTATATATTATATATAATTAATATTATATATTATATATAATTATATATATTATTTTATATAATTTTTAATATAATTATTTTTATAATTATATAAAGTTAAATTTTCATAATTATATAAAATTTAATATAATTATTTTTATAATTATATAAAAATTATTTTATATAATTTTTAATATATATAAAATATATAATTATATATTTCATATATATATAGAGAGAGAGAGTGGATTTGGAGTACAATGAGCTTACTTATATTGACTGCTTTGTTGCTGTTGATATTATAGAATAAGAATATCCAATATAAAGTACAGAAGAAACAGTCTTCCAGATAATGGAAGAATAGCTAATGATCATTATGGAAAATTATCTAAAACTATTATTTAATGCAGGCATGAAGACTTCAAGAATTGTATACATCAAAATTCTAGGGCAACATTATTGCTAAGGAGGAGGACAATGTGGCCCAAGTAAGGAAGATCTGAATGATATTACAGCATTGTGAATGAATATGAATGGGTGAGTTAGTGTTAAAGATGATGCTCCCTGTAAGTAACATCCTGTTCTTCTCTGTGAGGAAAAGAATCTCTGAATACCTGAAATTTTGGCTTAGCATTTGCAAAGTATCTCTTTTTAATTGGACCACAGTTTTGTTGTTTGTAATTATAATCTTATTGGAAGCTTTCTGATTAATTCTCTTAGTTTCACGTTCTTATTGTGGCCTCCAAATGAGCTGGCCCCTAGCTTTTTCTCCAATATTCCCAACTATATCCCCTTTCACTGTTCCTTATCCTCAGCAAACTAACACAGGAACAGAAAACCAAACACTGCATGTTCTCACTCATACGTAGGAGCTCAACAATGAGACCCCATGGACACAGGGAGGGGAACCCCTCACACCAGGGTTGGGGGACTGGAAGTGAGGAGAGGGAGAGCGTCAGGACAAATAGTTAATGCATGCGGGGCTTGAAACCTAGGTGACAGGTCGATATGTGCCGCAAACCACCATGGCACACGTAATCCTTATGTAACAAACCTTCACATTCTGTACATGTATACCAGAACTTAAAGTTAAAAAAAAATGTGAATTACAGTTTTGCTTTATAACATTTGAAGGTGTTTTGTACCTACAAATTGTCCTTTCCCCAAATATTTACATGGTTTCTTTCTTCACCTCTTTGTTCAGCCTTCAACAAAAGACAAAAGCCTTTCCTAATTGTATTATCTAGAATATCATGGCCTTCCTCTATACATCCTCTTCTCTTAATTTTTAAGTATCTGTAACTACCTTTCAGTAAGTTACACATTTGCATTAGTGAGTGGAATGAACTCCAGCTTCTGTAACAATCTACACTGCCTCCCCACCCGCAAAAAAAAAAAAAAAAAAAAAAAAAATCCTGGTTAAGTCAAGTAAAAGTAGATTTCTTGCTCACATTACGCTTCTGACTCTTGTTAGAGGGTCTGCTCCAAGCAGTGACTGTTGGCTCATAAATCCTTCAATTCTGTGCCCTGCCATTGCCATTTTTTAGAGCATCCTCAGCAGTAAGCCAGTAAATTAGTGCAGAGAGAGAGAAACAATGCAGGGCTTGTCATGGCTAGGTTTAGGAGTGGCATATATCAATTCTTTCCATTAGCCAAAATCCAGTCCCATTGTAACTCCCATTGTAACTGAAAGGAAGGCTGGAAAATCTAAGTCTCTATGCTGTGTACTCAGAACAGGGAAATGGAATTTGTGACCCTTTAACAAAGGTCGACCATAACATTTATTTGTCCAAGTGTTTATGTCTCTTGAGTTACTCATGTATCTTGAGGGCAGAAACATTATTTGGTTTGTTTCCTGCTCTATTCCCATTGTCTAAAACAGAGCTTTGCACATGGCAACTGCTCAATAAATATTTGTTAAATGAAAAAATAAATGCTGTCTTTTATTTTTCTCCAGATTGGCCTACAGGCTGATAACATCCACTAGAGCCACAAGAATCTGCTAATGTTCAATATTTCTGTGCTAACTGGTACTGACAAGTGTAGTTGAAAGATAGCCGGTCTGTTTCACCCTTATGGTGAGCTTAGGTTTTTAATATGATTCATTTTGGTAACACATTTGCATCAAGCTGTTTCATATGTGAAGTAACCTGACTTCCCCTAAATATTTAAATAAAACAATAGAATATTTAATTTCATATAAAATTGTATTATAAAATACAGTTTAAAATTTTGATTGGAGTTTTAAGCAGGAAAGTGGGCTAAATATTGCATTTAATTCATCAAAGTACTGGATAATTTTTATAACATCTGCAAAGAACTTAACACTATAAATGTTCAAATGTTCTTGATTTCTGTAGCAATATAAGAAAGCTAGTGTCTTAATTACTATATTTTACAGAAAATAAATATGGGGCTCAGAATGTCACTTCCATAAGATCACAAACAGGTTTTAAACTGGTCATGAACTGTTAGGTTTTAAACTGATGCTTATTCCACTGGACTAATACACACAAGCATTTATGAATAAAGCTCTCAGAATCTCCACAGCAATTTGCTGAGAAAAATGATCAGTTACTGATTTTTAGGTGCATTCTTTGATACCATTGACCACAGTTTTGTAATCTATTGGCTCTAAAAAAGCATTAATTCAAAGCTCACATGGACCCTTTTGTCTGATGGGATGAGACCTTCATGGTGGTTTATCTACCAGAAATAGGAATAAGCCAGAAAATAGAGAAGGGGAAGAAATGTTCAACTCTACAGAGGAAGATGTAAGCTCCAAAATGTGGTTTTCAAAAGTTGGGTTTAATCACTTTGTATAGTTTGGTGACCTTCTGCTCTATGAGAACAGCAGTCTCAGAAGGCATACTCACCAAAGAGTGGTTTGGCAAGAATGTTCATTCATGTTAAATTAGAGTTCATGTTCAAGGCAAGCAATCAAATGCAAATTTTACTGTCCATGAAGGACGTAGAGATTCACAAAATGAATTGTGGCTCAGGGTAGGTTACAGATACAATAGGAAATTAGATCAAATTGCAAACAAAATCCTAATATTGTAGATGAAAACAAAAATAAAATAAAGAACGGAGTACAGGTGGGATACTGCAGCATATGCCATAATGGGGCCTCTGTAAACTTGATGCTAGCACTTCAGATTATATGGCTAGGCTGCAGAATATTTTCAAGCCTTACCTGTCAGCAAGGATACAAATCTAAATACTTAGAATTTCTTGGTGCTTATTTGTCCAGGTCCTGGGCAAGGCTAAAGCCATGAACTAATGGCTTCTGGATATCTGCTTTAGGGCAGGGAAGTTCTGAGGAAATCAGAACTAGAGGGACGACCAATGGCAATTTTAAACATTCTAAGAGGGCGTGCTACTGGAAGGCAGGATGATTGATAAAATTCTATAGTATTATTTTTTAGAATTTGTTTGTTCCATATTTTCAACTCCTTCATATGTATTTTGAAGAGAGAAATAGTACAATGACATATAGAAAACAAATTGTGAAAGTACATGGAACTGTTTCTTTGTCAAGAGTATGTTTGCATAACAGCTATAAAATATTAAACAGTGGAAAAGTCTTTCAATTAAGAACTTTTGATTTCTGTCATATACTTAGAATTTTTAAATTTCACAGTGTCTTATTTGATAATAATTAAAATTTGCTTTAATACAAACTATAGTAAGATATTTATGTTTATGAATTGCCATATTACAATGTTGTTGTAGACAGAATAAAATAAAAAACTGATAGGTCCATGCTTGTTTCCTTTTTCTAAGGCAAAAGTAGATTTTAGTCATTTTGGTTTTGCAGTCTTTGTTTTTTTAAATTATGTACCAGAAAAATTTTGTCACTATTTTGGCTATTATTTGGGAACTGCTTGGGTAACCTTGGCTATGAATCAAAATTTTTGAAGCTGGTTACAGTGACTCACTCCTGTAGTTTCAGTTATTTAGGAGGCAGAGGCAGGAGGATGGCTTGGGCCAAGGAGTTTGAGGCTGCAATGAGCTATGATCTTGCCACTGCACTCCAGCCTGGGATACAGAGAAAGACTCCATGTCTTAAAAATAATTGGAAATTTTTCATTCTTAAAAAATAATAATAATAATTGGAAATTTAATGGTTTAAATGAGTTTAATGTGTAAACATTTTGGATATTAATATTTGCTAGTTTTATGTGTTATATCATCTTCCAGGGTATGTTTGCTTACAATTTCTTTATGACATTGCCTATTGTGTAAAACCATACATTTTTTATATCCTAATTGATCTAGTTTAACTCTTCCTTAATTACTTATAATACCTCTGCTGCCCTTTATCAAATTTTCTATATATGGTTGGTCTAATTTAAAATGTAGTTTCTGTTGCATTGACTGATGTTTCTACCCCTCAGCAATACTGAACCATCTTCATTTTTATAATTTTATAGTATATTTCTGCTAGGAAAAGTCTTAACACTTTGAGAGATTAATCTAGGAGGTGGGAGACTGTATTATATCATTGTGTATTTCAGTCCATGAACGATAAGACTGCCTTTTATATCTTTTTATTATTTCGGAACCATCTCCTAAGAAGCTTTGTGTGCCTTTTGTTAGGTTTATTCTTAGCTATTATTGATTTTGTTATCCATTTTGAATGGGATCATTGTCTGTAATCAAAGAGCAATATTTATTTTATATGATAATTTTTATCTAACAAATATGATTAATATTCTTATTAATTTAAATTGCTTATATATGGGAGTTTCAGGATTTTCTATGTAGTCACTTAAGTCAATTAAAATTAAATATGTTTTTATTCATTTTTATGAATTATTATGATTTTTACATTGTCTTTGATTTTATTGCATAGCCCAGGGCCTCTAATTAAAGTTTGAATATGCATGGTGAAAAGGGCTATTTTCTTCCTATTTTAATTTCAGTTCACTTCGATGCTAAATATACTGTTTATTTTCAATTTATGTCATTTCTTAAGTTAAACATATTTCATATCTTTTTCCTACATTCTCCTTAAATCACAAATTAATGTTGACATGTGTTAACTATTTTTAAGCATCTACTTGTGAGGATCATAGTTTTTCACTTTCCAATTAATTGCTCAATATAACATATTTAATTGGTTTTCAGACTGGACCCCTTAAAAATGTTCAAAAACTTTCCAGGGACTGTACAGGCTTGAACGATTTTAAGAGAATCAATTTAAATTGTGTTTTTTCTTAATATAGATGTGTCTGAAAATAGGCACACATTCCCCTTTCCCAATTGTTCTTCTTGCATATAACCAAAGGAAATCTTAATTTTAATCTTTATAGAATATAATGAGTTGACACTGGTTATAAAATACCCTAGAACACAAAATTAGGGGGAAAATTAAACATATTTGTGTCATTTAGTCAAGGTGCCCTTAAGCCAAGAAAGGCATTATGTCATTCTTCATCCTATGCATGTTTTGCTTAAGGGTGGGTAATGTGATATAGGAATGTGACATTCTGAATCCAGAAATGGTGTAACAATGTGGGAGAGATGACAACCTTCATTTAATAACCTCATCTATTTACCTCCACTATGACTCTAAAAGAATGCTTCACTGCTAATGGAGAATACAACAAGAGAAAAGAAAAGGCAGAGTCCTTAAATAACAATGAGTGCTATTTAAGTGGCGTTTATTTTGTTCAGGTTAAATATTTATGGCAAGCCTCTCTACCTTATCCGTCTTTTAGATATTATATTATGGTTTCCTACCTTTTACCCCTTTCTTGGAAAACGAATGAACATCCAATGACTTTGTCATATGGCATTGCTTTGGCTTCTGTTACAGTCACCTGAGCATTTATCACTGGTCACTTCACTTGGGGTTTAGCCTTCTTAGACCAATGGAATATGAAAGAAAGAAAAGTGGCAGTATAAGTGTTTCAGGCTGATGTTTTAAGAAACATCAAAAGCTTCTACTGAACTTTTTGCATGCTCACTTTCCACCATGAGACAAACACATTGCAAAAGTGATACTGCTTCTTAAGTCTGGGTCCCAGAAGGAGAACAGGTAGAGCAGACTTGAAATGGCCTAAGGCCTAGCCTACCTTCAAATAAAAACCAAGAAGGCGAACCTGAAAACACTCACACTGAAAGAGTGAGGGCTGAACAATCATGTTATCTGTCTTACACAAGACACATATCTAAGATAGTGAGGAAAATGAACAACTAAAATACTTGTATTCACATGTGTATTTGTGAGATGTTTAGTAACTATGAAAAACCCTCCTTTTAATCATTGTGAATAATGAACACTATTATATGTAAAATTAGGAATTACTTTTTTTTCACTTGCTATTCTCTTTGCTCTGTGAGTCAAAACAGGGCAGGCAGCTCTAGATTTTCCCATGAACACACATAGGAACACTTGAAAAAATATAACACAACATAAACCCACAAGGCATGCAGAGTTATTTTATGTGAATAAATGTGAATAAATTTATTATGTTCCATTATTCTTTTAAAGAATAAACTCATCTTCAGTGTTATTATAAACTGTGCCTAAATTTAAGGGACAAAAATCATAACATAGTGAATTCCTAAATGAAGATCTATTCACTGACAGGGAGAACCATCACACTGTGAAGAATAACAAGATTTTTAAAAAAGGCTTATGTGAGAGCTAATATTTCTCTGCAAAGGACTTGGCTGAAATGGAGCACTGAGGATTATATTTAGATACTGGTATTCTTGCACTCAGAGGATGCACAGGAGAAAATAGAAACGGTTGAGACTGATGTATGTGTTATAAATTCTAGTTCCGGAATTATAAATATCCAAGGAACAACCTGGATCATATGGAAGGATAAATTTAGGGCAATCAAATATTGCTTCAGGTTTTCATTAAAATTTATTATATACATACAATACAGGAAACTTTACAAACTGTATGAGAACTCACAAAAGAATTAAAGCAGCAGGGCATATGTATACTAAATGCTTTGGTCAGCATTTTTTTTTTTTGAGAACTACAATCCAGGATACATATTTCTCTAGGCTCATAGATATCCATTGAACATATTTTGTTGTCAAGGAGATTATCACAGAACCTCTTTTACAACTTTGTCTAGCAACCTCTTCAACAGAAATGAGAGAAAAAAAAGATTAATTGTTTAAAGATCCAATACCTATTAATGCTATTTTGGAACTATGTATATATTCAGAATCATACTGGTCATTGCACTGGTCAAAACAAAGCAGTTATTAATTAAGGCAATTAAATAACATTATTGGATGGGGGAAAACTAGGAAAAACAGAATTGTAGGCCACAACCCTCAATTATTTAGAAATATCCCTGGGGAGAGAAAAAACAAAATGGTTGGTCACAAAGAAAAGCAAGGTAGCATTTGATAATTTATGATTGTACCTAAAATATCAGTATAAGAAATGGTGGAAAATCAGATAATGCATGTCTTAGATACAAACCTTCCTTAACTTCCTGTTCTCCTCAGCTCACACTCAAAACTAAAGATTATCGAAGGCCTGAGAAGGAAGTATCTCAGATCACTGGAGAGAATAGAGGGGTCTACGGCCGTCTCTCATAAAAGAGTATAAACCTGGCCAGGTGCGGTGGCTCAGGCTTGTAATCCCAGCATTTTGGGAGGCCAAGGTGGATGGATCACTTGAGGACAGAAGTTCGACAGCAGCCTGGCCAACATGGTGAAAGCCCTTCTCTGCTAAAAACACAAAACTTGGCCTGCCATGGTGGCACACGCCTGTAATCCCAGCAGAGATCACACCACTGCACTCCAGCCTGGGTGACAGAGTTAGACTCCTTCTCAAAAAAACAAAAACAAAAACAAAAACATAAGTTCATTTTTCGCTTATGAAGTTTGTGAGCAAAAGAGATAAGATTTCATGGGTCAAATTATTTTATAAGGATCCAGATGATGAAGGGGGCACAACGTTTGTTCTAGAGTCTTACCATTTAGATCGGGGTAAGATAGGAAAATGATAAAGAAAGTAGTGAGTAAGCATAAATGTATGTTTGTCAAAATCATGTTTACTGATGATTTTGATAAATACCTACCTTAAAAAACAACAAAAGAAACAGTGTGCTATTTATTTTCTGAAGGTACTGGAAAGTCAACAGTAACTCGGTATTTCTAGTGTTCTCTGGGACTTTGAAAGGACAAAGAACTAGTTCAGGTCTAATAAGAAATTGCCAAGAAAATTCATGGCTTCATAATCATGAATTAATAAAATAAAGATATAAAGAAAACATATGCAATAAAAACCAACATGGTTGTAGCAACCATGCTATAATGGATCACAATAGATGGTGGTGAAGAAGAGGGAACTGTCTTTGAGTAGAAACACTTGGCAAATAAATGTACATGACTAAAACAAAACATTATGTAAAGGTTAAGTCAAATATGATTCAAACTTTACAAAATTTTAAGGAAAAGTTAATGATTTTAACTATATCCAGAATATATATCTTGACTAGAATAATCTTTAAACCATAAGATAAAGAACAGAAATATTTATGAGACATAGAAGTCCTATGTCAGGCTGGGCACAGTGGCTCACGCCTGTAATCCCAGCACTTTGGGAGGCTGAGGCAGGCAGATCACCTGACATGAGGTATTTGAGATCAGCCTGGCCAAACACCTCACCGCGGGCAAAACCCTGTCTCTACTGAAAAAAAAAAAAATACAAAAATCAGCTAGGCATGGTGGTGAGCACCTGTAGTCCCAGCTACTAGGAAGGCTGAAGCAGGAGAATCACTTGAACCCAGGAGGTGGAGGTTGCAATGAGCCAAGATTGCACCACTTCACCTGGGTGACAAAGCAAGACTCGGAGAAAAAAAAGAAGGAAGGAAGGAAGGAAAGTAGGGAGAGAGAGAGGGAGGGAGGGAGGAAGGAAGGAAGGAGGGAAGGAAGGAAGGAAGGAGGGAAGGAAGGAAGTCCTGTGTCAGTAAAGAGTTATTCAAATGACATCAGTTTCTGACAAAAATTATCTAAAAACAATAACAACAAATGGCAAAAGAGAATCTTTACTTCAAAAAATGTAACCTCTAAAACTTAAGACTCAAGACAAATTAGAAAAGTGCAGGTAGGGAATATTTTTCTCAACAAGAGCATAGTGAGCTGTCAGTAAACTTTTGTGAATGATTATAAGAATCACTGCAATACATCAGCAGAAATGGAATGAGAATGGAAAGCAAGGAGCAGGTACATATGAAAGATATTGTGGGGGTATGGGTACAATTATCAAAATCTGTTCGTTGCCCAAATGTCATAGCATTGAAGACTAAGAATTCAACACTTAAGTTTCAAGCCTTGATAAGTAGAAACAGTACATGTACCTATAAACTAGAATATATTAGAAACCCTGAAGGAGGGTTACTTTAATTTGTGCTTGTGTAAGTTGATTATCATTGTTGTTAAATGCACTGAATTTGCGAAGCTGTAGCTATAATTAGGTACATTATTCATTTTCTTATGAAGCCATTTATATAACATTTATGGAGAACATATTATGTACAAAGAACCCACGTGTATATCAGAGTAGAGAAAATACTGAAGCTATGAGAGTTTAAACACTTACCAAAGGTCACAGGGTCAGCAAGGGTAGAATCAAAACACCCGCCTATTTAACTCTAAATCCCATGTTCTTTTCTTTAACCTAAACATATTTGGAAAATAAAGTAAAAAAATAACAAACGAGAGCAAAATATCTACTTATTCGTTGTTTCATTTCCAAATTCTAAGCTTTTGTCCTGGCACTCATAGAGTTAACTCAGTTTTTCGAGCAGTTATGTTTTCCGAGCCTTCAAAGCTGTAGGTGGAATTAGATTCAGTCAGATGTGGGTTTGAAGCTAGACTCCCTATTAACTAGGTGTGTGACCTTGAGTGAGTGCCTTAACCTCCCTGAGGTTGAACAAAGCTGTTAATGAGCTCACAAAGCTGGTTGCCTAGAGTAGTCCTCACAAAGTGCAATTAGGAAAAGGAAGCAGGCCAATTAGTAATCTGAAACAGGAATTGATTCAAATAGGCATCAGGAATGCATAGTGCTGGGTTATATCAATCAACCGATCGATCAGTCTGGGTTAAGAAAGAAGTGACAGATAGCTTGGAGATGTATATACTAATTCTGACTTCTTTTATATCTTAACTCCATGTCACCTCTTTTTAAAGGGCTGTTCATCAGAGAAGCAATGAGCAATTTGAAAAACTAGAGCACTAAACGCAGAAGAAACAATTTAGTTTAAGATTATTATTTGCTCATTGCCAATATTATGGCTTAGATTATAAAAATAAGAACGAAGGAGATTAGATCCCCAGTACTTATTTTTTAGGAATATACTGTTGATCTTTACTGCCAGTCTTTGACTGTATCTCTGAACCCTAATTATCTAGCCTGTGAAATGAAAGTTAAGGAATAAATAATATGATATGTTTTTGATATGAAAGTTCTAGAATTCTATTGCTTGAATTTTAACAAAAGTAACAGAGACAGAAAAGAGAGCTACAAAAAATTAAAGCTATGTACATATTAAATATAAACTGTGATTGAAAAGAAAAAGTCCCACATTAAGAAAATGTTTTTCAGTTAATGCATCCTGCAATCAATCATACTATTGGATTTAAAGGGCGATTACATGTAATATACACATAAGTATATAAAATATATGTATATAAAATATACATAAGTAGATAAAATAATATTAATTGGGTAAATATAAGAATATTTGAGTAAATTGGGTAAATATAAGAATATTTGAGTAATTGGGTAAATATAAGAATATTTGAGTAAAATGTAAATTTGTAGTAGAAATGGAGGGCGTAAAAGCAAGTATTGAATCCTACCAAATAAAAAAAATAACAGAGGATTGCTGTGTTATAATTTAAATTAAAAAAATCTAAATATTATATGTAAAATAATAATATACATGCATATGACCTATCGTATTTAATTGAAAAGGAGAAAGCTTTTGTCCATTAAAAGAAGAAAAAACAGTAAGTCAAAGATGTAAAATTTTAGCTAAGTATTTAGTGAAATTTCACTGGGACATTTTATGGTACTAAAAAATTGTCAGTTTCCTCATTTTTATGAGATAATTATAAGAATTAAAAAAAAAGTGTACTATCTTTCACCTCATTGTTTTTATCATTTCATGAATCACAGAATGCCCAAACACTGTAGAGGCTTATATTCTGTGATCGTAAGATGTTGACAATGAACTACCTTGCCACCTGGTCTGATTCCATTATTCAATGTCTTTTTATTTGCTATACATGGGATTTCTCTATCATCCTTATTTAATTCATCCAGAGAGGGCTGTTAAAAGTGCTGTGCTTGTTGTTCTTGCATGCAACCAGCACGGTTGACCATGAAACATGGTTTGAAATTGAATTTCATTAATAGCTCAGCAGCCTATTAGTATCCCCTCTGTATGAATGCATGTCAGATTCATAGAGAACAAACAGGGACCTGTCTTAGTTTGATCTCACAGACATCATCCCTTCTAAAATAAGGTAAAATGCTTAATCAAACCACAGGCCTTGATGCCTCCTCATTTCTGAAGACCCATACCCCAGGCATATGGGCTTGTCTCATTTTTAGATACACATAATAAAATGGTCATTCTGAAAGTTCATTCATGTGGGCCTGATACAACTGCTGACACAGTGGGCTTGTATTCTTTTAGAACATGGGGCACAGTGGGTGTTTGCAACAGGCTGTATTTGCTAGTCAGCTCTCACAATGGATCACAGTCTAAGTCCTTTCACCCCAGGCTTCAAAATTGAAACATGAACCCTCTGAGAAATCTTTCATGTATTTCTTTTAAACTAGGCTGCAAAAATAATGAGCAATTAGCTCTTGTAATGATGCACTGCTGTTTAGATGAACGACTTGTAGATATTTCAAGTAGCCCATTTGGATCCTGGAGAAAAGAAAAGAAGTCTACCTAGGATGAGCCTTCCTATTTAGTCTTCAAAGTCGTAGGTTGCTCACCACCAAGCTGAGCTTCTGAATAAAATGGTTGCTTTTAGCCTCTATAAAATGTTGGCACCCTGTCAGAATCATGTTTTTCAAGTTTCATTTCCTAGTGCCAAATTTTCATGCTATGTAATTTTTAGGTAACCTCCAAGAAAAGTCAAAACTTTAATATCAAAAACCATCTTCCTGTTCTACAGATTTAGTTTGATTAAACAGGTTTGTAGCTTTTAAAGTATGTAGGATTTTCATTAAAAAAAAAAATTGAAACTCAACCCTTGATCCCTTTCTCTGAAAGCTAGTCAAGGGTACATCTGTCAGCTGATTATTTTTGTTTGTGTGTTTGTTTGTTTTCCTACCAACATGAAAAAAACCCCACAATACATCTAGATCATATTAGATTTAATACATCTGAAATATCTGAAACACGTTTTCCCAGTTCATAGAGTTTGGTCATCCATGATTAATGGATCAAGTTTACTTTGATTTTTTTTTCCATTTTGTAAATGGTGGGAACTCTTATAGAAAGCTCTAAAATTCCAATATGAGCATTTAACCAGTATAAAGTCTCAGAAGGGAAATATTTTTCAGGCATAAATACTCATATTTTATTGCCAGAAACAAATTCCTTATGGCGAGTAATGATTATTCACCTCTAATGTTGGATAAATAGTGCTTCAAAATAAGTTCTTATGACAAAAGGGCAAAGAGTTAAAAATGCTTTCTCTACTGACTCTGTAACTTCAACACATTACTTAACCTCCCTAAGTCACATAATTAAAAAAATTAAATTAACTTGGTGAGGCAAACATTGGTACAATTATTTATTAACACCTTGGATCAGATTAGTTTATCAGATCCCTAAGACTATTATAGAAAAAATAAAATGGGACACTGATAAGAAAATCTTAAAGGAAAAAGGAAAAAAAAATGCTTAGAACATGGGGCATAAGAGACCAACTCTGAATGATGTACTCTAATAGATTATTAGTAACTAGAAAGCAGAGGCTCTCATGAGACACCAAGCTTCTTTTCATCAGAATCTGTTTTTTCAACTTTACCTAACACAGGATACATCATTCAATTCCTAGCACCTAGCATTTAGCAAGAACTCAAACTTTACTAAGTAAAAATGTATGGCATTTGGTCTATAGAGTCATGAGTACGCTGAGCAACGTCAGGATACAGAAAGTAGAATAAGATGCTATAAACAAAGTTTTCGTATATTTTTTCCATGATACTCCTTCATACATTCTGGTTTATGGCTTCCTTTCTGTGAGTGTATAAAAAAGGCCTGTCTTTAATGTCTGCCAAATTCTCTCTAGAATCTTATTCTGCTTGGACCAGAAACCAGTTTAGTACTTGCCGCCCCTAAATTGCTGATGGCAGCAGAATGTCCCAGGTAGAGAGTCCTGTTTGAAGCCCTGTACCACCCCAGGACAGTAGGGAAAGCACAATCTAGAAATGTTAATGGCGCAAAGATACAACATAGGAATTGGAGGAGAGAAGTTCCCTACGTACCAGGCTCTATGTTTTTTGTAAATCTGTTTTATCCTCTCCAGGGGATGATTCAGTATGAATGACATAATTCTCATTTCTGCAAAGCAGGAATATATTTCTAGTGAAGGATTAAGGACTAAGAAAATTAGAAACACTCCAGGAGCTGAAGAGGGTGGGAAGTTAATAGATGGCTAGTAATGGAGAGATCAGAACAAAAGGCCTGGGGGGATTATGAGTCTAAAGACCACTTCATCAAAAATTTGAAGTGAGGAAAATCTATCAAGTAGGAAAGCAACAGAACCGTTTATTCAGCTCACAAAAGAGACTTTAGATGATTCTTGTTGAGACTTTCTAAGCAAAAAACTTGTAGCGAGGGCACAGCAAAATCTGTACACATGGGGAATCAAAGAGAATAGTAAATCCACCATTTTTCTGCATGGCAGGGCTTTAATGTTAGAAAATTTCCTGACAAAGAGGGTACAAGGCCCACAGGCTCCTTTTTCTGCCCCTAGTAATGATCTCATGCATTCCAGAGCTACAGGCACTTAGAAGCACAGAATGCTTACACCTGGAAAATAAGTTTCTGGGTTCTCTAAGTTTTAAGTGGTGCATATCTTTCTTATTTTAGGTATGTTTGTTGGTGTCAAAATATTCATTTTTAAAGCCAAGTTCCCTGAGCAGTTTCAGTCCAACTGCTTACAAAATTTTTAATTTTTTTGTTTTTGTTTATAATTTGAGCAAAGCAGCCACTTGAATGCCTCATTTTATCTAAACATAAACTCTTTAGAGTGAGCAGGGGTGAGCTGGACAGCGACTTGCCCAGCTGTCACAAGCAGGCAGCTTCTCTGTGGAGCTCCGACTCTTCATCTCTCTGACAGCCTGTGATCCAAAGCTCTTTCCTGCTCAAATGGAGTTCCAATTCAAATGGGAGCATATAACACTAAAACTATGGGATTATGGTAGAAAAGATACAAGTGGATAAATCTTCTCACCTGTCTCACAAATTTCTATTGTTTTCTACATTTCCAGAGGATGAAATGAGTAAGAGAGAAGCAAACTGAATGCTTTTCTGTTTTTTTCTTTTCCTGAACTACACACCTAGACAATATTTTGGGGGGAATGAAAATATGAAACTCTTACTCTTTTTTTTTTTTTTTTTTTTTGGAGTATCACTCTGTCGCCCAGGCTGGAGTACAATGGCGCAATCTCGGCTCACTGCAACCTCCGCCTCCCGGGTTCAAACAATTCTCCTGCCTCAGCCTTCCGAGTAGCTGGGATTACACGCATGCGCCACCACACCAGGCTAATTTTTTTTTTTTTTAATTTTTAGTAGAGACGGGGTTTCACTATATTGGACAGGCTTGTCTTGAACCCCTGACCTTGTGATCCACCCGCTGCAGCCTCCCAAAATACTGGGATTACAGGCATAAGCCACCTCGCCTGGCCAAAAGTATGAAACTCTTATACCCTACCCTTGAACCTTGCTCCTGCTGAATTCTGAACATTTAGCTTTCACCTGTCTTTGACCACCTTGCCTAAGACCCTGTATTCCTATTGAATGCCACATGAAAAAAAAATATGTATTTGCCATTTCAAACATGAATACCTTTGCCTGACAACTGAGGCACACCAATTATTTTTTTTTCTTGTTTCTTCATATGTAAACAAGAAAACAATAACGGTGATATGAGAAAGGTGATATCTTTGGGGTGATATATTTAAAATTAAATTCACAGAAGTTACTCTTAAAAGGAAGTTAAGGCACTGTTTTTTTAAAATGATTGAGAAAGAAGTCTCATTTTATTTCATTAAAATTATATTAGCCTTTCTTCATTTAATTAGAGTCCATCATAAAAGGGAAGCCATCTGAACTTTGAGAGGACTACCTGGAAAGAGAAATCATTTTCCACCTACCATTGAAGACATACTCTATAAACTCAATTATTGGAAATTTTCTTTAAAAGAAAACTTAAAGTCTAAGTCAATCAAATTTCTCTAATTGCCTCCTCAATCGTCTCTACTAGCAACAGATGAAAAAACAGATGAAGTTGACATATTAAAAAGAGAAATGTCTGTTTTGTCCTTTCAAATCTGCTTTCGACAATTTCATATTGAGCACTGTTTCACTTTGAGAGCAAGTCTCTAAAATGGCAGGTGTGACATTGAGACATTGTAGGAGCTGACTGACGGCAAAGACTGTACAACATAGAATTTTTATTTTTTTCATTTTTCTGACAGTCTGAAGTCAGATTGACCTTTTATCCCTCTGGTTTTTACCCTTAAACTTTTTTGTCTCATTAAAGAAGTTGTTATAATTTTAATGATTAAGCCTTTTTATAAAGTTAAACATGTTTACAGGAAAGGGATCTTGAATTCTAAATGAGAATGTCTCGGACCTAAGGAGAAAGAGGTCAAATTCTGAAATCAGATTAGAATCATCCTATCTATCACAGTGTTCTCTTTATCTTTCTACACTGTTGTCCAGTCTCTAAGCAGAATGAGCTCTGCCTAATAAAATTCCTCCAAAGAGCACGGCAACAAGAACTTGATTAAAAATACAGGCTGAGATTTCAATTACACAAGGGCCACTAATTAGTAAAACATTCTACTTTTGTGTTTTAATATTAATACTTATTAAACCTCTTTAGTATTTTAATTTTTTTTTATTTTTCTCTGTTCTGTTGTACTCATGAGGGTCTTATTTATTTGCTAAATCATGTCCTTTTTATATTTTAGAATACTGGGAAATCCTAAGATATAAAACATAAACACTCAGCTCATATGTCATCTTCTCCAGTTGGTTCTCTTCCCTTCTCTGCTCACAGACAGGAAACAACAGTCGTTTGGCTTCCTTGATAAGTGCTTTCACTCATGACAAGGAGGTGGTTATTAGCAGAATTTTCAGAGTTCAAGTGCCTAGGCTCAACTTGTAGATTGCCCAATCGCAGGTTGCATTGTGTGACAGTGAGCAAATCCATTTATCTCCACCTGTTTTCTTTATTACTAATTTACGTGTAATAATAATAAAAGTGTATCTCACAGAGATGTTGTGATAATGAGCTAAGATATTCTAATTAAAGCACTTAGTGTAGTGTGTCACACCTATGAAGTACTAAAACTGGATTTTGTTAATTAGCTTGAAGTGTGGGTAAATGGTATTGATACAGACATGGGGATCTTAAGTGCAGTGTGTGCTCTATAAATATGTAATCAATTAAGGGTAATTCATCTCATGCGGTAGAGCAAGCCTAGAAAATGAGGCATTGGGCAACCACCTGGTGCCCAAAGTGTCTGTGTAGGAAGTTTGTATCAAGTGCTTTGGAAATAATACACTGTGAAAAATAAGACTCAAAAAGGTGGAAGATAAAAATTATTTACCAAGTTCAGTTTTGTTGTAGGGATAATGGATGACAATATTTTGTGATACAAATAAATGATTAAACATGTTATAAGAGTAAATTATATTTATTGTTTTCTTATTAGGTTCCAGATATGTTTAAAATACACTATAATTTTAATGAAATTATTACAGGTATTGTGTTAGGGTTCTCTAGAGGGACAGAACTAATAGGATAGATGTATACATAAACAGGAGTTTATTAAGGAGTATTGACTCTCACAATCAGAAGGTGAAGTCCCACAATAAGCCGTCTACAAGCTGAGGAGCAAGGAAGTCAGTCTGAGTCCCAAAACCTCAAAAGCAGGGAAGCTAACAGTGCAGCCTTCAGTCTGTGGTCCAAGGTCTGAGAGCCCTTGGCAAACCACTAGTGTAAGTCTCCGCTGAAGAACTTGGAGTCTGATGTTCGAGGACAGGAAGCATCCAGCACGGGAGAAAGATGAAGGCTGGAAGACTCAGCCAGTCTAGTCCTTCCACATTCCTCTACCTGCTTTTATTCTAGCAGAACTGGCAGTTGATTACATGGTGCCCACCCAGATTGAGGGTGGGTCTGCCTCTCCCAGTCCACTGACTCAAATGTTAATCTCCTTTTGCAACACCGTCACAGACTCACCCAGAAACAATACTTTGCATCCCTCAATCCAATCAAGTTGACATTCAATATTAACCATCACAAGTATAAAAATTATTTCTTCATGCACTTAAATAATCTGAGAGAAAGATATCCTGATTATAGTTAAAGCTGCTATGACACAGAGTGTCTAAGGTAGCGAGTCTAATATCATGAAACTAGTGGTTAGTAGTTATTGAAATTTGAGATAAGGTGGTAGAACGTCTGATTCGATTGATCAGCAAAGCAATGCTTCACCTAACAGGTGATATTTTTAAAATCTATATGAATTGATTTATTAAATATTTATTTGATATTTACTATTGGTATGTGCACATTCACCGTTTATAGACAGGATTATATTCTTAAATAATTTATCATGCAAGGGGAAAACACTAGGTACATCATTAAGTTTAATGCAAGGTATAGCACATTGAAATAATTAAAATTGCTATGCATGTTAAGAGGGCAAGAAGTTAAAGTGACTAAAATTTTTGGAGTACATCACTTGGCATAAATTGCATGATCATGTGAATGTATCACATCAGTTCTGACGGGTAAATTTTATTATTCTCTTTTCTAGATGAGATCACTGAGAATGAGAACTGCTAAAGTTGGCCCAAAGTCACACAGCTGGTGTGAGGCAGAGCTGTATCTAAATTTACTGGTCTAACTTAAAAGCTTGGGTTCTTAAAAACTTTTGAATCAACTTCCACATCCAGGCACTGGAAGAATTAAAGGCCTGATGACATTGGTAGCATTTATAATGATTTATTAAAAAGGGATAGATTTCTTTATAGAACCATAGAATTTCATAGATGAACAGGGATTTTTGGTGTTTTCTATTTCCACCCCTTTGTTTTACCAATGAGATCAAGAGAATTGTGACAAGCAGATATTTGTAGAAAGATGAGACAAAAAGTGTATTTTATGCAGGGGAAGTAGCATAAACAATTGCACAGATCTATTAGAGAAGGTTGGTATTTTGAAGTAAAATTGGGTAGATCAATTTGACTCAAATATGGCCTATATATATAATTAGTGGAATATAAGACTGGAAATGATGGTTGTGGCTAGAAATTGAAGAGTCTGAAAATGACTGGCTGAGGAGTTTAGAAATGACTCAGTAGGCAAAAACCGCAATTCCTTTTGCACCAACCTATTAGGTTGTAATCACTGAGAGTTTAGAATTTAGGAGAAGTGTAAAGCTAAATATATTGTTTTGTGAACTGGTAAATACAGGTGCTATTTGAAATTCAAGGGGTTGATAAGAAGTGGAAAGGGTCCTAGAAGAGAAGAAAGCAAGGAAATGAACTTAAAGGAATGCTTTTATTTGAAGAAGAAAAAGAAATTGGAGAAAAAGAATAGAAAGAGGAAGAATAACATAAAATCTTGTGACAAGGTGAGAAAGAGCAACATGAGAAATAGATGGGGAATTAGAGAAAAAGAAATTGTCTTACAAAGTAAAAATATGAAAAGTACTATTTGCAAATCTAGATTACTATCATGTGCATAGTCTATATCCTTTATTTAGTTATTATTCTACATTTTATGATATATTTAAATGAAGTGTTAACAGCTATGTAGCTTGTAAGTTCAACTAAATAAACAAATGTAACTTTTAACTTAGCATGTGTCAGAGTCTGTGGTGGAATCTGGAGATAAGAGGCTGAATATAGCACACTTTCAAACCTCTGCTTATTCACTCTACACTATCTACCTAGGGAAACAGACAATAATGCATCATAGCTGTTCATTTCAAATGGAAATGCTACAGCAGAGGTCTGTAAAGGATTTGTGTAAAAGTGAGATTATCCATGCAGTCTGCAAGACATACGTTCATGGAATGATAACCACAGATACCATTCAGAAGATGCTTCAGAGGAGATCATAATGAAGAGGTGGGCTTTTGAGAAAGTGAATTTTATTGCAGACAGATATAAAAAGTTCTGCAGCGTATTGCAGGAAATTTTATGACTCAAGAATAGGAAAGTAGTAAATGTGAAGCTAGAAAAACAGACAAGAGCTGGAAAATTAGGGAGATTTGAGTTATATTCAGCATTCAGGTTTAATTCTATATAGAAAAGGGTATTATAGAATGGATTTAAATAGAACTTGACATAAGCAAATTGACATTTTTAGAAATACCATCTTACAGGTAGAGTTCAGGTCAGATTATACATAAATGATACCAGAAATATAGAGGCAGGGCAGCTGCTCAAGCAGTTGTAGTGGTCAGTGGGTGAGGGAGGTAGAAATTCAGAACTATAGCAATGACAGTGGAACTTAGAAGCAAAATATTTATCGTAGTTAGAGAACAGAAGTTTTATATTTATAAAAGATGGACTTCTGTCTGAGTCATCCAAACATAATAACTTGCAAGAGTGAGTGTGGTTACATATTCTAGATATTTATATTGTGGGGGAAATACTTCTCAGAAGTGAAGATTAAATCTCAATCTAGGACATGTATTTAAGATGTTTATCTGTAACACTGTGAACATTATTTTTGGAGAAAATACATCAACTTCTCCAAGAAATGCTATCAAGTGACTTGTAACTCTCTGGACATGTCCGATGTGTTACTGGACCGAAGTGGTGTTTGATCATGGAAAACTGAGCCTCCCTGTCTATAGTTGAATCTGTCTCTCTCTCTCTCTCTCTGAACGGAAGAGAACATAGAATTGATTAACTTATTGCACAAATACCATATATTGTTATAGTGCATTTAAAATTATTCATAGCAATAGATGGTATCAACATAATGTGAATAATGAATGCATGCTAAATGCAAGTCTTTTTTACTAAAGTTAGCAGCTTCTTGAAGGTCAGTTTTACATACCAAAGTCAGTGCATGTGATTCAATTTAATAAAAACTCATTGATCTCTTTCTATGTGCCAATCATTACACTAATACTGGGACTGTAGAGGGGTCACAGAAAAAGACAGACTCAGCAAATTATGGCCAGGATGTAAACCAATCCATCAAATTAAAACTGATTGGGGAGATATATAGTATACCTCTCTTTACAGGAAAAAGATGCCAATTATCAACTCTAAAGATGATTCCAAAATCTAATTATGAATTAGGATTAATAATTGTATTAATATATCAGAACTTCCTAACAGTCAGAGATTCTAATAGAAAATATTCACATTTGTCGAATTAGAAATATATGTTATTTGCTGTGCTGAATGAATGGGAACATATTAACATTCCAAAATGTAAGCTTGCTGTGGTATATTTATTGAGACTGAATATTACCTTTTAGCCATATTCATGCTCTCATATTTTGCTTTTAATGTTTATAAGTTAAGATTAATTCATCATTTCAATACTCAGAATGGAGAATAAGTGCAATACATAGAGTTTAGAAGTGTAACCACTGAAATAACCCACGGCTTTACTCTGAGTTGTCAGGTCTCCATGAGTCTTGTTTAGCTTCTTTTTTCCCTCTGATTTTAAAGGGATCTAAAAAATCCACAGAAGTACTTACACAAATAGATATAGAATTCTGATTTGCGACACTTTTGTCTGTCAAGGAGATCAAATCCATTCAGTTAACCTGCCATTTCTCAATGTTAAAAAGGGGGTAAATATTTGTTTTTAAGTTTTAATTCATGCTAGCACAATGCAAACAAAACAAAACAAAACAAAACAAAACAAAATACAAACATTCTTAGTCCTTAGCAAATAACAGTAAAATTTCAACAGTGTAGAGTGGAGCAGCATGCCCGCATCATAGTTCTGTAGCAATTACTGTGGATGATGGTATTGGCTCTCTCCAGGAAATGTCACTAAAGAGACTGGCAAGAACAAGCTTTACCTATTTGTGGCAAAAATAAAACCAGAGGTGGTTGTGGTAATGGGGGAGATTTAAAGCTTCAATCATACTAAAAATACGCTTGCTCATTTTAACTACATTCTTCCTCTGAGTAAAGAAAAAACAATTAACATGTACCTGGTCTTATAAGAATTTTTATTTGTACTTTTTCGTTAAGGATGGCCACTTTAATCTACATTGACTGATATATTGCTGCTGAAAAGAGAAGTCCGTGATTGTTATATACTGAAATGAAAGCATTTTCTTTGTTTTGAAGAGAAGCCGTATCTATTTATTAAAGCCTCAGGGCAAGGGTTTGCTCATGAGGTTTTAAGCATGTGATTTTCATGTCTTCATTTCATTGAATATAAAGAACATATATATAAAAATTATATAAAATTATATATATATATTTACTTGGTGGAGCTGAAATTTTAGCCACTCAACTTAATAGATCAAAATCTTTAAAACATGTATAGTTCAGATCTATTAAAGAGATTGCAGATTTTAAGATTTCATTCATATTTCATAAGTATTTGAGTTTTATTTAATGTTGACATTAAATATTGTCATGAAAGCAGCATGTGTGCTATTGATTACAATACAAATGTCAGAATCAGATATTATACTTCTGTTTTCCATTATTACAAAATTAATTTTACCTGATCAACTTAATCTTTTTTAAAAATTAGAAACAGCCTCACTGTTCTTTTTAATGTCTCAGAAAATGTTGTTAATTCATTGATACTTAACCGAGTTAGACATATCTAAAGGCAACTGAATTTTATAAAGTACAAAATTATTTAATGTCATACTATATCTATGTTTTTCAGTACTGTACATCAGCACCTATCATATTGCTTTTAATTTTTATTTTACTTTATTTTATTTTTTTGTTTTTGAGACAAGGTCTCCTTATGTTGCTTGGCTGGTCTCGAACTCCTGAGCTCAAGGGACCCTCCTGCCTCAGCCTCCCAAAACACTAGGATTACAGGAGTGAGCCACAATGCCCAGCCTGTTATTATATTGCTTAACGCATGATGTGGGGACTCAGTAAATATTTGTGTATAAAATAAATGAATAAATGAATCAGCTAGAAAATCAGCTTTATGAAAGTTTAAACTCATTAATTTCTGTCTCACAATTTTCATATGAGCCAAAGAAAAAAAATATTGTGAAGGAAACGTTTTTTCCAAATAAAATTATTTGCAAAGACAATTATATTTTCTAGGGGAACACGTCACCTCATCTGACTCCTTCATTATTATTCACATCAATTCCTTTTGGAAATGGAGGAAACTAAGCTCAAAGTAACTAATATGAGAAGTTTCTTTTGTTAAGTGTAAGAAAAATCTTGACAACTTATAAGGATTTTTGTTTTTGTTTTTCATCAATGTAATTATTTTATATATGAATAAATAATTTGGTATTTAATAAACCCTCTAATGTATCAATATCATGATATAATACTTCATAAGTATATAGTATTCTATAGTGATTAAAAATAACTATTTTCACTAATCAAAAATTATATGTATGTTTATTATATTTTTAATTTTATCTCGATAAATTCTTATGTATAGGTATCATATATATATAAGATAGTATAGCTAAGACGAGATAGAAATCGCTGTATCTTTACAGTGAAATTTACTATAGGTGTGCATAGGTGACTTTAATTTAGGCAACTATGATTATATTTTTTTGGAGACAGAAATATTAAGTGAGTGAAATATCTAAATAGAGCGGACAAGAAAACGTATTTAAATAGAGTGCACAAGCTGATTTATGCAGGTGAGCTGACGTGAGGTGGAAAACAGAAAACCATGTTCCGTTTATTAAATTCAAATTCTGAAAGACCTGTAATGGTTTGATCATCTCACAAAGTAGTATGCAATTCGTGTTCTAATGTACAATACAGATTTTTCGTATTACTTGGCTGCTAATATTTTTAATCACTTTAAGAAATTTCAATCTGTTTCAATGTCAGGTGAAAAACCAACTGTTGAAACTAATAGGTTTCTTAATGGTTGGCTTAAGTGACTTTTAGACAGACTGCATATGCGAATTCACTTTACCTCCTGTATATAGAGCTTAATCTCCAAATTTTTACTTGGCATCAATGCATTTATAATTTCTAAGAAACTTTCTAAGGTGAATTTTTATAATTATAAAATACAAAAAAAAGACAGTATTATGCACTTTTTGTCTTTGAAGAAAATATCACATGACTGTGCTGAGATGCAAAAAGAGAAAATTATTCCGAGTAGCATCTGGATTATCAATGAACAAGTTACCATAGCACTCTCCAGATTTCTTTTCACCACCCTGACAAATTTGAGAAACGTTCCACAGTGCCCATATGGAAGGGATTTCCAGATACGAATGAAGTACTCTGAAATTAACATTAGAACATGAAAGAGACAGAGAACTATCACTTGGGAAAAAAGAAAGCATTCACAAGTGATTCTTTTATATTTTATTGAGAGCTCTCATAAGAATCATTCCCATTAAAGACTGGTGGGCATGCTACACAATTATAATTCACACTTACATGCACACATGTACACACACATATTCAGGGAAGAAGAATGTCAGTGAGGAAGAAAAGGGACATGATGCAATTAGAGGCAAGAAAGCCCATAAATCAAATACTGAATACTTTATAGGTTTGTCTAGTAGTAACTTATTTACATCATCTCCCTCCTCTTGCTCAGGTACTTCATGAAAATGTCTGGAATGATGAGATTTATGATAGATTCTTAATTGGAGACCTTAGGCATAAGGATGTAAAATTGGCTATGTGGCTCTGGCCTCTTCAGTGCAGTCTCCCAGTAATTGAACTGCCCAGCCAGGCACATTCCATATTAACTACTTTTTAATACATATACTTTTATATGTATATAATATAATTGCAAGAAAATACATGAAAAGCTTCTTACTATTGGGCAAATGGATAAAGACTAAACAAACTAAAAACTCTCCAGACTTTAATGTAGATGATAAATCCACGAATAACAAACAATAAATACAAAATAAAAGACTGCATATGATAATGGTGGCTTTTTCTTTTATTGTTTTAGCATTCAAATCTTAGACATATTTGATGTTACTTTTAAGTTGTATTTATTGACTGCTTTCTTATTTATTCACAATAAAAGGTACCAAAATACTATAATAAACAAATCTATAAATTTAAAATTAATTCCAAGAAATAATGTCCAAGACAGCCTTAACATTTCTCTTAGTTCCTTGCTGCCTCTGGGCCCCTGACCTTCCTCTCACCCTGGCCCTTACAACATCCAGATTGCCCAATCACAGAGGTCTCTTCCCTCCCTTTTCTTAAAGCATTGACTTTAGAAAATTTGTCATTGTAAATTCTTTCTTTGCCTCTTTGAGATGTAGGTAAAACCTTTGTATAAGCCTCTTGCAAGTATTACAACTTAGGAATGTGTCTCTCCAAAACCTGAGGAACATCTCTCTGAAATGTAATCATCAAGGAAGATAGCACCCCTATCTCTCATGTTTTTCTGAGCGAGTAGGGGCCAACTTAGGTAAGAACCTTCTCAAAGTAGAAAAACTTTCTCTTGTCATGAGATATAAGGAAATCTACTTTTCCTATGGGTTGGGCCAGTTAGCGAACAGATGGCCCACAGAACCCTCTATCCCATCTCTTAAAATCTATCCTGCTCCTTGTTTCATTGCAATTCAGTTCACTCTGGTTTCTCTCCACAACTGCAATAGCCTTGAATAAAGTCTTCATTACCTGCTTAACTGTTCCAGAGCAATTTTTGATTTGGCAGTCATTATGAAGGATTATAGAATATTTTAACATGTTAAAGGCCGAAAAGAAATTTAAAATTATACTGACCTTTGAATTCCACTGAGAAAAATCATTTATTTGAAATTCCTTAATGATAGTCAGGCTCGGTGGCTTATGCCTGTAACATCAGCACTTTGGGAAACCGAGGGAGGTGGATCACCTGAGGCCAGGAGTTCCAGACCAGCCTGGCCAACATGGCAAAACCCTATGTCTACAAAAATTAGCAGGACATGGTGGTGCATGCCTGGAATCCCAACTACGTGGAAAGCAAAGGCATATGAATTGCTTGAACCAGGGAGGCAGAGTTCGCAGTGAGCTGAGATCGTGCCACTGCACTCCAGCCTGAGTGACAGATTGAGACCGTGTCTGAAAAACAAAAACAAACAAAATTTCTTAATTTTATGGTATTCATATTTTAGTATTATAGATAATTATATTCATCCCTGATTATTTAAAAACAAATCTTCTGTGAATCTTCAAATACTATATAGTTTCATTGAATGAGTGTGTGTCTGAAATTCGTGAGTTCTTGGTCTCACTGACTTCAAGAATGAAGCCACAGACCCTCACGGTGTGTGTTACAGTTCTTAAAGGTGGTGTGTCCGGAGTTTGTTCCTTCTGATGTTCGAACCTGTTCGGAGTTTTTTCTCCTGGTGGGTTCTTGGTCTTGCTGGCTTCATGAGTGAAGCTACAGACCTCTGCGGTGAGTGTTACAGCTCCTAAGTCCGTGCATCTGCAGTTGTTTGTTCCTCCCATCCGGAGTTGTTCATTCCTCCCAGTGGGTTCATGGTCTCGCTGGCCTCAGGAGTGAAACTGCAGACCTTCGCAGTGAGTGTTACAGCTCATAAACGCAGTGTAGACCCAAAGAGTGAGCAGCAGCAAGATGTATTGCAAAGAGCAAAAGAACAAAGCTTCCATGATGTCCAAACAGACCTAAGCGGGTTGCCGCTGCTGGCTCCCACGGCCTACTTTTATTCCCTTATCTGACCCCACCCACATCCTGCTGATTGGCCCATTTTACAGAGAGCTGATTGGTCCGTTTTACAGAGAGCTGATGGGTCCGTTTTGACAGGGTGCTGATTGTGCAGGGATTTACAATCCCTGAGCTAGACACAGAGTGCTGATTGGTGTATTTATAATCCTCTAGCTAGAGGTAAAAGTTCTCCAAGTCCCCACTAGATTAGCTAGACACACAGCACTGATTGGTGCGTTTACAAACCTTGAGCTAGACACAAGGTGCTGACTGGTGCATTTACAAACCTTGAGCTGGACACAGAGTGCTGATTGGTGCATTTACAAACCTTGAGCTAGACACAGGGTGCTGATTGGTGCATTTACAATCCTTTAGCTAGACATAAAAGTTCTCCAAGTCCCCACCAGATTAGCTAGATACAGAGTGCTGATTTGGTGCATCCATGATCCCCGAGCTAGATAGAGTGCTGATTGGTGTATATACAATCCTCCGGCTAGACAGAAAAGTTCTCCAAGTGCCCACCTGACTCAGGAGCCCAGCTGGCTTTGCTTAGTGGATCCCACCCCAGGGCCGCAGGCTGAGCTGCCCACCAGTCCCGCACAGCCCGCCTGCCCTCATCAGCTCTTGGGTGGTCTATGGGAACAGGTCCTGCAGAGCAGGGGAGGGTGACTGATGGGGAGGCTTAGGCCACGTGGGAGCCCACCTCGGGCTGGGGGGTGCTCAGGCATGGCAGGCTGCAGGTCCTGAGCCCTGCCCGGCAGGGAGGCAGCTGAGGCCAGGTGAGAATTCGAGCATGGCGCAGGCAGGCTGGCAGTGCTGGGGTAACCGGCGCCGCCTCTGCAGCTGCTGGCCCAGGTGCTAAGCCCCTCACTTCCCATGGCGGGAGGTGCCAGCCAGCCGCTCTGAGTGCAGGGCCCACTGAGCCTGCTCCCACCCGGAGCTCGTGCTGGCCTGCGAGCACTGCACGCAGCCCCAGTTCCCGCCCGTCTCTCTCCCTCCACACCTCCCCACAAGCAGAAGGAGCCGGCTCCAGCCTCGGCCAGCCCAGAGAGGGGCTCCCACAGTGCAGCGGTGGGCTGAAGGGCTCCTCAAGCGTGGCCAGAGTGGACGCTGAGGTCAAGGAGGTGCTGAGAGCCAGCAAGGGCTGCTAGCACATTATCACCTCTCATGAGTATCTACATAACAAGTGATAATAGGAAATAAGATTTAATAAACAATTTATTCTGCAACAGAAATTGTGATTAATGGTTTCCACATATTGCCAAATGGGATCTTTGTATAACCCTCTAAGGGAGATAGTGTTATCATTTTTATAGGAAATCGAGGCTTAGAGTAGTTAATTTAACTATTTCTGATTAAAATCATCCAAGTTAAAAATATTTATAAAGTATGACAGTCCACTTTCCATTTAATCTAGATATATAATACTGATATTATTTTAATATTTCAATGATGTATAATTTTTGAAGTATATAGAATCATTTTTCCTCATGCTAAAGGAGTCCAAATCGCTTATCTTGCTTTTGCTGCACAGATTAATGTATTCCATGTTTCTTCTTTTGGGGTTTCATAAATGCCATCAAACACAATGTTCCAGCTTTGAGCTTATCGTTTACAACTGAAGTAAAATTGAAAAAGCCAAATAGCAATTTTTTTGTGTGTGCAAAGTGTAACCCTAAATTAAACAGAATATTAAGTTAATGCCTCTGGTTTCAAATCATCTATGGGTTTTTCTTTGGTAAAAATATATTTTTTCTAGCTCTCAAATTTTTATAAATTATACCTTTGTGTACTTCACAGTATTATAGATACCATATGAACTTTGGAGTCAGATGGAATTGGGTTTTCATTCAGTCTATTGGGCATAGTTTCACAGATCACATAATTTCTCAGATACAAAAGAATCTTCTGTACTATATAATGGGAATAGTAATAACAAAATGTTTATACAATGAGATTAAGATGAATTTAAAATACAATACTATTTTCTATTTGTTTTTATCTTAACTGAGTTTCTTCTGCTTTTCCTTCACTCTGAATTTATATGATAATCAATTATATCTTGTATAACCAGACCTATTTCAATTCCAATTAATGGAAATCTATTTCTAAGTAGTTAAAATAACAGAAGAAAATTATATTTCTTAATTTAAAAAATTATGCCAGCTTTAGAAATAGCCAACGATTTTAATGAAATCAGAGACTTTATCCTCTTATCTCTTTTATTCTTTGATGACTTTGTGATCTCAGTCTAGCTGGATTCATGGCTCTCTCTTCATTCAGGCTTACATACTTCTAGTTCTATGAGCACACAGGAAGAAGCTACTTCATACTCAAAACAATTTGGAAGTTTCTACGAAAGGACACACACAGGCCTGGATCACATCCATTGTCTACACCTTGAACCAATGTCATTGTAGAAGAAGTGGCACTTTTTCACCTCTGTGACAGAGATGAGATATTATGAGTGGATGCCTGATGTGTGATTGCAGGTAACTGGTGAATCAAAAATAATATCCCAGGTTTTTCATGCCCTAGTAACAGAAATAACTGACTAGGGCATATGTCAAACAGCTGAGTTTGAAATTTCCTCTGAAAATTATGCTGTGCTTAATTTCTACGTTTTTAAATCAAGAATTAACATTTTATATACAGCATTGTTAATTGCAAATAAAATAACATATAACATCACCACTGAGCACTATAAATGCCATAGGCTAGCTTCATTAATGAGCCAGTGACTCCAACCTTGATGTCTCTTCTAATTACGCACAATGCAGTGTTTCTTTCAAAAGAAAACATCTAATTAATTAGATACAAATGTCATCTATAGGTCATTAACAGCTAATGTGATCACTGATGATTCAGTTTAGTCCAAGGCAACTTAATACTCCTCTGGGATTTCCAGAAAATATCATCTTTGAGTCAAAAAGTTAATCTGCAGCTGAAGGATTACAGAAAATAAAAATAAACCTCCAAATCCTAAACTTTTTCGTATGGAGTAACTCTTGTCTTAACCAAGTGATAAATACAACTTTTTTCAGACACACATATGTGAAGATTTCCTGTTAGTCATATAAAGTAATTAGGTGTTTGAATTAAAGCATGTTCTTGAACAAGAAAATATTTGTCTTTGCCAATATTTAAAATGTCATTCTTCTTCAGGAGAAGAAATATTATCAAATTCATATTTGGACCACCATATCATCATGACAAAATAATCCTTCACAAATTTGGATTATGTTCACCCATAAATGTATTAAACATTAAGTAATTTATCACTTGATAACTTGGGGAATACCTGTTAAATATGTATTATTTTAAGTCAAAATCTCAAAATAATTATTTTAAGTCAAAAACTTATTTTAAGTAACAAAATAGTACTTCAAGTGAATGATTAAAAGTGGAATAAAAATTGTTGTGAACAACCCACGGAATGTCTAAAAATTGTATTATTTTAAAGAACTCATGAAAATACTAATATCAGATATGGAATGAGTGTTTCATTTTACGCCCAACATTTATACGAATTATACAAATTGCATGACTTCAACTTGCAAACATAATTATTAAAATCATAGTTCACTTACAGACTATTAACAAAAGTTTTTACATTCTAACTTTCATGGCATCTTGCTAGCTTTGAAAAGTAAATGACTCTTTAAAAGTATTCATTTCAGGCTGGGAGCAGTGGCTCACGCCTGTAATCCCAGCACTTTGGGAGGCCAAGACGGGCAGATCATGAGGTCAGGAGATTGAGACCATCCTAGCTAACACGGTGAAAACGCATCTCTACTAAAAATACAAAAAACGTAGCCAGGCATGGTGGTGGATGCCTGTAGTCCCAGCTACTTGGGAGGCTGAGGCAGGAGAATAGCGTGAACCCGGGAGACGGAGGTTGCAGTGAGCCGATATCGCGCCACTGCACTCCAGCCTGGGAGAGAGAGTGAGACTCCATCTAAAAAAAAAAAAAAAAGGACTAATTTCAAAAATGAACTTTAACCCAAATACATTTATTTATAAAAGTCAAGTTTCACATATGATATTTGGCATAATATATTGAGTTATGGAAAAGGAAAATTTTTACTTTTTCTCAATGTTTTATAATTCTATAAGAACAAAGTCACTTTATTTGTAGACTTAAATTTTTAAAATTAGAAGAAGTAAATTTATAGATATATATTTTATGCTTATTTTAATAATTCTCATTTAATAAAGCTATGATAGAATTATGTATCTGTTTTACTAAAATACAACTAAATTTTGTTGTTCTGGTTATATGTTCATTCAAATGTTCATTCATGTTTCTTCTATATAGCTTTATAATGGATGATTTCCAACAAAACATTCCTACAAGAAAACATTGCTACATATGTTAGCTGAGTAGATTCTTCAGGACTTTGTGGATTCTAGCTACCGTTGTCTGGCATTTATTGTTTACACGGATTTTTGTTAAGCACCTATATCTCTGTATAAAAAAGATTAAGACGATACGTTCTTAAAAGTAATCTGGGATAAATAAGAATATTTTTTGAAAGACTATCATAGAATTTATAATCTAAAAGAGTTACTCTGTGATATGATTTGGCTGTGTCACTGCCCAGATCTTATCTTGAATTGTGGCTCCCATAATTCCCACGTCATAGGAGGGATCTGGTGGGAAGTAATTGAATAATGGGGGTAGGTCTTTCCCATGCTGTTCTTTGATAGCAAATAAGTCTCGTGAGATCTGATGGTTTTATAAAGGGGAGTTCCCCCACACACGCCCTTCTACCTGCCATCATGTAAGACAAGACTTGGCTCCTCCTTTGCTGTCCACCATGATTGTGAGGCCTCACAAACCATGTGGAACTATGACCCAATTAAACCACTTTCCTTTATATAAATTGTCCAGTCTTGAATATGTCTTCATTAGCAGTGTGAGAAAAGACTAATACAGTCACTTGGTACCGGTAGAGTGGGGTGCTGCTGTAAAGATACTCAAAATGTGGAAGTGACTTTGGAACTGAGACACAGGCAGAGGTTGGAACAATTTGGATGGCTCAGAAGAAGACAGGACAATCTGGGAAGATTTGGAACTTCCTAGAGATTGGAGGGCTCAGAAGATGGGAAGATGTGAGAAAGTTTGGAACTTCCTAGAGACTTATTGAATGGCTTTGACCAAAATGCTGATAGTGATATGGACGATAAAGTCTAGGCTGAGGTGGTCTCAGTTGGAGATTAGAAATTTGTTGAGAACTAACGTAAAGGCCACTCTTACTATGCAAAGAGACTAATGGTATTGTGCCCCTGCCCTAGAGACCTGTGTAACTTTGAACTAGAGAGGGATGATTTAGGGTTTCTGGCAGAAGAAATTTCTAACCATCAACATGTTCATGAGGAAGCAGGGTATAAATGTTTGAAAAATTTGCACCCTGATGACGCAGTAGAAAAGAAAAACCCATTTTCTGGGGAGAAATTCAAGCCAGCTGCAGAAATTTATATAAGTAACAAGAAGCTGAATGTTAATCACCAAGACAATAGGGAAAGTGTCTCCAGGGCGTGTCAGAGATCTTTGCAGCAGTCCTCCCATTATAGGCCTAGAAACCTAGGAGGAAAAAATGAATTTCTGGGCTGGTCCCAGGGCCTCCTTGCTGTGTGTAGCCTAGGGACTTTGTGCCCTCCATCGCAGCTGCTCCAGAGGTACAGCTCGGGCCATGGCTTCAGAGGGTGCAAACCCCAAGCCTTGGCAACTTCCATGTGATGTTGAGCCTGTGGGTGCACAGAAGTCAAGAATTGAGGTTTGGGAACCTCCACCTGGGTTTCAGAGGATATATGGAAACACCTGGGTGTCCAGGCAGAAGTTTGCTGTAGGGACAGGGCTCCCATGCAGAACCTCTGCTAGGGCAGTGCAGAAGGGAAATTTGGGATGTGAGCCCCCACACAGAGTCCTCACTGGGGCATTGCCTAGTGGGCTGTGAGAAGAGGGCCATCGTCCTTCAGAAGCAAGAATGGTAGAGCCACTGACAGCTTGCACCATGCACCTGTAAAGGTCGCAGACACTCAGCAGCAGCCCATGAATGCAGCCAGAAAGGGGTCTGTACCCAGCAAAGCCACAGGTGCAGAGCTGCCCAAGACCATGGAACCCAACCTCTCGCATCAGCATGATGTGGATGTGAGACATGGAGTCAAAGGAGAACATTTTGGAGCTTTAAGATTTGACTGCCCCACTGGATTTCAAGACTTACATGGGGCCTGTGGCCCCTTTCTTTTGGCCAATTTCTTACATTTGGAAAAAGGTGTATTTACCCAATGTCTGTAACCCATTGTATTTAGGAAGTAATTAACTTGCTTTTGATTTTATACGCTCTTAGGTAGAAGGGACTTGCCTTGTCTTAGATGAGACTTTGGACTGTGGACTTTTGAGTTAATGCTGAAATGAGTTAAGATTTGGGTGGAGGGAGGCTGTTGCGAAGGCATGATTGGTTTTGAAATGTGAGAACATGAGATTTGTGGGGATCAGGGCTAGAATCATATGGTTTGGCTGTGTCCCCACCCAAATCTCATCTTGAATTGTAGCTCCCATATTTCCTATGTATTGTAGGAAGGACCTGGTGGGAGGAAACTGAGTCATGTGGACAGGTCTTTCCAGTGCTTTTCTCATCATAGTGAATACATCTCACAAGATCTGATGGCTTTATAAAGGGGAGTTCTCCTGCACATGCTCTCTTGCCTGCCCCCATTTAAGATGTGACTTTGCTCCTCCTTCGCCATCCTCCATGATTGTGAGGCCTCCCCAGCCATGTGAAACTGTGAGTCAACTAAACCTCTTTCTTTTATAAAATTGCCCAGTCTCAAGTATGTCTTTATTAGCAATGTGAGAACAAATTAATACACTATGCATAAATCTAATTAATTAAAATGCCAGAAAGAAGTGTTTAGTTTAAAAGTATTATGAATATTGCTAGCTCCTAGAATCAGGGAAGAAATGATCAAGAAATAAAGTGCAATTTTCATGAGCCTTGATGAGAGGCTATTATCATTATTACCGCATGGAGAGAATAATTTAGTTAGAGACTTGGAACCCGAAGTAAAGTCACAAAATGGAAATGACAAGTGACGTTTCTAGTAAATGGCAAGTGTTACAGAATTTCACTGGTGTCTAGAATGCATAAATGGGAAGATATAAGAGAAAATATTTTAAAATATGTGGGAGCTAAAGTAATAATAATTTAACAGCCCTATAAATGGCTGTTTAAAAATTTGTCTTTGTTTTGGTCAAAGAGTTTTCACAAAGTAAAAAACTCATTCAGAAACTTTCAGAGATTAACCCCACAGCACCTCAGAGAATAAATTAGAGTAAAAAAAACACATGGTAATTTTAAACTGTTTAAATGTGTGCTTCTCCATTTTAATTATTACAAACACCCATGGATTTCTTTCTATTATACCACTAAACTTTAATTTATTTGAAATAACAGGGAATGGGCAAAATTGCATACACATAAAAGCTGAACTTTTAACTAATAATTACAGAACTTACCACTCTGTAATAGAGATCCCCTTAAAATTCTACTCCAATCTACAAGACTTTTACTTATTTGAACAATTTAGCTAGAGTTTTTATAATTTAATTTGCTATATATACTGTTTAATATATACGTATATACATATACACATTCGTGTGTGTAAGTTATATCTCAGGATAACAATCTTAGGGAAGATGTTATTCAAAAGGGAGTATAAACAGAAAATTATTAAATGATGTTCTGTTTATGTTTATGCTCAAAAATGTTTAAATTACAAGTTTTGATTTTACTAAGAAATTAATGATTTTGAAATACCACAAATTAAATTCTACTTTGAATTTCATATCAAGAACTACCTAAATAAATTCTGCCCATTCAATTATTGAGCAGTGTGTTAATGCATTGGTGGTAATTGATAGCCAGAATTATTGCTTTCTTTGAGATTATAAACTTGGCTGACATTTATTACATAAAAAACCCTGAACAATATCATTAAAGAGAAAACGTTAAAGAATATTAGAAATACATATCAGAATGCTTTGATCTACTCTAAGATGCCAGGGAAAACTTCTGTGATAAAGTCCTATTTAAGCCTAAAACTAAAGATATGGTTCTCAAAGTGTGGTACTCTAGTCAGCATCTGGGAACTTGTAAGAAATGTAATTTCTAGAGTCCCTCCTTTCCCAGGCCTACTAAATCAGAAACTGAGTGGTGAGATCCAGCAACCTGTGCCTTAAGACGCCATCCAGGCAACTTTAATGTGCAGTTAAGTTTGAGGATGAATGACACATTGTCCTAGAGGAAGAGAAGGAACTGAGAATAAGAGGGACAGGAATAGATTGTTCTAGGCAATATGCATCAAGGATAAAGAGGAGGGTCTGTGGAAGAGATGTTCTGCTCAAAGGACTTGAAGACAAGGGCAAACCTGGTAAAGGTAAATGAGGGGAAATGAGGCTAGGTATGTGGTCAGGAGCTCACTTGTATAGATCTTTATTTGTACTTCATTTTAAAAAGGATTTTATTACACATTCAGTGTATGTCATTTTATAGAATGTCACAAATTTTCATTCCTTACAATACCAATAAAATTAAATAATCTGATTAAGGAGTTTATATATCATTCTTATTATGTCACAAAAAAGTGGTGTCCTTTTTTTCTTTTGTTAAACTCTCCTTTGGTCCTTTCTCACTTTTACATGTTATTAATAAAAGCAATGAAACCCAGTTGATAAGAGCTACAAAATCACTTGATTTTCAACTGTATTGTAACTTAAAGGAAACAAATATGTATAGAAATAAACTAGAAAATAAAATAATTCTTTCCATACTTATAATACTCTATAATATCAATCACTTTAGACTTCAGAAGGCACTTTTGCATAAATTATTGAGTTAACAATTTCTATATCCTTTATAAGATCTATTTTATAATTATAAATTTTTAAACCCTTATCCAAGATTCCATATTAATTAACATCCATACTGAAGCATGAGCACAACAAAGTTAAATATGTTTAATCTGTTTCCTTTACTGACATACCTCAAGCAAGCATCTAGAAGAGGGCATGAATCATAGTAGGTACTACGTGAATATGTTGGTTCAATGAGTATTTTAAAAAGTAATTGAGTCAGTATAGCATTATCAGATATCAGTATTTATCAATTTAATATGTCAAACATTTCTTTGGTCATATACTTTTAAAATTTTCCATTAGATTTTAAATCAATGTGTGAAATGATATGACATATGCACATTCTTCATTTAAATAGGCATGTGGAACATATATCTGTTTTTTCCATTTCTTATCAACTGACCCTCTACAAGTTTTATCTGGAAGAGATGAAATAGCATTCATTTTTTTAATAGCTAGTGTATATATATATAAATCTGGTTTGCTTTGCGCAGTTATGCAAAGTGGAAGAATCATCTGTCTTATGCATACAATCAAGCAGTGAGTACTCTTTGTGACAATACATAGAAGCAGCTATTTGTTCATCCTTTCAACCATGGCAAAAATATGGATTAAAAAGAAAAGAGCAAAGATGCACATTTTTCCATTATATGTTTTTATATAGCCCCAAATAAGATTGTTACAGCTAGAAGTTTACAAAAATATATTTTCCCAATAGGCTTCCATTATATTAAAATGCATGACAGACTTGGCAACCTTCTACATATTTATATCCCACTTCCATTGGGCTTACAAAATGCAGGTTAAAAACAAATCTCTGTAATGCAATGGATGAAGTTAGTGAACAGGAGTAATCTTCTAAGTTTGTACCACATTAGGTACATTTACACAATTTATTTCTTTTTTTGTCCTAAAATAAAATGTATACATTTAACTGGAAAGGATGATAAAAAAATCAGTATGTAAAACTGATATATATGAAAATTATTCGATTACTGAAAAACAAATTTATATTTGACAACATTTTTCATAAATGCTAAACAAACTGAGCCCCTCAAATTATGTACATACTTCTCCCACCACACACATACACACACACTGACACACACACACACACACACACACACATACATACATACATACATCATCTCCACAGGAGACCCAAATATTTTTTGTCATGAAATAAGCTTTCAAAAAACAAAAAAGGAAATGTATACACTTATGCAAACTACAATGTGCTTCCATTGTTTTGACTCTCCAATTTAGTACCATGGTGGAAAATGTGTATGGACCATCAGATATCTTCCATAATAAGCAAATATTATGGAAGCACCTTTACTTATAAGATTTGATTTACTCCTAAGCAGTAGCAATTCTTAAGCCTGATGGTAGAAAATATGGCTCTAAATCACATTTCCCTTAGTACAATGCTAAACTTTGACATGCCCCCAGCTGACTTAGAGAAAGCAAAAACTTCTTTCAGTTTGGAATGTGGTACTCTGAGGAACAAATAAGATATGACATAATGTACTTCGGTCAGGTACGTGTTGAAAAACATGTGCCATCTTTGACTTTAAATATAGAATAAGAACAATATTTAAGGCATACTGTAGTTTAATTTTATTTTTAAAATCCATGAAATCCACCATTATTGTTTTTATGATCATCTTTAAATTATATCAAATTCATTGTTATTTTTGATAATATGTGAAACATTTATCTCTAAAGTAAAAATAAATTTATAGGATTTTTATTGTATTAGTGTAAAAAATACCATAGTGTAAATCTCTATAATTTTTTTTGTCTTTTATATCTTGATTCTTCTGTTCTCGTTTTACTACCCTCTGGAAAACCATATATTTCAATTATTTTGAAAAATTCAGATTCTTTATATTTTCTAATTCTAGTCCTGATCTTACAAGACTGTGGTCACTGTTGAGCACAATAAGAATACAAATTCTATAACATGTGTTGTCATAATACTGAAAATCTATCTAAATCTTGGTTTTTAATGTTTTATTCATTTATATTTTTTATTTTTTTATAATCTGTTAGTTGTTTTCCATGTTTTTGTCTGTTTTGTTATGCACATATTTGTTGTCTAAATGAATATTTTTGTATTTATATTCTTTTGTTTCTATTCACCTTGGGGCCCTATTAATGGTAGAACCCATGGCAATTGGCTTTGTGATTCCTCCTTTCTCTATTTACCTCTGCAGTATAGAGTAAAGCCCTAAGTTTCTAAAAGAAAAGTTATTACTTTGTAAATGTTTAAAATATATATTTCTGATGATATGAAGTAGAAATACTTACTGGAGGTATAAATGGGCTTCTGGTGATCTTCGTGACATTTGCTAAAAATTGAATCATGCTGTGAATTTTACTGATCAGGTTCAAGTGAGATCAGTGAATAAGTTGTGGAAAACTGGCACTTTATATTTTGTAATCTTTGAAATGAATGCACTGACCAATTTCAAGGTTTAGCAGAAAAGAATCAGAAACGGTGCTGTATTTGTTTAGAAATGTGCAGAATGTGTTAGATAAACCAATCAATATCTAATTACTAGTCTGCAGCCTTCTCTATTTTAATGCTTAGGCTTTCACAGAGATAAACCACCTGCTATGTGACCTGATGTATTTGTTCTGACAGCACTTTTAAAGGGACTGCTCAAAACCTGGCAATAACTACATTATTCCAAGAGAATTTTCCAGGAGACTTATTTCCACACATGTTCAAATAAACATAGAAAGTCAAAGAAACTCAAGAGCGAATAAATGTACAAAGCCAAAAATCTTCTGTTCTATATAAAATAAGCAAAATACTTTTTTTTAAAAAAAAGCATGTACTTTATACAATAATTAATATACAAAGTTCAGGGATATTAGTTATAATGTACACATCTATCTACAACTGTATGTAGGCTGGGTGATGGAATGAAAAACAATTCTAACTGTTATAGTTGCTCAAACCTCAGTATTTGTTGACACAGCACTGAAGGCTCTTAGTGGTTCTCTCAGTGATTACACCAAAATATAATTTTTTAAAAAAACAAAAATGAAACAGTTTAAAGATCTTATTTAATGTTATTCATACATCATTATTCATCCCAAGCAAGACTCAGTGCTAAACTCTGAAAAGAATCCATGTACTTGTAATCTATGGCCCTTATAATCTATTTCACAAGATAAATAGGTAGCCAGAGTATTTGATCACAAGATAGCATCTTCCTTTGCCTTAAAATCCAAAAAAGGAGGAATCCTCAGCTAAAGAATTCTTAGGAGGAAGGTGAAGATTCATGAGAGGAAGCTTTTTTTCTTTTAGGGTACTTTAAACGTATTTTTATTTAGTTAATGTAATTAAGATGTGTTACATGAATAAATTTGAAATGAGAATATATTCCATCTAGATCTTATACCCAGATCTTGAGCTATATCTAATTTTTAAAATTACCCTGAAAATCCAGATGTATTCTTAATGGTTCATGTCACAACCATGTTAGTATTTAATACTGGTTTGTATCTTTTCTTGGTAGTTAATACAATATTTGTTATGCATTTATTTTTAAAAGGAAATGTTATCCACGTTATATCTTCATAATGCTACCATTTCTAGAATTTTTCCCATTTATTTGTCCTTTACTTCTGAGAGAAGTTTGTATTTCTTAGCAGTAATTACAATTTTCACAATGTAAGTTTTGTCATCAATTGTTCAAATATAAAATTTAATGTTAATACAGCATTTTGGATTTCTACAGAAAATTTTTTCATGAATTCATATAAGTTCATTTTTAATTCAGCCAATTTCAGCCTGTTTTATGCAGTAGCACCTTGCTCTAGCCCAGAAATTTCACATAGCCTAACGCCTGTTAGAGATGTGAACGCTCCTTGAATGCTCATTCTGTTTAGTGGAGTCATTCTATTGAGTGGTGACTTTCCTCTGTGTATCCCCTTGTTATAAAGAAATGTTCTATGAAGTCATGTTGCTTTTTTGTTTCATTTTATTTATTTTTGAATGAGGATAGATTTAACTAGACCCAGTGTTTAAAAACTTGCAGATGATGAGGAAGGGGCTTTTTGGTGCTTTTGGAGTTTATTTCTCAGAGTGTAAACCGAAGTGGAGATTGGATTCTTCAGCTACTGGTGGTTTGCAGGACTTGCAGACTTTGATCTTATGTCAGTTTGGTGGAGCATAGGGAAATGAGCTCTGTCAGCTCCTTTTCTTTGATTAATTTTGAAAGTGACATGGAATAGGTAGGTATTTTATTGGAGCAGAATTTACAACATTATTCCAGTGCTATATCCAACTCACCAAGATGAATACTCCCTCTGAATTCTTCCTATCACCATCAATATTTGCAATTAATTTTTAAGACAAAAAGGTGCTTGCCTATTCTAAGTTATCAGAACTAAAACCTACACTTTTCTACTCCACAGCTGTTTTTAAATCTGCAAGCTATAGCTATATATAATCAATAATTAGGAGACTGGTTCTATGAATACAATGTCCTTAACCACTATAGATAATATTTTAATAGGGCATGCAGAAATGTTTGTGTATCAGGTGTGTGTGTGTATGTTTCACGATGTCATATACTTATTTAATATAACCATATACTCTTGATAATATGTGTATATTATTTATGAACACTCTTATTTAGTTAATACATTTACACCCATCCATATGTGTGTGCATATATACGCATATACATGCAGGCATAGTTACACGCACTTTTGCTAAGTAATATACCTGTACATATAATCCGTATTATATATGTAGACATGCATTTTGTGCACATGATATGTGTGTGCATATATGTGTGTGTGTAAAAATGTATGCCCTATCACAATGATAGAATGCATATTGTGGGTGTGCATACACACATACACACAAGCATATGCTCTTGTATATTATTAGACTTGCAAGATATGTGCATAAAGGTTGTGTTTCTCTGTTATTACTGTGAATACAGCAAATATAGTTGTCTCTCATTTCTATTTTTTCTATTTTTTTCATAAAACCTATTTCTCTGAATTATAAATATGATATATACTTCATGTTGGAGTAAATGTGAGGAATTGATGTTTGTTTTAAATTAAGAATAGGGGTTTCATGGACTATTTTTGTAATTGCTTTCAGTCAGTTTCATGTCCCAGTAATCACAATGTAATATATTCCTAAATATACTGCTCGATCCTGATATAGTAAATGCTTTGTCACTGTTATGCCTCTCTCTTAATTTAATAGTGGCCATCTCGTTGTCATTAGGATTAGGCAGGGAGGGCAAACCGTTAATCTGAACTTTGTTTCAAGGATGAGTTCTTAATGGGCTTTTGTCACCCAAAGGCTTTTTCAATCATATTTCATTTGGATTCCAGGAGAAGTTATTTTAACAACCAACATCCCATATTCCTGAATTTTCTCTATTCCTATACTTATGCTTGCAAATCACTTAATTTGTCCTTTTCCATCTCCCTTATTATAAAATCCTTCTATAAGCAGCCAATAGTGTCCAACTCATGCAATCAGCCTCACTCTGTCTTGCCACTTCACCTAGAACATCAAGCATAGTTCCACATGGGCCTCCCTTCAAGTAACTGCAGGCCAACAGTTTACAAGTGTTTTTCCATAGGAAGTCACAGTTGTCCAGTCTTCCTTCTTTTTGTTTCTGTTGCCTTACTGCCTGTCACCTTAACACTATGCCAAGGACATGTGCTTAATGTATTTCTATGCCAATATTCCCACTTAATAATAAAGTTTTGTATTAAAACAGAGTACTTGAGGCATGCAACATAAAACAGAAATTTATTCCTACCTGTTATGACAATTCAATGAGTGTTCAACAGGCAGCTTCCCAACCTATAATTTGGGTAGCAATCTTCTCTCAATCTTGCAGCTCCACTATCCTCTATGACCTGGGAGTTCTCTCTTTCTCTCCGTGCAAATAGGGAAAGAGAATGTGGATACTATGTGAAAGATTTGTATGGGGCAGCCCTGGAAGGGGCATCAATCATATTGTAACCGTCTTATTGGCTAGAACTCAGTGAGGTGGTCAAGACTCACTGAAAGACAGTCTTCATCAAAGAGTGGCCTGGTTGCATCCAAGGAGGAAAGAAAAGTATATATACATAAAATATATAATATATGTTATAATATAATATATAAAATATATAATATATATAATATGTATCTTATATATAATAATATATATACATAAAATATATAATATATGTTATAATATAATATATATTATATTATATATAATATATATAATGAAGAACATAGGGCCTCTAGAATAAGAAACCCAAAGGGATACTTCCTATGTCTATTATCATAGTACCAACCAGAAAGAGAAAGTCATTTATGGTAATGTAACAGCTCAAGAAAGGAGAAAATATTGTGAGGTACAGTGAGAATTGCAAAGATACAAAGTCAGCAATCATGATTTGACAAGTTCTCATAAAAATTACAATAATTAGAAACTAACGCTTATGTTTTTATCTTCTCTTTCATGCTACATGATCATGTCATTGCTAATTTTGTCTGTGCATTTTGCCCAGTCTCTAATCTTTACCTGGTCAGTTTATTAAGTTTTATTTTGCATATGAACCTTTTGTAAAGCAACATTTTACAATCTTCATATGGGCCCATAGTAAAGCAACGTTTTACAGTGTACGGTTTTCTGCAAAGAAAGACCTGTGTGCACAGACAATAAAGCCATTTTCTGCATATTTACTCCTTACATATATAATCACAAAACTCGATTTGCATAAATGTATGCTAAATATTCTTGCCAAATATTATCAATTTTATATAGTCACTTAAAATTAACTTAGACTTTTCCAAATAGCAGTGCTTCAATTAGGCTAAACCATTATATCCAAACGAAATATCATGAGAATTTTTAAAATGCCACTTATTTTCTCAGAGTTCTGAAAGCATGCAGGCTTAGAGAGCTATGCCTAAAGGTATTCTTGTGCTGTGAAGCAACAACTCAGAACTCACCAACCCCAGAATCCCATCCTAATTGTCCTTTTCTGAGTCATTAAAGTCTCATAACATTTGGATGGACATTTGTTTTAAAGTACTCGCTACCACAGCTAATTTATATATAACAATTTTCACATTCTATTCCCAATTTATGGAAATATTCTTTATTTATCTTTTTGGTTTTTTATTTATTCACTTATTTATTTCATTTACAAAATGGGAAGCAAGAAGAAAAAGGGGAGCTGTAATTGAGACGAACATAGCAAGTGAAAGTTTTGAGGCCTTAGGGGTCATTGCTACCCAGAGAAGTCTCTAAGAATTGTTCTGAACCCAAGCTATCAGCCAGAACATAATTTTGACCACTAGGAAGAAAGCATAATTTGGAATTTCTCTTATACTATCTTCTCTATACTATACAATCTTGAATTTTACTTTCTTCAATCTCAGATTGCCCACTGTAAGTCAAAAAAAGGCCTTTCTCTAACAGAGTGTTAACTCCTTGAGAACTAAATGTAGTTTTTAAATGGTTTCCTTGTTGCTTCTACCAATAAATACATTGAGAAATGTATCTAACGGTGCACCTAGAGAAACTAAAAAAAAAAGGCAAGTACAAAGTAACCCCAAAGTGGTAGAAAAAAAGTGAAATAACTAAAATCAGAGCAGAACTGAATAAAATTGAAGCCCCAAAATCCATACAAAGAACCCACAAAAACAAAAGGTAATTCTTTTAAAAGATATAAAAAAATCAATAAGTCCAAATCAGTACAATCAGAAATGACAAAGATGATATTACAAACAATGCTACAGAAATACAAAAGATCCTCAGAGACTATTGTGAACACCTCTATGAACACAAACTAGAAGATCTAAAAGAAATGGATAAAATCCTGGAAATGCAATCTCCCAACTGAGGGAGAAATTGAAAGTCTGCACATATGCAAATTAAGTTTCAAAATTGAATCAGTAATTTTAAAAAACCTACCAAACTAAAACATACTTGGACCAGATGGATTTATTGCTGAATTCTACCAGACAAAAGAGTTGGTACCAATTCCCCTGAAACTATTCCAAAAACTTGAAGAGGAGGGCACACTCCTTAACTCATTCTACAAAGCAGCATCATTCTGTTACCAATATCTGGCAAAGACACAACAAACAAAATGAAAACTACAGGCCAATATATCTGATGAACATAGACACAAAAATCTTTCAGCAAAATAATAGCAAATGAAATTAAGCAAACACATCAAAAAGTTAATTCACCACAATCAACTGAGCTTTATTTCTGGGTTGCAGGGCTGGTTCGGTATATATGAATTAATAAACGTGATTTACCACAAACAGAATTATAAACAAAAGTCACGTGATCATCTCAATAAACACCCAAAAAGCTTTTGATGATATCCAACATCCGTTCATAATTAAAAACCCTCAACAGACTAGGCATTGAAGGAGCATAACTCGAAATAATAAAAACCATCTAAGCAAATCCAGTCAGCATCGTACTGAATGGGCAAAAGCTGGAAGCATTCCACTTAACAACTGAAACAAGACAATGATGTCCACTCATACCACTCCTTTTCTTTTTTATTTATTTATTTATTTTTTATTATTATACTTTAAATTCTAGGGTACATGTACACAACGTGCAGGTTTGTTACATATGTATACATGTGCCATGTTGGTGTGCTGCACCCATTAACTCGTCATTTACATTAGGTATATCTCCTAATGCTATCCCTCGCCCCTCTCCCCACCCCACAACAGGCCCCAGTGTGTAATGTCCCCCTTCCTGTGTCCAAGTGTTCTCATTGTTTAATTCCCACCTATGAGTGAGACCATGTAGTGTTTGTTTTTTTTTTGTCCTTGCGATAGTTTGCTGAGAATGATGGTTTCCAGCTTCATCCATGTCCCTACAAAGGACATGAACTCATCCTTTTTTGTGGCTGCATAGTATTCCATGGTGTATATGTGCCGCATTTTCTTAATCCAGTCTATCATTGTTGGACATTTGGGCTGGTTCCAGGTCTTTGCTATTGTGAATAGTGCCACAATAAACATACATGTGCATGTGTCTTTATAGCAGCATGATTTATAATCCTTTGGGTATATACCCAGTAATGGGATGACTGGCTCAAAAGTTATTTATAGTTCTAGATCTCTGAGTAATTGCCACACTGTCTTCCACAATGGTTGAACTAGTTTACAGTCCCACCAACTGTGTAAAAGTGTTCCTTTTTCTCCACATCCTCTCCAGCACCTGTTGTTTCCTGACTTTTTAATGATCACCATTCTAACTGGTGTGAGATGGTATCTCATTGTGGTTTTGCTTTGCATTTCTCTGATGGCCAGTGATGATGAGCATTTTTTTCGTGTGTCTGTTGGCTGCATAAATGTCTTCTTTTGAGAAGTGCCTGTTCATATCCTTCGCCCACTTATTGATGGGGTTGTTTGTTTTTTTCTTGTGAATTAGTTTGAGATCTTTGTAGATTCTGGATATTAGCCCTTTGTCAGATGAATGGATTGCAAAGATTTTCTCCCTTTCTGTAGGTTGCCTGTTCACTCTGATGGTATTTTCCTTTGCTGTGCAGACGCTCTTTAGTTTAATTAGATCCCATTTGTCAATTTTGGTTTTTGTTGCCATTGCTTTTGGTGTTTTACACATGAAGTCCTTGCCCATGCCTATGTCCTGAATGGTATTGCCTAGGTTTTCTTCTAGGGTTTTTATGGTTTTAGGTCTAACATTTAAGTCTTTTATCCATCTTGAATTAATTTCTGTATAACCTGTAAGGAAGGGATCCAGTTTCAGCTTTCTACATATGGCTAGCCAGTTTTCCCAGCACCATTTATTAAATAGGGAATCCTTTCCCCATTTCTTGTTTTTGTCAGGTTTGTCAAAGATTAGATACTTGTTGATGTGCGGTATTATTTCTGAGGGCTCAGTTCTGTTCCCTTGGTCTATATCTCTGTTTTGGTACCAGTAACATGCTGTTTTGGTTACTGTAGCCTTGTAGTATAGTTTGAAGTCAGGTAGCATGATTCCTCCAGCTTTGTTCTTTTGGCTTAGGATTGTCTTGGCAATGCGGGCTCTTTTTTGGTTCCATATGAACTTTAAAGTAGTTTTTTCCAATTCTGTGAAGAAAGTCTTTGGTAGCTTGATGGGGATAGCATTGAATCTATAAATTACCTTGGGAAGTATCCCATTTTCACGATATTGATTCTTCCTACCCATGAGCATGGAATGTTCTTCCATTTCTTTGTATCCAGTTTTATGTCATTGAGTAGTGGTTTGTAGTTCTTCTTGAAGAGGTCCTTCACATCCTTTGTAAGATGAATTCCTAGGTATTTTATTGCCTTTGAAGCAATTGTGAATGGGAGTTCACTCATGATTTGGATCTCTGTTTGTCTGTTATTAGTGTATAAGAATGCTTGTGATTTTTGCACATTGATTTTGTATCCTGAGACTTTGCTGAAGTTGCTTATCAGCTTAAGGAGATTTTGGGCTGAGACAATGGGGTTTTCTAGATATACAATCATGTCATCTGCAAAGAGGGACAAGTTGACTTCCTCTTTTCCTAATTGAATACCCTTGATTTCCTTCTCCTGCCTAATTGCCCTGGCCAGAACTTCCAACACTATGTTGAATAGGAGTAGTGAGAGAGGGCATCCCTGTCTTGTGCCAGTTTTCAAAGGGAATGCTTCCAGCTTTTGTCCATTCAGTATGATATTGGTTGTGGGTTTGTCATAGATGGCTCTTATTATTTTGAGATACGACCCATCAATACCTAATTTAATGAGAGTTTTTAGCATGAAGGGCTGTTGAATTTTGTCAAAGCCTTTTCTGCATCTATTGAGATAATCATGTGGTTTTTGTCGTTGGTTCTGTTTATATGCTGGATTATGTTTATTGATTTGCATATGTTGAACTAGCCTTGCATCCCAGGGATGAAGCCCACTTGATCATGGTGGATAAGCTTTTTGATGTGCAGCTGGATTTGGTTTGCCAGTATTTTATTGAGGATTTTTGCATCGATGCTCATCAGGGATATTGGTCTAAAATTCTCTTTTTTGGTTGTGTCCCTGGCAGGCTTTGGTATCAGGATGATGCTGGCCTCATAAAATGAATTAAGGAGGATTCCCTCTTTTTCTATTGATTGGAATAGTTTCAGAAGGCATGGTATCAGCTCCTCCTTGTACCTCTGGTAGAATTTGGCTGTGAATCCATCTAGTCTTGGACTTTTTTTGGTTGGTAAGCTATTGATTATTGCCTCAATTTCAGAGCCTTTTATTGGTCTATTCAGAGTTTCAACTTCTTCCTGGTTTAGTCTTCGGAGGGTGTATGTGTCCAGGAATTTATCCATTTCTTCTAGATTTTCTAGTTTATTTGCATAGAGGTGTTTATAGTATTCTCTGAGGGTAGTTTGTATATTCTGTGGGATTGGTGGTGATATCCCCTTTATCATTTTTTATTGCATCTATTTGTTTCTTCTCTCTTTTCTTCTTTATTACTCTTGCTAGTGGTCTATCAATTTTGTTGATCTTTTCAAAAAACCAGCTCTTGGATTCATTAATTTTTTGAAGGGTTTTTTGTGTCTCTATCTCCTTCAGTTCTGTTCTGATGTTAGTTATTTCTCGCCTTCTGCTAGCTTTTGAATGTGTTTGTTCTTGCTTCTCTAGTTCTTTTAATTGTGATGTTAGGGTGTCAATTTTAGATCTTTCTTGCTTTCTCTTGTGGGCATTTAGTGCTATAAATTTCCCTCTCCACACTGCTTTGAATGTCTACAGAGATTCTGGTATGCTGTGTCTTTGTTCTCGTTGGTTTCAAAGAACATCTTTATTTCTGCCTTCATTTCGTTATGTACCCAGTAGTCATTCAGGAGCAGGTTGTTCAGTTTCCATGTAGTTGAGCAGTTTTGAGTGAGTTCCTTAATCCTGGGTTCTAGTTTGATTGCACTGTGGTCTGAGAGACAGTTTCTTATAATTTCTGTTCTTTTACATTTGCTGAGGAGTGCTTTACTTCCAACTATGTGGTCAATTTTGGAGTAACTGTGGTGTGGTGCTGAGAAGAATGTATATTCTGTTGATTTGGGGTGGACTGTTCTGTAGATGTCTATTAGGTCCACTTGGTTTAGAGCTGAGTTCAATTCCTGGATATCCTTGTTAACTTTCTGTCTCATTGATCTGTCTAATGTTGACAGTGGGGTGTTAAAGTCTCCCATTAATATTGTGTGGGAGTCTAAGTCTCTTTGTAGGTCTCTAAGGACTTGCTTTATGAATCTGGGTGCTCCTGTATTGAGTGCATATATATTTAAGATAGTTAGCTCTTCTTGTTGAATTGATCCCTTTACCATTATGTAATGGCCTTCTTTGTCTCTTTTGATCTTTGTTGGTTTAAAGTCTGTTTTATTAGAGATGAGGATTGCAACCCCTGCCTTTTTTTGTTTTCCATTTGCTTGGTAGATCTTCCTCCATCCCTTTATTTTGAGCCTATGTGTGTCTCTGCACATGAGATGGTTTTCCTGAATACAGTACACTGATGGGTCTTGACTCTTTATCCAATTTGCCAGTCTGTGCCTTTTAATTTGGAGCATTTAGCCCATTTACATTTAAGGTCAATATTGTTATGTGTGAATTTGATCCTGTCATTAGGATGTTAGCTGGTTATTTTGCTCGTTAGTTGATGCAGTTTCTTCCTAGTCTCGATGGTCTTTACAATTTGGCATGTTTTTGCAGCGGCTGTACCGGTTGTTCCTTTCCATGTTTAGTGCTTCCTTCAGAAGCTCTTTTAGGGCAGGCCTGGTGGTAACAAAATCTCTCAGCATTTGCTTGTCTGTAAAGTATTTTATTTCTCCTTCACTTATGAAGCTTATTTTGGCTGGATATGAAATTATCAGTTGAAAATTCCTTTCTTTAAGAATGTTGAATATTGGCCCCCACTCTCTTCTGGCTTGTAGAGTTTCTGCGGAGAGATCAGCTGTTAGTCTGATGGGCTTGCCTTTGTGGGTAACCCGACCTTTCTCTCTGGTTGCCCTTAACATTTTTTCCTTCATTTCAACTTTGGTGAATCTGACAATTATGTGTCTTGGAGTTGCTCTTCTCAAGGAGTATCTTAGTGGTGTTCTCTGTATTTCCTGAATTTGAATGTTGGCCTGCCCTGCTAGATTGGGGAAGTTCTCCTGAATAATATCCTGCAGAGTGTTTTCCAACTTGGATCCATTCTCCCCGTCACTTTCAGGTACACCAATTAGACGTAGATTTGGTCTTTTCACATAGTCCCATATTTCTTGGAGGCTTTGTTCATTTCTTTTTATTCTTTTTTTCTCTAAACTTCTCTTCTTGCTTCATTTCATTCATTTAAATTTCCATCACTGATACCTTTTCTTCCAGTTGATCAAATCAGCTACCGAAGCTTGTGTGTTAGTCACATAGTTCTCATGCCATGGTTTTCAGCTCTATCAGGTCCTTTAAGGACCTCTCTGTATTGGTTATTCTAGTTAGCCATTTGTCTAATCTTTTTTCAAAGTTTTTAATTCCTTAGCATTGGATTCGAACTTCCTCCTTTAGCTTGGAGAAGTTTGATAGTCTATAGCCTTCTTCTCTCAACTCGTCGAAGTCATTCTCCATCCAGCTTTGTTCCATTGCTGGTGAGGAGCTGCATTCCTTTGAAGGAGGAGAGGCACTCTGATTTTTAGAATTTTCAGTTTTTCTGCTCTGCATTTTCCCCCTCTTTGTGGTTTTATCTACCTTTGGTCTTTGATGATGGTGATGTACAGATGGGGTTTTGGTGTGGATGTCCTTTCTGTTTGTTAGTTTTCCTTCTAACCTCAGGACCCTCAGCTGCAGGTCTGTTGGGAAGTTTGGGGTCCATCTTAGAATTCTGCCTACCACTATCTGCCATAGGCCTCCAATGACTCACTTCCCTCCAAAATATAAAATGCCCTCTCTCATGTTCACTAAATGTCTCACTCCATTAGACCACCAGCTCAAAGTCCCAAATCACATCATTTAATGCTAAATCTCATCTCATCAGTTCAAGTTCATAATCATACCATCAAAATTTTCTACTTCTGCCTGGGCATGGTGGCTCACACCTGTAATCCCAGCACTTTGGGAGGCTGAGGTGGGCAGATCACTTGAGGTCAAGAGCTGGAGACCAGCATGGCCAACATGGTGAAACACAGTCTCTACTAAGAATACAAAAATTAGCCAGGCATGGTGGCATGCACCTGTAATCCCAGCTACTTAGAAGGCTGAGGCAGGAGAATCATTTGAAACTGGGAGGTGGAGGTTGCAGTGAGCTGAGATTGCACCACTGAACTCCAGCCTGGGTGACAGAGTGAGACTCTTTCTCAAAAAAAAAAAAAAAAAAAATATATATATATATATACATATATATATATTTCTGACTTAGGTATGCATGAGGCTCCTTGGTGTAAACCATTGAATACAGTTCCTGGGTCACAAATTTCCTCTGTCTTTGGACCTGTAAAACTAAATGTAAGATACATAACCCCAATACATGCCACAAAAAATGATGTGATAGGTATAAGATAACAGTTATAGATAGTCCTATTCACAGAGAGAAAAATGTTGAGATCCCATCTTTTAATATATCATATGACTATCATCTTTTATTAAATGTCAGTTGAAATAAGTTATTAATTGTGTGATAGGAATAGTTTGGCATTTTATGTTGAATATTAATAACTTTTTATCAATTCTGGATAAAAGTCCAGTATCAGACATAGATATTATTCTATATCTAGAATAATTTTTCTGAGTTGGTGACTTTATTTTCATAATAGTGAAATTTCAAACAAAACTTTTAAATTCTGAAGTCCAACTTATTAGTGTCTTTTTATGGTAAGTACTTATAGGTTCATGAGTAGGATATCTTTGACTACACTAAAGGTGTGAAAATGTGTTTCTTTTTATTCAATGTTTTTTAGCTTTATATTTCACATTTAGATCTAGGATTCATTTTGAGCTAGTGATTTTTTATGGTGTGGTGTAAAGTTTGAGAATCCCCTTTTCCCATAATTATACCTTTTTTTCCTAGCACAACTTGTTAAAAACACTATTCTTTCCTTCATTAAATTACCTTGGGACACTGTAGAAATTCATCTGTAATGTCCCCTTCCTGTGTCCAAGTGTTCTCATTGTTCAAATCCTACCTATGAGTGAGAGCACGCGATGTTTGGTTTTTTGACCTTGCGATAGTTTGCTGAGAGTGATGGTTTCCAGCTTCATCCATGTCCCTACAAAGGACATGAACTCATCATTTTTTATGGCTGCATAGTATTCCATGGTGTATATGTGCCACATTTTCTTAATCCTGGGGTGGGGAGATGGGGGAGGGATAGCATTAGGAGACATACCTAATGTAAATTAGGTGATGTAATATAATTACATCACCTAATGTAAATGATGAGTTAATGGGTGCAGCACACCAACATGGCACATGTATACACATGTAACAAACGTGCACGTTGTGCACATGTAGCCTAGCACTTAAAGTATATAAAAAAAAGAAATTCATCTGTAATACATTCCAGAATCTCTCTCTACATTGTCTCTTTAGTTCTACTAATCTCTCTTTCCATATAGAAATAGTAGATTTTCTTGATTACCATAGGTAGAAAGCCTCACAATAAGGTGGTATAAGTTGTCCAAATTTGTTCTTTTCAAAACTGCTTTGTCTGTTCAATGTTTCTTTTTTCTTTTGAAGTAAATTATAGAATCAATTTGTTATTTTCTCAAAAAAAGCTCAGCTTGAATTTTGCCCAAATATTCCCTGAATTTGTAGATCCTTTTTAAGAGAATAAACATCTTAACAGTATTAAATCATCAGTTCATTAATATGGTATACATCTATATTAAACTTGGTCTTCATTAACGTATCATAACAAAATTTTTCAGTTTGTAGTACAAAGGTCTTATACATCTTTGATGAAATTATGCCTAACATAATATTTAATACTATATTAATGTTTCAATTCTTTTTTCCAAATATTGTTATGTACAGAAACATTTGATTTTTCACATTGGTGTATTATCGTATAACCTTATTAAATTCACTTATTAATTCTAGTAGCCTTTTTAATAAATTATTTAGAATTTCATTAGTAAATAAGAAAAGTTTTGTTTCATCCTTCCCAATTCTCCTTGCTTAATTCACTGGCAAGGACCTCCACTATAATGAGGTATATAAATAAAAAGAGGTGGCATACTTCCCCTTTTTACACTTCTAGGGAGAAAAAATTCAGTCTTTCACCATATTCATAATTATTGATGATGTGAACTGTAGATTTTTTTCATTGATGTTCTTTATTGCATTGAAAAGTTCCATTCTATTCCTAGTTTGCTAAGCATTTTCATGAGTAGGTATAGAATTTGGCTGAAATATTTTGTCTGAATTGATTAACATGGTCACATGAATTTTTCTCTGTTATTCTATTAATATGAAGAATTATACTGACTTATTTTCAAATGTTAAAATAATCTTGTATTATTGAGGTAAGTCACTATTAGTCATGATATGTTTTTATGTATTACCCGTTTTAATTTGTTATATTTTGTGAAGATATTTTTCATCTATTATCATGAAGTAGATGGGGGTTTGATTTTTTCTGATAATACTATTGTCCAGTTTTGGTATTATATTGTGCTTTACTCATAAATTGAAAGTGGTTCTCTATCTATTTCCAAAAGAGGTTTCTGTGAGGAGGATAATGATATTTCTGACATTAATTATTCTGTAAATGTATGGCAAAAATCCCTAGTGAAGTTATCTGGGCCTGTGAATGTGGTTTGTGTGCTTGCTTTGTTTTTTGTTTGTTGGGTGGTTGTTTGGTTTTTGGAAGGTTATTTGTTTTTTTAATTTTAAAATTTTATGGATACATCATAATTAAAATTAATATTTAACATAGATATAGGGCTGTTTTCCATAGATATCAGGTGGTTTTGCATTTCCTTCCTCCCAAAGCATTGCTAAATCAATAAAAAGCAAGTAGGTGGGTTCCTTAAAGGACCACAGAGTGAGGTCCTACGCAGGCAGATAAATTGCTTTAAAAGCCATCAGAAAACTTTGTTCTGGAGTGTAACAGGGCTGGAAAGCATATGGTAAATCATAAAGAGCTGGCAGAGCTGGGGTTTCAATTAGTGTCTGTTCTGGCAGTGAGGCAACAGATGGCGGAAGGATTGGAGGTCATCCAGCCTGGTAGGGTAAAAACAAGTATAAATCTCAGATGATATTCACAAAAAAATCCTGTTTCCTGGCTACTAGGCAAACATAGAAAAAGCCATAGGTGCACAAATAACAGACATGGAGTGTATGTTTAAGGCAGAGAAGGAAGTCACATGGCATGCAAAGTGAAAACAGAGAAGAGACAGACATGCCTCCGATGTGAACGGTCTGGAGGTTGTGCAAAGCTATTTTAGAATACACACAGAGCAAATAGGAGAATGGACTGTATGGATTTTGGGGGAAGAGCAAATTTTAATTGAAGAAGCAGAGGAAACCCCAGACATTACACTGTCTTAGGCTTTAGCGCTACCATTCTTTTGCAGAAGCCTCCTATCTAGGAGGGCCATTAGTTTCTCAGGTCTACTCAGTGTGGACTCCAAGGTCCTTATCACCCTGAAAGCCACCCAACAGAGAGAGCTGAGAGATCAGCTGGGGGGAGCAGAGCCATTGTGGCTGAGAGGAATCATTCTGGAGGATGGTTAGTAAGCAGGAGAGCAAAAGGAGAGAAGGAAACTGCACATGGGGGTTGAATGTCTCCAGCCAAAGAGGGCGACGGATAGCAACATCTTACCATGAGGAAACATACCTGAGTCATGAAACCAAAGTATGTTTCCAGTGGTGGATCCACACGGGTCTGCAGCAAACTCAATCGTTGCCTCCTTGGAGGAAAGAATTCAATCCAGGACCAGAAGTAGGTTTAAGGTAGAAGGCAAGATGAAGGCAAGTTTTGGGCAGGAGTGAAAGTTTCTCAAAAAGTTTTTTTTTTGGGGGGGGGGGTACATAGTGATGTTTCTTTATTTTTCTTTATTTTTATTTTTATTTAATTTTATTATTATACTTTAAGTTCTAGGGTACCTGTGCACAACATGCAGGTTTGTTACATATGTATACATGTGCCATATTGGTGTGCTGCACCCAATAACTCATCGTTTATCTTAAAAAGTTTTAGAGCAGGAGTGAAAGGAAGCAAAGTACACTTTGAGGAGGGCCAAGTGGACCACTTGAAAGATCCAAGTGCTCTGTTCAGCCCTTAACTTGGAAATTTATATATTCCCATAGTTCTCCGGTTTTCTTTCCTCTTCTTTTAACTTTTTCCTTGGGAAAGGCTGTTGCTCATCTGCTGCATGCAGTGTCTGTCAGCACGTGGGAGGGTGACTGCATGCATAGTGTGTTTACTAATGTTGTGTGCTGCTCTCTAGGGGTGATCTTCCTTTACCCCCAGAGGGAGGTCATACATACACCATTTTTCCTCTCAGTGCTCAACCCCTGAAATCTTATTAGGAAGCTGCTGGTCACCCATTCCAGGTGTTTTCTATCTATTGGGAGGCTGTCCTCCCCTGGGGCCAGCTGCAACCAACTATCATCTAAGAAAGACAGTGTAACAACTGCCTGACCATCAACTAATGGTTGCCTCACACTCCTGGGAGGGTCTGGGTGGCAGCCCTCTCCTGCCCTGCTCATGTTTGCCTAACTATATACTCTAACAGTAGGTGAATTTTTTGTATAATTTAAAATCTTACAATTATTTTTGATGTTCATTTAATGTCTGAGCCATTTCCAATCAAAAAAGGTTATGATATGGGAAAACATGTTTCAAAATTTGTAGAATGTTTTCATCTATAAAATGCTAATATCTAATAGACAGTTCAGGATTTCTTGCTCCCTTGTTTTCACTAAAACATATACTTACTAAGAATAAAACTTGTAGTTAATATATAATTCTGTATATAAAATATGCCCAAAGTTTTGAAAAGGTTATTTATTAAATAAGATAGAAAGGAGCCAGTTAATAGGGGAAGAGACAGATGTGAAGAAAGTCCTTTTGGTAAAAAAGGTTATAAATGAGAGAATAATTTTGTATCAGAAAGGATCGGTATAAGGAATGTTTGTACTAAAGTGTAATGCCTGGATATATATATATATATATACACACACACACACACATACATATACATATAATATATATTTATAATTTTTTTTTATATATATATATACATTTTTTTTTTAAGACAGAGTCTTGCTGTGTTACCCAGGCTGGAGTACGATGGTGTGGTCTAAGCTCACTGCAACCTCTGCCTCCCGGGTTCAAGTGATTCTCCTGCCTCAGCCTCCCTAGTAGCTAGGATTACAGGCACTCACCACCATGCCTGGTTAATTTTTGTATTTTTAGTAGAGATGGGGTTTCACCATGTTGGCCAGGCTGGTCTCGAACTCTTGACCTTGTGATCCTCCCTCCTCCCTCCTCCCTCCTCGGCCTCCCAAAGTGCTGGGATTACAGGCATGAGCCACTGCACCCAGCCCTCGTTATTTTTTAAAAAAAATTTTGACAAAAATAGAAAGTCCAAGAATGTCATAGGTGGTCTGTGTAAGTCATATGTAGACTTTCCTGTTTCTATCTTCCTGTAGATTGTCCTGTATGTCTATCTTCATGTACATACAGAGAAAATAGAAAGTTGAGAAAGTTTAGATAGTAAAATATTCTTTAGAACCTCATAGAAAATGGGAGACATGTGGCTAACATTCATAGTTAAATTTCTTAGTCTTAATAAAGATAAAGTATAAAATATTATAAGGAAATACACTAACAGCTTGACAATTATTTTTAGTATTGTTAAGCATAAAGCTAGATTTAACATGGAGCTAGATTTAACATTGAGATAAATTTCACATGAATGCTTGCATTGCTTTGTTTCAGACTGTATTTCCCCTTCTGCATAAATAGTGCTAGCTCTACTGATTGTACACCTAAGGTGAATTTCTTAATTTAACTAAATGTATAGTGGTACTGAAAGACTTAAAGACATTAATTTGTATGTCTTTAAGGAATATCCATAATATATTTTTTTAGGCACTGGGTTACACTGTAGCTTCCAAGGTAAGCTGAGTAGAATAAAATTTTGAGATTGGTTTTCTGTTTGTTTCTGCTTTTAATTTTTATTTATTTGCTGTTTGTTCTCCTTTGGATTTTACTTATAGAAACATGTATAAGACCATTGACTTTTTTTACTTTCTAATGGAAGGTTTGTGTTTGGATGTATGAACAGTCATTTTGTTTCCTATGCATTTCCAACAGTTCATCATTTACTCTGTTTATCTAAAGTTCCTAAGCTACCTTTGTCAAGCCTGAAAAACTGATAAAGTGCACCAGCCATTTAAACTTCAGTTGGTTTTGTTACCTCTGATGATATAGAGAGCTACAAGAGCTTTAAGGTTCCTGGCAAAAAATAAAAGACTTATTTTTACAAGTTCTGAGCAGAAATTGTACACTATATATTTTATTATTTGGAAAAGTAAGAGTAGAAAAATGTTTAAATGATGTTAATTTCTAAGGAAATTTGATTCAATCAACAATTTGAGTTGATTTTGCATCTTTTACTTTGGGTAATTGAAGAAAAATTATAATATGGGTACAAAGTTTTAATGTTCAGGAAAAAATGACTGATCTTCAGAAAATTATATTGACTACGATTTCTTTCAATTTAGTTGTCTTTGCCATTGTTAAAATTAAGTAACATTCACTGGCACTAAGCAGTAATCTTAAAAAGTGACACATTCTAGTGATTTTGATTCGACTTAAATCAGTGCTAGACCTTCGTATGTGCACTGGAAAATATAATATGTACAGGTGTTGCACTGGTCTAAAGATTCTAGTGGGGAAAAATACCTAATAAGTTGCCGGTACTGTATCTGGAAACCAATCTTGGAAATCTGTAATGATGCTCTTTTAAATAGCTGAAAAGAAATTATGGTGTGCTTGTTCTTACTTTGTCCCTGTTTTTTGTATAATATTTAAGTGAATGGAGTTTATTTATTATCATATTGAATTTCCAAAACTGATATTTGCCCTTACCATTTTTTGATGGATAGAAAAGTTAACTGTCTTACTTTGATAAGTTTGGCATAAGAACTGTCACATTTTTGATCCTTTTGGTCACAGTTCTGTTACTAGAATGCTAGCAATTAGATGTATGTAAATTGTAACCTAACCCCTTTAATAAAATGATTTGAAGTTCTGACTAGACAACAAATGAGTGTTTTATTTCGTTTCATGTTAGAGAGAATGATAGGACTTTCAGTAGTATAAATGTCCTATTAACTAATCCTTGTGCTCTTGGGTTACAGGACTTTGAATCCTGGATCTGTAAAATATACCAACTCCTATTAAATCTTGAGCATTGACACCAGTTCAAAGCCTCGTCTTTTGACTCAGGAGAATCTGACAATCAAAATGAACTACGTTTGTGAGACACACTGATAGAAGTTTCAACTATTCAATCCCTAAAGGCCCAGGTACTATCATGGAAGAGGTGGACAATCTCATAAGATTTTAAGGGTTGATTCTGAGAAATAAAATTAGTTCAGAGTTTTCCTATAAATTAAACATGAATATCAAAAGCAAATTGATGCAAGGCCAGTGTTTGAGACCCTGTAGCAGAATAACAGGATTTTCTTGGAGAACTGATCTACTCTTTAACAGAAAATTGTAAAAGGTTACAAAAGGTTTATGAAACTCTTACATTATGGTCAAAGGAATCAAAATTAGATAATTTGTTTATAAGGGTTTATTAAAATTAGCTTTAACATTAATAACACACCATACATGGGAAACATTTTGTTTTCTTTTTTGAACAAAATTTTTGTGAAATATTAATAAGAGGTACTCATGCTAAGATTTATCTCTGGTGGAAGTGGGGGACTGGAGAGAGAAAGATTGTGTTTCAGAAGAAAACTATAGTATTAGGTCAATCTTTGATTACTGGGTGACCACTTTATCACCCATGGTATGGAGCTGCTCACAGCTCCCCTCCTCAGCATGAAGCAACCAGAAAGATTCATGACCAGATTTCCCATGATTGAAGAATTGAACAATAGAAAAAACTATGGGAACTAAAACAGTCCCAGTGGTCCCATAGAACTCATGTTTATGGTTTTTTAAATAAACATAGAAATTGATCCTCCCAGTGTTAAAACTTGAGAAAGTTATATTTGGCTTATCTGAGTTTCTTTCTCAGGAAACGAACCATCTGTCCTCCCAGATAGTACCAAGTAGAAACTTACCAGATTATTGCATGTGGATAATGCTGCAATAATCATCACCCATCATGATTGCCTAAAGAACCACCTGCTTCCTGTTGCCTAAGTTCTCTTTCCTTACACCTCCAAAATTCCTGTTTTTCACAGATAGTTACATTTCTTCCCTGCTGTATAAACCCCTAATTTTACTCACTTAGGGAAATAGATTTGAGACTGATCTCCCATTTCCCAGCTGTGTCACCTGACTAAAGCTTTCTTCTCTGGCAATACTCATTGTCTCAGTGATTTGCTTTCTGTGCAACAAGCAACAGGACCTACACCAAACCCCTGGCATTTCAGTAACAAATACACACACACATGCGCATACACATACACATCATACTTTTTTTTTTTGCCACGTATAGCATAGTCACATATAGCAGTCAAAATTTAGTTAATGGTTCTTTAATGTCAAAACAGACAAATTTAAGAATAAGATCTTGATGGTGAGTGATATGCAATATTTGTTTTGTTAAATGATATAATGCTTGTGAGGCAAATTCTTCTGTCTCTATGATGGGTAAATCTAAGTTTTCAAAAACACTTGAAAATAATAATGAGATTATCACTGTATGCTTTGTGTTAGCTTCCATTTTTTTGAGGTTCAACATGTCTCTAATTTAATGGACAAAATAATGACTTCAATTTTTGTAATACTACAAACTACAGAAAAATCCATGAGCTCTAGGAGAGATAACTTGTCTCATATTAATAAAATACTGATGAGCATCAAGAAAACAACACATGCCAAGTGCCAAGAAGCCAGAATCATAGTGATCATGAAGAAAAGTTATAGAAAGTACAATTAAAACAAACTAACAAAATTAAATTGAAAATACTAAAAAGAGAATATAAAATCTTTAGTTTCTGCACTGAAACAGAAATTATAAAAGTAAATAATCAGTATATTATTTATAATACCTGTATTTCATTTATTAGTAAATCAATAAATGTCTGAGGGCTGAAAAACATTATGGCTAAATTTATTCTTTTAAATTTATTATGTAATCAGACTTCTAAATGGAACATAACTTTGGTAGTTGCTAAATAGCTGTGTGCTACATTACTACTCTGAGAGTTTTTGTTGTTTCTTTCTATAGATCATAATATTCAGGAATATAAGTATGTCACACATAAATATTCTTAGCTTTCCATACTGGCCCAGACAACACTCTTAATAGCTTGCTTAGCACACACTCTTGAGCTTTCACCTTTCTATGTACAATTTCCCTATTTACGTGATAGTCTGCCTCTTGAAGAAACAATTAATAATTTCCATAGCAATTTTTAGTGATTTTGGACAGTCATGGCTTTCTTACATCAGCTTCATTTTAGAAATCTTGATTGTTTTTACATAATTTTAAGCAGAAATATAGGGATATCATTTCAGGATGACCTCTTGACGACAGGAAAATGAGTTTTATCGCTCATGCCATTTCTGGCTTAAGAAGTTACCCAGTATTTTGCTTGTGTACATGAAACATACTTCATACATGATGGAATGAAACATCCACAAACATATGACTTTCAGTAATTTAACTTTTTAAAATATATTTAAAGCTATGTGTTTTTATCCTGTTTTGGAGATTTTTTTAATTGAATAATTTCTCCTTAGGAATAAAGGAGAACATTAAATTTGTCAAAAGTGAGGTTTTTAATTAATTATAACTTGAGGATTTTTCTTCAGTACTATTTTAAATTTTGAAATAAATATTTCTCCCATCTCATATTCTTTAATTTCCTCAGTCCCAGTTGTATAAATGGATAAACAATTTATTTATGATTTCTAATTCTGAATATCACTTTTTAAAAGGAATCATCCAAAAATACTTCATTTTTTTTAAGATAAGTTAAAGTAGTATGATCTTGATAGAAGTTCAGATATACCTCTAATTAAATAATATAGACATGAAAAGTTCACTGACTGACAGCTTCTAATCAGTGTTTGGAAACAACTTCATTACAATATTTATTATTACTGTTTCAACCTAATTTTTTAAAAATTAATAATTTTAAAATAAAATAATATGAGTTCTGTGTTCAGTTGTTTTTAGTTGCTACCAATAATAATTTACTTCCTATATGAACTATGTTTTTTTATTTGGGAGAACTGAAAACTATCATTTACCAGTTTTCATATACTAAAATATACGTTCATTGTGTTTGGGAGACAGAAATAGTTATAAATAAATATCTCATATTTTTGAATATTTTCATACCAGTGATTGCATATTTTAGTGTGGTCAAAATTAGACTTGCCTTGTCCATGTATACATTTTTATCGTAATTCATAGTTCAACATTCCACTCTCTTAATCTCTCAAACTCATGTCTTAGTGAAAGCTAGTTTACCTGACATCTTAGATCAAAAAACATTAATTTTGGGTGGAAAAGGGATGTGAATAATACAACTAGTAATATAATTTTGGATATAATTTTTTAAACTCCATGTTATTGAACTCATAAAACAAAAGTTATTCAAAAGCATAATTTCAGACGCTATTTTTGAATTTTTTCTCTGTCCAATTAAAATGATATAATTTTGATTCTTTTTTTAGAATTGCTGTGTCTGAAGTGTTTCACTCTGGTTTTAAATTATTAGATTGACAATCTGATTTTGTATTTTTTATAGCCCCTCATTTTTAAATAATATTCTTATAATGTTTTAATAAGGAAAAAACAATAGGAACTCAGGGAACTTTCCATTAGACTACTACTTTTCTTTCCTTACTATTTTTTAATTTTGTCTAGTAAGCTCTCTGAAACTTTACAAAATAAAACAAATTTACGTTGGAGAAAAAAGGGCTATAAAAATAAATTCAGTCAATAATCTCAATAAATAAATTTGAAGTATTCCAAGCAGATTATTTTGAAGTGTTATGGTCTGAATGTCTGTGTTTTCTCAAAATTCATATTGACATCCTCACTTCCAAAGTGATGGTATTAAGATTTAGGGCCTTTGGAACATGACTGGTCGTGAGGGCAAAGCCTTCATGAATGGGATTGGTGCCTCTATACGAAAGAGCCCTGAAAAAGTTCTCCTGCCCCCTTTTGCACTCCATGAGCACACATTCATTTCGAGACAGCAGGTAGATCCTCACCAGCCACCAAATCTGCAGATGTCCTCATTTTGGATTTCCCCTGTCTTGGTATCTGTGAAAATAAATTTCTCTTATCTATAAAGGCACTTAGATTATGGTATTTTGTTATAGCAGCCCAAATAAACAGACAGAAGTGAAAATATTGTTATAAAAATTCATGCTCTGAGCTCAAGTTAACAAAAAGTCAAAGCATTTTCGCACAATTCATGGACTAGTTTTAATTAATTGCTATGAAACAACATAAATATGTTTCATATAAAATTCATAACTGAATTTTTTATTCACTGTAATATTAACTACTGAAAAAAAGATGAAGTCTAGAGATGTTTACCCCCTTTATACAAAGAAGTCACAAAACAACACTGATTAATACCTTTTTTCTTATAAAAATGTCTGTAATCCAAACATGTTAATTAAAAATGATTTTATAATTAAAATTTTAATATTTTAATAACCTTTTGGTCTATACCAGAATATTGCTTCTATCAGCTGGTACTCTGAGCTCCAATAATAGCTCTAAAATGGCATATGAATATAGACAAATTCTGGATTTTACTGACTTTTGCTTTTTATCTAAATTTTACCAAAACATAATCACTGACACCATATTGCTAAAAATTCTCCATATTTGTTCACTGAAATTATATTAATGCTTCATGTTCTTGGTTGACATATATTTGAAAAATGTATTTCCAGAAATAAGTTGATATTAGCATACAGACAGAATTGAACACTATGTCAATAGTGATTGACAAAGTTGATACTTTGCTGGTTGCCACATTTTAGATTCGTTTTATTTTTTATTCTAGGAGGCAGAAAATGTAAAATAGCATTTCAATTTTCCAATCCATTTAAACTAAGTAGAAAGTAATAATCTAGCAAAAAATAATAAAGGCTTTGCGGTTAGGATATGATTAACACATGGCTAAAGTATGTTTCAGGTGTAAGGACAGGCCACTATCAATAAAACTATGTTGACTCAGTTGGCATCATCAGGCTCCCTTTACCCACATATAATTGATTTTAAAGCTATGACTACAAAAGGAAAAATAACTCTGTCATGTCTATATGGATTTTCAGTGACACAGCCTTTTTGTTTTATTAGAAATGCATTTGAAGTGAAATAAAAATGTTTCCTAAAGGAAGTATAACTAATTTTTCTTAAGCATTTCTTACAATGGAAAATAAACTCTGAAGCTTTGTATTTCATTATGAGTAGAAAAAGAGTGTCTATATATACATGTATAATGAAATTATCAATAATAGCTAACAACAATGAAATGTAAGCCTAATTCAGTTTTAGATATTAGAAAATGAGTTATAAATATTTATAAAAGGAAGGAGGAAAGAAAAGAGTAGAATTGAAAAAGGGAAGGGAATCTATACTACATGATGCAGAAAATAAAGATAATTTATGCATAGACCTGCTAGATTGAAGAGACTGAAGAAATTTTGAAAATTCATATTATATATATAGTACCTCATTTATTTTATATATATTTATATAATATGTATGAATATATATAAATTATAAATATTTCTGTATATCTAGATAAAAACTTGACCTTACAGAATGTATTGTTTTTATTTAACACTTATATGAGTAGGTTATTGTTTTTTATAATTCTATTTTATTTCTGAGCTATCAAAGGACAGTAGTGAAGCCTTGCCAATTCAAAGCACTTCATAAACTATCTTAAATGATAATTTTTACATGGAAAATTTCTAAAAATTTTTTTAAATGTAAATTTCCTATTGTTTGTATACTCTATTGAAAGTTGAAACAATGTATCACAATAAAGGGATATAAGCAAAACAGAAATTTCAGTTTATACACTACTTTGGACATACCTTTGATCACTGGAATTCCAACTGTGAATAAAAACCACTCCCACAAGTTATGATAAGGACAAATTTCTCTACTTAGTATTATGAAAGTGTGTATCACATAGGTTGATAAAAAACATTGTAAATGTATTCTAATTAAAATCCTCTGTTGTTCCTCTCTCCTTCACTATTGCCTGACCACTGGGTTTATATCATTTCGCCTGGGGTACCACATAGGAAATGCTAACCATTTTTTTCTTTATATTTTCCATCTACACTGTGCTTCCTGCGGAACCAGGCACTTAGGAGAATGATCCATTATAGCAGCTACTCTCTTTGACAGATTTTGATCCCCACCAGAAATTTGGTATCTATCACATAACTTCAATTGTTCAGTTGTTCCTTGATGACTTATTAATAGTATTCTAAATCCTGGGTTCCACTATGTTTACTTGGAGTGGAAAAATCTAAATGTCATATTGGCTTGAATGCAATGATTTTCAGTCTTTTTTACTATCAGTGATCTCAAAGTAAGCATAATAAACTTATTAATAGTATTCTAAATCCTGGGTTCCACTATATTTATTTGGAGTGGAAAAATCTAAATGTCATATTGGATAGGATTCAATGATATCCATTCTTTTTTACTATCAGTGAGCTCAAAGTAAAGGGTAAGTCATATTGTATCACGTTTTTTCTAACTAAAAAGAGAATAGCATGTCATTCACTTCCCTGTACATATTATATCAGGCAATGCCATCTTCCAAATATAAAAAGTCCACTTTATCCACCAAATCACGGTACTTGTGATGTATGAAGTGCAGTGTACATCAAATTACAGTGTCATACAGAATATAAAATATTTAATAATGTAGTATACTCTTAGATTTTTATTTGTTAGTATTTACCATATGCCATTCTTCAAATAGTTCAAGACGTCAAGTAAATGTAATTACGCACTTTATTGTTTCATACATTTCTCTTCATTATTCTTTGTCAATGAATAGTACAGTGTCAATTATGAGTCAGGCCTACTGTGCCCAGCTTCCATATGGGTATGACTTAGTACTTTTTTACAGAACTTGTTATTCTGGTGTCCAGAAAACCACTGAGATTCCCTCTTCATTAATTTATTTTTCTAACTGGCCCATTATAGCTGCTTATAAGTATGAGTATTAGACCTAAGTTCTATCAAGAAACAGATACCTTGTCTCTCCTGAGCATCCTGGCACCCCAAGGACTTAATTTGTTCACTCCAAGGAGTAGGCATTCAATGAATATTTGTGGAATAAATAAAACCTTAAATATAATTTGTAGAGCAAATTAATTGGTCCTTATCAAATCATGCCATTAGTTTTCAACAATGTCTTATAAATATCAGCGACCCAACTCACAAATGGCAATTAGGACACTGATTCCCTCATTGGTTTCCCCCATTAAAATGTTTCATTTTAAAACAGACTTTCTTCCTTAGATTCCTAGCACCTTGAAAGAGATTGGCATATCATATGTCCAACTTGATAAATGGTTAGTACAAATAATGAATAATTACTATAATTTTTATCTTGGAAGCTTCAAGTATATATCCCCTTTTATTAACTTTATTATCTTCTACTCAACTTCTGTTCTCAGCTCTTAATGTCCAATTTATGTGTTATCCCTTTCTATCTAAAAGTAGCATTCTATTCTGTTTGAGCACTGATCTAAATGTCATTATGTCTTCGTTTAGTCATATTTTACTCTTAAAAATTTCTCCTACCCTCTAAAAGGTAAAACAGATGTCTGCTCTGGAGTATTATTTTACAGTATAGCACATTTTCAAGTAAAATGATTTGAAGCAATACAGTTAATTCTTAAATGAATCTAATAATGTTTGATTAACTATTTAAATGAATAAGAAATAAAGAATGATGAGTTAATTTCCATTATCACTATATGTTGCTGAGCCTTTCTTTGACTTTGCCCCAATTATGTATTTGTATGCAATCCATTGGCCAATGTACTATTTAATTTAGAATTTCTGATAGTTTCTGATGAAAAGCGTTTTGAAATATCAGTGATAAACAGTTCACATTGAAATTTTCAGCCATATCCTCCGAAATGTATAACATTGGGAAATGCTCAAACCTAAACAAAAATAAGTATAAGCAATTAGATTTTATAGCTGAAATGAGCTCAATATAATTATATCATATATTATCCAGGAAATAAATGGCATTCACTTTATCAAGAAACCATCATCAGCAGAACAAACTGGGCATTATAGGTGTATTAAATATGCATAATATTAAGCATTTCCCCTGAAGAAGCTCACAGTTTTATTAAAGGGTAAAACTGAGTTATATCTAAGAACTAATGATAAGATATAGTACAGAAATAATTTTAAATGAAGTTAAAAAATAAAGATTTCTAGAAAAAGTACCATTTAACATGATTATTGAATTAGGATCCATAATGATTAAAAAACAGAAAAATGAAAAACATGTATCAAGGCTAATATATATAAGAAAAAGAGATAGGAAGAAAGGAGTGAGAATGAACCAAGATAATGACTATGACTATGAAAAACATGCAGGAAATTTCAGGTAGTTCAGTTTAGTTGTGGATCAACCAAGGAAAAGGTAGAAGACTATAGGTAAATAAGGAATGAATAATGAGGGGGTATTGAATAGCATTTCAAGGATCATGGGCACCTATTCTAGAAAATGGACTCTGTATGGAAGCCAAGTTCCCCAAAGTTTTTCAAGTAGTGAATTTATTAAAACTTAAACTTATACATTTCTGGAAAGAATCATTGTTGTGAGTCTTCATATCAGCGTCTTTTTAATTTAAGAATTTTTAGGAATGGTGAGTATATTTTTGAACCTAGATATTATGTTTAACCCCAAGTATATGTGTTATTTAGTATTATTTAATAAACACAGGTCCATATATTAGTTTTATCCACTTCAGAGTACCTAACTCTACAATTCCTGTCCTAATTCTCCAGAAATTTTATTTCATTTTAAATTTTTAGTTGAAATAAAAAGGAACTGAACATGCTACTTATGAAAAAAACTTTAAAAGCTGCATGTTTTTGCAAATTCATAATAGAACTGCAAAATAGTATTAGTGACATAAATAACAACATAAACTTTTTAAAATACCTATTTAAAAGTATGTTAGCGTACTTAACACCCTCTTACAATTAAGTGTGATTTTAATGGGTACTTTGTATAGCAGCAACAGTGTCTCAAAGAGCAGCAAGCTGTGCAATGTTGATAAGACTTACATGGAAACGAATACATAGGAATTAAACCATGGCTTCCTCATGGATCTCTCCATGATTATCCAAAAAAGATGTCAGAAAAAAATGCTTTTAATTTTAAAAGACTCATAAGTTCACTCTCTGCTGTCAGAAATTTTGTGAAAAGTTATGGGAGTTTGTTATCCTGTGGCACAGATAACAATTTTGATGAAATTATTAAAATTGAACCTAGTTTCATTATTGCAAGGAACACTTGACATGAAACAAAAATGGCAAATTATACTCCAGTGCAGACAACACTACTGTTAAATATCTAAACAATGAAAAATTAAAATAATTATAGATTTTGTCAGGATAGAAAATAATTAGTGCAAAATATTCAGCAAAAGTTTACAAATGGAAAAGGAGATAGATTAACCATCCTGATTGAAAATTAAACTTGCTCACCTCTATTTCTCACAGTAAAAGCTCTTTTGGTAAATTTAAGGAGTCCTTTACCCAAAGAAACATATATATGATATTCCTGAGTGTGTGTGAGCATGTGCATAGACATGTGGGTAATAAATTATTATTTTAGAAAGTGTTGAAAAAGTAAAACAATAAAAGAAGGATATTATTAATATATCCATTCCAGAAAATGTTGTTAAACGTGCTACTAGGATAAAATAGTTCAAATAAAGTTAGGTAGGACATACACTAAATATATACAATACAAAATCAAAAAGCTGAACATACCCCAGCCGTTTAAAGTCTGGTAAGTCACTGATGGGCACAAAGAGTCAGAATGTGAAACATGACTGCAGATCATTGGAGTCAGTAAAATTCTTCCTATGAAGTCAGGGGTTCATGAGTATTGTTATTTAGCTGAGCAATCTACTAGGAGATTTTGGGAAATGAAAGCCGGTTTGGAAACCACGTGCTGGTATTTTTTAAACATGCATTTAATAGCTGCTTGAAGCTTATATGCGTTTAATGACTGCTTGAAGTTTATCTCAGTAACCTTAGGGAATTATAATTGATTTATTCATAATTCCCAATCCCAGAATCCAAGGACATTGCCATGACCTACCACACTCCCTATGATGTCAGTCATTTTGATCCTAGAATTTCCATCCTATGTAGTATAGAACATAATACACACATACACACACACATTAGAAAGTTTTTCTCTGTCAATTTGCATACTGTGAAGTTTTTTGCCATTCTTAGAATAAGTATGACAGAGCAATACTCTCAAGACATCTTGTTAATTCTTCCACCATTAGAAGGGTTTCATTCAGTCATTCCAGACTTTAAGGGGATCAAACAATTTCCTCCTTACTAACTTGAATAATTTATAAGTGGCATAAACCTCTCTCTAGGTTTACAATTTGAAATTCCCTGAAGTTTTGCTCAGAGAAAATGAAATATAATTAATAAGTGTATAATAATTTGACACATAGTGAAAACATAAAAACTGTAAAGCCTTGGGTACAATACACAGCTATAGTGCAGGCTGTGAGTTGCTTAATAAAGCAAGGGATTCATCTATTTTGGCTGGTTAGTCTGTGCCATGAGAAGTCCCAAATTGCTGGAAGGCAAACTCAAATTTCAGTTTAAAGAGTAAATTGCAAACCCATATAATGGAAAGGTTTTTTCTTTGGATGCCAAAGTTTATAATGTTCAAAGGAGGAAGTAATAAGGATAGGAAGCAAATCTTAGTTTCATGATGTGGAAATAATGTGCAGCACCACTCTTCCTTTCACCTCTGATTTTCTCAATTCAGGCGCACTGGGTGTGGGTTAAATAGCATCCATTTAGTGTACTGTCTAGTAGCATAGGCAGGCAACAGCCTGCAGGACAGCATTCCAACCTCATCAGGTGGTGTATTAGTCTGTTTGCACACTGTCATAAAGAGCTACCTGAGATTGGGTGATTTATTTTTTATTTTTTTAAAAAAAGAGGTTTAATTCACTCAGTTTGGCATGGCTGGGGAGGCCTCAGGAAACTTACAATCATGGCAGAAGGCGAAGGCAAAGCAAGGCATGTCTTACATGGTTGCAGGAGAGAGAGAGAGAGGAAAAGGAAGTGCCACACTTTAAACCTATCAGATCTCATGAGAGCCCACTCACTATCCTAAGAACAGCATGGGGGAAACTGCCCCCATGATCCAATCGCCTCCCACCAGGTTCTTCTTTCAACACATGGGGATTATAGTCTGCAATGAGATTTGGGTGGGGACATAGAGCAAAACCATATCATTAATCTGGACTTAAACTTAATATTGATATGTCAGAGGATTATTATTTGTGCTCAACTATTTCTGACGATGAGTGTGGGGGAGTAGGGATTCAACTAATTCCATAATATATAACTTGATAAATAACTTTTATACTTTGATATCAGAAAAATTTTCTATAGTCAGAAACAATATTGAACAGAATAAGATTGTGATGGATCTAGTGGGACCATGGAGTATGTATGGTTCTATTAAAAGACAAGTCAATATTCTATTCCAGTAAGATAAATCACTTTTATTTCCATATTAATATGGGTCTAATATAATCAACCTGCCACCAGTAAATTCATCTGGGGGATTATAGCTGGCCACTATTTTAGGCATTTAGAAAATTCAGATGTTATAGTAGCTACAACAATCTTGGGAAGAAAAAAAGTTTTTATCTTTTTTTTTCCACATGTATATATAACTTACTTTCCCACTTATATGCCTTCTTTGTTCACACAACTATCATGTGAATATTGTGGTGATTGGGGAAAGAAGTCAACTGGCATCCATTAAAAAGAGATTATATTCAGATAATTTTTGAAAGCATCCCAGTCTTGGGCATTTACTTGGAACACAGAAAATTTTAAAATTTATTGTTTATTTTAAGATGTTTACTTATATAACGTTCTCCAAAGTTCATTTGTTTCTAATACTCTACCCTGTATCTTCTTCTTCAATCTAGTTCCTACCAATTCCTGACCAGCTAAAAAAATTATTAATAACAGCTCATAAATTAGCACCAATGAACACTTGGATGACTTCTTTTTCCTAGCCACAGTTAACCATAGACATATCACTTTATTTTACAAAGGAAGATTTGTCCCTTTTTCCATCAGAGCCTTCACTAAGTGGGGTATAATATGACAGTATTTCAAATAGGCAATGCCACCTGTAAGTCACACTTGTTATTTTCCCTCTTGAGTCAATTAAATAAATTATTCATCAATTCATAGTTATGAGTTAAGGTAAAGATTATGGAATAACCTGAGGAATAAGTGAGGAACGTACCTTTAGAATGTCTTCTGGATCAAGCAATTTACACTTAAAGATGCAATGATGCTGCTCACATTTATTTTTGGCTTAGTGATTAGAACAGCACGTAATTCATGATGGAGTTAGGTCACATAGCCAATTATTATTTCATGTTCTTTTTTTTAATCTCAATGAGGACTAAATTATAAGACAGAGCCCTTTGTTTAAAGAAGATTAAATGCTTGTTAAAAAGAGAATTGCATTGGACCAAAGCTACTTACTGTGTGTTTCCTATCAGAACTAGTCACTGGCTGACGCTTTGAGGATCACTGGATTCCCTGAGTACAAGATAGACAGTTATTCCTTCTGGTGCCCCTACTCAAATTCAACAGCCTTTTTGGCAGTGCAATAAGTAGATTAGAGTTACATATTTCTTCCAAATTTAAGAAGGCCTAAACATTGTTCTGCCTTCTCCAGGCAAGTGATTCAAAAGGAATTAATTTGCCTATCTCTATAGAGGGCAAGCAAAGGGCCCTAAATAACTTTATTGAAATAGCAGGTCCCTCACTTTGAGTGGGATTCATATCTCAGAGTTTGGCAACAATTTCTCCAATGATACTGAAGGTATGTGTTACTTTGTGGACACCATATCATCCTGGCATGATGGCTCAATATAGTGGGTCACCAATGAGCTGATCAAAGTCTCTATAGTGTAAATAATTCTCTAATCCAGAAAGATGATGGGCCCTCAGGCGTAATGTGGAAGATGGCCTACTACCTTGCTAGATTTTTTTATTGTGTTTAACAAATCCAAATCAACCTCTACATTAAAGATGCTAGGACTATAATTTTATTTTTGAAAGAAACCCCTCTAACAACCACTGTAAATGGAGACATTGTTCTCCTATTACAATAATTCAGTCAGGTAATTTAAGTGGGGCTGCGATAAAAATATGATTCTTGCTTCTTTTAATTTTCTAACGTAGTAACTAATTTCAATGATTTTTCAGTGATGTAGTGTTTCTTTTGATTAATCATGTTGGCAGGCAAGATGAGCAATATTCTTAAGTATGTCAGAGAGCAAATAGGTGGACTCCACAATGACTTTGTATACCCATTTTAACTATACATTCAGAAAATGGGGAAATAATCACAGATCTGGTTTATAGAACTACAAGAATAGTGATAATCTTTAAGCAGGCAAAATTCAATTTGCCCAAGTGGCATTCTGGCTCCTAAACTATCGACATTTGCTTTGAATCATTAATTGCTGAAACGTTTGCTTATTTTTTTTCTTCCCCTATGCAGTTACTCACATTGTGATACACATCCTTTCAGAGAATGCCAGGTATGAGATGTATAATAATTTTTTTTTGAAAATGCAGAGTCCTTTTTCAAGGGAACTTCTTCATTATTCAAGGGATTCCAAGCTTGTGAACTGACAGAACTGCAAAATTTACATAAAACTTTTTGATGGCTCAAGTTTTATTGTTTCTGTTTTTTTCTAATCTTACTTTATTTTATGAGTTTTTGAAACATGGTATAAAAAATCTAATTTTGTCCTAGGATACCATGATTGATTGGTCAATGTTGTAATTACTATTGGTTTACAATTCTGAGGCTTGTTCTGAGTCTGCTGTTCATTATGATAACCACACTAATGTCTCTGGTTCCTAGGTGGTCATCACTATTCTGGTACTCGGGGACCTCATCATCCCCATTGAAATTAGGGAGTCCATTCTATGGAATTATAGCTCTTTCTCTGCTAGCTTACAAACACAATTACAAAATGTTTTTTCAATAATGGTAATGCTCCCCTCACCAATATACACCTCAGTTCTACTATATAAAGTTATCTATTGTATTTTATTATGAAATAAAGTTTATATTTTATACTTTATTATAAAACAAATTTATTATGAAATATGTTTTATTATAAATAAACTCATGTCAGAATTAAACATGATAAATCTACTCAAAATTTATATAAACCTAAATGTTTTAATTTTTAACATCAAAAGGGTTTTAAACCATGTTTATTCCATGTTTCTATTGAATCCAGGTTTCAACTGATCAAATATATAATTGGAATAATTTTTAGTAATGTAGCCATAAATATTACAGTCAGAATCTCTGAAAGTTTCACTTTGGTTGATAGTTATTACCTAGTCACTCAACACAGAATATGAGAGGAGCTTAAAATAATTTGAAAATATCTAGGCCTTTGGAATTCCACAGTAATGGATTTGAATGCAGTCTCTAATACTTATTTGGTCTGTTATATGAGGTAGGTTATTGAATCTTTATTAGCATTATTATCATGAAAAGAAAAATCTTTTGAGAAGTGTGTGTTCATATCATTTGCCCATTTTTTGATGGGGTTGTTTTTTTCTTGTAAATTTGTTCAAGTTCCTTGTAAGTTCTGTATATTAAAACTTTGTCAGATGGGTAGATTGCAAAAATTTTCTCGCATTCTGTAAGTTGCCTGTTCATGCTGATGATAGTTTCCTTTGCTGTGCAGAAGCTCTTTAGTTTAATTAGATCCCATTTGTCAATTTTGGCTTTTGTTGCAATTGCTTTTGGCATTTTTTGTCATGAGGTCTTTGCCCAAAGGCCTTCGGTAAAATTCAACATCCCTTTATGCTAAAAATTCTCAATAAACTAGGTATTGATGGGACATACCACAAAATAATAAGGGCTATTTACGACAAACCCGAAGCCAATATCTTATTGAATGGGCAAAGCTGAAAGCATTCCCTTTGAAAACTGGTACAAGAGAAGGCTGCCCTCTCTCACCACTCCTATTCAACATAGTATTGGAAGTTCTGGCCAGGGCAATCAGGAAAGAGAAAGAATTAAAGGATATTTCAAATAGAAAGAGAGGAAGTCAAATTGTCTCTGTTTGCAGATGACATGATTTTATATATAGAAAACTCCATCATCTCAGCCCCAGAACTCCTCAAACTGATAAGTAACTTCAGCAAAGTCTCGGGATACAAAATCAATGTGCAAAAATCACAATCATTCCTTTACACCAACTATAGACAAGCAGAGAGCCAAATCATGAATGAACTCCCATTCACAATCCCTACAAAGAAAATAAAATATCTAGGAATACAGCTAACAAGGGATGTGAAGGACCTCTTCAAAGAGAACTACAAAACACTTCTGAAGGAAAAAAGAGAGGACACAGACAAATGGAAAAATATTCTATCATCATGGATAGGTAGAATCAATATTGTGAAAATGTTCATACTGCCCAAATAAATTTATAGATTCAATGCTACTTCCATCAAACTGCCACTGACATTCTTCACAGAATTAGAAAACAATATTTTAAGTTTTATATGGAATCAAAGAAGACCTCATATAGCCAAGACAATCCTAAACAAAAAGAAAAAAAAGCTGGAGGCAACATACTACCTGATCCCAAACTATACTACAGGGCTACAGTAACCAAAACATTATGGTACTGGTACCAAAACAGACATATAGACCAGTGGAGCAGAACAGAGACCATAGAACTAACTCTGATCTTCAATAAATCTGACAAAAACAAGCAATAGGGAAAGGATCTCCTATTCAGTAAATGGTGCTGGGAAAATTGGCTAGCCACATGCAGAAAAGTGAAACTGGATCCCTTCCTTACACCTCATACAAAAATTAACTCAAGATGGGTTAAATACTTAAATGTAAAGCCCAAAACCATAAAAACCCTAGAAAAAAACCTAGGCAATTCCATTTGGGACATAGGCAATGTCAAAGACTTCATGACAAAAACTCCACAAGACATTTACATGGCCAAAACACATATGAAGAGAAGCTCAACATCACTGATCATCAGAGAAATGCAAATCAAAAACACAATGAGATACCATCTCTCGCCAGTCAGAATGGTGATTATTAAAAAGTTAGGAAACTATAGATGCTGGCAAAGCTATGGAGAAATAACACTTTTACACTGTTGGAGGGAATGCAAATTAGTTCAACCATTGTGGAAGACAGTATGGCAATTCCTCAAGGATCCAGAACCAGAAATAGCATTTGACCCAGCAATCCTATGACTGGGTATATACCCAAAGGAATATAAATCATTCTACTATAAAGACACATGCACAAATATGTTTATTGCAGCACTATTTACAATAGCAAAGACAAGGAGCCAACCCAAATGCCCATCAATGATAGACTGGATAAAAAAAAAATGTGGTACATATATGCCATGGAATACTATGCAGCCATAAAAAGGAATGAGATCATGTCCTCTGCAGGGACACGGATGAAACTGGAAGCCATTATCCTCAGCAAACTAACTCAGGAACAGAAAACCAAACACCACATGTTCTCACTCATAAGAGGGAGTTGACCAATGAGAACACATGAACACAGAGAGGAACAACACACACCAGGGCCTGTTGGGGGGTGGGGAATGAGGGGACGGAACTAAGGGGACCAGTCAACAGGTGCAGCAAATCACCAGGGCACACATATACCTGTGTAACAAACCTGCACATTCTGCACATGTATCTTGTTTTTCTTTTTCAGAAGAAATAAAAATAAATGAAAGAAAAATCAATATTATATTTATGATACAATTCATAAAACGATTTCATAGAAGGTCATTTTGAGGATTAATGAGATGAGTTTATAATAAATTGTAATGTTACAAAGCAACCAATTATCAAAATAGGGCAAGAATAAGTAAAATAAAATAATTTTAGTTCAATTTAAGTTTTCACTTTTTCTACCACATGACTACACAGTGTATAACTAAATGCAATGAAACTGGGCATATGATTTTTTAAAAATTATATGATAGTAAAACTCTCCTGTCTAAACCATGCATGTGTTTTTATTGTTAGTCATAAGTAGTGGCTTAACTGCTTCTAAAACTGGGTTTAAAAATATATTGAACTGAAACAGTGCAGGTACACTGGCAATAGAAACAGTACTCTTTAACTTGAATTACTGCACACAAAACAGTTCCATGTTGACAGGTAACTATTATTTATGAGAAGATGATATACTACTTTAAGTTCTCCTGACAATCTTTATGTATATTTCTTTTACCCAAGACAGTTGCAATTTAACAGTGCATTAAAAGACCATGTGCTATACCATTTGTCACATGCTATATTTATATAAACTATGCTATTTCCCGGTTGAATCCTAATTAATCTAGCAAACACCTCATTGCCCTTTAAAAAATCTGACTCTATTTTAAGGTTAATTAATAAACTATTGCAACATTACTGACACATTAAGTACACATATATATTTTTCTTGATATCCAGAAAACTCACAGGGTACTGGGGAAACTTTCTTTATAGTATCACTTTAGTCATGTTTAATTGTAGCCTTTTTTTATGCTTTCAGCATTACATTAAGTTAACACAGTATTTGCTTTTTTAATGTAGTATCAACTAGTAATCGAAAGATAAGAATTTGTGGTGCCTAATGAAAGGGCAGCCATATAAAGAATTGTAAAAAGGCAACTGTGTGTGTGTGTGTGTGTGTGTGTGTGTGTTTTCTTTATCACACAAAAGCTCTCAGATCATCCTGACACCAACATCTCATCTTACATTGAAAAGAGTGCACCCTCCTACTCTCAGGATGTTTTCCTAACATTTCTCACAAATGCACAGACTCTGACTAGGCACTTCCCAGGTTCAAAACACAAAATACAAATTATGCCCCCAGCATATTCCTAATTGTAAACTGCAAGACTGGGTATACCAAAAGTCATTTTCACAAGCATGCTATCTCAAAATTTCACAGAGAAAACAAACATAATCAAAAGCAAACAAATTAATCAACAAACACAACCAATGATAACGATCTAAATCATTGATTGTAACCTTTAGTTAAAAATGATTATCAAATTGTCTAAGTCCTCATTTTATGAAAATGAGACTCTGATGAGACAGTGGGGATAAAGTCCAAAAATCTACATATTCAATAATCTAAGACAAGGTTCCTTGCATACATATTGAAAAATACAGCACGCTATTCCTTCTTTTGGGGGGGTATCTATTATAGCAAATAAATGGAAATACTCCTTGTTATACATGTTTATAAAACATATTTGATTTTTACTTAAGAATAACATTTTAGAAACTTACTATTTTATTGCTTCCAATTAACTTTCTTACTACAATTTTGAGGAAACCCAACACTTTTTTGTCCTTTAGAACAAGTGGATTTCTTTAAAATAAAGGAGATAAAGAATGAATCATGCATTTATCGCATGTGCACAAATGACAGCAAATGACAGTTTGGAAAGTACACACACGTACAACAATAAATAGGGCTGAAAAGAAAGCCACAAAATAGTCAAAAGTAGAATGATTGAATATGTAGTTCTTGGCAATATAAGACTTAGACATATGTTGTCATTTGGGTAATAATTGGTTTCCTACGCATTAAGAACTAAAACCTGAAATGTCAGTAGCTCATGAATTACCAGCTAGTAGTGTCCTATGATGGGCTTTCTTATTAGACTTCAATTTTAAGCCGTAATAGAATTTCATAAAAGCACTTCTACTTGTATTTAATTTAGACTTTCAATAAGTGTTTTATTTCAGGCAGAAAAAAATAATGTTTCTAAATGCAGAATCTTAAGGTCATATTAGTCCTGCTTGAGACAAAACCCTTTGCTAGTACAACTATCTAGGACACAGAAAAATATAACGTGTTTCATTGTCAGTTAAGAAAAAATAAGCCTAGTGAAATTGGTTGTGTCTCACTATATAAACAATATCACTTGGTATTTTGGGGGTCTTTGCAGTTTGCTTTATTAATACATACAAAAAATATTGAATAAATTCTCATTTGTGCCCAAGAATCATGTAAATTACTAAAGTAATAGGCATAATTAAGCCCTTGATCCATCCTTGCCCTTGATAAAGAAACAGTCTGAAAAGTTATTTTTAGTGAGAATGAGTCTGAAATAATGGATTTACAAAGGTATAAATCAGAGGCTAAAATGATGAATAACAGAGATTACCTAAATTTATATATTAACTAAATGAAAACAAGAAAAAAAATCTGAGCTCATTACAAGTACTATACAAATAAAAATTGTATAGATTCCATGGTTGCCACCTGGGGCCTTACGTATTAAATAGAAGTAATAAATAAGAAGATAAATTTATAAACATCTCACTCAAAGATACCTCACTGAGAACTGAAAAAGGAAAATAGATTAAACCAGGATCACATGTAAGAGCTAGATTTTTTAATGAACATGTACATTGGGTTTAAAATAAAACATTAATGTATTTGGTAACAGGAATAACTAAATTAAAAAAAAATACAAAACTATCTTACTCCCTGTCCGTTAAGCAAGGACCATGAAAAGAATAGACAACTTAAGTAGCCCTTAGGAAGAGGTAAGAACACAATGAAATCCAAGAGAAAATTACACATCATAAGTAATCAGCATAAATTGAGAAGTGAAGTAAGAATTAATAAAATGTAAGTAAGGTAGACATATTAAAAATAATCATGAAAATAAGATAGAGTACATAATGCTTATTATCTGAAAACATCATCTTTAATACATTAATTATTATTGCATAACGGAGAAGCTCGATGTTTTTCTTTACTTGAAATGTGGTTGAGATTTGTGCCTTATTCTTTGGGAATGTAGATAATATAATTTAATTTTAAATATAAATATTTATGTATTCATTTGAGACAGCGTCTTGCTGTGTCATCCAGGAGAGTACAGTGGTGCAAACCTAACTTGGTGAAGCCTCATACTCCTGAGTTTATGATCCTCCCGTCCCAGCCTCCTAAAATACTGGGATTACAGGCATGAGTCACTGTGTTCAGCCTAATTTTAATTTTAGAATAACATAAGTAATTCTAGGGGTGTAGTAATTATATTTAAAAGGTAATTGAGAAGTTGCAGCAATAATGGTAGAGATAGGTTAATGATTTGCCTGTGGTAACAAAAACTTGACAATCTCCCCTACCCCGACGAAGGATTTCCTAGGTACATGACAAAATAAGACAATGTAGAAAACGTCACGAGTTTTCAGTAGTTACAAGTTAAAGAAGGAAGACAAATCATTAAAGATTTCGAGATTTGGAGGACAGCCAATTATTTGAGCAGCGACAGTAGAGAAGCTGGTTGAAGTTGCTGGTCACCAGGGGTAGTTAAAAGAGAGCAGTACTCTATATTGAGAACTTTTTCTTTTTACTTTGTTCTCATTTTCAAAGAAAACTGTGGACTACATAGAATGCAGACAATGGACAAGTGAAGGTGGTATAACAGGATGATAAGAATGAACCAGAAGAAGCGAACCACACATCTAAAGCCACCGAAGATAAGAGTGCAAACTGTCTTCTTCCTAAATGTTGGATACTTGAGAGTGGAAGAAAGGATATCCATTTATTGGACTACTCAGTGGAGAAGGCCTGATATTGGCAAACATGAAAGTTGAAGGAAAGAAAATAATGTATGCAGCACTGACGTTGGAGGTAGATGTAAGGGTTAACTGGAAAAAGGAAGGTAATTATGAGGCAGGGGAATGTAGAGAAGCAAAGTAAGGAAAAAGATTAAAAGATCTGCTGGTGTCAGCAGTGGTTTGGACTTTGGCATGGGGTGGAGCAAGCAGGGGGAACCTGAGGTGGAGATCAGAGAGAAAACTACATTGGTTGATGGAACACGCTGACCTACAATGAAGAAGCTTTGTCTTGCTCTTTAGCATTCTAATGATTTATGAGACAACGTAAAAGCTAATTAGAATGTTCACAAGAAAATTTCCAAATCTAGGCAACATGCTTTATGCTATTCAGAGGAATTCACAGAATTGGCTACAAAGTTAATAGCAACAAAATTATTGGGAAAATGTTGAAGAAAACGCGTATTTACACATTACAATACATTCTAGGTACATTTTTCTCATTTCCTATTCATTCCTTAAATTCTTTTCTGTCACTCAATTTGAAATAGAAACAATAGATGAAGTAATACAGTTTTAGTTAGCCCATCTACATTTCAAACTATAATTGCCTACTGATGGATATGAAATTTCTCTAATGTATTCTATCCAGATAGTTCAGAGACAACGGCTTTTCAAGAGTTTCAGTACATTTTCTGACACTGAGTTCTAGAATATTTTTGACATTGATTTAAAGTAAAAAAAAAAAAGATTTGCTTGGAAATATAGTTTTATAGCTTATGAAATTGGAAAAATATAATTCTATTTTTAACCCTTTTCAAATTCCACTGGCAGTTGTCTTAATGTTTCTTTGAAATACACCTTATTTACATTAAGTCAAAAATGTTAAAATTTTGATTTTCTGTTCATAGCTCTGCTTCATGTTTAGTTTGCAACTACCTTTTAGATCATGTACTTTAGGATATGAAATACTTAATCAACAATTTTTAAAATAAAAGTTTTCGAATATAAAATTTAGAGACCCTTTTTGTGGAGACATTTAAAGTTTCATTTCATAGTTTGCACTCTTTCTATATCATTACTGTCCTCTTTCTTGGCTACCATTACCGACAACTAAAGATTGGAGAACTCAATGGAATGAAGAGGACTAAACCTAAATTTACCCTTTCTTAATTATTTGTTTTGGAATTTGAAATACATTGACATTTAGTATCTTATTCATTATACCGAAAAATGAATGAAACAATGAGTTTGCTTTAGTCTCTTCTTAATTAAAAAAGAACTGAAATTTACTCCCCACTATGTGTGGGTCATTGTATTTAGGAGTTCACTATATATTAAGAAATGCCGGCCTGGAGCGGTGGCTCACGCCTGTAATCCCAGCACTTTGGGAGGCCGAGGCAGGTGGATCACCTGAGGTCAGGAGTTCGCGACCAGCTTGACCAACATAGTGAAACCCCGTCTCTACTAAAAATGCAAAAATTAGCTGGGTGTGGTGGCACCTGTAATCCCAGCTACTTGGGAGACTGAGGCAGGAGAATCGCTTGAACCCAGGAGGCGGAGGTTGCAGTGAGCGAAGATCACGCCATTGCACTTCAGTCTGGGCAACAAAGAGCAAAACTACATCTCAAAAAAAAAAAAAAAAAAAAAGAAAGAAAGAGAAAGAAAAGAAAAGAAAAAAGAAAATGTGTAATGGTATAGATGTATAGACACTTGCATATGAATTTTCCAGCACACCTCTATGGAGGAAATTGGCAAGTAATATAGACTGAAGCATTAGATTGAAATGTCTGGGAATGCGATGTCAAGTGCAACCAAATGGTAGGAAGGGTGTGTCGTACTTCAGAATTTCCAAATCATTCAAGCTTAAACACTCTCGTTATATAGGTATTTTATGAATTTTCAAAAATATGTCAGCAGAAAGATTGTAGAAAAGACTGAAAGTCCCACTTGTTCAACACACGAAGCTAGAGGCAATAAGATTTAAGGGTGTATATGAATACATATTACTGACTGCCTTTGGAATTACCCGTTATTGAAATCAGAGGCCTTTAGCTTACTGATGTGGTTGTTAGCAGCTTTAACGAAAGGGTTCATAGAGTGAAGGTCTAGGTGAATGACTACAAGCAGGTTTTGCGTCTTAATTTATCTTTAACTGAGCCTTTTCCAAATTATTATATTTAGCCTGGGTTTCTTCATCTCCACTGCCATACACCTCTCAAAATGATCATTATCTGGAATAGTAACCTCCACAGCTTTCATGTCCATTCTTTTACTGCTTCAAGCCATTCTCCACTATATAGTTCGTATGATTTTTTTTTTTTTTTTTGAGACGGAGTCTCTCTCGGTCACCCAGGCTGGACTGCAGTGGCACGATCTCGGCTCACGGCAAGCTCTGCCTCCCGGTTCATGCCATTCTCCTGGCTCAGCCTCCCCAGCAGCTGGCACTACAGGCACCCGCTACCATGCCTGGCTAATTTTTTTGTATTTTTAGTAGAGACGGGGTTTCTCTGTGTTAGCCAGGATGGTCTCGATCTCTTGACCTCATCCGAGTTCATATGATTTTTAAGCCACAAATCTGATCAGTTTAAAGTGTAATTAGTATCCATCGATGTCTTTTCATTTCACTTTACCATCAACTATACCTGTTAAGAATTATGTTTGCATGCTAGTAGCAATGACAGGAAATAGAGCAGCTTAAATGAGATTATTAGTTATAATTTTTTGTCAGACACATTGATCAAAAGTAATCAACCTAATATTTGTATTAGAATCTCATGATGGCACCAAGGACCCATGGTATTTCACTAACTGTCCCGCCAACACTAGCTTTTGACTTCCGTTCTCAACTTCACCTCATATTTCAAGACATTTTCAAGGAAGAAGAAGAAGAGAGCCCACACTAGCCACCTATTTCTCTTCTCAAGGAGATAAACTAAAAGCTCTATCCTGCATTTCCCTTCTATGTCTCCTTGTTTAATTGTGGTTAGCTGTAGGGAATGCTAGAAGATTCGGTTGTTCTTCTAGGCACCCTTAGGTTACAGATAGAAAAATTTTGCCTTAGAAGGCAAATATCCAAAGAAGAGAGATATCTGATGTTAGAATACGAATACAACATGATTATCCAAATGTTTCCATATGTAATTTATTCCCATTGTTAACACATTGTAAGCTTTAATTATAATATTATTTTAAAATATTATACCTTGAAACATAAGATTATTAATATGCGCATTTTAAATTACATTCAGTTTTTCTTTGTAAATTGAAATATTAATTTTGAAAAATTAATTTGCAAGACATGAGCTGTTAAGTCACTTCACAAAAGGTTATTTGAGCCTCTACTTGATGTGCTTTTTAAAAAAAAAAATAAGTTGAAACTGTATAATCTAAAATATGTGTGTTTCAATTAATTCAGTCTTTAAAATGCTTTCACAAGGGGAAGAGTCACAATTGTATGTTCAAAGAGAAGAGGTATCTTTATTATTATAACATTTTTTCAAAGCTTACAGTATTATTTGGTTAAAAATTACTTCCAGACACAAAATATTGACTATCAGATGTTAAAATATTTCAAACAAATAAAACAAATTCATTAGAAGAATTGGCTAGGTGTTTTTTCTCATTGAATAGAAGATTTGCTACATAATCTTGGAAAATGAACTTAATTCCTCTTGTTAAATAACAATTAGCTACAAATTAAATTGGAAGGAAATTAGAGTTATCAGCTATCTGCAAACATAAATGAATATAAATGTGATTTTCCATTTTTAAGTAAGTATATTTTTCATAGAGTAAAATCTACACACTTTAGTTTTATCAACATATTCAGTCATGTGATCACCACCAATATCAAGGTGTTTTCAACTGGAAAAAATTCCTGCATGTTCCTTTACAGACGGAGACTCCCCTGGCATTGTCATTAATTTGGTTTCTCTTCCTGTAGTTTTGTGATTGTAAGAAGGTCAAATAAATTGAATCAATTCTGTAGGAAGCCTGTTGATTCTGCCTTCTTTCAATTTTAGATCAAACCATAGAGTTTCATATCTCATTAATCTATTCCTTTGTATTCCAGGGTTGTATTCCATTGTATAGATGCAATACATTTTGTTTATTCATTCCACAGGTAAAGCACAAATGGCTGTTTTCAGTTTTTGTTGATTGCAAATAAAACTGCTATAAATATTTACATATAGGTTATTAGTGAACATTTGTTTATTCTTTTCACATAAACAGCTAGGCATGGGATTGATGGATCATATGGTAAATGTTCCCATAACAAGGAATTGAAATAATATTCCCCAAAGTGTTTGTATGATTTTGCATTCTTAGGAAAAGCACTGTGACTTCCAGTTGCTTTATGGTTTTGCCAGTACTTGTAATTTTTTAGAAATTTAATAAACATGCAGTAGTAACATATTATCATATTCATTTTCTTTTCCCCAATTATTATTGATGCTCAACATCTCACGTTTATTTGCCATCCATATGTCTGTTTTGAAGACTTGACTGTTCAAATATTTTGTTTAAAGTTAGGGATATTTGCTTTCCTTCTTAATGATTTTTGAGAGTTCTTTATGTTTGTGGATGCAGATATGCGACTTTAATATATTTTCTACCAGTGTGTAGCTTGTGTTTCATCTCCTTAATGCTATCTATTTTTTTCATAGAGTACAATGTCTTTATTATGGTAAAGTCCAACTTATCAATATTTTATTTTATGAGTTTTGCCTTTGTGATGACCTAAAAAAACTTTGCCTAGTGCAAGATCACAAAGGTTTTTCCCTATGTTTTCTAGTGGAAAGATTTTGCTTGCTTGACTGTTTTATGTTGTTTAATTTTAAATTTCATTAGGTCTATGATACATTTTGAGGATTTGTTTAAGTGGATGGGAGATACAGATTCACTTTCATTTTTAGCATACATGTGTTCAATAGTTCCCATAATATTTATGAAAAGACTGTTCTTTCTCCAAAGAGTTTCCTTTGGAAATTTGTTAAAAATTCATTGATCTTCAATTTGAGTACATATTTCTGGAGACTATTTTTTATTTCTTTGATCTACATACCCATGTCTTTTCCAATTCTGCACTATCTTGAATGCTATATCTTCATAATAGGTACAGAGAATAGGTAACGTGAGTAAGCCTACTTTGTTCTTTTTCAAAATTGTTTGTTAAGTCATTTTTTTCCTTTTACGTAGATTTTAGAATATAAATTTGTATAAATTTAGAATTCAGCAATTCCTTTTTTTTAACATTTCCCCAACCATCCTACCTTCTCCAGCCATTCTACTCTCTACTTTAGCAGGCTAATTTTTTTTTAGATTCTACAAATAAATGAGATAATGCAGTATTTGTTTTTCTATGACTGGTTTATTTCACTTAACATAATGTCTTCCAGATTCATCCATGTTATATCAAATGATAGAATTGTGTGTTTTTAAATACTGAATTGTATTTCATTTTGTATATACACAACATTTACTTTATCCATTCATCCACTAATGGACACTTAGGTTACTTCTAGATCTTACTGTGAATAATGCTTCAATGAACATGGGAGTGCAGCTATCTCTGCAACATACTTATTTGAATTCCTTTGAACATATCCCCATAGGAGAAATCCTGGATCATATAGTAGTTCTATTTTAGTTATTTTTCAAGGTTGGAATACATCATTTATTTTTTCAGTTGACAAATAATAATTGTACATATTCATGGGACACATAGTGATTTTTCAATAAATAAAATATACAGTAATCAGATCAGTGTAATTTTGTATCCTTTAACCAGTCCTCACCCTCTCTGTACCCATCTCAGCCTCTAATATCCTCTGTTCTACTTTTCACTTTTATGAGATAAACTTCTTTTTCAACTTCCACATATGAGTGAGAACATGCACTTCTTAACTTTCTGTTTCTGGCTTATTTCACTTAACACAATGTCCTCCAGTCTCATCTCTGTTGCTTCAAATGACTAGATTTCATTCTTTCTTATGGCTGAATAGTATTCCATGTGGTGTGTGTGTGTAGACACATTTTCTTTAACCATTCATCTGTTCAACACCTATGTTTATTCCATATCTTGGCTACTGTAAATAGTGCTTTAATAAATGTGGGGACGCAGATGTCTGTTCAATATAATGATTTCCTTTCCTTTGGATAAATTCTGAGAACTGATAAACAAATTGAGTAAAGTTGCAGGATACACGTTAATAGTTTTATTTTTTTGATGAACCACCATACTGCTTACCATAATGGCTTTACTAATTTACATTCTCACCAGCAGTGTAAAAAGATTACCTTTCTGCATATCCTCATCAACACTTTTTATCTTTCCTCTTTTTGATAATGGTCATTCCCGACATATGTGATGAAATCTCATTGTGGCTTTAATTTTGCGTTAATCTGGTGGTAATTGTGGATGTTAATCTGGCGGTGATTAGTGATGTTGATTATTTTTTATATATACCTGTTGGCCACTTTTATGTCTTTTTTGAGAAATATTTATTCAGAACATTTTCCCATTATTTAATAATGTTATTTGTATTCTTACTATTAATAAGTTAAGTAACTATTAGTTGTGAGTTCCTTGTACATGTTGGATTTTATCCCTTATCAGATGAATGGTTTGCAAGTGTTTTCTTCAATTTCATAGGCCATTCTTCAGTTTGTTGATTGTTTCCTTGACTGTGCACAAGTTCTTTAGTTTGATGTTATCTCATTTGTCTCTTTTTGCTTTTGTTACCTGTGCTTTTGGGAGTCATATCCGAAAATTCATTGCCCACGCCAACGTCATGAAGTTTTCACTTATGGTTTCTTCTGGTAGTTTTTTGATTCCAAGTTGTATGTTTAAGTTTTCATTGTAGTTTGAGTTGATTTTTGTATATGGCATGAGATAAGAGTTTAATTTAATCTTATTTTTTTGCATGTTATATCTAGTTGTCCCAACTCCATTTATTGAAGAGACTGTCCTTTCCCTGTTGTGTGTTCCTGGAAACTTTGTTGAAAATCAATTGACCATAAATATGTGGATTTATTTTTGGGCTATCCATTATATCCCATTGATCTATGTGTCTGTGTGGGCTTCATTCTTTCGGGCCCTCTGGTAGCTACTGGGTTTCTGCCATCCTAGCTTTCTAATCAGAAAGAAAATAGGGCTTCTCTCTCCTGGATCCACTACAAACATTCCCAGAAAGGGATTCTGCATTGGCACAGCATGAATTTTAATGCCAGTACTATGCTCTTTTGATTAATATAGCTTTGTAGTATATTTTGAAGTCAAGTAGTATAATGTCTCCAGGTTTTTTTTTTTGATTTATGATTGCTTTGACTATTCAAGGTTTTTCATGGTTTCATATAAATTTGAGGGTTTTATCTCTATTTCTGAAAAATATGTCTTTGGGATTTTGATAAAAATTGAATTGAATCTGTAGATTATTTTGGATAGTATGGACATTGAACAATATTAAAATTTCCAATAAATAAATATAGTATATATTTTCATTTATTTTTGCCCTCTACACTTTGTTTCATCAATGTTTTATTACTTCTGGTGTACGAGTCTTTCACCACCTTGGTTAAATTCATTCATAAGAGGGCTTTATGTAGCTATTATAAATGGTATTGTTTACTTGATTTTTATTTCATATAATTTGTTATTAATGTATAGAAATGATATTGCTTTTTGTATGCTAATTTTGTATCCTGCAAATTTATTAAATTCAGTTATTACTTTTAACAGTTTTTTATGGGGTCTTTAGGGTGTTCTATATATAATATCATGTCTTCTGTAAACAGGGACATTTTAAGATAATGTATTGATTTCCAAAAGGAAAACCTTGCTGAAAATCTGATTGGAATCACACTGAATCCATAAATCAGTTTAGGAAGAATTTTTTTTATTATACTTTAAGTTTTAGGGTACATGTGCACAACGTGCAGGTTAGTTACATTTGTATACATGTGCCATGTTGGTGTGCTGCACCCATTAACTCATCATTTAACATTAGGTATATCTCCTAATGCTATCCCTCCCCCTGCCCCCACCCCATGACAGGCCCCAGTGGGTGATGTTCCCCTTCCTGTGTTCATGTGTTCTCATTGTTCAGTTCCCACCTGTGAGTGAGAACATGCAGTGTTTGGTTTTTTGTCCTTGCGATAGTTTGCTGAGAATGACGGTTTCCAGCTTCATCCATGTCCCTACAAAGGACATGAACTCATCATTTTTTATGGCTGCATAGTATTCCATGGTGTATGTGTGCCACATTTTCTCAATCCAGTCTATCATTGGGAAGAACTGACATCTTTATTATATTGTGTCTTTCAGTTCACAAAAATGGAATGCCACTTGCTTTACTTAGGTATTCTTTGAAGTCTTTCATTAGTGTATTTCAGCATACAGATCATGCATATATTTGTGAGATTTTCCATAAATATATATTTTTTGTGCCATTATAAATAATAACCTTTAAATTTTATTTTAATGTACAATTTTTATTTCCAGTATTTGTCAATCAAAATGGCTTTTCTGTATATAAATATCTGGGAGTTTGCTAAGCTCATTTACAGGTTATATTAAATTTTGGGTAGGTCCTTTAGGATTTTAAGAGAAACAGTATGGTAACTGTAAACAGAGAGTTTTAGCTCTTTATGTCCAATCTTGCATGTCTTTTTATTTATTTTAGTGCATTATTAATAAACTAAGAATTCCAAGGTCTTTCTAAATAGAAGTGATTAGAAAACATGTCTTAATTTATTCCCAGTATTATAAAAATGCCACAGACTAGGTAATTTCTAAACAACAGAAATTTACATCTTACATTTCTGGAGCCTCGTAAATCTGCAATCAATTCAATGGCAGATGTAGTTTCTAGGGAAGGCTCACTCTCTGATTCCAAGATGGCTTTCAAGATGGTTATTTTCCTATTATTGAATTATTTGAGATTTTTATATATTGTAGATATTAACCCCTTATCAAATGTATGGTTTGTAAAATTTTTCTCCCAACCCATTCCTTGTCACTTCAGTGTGTTAATTGTTGAATTTGCTGTACAGAAGCTCTATCATGTAATCCCATTTACATGTATGTTTTTGCTTTTGCTGCCTGTGTTTTTGGGGTCATTTCCAAGAAATCATTGCCAATATTAATGTCATGAAGTTTTCTCGTAAGTTTTATTTTATTAATTTTACAGTTTGGTGTCTAATATTTAATTATTTTGAAGATTTTGAGTCGATTTTTGTATATATTATAAGAATTCAATTTCATAGTTACAAATGTAGATATCCAATTCTCCCTGCACCATTTAGTGAAGAGATGTCAATGGCTATTATCAAGAAGAAGAAAGATGACAAGTGCTGGTTAGGACATGCAGAAAGGGAAATATTCTTACACACTTGATGAAAATGTACACTAATACACGAATTGTGGAAAAGAGTATAAAAATTCCTCAAAAAAACTAGAGCTACTTTATAATCCACTGATCCTCCTAGTGGGTATATATCCAAGGAATTGAAATCAGTATGTCAAAGAGATATATGCACTTCATGTTTATCACAACATTATTCACAATAGACAAGACATAAAATTAATGTAAGTGTTCACCAGTAGATGAATGATTAAAGCAAATATGGCGCCTACACAAAAGAGAAGAAGATTCAGCCTTTAAAGGAAATTCTGTCATTTGCAAGAACATGGATGAACCTAGATGACATTATGCTAAACAAGATAAGCAAGACATACAAAGACAAACAGCTCATGTGGATTTCACTTATACACAGAATCTGGAAAAGGTGAATTCCTAGAAGTAGAAAGTAGAATGGTTATGACTAGAGGCTGTGGAGTGGAGACAGTGAATGGGAAGAAGGGAGATGTTGGCCACAGGGTACAAAGCTTTGGTTAGACAAAAGGAATAAATGGTAGCAACCCATTTTGCAAATGTTAACAATATTTAATTATAATAAGTTGTATATTTCAAAATTCCTAAAAGAGTAGATTTTAAATGTTTTCACCTCAAATAAAAAATAAAAAAATTTGACAAGATAAATGTGTTAACTTGATTTAGTCTTTCTACAATGTATACTTATGTCTTAACATCATATTCTACCCCATAAATGTACACAGTTTTTATGTGTCAATTAGAAAGAAAATGAAAATATTTTTAAAAATCAAAAAAAGAAAAGAAAATCCAAAACCTGGAAAGAAACTTATTACAAGTGTATCCATCACTTTGTAGAAATTCATTGAACTACACTCATTCGTTATGTTACTTTTCTTTTTTTTTAAATTTTTTTCCTTATTATTATTATTATTATTATTATTATACCTTAGGCTCTATGGTACATGTGCGCAACGTGCAGGTAAGTTACATACGTATACATGTGCCATGCTGGTGCGCCGCACCCACCAACTCGTCATCTAGCACTAGGTATATCTCCCAATGCTATCCCTCCCACCTCCCCTCACCCCACAACAGTCCCCGAAGTGTGATGTTCCCTTTCCTGTGTCCATGTGTTCTCATTGTTCAATTCCCACCTATGAGTGAGAATATGCGGTGTTTGGTTTTTTGTTCTTGCGATAGTTTACTGAGAATGATGATTTCCAATTTCATCCATGTCCCTACAAAGGACGTGAACTCATCATTTTTTATGGCTGCATAATATTCCATGGTGTATATGTGCCACATTTTCTTAATCCAGTCTATGATTGTTGGATATTTGGGTTGGTTCCAAGTCTTTGCTATTGTGAATAATGCTGCAATAAACATACGTGTGCATGTGTCTTTATAGCAGCATGATTTATAGTCCTTTGGGTATATACCCAGTAATGGGATGGCTGGGTCAAATGGAATTTCTAGTTCTAGAGCCCTGAGGAATCACCACACTGACTTCCACAAGGGTTGAACTAGTTTAGAGTCCCACCAACAGTGTAAAAGTGTTCCTATTTCTCCACATCCTCTCCAGCACCTGTTGTTTCCTGACGTTTTAATGATTGCCATTCTAACTGGTGTGAGATGGTATCTCATTGTGGTTTTGATTTGCATTTCTCTGATGGCCAGTGATGGTGAGCATTTTTTCATGTGTTTTTTGGCTGCATAAATGTCTTATTTTGAGAAGTGTCTGTTCATGTCCTTTGCCCACTTTTTGATGGGGTTGTTTGTTTTTTTATTGTAAATTTGTTGGAGTTCATTGTAGATTCTAGATATTAGCCCTTTGTCAGATGAGTAGGTTGCGAAAATTTTCTCCCATTTTGTAGGTTGCCTGTTCACTCTGATGGTAGTTTCCTTTGCTGTGCAGAAGCTCTTTAGTTCAATTAGATCCCATTTGTCAATTTTGGCTTTTGTTGCCATTGCTTTTGGTGTTTTAGACATGAAGTCCTTGCCTGTGCCTATGTCCTGAATGGTAATGCCTAGGTTTTCTTCTAGGGTTTTTATGGTTTTAGGTCTAACATTTAAGTCGTTAATCCATCTTGAATTGATTTTTGTATAAGGTGTAAGGAAGGGATCCAGTTTCAGCTTTCCACATATGGCTAGCCAGTTTTCCCAGCACCATTTATTAAATAGCGAATCCTTTCCCCATTTCTTGTTTTTGTCAGGTTTGTCAAAGATCAGATAGTTGTAGATATGTGGCATTATTTCTGACGGCTCTGTTCTGTTCCATTGATCTATATCTCTGTTTTGGTACCAGTACCATGCTGTTTTGGTTACTGTAGCCTTGTAGTATAGTTTGAAGTCAGGTAGTGTGATGCCTCCAGCTTTGTTCTTTTGGCTTAGGATTGACTTGGCGATGCAGGCTCTTTTTTGTTTCCATATGAACCTTAAAGTAGTTTTTTCCAATTCTGTGAAGAAAGTCATTGGTAGCTTGGTGGGGATGGCATTGAATCTGTAAATTACCTTGGGAAGGATGGCCATTTTCATGATATTGATTCTTCCTACCCATGAGCATGGAATGTTCTTCCATTTGTTTGTATCCTCTTTTATTTCCTTGAGCAGTGGTTTGTAGTTCTCCTTGAAGAGGTCCTTCACATCCCTTGTAAGTTGGATTCCTAGGTATTTTATTCTCTTTGAAGCAATTGTGAATGGGAGTTCACTCATGATTTGGCTCTCTGTTTGTCTGTTATTGATGTATAAGAATGCTTGTGATTTTTGCACATTGATTTTGTATCCTGAGACTTTGCTGAAGTTGCTTATCAGCTTAAGGAGATTTTGGGCTGAGACAATGGGGTTTTCTAGATATACTATCATGTCATCTGCAAACAGGGACAATTTGACTTCCTCTTTTCCTAATTGAATACCCTTGATTTCCTTCTCCTGCCTAATTGCCTTGGCCAGAACTTCCAACACTATATTGAATAGAAGTGGTGAGAGAGGGCATCCCTGTCTTGTGCCAGTTTTCAAAGGGAATGCTTCCAGTTTTTGCCCATTCAGTATGATATTGGCTGTGGGTTTGTCATAAATAGCTCTTATTATTTTGAGATACATCCCATCAATACCTAATTTATTGAGAGTTTTTAGCATGAAGGGTTGTTGAATTTTGTCAAAGGCCTTTTCTGCATCTATTGAGGTAATCATGTGGTTTTTGTCGTTGGTTCTGTTTATATGCTGGATTACATTTATTGATTTGTGTATATTGAACCAGCCTTGCATCCCAGGGATGAAGCCCACTTGATCATGGTGGATAAGCTTTTTGATGTGCTGCTGGATTCTGTTTGCCAGTATTTTATTGAGGATTTTTGCATCAATGTTCATCAAGGATATTGGTCTAAAATTCTCTTTTTTGGTTGTGTCTCTGCCAGGCTTTGGTATCAGGATGATGCTGGCCTCATAAAATGAGTTAGGGAGGATTCCCTCTTTTTCTATTGATTGGAATAGTTTCAGAAGGAATGGTACCAGCTCCTCCTTGTACCTCTGGTAGAATTCGGCTGTGAACCCATCTGGTCCTGGCCTTTTTTTCGTTGGTAAGCTATTGATTATTGCCGTAATTTCAGCTCCTGTTATTGGTCTATTCAGAGATTCAACTTCTTCCTGGTTTAGTCTTGGGAGGGTGTATGTGTTGAGGAATTTATCCATTTCTTCTAGATTTTCCAGTTTATTTGCGTAGAGGTGTTTGTAATATTCTCTGATGGTAGTTTGTATTTCTGTGGGATCGGTGGTGATATCCCCTTTATCATTTTTTATTGCATCTATTTGATTCTTCTCTCTTTTTTCTTTATTAATCTTGCTAGCGGTCTATCAATTTTGTTGATCCTTTCAAAAAACCAGCTCCTGGATTCATTTATTTTTTGAAGGGTTTTTTGTGTCTCTATTTCCTTCAGTTCTGCTCTGATTTTAGTTATTTCTTGCCTTCTGCCAACTTTTGAATGTGTTTGCTCTTGCTTTTCTAGTTCTTTTAATTGTGATGTTAGGGTGTCAATTTTGGATCTTTCCTGCTTTCTCTTGTGGGCATTTAGTGCTATAAATTTCCCTCTACACACTGCTTTGAATGCATCCCAGAGATTCTGGTATGTTGTGTCTTGGTTCTCGTTAGTTTCAAAGAACATCTTTATTTCTGCCTTCATTTTGTTATGTACCCAGTAGTCATTCAGGAGCAGGTTGTTCAGTTTCCACGTAGTTGAGTGGTTTTGAGTGAGATTCTTAATCCTGAGTTCTAGCTTGATTGCACTGTGATCTGAGAGATAGTTTGTTATAATTTCTGTTCTTTTACATTTATTGAGGAGAGCTTTACTTCCAAGTATATGGTCAATTTTGGAATAGGTGTGGTGTGGTGCTGAAAAAAATGTATATTCTGTTGATTTGGGGTGGAGAGTTCTGTAGATGTCTATTAGGTCTGCTTGGTGCAGAGCTGAGTTCAATTCCTGGGTATCCTTGTTGACTTTCTGTCTCGTTGATCTGTCTAATGTTGACAGTGGGGTGTTAAAGTCTCCCATTATTAATGTGTGGGAGTCTAAGTCTCTTTGTAGGTCACTCAGGACTTGCTTTATGAATCTGGGTGCTCCTGTATTGGGTGCATATATATTTAGGATAGTTAGCTGTTCTTGTTGTATTAATCCCTTTACCATTATGTAATGGCCTTCTTTGTCTCTTTTGATCTTTGTTGGTTTAAAGTCTGTTTTATCAGAGACTAGGATTGCAACCCCTGCCTTTTTTTGTTTTCCATTTGCTTGGTAGATCTTCCTCCATCCTTTTATTTTGAGCCTATGTGTGTCTCTGCACGTGAGATGGGTTTCCTGAATACAGCACACTGATGGGTCTTGAGTCTTTATCCAATTTGCCAGTCTGTGTCTTTTAATTGGAGCATTTAGTCCATTTACATTTAAAGTTAATATTGTTATGTGTGAATTTGATCTTGTCATTATGATGTTAGCTGGTTATTTTGCTCGTTAGTTGATTCAGTCTCTTCCTAGTCTCGATGGTCTTTACATTTCGGTATGATTTTGCAGCGGCTGGTACCGGTTGTGCCTTTCCATGTTTAGCGCTTCCTTCAGGAGCTCTTTTAGGGCAGGCCTGGTGGTGACAAAATCTCTCAGCATTTGCTTGTCTGTAAAGTATTTTATTTCTCCTTCACTTATGAAGCTTAGTTTGGCAGGATATGAAATTCTGGGTTGAAAATTCTTTTCTTTAAGAATGTTGAATATTGGCCCCCACTCTCTTCTGGCTTGTAGGGTTTCTGCCAAGAGATCCGCTGTTAGTCTGATGGGCTTCCCTTTGATGGTAACCCGACCTTTCTCTCTGGCTGCCGTTAACATTTTTTCCTTCATTTCAACTTTGGTGAATCTGACAATTATGTGTCTTGGAGTTGCTCTTCTCGAGGAGTATCTTTGTGGCGTTCTCTGTATTTCCTGAATCTGAATGTTGGCCTGCCTTGCTAGATTCGGGAAGTTCTCCTGGATAATATCCTGCAGAGTGTTTTCCAACTTGTTTCCATTCTCCCCGTCACTTTCAGGTACACCAATCAGACGTAGATTTGGTCTTTTCACATAGTCCCACATTTCTTGGAGGCTTTGCTCATTTCTTTTTATTCTTTTTTCTCTAAACTTCCCTTCTCGCTTCATTTCATTCATTTCATCTTCCAGGGCTGATACCCTTTCTTCCATTTGATTGCTTCAGCTCCTGAGGCTTCTGCATTCTTCACGTAGTTCTCGACCCTTGGTTTTCAGCTCCATCAGCTCCTTTAAGCACTTCTCTGTATTGGTTATTCTAGTTATACATTCTTCTAAATTTTTTTCAAAGTTTTCAACTTCTTTGCCTTTGGTTTGAATATCCTCCCGTAGCTTGGAGTAATTTGATTGTCTGAAGCCTTCTTCTCTCAGCTCGTCAAAGTCATTCTCCGTCCAGCTTTGCTCCGCTGCTGGTGAGGAGCTGCGTTCCTTTGGAGGAGGAGAGGTACTCTGCTTTTTAGAGTTTCCAGTTTTTCTGCTCTGTTTTTTCCCCATCTTTGTGGTTTTATCTACTTTTGGTCTTTGATGATGGTGATGTACAGATGGGTTTTTGGTGTGGATGTCCTTTCTGTTAATTTTCCTTCTAACAGACAGGACCCTCAGCTGCAGGACTGTTGGAGTACCTGGCCGGCCGTGTGAGGTGTCAGTCTGCCCCTGCTGGGGGGTGCCTCCCAGTTAGGCTGCTCGGGGGTCAGGGGTCAGAGACCCACTTGAGGAGGCAGTCAGCCTGTTCTCAGATCTCCAGCTGCGTGCTGGGAGAACCACTGCTCTCCTCAAAGCTGTCAGACAGGGACATTTAAGTCTGCAGAAGTTACTGCTGTCTTTTTGTTTGTCTGTGCCCTGCCCCCAGAGGTGGAGCCTACAGAGGCAGGCAGGCCTCCTTGAGCTGTGGTGGGCTCCACCCAGTTCAAGCTTCCAGGCTGCTTTGTTTACCTAAGCGAGCTTGGGCAATGGCGGGCGCCCCTCCCCCAGCCTGGCTGCTGTCTTGCTTTTTGATCTCAGACTGTTGTGCTAGCAATCAGCGAGACTCCGTGGGCGTAGGACCCTCTGAGCCACGTGCGGGCTATACTCTCCTGGGGCACCGTTTCCTAAGCCCGTCGGAAAAGCACAGTATTCGGGTGGGAGAGGCCCGATTTTCCAGGTGCCGTCTGTCACCCCTGGAAAGGGAACTCCCTGACCCCTTGCGCTTCCCGAGTGAGGCAATGCCTCGCCCCTGCTTCGGCTGGCGCACGGTGCGCTCACCCACTGACCTGCGCCCACTGTCTGGCACTCCCTAGTGAGATGAACACGGTACCTCAGATGGAAATGCAGAAATCACCCGTCTTCTGTGTCGCTCTCGCTGGGAGCTGTAGACCGGAGCTGTTCCTGTTCGGCCATCTTGGCTCCTCCCCCTCGTTATGTTACTTTTCTATATGTTTATTAAATTCCAAGGAAAAGTATTTTAAAATTCTAAAAATTGGCTTTAAAAATTGTATTCATCATTTATTAGTCAGCTCCTACCTTTATATAATATTATGACTGCTGCATATGCAGCACAATGGCTTTAAAACTGTGCATTTTTAATTCAGTTCTTCCTTTCTTTATACTCTTATTGTCATACATTTTATTTTTATACATACTATAAACACACAATATGTTCCTGTTAATTTTGTTTGAAATATTCAGTAACCTTTTAGAGAAATCAAAATAGAGTAATTAAATTTTTATATATACTTGGGTGTTTTATATTTTCAGTGCTCCTTATTATTTGGGTAGATCCAAACTTCTATCTTACATTAATTGTGGAAAAACTTGGAATATTATTTCTTTAAATATTTCTTCTGACTCATTCTCTTTCTTTTTATTCTGGGACTCCAGTTATGCATATGTTAGTCTGTCTGATAATATCCTGCAGCTCTTTACATTCTATTTTTTTACTTTTTTTTTTTTTTAATTGTGCTGGTTGTGGTGGCTCACATCTGTAATCCCAGTGCTTTTGGAGACCAAGGTGGTGGATGGCTTGAGCTCGGTAGTTCAAGACCAGCCTTGGCAACATGGCAAAACCCCATTTTTACAAGAAAAAATAAAAATAAAAAAAATAAGGCATGGTAGTGCACCTGTAGTCCCAACTACTCAGGAGGATCTCTTGAGCCCAAGAAGTCAAGGCTTCAGTGAGCCAAGATCAGGCCACAGCACTCCAGCTTGGGTGACAGAAGGAGACCCTGTCTCAATTTTTTTAAAAAATCCTTTATTTTTTGGTGAGTCCTGTTAACATTTACACAAATCACTAATTGTTTTCTCACCTGTGTGAAGTCAATAAATGTGCCGTTAGTGTGCTTTTTTATTATCCACATTTTCACTTGATTCTTAGTTATTATAGCCATCTTTCTCCTGTAATCATTTATCTTACATGTAATCCACCTTTCCCATTACATACTTTAATAATACTTTAAAATGTATTTTCCAACCTGTGTGTTACAGTTGAGTCTGCTTCTATTAATTACATCACTTGTTGACAATGTATTTTTATGCTCTTTTGATATCCCTTAATTTTGTATTAGTATTTAAAACTAGATGAATAAGAAAAAAAACAGGTTGAGGTAGTTTACAAGTGTAGAAATGATCAACATTTTCCCTGTAGACTACCTCAACCTGTGAATTTTGGATTTGTAGTTGTTATTATTGTTACCCTCAGGTACCATAAAATTGAATAGTGTTCTCTAGTGTCCCTTTTGTTTATATTGAAGGCCTAGTTGCTAAAATAATTTTTAATGTCTATTCCACCCTTCGTTATCACTAGTAACACTTGCACTATATTTTATTATTTCAAACTTTTGCTGAATTCTTCTTAAATAGTGCTTGACAGAATTAGCTCCAGGTAAGTAAGTACTTGCATTTTATTTCATCTTGCAGGTATCTAGTTTTTCTTATATCAGGTTGGTTGATTGCCCTGTCATCTTGGCTCCTCTGATCATTTAAGAAGTTATGAATTCGCAGAATGTCTAAAGTTTGTTGCTGTTAGGGTGGAATCACTTCCATCACTGTTCTAAGTTTCTCCGTATCTGATATGGTTAGGCTTTGTGTCCCCACCCAAATCTCCTCTTGAATTGTAATCCCCATAATCCCCATGTGTCGAGGTACAGACCAAGTAGAGGTAATTGAATCATGGGGACAATTTCCCCCATGCTGTTCTCATGATGTTCAGTGAGTTCTCATGAGATCTGATGGTTTTATAAGGTACTCTTCTACCTTCTCTAGGTACTTCTCCTTCCTGCCACCTTGTGAAGAAGGTGCCTTGCTTCCCCTTCACTTTCCACCATGATTGTAAGTTTCCTGAGGCCTCCCCAGCCATGCTGAACTGTGGGTCAATTAAACCTCTGTCTTTATACATTACCCAGTCTCAGGCAGTTCTTTATGGCAGTATGAAAATAAACTAATACGATATCCTAAGTGGAAGTCAGAAATTAATATGTATTATTTTGATAAAACTTAAAGGGTTTTCCAAGAAGACATCTACAAAAAGAATTACCTTTACTTTTAGCTACTTGTGCTTAATTTGAAACAATGGAAGCTTATATTGTTTTTAAATCTTAAGTTTACATGGTAGATATAGAAAAACTAGTCTTCTTTCTCCATGTTACAATCTTCCTCTGTAAATTGTTTTTCTTTATTAAATTGCTTGATACATTCCATAAAGGGGAGCAAGTACAAGGTAATCTTATTGATTACATAACAATATAAAAATAAACTTACAAACATCTTTTTATAAATAATTCTGGTTTTTAAATATTCAATATATAAAGCCTGAGGGCATTCAACATCCAAGCCTTCACCTCATTTTTCTTCTGAAAACATAAAACCTAAGAATTAAGGATCAGGTAATAAAATTGTAGCACATATAATGACATGTTTTTAACATGCCATTTTTATCAGAGGCATCAGTTTTTAATTAATCTTTGCAGATAATTTAAAATTAGATTATATCATCTCTTAAATATGTTTATAATTTGGGAAACATGTTTTCCAAGCACAGGAAAGTTAATAAATTTTATTCTTCTTCATCCACATTTTTCCTGATAAAATGCTGCCTTACAGTTAGTGTTATTGACTATGTGTCCTAATGTTTCTCCCCTAGAGGTAAAGAGAAAAAAAGTTAGTCTATTGTTAATATAATATCTTTGATTATATGTGTGCTATTCTTCACCATTAGTTAAAACGTTATTGGTTTAACCTCAACAGAGATTTTCACTTTTTTAAGAGTAGTGATGACTTCTGAAACTGCATTTTGCATGATTTACATTAAATATCACTAAGCCACAGAATACGGATACAGTGCATATGCACAGGTATATAGTGTTTTGAATTATTAATACACTATGTTCATACAAACAAGATAACCATATGGGTGTATTACATTTTTTATGTAAGCCTTAAGTTTTTCTTTTTAGAATTGTTATCAGTGCCATTCAGTATAAATAGTTAAAACATTTTCTTTTATAAACCTTTGAAAGAATAAATATTCTGCACATCTACCCTGTATCCTCTTAAAGCAAAATACCAATCATTTTTTTAATTTAAATTCCAGAAGAAACAAATATAGTCTCATATTTTCAGTTCTGTATAATAAATTATGTTAAATTTATCATATGAGAAGGGATACAAAATTATACAAATATGCCCATAGAACATTTAGTATTCAAAATTCCACTATGATGACTTCTGTAAATTACATAGAACTTTTCTGATTAGGCATAACCAACTGATTCTAATTTATGAAATTCTCTTAAACTTAACAGATACATGTTTTAAGTGTACCTCACTAGACTTATCAGTCTGAAAATTGCCACATAACACTTCATTCTTGAAATTAAACCTGGTGGTTCTTCTTTACATTAAAACAAAAAACAGTCTATAATATCTATACTTTGAAATGTCACAGTCTTAAAAGTTAGATCACAATGAATGGTCACAATTTGGGAATGCTGACAAAATGTTAGTTTTTAATCTTAAGGCATTAAATTTACATATTGGAATCTATTTCAAAGAAGCAAAACAAAATAAAAACATTAGCTACATATTCTAACATCTCTTCATAAATGTTGTAACTAATTCAGCTTAGCTTAAAAATTTAAACTCGCACAAACTCATAAACTAAAGGAAACAGATATTCAATTATTAAAAATTATATTAAATGAGAGAAAAGCCTATGTCCAAAGTCTGAAAAAGTGTCAGAAATAGCATCAAGCACAGGGCAAAAATATAAATCTCTCAAACTCTGGAATGAGAGGCTAAAAAGTTGTCCAGTAAATTCAGCAGACAAAATAGGACAAGTGTAGAACGCCAATAATTAAACAACAGAACCCAATTGTGACAGATTAAAATGTCTCAATAAATTTCAAACTGAATTTATTAGAAAATACATGTTCCTAGGAGTAAATTATAAAATTGGTGATCTCAAAAGAAAACAAAAAACAAAAAACATTAGTCTCATAAGCTTCCAGGCAGAATGTACAAGTCACAAACAAGAAAAATAATATAAGCGTTGAATTCCTCTTTCTTCACTCTTGATATAAGAATATATAGGCTAAAGAAAAAATAGGACCACAACCCTTAAATGATGAAATCAACCAAAGTGAGGATATCTTGAGGATACGCAAGAGATTGGAGAGCTTATTGTCTACGAACTACATAATATCCCAATTTGGGGGAAAAAATTACACCCCAAAAATAACTTTAAAAATTTAAAACAACACAATAGTTACAAGTTGGAGATAGATGACAAATTGAGAAGGGTATAGTTAGCAATGAAGCTTTGATACATATTTTAAAACACATTGCATTATGTATATATAAAAGTATTTGAAATGAAATATGTATTTTAATCACATTTATATACAAATAGTGAAATACATATTTGAATACATATCTATCAATTTATTTTATATATACTTAAAATGGATTACACAAAACGATGAGGTTTTGGCTGGGCGCGGTGGCTCACGCTTGTAATCCTAGCACTTTGGGAGGCCGAGGTGGGCGGATCACAAGGTCAGGACATCCAGACCATCCGGGCTAACACGGTGAAATCCCGTCTCTACTAAAAATACAAAACATTAGCAGGGCCTGGTGGCGGGCGCCTGTAGTTCCAGCTACTAGGGAGGCTGAGGCAGGAGAATGGCGTGAACCCAGGAGGCAGAGCTTGCAGTGAGCCGAGATTGCGCCACTGCACTCCAGCCTGGGCGACACAGCGAGATTTCGTCTCAAAAAAAAACAAAAAAAAAAAAAAGAAAAAACGATGAGGTTTTAATATATGTTCTAAATAAGAGCTCTAAAAAAAAGAGAACTATTCCCTAAAGCAAAGTCATATGAGTACTAATGAATCTTAACAAACCCCAATTAGGATAGGAAGTTGAAAATGTAGCATGACTAATAAAACTACAAAGAAAAAATTTAATTATAACAGTTATTATACTAAAAAGAAATTCATTAATGTCCTCCACTAAATTACAGGCTATTGTGTTAGCTTAAAAAAATAAAATGCTGACTATATTCCAATTATAAGAAGCACACGGTGGTTTAAAATAAGAAGAAATGTTTAAGAATTATGGTAAACAACTAGAATGTTAGTTACTACAATAAATAATAAATGAGAAGTAGCCATATTAATGTAAGGTGGAATTTAACGTTAATGAATATAAAGAATTAAAAGATAATTTTACACAGTCTATACAATATCTGGCATGAACCAAATGCTATGACAGTTAAATACATAAAGGAATTTATAACTTAATATTTAATTTTTAGATTTTTTTCCTGGGAAAATTCAGTAATCACAAAAATAGACGGATTCAGTATCTATCTTTCTATCTATCTATCTATCTATAGAGAGAAGTAAATATAAACACAAAATCACTATTGTAAGAACCTTATATTTTTGTTGGAGAAACAAATGATAAACAAAAATCTATAAATATATTACTTAATGTACTTAATATTGCATTCCAAATGGAGATATGAAGCCTACATACTTATTAAACATGTAAATAAATAAATTATACTATGCAAAAATAAAATAAAACTACAAGCAAGTAAGGGGGACCAGAGTACCAGAGAGGGTGGCAATTTCAAATATGGTGTTTCAGACTAGGTTTCATTGGAAAAGTGACAAGTGACCAAAGACTTGGAGAAATACGGAAGCTAGCCATAAGAATATCCAGTGGAAGAGCTTCTGACGCAGAGGAAACAGCCAATGACAATTTGAATGAAGGAAGTGGGTCAGAAGGAAATAAATGAAGGATGAGATGAGAAAGGAAACTAGAGAATAATCTATAAGGCTTTACAGGGCTTGAGGGAGGCTAACTACAGAATAAATAGTAGCAGCCTGTGGGCAGCAATAAGAACTTTGCCTTTGACTGAGTAAAATGGAGAGTTATTATAATGTTTTAAGCAAAAAAGAGAATTATGTAAAATAGAATAAAAGTACTTTTTACATATTGTTTTAAACTGGTTTTGGGTATGGAATAAAATTTACAACTGAGTTCACTAGCAAATAAACAAAGGAAAAACATTCAATATTTTAATAATATATTACACATTATTCAGGCTTAGAAGTCAAAGATGAAACTTCGATATAAATATAGAAAAACTTTATATTTATTTTTCTTTCATAAAGATTTGTTTTATCTAAGTAGACTGTTTTCCTAGCCAGCCCATCCCCCCAAAAATATTCCTTGTTATAACTGTAAGCCTAAAGATATATGCTCTATAATGTTTAACTTTGTGTGCATTTAATTTAAAAAATCCTTTTAAACAATACATTTTCAGAATTAATAAAATCTATTACACTTCATTCATAGTAAATGAAAAAATCTAAGAAATATACTTTCTCCTGTATATCAGTTTTAACTAAAATATTTACATGACTTATAATTTGTAAAATTTGTTTTAAAATACTCTGTACAATATTAGTGTATTATTTCATTGATTCATTAATTCTGAAAAAAGTAATATTTATTTTAATCATTCAATATATATTTTATTTTGCAATCTTAGCAATCATATAGGAAGATATTTTGCAGATATGAAAACTTGAGTAACATATTAAGGCCACCTGTTTCTGAGGTAGGAGACTCCAGGTGGAGCTTGTACACTGGATTAAATTAAGAACAAACTAAAACAGGGCCAGGGTGGAAGTGGCTTTCCATTGGACAGGCTCACCAGTGTGCCATGTTAGTTTACCATTGCCACTCGGGGTAAAATTCAGGAGTATCCCCCTGTTTTCATGGCAATGGCTCAATGACTCAAAAGTTACTACCCTGTCCCTAGAAATTTCTGCATAAACCGCCTCTTAATCTGCATGTTATTAAAAGTGGGTATAAATTGACTGCAAAACTGCCCTGAGCTGCTTCTCTCTGCCTACTGGGTAGCCCTGCTCTGCAGGAGCAGTCATGGAGCTGTACCACTGCCTCTTCAAGAACGCTGTTTTCTTCCATCCACCTCTAGCTTGCCCTTTAATTCTTTCCTGGGCAAACCCAAGAATCTTCCCGTGCACTGTGGGACTGGCCTGTCCTGCATCAGCTCTATGTAGCAAAACTGAGATTCATAAGTTTCTTTCTCTTAAACCACACCTAAGCACAGATTACATTGTTAATGCAGTGATGAAACAGAAAAACATGATTCCCACTACCCCTAGAAGAATTTTAAGTATTTCTCCTTTTAAAGTAAATGTCAGTCATACACTATTTCCTCGTTTCCTCTTAAATTTTCTTTGAGGTGTATGAGTTCATACGGAACTCTTTAAGGTTGTCAGAATTGTTAATCCAATGCCAAATTAAACTTGAATCTGAAAGTTTCTTTTTTCTTGATTGAATTAAATGCAGAATGCTCATGTATATGCACAAACACTGGCATTCAGCAGAGCCCTCATTACCATGCTGAGAAGCGTGGATTCAAATTAGAGCTGCATGTTAGACAATGGCTTGCATAAGCTAAGGCTTGTTAAAACAATGTTAATGGGCCCCCATTGTATTGAGCAGTTGCACTTTCAGATCTTTCATATTTGTTCACATGAGGCCTGGGAAGATGCTGAACTGATCGTTGGAAATAGGGCTAGAAACTCTCTACAGAGTCACCAAGGTAAAGGGAATTAGAAAAATCAGAAACAAAGAGCCGTATATAATATAGTTGAGGTTAAAAAATATGGTTATATTAATTCCCCTATGTGTCAGAATTTTTTTCAGGCATGTTTAGAAAATCTGGCCAAGCAAAGCATACTCAAGATCTGTAACCTCGTAGTTACTGTCGTTTGTAATTTCCAGTGTCATTTATACAGAACTTTCTAAGGCTTTTCTGATTTGTTTACTTCTTCTACAATTGTTTTCTTAACCAAGAATACTTTTTTATGAGGCCAGGTAAAATGTGTTCTTGGGAAAAAAAATATTTTATAAAGAATGAAAATGATCTCGCTACTAGTTATTCTTAATGTTACTTTGTGATCTACAATTAGAAGGAAAGACTTGAAAAGAAATTTTAAAATTAGTATAGTCTGAGTATTTCTATCAACTGCTAAATGATACATAATGAATCTCAATTTAGGAAACATTGCACTAAATATTAAACATGGACGCTTTACGTGATCACCATGCCATAGACTAGAGGTAAAAACACAGACGTAAGCTCAAAAATAACATGCACTTTGAAATACTGTTGACATTGTTTATTACATGAGCATCAGTGTTATCAAGATGAAGCATTGTTCAGGATTATAGATGCTAGAAATTTAACATTAATTTTAAAATATAATAATGATCTTATTAAATTGACAGACCTCACAGAGTATATTTTCAATCATCCTACTTTGGGAACAATTGTTTGAAGAGCCCTGACCTGCTGCCTTTAAAATACATCCATGCTTGTTCCACCCTCAATGGACATCCATTGTAAATTACTCTGGAGTGCTTCAGAGGATATACATTTTTGACAAATATGAATGAAAGCAGCACTAATATAATGATATAGGAATTGGGAATTTCCCAGCTATTTAAGGTACAGGACAGAAATTATCTTCTATGGATCGTGTACCTTCCATGGAACATTATCCCTCCTATCTCCATTATATAGTTGTGAGAAATAAGAGAGATCTAAATATATTCCAGAAATCATTAAGTGCTATAAAGTGTGAGAATGTCATACAGTCCATGGCATAAATTGATGGAGGAAGGATAGTTGAAACAGCACAAAAACAGTTGCTCATAGGAAAGGAATTAAGTATTTCTCTCATTACTGTTGCTGGCTATGAAGTCTTTGTGACCTTCACAGTAAGCAGTGTCTAGGTAACATCGAATTACAGTCTGTCAATGGATCACATTACTCTATCTCTTGCAGAATGTATTTACTCACTGTAATACTGGACTGGAGAGCAACACACCATTGTGTAAAAAATAAAAAACTCTTTTGTGAGAAGTAGATGTTCAGGATTTACTAATATCACAAATTTTAATGTTTCATCAACATCAAAGTTTGAGATATTCAACTGATACCAATCTCTTCTTTTTAAAAATTTAGCTATTAGACATAATCTTTGAAGTCACAAACATCTAAAAGTGCCAAAGATAAGGTTAATCTCAGGATTATCAATAGGAATACAATTTTATATTGTGAGTTGATCAGAATTTCTGAAGGTATACAACATTTTGAGTTTTACAAAGCACCTCATCTTACCCACTTTGGTATGCTTGCCTTGTCCATCCACTCTGCACAGAGCAGTGGTCTTTGCCCCTGTCTCAGGTGGGTAGCTTCTTTCTTCTATCAGGCCTCTACTTCTCACACAGGTCTTGGCCTTATTTGTATTCTAGTTCTTAAGCAGTCCTCTATCACATTATTCTTTCTTATATCCTACACATTTTCTTCATGATATTTGTCAAAATTTTAATAAAACATTTACTTTATAGTTTTTCATTCACTGTTCAGTAAAACCAGTAGTTGGTAATTTCCAAATCGATATGGGCATGTCTATTTTGTTCATTTTGTACAGCCGAGACCTAATCCTTTTCCTAGCACACGAGAGGAACTCAATGAATACATATGGAATAAGAAAGCCATGAGGGAAATAAAACACATGAATTATTCAATTTTGTTTAGTATATTAAAGGTTAACCTATGAAAACTATGTTGAAGTAGGAAATTCCAAAGCAAGACCCTGAAGACTGTGCAACAGCACTTGTTACATGGAGCATCTAAAGGTCAGCAAATGCTTCATGAAAGCCTTCTGATGACAGCTGTCATTACAACTTTACTACAAAGTAAGCTATAGTTATAAAAGCACTCATGGGGAATGGTAGGCGCTTTGAAACCAAAGGTTTACTGCTGGAGCTATTTTTATATGTCAGGTCCACTTATGAATAGAACAGCAAGAGAGACAAATGAAGAGTGTGTTCAAACTTGGTGGACGATGACTGTGTGGTTTAGAGTGAAAATTTTGCAATGTTTCATTTCACTTCCTGAGCTTACTCCAGACAGGTCACTGAATACTAAGAAGAAAATATAAACTCACAAAAATGATGTTACTTTTCTGTTAATAAATATCTCTAACATGTAGATCAGTTAAAAATGATAAACCCTTGATGGGGTGAAGATGTGAATTGTAGAATTTGTAAGTCTCAAATACTGGGGGCATTTCTGCTGCGTTTCCTATGTATGACAGAAGAAGAGTTGTGCTTAATGGAAAGTAAGATTTTGCTTTTACAGAGTTAGTCATGTGGGTTTTAATTGATTGAGAATTCCCATGGTCAAATTAAAATAAGAATGTAATAGGAACAATGTCAAAGAACAGTCACTCCATCACATTATTTTAGAGAGGATGGGGCTGGCACCAGTAGGTTAAGTGATTTGTCGAAGGTTTCATAATTGTGTGTGTAAAAGGGGGATAATAATTCCTGCTGTGAGGATCAAAGGAGATGAAAATGCTCAGCAAAGCATGAACCAGATAAACTGACTTGCTGATATAGCTTATATGAAAGTTCCTGACAGTATTTCAATGCTTTCATTATAATTTATTTTAAAAACCCTTCTATGTTGGTGTTGTGTATTATACGAAGTGTTCAATTGACAATTAGACTCCCTCTGTGGCAAATAGACTCCTGGACCTTATTTTTGTGAATTTAAAGTAAGAGGGGTCACATAAGCTGACATGATACATTTAATTAGTATAAAAGTTGGTGGCAGGGGGATATTTTATTTACAGCTCATGTCCTATGTCCCTCATGTCTAGGCCCTTCTGTAAGCACCAGTTCTGGCATAACATGTTATTCCCTTTCTGGCGTGTGTTCCCAAATTCCTCTGAACTGAAGAGGTAAGATATTTCCTCATCTCTGAAATCCCCTAGCCCCAAATAGAAATACCAGGGGTTACCCAGAAGATAACCTATCGGTCAGTAATTTAAAAAAATAAATGATCATAAAATCAACAATATCTACAACAACATACCACTCTGACATGATAAAGTCCTCAATATTATGGATACAGAATTCATTAAAGTTAACCTAAAAATATTCTGCTCCTCATTTAGAATCTGTCTTTCCCAAATTATGAAAACACAAATATACGATAAGTCCTCCATAAGTTCTTACAACCCATCCTCTGAAGGATGCAAATTTGTCCAGATCTAGCTTCTGTAGAGATAGCAAACACATCCCAATAATGAAAATGATTCTTTTAAGTTATAATAGCTTGCCATTTCCCTCACTTGGTTTTTAATGTCTTTGTGTTTAGTCGCCTCATCACCTTTAATCACCTCTTCACCCTTAATCTCCACATCCACTTCTGGATCTATGTGATTATCTGCTAGTGATTATCCCAAAGATCTCTGATATAATGCCATGTTCTTCAGTCTGTTCTGAAATTTGTTTCATTTAACATTAGAAATTATATGTATATTCCTTAGTGGCCTACTCTTTGCACATTTCCTGGAATTTTCTTGCATATGTGCAGAAGAATTGAGTGATAGATAATTAAGATTTGCAAAATAGTGATTGTAAAACTGAGGATGCTGCTAGGAAAAGCAAGGCAAATCTGACCCAAAACAGAGGACTCAGGCCTTGTGGGGTGAGCTCTGTAACTAACCAGCAAACAATAACCTAAAGATAAAAATTTGTTATTTTCTTGTATTTATATATGCATGAATAAGAGCAACCCATAGGAACAGTGTCTGACCAAGGCAGGGATGAGATTCATAAAAGCAGAAGGTACTGGTTAATTTAGAGAAGCCCATGCCTTGTCAGCTCAGGATTGATAGGTTACAGCAGGTACTGGTTAATTTAGAGAAGCCCATGCCTTGTCAGCTCAGGATTGATAAGTTACAGGAGTTCCACACAGGCAGATGCTTTCTCCTCAAGTCCTAAGCTTCTAGAATTCTGCTAGTGGCTTGCAATCAGGCTGCCCAGGCCATTAGATGGAGTTCAAAGAGTATGGTGAAGTCACAGACCACAAAAAATTGTAAGTTGCAAACACAGGCTGTTTTGATGCCAGTCTGATTGGTTTCTGAGAAGCTATTGCTTTGCATTCCTCTCCCTGGACTTCCGGTCACTTGTCGTCTAGAAATTGTCATATCATCAACACTCAGGGTCATGCGGCAGGCAAGTTCCTAAGCACATGCTCAAAGTTCACTTAAAATTTTCCTATCATGATTTTCTTATTCGCAGTTCTGGAATCCATTATGAGATATCTGGTATGAGGTTTCAATTCACTTTAGAAAAAGAATTTTGGTCACCCATTGGTGTTATTATAGTCCTTATGCAAAGAAACTGTTTTGAGACATAGTAAGACACGTTTAATAACGTACTACTCATTATGCATTTTTAGCCTAATCATATATTACATTATTGTTATGGATAGAACATTGTAATGTTGCAACTCTCTTCTCAATATTGAATGGACACACTTAAAAACAAAACATTAATGAATGAGATAAAAATGTAATGAAAGGCTAGGACTGTATTTTAGGCAGCGATATTTAGTGTTCCCTTAAAGCTGCCAAACATGAGCAACAGATTTTAAGCAAAGAGTATTAAAGCATCGATGATAACCTATTTCCCTTAAGATGTTAGAATATTTGGATTAATTCTGTTTCATCCTTGACAATTAGTCTGTTTCTCAAAGAATTGGTGAATGTCCTATTCTGCAGAAATTGAAACTTCTTAGGATTCTGGCCAAAAGTCATTCTTAAATAAAGCTTGAATAACTAAAGCTTGAAGAACTGTGAACTTAATCATTATTAGAAACCAAAATATATAATCTCCATATAGTAGAAAATCTTCTTAGTAATTTTATCACAAAATCCTCATGAATACTACTGCCTTTCCATAATCCAATATAAAAGAAATCAAATCACTACAGTAAGCACTATTCAGCTATACATTCAATAAGTTCTCAGATATGAAGAGAAAAAAAGAAAGGGTTTGGGAGGAGAAGGAATTTCTTCAGAGCTGCTCACCAGTAAGATAGTTTCAAACAGAACAGAAAATCTTTAAATTTGTATTGCTTATGAATTCACTAATTTTTGAGCCAAAATGACTACTGATTTATATAATCATAAAATTATACAATCATATATTCTACAATCAAAATATACCATATTTTACACAAATATGTTATATACATATTATATAACTATGTATTACATAACTATACAATTTCATGTAAAATATTTATCAATTTATACATGTAATTTCATTTTTAAGACTTGGAACCAACCCAAATGTCCAACAATGATAGACTGGATTAAGAAAATGTGGCACATACACACCATGGAATACTATGCAGCCATAAAAAATGATGAGTTCATGTCCTTTGTAGGGACATGGATGAAATTGGAAATCATTCTCAGTAAACTATCGCAAGGACAAAAAACCAAATACCACATGTTCTCACTCATAGGTGGGAATTGAACAATGAGAACACATGGACACAGGAAGGGGAACATCACACTCTGGGGACTGTTGTGGGGTGGGGGGAGGGGGGAGGGATAGCTTTATGAGATATACCTAATGTTAAATGACGAGTTAATGGGTGCAGCACACCAGCATGGCACATGTATACATATGTAACTAACCTGCACATTGTGCACATGTACCCTAAAACTTAAAGTATAATAATAATAAAATAAAATAAAGCTTTATATAATGTATTTGTTACTATGTATTATTCAAAATTCTTCCTTCTGAAATAATATCCATCTTTCTTCATTTCTTATTCTGTAGTTAAGAAATAAGTGTATTTAGAAGCATGACTGAAATTCTCTGTGTGTTGAAGAATGGAGTCAATATTTTCAGAAATTGACTTAAACTTGGAATAAATCCTCTGAAGCAAAAATCATTTTAACCTTTTAATCATTTAAACTTTTCAGAATTAGAAAAATGCCATATAGCATTCTAATAAAAATAGCCATTTGTATTTTAATATAAAAACAGCAAACATTGGAAATTTTGTGACAAGACAATTTCATAATTATCCTATACAGGCTTGTCTATAATCAGGGATAGAGAAACTTAAAATTTCTGTGATGCGTCTTGCTCTTTCTAACTTAATGCTACTATAGTTCAACATAATCTTTCAAGATAAGATTGCATAGAGAATAAAGTAGATATTGTTTGGAAGGATTTGGTGAGGAAATAAGAATATTTCTATTTCTCATGATGAGAATAATTATGTGAGAGTATTAGGGAAAAAAAATATTACTTTTTTCCAGTCACAAGGCCTAAGCAAAACTTCCATGTTACCTGATATTTTTCTTCCTTTCTTAGTCTACTCACTTCTCTGCCCCACATCTGTATTCTCTCCTTCACTGGTACCTCTGAGAGCTAAGATCTCTAGCTAACCAGCTACTGGAAGCAATGAACAACAACTTTGTTGAGAGTAATTATGTGAATTATCTTAATTACCCTGTGAGATAGGTACTGCTATTGACCTCATTTTATAAACAAGGAAACTGAGTCTTAGAGAGGTAAAGTAACTTGCTTAAAGACAAATAGGCAGAAACTGGATTTGAACTCAGGTTTCATTAACCCATATCCACACGATTAACCATTAAGTGACGTTGCCTGTTGGAAGAAGTTCTACACAGACACTCGCTGCTTCAGTAGGTTGCCAGCAACCTGTCATAAACGTACTGTCAGCCTATGCAAGCGTAATTCTTGTAAGTCAATCATTGCAGTTCCATTCAGACAAGAGAACACTCATCTTTCAAATAGTTGCATTATTCATCTTTATACTGTATTTTTGTCACCCCAAGTATATACTGGTATTTTCTCATATGTAAAGATGTTCTGGAAAGCTTTAATTATACGTGGAGAATATACTGACAAAGAGTTGGTTTCCATGCACAATGGCAGATCGTTCCCAGTTGATCTTTTCATTTATCCTAAATTTAGAATCACAGTGTCTTAAAAATACATTATGGGTAGAATGTGGTTACTAGGGGCTGCGGTAGGAGGAAGAGGGAAATTGTTTAAAGGGTATAGCATTTTAGATTTGCAAGATGAAAAACTTCTAAACATTTGTTTCCATGTGTGAACATACTTAATAGTTAACTCTACATTGTAACATGATTAAGATGGTAAAATGTATGTTATACATTTGTATCAGAAAGAAAAAAACACATGATACCACAATGCATGTTTATTGAATATACACCACATACATTATACTACTTTAGTTTACATTTACTGAATCTTTAACATTGTTTCTTCATAAATCTACACATTTTAGCATATACCTGCCCTCTCAACCTGTAACATATGACACATTATTCTCTCATTTAACTTATCTCTTGCTACTAAGCATATGGCTTCATGTATTCTTTACTGTTGGCTATATTACGCAATACTTAGAAGCAGGGTTATAGAAACATAAAACAGAGTTCAAAGTATACTACATCAGTTTTTTTTGGTGACTTTGTGCAAGCTATTTGCTCTGTTTGACTTCAGCCTCCTCCAATTTAAGTGTAAATAAAAAATATATTTATTTAGTCTGGCTGTGGTGGTTCACGCCTGTGATTCCAACACTTTGAGAGGCTGAGGCAAGCAGATCACTTGAGGCCAGGAGCTCGAAACCAGCCTGGCCAACATGGTGAAATCCCGTCTCTATTACGAATATAAAAAAATTAGCTAGGCATGGTGGCATGCGCCTGTAATCCCAGTTACTTGTGAAGCTGAGGCATGAGAATCACTTGAACTAGGGAGGCCGAAATTGCAGTGATCCAAGATCACGCCACTACACTCCAGCCTGGGCAAGAGAGGGAGACTCTGTCTCAAAAACAATAATAAAATTAAGTTAAATTAAATATGTGCATAGTTATTTATTTATGATGTCATGATAAATAAGTTGTGAACTTATGTATCATATCACAGCTATTGATCTATTGGAACCACCAACTAAATAAATTATACAGAATAGTTATTAATAATTTAAAAAATTATATAATCCTGTCTTTATGTTATACTTCTCTCTGTCATTAAATCCAGCTTCTCTCTCCAAGGAAAATTATATAACATGAATAAATATGGGCAAATATCAGCAGATGTTCATAAAACTAATATCCCCATCAATCTAGGCACTGACTCGGCTAAATTTCTTTGGTCGTCATGCAGTTGCATTTGGCCATATGACCACATTCTTGTCCACTAGAAATTGGAGATAATTTCTGTGGTCCCCTTCCAGGGCTGGGCCCATAAAATTCTTCCATTCACAGTCATCCATGCTGTTAATATACTTGTAAGCTTGAGGCAAACACAGCAAAGTTGGAAGTCATGATAAGGCAGAGGTAGTCTTTTTGGAGTAGAGCCACCCACCAAATAGAAACATAGGTTTTGGACTGTATGCAATCAAGAACTAACCTTCTTTGGTATTTGAATCTTCTTGATTCAGAGCTTTGTTTGTTCTAGCTGCTGAATAGAGAAATTGGTACCTTGAAGTGGCACAGTGAAGGAATCTTACAATGCTAGTTCGACCTGATTTCATACTCATTTCAGATAATTATTGCTGTGTGTCTTAAATGCCCCCTTTTTATGAATAAATGTCTTTGCTGTAATTATCCTTGAATTTGCCTCTACTGTGAATTGGTCAAGAGACCGTAGAAACCATGTCTTTTTAGATTACATATGGGTAATATAAGAGAACCCAGGTGCAGATACGATAGAGAGGACTACACATTACATGGAAAGTCTGTGTTTGAGCTAAAGGCAATAATTAATTGATGACCTAAATAGTCTCCTTTGAGAAAGCAGTGAGTGTATTGTTGTATGTATAGGAAGAATATTAAAACAAAGATTTCGTAACAGGAAAAGAAGACTGTGAGATAAATTGGCAAGCTATTCACATAAATAACTACCTCTTCTTTCCAGACACAGCAGTTAGCCTTCTGGTTAGATACTGCCATGTGACTGTACTCTGGATGTGTTTAATAGATTTTTTAAAATGCTAGGCCTCTTGTCATGTATAGGATTAATGTGGAAATCAACAGGATGGCTCTAAAATTCATATGGAAGAACTAAAAGCCCAAATTAGCCAAAACAAGACACTGCTGACAGAGAAAATTGAGAAAATTAATGGGATATTAAGCAGAAAGACAAACTAATGGAATAAATAGAGAGACCAGGAAAAGACAGATAACTACATAGAAACCACTCAGTAAAAACTAATGGGACATTTGTTTATAGAGAAGAGAAAAAAATGAAATTGAATCTTTATATGTACAAAATCTGAAAATATATTACAGACGAATAAAAGAAAAGATTAAAAACTTTTGTAGAAAATATGAAAGAATATTCCCATGGCATTAGAATGAGCAATAATTTTTTTCACAGAACAAAAAACTGATAAGAATATAGGAAAAGATTGATCTATTTTATCACATACAAATGATAAATTCTGCAAATTAAAAGGTATCTTAATGACAGTAAAACATACGCCACAAATTGAACATATTATTTGAAATATATATTGACTAAAGATTTGCATTTCTAATCTACAAAGAACTTTAATAAGTCAATGAAAAAGAAAAAAATTATTTGGGAAATGGGAAAATGACACGAATTATAGAAAGAATCATTTTGTCGCTGGAATTTATTCCTTCTGGTGGGTTATCGGTCTCACTGACTTGAAGAATGAAGCCAAGATCCTTCACAGTGTTACAGCTCTTAAAGACGGTGTTTCCAGAATTTGTTGCTTCAGATGTTCAGATGTGTCTGGAGTTTCTTCCTTCCGGTGGGTTTGTGGTCTCGCTGACTTCAGGAGAGAAGCCGCAGACCTCCACAGTGAGTGTTACATCTCTTAAAGGTGGCACGTTCAGAGTTCTTTGTTCCTCCCGGTGGGTTCATGGTCTCCCTGACTTCAGGAATGAAGCCACAGACCCTCTCCATGAGCGTTACATCTCATAAAGGTAGTGCAGACCCAAAAAGTGAGCAGCAGCAAGAGTTATTGTGAAGAGTGGAAGAACAAACCCTCCACACTGTAGAAGGGGATCCCAGCAGGTTGCTGCTGCTGACTTTGGTGGCCACCTTTTATTCCCTTATTTGGCCTTGCCCACATCCTGCTGATTGATCCATTTTACAGAGTATAATGATTGGTCCATTTTACAGAGTGCTGATTGGTCCATTTTACAGAGTGCTGATTGGTCCATTTACAGTCCTTTAGCTAGACACAGAGTGCTGATTGGTGCATTTTTACAGTGTGCTGATTGGTGCATTTACAATCCTTTAGCTAGACAGAGTGCTGACTGGTGTGTTTACAATCCTTTAGCTAGACAGAAAAGTTCTCCAAGTCCCCACTGGACCCAGGAAGTCCAGCTGGCTTCACCTCTCAATTTCAAGTGGTCCATAACATTTGAAACGATTCTCAGCTTCATTAATAATAACAAAATGTACATTAGAATGACTTTGATATGTTATATAAGATATACAAAATTAGCAACAATTCAAAGTTTTCTCAACACAAAACATTGTCATAAATGTGTAGAAAAAGGACTCTCATTAAAAGTGATGGAAATGTAAAATGTGGTAGTGGCAGTGATTTAGAAAAAAAAAAGTCTAAAATACTGTACCTGTGTGCACCCTAAAAACTACCTGTTTTCCTCTTATCAACATATCATATAAAATTATATTATATATGCACTAGGAGATATTTACAAGAATAATGGTTACAAGAATAGTTATATAAAAGCACTAATGCCAACAAAACTTCTAGTATAATTCAAATGTCCACTAATTGCAAAACAGAAAATGTAAAATGTGATAAATTACTATGATTAATATTATACACTAGTGCAAATTAATGGAAAAAGCTTTAAACCTTTACATGGAAAACTCACAAAAACATTAATTAGTAAAAAATGCAAATCACAAAAATACATTCAATTGTATGTCATTTTTATTAATTTGAAAAGCAGGGAAAGTAAATAAAATGTTTTTGGAATTTTTACAGAATTTAGAGAAATTTAGGTATCAATTATGTAAGATAGGTAAGACTCTGCTAAACTCACAAAAATGAAAAAAAAATCTCTGTATCTTTATAGAGTTTAGGCTAGGTTTTCTTGTCCCTGTAAAATACTCAAAACAATAAAGATAGCACCAGGAAAAAAAATGGAAATTCTGAGATACAAGATGTATAAAAACATAGCTAGATATCACTTCTAGGTCAAAGAGTATGAAGTAATCAACCTTTCCAAGAATAGGGCAGTCAGAATGTCAAAACTGATTAATGTTAAAGCTGACTGAAGAAATGGTTGTTGAAATTGTTCAAGTCAGGGAACATGTAAGCAAAATAAAAAATTTGTAACTTTGCTTCTGTTAAAGGTATTTGTAAAAATCAGCACATAATTTATGAGGAGAAGAGTACAGGAGAAAACGTTTTGATGTAGAGCAGTTTGCATTTTTGTAAGCCAAAGAAAAATAATTTATTTTCTTCAAGTACTGAATGTGGAAAGAACAGTCTAATTATTAGAGGGAACGGAAAGATGGATCTAACTGGAAATAATTGATATATACTAAAACTTCTTTATTTAATAGCTAGTAGGACATTTGTTTGCAGAGGAGAAAAAATGAAATTGAATCTCTACATTGTACAAAATCTGAAAATATATTTTGTATTTTGTTTGCAACTATGCTTGTGAACACTATATAGTAAAAATATACAAAAAAAAATGCTGCAGTTTTTGGTTAGATTTAAGTCAAAGACATTCATTGATAAAAAATCTTTGGATGTGAATATTCCCCAAATCAGAACAATTGTCTCTGAATATTACCTCCATTTGAAAGGTATTGGCATACATCTGTATTAATCTCAGGATGTTTCAAAATAAGCCCTAATTTAAAAGTTATTCTACATGCAAACTAAAACAATATTAATAGAACTTTCATTTCCAGAAACAATAAAAGAAATAAGGCATTTTGTAAAATGTGGTGCTGAACAAGTCACAGTAAAAAATAAATATATACTTAATGTCTACCTCCTCAAAATGGAAGATACTTTCTATTCCTCTGTCTTGAAAACAAGGTGAAAAATCAGCCTATAAGCAACTTTGGGCAGAGGGTTGCAAAACAAAGCTCAAGCAATTGAACTTGGACACCTCAAAAGAATTTGGGAGAATCTGACCACAGGATCCACATTCTATTAATAACGGATACAAAGGTCAAGTGGCTCCTCCCAAGTAGCTTACTTCATATTCCCATAGGGTCTATAGTGTAACCCATTTAAATAAAGAATTCATAAATGAAATAATTGCCTTGAATATTATGATTTGGAAAAATGTCTCTTGAAATAAGCTATGGAGAAAAAAATGAAGCCATGTTGCATTTATACAGGTCTAAAGAGAAAAGCAAATGCTATTGCTGTTGTGTGCAGGCAGCTTTCCCTCTGACTGTACTTAGAAAATCCACAGCGTTGCTGGTGTGTGGTGGGGACATTTTCCTTCATGCCTCTCAGTGAAAGGAAAAAGTAATCTTCCTTTGCCCCCAGAGAATTAAAGCTCAATGTTATTTGCTTAAATAATTACAATAGGTTAGAATTTTAACACAATAACATATTTTTTAAATGTCTATGTTCAAAACCTTTCCTATTGAAAAAGGGAGAAGCAGCAAAGTCATGGCATTTAAATTACCTTTCTTTCTGGACCGTGAATATGGTTGGAATCTCTATTTTATTTATTTAAAGTAAGAACCCCAAATTAAAACACATTAAGGGGCATAATCAGGAATTTGAAATCTAATACAAATCGTCTGTCAGGTGAGCCTAGAATAGAGAAGCTATACAATTCCATATGTAATAGGGCAGTGAGATAGATTGGTTGCATCCTTCGCATTCCCTGTTTTTCTTCTTCAACACAAGATGATGGTAAGAATATATACCCCTGCTTTGTTAGGGAGAAACAACTACATCATCTGAAGAAATGTACCGTCCTAAAATACCTCTGAAGAGGCACAGCTTCTTCTCTCTGCTTTGATCATGCAACTGGAAACAAAAGCCTTGAATAGGAGGAAGCACAAGAAGATTGAAGGCCTGTGTCATCACTTGGAGAAGAGCATCTAGGAAAATTTTGTGTTTATTTGTCTTATTTGGATTTTTAAATATATTGTTTACTTGTTTAGATTTAGGAGGTACAAAATGCAGATTTGTTACATGGATATATTGTGCATTGGTGAAGTCTAGGCTTTTAGAGTAAGCATCACCCACACAGTGTACACTGTACTCATTAAGCATTCATCTCTCTCCCCACTACCACTCTCCCACCATTCTGAGTCTCTAATGTCTATTATTCAACTCTCTATGTACATGTATACACATAATTCAGCTTTCGCGTATAAGTGAGAACATGCAGTATTTGACTTTCTGTTTCTGAGTAATTCATAACTGCTTCCAGTTCCATTCATGTTGCTGCAAAAGATATGATTTTATATATATACCATATTTTCTTTATCCAGTCATCTGTTGATGGACACTTAGATTGATTCTATATTCTTAGTATTGTGAATAGTGCTGCAATACATATATGAATGCAGGTATCTTTTTGATATAAAGATTTTGGTAGGAACAAGAGGCAGAGAAATTCTAGGCAGAAAAGGATGGGTCCCTGGCAAAGCCCCACCCTCAAGCCGAAAAGTTTGAGATCACGGCCCAAAGTGAGAACTTATATCCCTGTTTTCTTGCTCGAATGTTACCTTTTCCTAAACCATCCATGGCCCTACCCCACACCATCCTGTGACTATAAAGATCTCAGACTCAGCCAGCAGAGAGGAAGAAGCAGCTGGACATTGGGAAGACCATAGCTAGACGTTGAATAGATGCGGCTTGACCTCAGAGGGACAGCTTGACAGTGTAACTTTGGAGAATTCAGCTGGAGATAGCAGGACTTCAGGAGAAGATTACCTACGCCTGCCCCCTACTCCAGCCCATCCATTTTCAGCTCCCCTTCCTGCTGAGAGCCACTTTCACTGGCAATAAAATCCCCTGCATTTACCATCCTTCCATTCGTTTGTATGACCTCATTTTTCCCGGATGCTGGACAAGTGAATGCAGATACAAAAGGGCCCACTGAGCTCTTAACACTTAAGTTGTCTGCTGATGGCAGAGCTAAAAGAGCACTGTAACACTTGCACTGGGGCTTTGGGAGTAACAGGTACACCCCCTGACACTGCCGCAGTACCCACATAGAGTTTGCTTCTGCCAGCACCCAAAAGCGCTCCTCCCGGCTCCTGCACCCACCACCTGCCCATTCCCTCCTGCGAGGGGTGGAATGCAGCGGGTCCGAGTGAGTTGTGGTCGCCCCTGCCAGCACCGAACCAGCCAGCTGGTTCCAGAGCTCATGTACTCTAGCTCCTGCCTCATTCTCTTGCATGTTCCCACGAGGAGTTGAGAGCAGCAGGCTGAGTGAACGGTGTACCCCTGTCATGGGTCCAGCAGAGGGGTCAGGGAAATATCCTGCTTCAAATATCTTTTCTTCTAGGTAGATACTCAGTAATGAGATTGCTGGATCAGATGATAGTTCTATCTTTATTCTTTGAGAAATCTCCATACTCTTTTCCAAAAAGGTTCTACTAATTTACATTCCTACAAACAGCCTATAGTGTTCCTTTTTTTCCACATCCACCCCCAAAATGTGTTATTTTGTACTTTTTAATAATGGCCATTCTGACAGGTGTACAATGGTATCTCCTTTTGGTTTTTGATTTGCATTTCTCTGATGATTAGTAATGTGAAGCATTTTTTTTCATATGCTTGCTGGCCATTTGTATGTATTCTTTTGAAAAATGCCATTTGCCCAATTTTAAATGGGGTTACGTGTTTTTTTCTTGGTGAATTGTTTGAGTTCCTTGTAGATTATGGATATTAGTCATTTGTCAGACACGTAGTGTACAAGTATTTTCTCCCATACTGAAAGCCTGTTCACTTGGTTGATTATATCTTCTGCTGTGAAAAAGCTTTTTAATTGTCCCATTTGTGTTTAGGTATTTTTACATTTGCTTTTGAGGTCTTAGTCATAAATTCTTTGTCAGCGTCCAGAAGAGTATTTCCTAGGTTTTCTTCTAGAATTTTTATGAAGTCTTACATTTAAGTTTTTTAATGCACCTCGTATTGATTGTTCTATATAATGAGAGATATGAGTTCAGTTGTATTCTCCTGCATATTGCTATTCAATTTTCCCAGCACTATTTATTGAATAAGATTTTATTTCCCTGGTGTATGTTTTTGTTGACTTTGTGAAAGATTAGTTAGCCCTAGGTATGTGACTTTATTTCTGGGTTCTCTATTCTGTTCCATTGAGCTATGTGTTTATTTTTGTACCAGTACCATGTTGTTTGGGTTATTGTAGCCTGATGGTATAATTTGAAGTCAGGTAAAGTGATGCCTCCAGTTGTATACTTTTTGCTTAGGATTGTTTTGGCTATTCTGGCACATTTTTTCTTTCCGTTTGAATTTTAGGATCATTTTTTTCTAATTGTGTGAAAAATGATATTGACATTTTGATAGGAATTACATTAAATCTGTAGATTGCTTTGGACTGTATGGTCATTTTAATGATATTGATTCTTTAAGTCCATGAGTATGGGATGTTTTTCCATTTGCTTGTTTCATCTACGGTCTTTTTTATTAATCAGTATTTTGTAGGTTTTTTCTAGAGATCTTTCTCCTCTTTGGTTAAATGTATTCCTAGGTATTTTATTATTATTTTTGGAGCTATTATAAAAGAGATTGAGTTTTCTATGTGATTCTCTGCTCATTGTTAACAGTGTATACAAAGGCTGTTGATTTTTGTATGTTGATTTTGTATCCTCATACCTTATTAAATTGATTTATCAAGACTAGGAGTCTTCTGGAGGAGTCTTTTCTAGGGTTTTCTATAAGATCATATCATCTGCACAGATAATTCGACTTCCCCTTTTCCAATTTGGAGGCCTTTTGTTTCTTTCTCTTTCCTGATAGCTCTGACTAGGACTTCCAGTACACTGTTGAATAGGAGTGTTGAAAGCGGGCATTCTAGTCTTGTTCCAGTTCTTAATGGGAATGCTTTCAACTCTTTTATCTTCAGTATGATGTTCACATTGTGCTTATTGTATACGGCTTCTGATATTCTGAGGTATATTCTTTCAATGCCTAGTTTGTTGAGGGTTTCGATCATTAAGAGGTGCTGAATTTTATCAAATGTTTATTTCTGCATCTATTGAGATGACTATATGGATTTTGTTTTTAAGTCTGTTCATGTGGTGAATCACATTTATTGATTTGTGTGTGTTGAACCATCATTGCGTCCCTGGAATAAACCCCACTTGACCATGATGTATTCTCTTTAATGTGCTATTGGATTCAGTTTGCTAGTATTTTATTGAGGATTATTGCCTCTAGTTCATTGAAAATATTGACGTGTAGTTTTCGTTTTTGTTGTGTTCTTTCCCAGCTTTGGTATAAGGGTAATACTGGCTTTGTAGAACGAGTTAGGAAGGATTCTGTCCTCAATTTTTTGAAACAGTTTCAGTAGAATTGACACCAGTTCTTATTTGTGTGTCTGGTAAAATTAGGCTGTGAATTTGTCTGTCCCTGGAATTTTTTTTTTTTTTTTTGGTGGGGGGAGAATTTTGTTACTGATTCATTCTTATTACTCATTATTGGTCTTTTCAGGATTTCTGTTTCTTTCTGATTTAACCTTGGGAGATTGTAAGTGTTGTAAAACTCAGTATGACTCTGAGTTGCTGAATTAATATAATTACATGAGATTGTTGTTAATAATTGAATTTTCTACATTCTACTCTATATCTCTTGAATTTGATTATCCAGAGGAGTCTGAGAATCTGTATTCTTATTTTATTTTCTGCATTGACAAATAAAATAGAATGTACTTACTGTATATAATGTGATGTTTTAAAATATATGTACATTATTGACTAAATGTCACTAATTAACATATTAATCTTAGCCAGGCTAAATCTGGCTAATTAACATACATATTACTTACATGGTTATCGTTTTTGTGCAGAGAATACTTACATACACTCTTGTTATTTTTCAAGAATATATTATTAACTGTAGTCACCCGTGTTGTACAATAGATCTCTTAAGCTTACTCCTCCTTTCTAACTAAAATTTTGTATCCTTTGACCAACATTTATCCCCACCCCAAACATTCCACCCCCTAGTAAACCCCATTGTGCTTTCTATTTCTGGCACATCAACTTTTTAGATTACACATATAAATGAGATAAGCAGTGTTTGTCTTTCTGTGTCTGGCAGAACATAATGCTCTCTAGATTCATCCATATTGATACAAATAAAAAGATTTTATTATTTCGTATGACTGAACAGTACTCCATTGTGTATCAATACCCCATTTTTTAATCCATTCATTTTTTTTCTTTGTTCTTTTCCTAATCCATTCATTTTTTGATGAATACTTAGGTTGATTTCATGCCTTGGATATTATGAATAGTGCTGCAATAAACAGAGAAGGGCAGATATCTCTCCCACATACTGATTTAATTCTCCTTTCCCTCAGATGTGGAATTGCTTGATTATATGGTAGTTCTATTTTTAATTTTTAAATAAATCTTCATACTGTATATCATCATGGCTGTACTAATTTTCATTCCTACATATAATGTGCAACTGTTCTTTTTTCTCTACAATCTTGTCAATACTTCTTATCTTCCTTTTGATAATAGCCAGAGTGTCTGTATTTTAACCACAAGCAATGCAGATGATCCTCATGATGAGACACATTGGTGCACACAAACAGGGTGTGCACACCAACAGGGAGAATTTGATGAGTTGTGACAAGTGAGTCAGTTCACTAGACCTCTCCAGGATTCCTGAACATCAACCCTAATTTCTGTTTCTTTCCCTGCCCTATAGAAATATCTCCTTAGATGTCGATTGTGAAATTCTTGTCATTTAAAAACCTGACTCTCTGCTCATTTAAATTTCAAACCTCACTCTGAAAGGAAGGAATTACTAAACAGGTAAGTTCTTTGTAATAAAGGGTATATCTTTTTTTTTTTTTTTTTGGATACTGAGTCTTGCTCTGTTGCCCAGGTTGGAGTACAGTGGTGCGATCTTGGCTCACTGCAACCTCCACCTCTTGGATTGAAGCAATTCTCCTGCCTCAGCTTCCCGAGTAGCTGGGACTACAGGCACATGCCACCACACTCAGCTAATTTTTTGTATTTTTATTAGAGACAGGGTTTCACCATGTTAGCCAGGAAGGTCTCGATCTCCTGACCACGTGATCCACCTGCCTCGGCCTCCCAAAGTGCTGGGATTACAGATGTGAGCCACTGCGCCCAGCCAACAAAGGGTATATCTTGAGGCACAAAGTGACAGCTGTGTAAATAATTCACTGTTAATGGTCATACACCTGAAGTGGTAAGTTTATTTGGCCTATTATCATGCTGTCAGTGGACATGGGATCACAAAGACAGTCATTCTCAAATTCTGTGTTCTATATCCCTTGGAGAGATTTAACCTCACTAATTTGGACTCATTAGCTCAATGGAACATTTAGAGAGAGAGAAAGACCAAACAACAACAAAATGTGTAATGTTTGTTTCTATTTAAAATCATATGTGATTCATTTTTCCAGATAAATTTATAAGATAGTATTATTTGTTAACTAGTAAAAAAGCATACTACTTTTGAAGGTCAAAATTAAAAATGTGGAAAGACAATTCTAAAAAGCAACATTAATGCTTCTCTTGTGCTGGTTTTAGTGGGTGAGTCACTGCTGACTCTAAAGCATTCCATAGTGTCTTGTGAGGAATGATATCATGTAAAGATGCAAATTAATGTTGCCCTGCAAGTGGGACACTGCCTAATAGAACTTATAATTCTCAGTATAGTTTTCCCTTTGGAGCATTGATGCATTTTTAAAATTTGCTGTTAATAGTAAATTGTAGTTTTTTATTTGTCATTATAGCACCAGAAAATGAAACAGTGGGTTTGGCTATGCAACCCTAGAGATTTCAAGATTAAAAACAAACCAAAAGAGAACAAACACCAAACACAGCAAAACTGTTTTCCATTGGGATAATTTTGGTATTATATATACAGATTGTAGACAGTGATGAAAACACTCTAGTAGTTACTAAAATGAAAAGATGTAAGAGAAAGTCTAAAACATCTTTTTTTAAAAACTGAGAAATTTGTCCTTTTTTCTTCTTTAAAGGAGGTTGGGTTAAAATTTATTCTAAATTGTTTATTTTTATCCTACTCAGTGACTTGAGATCAAAATTTAATACTCTGAGGAGAAATATTACCATGACATTTTTTAAATCAGTCATCTGATTCTTATGTAGCCTTTTTAGCCTCTGTTGAATGTACAGAAGTTTGTTTTATAAGTATATATTATAGTTATATTTCTATATCACATAGAATATAAATATAATAATTATATATATTATATTATGAATGGCAACAGGAGGCAGACAGACTCCTGGGCAGAAAGTGGGGGGAGCCAGTGAAGGCCTACCTTCATGCCAGGGATGACCTGAAACTTGGGAGCTGGACTGCCGGTTCTGGGTGGAGTCCTCAGCCTGAGTGAGAACTTATAGTACTTTTTCCAGGCCCACCCATGGCTGCCCATTGACCAACTAACATGCACTTCCTCCCTTCTGAGCCCATAAAAACCCCAGACTCCAACAGACATCCCCTATGACCCACCTATGGTTAGGAACCACCCACTCCAGGTCTTCTCTCTGCTGAGGGCTGCACAGACCTTGGGATGATCTGCCTGTGAAAAGGAGCTACCCACTGCAGGTCTCCTCTCTTCTGAGAGTTTGACACTCGTTGGGATAATCTGCCTGCAGAAAGGAGTTAGCCACTGTGAGTCTCCTCTCCACGGAGAGCTGGACAGATGTTGGATTGACCTACCTGCAGAGAGGAGCTACCCATTTTGGGTCTCCCAGGAGCTGTTCTGTCACTCAATGAAGCTCCTCTGCCCCTTGCTTACCCACATCCCTCATTCTTCCTGAACATGTGACAAGAACTTAGGACGTGTCAAATGGTGGGACTAAAAGAGCTGTGATATAAACAGGGCTAAAACATGGCCCCCACTTACCACAAAGCAGATGAGAAGAAGGTGAGAAGAGCTGCAGCCCTTTGAGGATCCCAGATCAGACTTAGGGATTCCCCAATCCAGAGCTATGACACCTCTTTGAGGGTCTGTGGTTCCTGGTGTCTCCTAGCTTCTGGGCAGCATCGTGTTCCCTTTGTCCAGATGCAGGTGCCCACAGTGGACACTATGTGCAGTACATCTGGTACAGCCACAGCCTTGCACAGAGCTGCCTGTCCCACCGCAGCAGCCGGTGTGGCTGGCTGTCGGCAGTGGCTGGAACCCATGCTTCCTCACCCACACACTTTTTGCCACTTTGTGCCTGGCTCACCCTTGGCAGATTTGGAATCTGACCCAGTAGAGCGAGCTGAGCACAGTCTGCTTGGCCGAGCGGGTGGAACCATCCCAGCAGGCACAAGCAATACTCAGACAGAAGTCACTGCTGGCCACAGAGGTTTCTGGCTGGTGAAGCCACACTCCGAAGATCCTGTGACAATATTTTATTTTTCTGCTACAGCATTTACTTCAGGGATGTGACTCCAAACCCAAAGTTAAATAATCGTAACTACTGAGTTATCCACAGTCTTCTAAGAGCTATCAGATTTTAAAATGATATGAGTGCGGGCAGGGGAGATGGTGGTTGTTGTTTTGGTTTATTTTACTGTGTTTATTTTTAAGAAAAGAAGAGAGATAACTTGGGACTCTGAATCTCTGAATTATTTGAAAAGACATCTCTTACTGTTCTGGATCCCCAGGAAAAAGTGGAACATGAAAAAGCAGGTAAATATATAATCCCTCATTACCCTAAGGCCTCAGTTTCAAATCTTGTAATAGCGAACCTATGTCACGGTAAGCAAGCCTTGACCATACAGGCTTTTGTCTTCCCATCTTTGGGTCTACATATTACCATTCACTCTGGAGGTCCTTTTCCCAAGAAACTCTCTTTCTACTACCCCCTATCTAATCGAAATCAAGTCTTATTCAAAATCAAGTCAAATTTCAGGTATATAATATATTATTATTAACTATAGTCATCATGATGTACAATAAATCTCCAGAATTTATTCATCTTATATCTGAAATTTTGTACTCTTTGAACAGCATCTTCCCATTTCTCCACCCTAGCCAACCTCTAGTAACTACTATCATATTCCCTCTTTCTATGAATTCAACTTTTTAAGATTCCACGTATAAGTAATATCATGCAAGATTTGTTTGTAGGTGTATGGCTTCCTTTAGCATAATCTTCTCTGGGGTCATCCATGTTATCACTTTTGGGAGGATTTCTTCCAGTTGAAAGGCTGAATAATATTTCAGCACGCATATAGCACATATGTAATGTGTGTCATGTAGATTACATAGAGCCATATCATGTATATCTATATGTATCTATCTATCTCACATTTTTAATTCATTCATCCCTCAATGGGCACTTAGATTATTTGTATATCTCAGCTATTGTGAATAAGCCACAATTAACATGAAATTGTCAATATTTCTTTGATACATTGATTTCATTTTCTTAACCTTTTAATCAATGGATTTTTAATCCATCAATGGCTTTTATCTGAATCAAATACTATATTGGGACTTGTAAATTGTAATTTTATAATTCCATCATTTTTCTATATTTGATAGCTGGCATTCTGGTGTGAAATACTTTCTCATTTGTTTTTCCTTTTATCTCTTTTTCTCATTTTCTTTTTGTGTATTACTATTATTGCATAGATTTCCTTTAACTCAACTTTACAGAATAAATAGAACAGCCCTACTTTTAATTTAAAAATAAAAATGCAGTGTGGTAGAAAGTTGGACTATAATTTGAATCATGTGTATACCAAAGAAAGAAAATATAAAAATAAATTATTAGTTAGAATTGGACACTATAATTCTATGATTATGGTTAACCTGAAGGTGAAATACAATTCTTGCGCTTCAGCAGCATATAATATAAATGAGGAAAATATTATGCATAATATCACATTATTGGTGATTCAAGTAAAAATGACTAAGAATGCCCTAAAATGAAGTAACGTTACTCCAAAAAAATAAAGTAAAATCATAGTAAAAAAAAAAAAAGATTTTGTGTAGGAGCTGGATAGTGCCAATAATAAGGCACAAAATGTGCATCTCTTAATTCCACTACTATATTTAGGTTAAGAAATTTGCAAAAGTTGAAACTTAACTTCAATATTGGTATTTGAAGTTCTTTTTTCAAACTACTGAGGTTGAATAACACTTTGACGGACATTTTCATAGGGCTTAAAGCAAAACTACTGATAAAGTTTAAATGGTAGTATTGAGATCAAATGCCTACTGTCTGGCTTTTAACGCCTTACTGAGAATTAGTAACCAACAAAAAAAAATGTTAGGCCTAATCAAAGAATTGAGTGTATGTGCACCCACTCGTTTAATTCCTATAACCCTTATGAAAATTGGAATTATTTTTATACATTTTTATATTTGACCATGAGAGAAATCTGATAGATTTGAGAGTTTACATTGCCCAAATTCACAGAGATATTTAAATTATAAAGGCAGTATTCATTATAAAGTAATGAATACTCAATCCTAGTCCAAGAAATCTTATTTCTTTACTCATACGTCATAAGCCCTACACTATACTACTGTGTGGTTTATCAAAGCCAACCTGCCCAACCTCATTGGTCCCTTTTTGAATCAATTGTTTCATCACTCAACCAGTCACTCACACATTCTTGACAACTTTAGTACCTCAATCCCTGAAAGCAATTGATAGTCTAGCCTCTTACGTCTATCTCCAATATGTCAAAAAGGTCTATTCATATTTCTGTTCCTTACCTGCTGGAACAATTTAAGTGATCACTCTTAAAAATAAAAAACCAGGTCAGTCTAGACCACACACCTTCTTGCATTTAAAACCTTCTGAAGGTGGCACCTGAAAAATGTATATAAAAAAATGCCCCTCAACTCTACCTCACTTTTTCCGTCAGGCACCCCAATCAAGTATCTTAGTGCTTTGCAGCCATAACACACACACTCTCATGACTCATTCCATGCTACTCTGTCCATGTGGACTGTTCTTTACACCTTCAAATCCCGGTGACCTCCTATTTATCCTTTAAGATTGAATGCACATGTTGCCTTTATGAAAGCATTCCAGAGTTTTTTAGCTATATCTCTTCCCCAAGACCTCACACTCTATAGCATAATTGTTTCTTTCACATGCATATCTCTTTGCATAAGACTCTGAATTTTAAAATAAGTCAAAATGATATATTTTAGTCATAAACTGTGTTCATTTTATCTTCATAGTACTCAGTACTGAATATTTAACACAGAGAAATCACCAAGAATGTATTTGCTTTATGTTTGATTATAAATTACCTTTTGGGAAAAGGTATAAATTGCTGGGAGAGGGGGAACTTATCCTAAGTAAATTGGTAGAGTTATCATTTCATAAAAAGTGATCATATGTTCTGGCAGTTATAACTTTAATTGATCCTTTTTCTTGTAATTTTTTAATGGGACTAGGACGAAGGAGAAGATTTTTTCATTTTTCTTTCCCTGTGTCTTTGCTGTTACTCTTCCAGAAATGATTTACTATTTTTTCCACTCCCCGCAATTAGCAACAGTTGTAATTAAAGTAGAAAGATAGTTCTAAATACATAAAACATATTTCTCCTAATGTTTCCTTCAATCAAGAGTACTTGTTTGTCCCTGGTGGTGAGTGGTAATATGCTTTTTCTTCCCCCTTTATTTTAATGAAGACATAAATGCCAAATGAATTCATACTGTACCTATTAAAGAATTCAAATAAACAGATTGGAAAATTTGAAATCTTTTATAATGGTGGGTAAAAAGTTTTTAGGTTAAATATCTTTAGAACATGACCCTGTTGATGATAAAAGTTAGCATAAGATTCAATTAGTTAATGAGTACTCACTGAGCATCTGGCTGTGGCAGGCCCTTTGTGAACCATTTGTAGGAATGCAAAAATAAATGGGAATACATGCAGCATTGTCCTGATTAAAACAGTGAAGCAGGTAAAAATCATAATTTTTTCTCTATGCTATTCCAATTTTGTCTTTGGCTTGTTGTATCTTACTGTGTTCATTGTCACTCCTCCACTCCCAGGTCAATGGTGTGCTGTTGTGCTGGTAAATTTATTCTACAGAAAAAGGATAAAGAAATGCTGAGTCATACTATTTGCCCATTCCTATGATGTAAATACTCCTCAATGGCCAATTTCAAAGGACAAATGTAGGGTTGCTAGAAATGATAAAATTCAGCTTTCACAAGTCAGCACATGCTGGTTCCAACTCACCGCCACATGCCCTTCATAGGCATGCTTCTTGACACAAAGACACAGAAAGCTCTTACTCTATCTTTTGTTCTCATAAATGAATTTTACATCAATTATTAACACAGTAACATGAATTCTAGTTATTGCTTTAACTGTCCCAATCCAAGGAAACTGTCCCCAAAACCAAGGAAATTGGTTTCTAAATGTTATCACTATGTTTATCCTAATACTTTCTTTTATCCCCATATAATAATTGTAGGCTGCATAAGCAGCTTGGAATTATCTGGAGTCATACATGAATGTGCTGTTTATTCTGTGCAGGTTGCATAGATATTTGCTAAAATCGTTGAATGAAGGTCTTTGATTTTATATTGCTTAATATTAAATATTACCAGTTAAAAATGCATGCATCAATTTCTGCTTACAAGATAGTAGGTACTATAAACATTTGTACTTTTTTTGATTGAAAAAGGAACACTGTCATTCAAAACATAATGTTTAAATAACTTCAGTAAAATATTTTAAAAACAAAATGCACCTGAATTAAATTATTTAAACAATAATAAATATGAAATATACTATGGAACAGTACTTGCTAAATGGTAAACAACAATATGCATTAAATTAAAAAATAGAAATTTGTTATGAATTCTCCCAGCTAGAGTGTGAAAGTCAAGGTGTAATCCCTGAGAAAAACACATTACAATGGCTTTTACACATTTTACAAAATGAAAATACCTTCACATAATAGTCATAGAAATAGGTAAGACAAAAATTAAATAGCCTAGTAATTGTTGGTTTTTCAAATGAACTCCATTTATAGAGTGTAATGCACTTAGTAGATTTCGGCCTTGGCAGATTAAATAAATTGTGTATTTTCATATAAATGCTTCTGATTGCAATTTAACTTTCATCATTTAACATATGCAATATTAACTTCTTCAGACTAAGAAGGTGTGAGGAAAAGTTTCCATGATATCTTTCTACATTTTAATATTCATTTTCCTTTAAATAAATTCCTGTCAATTTCCTAATAGTGTATTAAATATTTATGTGTGTGGTAGTACACAAATTATTTCACATGTTGCACATTTGTTAATTATATATGATCATACCAAAGTTGTAACAAATTTATACCTCTGAGAGGCTCCTTGCATTTCTTGAGTAACCTAAAAATATTTTACTCAATTACTTGATACAGTATAAACCTCTTGTTTCAATGGTAGCCATAGCAGACTCAAAAAAGAAAATAGTAAACAGTATTAACCAAATATGACATTGGAGTTGAGCTTGGATTCTGAAAATCACATGTAACTGTTCAAAGTATGTCTCCCAGGGATCAGATCCATGCATTTGTCTTACTAATATCTCCTATTTAATCTGCTTTCTTTTACTTTTTCATTACAACAGGATGCATTGAGCCTGAAGCTGCCCAGGTGTGTAACATCTTTAGCTTTAATAGTCACAGAATCCAGAATTCCGTATGTATCTGTATGTATGTATGTGTGTAAATTGTGCTAGTCAAAATCATTAGTGCTCTTTCAAGATTAACACTAAATAGAAATCTCTTATTGATGGATATAATGGTATCCACTTTTTATTATGTTTAGTAGAAATTGAATTATCTAGCATGTTCTGTGGTGTCTAACTTTTGTTTCTATAATTAGATGATACGCATTTTAAAATAAATACTATGCTTTTCACTTTTTTCTCTTGTTTATGTTTGGAATTGGTGAATTTAAATGTGGAATCCCAATATTCTCATCCTTTGGAAGTAATAGAAATATGTTTCCTTTATGTTGCAGCTCCGGAGGTCAGTGGGGGTGGAGGGGCAGTATTTTGCCTTAAGAAGTTGGAAGCAAAACTGCTTGTAAGGAATAGACTGCCTGATTTTTCAATAGTGGAAATAATTGTCAAAGGAATTGTGATTTACATTGAATTACCATGGATTATGATTTTAATGTGCCTTCATTTCATTAAAATCCTTAGAATACAGTACTTATAATTCAATGAGAAAATACAAAGAAAAATCAAATATTTTAGAAATGACTAAAAATCATTCCATTATGCCAGATGCAGAGAGTTTCCAATGCAAAAAATATACATCATCTAGTCTTATAGGTACTTGAATAAGTTACACTATGCAGTTGAATTGCCAACTCATAAATTCAAACATATATTTTGCATGTATTTATGGTATCTAATAACAATTATTTTTTAAGTAATGAATAATGAGGTGAATCAGAGTGCTTATAAGGAAAACTAGTTTTATATTTCTTTATGGTTATTTAAATATTCTTTTGCTCTCTTTTGAAATTATCCTGTCAAACAGTTAATAGATCTCCAACACACCCAAAAAAACTTGACAGTAAACATACTGCAGTACTGTGTTAATTTTTTTTTTAAAAATCACTAAGAGAAATCCTTTTTGGTATTTTCTCTGTCACTGACTCCAAATATTCCCATTTTTTTTTTAGCTCTTAAAGATTTCTATGCAAAAAGAGTGTCAGGACTAAATAAGTTTGGGAAATGGAGCCTACTATATTCCATCCATGGAAAAATCACAACCCACAAAACAAGGGTTCCGAACAATCTTTCAGTGAATAAGTGTTTAGCTTTGTTTATCCTACTTTTTACAAGTATGCTTTACCAGAGAACAATTTTTAAAGTAACCTCTCTCTTTACATCCTGTAGATATAGAATTCCACAGAAAACCCTCTAAAATGCTGTTCTGTGCTAAGCAAGAACTCCACTGCATATAACCTAAGTTACCTTGTAACTTTCTTGCCTATTCAAGCACAGACAGTCAAGGTAAATCTGAATCCATTCTCTAGAGTGTTTGTATGTATGAATTATCTCTCTAAAGCACCATCTGGCCACAATACTTTATCATTATCAATACACAAGAGCTGTCTGCATCCAGGAAAGTATTTCACACCTTATTTAAATGTGCTACCCAATATGCATGCATGTGAACTATACATCCAGAGTCAGATATGCACTTCTTACATCTAACATCAACATATCAGGTTTGCCCAGTTCTCTCTCTCTCTCTCTGTCACACACACACACATACACACACGTTTTGAAGTTGAAGCTCTTGACTTCATAAGGATGACTCATCTCCTTTACTTGAATAGCTCTTGTGTGTGTGTATGTGTAATATTCAAACATGGGCAGAGATAGAACTAGCTTGTGCACTAATCATATCTAAGACTAACGTATCAGAGTTCACTAAAGATGAAAATGTTAAGCTTTCCTAGTTTGATGATGACGGTTTTCCCAACATAGGAGTATGAAATTCTTGTCCTCCAGCCAACATTACAAGTCTGAATATCTAGGCAAAGACTCTAATAACCTTGCACCATATCCAGTTTACAGTGATGCTTATACAAAGCCACTATAGAGAAAGAACATTCATACCTATAAGAAGATAAATCCAGGGCAAAAAATCATCTAAAGGTTAAAGTACTATGGCCTATTGTCCCCACCACAAAAAAATCTGAGTTTATGTGATATGTATAACTGTAAGGTTTAATTTAGATACATTAGATTACTTATATTGAAGTTTTTTAGTGTTGAGCACTTCCATATGAAAATAAGTAGTTTTGAAAGTTTAAGTCTTGCAGTTTTCCACATTACCATGTCAAAGTCAATAGTAAGAACGTAACGTTTTCTCTGCAGGTCTTAGACAACCATACATTGACACACCTCTCTGAAAATTTCTTCTTTAAATTTCTGTTTAGATCACAATGAAAACACTTTTTGTATCCATATGAAAAATGGATACAAAAAAATCATCATGTCAAGTGTAAATATATCTGAGCAGAAAAGAAGATGAGCTATTCTAATAAAAGAGATAACTCATCCTTGTTACGTGAAGGCAAGAGCCTCAACTTCAAAAGGCAACATTTTAGGAAGATAAAGTGAATCCTTCTCACTCTAATTTTGTTGTTTCATACTTTATAAAACACAAAAGCAATGAACAAATTTTTAAAAATAACTTATTGTACCTTTGGGTTTCTTTCCCAGGGAGCCTCCAGGTATTCTCTGAGATATGCCTAGAAATACAACAATACTGTTGTTTTTGTTTTTGTTGTTGTTGTTTTGAGACAGAGTCTTGCTCTGTCGCCCAGGCTGGGGTGCAATGACACGATCTCGACTCACTGCAATTTCCGCCTCCCAGGTTCAAGTGATTCTCCTGACTCGCCTCTCGAGTGGCTGGGATTACAAGCAGGAGCCACCATGCCCAGCTAATATTTGTAATTTTTGTAGAGACAGAGTTTCACCATGTTGGCCGGGCTGGCTCGAACTCCTGACTTCAAGTAATCTGCCCACCTCGGCCTCCTAAAGTGCTGGGATTACAGGAGTGAGGGACCGTGCCCAGTCAACAACACTGTTTTAATGTGTAAGGAGAAGGAAACACAGGGAAAGGGGAAAGCACGGTCTTTGAAGACATTCATCCTTTCAGTTCCTAGACAGTGAAATCCATGTACATTCTTTAATATACAATGTTTAGATTACACCATTAGTAGATGGAGAGGGAAGTTTCTATAACACTACAGAAAATTCTAACTCATTACCATAATATCTTTTCACTCTTCACCTTCAATCCGAGGGCAACTGTAGCAGTCATTGGCTCTCAATTTTCAGACTCCCAAGGGATGTGTCTGGGGATCTCTCAAGGTGAATAAACAATCAAAGACACATTTCAGCCAGGTGTGGGGACTCCTGTGGCTGTGGAAGCTTTTTAAGAATTTCATCTTACTGATATGGGAGAGCTGGGGAGAGAAGAGTGTGGTCCCTTCAAATGATCTGGAAGTGGGGAAGGGAAGTCCTGGGTGGAGGAGAAAGTGGTCCTTGCCTAGGGCTCCACCCCAACAGACCTAGGTGAGGACAAGCATTTTTGTTGCATTTCCCAAGACCACCCTGGCCTGCCGTGCCCCCATCCTGTGCCTATAAAAACCCCCGAGACCCTAGTAGGCAGACACACAAGCAGCTGGACTTCGAGATGAGTGGATTGAAGGAAGAAGACACCAGAAGCTGGACGTGGAGGCGGAAGAGCACACCAACAGATGCTGGCAGGCAGGCCATCATGCAGCAGGACAACACAGAGTTTTGCTGGGGCAGTCGGAGGACAGCCTAGGCCGCTGAACAGCCCGACTCCAGGGGAAATCCTTCCCACTCCATCCCCCTTGTGGTTTCCCCCATCTGCTGAGAGCTGCCTCCACTCAATAAAACCTTGCACTCATTCTCCAAGCTCAGGTGTGATCTAATTCTCCAGGTACGTCAGGGCAAGGACCCGGGATACAGAAAGCCCTCTGTCCTTGTGACAAGGTAGAGGGTCTAATTGAGCTGGTTAATGTAAGCCGCCTATAGATGGCAAAACTAAAAGAGCAAAACTAAAAGAGCATCCTGTAACACACGCCCAGTGGGGCTTCAGGAGTTGTAAACATTCACCCCTTAGACACTGCCATGGGGTTGGAGCCCCACAGCCTACCCATCTGTATGTTCCCATACAGGTTTGAACAGCAGGGCACTGAAGAAGTGAGCCACACCACATCACACGCCTTGTGAGGAGGACAAGGGAACTTTTCCCGTTTCAACAGGTTAATCATTTCTAGGTTAGTTTCTTGAATGTGTCCTCCCTGTGCACTAAGACACAGTTTTGGAGTACAGTCTTTTCTCATCCAATATCTAGTATTGTAATTGAGTAGGTTAGCTTCAAAATGCATTTTAAAAGTTTTTTTTCCTTCTTCCTTCCCAGTCTCAAGATGTAACCTCGAAGCAAATGGTAGAAAACTTGATTTTCTTCATCTTAAAATATAGCTTTGAAACCTACTATGAAATTCCACTCCTTTCTCTTTCCCACCATGTTTCCCCTTACCCCATGCAAGGTTACCTAACTATATGCTTATTAAGAAATTCCAGGGCCTAACTGAAAACAAACCAGGCATGAAGGCCCAGCTGCAGAATTCACCTCCACTTCATGATTGCCTCAAAACCAATAATCTACAGACTGGCTACTGTCAAGACGACACCATCCCACACTCCCAGTGGATCATAACTCAATACAGGCATTAGAACAAGGCACACAGTTTCTGCACCTTGTACAACTCCTGCAGGCCTCCCATATCAAGCTTCCCCTTTTTAAACCCTTTCCTTCAGCCCAAACTATTGAAGTTGGCTCTAGTGGGATGGAGCATGCCTGCTTCCCCACTGCTAGTTCTAGATATAAAATCACTTTCCTTTCACTGCATTTGATCCTTGTTTTTGACCTTGCAAGTCAGGCCTGCACTCAATTATAGTATGAGAGGGAAAAACTTTAATGATGTTGGGCTGGGCCTGGTGGTTCATGCCTGTAATCCCAGCACTTTGGGAGACTAAGGTGGGTGGGTCACTTGAGGACAGGGGTTGGAGACCAGCCTGGCCAACATGGTGAAACCCCCACCTCTACTAAAAATACAAAAATTAGCCAGGCATGGTGGTGTGTGCCTGTAATCCCACTTACTTGGGAGGCTGAGGCAGGAGAGTCACTTGAACCCAGGAGCCGGAGGTTGCAGTGAGCCAAGATCTTGCCACTGCACTCCAGCCTGGGCAACAAGATAGACTCCATCGCAAGAAAATTAAAAAAGTTAAGGATGGAGAACATTGTTCAGAAAATAAAATTCAAGAGAAAGTTCTGTTATTGCTGATTCTTTACCATCAGATTTCATTAAAAATGTCATCTACTTGCCTTTCAGAAAGATGAAAATAAGTACAAAAATCATTACAGGACAATCTTATTTTATCTTGCATTTAGATATATATCCTTCATATATATATCTTGCATATATATATGCATATACATATATCTCACGTAAAAAAGCTCTGGCTTTGATAAATATATGAGAGTTTGACTTCAGAAGCCCCATAATGTGTATAGGTTTGTTTATGTTTACTGTGAATTAGTTTTTACTTTAATGCTAAAGCAAGGGAAATCAATATCTACTTCAATTTTTTAAGATTCTAAAGAGGCATTTATCACATAGGCATTTTTTTTTTTATTTTCAGGAAGATTATATAAAAATATATCCCTAAAATTTATTGTATTTAATTCTTCCTAAAGAGAAGTAAAACAAAAAAAAATATCCAAGTTACATTAATGATTTTGAAACCTTTATTCGAATTGATAGCTCTGCACAAATTTGCTGTCAAAACATACAAATAATCAGGTTTTTGCTTTTTCTTCCACACCCTTTAGAGAAGGTGTCAAGCTGAAGTAAAATTAGTAACTGAGGAAAGAGTTAAAGTTCTTTTTTAAAATCTATTTTTTAATTTTTACAATTTTTAATTGAAAAAGTATAAATTGTATATATTCGTGGAGTACAATGTGGTGTTTTGACAAGTGCATACATTGTAGGATGATTGAATAAGGTTGATTAGCATATCCATCCCAACTATTTATCATGTCTTTTTGTGACTATATTTAAAATTACACATTGCATAAAACTCACCCTTCACATTTACAAATGTAATTATGGTAATTAATTTTAGATTTGTTAAGTCACTACCTGTAAAACAACCTTCATAGACAATAGAAAATATAGTATGTAAAAAGAAAATTTTAAAAAACATTGCTTATCTGTTTTCAATGAAAAGCTAAAAAATATGTCGTTTATTCAGACTAAAACCTCAAACCAAAGAAAGATAGAGCAAACCTTGTTAAAATGTTAGCTCACAAGCATTTAGAAAAATACTCATCAAGGATATATATGCACACGCACACACACATACACACACACACACACACAAACATATGTATTATTATTTTTTTTTTGGAGATCGAGTCTCACTCTGTTGCCCAGGCTGGAGAGCAGTTGTGCAATCTCTGCTCAATCCAACCTCTGCCTCCTGGGTTCAAGAGAGTCTCCTGCCTCAGCCTCCTGAGTAGCTGGGATTACAAGCACATGCCATCCCACCTGGCTTTCTTTTGTATTTTTAGTAGAGACGGGGGTTTCATCATCTTGGCCAGGCTGTTCTCAAACTCCTGACCTCAAGTGATCTGCTTGCCTTGGCCTCCCAAAGTGCTGGAATTACAGGCGTGAGCCATCACACTGAACTGATATTTTTATTTTCTAAACTTTTTGGCTAAAGATGTACAACAGTTGTTCTCTGATTATAAGATCATTTAATTATTTTCCACTTCCCTTGTAACAATGCTAAAAGAGTACCTTTCTTTCTCTACTGCTGCACTATAAGTAGCTAATTTATGGAACTGAATGATTTTTGCTTTCAGATGACATTACTGACACTATTTCTTTTCCTGCTTTGTTTTTTACTCATCCTAATTTTCATCATAAATCTCAGGAGAGCTCTATTTTCTCCATCTTGTTCAATAGGCATTGTCTCAGTCTAAGCTCTTAGGCTCTTCTCTCTTAACTGATTATGGTGACTTCTGTTACAAAAATAGCATTTATTAAAACAAATCTATTAACGAGTGTGTCTACCTAGAAATAAAAATGTAGGAGTTTTTTTTCCTTTTTCATCCTCTCCTTTAAAAAGTAGAGCATGCAGGATATATGATGCTGAATTATACTGAGATTTAATTAGTCTTTAAAAAGATGCAAATGAAGAAGGACACTCCATTTGGAATTTAGGCAATTTTTAGAATTCAAAAATAGTTTTGTCTTTTCTCCTGGCACCAGTCTTTTTCTCCTAAGGATATGTGCCTTCTCTTGTATCTTTCTCCATGTACCTTTCTAAATATTTTAAATATTTATTTGTCTTGTTACCAACTCTGTTTCACTAAAATTTTCTTTTCATAGATTACTACAGAATTGATTTAAAATTAGAATATATTTTTAGACAAAAGAAACTGGTTAACGAGTTGTCATAAGTAATACATGTGTTTAGTGTCACTTCTTTACCTTTATGAACTTAGGAGGACAGAAAGTGGGGATACTATTTCAGACTTGGCAATGAGTTATGTATGTTTGAAACTCTCATTGAGTATGTGTCTGAATATATCACTATGTAAATAGAAAATTCACATCAATGGATCTTAATTTACCTTCCAAAATTTTTTTGACTACAGATGCATACTAAATAGTGGAAACTAAAAATAATGGTTTTGTCCCTTTAAAATTAAATTTATAATCATTTATGATTTTAGATGAAAAGATACAGAATATTATTCAAGGAAAAATGTGCACTGATGCATATGCATACATATATATTTTATTGTGCTATTTAAAACTAGATATTTTTAATAGGTTGTTAAATAAATTCCAGCTACTCTGAGAGACAAGGCCATGGAAATGCTGAAAAGAATATCGGATTGAAATAAATAAATCAATTTTTGGAGATAGAATATGATTCCCGAATAAGGAAGCAAGATCTTTCAAGATATAAATGATTAAAGACTTAATCTGGAACCTTGTGGATAAAGAAAGAAAAATCGCTATTAGGTTTGTAATTTATACAATACCTGAAACTGAACACTGGGTGGCAATGTTTATCTACTTTTATTTTTATTACAGCTTTTTCAGCAATTCCAAAGATGTAATAGAAAGAACTAAAGTTTCTTGTCTTCAAGGTTATTTGTGGGTCTTAAGACACTGAAAAAATCTTTTTTTTTTTTTAAGTATTTTGGTTCCGTGGTTTTGTGCACAGGATAGAGTCTGTGTTCTACCCCTCAAGTACTGTTCTCAATCCATTCATTGACTCTAGCAAAATCAGGCATGCTGCAGAGAATTATCAGTGGAAGAGAAAAATAAGAATCACTAAAGATCTAGACAAACCATAATATAGTAGCAACATGAAAACATCTTCGATATTTATTTTTGGGAATTAAATGTTGAGGGGTGACAACAAAACGTTCATCATTGAATCAAAATTAGTATGATAAGCTTTTCTTTCTGATTTTGGTTAATGTTCAGAACTATTTAATAGAGCAAGTCAGATGACAAATTAAAAACGCATTGATCAAGCAGTTAAAACCAAATAAAGCCTTCAATTGTATTGTAGCTAAATTTCCTCTTCCAATTCTTACATTCAGATCTAGAGCTGGCATGGGACCAAAGTGTTGAGGAAAGTTAGAATTCAGCACCTTCCCTTCTTCCTTTTCAGGACTCACTTACAACCTTAGATAGATAGGAATCAGAAAGAGCCTCTGGTGCTATGCTAGGCTGCTAGGCAGCTTCAAGAGATCAGTTATTTTGGTTTTCTGGCGAATACTTCCTGACATTGGCATCAAAAGGATTAAACGACAATGATTTAGGAGTTCCCCAGAAAAATCAGAACTAACTAAAGCTCTCCAGTGGGAATCTTAACTCAAAAATCACTGCTCTATGAGAAATTCTAGTTATAAAGGATTCCAACCTGCTTGTCACATATTGGATTTGTGCTTCACAATATTAATAATTTTACTTTAGACAAAGTTAGGCTGAATATTGTGTCATTTTTGCCCTAGAAATAGGCTTTGAATAATTTATTTGGTTTCAGCGTGTTCTCTGTATTTATTTTTTATGGTGGTAATATTTACTATTATATATTGTAGTTCTCTTTTACCTTATGAATGGGGAGCAAAGATAACAGCAAGAAAAGAAAGGAGCTTCTAAACCTCACTGTTAGAAATACAGCAAAGTATTCATGGGAAAAAGTAGGGAAAACATTTTCATCTTGACTAGTTGAAGGCAATTGATGAGTGCAATGAATATATACGTGCAATAATTCGTTGTACACAAGATAAAGGGAAATCTGTATTGAGTGACAATTGCTCTTCTATGAGTATAGTGCATTTCTGCAGAAAGAAAAAAGAGAGAGAGAAAGAAAAGGAGAAAGAGAGAGAAGGAAGGAGGGGAGGAAAGAAAGCAGGCAGCAAGCTCAGCCAAGTCAGGGCTTAATAACTGTATAGCCAATATAGATACAATTTTTTTAAATGACAAAGATATTAACAATAGAAAGAACTAGATACACTTCTTGAAAAGGGTAACTTTCCTAGTTATAGCCTTTAGAAAATGTCATTGTTATACTGGCCGGGCGCAGTGGCTCACGCCTATAATCCCAGCACTTTGGGAAGCCGAGGCGAGCAGATCACGAGGTCAGGAGATCGAGTCCATTCTGGCTAACATGGTGAAACCCTGTCTCTAGTAAAAACACAAAAAATTAAACGGGCGTGGTGGCGGGCGCCTGTAGTCCCAGCTACTCAAGAGGCTGAGACAGGAGAATGGCGTGAACCTGGGAGGTAGAGCTTTCAGTGAGCTGAAATCACGCCACTGCACTCCAGCCTGGGCAACAGAGTGAGACTTTGTCTCAAAAAAAAAAAAAAAAGAAAAAGAAATTATCATCGATAAACTATAGATGTGTAATAATTTGAAAAAAAAAGAGATTTTCATTTTTCAGCCATTGGTGAAACTGTTCCTGCATATACAGGTAGGAAATAGACAACACATGTGAAACAAATTTTTAAAAATTGGACAATAGGCAGTACAAATCCATCCTTAGGAGAAAGGAAAGAAAGAGATGAGTTGCTACCTGGGCTTTCTGTTGGGAAGCAATTTCCAAACTATGGACAGAGAAAAAGGGGAACCCAGAGTCTGGGGGCTTCACTGATTTGAAAAGGCAGAAATCAAGAGTTTTTGGAGTCTGAGGTAATTCAAAGTTGTAAAGCAGAGTTCTAGAAAAATGGGAAACTATGCCAAAAAGACTTCACAAATTTGCACAGTTGTCCTATCTAGGTCATTCTACATGTTCGGCCTGGCCCCTCTTGTATTAAGTAAAAGTACATGAAACAGTGAAGAAAAAACTGGGAGGTGTAAGATGAACAACTTCTGGAGCTCACAAAGAGTAAGAAAATTTTTGAGTCCTTGAACAGCCAAGACAAAGACTCCTTGGTGGTCACTAGGACGTTCAACGGTGAAGTCAGAGTGAACTGTCTGCAGATTAAAGCTCTTCACAGACCAGTCATATAAAACTTTTAAAATGGGCTAAAAAGGAGTAGGCCCTACTGAAACTGGTTTAACTATCAAAAGCAAAACTAAACATTCTTAAAGAAAGGAAGATTAATAGACTCTAGGCACTCAACAAAATAAACTTAACCATATGGAATATCTAATTTTTAAATGAAAGGAAAAAAAGTGACTATAATTGTAAAAGTCAGTTAATATATAAAGACTCAAAAAAGATAGAAGTCATGAAATTATTAGACCACTGAGTTTAAATAATTATTAAATCTAGGTACAAATATTAAAAGAAACACATAATCAATGAGAAGAGAAATTACATTTTTTAACAACTATATGAAACTTGTGATGAAAATAAAATATGTGAAATACAAATTTATCTGGGTGTGATCAAGAGCAGATTAGACATTGTAGAAGAAAATATCGGTGATCAGGAAGATATAGCAATAGGTTCTACTTAAAAAAAGCAAAGAGAAGCAAAAAGATAGTGTAAAAGGATTACAGAGAAAGGGTAAATTGTGAAATAATAGGAAGTTTTTTACATATTAATAAGGACAGTCTTACAAACATATGTACACTTCACAACTAATTTAGCTATTTCTGTTTTTGAAAAATAGCAAAATACAAAAACAAAATAAAAATTGCTTTTTGAGTCTCTGATTTCTGTGATGGCATAAATAGTGTTTTGCAAGACTTAGATATTTTGTTCAGAGAAAGCAGTTACATAATTCACTGATTTTTTTTTTGAAGGAAGATTTTTTTTGTGAAGACCATTCATGAATTTAGAGTGCATCTCATTAGTATTGACCTCTTAAACAAGGTCAAGTTCTTATACTATAGTATCCTTTATCTCAAGAACACTTGACTATACATATAGATGCCTTTAGTATATTTGTATGTGTGTTTTTGTTTATGGAGGTATTCTCTGAATAGGAAAAGGCAATGAACATGGACATAAGAGATTTATACCCTCATACCAGAAACATTGTGCTCTCAGCCTTGATCCACAGAACTTTTCTCTTTTCCTTTTTTGTGGTGGAATATAGTAAAGGAAACATATAATCGTGGAGAGAAATTATGATAATGACAGGAACGTTCTATCTGCAAACTAATAATATATATATTCTATCTGCAAACTAATAATAATGACAGGAACATTCTATCTGCAAACTAATCTATGCTATTCTTGGCTATGTTCCATAACAACATCTCTCTTCTTTGACCATACAGGGAAACATGATCCATGACCAGTCCCATAAGGCCAGCTCAGCTGTTAGGAAAATACAACAGTCAATTATTAATCTTAAAATGGGCACAAAAATACAGTTCAATAGAATAAATAAGATCTAGTATTCAATAGTCCAATAGGGTCACTATAGTTAATAATAATTTATTGTATATTTTCAAAAGTAACTGAAAACATAGAATTAGAGTGTCCTAACACCAAGAAGTGGTAATGTTTGAGGTGATGATTACCGCAATTACCCTGATTTGTTCATTACATGTTGCATGTCTGTCTGTATCAAAAAATCACATGTACCCCATGAATAAGCTATTATGTACCCAAAATAATTAAAAATAATTTTTAAATGAAAATCAATTTAAAATGAAATATAATCTAATCACACCAACAGAATTTTATCATCATTTAATTGATTTTTGATATTGTCTAATTCTGAAATATCAGGGTCTGAAAGTATTTCTTGTCCTTTAGACAATAAGGGTATTTAAAATTTTGAGCCAGTTTTATTGAAATATAACTTTGATAGAATGTTTTCCCAATTTCGAGTCAACCATTTGAGTTTTGGCAAACATATACAATAATGTGAACACCAGAGAAATCATGAGATACATTTCTCTTATCCTACATGCCCATTGCAGTCCACCCCTTCTTCCTACCCCTGCTCTCTGATATCCACTGATCTGCTTTTAGTCTTCCTAATTTTACCCTTTTAGAATTTTATATAATTCAATCATAATATATGGAGTTTTTATGTTTGGTATTTCTTATGAAACATAAGCATTTTGATATTCATCTGTGTTGTAATGTGTATCACTACTTCCTTCTTTTTTTAGTGCTGAGTACTATTTCATCATATGAACTGTAGTTAATTCACTGACCACTTATGAAACGTTTTCAGGCTAATATGAATATTGTTTTCAACATTGAAATGCAAGTCCTTTTATATAGTTAGTTTTATTTTTTATTTAGTGTATTCCTAAAAATGAGATTGTTCAATCGTAAGGTAATTGCATATTTATCTATATGAAAACAACTTCTAAACTCTTTTTTTTTTTCTAAATGGCTATACCATTTCACATTGTATCCAGACAATTTCACATTGTCTATATATAGTTGTATTTCTGGATTTTATGTCCAGTTCCATTTATCAACTCTCCTTATGGCAAAAACTCTCTCCTTATGGCAAAACCATATTATTTTGATTTCAGTAGTTTTACAGAAAGTACTGATGTAAAGTAATGATAGTCATTCAACTTTGTTCTTCCTTTGGAAAATTGTTTTGACGATTTAATTCCTTTGAATTTCTAGTAAAAAATTATTTTGTTGATATCTAAAAAATACAATTGCCTGAATCTTGAGTGAAATTGCAGAACTGACATCTTAATCGTATTGAGTTTCCAGTCTACAAACATGGTACCTTTATTTACATGTCATCTTTACTATTTCTCTATAATGTTTTATAACCCTTTTTCTACCGATTTTTATATGTTAAAATTTTTCCAGACATTTTTGATGTATCTGTATGTGCTAACTTCAGTCTCAATTTTTAATTGTTATTATAACAAAGAAATGGTTTAATAACCATGGGTCCTGTGGCATTACTCACAAATGTGTTCTAGTAGTTGTTTTACATTTCTTGTAACTTTCTACATGGAAAATAATATTGTCTGTGCATAATAACTATTTTATTTGACCATTTTCTAAATCTATACCTTTTATTTCCTTTTTGTTGCCTTATTTTGGTAAGAATTCCAGGAAAATAGAATTAGTAAGAGTGGATATCCTGACCTGAAGATTAAAAAAAAAACCTTTATCAGAATGAGAAAATATCTTTTAACCCCTGGTTTGCTGAGAATAACTATAACAAACATGATTTTAAGGTTTACGGATTTTTTTTTCTGCGTGTACTGAAGTGATCACTTTTTTGTTTTATAGCCTGTTATTATAGTGAGTATTGATAGGTCTTTAAAGGTTACATAAACTTTGCATTCCTAGGATAAAGCCCACTTGATTCTTAAGTGTAGTCCTTTAAATATGTATATGTGAATTTGATTACTGAAGTTTTGTTAAGGACTTTTGCATTTATAATAACATTTATTTTCTTGTAGTACCTTTGTCTCATTTTGCTATCAGGTAATTCTGGTCCTACAAAATGAGGTGAAAAATATTCCCTTTTCTATATTTTGAAAGAACTTTGTAGAATTCTTAGGATTTGTCCAAGTTGGTGAGATTCTCCACTGAAGCCATTGTGGTCTGGGTTTTTTTAGTGGGAATTATTCTAATAATGAATTTAGTTTATATATATATATATATTTTATACGTATGGTACTCTGTGTAAATTACATTTTCTTCAGTGTTGGTAGTTTGTATTTATCACAGGATTTATTCCTTTCATCTAGTTTACCAAATGTATTGGAAAGAAGTAACAACATAAATAAATAGATTAATTAAAATTTTGAAAAACAGTTATAATATTTATAATATTCCTTATTATCCTTTTAATATTTGCAGAGTTTGCAGTTTTTCACTTCTTACATTCCTGATATTGTCACTTTGTGTCTTCCTACATTTCTTTTTTCATTGATCAGTCTGGCTAGACTTATCACTTCTAAAAAAAATCTACTGAAACAACTAGTATTAAAAAACTAGAAACAGCTTAGATAACTGATTTGAGATATTTCTTTTTTTCTCTTTTTACATTTTTTGTAGTTTTATACAAACTTTTATAGTTTTAGCGTCTTTATTTTAACTTTATCTTATAAATTGAATTTGGGAAATAATATACACTTAATGAAATATATATCGATTCCTTGTGATTGCTTCCCCAAAGCATGTGTTCTTTAAAAATGTGTTGCCTATTTTCTGAATATTTGCATATTTTCCAATTATGTGTCTGTTGTTGATCTGTAGTTTAATTTCTTTTGGTCATAGAACACAATCTGTACGATTCTAATAACCTTATATTTGTTGAGATGTGTTTTATCTCCCAGAATATCTATTTATTTATTTATATATTTATGTTGTATAGCAAGATGTTTTCTATATACAAATGAAAATGATTTTTAGTTTTTAAAATTTATTATGTACATTTTAGTATGTTATAATCTACCTTCATATAATACTATATGAAGATAATACTACTGTAAACTTTCATTTCCCTCTCTATTCATTTTGTTATAATTATTGCATACATTACTTCTACCTGTAATATAAATCACATAGGCTGGGCGCAGCAGCTCACACCTGTAATCCCAGCACTTTGGGAGGCCGAGGCAGGCAGATCACCTGAGGTCGGGAGTTCAAGACCAGCCTGACCAACATGGAGAAACCCTGTCTCTACTAAAAATACAAAATTAGCCAGATGTGGTGGCAGGCGCCTGTAATCCCAGCTACTTGGGAGGCTGAAGCAGGAGAATCGCTTGAACCTGGGAGGCAGAGGTTGCGGTGAGCTGTTACGCCATTGCACTCTAGCCTGGGCAACCAGAGCAAAACTCCGTCTCAAAAAAAATAAATAAATAAAAATAAAAAGGCTGGGAGTGGTGGCTCACACCTCTAATCCCAACATTTTGGGAGGCCAAGGTGGGCATATCATGAGGTCAGGAGATCGAGACCATCCTGGCTAACACTGTGAACCCCATCTCCACTAAAAATACAAAAAATTAGCCGGGCGTGGTGGTGAGTGCCTGTAGTCCCAGCTACTCGGGAGGCTGAGGCACGAGAATGGCATGAACCCAGGAGGCAGAGCTTGCAGTGAGCCAAGATGGCTCCACTGCATTCCAGTCTGGGTGACAGAGCAAGACTCCATCTCAAAAAAAATAAATAAAATAAATAAAATAAAAAACATATATATAAAACATAATGTATTTATTTAAAATATACTATTGTTTAAAATGACCTATTATCTTTTAAATTAAGATGTGAGAAAAATATCTATTATTTTTTATCAATAGTGTTTCCCTTTCCAGACTTTTTTATTATTTTGTGGATTTATATTTCCTTCTGATATCATCTGTCTTCTGCCTAAAACACATGTTCCTAAAACACATCATTAATTTGTTGTTATTGTGGTGATGGTTGTGGTTATTGTTGTTGTTTGGTTAGTGCAAGTTCTCCTGGAGATAAACTTTCACAGTTTTTGTTTCTGAAACACATTTTACTGACTATAAAGTCCTAAGTTGACTTTCTTTTTCACTACTTTTAATATGACTTTCCATTGTCTTTTGATCTGCATATTTTCAGATGACAAAAGTTTATATGCCTTTATTCTTATATTTATTCTTTGGCATGTAATGTAGTATCTCTTCCACATTTAACAATCCTTCTAAAATTTTGTCACTTGTTTTCAGCAATGTTACTATGATGTGTCTTGTGGTTAACTTCTATTTTATTCTTCATTGATCTTCTTGGATTTGTAAGACTATGGTTTTCATATATACATTTAAATAACAGTTGGCTATTGTTGGCTGGGCATGGTGGCTCACACCTGTAATCCCAGCACTTTGGGAGGCTGAGGCTGGTTGATCATGAGGTCAGGAGATCAAGACCATCCTGGCTAACATGGTGAAAACCCATCTCTACTAAAAATACAAAAAAATTAGCCAGGCATGATGGTGGGCGCCTGTAGTCCCAGCTACTCAGGAGGCTGAGGGAGGAGAATGGCGTGAATCGGGAGGCAGAATTTGCAGTGAGCCGGGATTGTGCCACTTCACTCCAGCCAGGGTGACAGGGCAAGACTCCGTCTCAAAAAAAAAAAAAAGAAGGTTGGCTATTGTTTTATTAATTTGTTTCTTCTTTTTCCTCCTCTTTTCTTTCCTATTAGGATGCAACAGGACATACATTAGACAACTTAACGTTTTTTCCGCAGGTCACTGATGCATTGTTGACTTTTTATCAAGTTAGGATTTTTTCTTTCTTTTCCTCTCTGTGATTTTGTTTGTTTGTTTTATTTTTTATAGATGTAGGGGGTACAAGTGCAGTTTCGTTAACGTGAATATATTGTGTAGTGGTGAAGTCTAGGTTGTTAGTGTGACCATCACCCAAATAGTGTACATTGTACCCATTAGATAATTTCTCATCCTCTATTCCCCTCACACCTTCTCACATTTCCAAGTCTCCAATGACCATTATTCCACTTTCTATGTCCATGTGTGCACATTGTTTAACTCCCAATTATAACTTAGAACACACAGTATTTGACTTTCTGATTTTAACAGTTGCTGTTTGCTGTGTTTTTACATTTACTGAGGTTTCTTCACCAGAATCTCATCTGCTTTTAATCTCATCCAAGGCATATTTTATATCACATACTGACTTTTTGTCTACTAGTTTTCTTTCTTTCTTTTTTATTAGTTTTTATATTTCTTACTATGTCTTTTTTTCCTTTTCTCTATTTTCTCAGTCATATAGAACATTGATATATTTTTTGTTTTAATATACTTGGGGTTATAACCCATGAAGGGAATGAGATTATGTACCAATTGCAAGCTGACAAATTTCCCTGACAGTTTTATGGATGATTGTACATGGCATGATACTTGTGGGACCTAAACATTTGACAGTTTGGTACTCACAGTAATATTACAGCCAGAGTATCAGCATTTTCACCTTGGTTATTTGATCCACAATGTGCATAGGCCAATGCAAAGAGGGCTGCATTTTCCCTGCACACAAAATGTGTTGCATTACAGGAGACGAACCCTGAGTTAGGACACTTGAGTCTCTTATCATGCACAATAAGCATCCCTGCTCTTTGCCCCAGAGTGAGACATTGCCTTTATTATTATGGTCATTAAAGGTACCTGCATTTTTCTCTAATGGGAAACACTATCTGTCTCTTTCAAAGCTATAAGCACACCAACCATTTGCTATGAAGGGAGAAAACATCTCTATCACAAAGGCTGCTCTCTATACAAACATTCTTGAAAACATAGAAACAAAGAGCAGTCAGTGTGTCTTGTTTACAAGGCATGCAGAAATATAAGGGCCTGAAGGAGAACAGAATTATCACTTAGTATTTTCTGCTAATTCCATTTTCTCTGTAATTTCTGGAACTATTTATTGATTTCTTCTCCTCCTTGTGGGTCATATTTTGTTTTCATTTCTTGAATGCCAGGCAATTTTTTATTAGATGTCAGATGTTAATTTAATTGCAGGATGCTTTATTTCTTTTTCTGAGGAGTGTTGGGCTTTGTTTAGACAGGCAATTAAGTTTGAAGTTGCTTAGAATCAATTTGACACTTTAGAGGTTCACTTCAAGTCCACCTCCAGAGCAGGCATTAGTCTAGTGTAGCCCAGCTACTGAGGTTACTAAAGTAATGCTCATCTAAAAATTCTTCATATTGTCTTATCTATTTAGAGACCTTTCCATTTGGACTGATAGGATCATGAGCTATTCCCTGCTCTACTTGAACTCAGGAATTGTTTAGACTACTGTTTTCCAGTGGTTATTTTCTGGCCTTGGATAAATTTCCTCTCATGCATAAACAGATTAGAACTCAGCCAAAGGCTCAAGGGGCACTCTCTGGAGATTTCGGAAGCTATTTTTGTTTAGCTCCTTCCTCTCCAGTATTCTGCTCTACAAATTTGAACTGCTTTCACCTCCGTGAACTCTGATTTCTGCTTTCTTAATCGGGCAAGAAGGCAGATTCTATTTGGTCTCTTTTTACTCTGTGCAGTGACCTGGAAACTGCCTGCGGGCAGAAAACTGATGTGATTTTCGAGCTCACCTCATTTGTTTTCCTCCACTTCATGATCATAGTCCTTTTCGGTGTGTTTTCAATATGTGAGAACTTTTGTTTTAAATATTTTGTTTGCTTTTCTGGTTGTTTAAGGTAGGAAGGCAAATCTGGTCCCTGCTTCTAGATCATAGTTTGAGGCAAAGGTAATTGGAAAGGTTGTACTTGTCTCTGGTCTTTTAGTTAACATCTGTGAAAGGAAAATAAGTCTTGGGACCCTAGAATCACTAAGCTAAAGAGAAAAGTCAAACTAGGAACTGCTTAGGGCAAACCTGCCTCCCATTCTATTCAAAGTCATCCCTGTGGTGAGGGTCACCTGAGACAAATGGATATCTGATTGCTTCTCTCCCCTATTGTTTATGTAAAAATGCAGATTCACTGAGCCAGACAAAATTGTGTATTCAGTGGAAAGCTGATCAAGGGCTCAAAAAAGTGCAACCTGTGTCTTTTATCTACTTCTAACCTGGAAGTGCCCACTTCGAGTTGTCTTGCCTTACTGAGAGTTGTCCTGCCTTACTGGCCTGTATTAGCTAGCTCTCATGCTTCTATGAAGAACTGCCCCAGACTGAGTAACTTATAAAGGAAAGAGGTTTAATTGACTCACGATTCTACCAGGCTGGGGAGGCCACAGGAAACTTATAATCATGATGGAAAGGGAAGCAAACATGTCATTTTCCACATGGTGGCAGGAGAGAGAAGAATGAGAGCCCAGTGGAGGGGAAGCCCCTTATAAAATCATCAGATCTTGTGAGACCTAACTCACTATCACGAGAATAGCATGGGGGAAACCATCTTCATGATTCAATTACCTCCCACCAGGTCCTTCCCACCATACGTGGGGATTACAGGAACTACAATTCAAGATGAGATTTGGGTGGGCACACAGCCCAACAATATCATGGACTGAACTAACCAATATATAATTTACACATATTGATTCCTTAACCTTGGCAGAATAAACTTTCTAAATTGACTGAGTCCTGTCTCAGTTATTTGGGGTTCACATTTTGGTACTCACAAAGGGATTCTAAGCGGAGGTACCACTGACCTCTGGCAAATCTCCTATCGGTGCTTGGTATCAGCTTGAGCTTCTTTATGGCACAAACCAATAGGAAAAGTTGCTGAGACCTGGAAGCTCCCCTTCCAGATAATCCCTTGTCTCCTGAAATTTCACTGGGATCTAAAGTTTATTTTGCTGTACAACTCCCTTTGTTGGAGTTTTACTTGTTCCCCACAAGGAAGGTGTCAGGCCTGTAAGTCCAAGCCTGCACGTATACATCCAGATGGCCTGAAGCAACTGAAGAACCACAAAAGAAGTGAAAATAGCCAGTTAATGCCTTAACTGATGACATTCCACCATTGTAATTTGTTCCTTCTCCACCCTAACTGATCAATTGACCTTGTGACATTTCTTCTCCTGGACAATGAGTCTCAGAAGCTCCCCACTGAGCACTTTGTGACCTTGCCTCTGCCCTCAAGAAAAAGAAACCCTTTAACTGTAATTTTCCATTACCTACCCAAATCCTATAAAACTGCCCCACCCCATCTCCCTTTGCTGACTCCTTTTTCAGACTCAGTCCGCCTGCACCCAGGTGATTAAAAAGCTTTATTGCTCATGCAAAGCCTGTTTGGTGGTCTCTTCACATGGACACATGTGACAGAAGGCAAGTTTTCCTGTTTCCTTGATGATGGAGTGCAGGTAACTCCTTTCTGGAGTTTCAGCTTCCAAAAGGGAAGGCAAGTTTGAATTGTTTCCTGCTTCTAGGATGGTAAAGAGCAGACTTCTGCCTGAGACCCAGCCACAGTTAAGTAGCTGAATTGGGGAATTTTGTCTCGGCTAAAGTTGACTAACAACCAGCTGGTCTTAATTTCTCCTTAACATTCGATCACTCAATATTCAAATGAATTGTGCAATCATTTGTTTGTTTTGCTCATCTTTTTTGTTGTTGTTGTTGTTTGTTTATTTTTGTTTTTGTTGTTGTTTCAGTCTTTTTCCCATCGGGTATGACCAACTCTATCTGACTTGATCAAATCCAAAGGAAAGTTCCACCTTATGGGTAACAAGGCACCTGAAGTGGCTAAATTCTCACAAAAAAAAGGAGAGAAGATTTTTTATTTTGATTTCTAAAGGGGCTTTATTTACATAAAAAGGCCACCTTTTTGCTAGCCAAGCCAACCTGAAAAGCAATGGCTGTCACCCATTATGCAGTTCCATAGCTAAGGTCCTGCCTTCTTTTTCTTTCACAATGACAGCCTGAGTTTGGTTCCTAAATCAAGCCCTTTTTTGGTTTGATACTTGTTACTTTTGAAATATCATTAATTTGGCCTAGCTAAAATATAGTCATGAGATTTTAAAAGATTTTTTTAAAGGAGCTCAATGGGTAAAGATCAGCTTAATTAGAAGCTAACATCCATGATGTGTGTGTGTGTGTGTGTGTGTGTTTGTATTAAAAGGCCTTTCTATTTCTTTTTTTCTCTCCTAAGATCTTGTCTTTTTTGAGCAAAATTTGTTTTTCTTCTCAGTTGACTGAATTCTGTTTTATTCATTTACTTCTCTTGTCTCTCCTTTCTTTTCCCACCCTCAGTCGCATGAAGGATCTAAAATAGTTTCTAATAGACTGGGGTTCCCTAAATAAATTGGAGAAGGTGCCAGACTCCCTTTTACGAAGAAACCTCTTTTCCTTATGGAACCCCAAGAGTGTAAACACACAAGTTCATCTCAGATCACAAACTGCTTGCTTTTGTATTATGTTACCTATTTTTTTGACAAGTAAAACATAAATTAATATTACAACAGAGGCTAATCTTGGATCTTTAAGGAACAGTATAGCTTAGACACTTAGAAATGTCTTTGTTACAAAGATTGCCTTTATGCACTGTAAAAGAATCACCTGGCCTAGCCACATAAGAATTCTCCTTTTTTGGAGAATGAGGATTGAACGTGGGCTCTGCTCAAAGCTCAGATACCCAGTTAGGAGACAGGTGGTCTCTAGCAAAATAAAATTGGTCTTATTACATAATTCTGTGATAGATTTCTATAATTTTATGTTTGATTTGGCATTCATATTTAATGTCCCTCAAGCACCATCAGATTCTGTCTGTACTTTGAGATGTAAATTTCATTATCTGATTTTTCACCTAAGAGTTCCTTTAATATGCAGATTTAGGGCTATCTGACAATTGCCTAGGGTAATAAAATAGTTATCAAGAAATTGGAAGTCTAAAATAGGCAGAAAAATTGAAGTCTTATTAATCTATAAGATCTACTAGCTATGTGTCTAATATATCTCTGTATTTATGTGTCATGTATATGACGTTTCACTACTAAAAATATATTAAAAAACTCTAATGGGCTTTAAAAAGTACTTAAATCAAATACTTTATCAGAAAAATACTTTAAGCCAAATGATTTTTCAAGTTCACATAACTTAAGTAAATTTTAATAAATCAGCTGGTTTAAAAAATTTTGGTGAAATAGATTTAGAAATGGCTTTAGAACTGCTGTCAACATACATTATTTATCTCTGCTAGATGTCAAAATTTGGCATGAGGGGTATAAATCTGTGAATGCAGCCCAAAAGAGAAGTATCTTTGCTTAAGTAAAAATTAATAAATACAGCATTTAATATTGTTCTGTTAAGGAAAATAGCTACATTCTGAGCAATTGGCAAACAACAAAAACAAACCCATCTATGTAACCTTAAGGTTCTTACTTAGGAAAGCCTGAAATTCACAGGTTATAAAAGTGGTTAACAAAGAAATAACCTTAAGTGATAACTATCACAGTTTTCATAATTAATCTCAGTAAACTATTTAAAAATTAATTAATTAATTAGGTAAATGTAATGGAATAGGTGCTTGTAGATAATCTTGTCATATAAAGTTTAAAGTTATATAAATCTAAATAATAAATATTTATTAAATGTCTGGGTCATTTCCAATCTCTTCTAGAATTATAGGAAAACGTCTTTCTGAAAAAAAAGAAATGTGTTCTTATTTAACAGAAAACAATTTTTGTCTAATTCAAAGGATATTGAAAATTTATTTATGAAATTAGGTACAGGTAATTTGTGAATAAGAACAATGTAAAGAAAGTTATAAAGTAGTATTTTTGGCAAGAAAGGTTAAAAAGAAAATAATTTTATATGAGAAAGAATCTTGCAAGGCAATTTTTTTTTTTTTTTTTTTGAGACAGAGTCTCGCTCTGTTGCCCAGGCTGGAGTGTAATGTTGCAATCTCGGCTCACTGCACTCCCCTCCTCACGGGTTTACGTCATTCTCCTACCTCAGCCTCCCGAGTAGCTGGGACTACAGGCGCCTGCCACCACATCCAGCTAATTTTTTATATTTTTAGTAGGATTGGGGTTTCGCCGTGTTAGCCAGAATAGTCTCGATCTCCTGATCTCATGATCCACCCACCTAGGCCTTCCAAAGTGCTGGGATTACAGGCTTGAGCCATCACTTATGGCCTTTTATTTTATTTTATTTTATTTTTTGAGACACAGTCTTGCTCTGTCACCCAGGCTGGAGTGCAGTGGTACAACTTGGCTCACTGTAACCTCCACCTCTTAACTTCAAGCAATTCTCCTGCCTTAGCCTCCCCAGTAGCTAGAATTATAGGTACCCACCACAACGCCCAGCTAATTTTTGTATTTTTAGTAGAGACAGGGTTTTGCCATGTTGGCCAGTTTGGTCTTGACCTCCTGACCTCAGATGATCCACCCACCTTGACCTCCAAAAGTGCTGGGATTACAGGCATGAGCCATCACACCCAGCTGGTAAATTTTTATCCTAAAATAAAATAATGGTTGACTAAGAAAGAAGAATGTCTAAGTTAAAACTGGAAGTCCAAGCATGTCATAAGTGATTTGTATCAAGTTGTCCGTAATGGAAGGGAAATTATGTATACTATTCTTTCTAGAGATTGGGTTTTGATGTTAAAAACAAAACAAAACACTTATACACTTAGGAATTGGTTAGAACAGTGAAGTTTTCTTAAGGGATTGATTTACTCTTAATAAATTATAAGAGGTTTTAATCATTTTTTAACTCTAAATACAACTTCTATTGCATCTCACAGTGTTCACTTTTATCTTCCCTTTTAAAAGTCACAAAATATTAACTCTCTCCTTCAACTCATTTTCAGCTCATTTAAGTTTTTTTCCCTTGGGTTCTAACTGTTTGTTGTGGCCCGATGTTAGAAAAGTTTCCTTAAAGGTCTAAAGGAAATGTTTTCTTCCAACATGATATTCTGTGCACTGTAGAAGTTCTTTTATTTTGCCTGTTGGTAACTGGCCTAACAGATTGTAACTTTTATCAAAATAATTCCTATGCCATTATTATTGAGTTTTGGTTTACTTAGAAAAAAAAGTTTAAAAATTTTATTTAATTAAAGATATTACATCTGTGTACCTTCTTATACGTTCTTTTAAATTTCTTGTGACATTGCATTGCAGGGCTTTGACCCCAGGGTCTAAAAGGGACACAGTCCTGCTAAATCTTAAACACTGAGAGCTTAAATTAAACCCTCATCTTCAGGCCCAGTAGATTATGCAAATCAAAATAAACTGTGTTCCTGAGACACAGGGCCAGAAATAAAAAAACTATTCAACTCCTCGAGGCCCAGTCACTATCACAGAAGAGATGGGCACATGAGATTGTAAGGGCCGATTTTAAGAGATAAAATTGGTTCACTTTCCCTAGAAATTGACCATTAATATCAAAGGCACACAGATGCAAAACCAGCATCTGTACCCCTGTGTTGCAATAACAAGATTTTCCTGGAGAATTAACTCACTCCTTAATAAAAATTATAAAGGTTACAAGAAGATTTAAGGAAATTATGTCTTATGATCAAAATGATTAAAATTTTAAAGGTTGTTTATAAGATTTTGAAAGACAGATTTAATTGGCCTTGTGCTGTAGTTAAGGCTTATTGTTTGGAAAATTAAGTCTCCTTTCTCAATGAATAAAGATTTTAACCTTTTTTTTTAAGTCTTCAAGTTATCACTTTGATTAAATGAATGACTAATTTTACAATGACAATTTTTCATGATATCAAGCATTTTAAATTTTTGTGTTTGATAAACTTTCCAAAGTCAAATTATAACTTGGGTCCTCATTGATTTTTTTTTTTATATTCATCCCCTGAAGTCGAAAAGAGACATATTCAGCTTATGTGGTACAAAAATCATACACGAAGCATGGTCAAATGTAAAATGGTGTTTGATTTTCTTTAGGCTATATTTGTATAAATGTTATTTGTATGTATTCTAAAATTATGCAAAATTCCTATAATTCTGATACTACAGTGTATATTGTTAATAATTATAATTGTTATGTAAAATTGTTGTATGTCACAAAAGCAACAAATTTCTAGTCAATTGTGGTTTTAATAATGTCTGTCCTAAGACTTCTTGTCATTCACAGACAGCTGTCTTGTTTTGATCCTCTTCAAAAGGTGATTTACAATCAGCTATAGAATTTGATAGGTGCTCTTGAATGCAGGAGTTAACTGCATGGACTGAACTACTAGAAGACTGAACTAATCTTTTTGACTTTTTGCTTAAAATGTTGCTCTTCCTTTGTTTTGTTTTTCAGTGCAGAAAATTTTTAAGCTATTTACAGTTTTTAACAATTGAGTAAAATATACTCCTGTGAACAAAATTTGGAGCATATTTCTCTCCACCTAATTTCTCCTGAATTTGGAAAATATTTGTGAGTATTCTTAACTTATGGCAATGTAGTTATTTGCATTAGTGCAATAAGAATGTTTTCTTTTGCAACAGGACACAATTGGAGAAACTGATTGTTTTACCAAGGCTTTGACTTAAATGACATGCTCTCCTTTAAGGAATCAAGCTTGACTTAGCCAATAAGAGCTCCTTGGGAAAACTGGCCTCATACCTTGCCTGCACAGTCCCTGTATAGGGCTTCTGACCTATAATAAGTAAAGAATGTTGTTAGTGACTGGAGGCAGTCAAATGACTAGGCAGATGATGCAGTCCCTGGTGAAACCCCATTTTCAATCCAAAAACACCCTGGAGTGCTTGTTCTGGATGAAACCCATGACCCACAGTGAGAACGTCTATTGCTGTTTGCCCACCCTTTCCTGATTGGTTCTTTCTGCATAATGCTTTTAAACCAATCAAATGTTGTCTTATCCAGTACTACCTATGGCCCGCCCCTCCCCCATCCTGTGCCTATAAAAACCCCAGACTCAGCAACAGTGGGGGAGATGACATGACTTTGGGTGAGAGACCACCTCCCCATTCCCTCTCTGCTGAAAGCTGTTTTGTCACTTAGTAAAATTATCCACCCTCATCACCCTCCAATTGTCAGCATGACCTCATTCTTCTTGGGCACGTGATATGAGGTCAGGACCCACTGAACACAGGTACATAGAAAGGCTGTAACACTGTGGCCCACTGCCCTTGCCAGTGGAGGCAGCTGCCCCATACAACAGAAGCAGCAGTGGGGCTGAGCCAGTCCTGGAGTCGTGGGCCAGAGCAAGGCAAGGGGCTGAATGAGCTGCTAACATGCTGCCAAGTGTCAGACTTGGGACAGCAGAACTAAAAGAGCTAATTAGCACACTGTGGCACCTGCTCTTGGGTTTTATGATCAAGGGAACCCCTGCATGGGTGCTACCACATTCTGCTTGGGGCAACATGCCTGGTTAGGCTGCAGGGCCCACATGGAGCCTTCTCCTATGTTGGCACTTGTAGCAGCCAGCTGGACCCCACACACACTCATTCACATGCTCCCTCCCACCAGGGCCTGAGTGCGCAGTTGTGGCAGCTGCCAAATCCACAAGGGAGGCTTGCCCTCAGGCACGGCCCACTGGACTGAATAGACAGAGTGTCTCCTTCGGTGAGCCCCACAAAGGGGCCAAGAAAAATCCTCTATGAATGTCACTTTCTAACATGCCCCAAGTTTTCTTGGGACCTCAAAAGGAGAGAAATTTACTCATAGGTATTTGAGGATACAAACTTATGGCTGGGTTTGGATTAAAAAAAAAAGTCTTATCTGAGATTCCTTATGGAACAAATTTCCATCAAAGCCAATTTTAAAAGACTATGTAAAAAATAATTACTCTTGCTGCACTTTACACAAATAATCAGGCCACATATAAGACAAAAGCTATTTTTGCAAACAAATCAGTCCTATTATGATTTGTTTTTAATAAAAATGGAAGACTGAAGAGAGAAAAATTGCATTTCAAAATAAGCTATAGTACATCTTTTACTAGTTTCCAGTCTTGCCTAATGTTTTTCAATTTTTATTATTCTCTACAAATTGGACTGAATTCTAAAATTTTTCTTGGCTGCAAGTCTCCAAAATAATGTTTGAATTTTTTTCCTTCTTTCTTTTCCCTTTTTCCTCCATTTTTCCTCATTTGAAATCATTGAAAACTAATCTGTGCTTTCTTAAAGCCTTGCAAACTGAAGCTAGACATCTTAAACTTCAGAAGGAAATAACAGTAACCTATTTACATACATAAGACACATCCATACCTGCCTACTGTTGTGTGTGTGGACTTCAGCCTAATATAGCCTATACTGATTTTCCAGGATTGTTCTTTTTTTCATTTGTGGTTGTTTTCTTCTTTCCTGCCCCTATTTTCTCTGCATAGAACATGAGACTTCACAATCAGCTGAAAATGAGCTTTCCTCATAATGTGGGACCTACCCATCTAGGAATAAATCATCCTAGCCATCAGAGATTAGATGAAACCTGAGACTAATTTGTGACTAATTTTCTTCTACAAGGTGACTAATTTTATTCTACAATGCTTTGTCTGAAAGATTTTTAAAAGAAAAGGGGGGAAATGTGAAAGGAAAATAAATTTTAGTACCCCCAAATCACTAAGCTAATGGGAAAAGTCAAGCTGGGGACTGAATATAATAGTACCTCCCATTCTATTCAAAGACATTTCTCCGAGTCTCTCCTGAGACAAAAGAATATCATATTGCTTCCACTCCCCTATTGTTGACGTAAAAATGCAGATTCATTGAGCCAGACTAAATTGTATATTCAGTGGAAGGCTGATCAAATACTTAAAAGAATGCAACTTTTTCTCTCTTCTTCTAACCCAGAAGCCACTGCTTTTGAATTGTCATGCCTTACCAGATTGAACCTATGTTTATTTTATACATATTGATTGATGTCTCATGTTTCATGTCTCCCTAAAATGTATAAGAGCAAACTGTACCCCACCCACTTTAGCATATATCTCAGAACATCCTGAGGCTGTGTCATGAGCACATTCTTAACCTTGGCAAAATGAACTTTCTAAATTGACTGAAACTTGTCTCAGGTATTTGGGGTTCACATATACATATTTTGGACCAGAGTGATTTACTTTCATTCCAGTATCTAATTGCAACCCTTTAAATGTATTGCTTTAGTATTTCTGACTCTGACTTTAGAACTAAATTCCTGAGCATAGCAATCTATAATACATGGAATACAGCTATTTCCAGACAGATGTGATATTCAAAATATACAACAACGCAGAAACCATATTATTAATACACATACATGTATGAGCATATTTTCCACAGCTGAATTATTTTCTACCCTAGAAATGCAACATCTATTATATTTCTTCTATGTGCATGTTAACATACTACAAACAATTTAACTTGTTTTTACTTATATATTAAACACAATACTGACTTTGCAAAACTATCAATTCACTTTTTTGTTGCTTAAAAAGTCAATTTTCTTCTTTACTCACTAAAAAATTGTTTAACTTCTATTTTCTGGTATTGTGTTTTTAAGTTATAAGATCTGACATTATCAGAGATTCCACAATTCTTAATTTCAACAATTTAAGAGTAATTATGAATCTCGAGGTAAAACAAATGTGAATCAAACAATTAACACATAAAGTATATTTTCGCTTGACAAATTTAAAGATTTCTATGAAATAAAATCAAGTTTAGAAAATTGTTTCTCAGCTGGGCATGGTGGTTCATGCCTGTAACTCCAGCAGTTTGGGAGCCCAAGGTGGGCAGATCTCTTGATGTCAGGAGTTTGCCACAAGCCTGGCCAACACGGTGAAACCCTATCTCTCCTAAAAAATACAAAAAATTAGCCAGGCATGGTGATGCACACCTCTAGTACCAGCTGCTCATGAGGCTGAGACAGGAGAATCACTTGAACCTGGAAGGCAGAAGTTTCAGTGAGCCAAGATTGTGCCACTCAAAAAAAATAATATTGTTTCTCTGACAAGTAACATTCATAATTCTCAATAGCCTCCAAAAGAAGGAAGGATTGACTATATGATTAAATTGATAGACGTATAGTGAATGATTTTCAGTCTTCGCTCAAATTTGTGGAGAAAAAATGATTTCCAATGCATAAAAATGGCTAATAAATTCATTTAACATAGTGTTTTATTTTTATCTATAACTTTGGCTCAAAAGCAGTAAGATCTTGAAAAAAAATTAACTGTAATGATTAAATCCTTAATGCTCTGCCTCAACAGAAAAAGATAAAACCCCAGAATATAGGCAATGAACACTTCTTCAAAGAAGCACTGAAATGCTGTCATACTGCATTTCTTCCAACAGAAATATCAACAGCCATAGTATCATGCACTGCAATGGAGATCTAATGTTGCAACAGGCTCGTCTGATAACATATGGTTGAAAAATAACCTACTAAGTTTATTTTTATCAGGTAATATTATATTTGCCAATATGGATAGGGGCTAAAATTAACAGAAGCACTGGAATGATAAGTGCTAAGGATATTTTTATTTTAAGGTGAAATAAAAATTAGTTATTTTAGTAAACTTCATTTCCCTCCATGTTTTCCTCTATTTCTTTGCCCATTTCTTTTCGCTTTTCGATTATGAAGTTTACCTTAGTGCCAACAGTTTATACATGTTGTTCATGACTTAAAATTAGTATGATATTTATACCAATGCTAAGTAAAACTGTGATTTCATGGTACCTAAATCTGTAAAAAACTTCTTATCAGTAAGATAATAAAATATACTGGCCAATATAAAGAAATATGACATATTTATGAAATGACATTTATTATTTCCTTTGAAAAGCATGCCATCCCGTGAGTTCAAATGTGTTTGCATGTTTGTGCTAGGATTTATGGGATAACAAAGATGTACATCTCCAGATTAAATCCCATTGGCTGGCTTCCAGAAGGTTGACAGGGTATTATTTTCTTGATAATTTTACCACAGTCAAGAAAGTATATCTAAAACTAGCATACTCAAAACATAATTTAATTAGAATACATGGAATGTATCCACTTCTCCAAACTTGTCTTAATTTAATTGCACTAAGAAAACTGATGCATACAATCAGAATTACTTTTTGGCTATAAACTCATTTCAGCCATAATCCAATACAAGCATTTCTAAAAAATTTTCACAGCACTAACAAGAACATTAGTTTGTACCATAGGTGCTAACTTGAGCTGTCTGAGCTGGCAATTCAGCTTGGGCAGAGATTGTCATAATGAATATTTAAAATGAACAAAAACAATAGAATGAAAATGTTTACATAGCTGTCATTACTACAGTGCTGGTAGATATTGAGACCGCACAGATGGAATAACAATTATTTGTCTGTGGGTGTGCCATTAGGATGGAGAGAGTTGTAAGCCAGGACGTGAGAGACTGATAATCTAATCTGGATAGGGAGTTGCAAGAGCTGATGCTTGGTTTTCATTTTCCTAAACACAGCTGTAAGAACTCCTACTGTCAGTGCCAGCAGCCAAGCTTAGGTTTGTGTTTTTGCCCTTGTCCCACCATTCTGACTTACTTAGTATAGGAAGTAAAATCACATACAAAGTAACACAAGTGCATTAGATACCGACATCTTTCTTTATTTATGATTTATATATACTGCATTATGTGCACACATTGTGGCAGAAGAGATTAAATAAAAATGAATATAACCTCAGGCTCATAGGGTCTTTCTCATTGGGAGGACATATGTATAATTCAATTGTTTCATAGCATCAAGCTAAAAAACATGCTTTGTTCTCTATAGTAGATATTTCTTATCAGTGAAGAATTACATACAATTTCATTGGTTAAAATTATTTTAAAGTCTTATATGAGCATTTTACAAGCTTTTTCTTATGACGTTTATATGATTCCAGGAATCGAGCATCAGATCATCTTGATGCCTTATTTCCTATATCATTGCTGTAGTTTGGATATTTGTCATCTAAATTTTATGTTAAAATTGATTCCCAATGTTGGATGTGGGGCCTAACGGAAGGTGTTTGGGTTATGGGGGCAGATTCCTCATGAATAGAGTGATGCCCTCCATGAGGAAGGGGGTGGTGAGTGAGCCCTCATTCTGTTAGTTCCCTTGAGAGGTGGTTGTCAAAAAGAGCTTGACACCTCCCTCTCATATCCCTTGCTTCCTCTCCTACCATGTGATCTCTGCACATGCTGGCTCCCCTTCACTTTCTGCCTTGAGTGGAAGCAGATTGAAGACTTCACCAGATGCAGATGCTGATGTCATGCTTCTTGAACAGCATGCTGAATCATGAGCTAAATAAACCTCTATTCTATAAATATTACCTGGCCTCATGTATTTCCATGTGGCAACACATATAATCTAAGATAATCCTAATACCACTACCCTAGTTACAATCAAGATTGTAACTAATCTGACCATAAATATATAATTGTAATTGAATTTGAGCATGTTGTCTTTTATGCGTTATGTTGATTGAAATTTTAACTCTAGATCAATGGTTCTCAACATTGAGATTTTCGGCTGGATAATTCTTTGTCATAAGAACTGTTCTGCAAATTATAGGATTTTTAGCCATATCTCTATCCTCTTCCCACTAGATAATGTATGTAAGATTACCAGCAGCTCCCCATCTCCAGTTGTAACAAACAATAAAAAACCTCACCAGACATTGCAAAAATCCCCTGGGGGTCAAAAACCCCACAATCTGAGACATTGCTCTTGATGAAAATATTCATAGTAAATTAAGGACTGATTTTTAAATCCTGTTTTTCTTCCTAAGATATTAGATCCTCCATATATTCTATAGCCTTCAGGAATTGTAAAGAGTAGAGAGCAGAGACTTTATCCCTTCCACTACCACATCTTTTAAATAAGGGAAGAAATTTGAAAAATAATTAATACAATTATGGGTTGGGTTAGTACATATTTTAAAATCCCTATCATTGCTTCCTTAAAATGTCAGTTAACATTTCAGCAGTCAAGGTTTAATTATAGTGATGTGCGTATTTTTGTGGGTTTTGTTCCTCTTCTAGAATATGTTTTGCTAGTGTTTACCTCCAATAATACCATCAAAGAGAATTATCTTGCAAGATTAAAAATATAAATATAGGGGAGATAAATCAGACATTCACAAAGGTCTACTTTTACAAAATGTCACTATATAATATATTATTTTTCTGCTAGATGTAATATAGCACTCACAAGAAAGTAAAATAGTTCTGCTAACATATTGTATCTTATAGACTCTCAATACATCTTAACATAATAAATGTTATGTACTTACATAAAGAATACTGTTTAACAGTGCTTAAATCCCTATATTTCAATCTCATTTGAAATATAAAATTATCTGTAGGTAATATTATTCAAAACCCATCATGAATTTATTTATTTATTTATTTTGAGATGGAGTTTTGCTCTTGTTGCCCAGGCTGGAATGCAGTCAGGCTGGAGTGCAGCGGTGAGATCTCAGCTCACTTCAACCTCCGCCTCCTGGATTAAAGTGAGTCTCCTGCCTCAGCCTCCCGAGTAGCTGGGATTATAGGTGCATGCCACCATGCCTGGCTAATTTTTGTACTTTTAGTAGAGACAGGGTTTCACCATGTTGGCCAGGCTGGTCTCAAACTCCTGACCTCAGGTGATTCGCCCACCTTGGCCTCCCAAAGTGCTGGGATTACAGGTGTTAGCCACTGCCCCTGGCCTGTTTAATATTTTTATATTTCAAACTGAATGCCTTATTTTTTTCTATTTTGTGTAACTGTGTACAATGTGGGTGCTTGAAGCAAAACAGGCATTAAGGTGAATCTTTGTAGAATGTAGTTTATTTACAAACTGGATTTTTTTTCTCATTTTCTATTTTTATTTTTAATGTTTATGGATATATAGTTATTGAACATATTTATGGGGTACATATGATATTTTGATACAAGCATAAAATGTGTAATGATAAAATCTGGGTAATTGTGATATTCATCACCTCGAAAATGTATTATTTCTTTCTTTTAATAACATTCTAAATCTCTTTTACCTATTTTGTAATATATAATACATTATTGTCAACTATAGTCACCTGTTTTGGGCCCTTCTTGCATTGCTATAAAGAAATATCTGAGATTGAGTAATTTATAAAGAAAAGAGGTTTATTTGGCTCATGGTACCGCAGGCTGCACAGGAAGCATAATGCTGGCTTCTGCTGCTGCTTAGGGCCTCAGGAAGCTACTAATCATGGCAGAATGCGAAGATGGAGCAAGTGCATCACATAAGAGTGGGAGCAAAAGAGAGAGGGGAGAAGTGCCACAGTCTTAAACAATCAGATCTCATGTTAACTCAGAGCGAGACTTACTGATTACCACAAGGACAGCACCAAGCTATTCATGAGGGATCTGCCCACAAGACCCAGGCCCCATCTGCAACAGTGGGAGTTATATTTTAACATGAGATTTGGAGGAAACAAACATTCAAACCCTATCATTCTGCCCCTGGCCCCTGAAATCTCATGCCCTTTTCATATTGCAAAATACAATCATCCCTTCCCAGTAGTCCCCAAAAATCTCAACTCATTTCAGCATCCACTCAAGATCCCCAAAGTCTAAAGTCTTATCTGAGTTGCAAGTCACATTCCTTCCACCTATGAGCCTGAAAGATGAAAAACAAGTTATTTATTCCCAACATTCAATGATGGTACATGCCTCAGGTATACACTCCCAATCCAAAAGGAAGCAATTAGCCAAAAGAAAGGGGCAACAGACCACATACAAGTCTGAAATTCAGCAGGGAAGTCATTAAATCTTAAAGCTCCAAAACAAATTCATTTGACTCCATGTCCTATATTCAGGTCACACTGGTCCAATGGGTGGGGCTCCCAAGGCCTTGGAAACCTGCCCCTGTGGCGTTGCAGGGTACAGCCCTTATAGCTGCTCTCACAAGTAGGAGTTGAGTGCTTGTGGTTTTTCCAGGCAAAGGGTGCAATCTGCCACGTGGAAATACCATTCTGGGATCTGGAGGGCAGTGGTCTCCTTCCCATAGCTCCATTAGGCATTGTTGTCATGGAGACTCTATGTGGGGTCTCCAACTCCACATTTCCCCTTGTCATTGCCCTAGGAAAGTTCCTCTGTGGGGCCTTCATTTTCGTGGTAGGCTTCTGCCTAGGCATCCAGCCTTTTCTACATGTTGTCTGAAGTCTAAGTGGAAGCTACCACACTTCCTTCATGCTTGCATTCTGAGCATCTGTAGACTCAATATCACATGGAAGCCACCAAGGCTTATGGTTTGCACCCTGTGGAGCAGCATCCAAACTGTAAATGGAGCCTTTTGAGTCATGGCTAGAGGTGGAGCAGTGGTAGACACAGGGGGCAGTGTCCTAAGGCTTAGCAGGGCAACAGGTCCCAGGCCTGGCCCCTGAACCCATTATTTTGTCCTAGGCATCTGGACCTGAGATGGGGGAGGCTTCCTTGAAGAACTTTGAAATGCCTTTGAGACCTTTTCCCCATTGTCTAAATGGGACAATATTTATTAACACTTGGTTCCCTTTTAGTCATGAAAATCTCTTTAGCAAGTTGTTGCTGGACAGCCCATTTGTATTCTCTCCTGAAAATGCTTTACCTTTCTTTGCCACATGACTAGGCTGCAAAATTTTTAAACTCTTATGGGCTAATTCTCTTTTAAATATAAGTTCCAATTTGAAGTCATTTCTTTGCTCCTATATCTGATTGTAGGGTGTTGGAAGCAGTAACAGCACTTCTTGAAAGTTTTGCTTCCAAGAAATTTATTCTGCCTGATATTGTAAGTCATTACTCTTTAGTTCAACCTTCCACAGATCTCTAGGACATGTGCAAAATGTAGCCAAGCTCCTTGCCGGGGTATAATAAGAATGAACTTTACTCCAGTTCCCAATAAGTTGCTCATTTTCATTTGAGACATCATCTGCCTGGCCTTTACTAGCCATATTTCTATCAACATTTTGGCCACAACTATTTAACCAGTCTCCAAAAAGTTCCAAATTTTCCCCCACTTTCCAGTCTTTTTCCAGGCCTTCCAAACTTTTCTAATCTCTGGCCTGTTACTCAGTTCCAAAGCCACTTTCACACTTTCAGCTTTTTATAGTGAGACCCTACTTCTCAGTACCAATTTTCTGTGATAGGTCATTTTTGTATTGTTATAAAGAAATACCTGAGTGATTTATAAAGAAAAGGTATTTAATTGGCTCACTATTCTGTAGGCTGTATGGGACACATGATGCCAGTATCTGCTCCTGTTGAGGGCCTCAGGAAGCTTCCATTTATGGTGGAGGGCAAAAGGGGAGCAGGCACATTATATGGCAAGAACGGGAGCAAGGGGTGGGGAGGTGTCATATTCTTTTTAAAAAACAGATCTCACATGACTTCAGAGGCAGAACTCATTAATTATCATGAAGATAGTGCCAAGCCATTCACCAGGGATCTGCTCCCATGAACCAAACACCTCCTGCCAGGAACCATCTCCCACACTAAGGATTAGATTTCAACATGAGATTTGGAGGTGACATACATCCAAAATATATCAATGCCCTATAGTGCTATTGAATACTAGGACTTATTTCTTCTATATAAATGTATTTTTTTATTGATTAACAAACTCCTCTGCAATTCTCCACCCTACCACCTTTTCCATCTTTGGTAACCACCATTATGTTTACTATATGCATGAGATCATGTTTTTAGCTCTCACATGTGCATGGGACAATGCAATATTTGTCCTTCTGTGCTGGCTTATTTCAATTAACATGATGTTTTCCAATTCCATACATGATGAGACAAAAGAAAGGATTTCATGCTTCTTTATGCCTAAATGATACTCCTTTGTATATATTTACCACATTTTCTTTAGTCATTCATGTCTTGATGGACACTGGGGTTGATTGCATATCTTGGCTTTTTGAATAGTTATACAATAAATATTGGAGTGCAGATATGTCTTTAATATACTTATTTCATCTCTTTTTGACATTTACCCAGTGGTGGGATTGCTGGATCATATGGTAATTCTACTTTCAGTTTATTAAGGAAACACTATACTGTTTTCCTTAGTTCCTACACTAATTATACTCTCAGGGACCATATGTAAGTGTTCTGCTAGGGTTTGCCTCTCTCCAAGTCCTTACCAGAATTTGTTATTTTCTGTCTTTTTGATAATATTTATTTTACCTGGGGTAAGATGAGAACTCATCATGGTTTTTATTTACATTTCCCTGACAATTAATGCTGTTGAGTATTTTTCATATATCTCTTGGCCATTTGTATCTTTTAAAACAAATGTCTATTCAAATCACTTACCTGTTTTTTAATGGATTATTTGCTTTTTTGCTATTGAGTTGTTTGAGTTCTTTATATATTCTGTTTATTAATCCCTTGTTAAGTTGATAGTTTTCAAATATTTTTGCCCATTCAGATTTCTTTTCAATAGATTGATTTTTCTTTGCTGTGTAGAAGTGTTTTGGCTCGACATTATCTCATTTGAAAATTTTTACTTTGGTTTTGTATTAGTCTGTTTTCACACTGCTATAAAGAATAACTGAGACTAGGTAATTTATAAAGGAAAGAATTTTAAATGACTTATAGTTTTGCATGGCTATGGAGGCTTCTGGAAGCTTACAATCATGGCAGAAGGTGAATGGGAAGCCAGGCATGTCCTACATTGTAATATTTTTCAATATCAATTTTGAGACTTTTAAAAAATTTCACAGATCTGCCAGGACTTGGTCAAGATGTTTATTTTCTTTGATTCTGAAAATAAATAAACAAACTCAAATAAAATAACAACAACAAACATGAAAATAGGCCATCAAAATAAGACTGAAACCTGGGAAGAGTTTTATAACTTTAAGAGAGTTGCGTTTCAAGCTATTGGTGTAAGAATAATCACAGCCTGGCTGATATCCATTGTCTTTAATACATATTGTTGAAGGGCGTATTTTGGCATATCTATGTCAGTAGTCCAAGAAAAATAAGCTTTGATTCTAACGTGCTCATACTTTTAATTTGCATCTCACTCATACTTTTGGAAGGGTCCTCAGAAAGTTTACTGGCATAGTCAATTCTTATATACCAACCCAAAGTTTTCAGCTCCTTTGAGAAAAAGTTAAGCTATATTTTCCACAATTTATTATCTATTTGTTGACTTTTCAGTGCTCATAATTTTAGAGGAAATGATTTTGAGAGGTGAAGCCAGCTGGACTTCCTGGGTCAAGTGGGGACTTTGGGAACTCTCCTGTCTTACAAGAGGTTTGTAAAATTCACCAATCAGGATCTTTCCTGTCTTACAAAAGGTTTGTAAAATGCACCAATCAGCACTCTGTAAAATGCACCAATCAGCGCTCTGTAAAATGCACCAATCAGCAGGATTTTAAAAGTAGCCAATCATGGGGAGGATTGAGAAAAGGGCATTCTGATATGACAGAAACAGAATATGGGAGAGGACAAATAAGGGAATAAAAACTGGCCACCCAAGCCAGCAGCAGCAACCCACTTGGGTCCCCTTCCATGCTGTGGAAGCTTTGTTCTTTCGCTCTTCACAATAAACCTTGCTGCTGCTCACTCTTTGGGTCTGTGCCACCTTTAAGAGCTGTAACACTCACCGCAAAGGTCTGCAGCTTCATTATTGAAGTCAGTGAGATCACGAACCCACTGGCAGGAACCAACTCCGGACACATCTTGGGGGTTTATCTGGGACAGCACCACATGATGAGTACCACTGGACCCCTTTCACTTGCTATTCTGTCCTATTTTTCCTTAGAATTTGGGGGCTAAACACTGGTCACCTGTTGGCCAGTTAAAAGTGGCTAGCATGGCTGCTGGAATAAAGACATGGGTGTCAGGCTTTCTGGGAAATGGTTCTCTAACAACCACTGACTCTTCAGAGTCAGGAGCGTTGGTTTGCCTGGAAAGAGCTTCTGCTTTTCCTGCACTTCCAGGCTGAGCCAAGGGTCAACAGAGGAAAGCCATTCAGCTCCAGGGTCCCAATAAAAATTTGGTTGACCCTGCAGCCATGAGCAGAACTCTCAAAGTTATGTCACCCATGAGAGACTCGCCGATCTATCCTATCTATCCTGACCCTTGCTTCCTGGTTCCTAATGCTGTCAGACAAACCCTCCCGCCTCTCTTCTCCAAGGCTAGTCCCACTTCTAAAAACCACTCCCTGTCCCTGGTGGTCTTCTAGTTTCTCCTATAAGGATGATTTCTAGTATAAATTTTGGGACTCTGTTCCCTTCTTTAGGCACCTGGGCTCACCAATCAGAAAGACATAATTTTTGCCCAAACTCCCATTCAGGGGGACATTATCTGGAATTTTAGGATCCATCCTCAGACTAGCAGGCCTAACAAAGGCTATTCCTGAAGCTAGGATATGGGGAGCCTCAGAAATTATATCCTTCCTATTCATATGATGAGAAGTGAGGATAAAAGTTGTCACTCTTCCAACACTGGAGATCCCTTCCCTCCCTCAGGGTTTGGCCCTCCACTCCATTTTGAGGCATAACTTTATAGGACAAGGGTAAGGTCTCATTACCCACAGGAGAAAATGCTTAGGACTCTAACTAACAGGTTTCGAGAATGCTTCAGTAAGGGCCACTAAATCCAACCTTCCTCGGTCCTGTTTGTGGTCTAGGAGGAAAACTAGTGTTTCCGCTGCTGCTTCAGTGAGCACAGCTATTCCAAACACAGGGTCCAGGGACTGTTGTAGGTTCTTGGGCAGGGGGGATAAATGGGCAGTTTTTTCTTTCAGGTGGGAAACACTCAGGCATCAGCAGGCTCACCCTTTAAATGCATCCTAAGCCATTGGGACCAATTTGACCCACAAACCCTGAAAAAGAAGTGGCTCATTTTTTTCTGCACTATAGCCTGGCCCCAATATTCTCTCTCTGAAGGGGAAAAATGGCCACCTGAGGGAAGTATAAATTACAATACTATCCTGCAGATTGACCTTTTCTGTAAGAGGGAAGGCAAATGGAGCGAAATACCTTATGTCCAAGCTTTCTTTTCATTGAAGGATAATCCACAAGTATGCAAAGCTTGCAATTTACATTCCATAGGAGGACCTCTCAGCTTACAATCCAGATCCTAGCCTTCCTACAGCTCCCCTTCCTATTAATGATAAGCCTCCTCTAATCTCCCCAACCCAGAAGGAAACAAGCAAAGAAATATCCAAGGGACCATAAAAACCCCAAGGCTATTGGTTATGTCCCCTTCAAGCTGTAGGGGGAGGGGAATTTGGCCTAACCTGCATACATGTCCCCTTCTCCTTCTTTGACTTAAAACAGATCAAGGTAGACCTGGAGAAGTTTTCATATGATCCTGCTAGGTATATAGATGTCCTACAGGGTCTAGGGCAAGCCTTTGACCTCACCTGGAGAGATGTCATGCTACTCTTAGATCAAACCCTGGCCTTTACTGAAATGTTGTGGGAAGTCAGGGACCCCAGACAGAGGGACCGGCTGAAGCCATGGCAAAAGAACATGGATTGTGAAGATTTCATGGACATTTATTAGTTCCCCAAATTAATACCTTTATAATTTCTTACACCTGTCTTTACTGCACTCTCTGAACATAAATTGTGACTATTTCATGGACACTTATCACTTCCCAAATCAATACCCTTGGGATTTCCTATGCCTGTCTTTACTTTAATCTCTTAATCCCATCATCTTCATAAGCTGAGGAGGTTGTATGTCACCTCAGGACCCTGTGATGATTGCGTTAACTGCACAAATTGTTTGTAGAGCATGTGTGTTTGAACAATATGAAATCTGGGCACCTTGAAAAAAGAACAGGATAACAACAACATTCAGGGAACAAGAGAGATAACTTTAAACTCTGACTGCCAGTGAGCCGGGTGGAACAGAGACATATTTCTCTTCTTTCAAAAGCAAATGGGAGAAATATCGCTGAATTCTTTTTCTCAGCAAGGAACACTGCTGAGAAAGAGAATGCGTCCCTGAGGGTAGGCCTCTGAAATGGCCACTTCAGGGGTGGCCGTCTTTTATGGTTGCAGCTGTAGGGATGAAATAAGCCCCAGTCTCCCATAGCACTCCCGGGCTTATTAGGATGAGGAAATTCTCAACTAATAAATTTGGTCAGACCTGTTGTCTGCTCTCAAACCCTGTCTCCTGATAAGATGTTATCAATGACAATGCATGCCCGAAACTTCATTAGCAATTTTAATTTCACCCCAATCCTGTGGTCCTGTGATATTGCCCTGCCTCCATTTGCCTTGTGATATTCTATTACCTTGTGAAGCACGTGATCTCTGTGACCCACACCCTGTTTGTAGACTCCCTCCCCTTTTGAAAATCACTAATAAGAACTTGCTAGTTTTGTGGCTTGTGGGGCATCATGGAACCTGTCAATGGGACATCATGGAACATGTGATGTCTCCCCCAGACACCCAGCTTTAAAATTTCTGTCTTTTGTACTCTGTCCCTTTATTTCTCAGACCTGCCAACCCTTAGGGAAAATAGAAAAGAACCTATGTGAAATATTGGGGCTCAATTTTGCCCAATACTAAAAGAATGCAGCTTTAGCTGCAGCCGAAGAGTTTGGAGATACCTGGTATCTTAGTCAAGTAAATGATAGAATGACAGCCAAAGAAAGGGACAAATTCCCAACTGGTCAGCAAGCCATCCCCAGTGTGGATCCCCACTGGGACCTCGGCTCAGATCATGGGGACTGGAATGGCAAACATCTTTTGATCTGTTTTCTAGAAGGACTAAGGAGAATTAGGAAAAAGTCCATGAATTATTCAAAGATATCCAGCATAACTCAGGGAAAGGGAGAAAATCCTTTTGCCTTCCTCGAGCGGCTATGGGAGGCCTTAAGAAAATATATTCTGCTGTGACCTGATTCCCTCCAGGGTCAATTTATCCTCAAAGATAAGTTTATTACCCAATCAGCTGCAAATATCAGGAGAAAGCTCCAAAAGTGAGCCCTGGGCCCTGTACAAAATCTGTAGGCATCATTAGATCTGGCAACCTTGGTGTTCTATAATAGGGACCAAGAGGAACAGGTCCAAAAGGAAAAGCGAGATCAGAGAAAGGCCGCAGCCTTAGTCATGGCCCTCAGACAAACAAACCTTGGTGGTTCAGAGAAGACAGAAAATGGAGCAGGCCAATCACCTGGTAGGGCTTGCTATCAATGTGGTTTGAAAGGACACTTTAAAAAAGATTGTCCAACAAGAAACAAGCCAACCCTCGCTCAAGTCCACAATGCCAAGGCAATCACTGGAAGGTGCACTGCTCCAGAGGACAAAGGTTCTCTGGGCCAGAAGTCCCCAATCAGATGATCCAACAACAGGACTGAGGGTGCCTGTGGCAAGTGCCAGCTCATGTCCTCACCTTCACTGAGCCCCAGGTAAGTTTAACCATTGAGGGCCAGGAAATTGACTTCCTCCTGGACACTGGCACAACCTTCTCAGTGTTAATCTTCTGCCCCAGACAGCTGTCCTCAAGGTCCGTTACCATCTGAGGAATCCTGGGACAGCCTGTAATCAGGTATTTCTCCCACCCACTCAGTTGTAATTGGGAGACTTTGCTCTTTTCACATGCCTTTCTTGTTATATCTGAAAGTCCCACACCCTTATTAGGGAGGGACATATTAACCAAAGCTGGAGCTGTTGTGTACATGAATACAGGGACAAGTTACACATTTGTTGTTCCCTACTTGAGGAGAGAATCAACCATGGAGTCTTGGCATTGGAAGGACAATTCAGAAGGGCAAAAAATGCCTACCCAGTTTAAATCAGGCTGAAAGACCCCACCACTTTTCGTTATCAAAGGCAATATCGTTTAAGGCCTGAAGCTCATAAAAGATTACAGAATATTGTTAGACATTTAAAAGCTCGGCTCAGCATGGTGGCTCACATCTGTAATCCCAGCACTTTGGCAGGCCAAGGCAGGTGGATCACGAGGTCAGGAGATCAAGACCATCCTGGCTAACACAGTGAAACCCCGTCTCTCCTAAAAATACAAAAAATTAGCCAGGTGCGGTGGCAGGTGCCTGTAGTTCCAGCTACTCGGAAGGCTGAGGCAGGAGAATGGTGTGAACCTGGGAGGTGGAGTTTGCAGCAAGCAGAGATTGCACCACTGCACTCTAGCTTGGGTGACAGCACAAAACTCTGTCTCAAGAAAAAAAACAACAAACCAAAAACCACATAAAACAACAACAAAAAAAAACAAGACATTTAAAAGCTCAAGCCTTAGTAAGAAAATGCAACAGTCCCTGCAACACCCCAATTCGGTACAAAAACCAAATGGTCAGTGGAGACTAGTGCAAGATCTTAGACTCATCAATGAGGCAGTAATTCCTCTATATCCAGCTGTACCCAACCCCTATACCCTGCTCTCTGAAATACCGGAGGAAGCAGAATGGTTCACTGTTCTGGACCTCAAGGATGCTTCCTTCTGCATTCCCCTGCACTCTGACTACCAGTTTCTCTTTGCTTTTGAGGATCCCACAGACCACATGTCCCAACTTACATGGATGGTCTTGCCTCAAGGGTTTAGGGATAGTCCTCATCTGTTTGGTTAGGCACTGGCCCAAGATCTAGGCCACTTCTCAAGTCCAGGCACTCTGGCCCTTCAGGATGTGGATGATTTACTTTTGGCTACCAGTTCAGAAGCCTCATGCCAGCAGGCTACTCTAGATCTCTTGAACTTTCTAGCTAATCAAGGATACAAGGCATCTAAATCAAAGGCCTAGCTCTGCCTACAACAAGTCAAATATCTAGGCCTAATCTTAGCCAGAGGAACTAGACCCCTCAGCAAAGAATGAATGCAGCCTATACTGGTTTATCCTCCCTCTAAGACATTAAAACTGTTGTGGGTATTCCTTGGAATCACTGGCTTTTCCAAACTATGGATCCCCAGATAGAACGAGATGGCCAGGCCACTCTATACTTTAATCGAGGAGACCAGAGGGCAAATACTCATCTAGTAGAATGGGAGCTAGAGACAGAAACAGCCTTTGAAATCTTAAAGCAGTCCCTAGTACAAGCTCCAGCCTTCAGCCTTCCCACAGGACAAAACTCCTCTTTATAAGTCACAGAGAGAGGAAGAATAGCTCTTGGAGTCCTTACTCAGACTCGTGGGACAACCCCACAACCAGTGGCATACCTAAGTAAGGAAATTGATATAGTAGCAAGAGGTTGGCCTCACTGTTTATGGGTAGTTGCAGCAGTGGCCCTCTTAGTTTCTGAGGCTATCAAAAAAATACAAGGAAAGGATCTCACTGTCTGGACTACTCATGATGTAAATGGCATAGTAGGTGCCAAAGGAAGTTTATGGCTATCAGACAACCACCTGCTTAGATACCAGGCGCTACTCCTTAAGGGACTGGTGCTTCAAATATGCATGTGTGCGGCTCTCAACCCTGCCACTTTTCTCCCAGAGGATGGGGAACCAATTGAGAATAACTGCCAACAAATTGTAGCCCAGACTTATGCCACCTGAGAGCATCTCTTAGAAGTCCTCTTCGCTAATCCTGACCTTAACCTATATACCAGTGGAAGTTCATTTGTGAAGAATGGGATATGAAGAGCAGGTTATGCCATAGTTAGTGATGTAACAGTACTTGAAAGTAAGCCTCTTCCCCCAGGCGCCAGCGCCCAGTTAGTAGATCTAGTGGCACTTACCCGAGCCTTAGAACTTGGAAAGGAAAAAGAATAAATTTGTATACAGATAGAAAGTATGCTTATCTAATCCTACATGTCCATGCTGTAATATGGAAAGAAAGGGAGTTCCTAACCTCCAGGGGAAACCCCGTTAAATACCACAAGGAAATAATGGAGTTATTGTATACAGTGCGAAAACCCAAGGATGTAGCAGTCTTACACTGCCAAAGCCATCACAAAGGTGAAGGAGAAAAGGCAGAAGGAAACTGTCGGGCAGATGCTGAGGCAAAAATTGCTGCCAGGTGGAACTTCCCATTAGAAATACCTATGGAAGGATTCTTGGTATGGAACAACCCTCTCCAAGAGATTAAGCCCCAGTATTCCACAGCCAAAACAGAATGGGGACTTTCACAGGGCCATAGTTTTCTCCCCTTGGGGTAGTTAACAACAGAAGAGGGAAATGTACTCATACATGAAGCCAGCCAGTGGAAAATACTTAAGACCCTCAACCAAACTTTTCATATGGGTATTGAGAACACTCATCAAATGGCCAAAGCCCTATTTACAGGGCCACATCTCCTTTGGACCATCCAGCAAGTAGTCAAAGCCTGTAAGGTATGCCAAAGGAATAATCCTTTGGTCCATCGTAAGTCCCCTCTCAGGGAACAAAGAATAGGGCACTATCCCGGAGAGGACTGGCAGTTAGACTTTACCCATAGGCCTAAGTCAAGGGGATTTCTTTGCTAATTTAACCTACCACCCCCATTATGAAGGAAAAGACCTTTTCCAACGTCTAAATATGCAATCATTAGCTGACTTCCCCATCTCCGATAGAACCAAAAATACCCTAACAGGATGAGCAATCCAGCTTTTATGTTCTTACATTTCTAACCTCACCTATTACACGAGCAATGAAAAGCCCATACACAGCCCTGTAACCACAAATACTGTCTTAACTTTCCAAGACCCGTTATGCATTCAATGCAACCTGTTATCAGGCCTTCCTCTTGGACACCTACTATCCCGTCAGTGTAATTACACCCTACAATTTCAAGCCCCAATTGATCATAGTAACTTCTGAGTCACCCAAACAGCTCCATTCAGACTGCTTGTCCACTTCTCAGGGCCCCCAAAAATTATCAGCTCTTCCCTGCTTAACAAACAGTCCTGGGTTTTGTGATGGCAAACATAAGCCCTGTATGACCATTCACCCCTGGAACCCCTGCAGCAGCACCCCCACCACTAGTGAATGCCTTTCCATCCCCTCTTTCAATTACTCTCTTGATTGGTTCTTAGTAGATACAAAACAGTTTCTTCTCCAGTGGGAAAATAGAACACAGGGAGCCACTCAGTTTACTCCCAACACCCATTTCCAGCCACTCGCTGGAGCTACCTTGGCAAGTACTCTAGGAGTATGGGAAAATGAAAACAACAAACTCACACATGTTTTTAACATACACAACCAGTTCTGTCTACCCAGCCAAGGCATATTCTTCTTATATGGAACTTCATCCTGTATCTGCCTCCCCAGCAAATGGACAGGCACCTGCACCTTAGTCTTCCTAAGTCCCAATATTGACATTGCCCCAGGAAATCAGACTCTATCAGTGCCCCTCAAAGCTCAAGTCTGTCAGCACAGGGCCATAAAACTAATATCCCTACTTACAGGGTTAGGAATGGCCACTGCTGCAGGAACTGGAATAGCCAGTTTATCTACTTCATTATCCTATTACCACACACTCTCAAAGGATTTCTCAGACAGGCTGCAAGAAATAACAAAATCTATCCTTACTCCACAATCCCAAATAGACTCTTTGGCAGCAGTGACTCTCCAAAACTTCCGAGGCCTAGACATCCTCACTGCTGAGAAAGGAGGACTTTGCACCTTCTTAGGGAAAGAGTGTTGTTTTCACACTAACCAGTCAGGGATAATATGAGATGCCACCTGGCATTTACAGGAAAAGCCTTCTGAAATTAGACAACACCTCTCAAAGTCATATACCAACCTCTGGAGCTCAGTGACATGGCTTCTCCCCTTTCTAGGTCCCGTGACAGCCATCTTGCTATTACTCGCCTTCAGGTCCTGTATTTTTAACCGCCTTGTCAAATTTGTTTCCTCCAGGAACGAGGCCATCAAGCTACACATGGTTTTACAAATGGAACCCCAAATGAGCTCAACTCACAACTTCTACCGAGGACCCCTGGACCGACCCACTGCCCCTTCAAGTAGCCTAGAGAGTTCCCCTCTGGAGGACACTACAACTGCAGGGCCCCTTCTTTGCCCCTATCCAGCAGGAAGTAGCTGGAGTGGTCATTGCCCAATTCCCAGCAACTGTTGGAGTGTCCTGTTTAGAGGGGGGATTGAGAGGTGAAGCCAGCTGGACTTCCTGGGTCAAGTGGGGACTTGTGGAGCTTTCCTGTCTTACAAGAGTTTGTAAAACGCACCAATCAGCACTCTGTAAAATGCACCAAACAGCACTCTCAAAAGTGCACCAATCAGCAGGATTCTAAAAGTAGCCAATCTCGGGGAGGATTGAGAAAAGGGCATTCTGATAGGACAGAAATGGAACATGGGAGGGGACAAATAAGGAAATAAAAGCTGGCCACCCCAGCCAGCAGCGGCAACCCACTTGGGTCCCCTTCCATGCTGTGGAAGCTTTGTTCTTTCACTCTTCACAATAAACCTTGCTGTTGCTCAATCTTTGGGTCTGTGCCACTTTTAAGAGCTGTAACATTCATTGCAAAGGTCCGCAGCTTCATTCTTGAAGTCACTGAGACCCCAAACCCACTGGCAGAAACCAACTCTGGACACAGTTTGAATGTTAACAATTAAGTCTTTCTTGACAATGCAAATTTTGGGTCATGCAATCTTTTAAAATAGTCGTGCAGATATGGTATATGCTATGTTTGACATGTTAAATATAAAGGTCAACTAAAGGAATAAAACAAACACTGTAAACTCAAAAATTTTCAGGGATTTTAACAGTTAGAGCTTTGAAAAAACCAGACTGTGTTTTCTTTCATCCTCAAATTTTATGAGAAAAATACAGCAGACATGTAAAAATGATAGACCCTTAAAAAGAAAATTTTAGGGTTTATATGAAGTTAGTGCAGATCTAATCCAACTCTTTCACCTACATGTATAGTTTCATATAGTCATTGATTTTCTCCAAAGGATGTCCTATAGTTTATTGCCTTCATTTACTTACACTATTTTTTGTGCAATAGCTAAACCCTGTCATTTCTACCTATTGAAATCCTATTTATCTGTCAAGCTTCAGCTAACATGTTACCTGCAACGAAGCATTGTACATTATCCATCCCCCAGTAGTTAGCGTGGATTGCTTCCTTCTCTGAACTCATGTAGTATCGTTATGACACTAATAAACAGGTTATCATGCATTTTAATCATGAAGAACCCATAAAAATTGTGTTATTTGAGGATATATATTACTGATTGTCGGCCAAAACACATTGAAGAGCTTTAGGTAACCAGCAAATAGTTGATAAATAAGTGTGGGTAAAACTGAAAAATTTCACATCTCCCATGCAATTCAAGAAAAAAATAAATTGTACTCCATGTACTAATTTAATGATAAAGATATTATTACTTTCTCTACCTGTAATAAATTACTTGGTTTTCTTTGTGATAGACTGATTGCATTAATGCTTCATCCATTCCTGCACCCTCATCTTTTATCACCCACATGGCTTTGCATCTTCCACCATCAATAGGATGAGTGGGTGCCTTGGCTATATTCCATATGTCTAGCGTCACCCATTACATAGTCTGAAATGTAAGCCTAGGCAAGCCTAGAGAAGCTAATAGTCAACCTATCCATACCTTGGCATATAAAGAGTTGAATCAAGATTAGTGCATTTATTGACAACCATTCTTAGATGTTTTTAGCAATAAATAATTCTCAATGTATGCTACTATTTACCTCTGATTCTTCCCTAAAAGTCCTTGCATTCAACTACTGGCCTGAGTGTTTTGTTTTTAAAAGAAGTAAGGACTATCTTGGAATCCCCCAAAACAGGATTATGCCATATACTTTTGGGTGCAGTCTTCTATGAATAATCTGTAAGTTGACATCACTTATACGACCTTGCGACCATTCTGGTAAACTTATAATTTCCAGAAATATAAACGAGTTGTTTCTCTTTTCCCTTAAGCTACCTATAAATTATAAAAATTTAGCAATGTATGTTATTATAAACAGAAATTAAACATTTGCAAATTCTATATTTTTCTCCCTGTCTGAGCCTCTAGAACTTGGTGACTTTTAAGTTTTATTACATAGGTTCAGTAAGAATCTGTCCTCCTTGTTAGCAGTATTTGATTATAAATATTAGACACATAACCAAGGTCTCACCAGAAATATCATACCTGAGAATAATGCTTATTTAATAAGGTATAAATAGACACTTTTATGCAATCAATCTTTGCTTAATGGAGCCAATTTTTACAAGGTCCTTTTGGGAAACCTGGTCAGATATTTGGTTTACAGTGTTCCTAGATTTATGTGTTTAAAACCTTACAACTTATTAAAAAAGTCATTCCCCAGTCTGGTGAGTTACCATTATTGCTACACCTATGTAAATAATCAAGCCAAAATCTGATAAGACTAGCATCATTTTGTAATCAGAATTACACTTAGGGTAATAAGACATAGAAAAAAATACCACATGATCTCAATTATACATGGTTTTGTTTAAAAAGTAGAACATATAATGGAGAGTACAACATAGGTTACCAGGCGCAGGGATGGGGAGGTAATATAGGGAAGTAGGTCAAAGGGTACAAACTTGCAGTTATATAGGACGAATAAGTCCATATATCAAATGTACAGTGTGGCTACTACAGTTAATAACAAAGTATAGTATACTAAAAATTTGCTAAGAGAGTAGATTTTAGGTTTTGTTAGCACAAAAAAAGGTAACTATGGAAGGTGATAGATATGTTCATTTACTTGACTGTAGTAATCATTTTACTATTTAAGTACATATTGATACATCCCTTTGCACATCATGTATACAATTTTTAAATGTAATTTCTTTTAGATTATTTTCATTTAAATGTGGAATTGTGACTGTAGAGAGAAACTTCATCTTTCAATATAAAACTATGCATCATTTACTACACACCATTCTGGAGGGGAGGAAGCTTTGGTACGAAGTTAAATATTAGACTAGATCTTGTTACCTTTCCCCCAGTTGTCAATCCGTACCAGATTTTCAATTTTCTCTGGTTTCTTCAATATGTAACTACATTCCTCGAAACTAATATTTTTAATTTTTTCTCCTCTTTCCTGATTGTCCTGAATAAAAACTAAAATCCAACTGCCCAGATTCCTATTGGGCCAGGAGGTTGACTTGCAGGTCGCCTTTTTCATTAGTGTTTGACAAAGCCCTGGCTAAAGCCCACCTTTTTTTTTTTCTTTTTTTTTTAGACTGAGTCTCGCTCTGTCACCCAGTGCAGTGGCACTATCTCGACTCACTGCAAGCTCCGCCTCCTGGGTTCACACCATTCTCCTGCCTCAGCCTCCCGAGTAGCTGGGACTACAGGTGCCCACCACCACGCCTGGCTAATTTTTTGTATTTTTAGTAGACACAGGGTTTCACCATGCTAGCCAGGATGTTCTCGATCTCCTGACCTCGTGATCCGCCCACCTTGGCCTCCCAAAGTGCTAGGATTACAGGCGTGAGCCACAGCACCCAGCCAAGCCCAACTATTTGATATGAACACTGAAGAACACACCACTCAGCAGATTAAGCATGGGCTGGATTTCTTTCTGGATAAATCATAACCTAGAACATCAAGGAAGTCTTGTAAAATATTTGAGTCATAAATGCCCTTATATAAGAGATTACTACTAGATTTCTTATATAAAAGAAATTCTGAGAAAAAGAAATACTTTTAAAATATTTCTATAATAATATCTTTTTAAAACTATAAGGGTCTATTTTTTTTAAAGTACCTTCTGCTGACTTTCAATAAGCAATAGATTTTTTAATAAAATTTGAATAATCTTCAAATATATCCTCATATTACAATCTCATTATCTTCCCCATAATTTCTAAGAAACTTGTGGCTCAAAATGAGTGAGAACTCAAAATAAAAAATGGTTTCAGGATGTAACCCAAAGTGTTCATGAGCAGATTGCCTCACAGGCTGAGGTAATACACTTTTGGTATACCATGCTAGCTTTTAGATTGCAGTTTTTCAGTTACTTCAATTATTACTATGATTTGGCAGTTATCTTAAATTGGAGTTTGATTTCCAGACTTCAGGTGCAGAATTTGCTTATTGCCAAAATAAGCTGATTAGAAATTTTCCCAAGCAAAAGATGGTAAATAAGCCCGTTTGGCCACTAACTCCAGTCAAGAGAGGAATAAATCCAGACTCCCCAGTGGGAAAGGTAAATAATTACTTCAATGTAGTAGGAATCGAGGATATGTAGCCATATATCTATATCTGTATATGTATATATCTATGTATACCTATATTTATATACAAAGACAACTAGTTGTTGGAATATAGATCAGCCTAGGCCATGTTAATAAAGAGTAATTGTGATTCAGAGTCGGCCTGTAAGATTATCATAACTAAAAAATGACAGATTACTAAAGTTAGGAAAAATTACTATGTAGATATCTTAATATCAGCTGTTTCTGATAGACAAGCCTTGGGAACTACTCTTGTTATCAAAGACATTTCTAAAACAGTTTTTTAATTTCCACAACCCAACATGAAAAAGTTACATTCTGAACCACTTTAAAAGGTTTTTTTGCTGTATGGTACCCAGTATACTTTAAAGATTCTTAACTACTTTTTATACATCTGAGATTAGTGTGCATGGTATGTTCTTATATAGCTACAAATTTATATGTTTATATAGAAATGAGCCACATCCTCCAAAGGTGCTTGGAATTGTTCTTAGGGGTCCATATAACCAAACGCATTTATTTGATCTGCTTTCAGACAAAATCCACATTTATTTGTCAGAGGGTTACTTCATTTACAATATTTTTTTACAAAGAAATCTGAATTGAAAATCCTATGCAAATATACAATATGAGATTCATTAAATTGTAATAACTTTTTCAAATAGAGCAATCAAGTAGTTAAAACCCAAATATTCTTCATATTAACTTTATTGATTCAAAATATTCCAATAAATACATGTCATTTGGAAATGTGTATGACTATTACAAGTAAAGGAATTACTATACATTAAGTATTAATTCTGCCAGCATGGAAAACATATGTCAGCAAAAGATTATTCAAAGTAAGTCAATTCAAAGGCCTCTCCCATTTAAGACTTCATTATAGACAATGATTATAATGGTTAGTTTGAATAACAAAAGTTTATTCATGCACATTATAATATTTATTTTTCCATAACAAATTACCCTAAAACTTTGTTGCTCAAAGCAACACACATCTATTATTTCACAGTTTCTGTTGGTTTCTTATGTGGGTTTTTTGCTTCAGGGTGTCTCACAAGGCTTCAATCAAAATACCAACTGGTGCTTAAGTCTCATCTGAAGAATTGACTGGGGAAGGATCCAGATCCAAGCCCACTTAGGTGTTGTTTGCAGGATTCATTTCTTCAAGGATTGTTGATGTAAAAGGCTTAATTCCTTGCTGTCTGTTGACTGGAGGACATCTTCAGTTCCTTGCCAGATGGGACTCTCTAACATAGCAACTTGTTTCATCAATCCAACAAAAGAGAGATTCTGTAAGCAAGATAGAAGTCACCATCTTATATAACCTAATCATAAAAGTGATATCCCATTACATTTTTGATATTTATTTGATTTGAAGCCAAGTCCAACCCACAAATTTAAGTATAGGGAATTACACAAGCACTTAAATACCAGAAAGTAAAGAATGTTGGGGTCATCTTAGAAGTTACCTATCATAATAATCAAACGCTTCAAACTTGGTGTTTAAAAGTAAAAAAATAGAGCTGTCAGAGATAGAAGTACATTAAATGTAGAGGAACAAAGGTAGGAATAATAGGACACTTCTTATTAAAAACAATGCAGAAGAGAAAGAAGCCATCTTTAAAATACTGAAAGGAAAAGAGGCTGTTAACCAAGACGTCTATATTTATTAATAATGTCTTTCAAAATGTTAATGAAGTTTTTTTATAAATATAAAAACAGAAAATATTAATCACCAGCACAACTGCACTACAAGAAATATTAAAGGAATTTCCTCAGGTAGATGATGTATTGCATGTCTATTCATGTATAAATCATTACCCCAAAACATAGCATCTTAAAACCATAAGGATTTATTATCTAATAAACTTTCTGAGACTTCAGAGTCCAAGAATGGGTTAGCTGGGGGGCTCTGGGACAAAGACTTACACAGATATTTAGTCATGCTGGGGTTTTGGTTATTATTTTATTTTATTTTATTTTTTATTTTTATTTTTTATTTTTTATTTTTTTGTGACAGAGTTTCACTCTGCCGCCCAGGCTGGAGTGCAGTGGCACGCTCTTGGCTCACTGCAAGCTCCGCCTCCCGGGTTCACGCCATTCTCCCGCCTCAGCCTCCAGTGTAGCTGGGACTACAGGCACCCGCCACCACACCCGGCTATTTTTTTCTATTTTTTATTAGAGACAGGGTTTCACCGTGTTATCCAGTACGGTCTCCATCTCCTGACCTCGTGATCCGCCAGCTCGGCCTCCCAAAGTGCTGAGATTACAGGAATGAGCCACCGTGCCTGGCCGATTTTGGTTATTTTAACACTCAGTGGGGGCTTGAGAATCTGCTAACATGGTCATGCAATTGATTGCTAGCAAACTTCAATCCCTAGTGGCTACTAGCCAGAGGTTTCCATTCCTTGTCATAATGGGTTTCTCTAAAGGGTGCATCACTGTCCTAATGACATGTTGACTGAGTTACCACAGAACAAGTGATCAGAAACAGAGCGAGAGATCCAGTGGTCATTATGAAGTCTATAATCTTTTATAACCTCACCTTGGAAGTGTCGTCCATCACTTAGACTGTATGTTAGTCTCACATACAAACCCTGGCATTGTGAGGTAGGATACTACACAAAGGTATGATTATAGGACTTGGGAATCACTGGGGCCACCTTGAGGTTAACTACCACAGTCGGCCCTTTGGACCCCAAGGATTAATATAACTCCAACCTGCAAAATATATGCATACTTTCTCAAGGCCTACAAAATCTCATCTCATTAAAACATCACCTCAAAATACAGAATCTTGTCATCTGAATTACGTCTAAGGCTGGATTTTGCTCCTGAGGTTTGTTTTATTTAGTACAGCCCCTCAGCTATATGCTTCTCATAACCTATGACATTTTACAATTTATTCAACCCTCACCCACACAAAATTTAATCATGGGATATACATAGAAAATCCACTATAGATCCTCACATTCAAAAGGGGATAAAATAAAAGGCAAAAGCAAGCCCTCATTCATGTCAATTCTGAAATCCTGCCAGGTAAATGTTGGAAGTTCCTTGATTAGCTCTCAATGCCTGAGAAAATTCTCCATGGCAGGACGGTCACGTTGGCTCATGCCTATAATCCCAGCACTTTGGGAGGCCGAGGCTGGCAGATCACGAGATCAGGAATTTGAGACCAGCCTGACCAACATGGTGAAACCCCGTCTCTACTAAAAAAAATACAAAAATTAGCCAGGCGTGGTGGGTGTACTCCTGTAATCCCAGCTACTCAGGAGGCTGAGGCAGGAGAATTACTTGAACCTAGGAGGCAGAGGTTGCAGTAAGCCAAGATTGCACCACTGCACTCCAGACTGGTCAACAGAGTGAGATTCCATCTCAAAAAAAAAAAACAAAAAAATTCTCCGTGGCTCTCAGCTCTACCATCTGGGCTCCAGGTTCTACCTTCTCATTCTTCTTTTCCTTGAAAGTTAGGACATGTTTGCAGCAGAATAATTTTCTCAGCCTGCTTCTCAAAAGCAGAACAGGTTGGGAGAGGAATGCAAAGGCTTCTTTCTATTTGTCTGGTCTGTGCCTCTTTCAGTTCACATTGGCAATATTTCTTCATATATGATTATTTTAAAATATTTGCAAATCTTCTGTGAATCTTACTGCAGTTCACTCAGTTCAACAAAATTCACACCAACAGGCCAGGTGCAGCGGCTAATGTCTGTAATCCCAGCACTTTGGGAGGCCTAGGCAGGAGTATTACTTGAGGCCAGGAGTTTAAGACCAGCCTGGCCAACATGGCAAAATCCCATCTCTAATAAAAGTACAAAAATTAGCCAGGTGTGGTGGCACATGCTTGTAATCCCAGCTACTCGGTAGGCTGAGGCAGGAGAATCACCTGAATCCAGGAGGTGGAGGTTACAATGAGGCGAGATCACACCACTGCACTCCAGCCTAGACAGCATAGCAAGACTTTGTCTCAAAAAATAATAATAAAAAACAAAAGTCACACCAACAAGTCTTTTCAAAGTAAGATATTCTTAACTTTAAATGGGCCTCTGCCTGGGCACAACACTGTCATCTTCCTAGAAGCCATAATAATGGATTGAGAGAATATGTGAAACACATCCTTAATATTTTTTTAGAGCCTTTTCTAACCGTATAGCATTATGAGGTACCAATGTGGATGTTTATGAGATTTGAACAAAAGATTTTTACAATCACACCTTAGGTGCCACTATTTTCTAACTGCAGTGCCCTGGATTTGATCTTTGATCGGAAGCCATTCATTAATTTTGTACCTTTTGACACCTAAAAAGGCTAAGGATTTTTAAAACTTTCAAATATGTGGGGGTGTTTTGAAAAATTATTTCTTCAGTTTGTTTGTTTCTCATATCTTACAATAAGAAATAGAAAGTAATTAACTAGCTCTTTTGATAATCTGTTTGGAATTCTCCCTAGCTTATAAATCCAGTTTATCAAGGCACTTCTAACTTCCACGTAACTGCAAATGACAGTCTTGCTTAATTTCTGCCACTACATCACAGGAACCCACCCCAGTATTTATTTAACATATGTACATATTTTGGGCTACATGTGATAATTTGACACGTTTATATTAAGTATAATGATCAAATCAGGGTAATTATGATATCTATCACCTTAAACTATTATCTTTTCTTTATGCTAGGTGGTAACCACCAATCTACTTTCTACTTTCATGTATTCACTTTCTTAGCTCCTAAATATGAGTGAGAATATACGATGATTGTCTTTCTGTGACTGGATTAACTCACTTAATATATAGTGCCTTCCAGTTCCATCTATGTTGCTACAAATGATAGAATTTCATTCTTTTTCAGGGCTAAATAATATTCCACTGTGCATATATATCACATTTTCTTTCTTCATTCATCCATTGATGGGCACTTAGGTTGATTCTATATTTTGACTACTGTGAATAATGCTGCAGTAAACACGGGAGTCCATAAAACTCTTCAATATACTGATTTCTATTCCTGTAGATATATACACAGTAGTGGGATTGCTGGATCATGTTGTAGTTCTAGGTTCAGTTTTTTGAGGACCTCCATAGTGGCTGTACTAATTTACATTGGTACCGACAGTGTATAAGGGTTCCCCCTTCTCCACATCCCTTTCAGCATCAGTTATTCCCTTTTTTACTAGTCATTTCACCTTCAGTGAGATGATATTCCACTATGGTTTTGATTTGCATTTCTCTGATGATTAGTGGTGCTTAACTTTTTTTTTTTTTTTTTTTTGAGTTGGAGTTGCCAACTCTTGTTGCCCATGCTGGAGTGCAATGGCGCGATCTCGGCTCACCGAAACCTCCGCCTCCTGGGTTAAAGTGATTCTCCTGCCTCAGTCTTGCGAGAAGCTGGGATTACAGGCACCAGCCACGACGTCCGGCTAATTTTTTTGTATTTTTAGTAGAGAAGAGTTTTCACCACATTGGCCAGGCTGGTCTCAAACTTCTGGCCTCAGGTGATCCACCCTCTTCGGCCTCCCAAAGTGCTGGGATTACAGGTGTGCGCCACTGTGCCCCGGCCTGTTGAATATTTTTTCATATGCTTAGTTGTGTGTCTTCTTTTGAAAAATGTCTATTCAGATACTTTGCCTATTTTCAATCAGATTATTTGGGTTTATTGCTGATGGCAGCAGAGGCCCAACTAGAGCAGCTGCTGCCACCACGCTGGCTGCAGCAGGGAGGCACGACTGGGGCTGCACACTGCTGCACATCCGTGGAGCCAGGAGCTGGGGACAAATGAGAGTCCCACTTCTCCTGTATTGGTGGGGCAGGAAGTCTCCGGGTGCTGCAACAGCTGCCCAAATCATGGCTGTGAACCCAGGCTTCCTGCTCCATGGAGCTGGCAGGAGCCCCACCCTCCTGGGCCTCCCTGTACACTTGAGGGGACCAGGAGCAGGCAGGAGCCCTGCTCTCCAGGGTCAGTTGCCGCTGCCTAACCGGCAGACCTGGGCCTCCTGCGCCATGGAGCAGGAAGGAGCTCTGATGTCCGCGCCCCGCCCCCACCACAGCTGGAGCCACCCAAACTGCAGCTGTGGACCCAGGCATCCCCGCACTCTTGGGGGCCTAGGAAAGTCCCCCCCACCCTTGAAGGCCTGGAAATGTTTGCTCCCACTGCCTGGCTTCTCCCTGCTGTCAGTGCCCACTCTGATCTCAGAACAAAGTTGGGGCCAAGCCTGGGTGCTGTCACAGCCTGGACAGGTGTGCACATGCTTGGGGAAGTGCTGACATTCCAGCCCCCTGCCACCTCAGCTCCCTCCAAACTTTGGGTGCCACTGAGCACAGGACGGAAGCTAATGGGGGGCTGAGGGCAGCTCTTCACTGGCCTGCAGGTGCCTCTTGGCACCTACAGACTGGACACCATGAATGGCACCAGGAGGCAGACAGGTTCTTGGGTGGAAGGGGATGGGTCCCTGGTGAGGCTCTACCTTCAGACCAGGGAGGTCCTGAATGCTGGGGGCCAGGCTGCCAGTCCCACAGACAGGAGTGGGAACTTGTGGTGCCTTTTTGGGGCCCACTCATAGCCACTCGTGGACGAATCAGTGTGCACTTCCTACCCTCTGAGACCTATAAAAGCCTGGGCTCAGCCAGAGCTGAGCAGACATTGGGATGATCAGCGGCATGGAGGAGTTACCAGGCTCCAGGGCCTCCTGTCTGCTGAGAACTGAACACTCCATGTGAAGACCTGCCTACAGAGAGGAGCCACCTTCTCCAGGGCCTCCTCTGAGCTATTCTGTCACTTAATAAAGCTCCTCTTCACCTTGCTCTCCCTCCACTTATCCACATACCTCATTCTTCCTGCATGCAGGACAAGGACTTGGGACTGGCTGAATGGCATGGCTGTAAGAGCTGTGACACAAACACGGCTAAACACACCCTTTATTATCACATTGTGGGTAAAGAGAAGGAGAGAAGAGCTGTAATCCTTTGGGGACCCAGACCTGGGAGCTCCCCAAGCCAGGGATGTGACTCCTTCTTTGGGGCCTTGCAGTTCCTGGAATCTCCAAGCTTCTGGGCACCACTGCATTTCCCAGTGGCAGCTGTGGAAGCTGTTTGCAGTGTGCCAGGTCCAGCTGCAGCCTCACAGAGAACTGGTGCCCATGCGGGTACTTGGGGCTGCCCTCCCCGTTGCAGCAGCCAGCATGTCTGACTGTGCTCAGTGGGCAGACCCCACACTTGCTGGCTCACATATCCCTTGCCACTCCACACCTGGCTTGCCCTTGGTAGGCATGGAATCCAGGCCTGTATCATGACCCGATCACAGCCTGCCAGGCTGAGTGGGCTGAATGAGCCCAGTGGGCCTGAGCAAAACTCAGGCAAAGGCACCACTGGCCACAGAGGTTTCTGGCTAGAAAAGCAACACCCCAATGTTCCTACAATATTGCTATTGAGTTGTTTGAGTTTCTTGTCTATTCTGGTTATGAATCCCTTGTCAGATAAATAAATTGCAAATATTTTCTCCAATTCTGTGCGTTGTCTCTTCACTTTGTTGATTGTTTCCTTTGGTCTGTAAAATCTTTTCAGCTTGATGTGATCTCATTTGTCTATTTTTGCTTTTGTTGCCTATGCTTTTGAGATCTTACTCAAAAGATCGTTGCCCAGACCAATGTCCTTGAGCATTTTCCCAACATTTTCTTCTGTTAGTTTTATAGTTTCAGGTCTTAGATTTAAATCTTTGGTTAATTCTGATTTGCTTTTTGTATATGATGTGAGATAGAAGTGTAGTTTTACTTTTCTGCATATGGTTATTATCTATTTTTCCCAACACTGATGAAGAAAATTAAAAAGGACACAAAAAATGGAAAGATATTCCATGCTTATTGATTGGAAGAATTAATATTGTGAAAATGCCAAAACTACCTTAAACAATGTACAGATTCAATGAAATCAGTCTCCAAATACCAGTGATGTTCTTCACAGTAATAGATAAAACAGTCCTGAAATTCATATGAAACCACAAAAGATTCTGAATAGCCAAAGGAATCCTGAGCAAAAAGAACAAAGCTGGAGGCATCACATTATCTGACTTCAAAATATACTACAAAGCTATACTAACTCAAAACAGCATGATATTAGAATAAAAACAGACACATAAACAATAAGACAGAATAGAGAACCAATAGAGCACCAAAACGTACATTCTTTTTTTTTTATAAACCAACAAATTTCACCAACAGCACCAAGAACATACACTGGGAAAAGGACAGTCTCTTCAGTAAATGGTACTGGGAAAACTGGTTAACCATATGCAGAAAAATGAAACTAGATGGCTATCTCTGCCCAGATTTTTAAAATAACATTTATGTCACTCTCTTCAAGTCATTTTAGATCCTCACTAATACCTACTGTCATTTCAAAGCCACTCCTAGATCACAACGCTTTACTTCCAGTTATCAAAATCTTTATTATTTATATACTGTGGCATAACAATCCATACAATGCTTAGCAATTTAAAGCAATAGATATTTATTAATTCAGAAAGCTTCATATTGTGAAGAATTTATGAGTAGGTTATCTGCATAGCACTGGCTCAGGATTCATCATATAGCTGGAGTACAATGTAAGAGGAAAATACGTATGTTGTAGATATCAAGAATTGGGGATCATGGGACAATCTTGAGGACTGCCTGCCACAGAAGCAAAATGATACCAGATGGGTATTCAGATATACCTAATGGAAGGAAGAATATTAGAAATGGTAAAAACATAATTAAATATATAAGACTTTTCTTATTATTAAATACCTTTAGAGGACAATTGACTTTAGTTAAACATAGTAACAATATAGTGTCCTTAATAGTGACATAGTATTTGATGCTCATGTAGGCCCATTTGTTACATTGAGTCTAATTACTCTATTTAAAATGTTAACTAAACACTCCAAGATGTAAATAAAGGTAATATATTTAAATATTATATGACAAAAATAACGCAAGGGCTAGGAGTAGGGTAACTGAATAAAATTTTGAAGGTTTATTTTAAGAATGTAGTGGATCATCACAGTATGAAGGAAAAGGATAATAAATTAAAGATGTGCACTATGAACACTAAAGCAAACACTAACATAAAAAACCAGAGTTATAGCTAATGAGTGTTCTGGAAGACAGAGTTAATAGAAAGCATCACTCAATCAAAAAATGGCAGAGGCAGAGGGAAAGAAGGAGACAAGAACAGATGGAACAAACAGAAAATAATAGCAAGTTGATAAATTTTAAGCTAACTAAGTAATCACATTACAAATAACCTAAATATTACTAAAATAAATTAAAGATTTAAGTTCTGCACAGCAAAATAAACTGTATCAACAGAATAAACAGACAACCTATGCCTGGCACAGTGGCTCACGCCTGTAATCCCAGCACTTTGGAAGGCCGCGGTGGGCAGATCACTTAAGGTCAGGAGTTCAAGACCAGCCTGACCAACATGGTAAAACCCCATCTCTACTAAAAATACAAAAATTAGCAGGGCATAATGGCAGGCACCTATAATCCCAGCTACTCAGGAGGATGAGGCAGGAGAATTGCTTGAACCCGGCAGGTGGAGGTTACAGTGACCCGAGATTGTGCCACTACGCTTCAGACTGTGCGACAGAGTGAGTGACACTTTGTCTCCAAAAAAAAAAAAAAAGAACCAGACAACCTACAGAATGGGAGAAAATATTCATGAACTATGCATCCAACAAAGGTCTAATATCCAAAATCTATAAGGAACTTTAACAAATCAAAAAGCCAAAACCAAATAACTCCATTAAAAAATGTACAAAACGCATAAACAGACACATTTCAAAAGAAGACATACAAGCAGCTAACAAATATTTGAAAAACGTACATCATCACTAATCATCCCAGAAATGCAGATTAAAACCACAAAGAGATAACATCTCACACCAGTTAGAATGTTTATTATCAAAAAGTTACAAAACAACCGATGCTGCTGGTGAGGCTGCAAAGAAAAGAGAACACATATGCTTTTGGTGACAATGTAAATTAGTTCCGGCACTGTGGAAAGCAGTTTGGAGATTTCTCAATGACCTTAAAACAAACTACCATTCAACCCAGCAATCCCAGTACTGGGATTACTGGTATACGCCCAAAATAAAATAGATCATTATACCAAAAGGACACATGAACTCAGGTGTTCATCACTGCACTAACAATAGAGAAGACAGAATCATCCTAGGTGTCTCTCAGTGGTGGATTGGATAATCTGCAGAGTATATGTAGTGCATACACACCATCGAATATTATGCAGCCATGACAAGAATGAAATCGGCCTGGTGCGGTGGCTCACGCCTGTAATCCCAGCACTTTGGGAGGCCGAGACAGGCAGATCACGAGGTCAGGAGATCGAGATCATCCTGGCTAACACAGGTGAAACCCCGTCTCTACTAAAAATATAAAAAATTAGCTGGTGTAGTGGCGGGTGCCTGTAGTACCAGCTACTCAGCAGGCTGAGGCAGGAGAATGGCGTGAACCCGGGAGGCGGAGCTTGCAGTGAACCGAGACCGCGCCACTGCACTCCAGCCTGGACGACAGAGCGAGACTCCGTCTCAAAAAAAAAAAAAGAAAAAAAAAGAAAGAAATCATGTTATTTGCAGCAACTGGAGTGGAGCTGGGGGTCATAATCCTAAGAGAGTTACTGCAGGAAGAGGAACCCAAATACAACATGTTCTTACTTGTAAGTGGGAGCTAAACCTTGAGTACACACAGACATAAACATGAGAACAGTAGACACTGTAGACTGCTAGTGGGGGATGGAGGGGGTGGGGCATGGATTTAAAAACTACCTATAATGTACTATGTTCACCACCTGGGGCAATATACCCGTGTACCCTTTGTAGCTGAAATAAAAGTTACAATTAAAAAAAAATAAATCAATAAAAATACAAAATAATGTAGTTATAAAATAAAAAATTGAGAAATACATATTATTGTTAGTTTGCAAAACTTGATATTGTTAATACATCAGTCTTTCTCAAACTTATCTATATATTCATGCATCCCTATCAAAATCCCAGTAGAATTTTTGAAGAACTTCAAAAGCTAATTCAAAAATTCATATCCACATGCAAAGATTCTATAACAGCCAAACCGTATTTGGAAATAAGCACCAAGTTGCATGACTAATACCACAACAAAAGTCTAAACGTTAAAAGTGTACTATTTTTAACACATGGATGCTTAGAATATGCTTCTTAATTAACTTTCTAAATGCCTATTTTGATCACTTTCAGTAACAAAAAACTGATTTCTTAAATGCCTAAAGTTTATTTTCTTTCTTAAAGTAAAAACACTGTATCTCAGCCTTTTAATGTAGACATGTTTTTTTTTTCCCTTTGCCTTTTTTAACATTCAATTAGACTCAAACGGGTACATTACTCTAAAATGTTTAAAACACTCTAAAAATACAGTTAGCAAGATTCAGTACAGAATAGATGTGCCATTTGGTGGAATGTGATGTCTATCTGTAGTTAGTGTACCTTCCCTAAGTGCACTATCACTTATTTTTCTGTAACGTATACAGATCTATATAAAATATTAACTTCCATAGCTTGAATTTGGAGAAAATATAACCATAAAACATAATACATTCCGAGGGCATATTGATTACTATTACACTGAATGTGAAAGGAAAAAAAAAAAAAAGCCTGATGAAGAAACAGTGACAGGAAATAACAATAAAGAACTTTTGTCAACTTATTTTAATGTGGTGGTAAATGAAACATTTATTTTTATCACGTGTCAAATGAGAAATCATTTGTTTTAAAGAGAGAAATACCAAACATTGTAGAATGAGAAACCAAAGAAAAAAAGTTCATGTCAGTGAAGATGCTTATATAGTCATAGAAATTTAAAGCCTTAGTGCACGAAGACATTATTTACAGATAGGAGAGGTGCTCAACAGTTTGGATTGAGGTTTGAACTAACCTATGCCTCACAAAGCATTAACCGACAGACATAAGGGTTTCATTGTGTCTGTGTCAGTTTTAAACAACAAAAAAAAACGGAGAATGGTTTATATAGTTTGCCATCTGTTGCAAATATTTTTAACACTATAAAATTTGCATATGACAATAAAAGAATGTGGACAGCTTATTTCCTGATTGCCTTAAATTATCCGACTCTCTGTGCCTTCCTGGACGTCCTGGAGGCTGAGCCTGTGGTTTACATCATCTGGGCTCCGTTGCTCTCTGGCTTTCTGTTATATGTGCAATGCAAGTTACTGACAGATCAGAGAAAGAGGAAGGTCAGCCATTCGTTCCCATTCTCTTCATGTTTTAGCACTGCCTGTCAGAGAATAGTTGTTCCCTTCCTGGACTACAGCATTTCTGAGTACACTTCTCAGATTTTTCTAACACCATTTTCTACCCTTAACAACACAGACGTAGGTGTTATAATAGCTCCTCGCAGTTGCTTTTCTCTGAATAGCTCATCATCTCTTCTATATTCTGCTAAACCTGCTCGTAAATCTGTAAATATTCCCTTCATTTGAACCATTAGGAGAATCCTGTTTACTGCAGCAATCCTGTCTGATAAAGTGTATTACTAAATAAGCGTGATTTTATGGCAGGACTGTTGTAATTTTAAAAAATAAATATCGACATTTTTTATTAAGTTGCATATATACTAGCCAGGAGTGGTGACTCATTCCTGTAATCTCAGCACTTTGGGAGGTAGAGAATAGTTTGAGACTAGGAGCTCAAGACAACCCTGGGCAATAAAACAAGACCTTGTCTCAACCAAACATTTAAAAATAAAAAATAGAAGTAGCACATGTTTTAATGTTAGTATAAAATAATATCTGAAATTTATTGAATTTTAGAATATAATAGGTAATATTATAAGCAACATATATGTATTATCTCTTTCAATTCTCACAACAGTCCTAAAAACTAATGTTGCAAACTAATCAAAGCCAATCTAGTAGTGGTTCTTAATTGCAAAATTCTTTTGGTAAATATTAATTAACTTGAGTGGTGGACTATCCAGAGGTATTTTCTAACTTCACTAATATGTAGAATATAATTATGAAAACAAGTATTAGAGTAAATTCTGCCAAAAATGCACTAGTCCTGTTTTTAATAGGTTCACTGAAAGGCTGGCACTTCATCTATCCAGAAGCAGAAATTACATGAGGAGACAGTGTCTTCTATGAAGTAGGGGAAAAACAGGACTAATGGAAATTAGAGTCTGAGCACTGCTTAGCAGGTATTCAAAGATCAGCTTTCCAGTTTCTTGTAACTCATTCTCATAACAAAAGTGAGCTCCATAAAACTGTGAGACCAATAAAAACAAAGACAGTGTGTCCCAAGCATTTTTCTTGAACACCATTCATTTCGTGAATAAAACTGATTTTTAATATTTCTCTGGTTAATTGAAACGCCCTCTGGTACAGGTATCAATAATGATATTTAATAGGTACAGGAAAGCACATCTGTTACACTGATTCTGTTAATGTATTTCAAATGTTAATTAATCACCTCCAGGTGTAAATTAAAGATAATACAATCATAGAATATAATGCTTAGACATAAGCATTTTTAATCATTTTTTTCCATCAGAAAAGAAAATCAAGTCCTAAACAGAGACAAAGATTTTCTTATAATTAAGGGATGAAGAGGACCATGCCCCCAGAATCGCTATAACAGATGTGGTAATATGTTGTATATACTGTCTCATAAGGCCATGTCCATTCATTCCATTTCACCATCTGATTATTCACCAGTATCTCTCTTCTCTCTCTCTCTCACTCTCATTCTCACTTTGCTTTCACAGAGTGTGTGTGTGTGTGTGTGTGTGTGTGTGAGAGAGAGATTTTGCTAAATCATTGGATAGTTGTTATTATCTGATGCTTCACCCCTAAACACTTAAGTATGTCTTAATAACATGGACATTGCCCTACATATCAAAATATAATTACCAAACTCAGAAAAGTTAACATTAATACTGCCAAAGGAAAAATTTCACCAGTCTAAGGTAAATAGTTAAGAAAAACTCTACTCAATTTCTATTGCAATCCTGGAGAGAGATCAGAACATAGACTGAATTCACCTCCACCGAAGCGATGGCAGGGTTTTTAAAAGCTGGGGTCGACTTTCTGTGTTTGCTGATTATTCTTAACCAAAGTAAAAGTCAACTTTCTTTTATCTTTGTGACAGAAGGTGGTTTTACTGCTTGGAGCAAAACACATAAAAATTAGGTGTCTACTCTCCTACAAAAATTCAGAGATAGGAACACTATATTCCTTGCAAAGGAATGGCTCCCAGGTCCTTAAAAAAATTGTGGTTTCATCAAAGCTAGAAAAATCTCAAACCTACATCCTAATTTTGCAAACCGAATCATACACAAAAGAACTAGAGAAACAAGAGCAAACAAACCCCAAAGCTAGCAGAAGACAAGAAATAACAAAGATCAGAGTGGAACTGAAGGAGATAGAGATGAAAAAAAATTAAAAACCCTTCAAACAAATAAATGAATCCAGGAGTTGTTTTTTTGAAAAAATAATAAAATAGATATGCCACTAGCTAGACTTATAAAGAAGAAAAGAGAGAGAAATAAAATAGACACAATGAAAATGATAAAGGGGTATCACTGCTGACCTTATAGGAACACAAACAACCATCAGAGAATACTATAAACACCTCTATGCAAATAAACTAGAAAATTTAGAAGAAGAAATAGATAAATTCTTGGAAACATACACCCTCCCAAGACTGAACCAGGAAAAAGTTGAATCTCTAAATAGACAAAAAAGAAGTTCTGAAATTAAGACAGTAATAAGTAGCCTACCAACAAAAAAGAGGCCAGGACAAGATGAATTTTCAGCTGAATTCTATCAGAGATAAAAAGAGGAGCTGGTACCATTACTTCTGAAAGTATTCAAAACCATTAAAAAGGAGGGACTCTTCCATAACTCATTGTATGAGGCCAGCATCATCCTGACACCCAAACCTGGCCGAGATACACCAAAAAAAGAAAACTTCAGGCCAATGTTCCTGAACATCGATGCAAAAATTCTCAGTGAAATATTGGCAAACCAAATCCAGTAGCACATCAAAATCAAGTTGGCTTTATCCCTGAGATGTAAGTATGCAAATCAATAAATGAAATTCATCACAAAAACAAAACTAAACACAAAAACCACATGGTTATCTCAACAGACACACACACAAAAGCCTTCAATAAAATCCCTTCATGTTAAAAACTTTCAATAAACTAGGTATTGATGGAACACAACTCAAAATAATAAGAGCCATATATGACAAACCCACAGCCAATACTATATTGAATGGGCAAAAGCTGGAAGCATTCCTTTTGAAAACTGGCACAAGACAAGGATGCCCTCTCTCAACACTCCTATTCAGCATAGTATTGGAAGTTCTGGCCAAAACAATCAGGCAAGAGAAAGAATTAAAGGATATTCAAATAGAAAGTGAGGAAATCAAACTGTCTTTGTTTTCAGATGACATGATTCTATATCTAGAAAAGCTTATGGTCTCAGCCCAAAAGCTTCTTAAGCTGATAAGCAACTTCAGCAGAGTCTCAGGATACAAAATCAATGTGCAAAAATCACAAGCATTCCTATACACCAACAATAGATAAGCAGAGAGCCAAATCAGGAATGAACTTCCATTCACAACTGCTACTAAGATAACAGAATACCAGTGAATACAGCTAACAAGGGAAGTGAAGGACTTCTTCTAGGAATACTATAAACCACTGTTCAAGGAAATCAGAGAAGACATAAACAAAAGGAAAAACATTACATACTCATGGATAGGAAGAATCAATATCATGAAAATGGCCATACTGCCCAGAGTAATTTACAGATTCAATGATATTCCCATAAAATTACCATTGACATTTTTCAAAGAATTAGAATAAAACTACTTTAAATTTTATGTGGAACAAAAAAGAGCTCCCATATCCAAGACAATCCTAAGCAAAAACAACAAAGCTGGAGGCATCATGCTACCTGACTTCAAACTATATTACAAGGCTATTGTAACCAAAATAGCATGGCACTGGTACAAGAACAGACACATAGATCAATGGAACGGAATAAAGAACTCAGAAATAATACTGCACAGCTACAAACATCCAATCTTCGACAAACCTGACAGAAACAAGCAATGCGGAAAGGATTTCCTGTTTAATAAATGGTGCTGGGAAAACTGGCTAGCCATTTGCAGAGAATTAAAACTGGACCTCTTACTTATACATTATACAAAAATTAAACTCAAAATTGATTAAATTCTTAAATGTAAAACCCAACACTATAAAACCCTAGAATAAAATCCAGGCAATACCATTTAGGACATAGTCATGGGCAAAGGTTTAATGACAAAAACATCAAAGGAATTGCAACAAAAGAAGAAATTGACAAATGGGATCTAATTAAACTAAAGAGTTTCTGCACAGCAAAGGAAACTATTATCAGAGTGAATAGACAACCTATACAATGAGAGAAAAATTATTTAACCTATCTATCTGGCAAAGATCTAATATCCAGAATCTACATAGAACTTAGACAAATTTACAAGGTAAAAGCAAACAATCCCATTAAAAACTGGGCAAAGAAATGAACAGACAATTCTCAGAAGAAGACATTTATGTGCCCAACAAATATATGAGAAAAAGCTCAACATCACTGATCATTAGAGAAATGCAAATCAAAAACACCAGGAGATACCATCACATGCCAGTTAGAATGGCGATTATTAAAAAGTCAAGAAACAATTGATACTGACAAGGCTGTGGAGAAATAGGAATGCTTTTACACTGATGGCAGAAATGTAAATTAGTTTAACTATTGTAGAAGACAGTGTGGCAATTTTTCAAAGTCCTGGAAGCAGAAATACCATTTGATCCATGATATGGTTTGGCTGTGTCCCCACCCAAATCTCATCTTGAATTGCTGCTCCCATAATTCCCACATGTTGTGGCAGGGACCCAGTGGGAGATAATTGAATCCTTCAGGCGGTTTCCTTCATACTGTTCTCATGGTAGTGAAGAAGTCTCATTAGATCTGATGGTTTTATAAGGGGAAATCCCTTTCACTTAGTTCCCATTTCTTTCTTGCCTGCCACCATGTAAGATGTGACTTTTGCCTTCTGCCATGATTGTGAGGCCTCCCCAGCCACGTGGGACTGAGTCCATTAAACCTCTTTTCCTTTATAAATTACTCAGTCTGTGTATGTCTTTATCAGCAGCATGAAAATGAACTAATACAACCGAGCAATCCCAATACTGCATATATACCCAAAGGAATATAAATAATTCTTTTATAAAGATACATGCATGTGTATGTTCATTGCAGCACTATTCACAATAGCAATAACATGGAGTCAACCCAAATGCCCATCAATGCTAGCCTGGATAAAGAAAATGTGGTACATATACACGATGGAATACTATGAAGCCATGAAAAGGAGTGGGATCATGTGTTTTGCAGGGACATGGTTGGAGCTGGAAGCCACTATGCTCTGCAAATTAACACAGGAACAGAAAACCAAACACCACATGTTCTCCCTTATAATTGGGAGCTGAACAATGAGAACACATGGGCATAGGGAGGGGAACAACACACACTGGGGTTCACCTGCTGGGAGTGGGGGAGGGAGAGCATCAGGAAAAATAGCTAATGCATGCTGGGCTTAAACCTGGGGGATGAGTTGATAGGTTCAGCAAACCACCATGGCACATGTTTATCTATGTAATGAAGCTGCACATCCTGCACATGTATCCCAGAACTTAAATACAATAAAATAAAATTAAAACGTTGTGGTTTGCAAAAACTGACTAGAGGCTTTTAAAAGCTTTAGATCTTAAAGAGGCAGAAGAATATTTTTAAATTATAAGTTACCTAAAGTAAATACTCTAAAAAAAGAGAGGAGAGGAAGCTCTTTGCTTATGCCAATCTGATTTTCTAAGGACTAAAGGTAAAAGGGAGGTTAGAGGAGGCAGGCAGAAGCCTATCTGAAGTTTGGTTAAACTAAAGGAAATGTTAAGGTGGCAGTTGTGGAGAATACAATATTAATAATTGAACAATTATTAGCTAATATAAAACCAATATTAAATTCAAGTGTACCCAAGTTGTACTTTATAGCTATCAAAAAAATCTGGCACTCAAGGAGTGAACATGAATTGCATTTTGTTTTCATTTGTCTTTAGTCTCCTTAAATAGAGAAAAATGCTTCAGCTTTATTTTTCTGTGATGTTAAGGTATTGAAGAATACAGGCCCATTGTTTTAGAAAGGTCCATTTATATTGAGATGTTTTATAATGTTAGTATATATATAATACAACAATAGGTATTATCCTTATCTCTTTTTTATAAATGGAGAAACTAAAAGGAAAATTAATTCTATTGATGCTAATCACATAGTTTCTGAATAACTAGCAGAGCTAGTAACTGATCCAAATTGTAAGATCTATCACTCTTAATTATTGTAAAACTATGCTTTAATAATTTCTAAAATACCCAAAATATGTACCTTTCTTGTTCTGTGTTTATTCATCAACAACTTGGCGGCCACGATTTATGTTATTAATGCATATGTCGTGCAGTTCCACCTGCCTAGCTCTGCTCTCAGACCTCAGTACACAGAGATACATAAAATTAAATCACTGTTCTAAAGGAATATTGAAATGAGTGATAAAAAATAGACTATCCTACATGAACATAAATATGGAAAACATAGATACTGGGGAGTATTAGAGGAGGGAAAGAGTGAAAGGAACAAGGGCTGAAAAACCTATGGGGTGCTATGCTTACAACCTGGGTGATGGGATCATTTGTACCCCTGTCGTCAGTATCACAGAATATATCTATGTAACCAACCTGCATATATACCCCTGAATCTAAAATAAAGGTTAACATTACTTAAGAATTTAAAAACTAAAAAATCAGAAAGCTGAATAAAATAGGATAGATATATGTAAAAATAAATAAATAAGGGATAATCCAAATCCAAGATTAGAGACATATAACTGAGCTAAATATGATGTTCGATTGGAGCAGCTTGTTTCAGAATTTAAAACCTGGTATAATTTTTTACAGGAGAAGAAATTGTTATTCATTTCATTTTGCCTGATATTTCAACTTCAATAACTTTGATTACTTTTAATTGAATGTTATCCTAAAACTTTGTTATTATATCAGTAATGAATTTTAACTTCAGCAAAGTATAAATGTTTATACAAATAAAAATAATAAGTCGAAAGATCAAACGCAGTCTTTCTGTTGATAAAATGAGAAATTAGCACCAACTGTTGGCTTTTCCCCTCAATAGCAGCCCTAGAAACTACAGAAAAGAGAGGGAAGAATGTATATCAATAACAAATAAAACACTGATAAATTGCAAGGTAGATCTAAGGATATTCCAGACTTACATGGAGTGATGGCCAGCTTGTGACAACACACCAAGATCAGCAGTGAGGATATGATTTTTTAAGTTCTGTCTTTATTTATCTGCTATAGGCACAAACCATCCAATGTCAGTGTTGGCATAAAAATTTCAGAGCAGAATAAAAGCATTTGGTGCAGAGAACCTGATGAAACCTCATTTAAGCATCTCTCCAACCTCTATCCCTGCAAACCTTGTAAACTGATGGATTACTGTATAATACTTCCAGTTCTGATTTTTAAATAAAGATGTACGGTTGAGTCCTTGCCCATAGACATAGGCTGTTGGGGAGTGAGCAAACAGAGACGGTTGATTATAGTTTTCTAGTATCTGGGGCTCTTAGTCCTGGGGTTCATTGGCCTTCTTCTTCAACAAGGAAAACCAACAAGATCAGCAAACTATTGAAAAAGATTGATGACTAAAAACCAGTTTAAAAAATCAATTATATTTTCAAAATCAGCAATACTCTACTAGAAAATATAAATAACATACTTACAATAAAAAACACATTTTAGAAATTAACTTAAAAAGGATCACACAGGGCCAGGCACGGTGGCTCACGCCTGTAATCCCAGCACTTTGGGAGGCCGAGGTGGGCAGATTACGAGGTCAGGAGATTGAAACCATCCTGGCTAACACGGTGAAACCCCATCTCTACTAAAAATACAAAAAAATTAGCCAGGCATGGTAGTGGGCACCTGTAGTCCCAGCTACTCTGGAGGCTGAGGCAGGAGAATAGCATGAACCTGGGAGGAGGAGCTTGCAGTGAGCCAAGATCACGCCACTGCACTCCAGCCTGGGCGACAGAGCAAGACTCCGTCTCAAAAACAAACAAACAAACAAACAAACAAAAGGATCACACAGGAACTAAATGGAGAAGACTTGGAGAGATTTTCCATGCTATTGGCTTGGATGACTTAAATGTATAAAGACATTAATTTTCTAAGATAAATTTGTACATTCATTGTAATCTCAATCCAAATTCAAGCTGGAAATGAAGAGCTCCTAAAATTTTAATAATATTTATAAGATAAATAGTTCACAAACACCCAAGTTCAACTCTTTTGAAGTGTGATTTTTTAAACAAGACATCAAGAACACGAACCATAAAGACTAAAGTGAAAATTAAGAATTAACAGACAGATTTAACAGATAAATACCCTATTTAGAGAAAATATGTACAGCATCTAAAATCTAATCATTACTAATATCTAAAATATGTAAGGAACTCCTAAATACCAATAACGAAATGAAGGGATTAAAACAGAATAATAGGGAAAATGCAGTTTATAAAAGAAGCAAGTCAAAAAGTATCAAACACATAAATATGTGTTCAAATGTATACATTAATTAATGCAATTTTAAAACAGTGTTGCTCTACACTTTGCATTCATCGGATTCCAAAAATTATAAAGATAGGTAATGCCATGTGTTGTCAGGGATATGGAAGCTTCATGCACAACTGGCAACGAACAAAGCTGATGCAGCCATTCTGGTAAGCAATCAGGCAGTATTTGATCAAACTGATCATATAAACACTGTGATCCAGAAATCTTATTTTTTGTTGTGTATACAGAGATATGCTCACACGTTAATATGGGTGTGTGTGTATATATATACACACACACATATATTATATATAATGCATATATTATTAGAGATTGCAGTAGTGAGGAATGAGAAAAATCTGGTTTTCCATTTCTAAAGCAATGGATTAGGAAAAATTTCTCAAAGAATGTGGTTGAATGTTATCAATATTCATAAGTAACATGAATATTTTTTAAAAATATTTGAGTGTAAAACTAAATATAAGTTATAAAATCTATTGCACAGTACAACTAACCTAAAATATACATAAACAACAGTACATAGGTTTACAGAACACATAAAAATAAATGACCACAAAATAAACACATAAAAATAAAATGGCCCTCATCAAATTCATTAGAACAGTTGCATATAAAGTGAAAATGAAAGAGAAGTGAGGATGGGGAATAAACAGCAAATAAATGTGGCTAGTGACTGTTGAGGTATTTTTAAAATTGAGAGAATCCTTATCTAAGTGATTTTCCTTTCCAGACAGGGGTCTGATGACTACACTCAAAATGCATGCAAGTGAAGAAAATGGTAAATTTAGGGAGCTACATCTGATTTTTCGGCTACCAGAACTAATGCTTTTCCTTATGATTGTATCCTTTACTAATCAATAATAAAGATTACTTTATTGATGTTGAGTAAAACATCTTCCTTCCTTCCTTCCTTCCTCTGTCCGTCCCTCCCTCCCCCACCTTCCTTCTTTCCCTTTCTTCTTTCATTTTATTTGTTTTACAATTTAACATTTTTGATGATACCAATTGGTTATAGAAGTAGAATTTTTTGAATATATGAATCAAAATTTCTAATGAACTTTGTGTCAAAAAAATTTCTAATGAACTTTTTGTCAAAAAAATGAAAGAGGATTTAAAAAAGCAATATGATGTTTTGATTCCAGAATATCTGCCTATGCAACCCCAGTTAGATAATGGAAAATCCTCCCAGCAAATTGTTATTTTTTAAAATTATACTTCAAGTTCTTAAAGTATAATTTATTTAAATAAATTAAAGTTTATTATACTTTAATACATGTGCAGAACGTGCAAGTTTGTTACATAGGTGTAAGTGTGCTACAGTGGTTTGCTGCACCCATCAACCCATCATGTACATTAGGTATTTCTCCTAATGCTATCCCTTCCCTTGTTGCCCACTCTCCAACAGGCCCCAATGTGTGATATTCCCCTCCCTTTGTCCATGTGTTCTCATTGTTCAACTCCCACTTATGAGTGAGACTATGCGGTGTTTGGTTTTCTGTTCCTGTGTTAGTTTGCTGAGAATGATGGCTTCCAGCTTCATCCATGTCCCTGCAAAGGACATGAACTCATTCTTTTTAAATGCTGCATAGTATTTCATGGTGTATATGTGCCACATTTTCTTTATCCAGTCTATCATTGATGGGCATTGGGGTTGGTTCCAAGTCTTTGCTATTGTGAATAGTGCTGCAGTAAACATATGTGTGCATGTGTCTTTATAGTAGAATGATTTATAATCCTTTGGGTATATACCCAGTAATGGGACTGCTGAGTCAAATGGTATTTCTCGTTCTAGATCCTTGAGGAATCGCCACACTGTCTTCCACAATGGTTGAACTAATTTACACTCCCATCAACAGTGTAAAAGAGTTCCTATTTCTCCACATCCTCTCCAGCATCTGTTGTTTCCTGACTTTTTCATGATTGCCATTCTAACTGGCCTGAGATGGTACCTCATTGTTGTTTTGATTTGCATTTGTCTAATGACCAGTGATGATGAGCTTTTTTTCATATTTGTTGGTTGCATAAATGTATTCTTTGAGAAGTGTCTGTTCATATCCTTCACCCATTTTTTGATGGGGTTGTTTGTTTTTTTCTTGTAAATATGTTTAAGTTCCTTGCAGATTCTGGATATTATACTTTTTTCAGATGGATAGATTGCAAAATATTTCTCCCATTCTGTAGGTTGCCTGTTCACTCTGATGGTAGTTTCTTTTGCCATGCAGAAGCTCTTTATTTTAATTAGTTCCCATTTGTCAATTTTGGCTTTTGTTGCAGTTACTTTTGGTGTTTTAGTCATGAAGTCTTTGCCCATGCTTATGTCCTGAATGGTATTGCCTAGGTTTTCTTCTAGGGTTTTTATGGTTTTTAGGTCTTACCTTTAAGCCTCTAATCCATCTTGAGTTAAATTTTGTATAAGGTGTAAGCAAGGGGTCCAGTTTCAGTTTTCTGCATATGGCTAGCCAGTTTTCCCAACACCATTTATTAAATAGGGAATCCTTTCCCCATTGCTTGTTTTTGTCAGGTTTGTCAAAGGCCAACAAATCATTTTACAGAAGTCTTAATAAAATTTGTATAACATAGAATTGAAAATTGGTTAATGTATAAAGCATGGTTTACCAAATAGAGCAAAAAAGAGCTAGACCATTCCCTTACTATTATGACAGTACTTGTAAATTAAATAACAATAATAATAATAATTAAACCAAAAAAACTCTAAAGGTGGAATAAATATAGAAACTAAAACAAAATAAAGTAAGTAGTACTGCCTTGCAATTTTGAAAAAATCTTCTGATGCTGCTATTGTTGATGCTGTCTTGGAAGACATGATATTTATCCATAAGCTACTTCACAGCTATTAATTATCCAAAAGAATCTACAAGTAGATAGAGGCCCTATCAAGATAATAGTGAAATTTAAACTGTGTTATGTTAAAGAGTTAGAACAATATAAACAGAAGTGTTAGAAGACCAGTGCATCCTGCTAGCATGGATTTTTAGAATAAATGGTCAGAGAAGTGTACCACCGATTTAGATAATTCCTAAATGAAAGAAATAATTCTATACCCAATGTGGCTACAAACTTTTGTGACTAGACACTTGCAGATTATAATATAATTAACTGATGGCAGTGGGTGAAGGTGGAAATTTAGCAAACATACACTGAGAAAGCCAAACTGCTCTACTCCCTTCCAAGATAACAAATGGTATACTCTTTCCAAAACAATAGTAATGTAAAGGAAACAGACAAATCTAGATCAGCAATGTGAGAATAAGAGATCACCCAGAATTTGATATTATTGATACAAATCATGTATCTTCTTATCTTCGGTGTTATTTGTAACCTGACTTTGGGGGAAGAAAATATGCAGAGGGTAGTTACCATATATGTGTTAGATAAGCATAAAAACTTGATACTATCTCCCCTTGAACAACTTCCTTCCAATTAAAAGGTCATTAAAGTGAAGATGAAGAAAAGGTGGAAGAACAAAACCAAGTGAAATTGTTTACATAACTACCGAAAAACGGAATTACAAACAAAAGAGAAAATTGATGAGTTTGCCACTAGAGAACTGGTAGCACATTATCAGTAGCTGAGAGGTTGAAAAATAGCTTCAACTTTAGATATAACGTATACTCCGCTGGCTGAACTAAAATTCAGTGATGAGAATCACAAATGAAGCATAAAATAGTTGATAAGGGGCTAAATTCTCCTCCTTGCTTAAATGGGAAAGAATCTGAAAATAATCAACTGAAGGGAAGAGATCTAACACAATCCCTGACAAAAGGCACCAGGGTCTTAGGCAATGATATAAGAGAAATGTTTACAAGAAATATGTGGAGATGACTAGACATAGACAGTAAGTGTGCAATGTGCATGGGAGGTATGAGGAGAACACTCTGAAAGGCCCAAAGGTACAATGTGGAGAGTACATATACGGTCTGGTGGAAAATCGAAAAACATGACAGGAGGTATGCTTTGTGTTATGTCACCATTACATTAAAGTACGAGTGAGATGATAACATCATTACATTGACAGGCCTAGGTACTAAGCCTTCTGACATAAAGTGCAATAAGGTTATAAAACGTCAACCCTCCTCCTGCTACCAGCTACTTTCCTGCTAGAACAGATTTCTCCAACATGAATAATTTATAATCACTTTAATACGAATAGTAAATATGCAATTTGTGGACCATTGAGCAGACAACTCAGAGAGGTATGGCCTCAGAGGTGAAAAAAATTAGCCCAAATATAGAGCCAAGAAATAAATACAACTAAATTTTGACAAGACAACCAAAAAGAAACGATGGGGAAAGGATAGTCTTTACTAGGAAGACTGAATTTCTTCATGAAATGAGTGAAATCGGAGTCATGTCACACACAGCAATCAACTCAAAATGGAGAAAAGACCTAAATGTAAAAAATGAAACCACATAAGTATTCAAGTAAAACATAGGAGAAAAGCATCTCAACATTTGGTCTTGGCAATTACTTTCTAAATATCAAAGAAAAAGCTCAGGCTACAATAGCAAAAATAAATAACACTATATCAAAATAAAAGCTTCTGCACACCCAAACAAAAATAAACAAAACAAGGCAAACTACAGAGTGTGAAAAAATATTTGCAAGCCATGTATCTGATAAGGGGTTAGCATCAAAATTTATAAAGAATCATTACAACTCAATAGTAGAAAAACAAATAGCCTAATTTAAAAATGGGTAAAGGTCCTGAACAGACATTTCTCTAAAGAAGATATAAAAATGGCTGGGTGCAGTGGCTCACACCTGTAATCCTAGCACTTTGGGAGGCCAAGGAGGGCAGATCACCTGAGGTTGGGAGCTCGAGACCAGCCTGGCCAACATGGCAAAACCATGTTTCTACTAACAATAATATGAAAAGGTGCTCAACATCACTAATCATCAGGGAAATGCCAATTAAAACCACTACAAAGAGTCACTTCATACCTGTAAGGATGTTTATTATGAAAAATAAAAGAGACAAGATATGTTGGCTAGAGTGTGGAGTTAAGGGAACCCTAATACACTGTTGGTGGGAATGTAGACCGGTACAGCCATATGGAAAGCAATGTGGCAGATCGTATTTTAGATAGATACCAAATAGAGATGAAATCACCACCTCAAAGAGATATCTGTGCTCCTATGTTCATTGCAGCATTATTTATAATAGCTAACATATGAAAACAAAATGTCGCTGATTAATGAATAAAGAGAATATAGTATGGATATACAATGGAATATTATTCAGCCTTAATAAAGAAGGAGATTTAGTCATTTGCCACAACATGCATGAACCTAGAGGACATTATGCCAAGTAAAATAAGCCAGACACAGAAAGAAAAATACTCTATGATCTCACGAATGTGTGGAATAGAAAAAAAAAAAGTTCAAATCCATAGAGGTAAAGAATTTAAACGGTGGTTATGACGGGTCAGAAAGAATAGGGGGAAAGAAAATGGTGAGATGTAGGTCAAAGGATACCTGTTTGGACATTTAATGTACAAGATGAGGACTAAAATTAATACAGTTGCATTGGGATTTTTTTGCTAAATAAGTAAATTTTAGCTGCTCTTGTCACAAAGAAAAAGTATGAGAGATATTTTAATCTGCTTCACTATACTAATCATTTTATAACTTGCAAGTATCACATACCATCATGTTGTAAACGTCAAACATATGTAATACAATTTATTTTTAAAAATTAGTCCCGGATACATACTGTTCTGGCACTACCTGCCATCAAACCTGTCATCAAACTATTTTCAGGCAAGCTGATTGTATTTTAAAACAAAACTCAAGAATATTTATAGTATGTAAAAATATCCAGTGCTCAATAAGGTAAAATTATTGTGTCTGGCCTTCAATCAAAAATTAACAGGAAAGAAAAGAGGGACAAAAATATGACCCAACATGATGAGAAAAATAAACCAAAAGAAAGTTGAGAAATGACAGCAATAAGCCATATGCTGGCTAATATCCCTTGTATATATAGCTATGCTTTGGAGCCAGACAGTATCTATGATGCTGTTGCATTTAGTTTTCTACATAAATTATTGCCATAGCAACATTTAGAATATTTAGAATATGTAGTTTTCAGTAATCAAGTTTCAGATTTTCAATCTCGACTTAAAATCTCTCATGTAATATAGTGTTTATTGTAACATGTTTTGGAAATTCTCATAGGTTAATTTGTTATTAAAATATTATTTTTGTAACTGTTTCTTACACATATTATTTTTGGTCCTTTTTCTTTTATATATGTGCCCTTGTTAACTGTACACTTAAGGAAACAACAGTGATGATTGAGGTTTTATTTTTGATAAATTGTCTTTCTATAATCCATTTGGGAAGTGGTAAGTTATTGTTTGTAATTTCATCATCTAATATTTTTCTTCTGCTGCATGCTAATTAATGGCTCCATTAAGCTATTGATTGTTACTATCTGTAAACTGAATTTATCACAGCTGCATCACTGTTTTCTATTACGTAGTAATTTGCTCTTCATTTATTTCATTTTGTTACATACATCTAAACACCCTGTATTAGAGATCATATAGGTTGCACATTTATCATGATGTTGCTTTTCATGATTATTTTATTCAAAACATAAGTGGATTTAAAATATAGATATTATTAACAGAGGAACATAATTTTTAAAAATATGATCAAATTACTTAAAATTCAATGTTCCAAGGTGTTACCACTGTAATAAAAAGTAAACTAATAATATCTCTATTTTAAAATAATTCTAAATGTAAACTAATAATATCTCTATTTGAAAATAATTTCTAAAAGTAAACTAATAATATCTGTCTATTTGAAAATAATTTCTAATATACTCATATATATTTAAGTTTAAAGGATGGCCCTAAATCCACTTATATCTTAGTCCTTACTATGTAGCCTTTCCTTTGGATTACTGAACTATCCTCATCCTTCCAATTTTGCTATAGTTAACCAAGGTTAGGTCCTGTCGATTGCAACCAAATAAACTTTGACACAACCTAAGTGTCCATCTATGAACAAATGGATAAAGAAACTTTGGTATATATACATACAATGAAATATTATTCAGCCCTAAAAAAGAAGGACTTTCTACCATTTAGATGAAACTGGAGGACATTATGCTAAATGAAATAAGTCAGACACAGAAAGAAAAATATTGCGTGATCTCATTTGTTGAATCTTTAAAAAAGGTTAATATATGGAGATACAGAATAAAACAGTGGTTACCAGGGTTGGGGTTGTCAAGGGGGGATGAAATGGGAAAATACACTTAAAAAAATACAAAGCAGCAGATCTCTAGGATAACCAAGTCAAAAGATCTAATGTACAACATGAGGACTATCACTAATAATAGTATATTCAAAATTTTTGCTAAATGAGTAGATTATAGCTGCTCTTGCCACAGGGGTAAAATGGGTAACTATGTGAATTGATCGATGTGTTAAATGTGTTCCACTATAATAAACACTTTATTTAAATAAATTTTATTTTGTATCCCACATGATGTTATATATCTTGTAGCTTCAATACAATATAAAATTTATTTTTAAAAAATAGTAGGCAAAAGAGACATGACCTAATGGACCTTACACTTCAGTGGGAAATTTAGGCATTAAATTCACAATTGCATACTGATAAAATGACAGATTGCATAAAATGTTACAAGATAAAATTATAGGATGGTAAAAGCAAATTTTAATTCACTTCTCAAGCAACTCCTCTGTTATCTCTTCATTCATTGGTCTTTAACTCTTGCTACATTGCACATACTCAGTGCCCACCAACCCCCAACACACACAAGCACAATGTTAACCAAATCTTTCTTCTCTACTCACTTAGCAACATATTTCACATCTATGATGTCTTTCATTACAGTATACTAGCTGATTTACTTTTAGTAACTTCCATTGAGGACAAGGATTATATTTGGTTTAACTTTGAACCTTATGCCTAGCGCATACCTCATAGTCAGTATAATGAGGATACTGTTATCCAATATTTAATGTGCTGCAGATTCAAGTATCAGATAATCCAGAAGACTCTAATGATGTCTGTGATTCTTTTTGGAATGTCACCTTCTACTTTAAAAAAATCTTTGTCTTGTCCTTGTTTAATATTCACAATACCTTTATCTTCACTCACTGTTTCACATTTCACAAGTGTTTTTTTTCATAGATAAGAAATTGTATGCCAGTCTTTCAACTGTTTTATACATTTACTGTGGTCAGAGATAATAATAACTACCTTTTACAGAATGACTATTATGAGAAAACAAAGACCCAAAAGTTAATTAAATACTAAAATCTCAAAGTCAATGGGAGGTAGAGCCATTATGCAAATCTAAGAAAAGACTTCAGAAAATCTTTTCTTAGATTTGTTAAGTATTTACTATACTGCCCTGCCTTATGTTTCAGCTGCAAAATGACTAAAAATTAAGGTATAACAATTACTTGTAGATCCATTGTTCACTTGGTTGTAACCCTCAGAATGACTCATAGTACTTATTGTAATGAAAGGAGCAGGGGAACAACAGGCAAGTGTCTCTGGAGGCCAGATGCTGTCCCTACGTGGCCATGCATCTTTGGCCAAATCAAAAGCTCTTTGGGTGCTTAAGCTGTCTGACAATTTCAAGCTAAATACATGATAAAACTCTCTAAAAAAGTGAACATTTATTATATGGAAGTTTTATATTTTATGATATACCTATCATATTTTATTGTTCAGTTTAATCAATACAACTTTTCATTTTCAAGGACTCATTTTAGTATAAATATGCAAAATTGATATTTTAATACAAAATTTACTTACTAGTGATTTATATTATGGTCTGTGTTCATTTTATTATAGATTACTTATGACTTTAAAATGTCTTTTCATGCCAATAATTGAAAAAGGAAATTTTGAAAAAAGTCAATTAAGTATATTTTAAGACATTTTGAGCATCAGGGTCTTTTTGAAAGAAAAAGAATTTTTCAAAAATGTTTTTCTCTCTAAAAAGAAGTGAAAATTATTTCCAAACTACAAACTTCCTTGTAAAACGAATTTGGAGGAAGCTGCTTTCACCATGGTGACAAAAATCTAGATGCAGATTACTTCATCAGAAAAAGGCAATTTTCCATAATCAGTTGAGCTCAGAACACTGAGTATGTTACATTGAATTTCTGATACAAAGCTACTTTTGCAGATATTTGGAAGTGTTTGTGTTCCTACTCAAGGATTCAGAGATACAGGAACTAACTAAACTGATGAATAATGCAAAGCAAATGTAACTTTCATAACAAGGAAGTTATCATGTTTTAGGACTTTGTGAGCTAAAACTAATAAAATAAGTTGCAGTGGCTTAAACAAAGAGGTACTAAAATTAACATTAAAAATAACAAAATGCAGATGAGAAATTCATTTCCTTAATCAGTGTGGCCCTATTTCACTGCTGCTTCTTGGTGATACCATACAGCACAGCAAAGTGTGACCTAGAAGTTTCTGTGTGCACAGTCTCAACACATTTTCTGTTCGTTTTAAATATCACAGAGTTTATTACAAACGGATGCTGACAAGAGTGTCACTAGAATTCTAAGGTTCCCAAATAAAATGCAGAAATCAGACTGTGTATTTCATGTATTTTCAGCATTTTCTTTTGTATATGATAGGTTTCTCTGATTGGTTTTTCAAACTGAGAGAGATAAAGCAGAGAAGGAATTGCCTAGATTTGTTCATGCTAACATCTACCTTATAGTGATTCTTTTTCCTATCTCTAATTATTGGAAAAATAATGCAAGTCTTATCAACATACCCAAATCAAAGGCTGGCCATCAAATTCACACTCACACTTTCCTGAAATTGAATATGATATGATCAATGTATATTCTGTCTTTTTATGTAACAGGAACCAATTTTTTAGAGTTATATAGTTTAAATAGCTGGAAAGACAGGGCACAGTGGCTCATGCCTGTAATCACAGCACTTTGGGAGGCCAAGGCGGGCGGATCACCTGAGGTCAGGAGTTAGAGACCAGCCTTGCCAACATGGTGAAACCCCGTCTTACTAAAAATACAAAAATTAGCGGGACATCGTGGCAGGTGTGTGTAATCCCAGCTATTCGGGAGGCTGAGGCAGGAGAATCACTTGAACCTGGAAGGCGGAGGTTGCAGTGAGCCGAGATTTTGCCACTGCACTCCAGCATGGGTTAAAAGAGTGAAAGTCCGTCTCAAAGAAAAAAAAAGATATGCAATGTAATTTTAAGATAAACTAAAGACGAGCAAAATATTAGATAACTACAGAGGTTTTTTTTTTTTTCTTCTAATAGGCTGTTTAGAGATGATTTACATAAGGAGGAAATATTCGGGGAGAGACCTAATAAAAATAAGAGACTGAAAAATCCTGGTGGAAAAGCCCTCCAGGTATAGAAAAGAGCCAGTGCAAAATCCCCTGAATTTATAACAGGTTTGGCATGTTTAAGAAACTGAAAACAGCTGAAATCTTGATAATAGGTCCATATTTGGTTTCTCTAATTTTATATAATCAGTATGCCCTAATATTTATGTCTACATATAAACTTATCTAAAACTAGTAGATTAATTAAAATTATGTAAAAACTTAAGCCATAATTTCTCTCTGTTTCTAGCTTCACATTCCCATTCTTTGTTAAAAGATATAGAAAATATGAGTAGAAAAATCTTTGAGAAATAATCATAAATAAGTCATTTATCAAGATGATGTAATTATAAAACTATATGCACCTGTCACTGAGGCAACTAAATATACAAAACAAATATTAAAGGATCTAAAGAGATAGACTACAATATAATAATAGTAAGGAACTTCAAAACCTCACTTTCAACAACAGAAAAATTAACTCGACAGAAAATTAATTTAAAAATATTAGACTGAACAACACTCTAGGCCAAATGGATCTTACATACATATACAGAACATTCCACCCAATAGCAACAAAACAAACATTTTTCTCAAGCACCTACAAAACATTCTTCAGGATAGATCAAAGGTTAGGACACAAAATAATCCTCAGCAAATTTAAGAAGGTTTAATTTATATAAAATATCTTTTTGATCACGATGGTATAAAACTAGAAATTTTGAAAGCTCATGAATATATAGAAATTAAACAACATGCTCCTGAACAACCAACGAATCCCTGAAGAGAATAAAATGAAAATTAAAGAATATCTCAAGACAAACGATAGCAGAAACACGAAATACCAAAAATTATTGTATATATCAAAAACACTTATAGGAGAAAATTTTATAGCAATATATGCCTACCTGGAAAAAGAAGAAACAGCTCAATTAATTAAACTAACATTCCCTCAAGGAACCAGAAAGTAAAAGAACAAGCTAAACTCAAAGTTAGAAGAAGGAAGAAAATAATAAAGACAAGAGTAGAAACAAATGAATTAGAGACTAGGAAAACAATACAAAGATCAAGAAAACTGAGAGATGGTTTTTAAAAAGATAAATAAAATAGACAAACTTTAGCTTGACTGAAAAAAAGAGAGATAATACAGATAAATAAAATAAAAAATGAAAGAGGAGACATTACAGCTGATACCAGAGAAACACAAAGGATCATAAGAGACCACTGTGTACCATTATATGTTATCAAATTAGACAATCTAGAAGAAATGGATAAATTTCTAGACTAATACAACCATTCAAGACAGACTCATGAAGAAATAGAAAATCTGAACACACTAATAATGAGTAAGGGGATTGAATCAGTAATAAAAAGTACTCCATCAATGAAAAGCCTAGGATCTCACGGCTTCACAGCTGAGTTCTACCAAACATTTAAAGAAAAACTAATAAAACACTTCTCACACTTTTCCAAAAAAAAAAACAAAGAGGAGGAATTACTTTCAACCTCTTTTCATGAAGCCATCATTACCCTAAAATATAACCAGACAAGGAAATTACAAGGAAATATCCTTGATGAGCATAGATTCAAAAATCTTTCACAAAAATACTAGCCAACTGAATTCAACAACACATTAAAGGATCATCCACCATGTTCAGGTAAGATTTATCATTGTGATGCAAGGATGGCTCAATATATACAAATTAATAAATGTGACATATCATCTTAACAGAATAGTTTTTTAAAATATGATCATTTCATACAATGCAGAAAAACATTTGATAAAACTGAATATATTATTTTATGATAAAAACTTTTACCAAACTAGGTACAGAAAAAATAAACTTCAACATAATAAAGGCAATATATGAGAAGCCCATAAGTAATATTATACTCAATGGTGACATTTGAAAGCCTTTTCTCTAAGATCTGGAACAAGACAAGGATATGCGTTATTAGTACTTCTATTCAACATAGTATTGGAGGTCCTCTCTAGAACAATGGGTCAAGAGAAAGAAATAAAAGGCACCTAAATGAGAAAAGAAGAATCGCCACTGCTTATTGATGGCATGATTTTATATATAGAATGCCCTCACACTCCACCAAAAAAATTGTTAGAATAAATAAATAAATACAGTAAAGTTGCAGGATGCAAAATTGACGCATATAAATCAGTAGTGTTTCTATTCACCAACAACAAACTACCTAAAAATATATTCAAGAAAACAATCCTATTTACAATAGCTGCAAAATAGAATACTTACAAATAAATTTATCCAACGAGGTGAAAGGCTTGTACATTGACAACTGTAAAATATTAATAGAAGAAATTGAAGAAGACATAAATAAATGGAATGTTCATGGATTGGAAGAATTAATATTACTGAAATGTACACACTACCCAAAGTGATCTACAGATTCAATGCAATACCTAATCAAAATTCCAATGTTTCATAAAAATAAGACGTATATAGAACCACAAAAAACCCCTACTAGTTATAGTTATTATGAATAGAAAGAACAAAGCTGGAGGTATCACACTACCTAATATACTGCAAAATAATTAAAACAGCATGGTATTGGCAAAAAGAAATAGACTCATCAATCAATGGAACATAATAGAAATGAACCCAGTCATTCATTAGCATTGGTCAACTGATTTTGACAAAGGTGCCAAAAATATGCAATAGGAAAGGGATAGTCTCTTCAATAAAAGTGCCGGGAAAACTGGATTTCCACATGCAGAATTGGAACCTTATTTTATACCATACACAAAAATCAACTGAAAATGGATTACGGATTAAACATAGACTGGAAACTCTAAAATTACTAGAAGAAAACATAGGGGAAAAATTACATGACATTGGATTGGACAATGTTTTCTTGTATTTGACCCCAAAAGTGCAGGCAACAAAAGCAAAATTAGACAAGTGGGATTGCATCAACCTAAAAATCTTCTATACAGCAAATGAAACAACTAACAGTATATAGAGACAATCTATTCTGAAATGGGGGAAATATTTGCCGGCCATATATCTGATAAGAGGTTAATACCCAAACAACTTAATAGCAAGCAAAAAAAAAAAAATCCTAATTAAAATGGCCAAAGAACCTGAATAGACATTTCTCAGAAGACATATGAATTGCCAATAAATATAAGAAAAAGTGCTCAACATCACTAATCATTAGGGAAATGCAAATAAAAACCACAATGAGATATCATCTCACGCTTGTCAGAATGGCCTTTATCAAAAACATGAAAGATACATGTTGGCAAGAATGTGGAGCAAAGGGAACTCTCATACATTGTTGGAGGGAATGTAAATTAGTACATTCATCATGGAAATAGTATAGAGGGTCCTTAAAAAACTAAAAATAGAATTGTTATATTACCTAACAATTCAACTTCTGGGTATTTCTGCCACTCCCATATTCATCACAGCAATATTTACAATAGCCAAGTTATGGAATCAACTTGAGTGTCCATCAACAGAGAAATCGATGAAGAAAAGGTTTATACATATATATGTATACAAAATAAATTGTGTGTGTGTGTGTATATATTGTGTATATATATATTGTGTATATATAGTGTATATAAAATATATATATAGTGTATATATACATACACACACACACAATTTGTTTGGTAATATATATACACAATATATATACACACACACGCACACACACACAATGCAATACTATTTAACCTGTAAAAAACAAGGTAATTCTGTAATTTGCAATAACATGGATAGAACTGAGACCATTATGCTAAGTGAAACAAGCCAGGCACAGAAAGAAAAATACTACATGCTTTCACTTGTATGTGGAATCTAAGACAATCAAGCTCATAGAAGCAGAGAGCAGAATGGTGGTTAGAGAAATGGGGATGGGGGAAAGGGAGATGATGGTCAAAGGGTATAAAATCTCAGACAAGAGAATTTTTGTCTTTTAAGTTCTATTGCACTGCATGGTGAATATAATTAGTAACAGAGTATTGTACATTTCAAAATAGCTAAATGTGTACATTTTAAATGTTCTCACCACAAAAAAAAAATGTGAAGTATTTGAGGTGATGAATAGGTTATCTAACTTGATATAATTATTTCATCTTGTGTTCATAAATTATAATATCACTTAGTATCCTGTGCATTTAGATAATTATAAATGGTCATTTACATTTCAAAAGTTGACTCAATCCACGCACATACATACACGCACACCAAAATTTAAACTTTTGGTGAAATAATTGTAGACATAAAAATCAAAACTTTAAAATTTTAGAAATATAAGAACATGTTTTAATATCTTCGATTTTTGGATGTATTTCTGAGCGTATTTAGTAGATTTAAGTAATGTGTATCATGGTGTAATTTCAACTGTTAATTACTCAAACCTTAATAATCTCTTCTGTACAATGTGTAAATATTAACATCTAACAAATAAGATAAATCTGTATACTACTGGAAATCTTGGATCTTAAAATTTGATGTGAATTGGAAGCTTTATTAACCATCGTTTTAGTGTTGATAATTTTATACATTTAAACTTGTCTTTGCATTTTTTAAATTGATGCATAATATTTGTACATATGTGTAGGGTAAATGTGATATTTACTTACATGAATCGAATATGCAGTGATCAAATCAGGGTATTTGGGGTAATCAACACCTCAAGTATTTGTCATTTCTGTATGTTGGGAACATTTCAAGTCCTCTCTTCTATTTTGAAATATGCAATACGCTGTTGTTAAAAAGTCACCTTACTTTGCTATCACACATCCCAACCTTTTCCTTTTATCTAACTGTGTGCTTGTACCCATTAATTAACCTTTTTTCACCCTCTGCCCCACATCCTTTCCAGCCTCTGGTATCTATTATTCTACCCTCTGCTTCTGTGAAATCGACTATTTTAACTCCCATGTGTGAGTGAAAATATGCAATATTTGTCTTTCTGCACCTGGCTTCTTTTACTTCTTGTCCATTTGCAGAAATATTTTTGCAGACTTTAGAGCCAATTACTTTTCTTTGTTGCCTATCTTCATGAATAATTCCACCGACCAATTTGTTGACTAAGTTAAAACTTGAAATCATATTCATATTACAAGTCAGTAATCATATATTGGAGTTTTTCTTGCTTAATACATTCTTTTTACATTTCTTAATTTTTCTTCCCAACAATTCGTTAAAGACACATTAGCTTCTTTCCTAGATTACTGCAAAACTCCCCTCCACTTTTTTCCCTTACATCAATACAGCATCATTTTCTAAAATCACACATATTACAAACAAATCGTTTTTGCCTAAAATACTCAAATAGCATGGTATAGTTTTTAATGTAATGATTCTAATCATTAGAATCTTGCCTAATCTTTGATCTTAGTTTTAAGCTTAAATAGGTTAAATAGACCCTCCTCTACTTGCACCTACATGGTGAAGGGTGTTTCAGGCAAAGAGAACTTCAAATGCAAAGACTTGAATCATATCTGGTGTTCCTGCAAAAAAACAGAGAGGCCAGTATGACTAGAGTAGATTGAGTATAGAAGAGATTGAAGTGTGATGAGAAGTCATTAAAAGAGCCTGACCTTGGCTGGGCATGGTGGCTCATGCCTGTAATCCCAGCCGAGGAGATTACAGGCGTGAGCCATCTGGGGGGCCAAGGCGGGCGGATCACGAGGTCACGAGATCGAGACCATCCTGGATAACACGGTGAAACCCCGTCTCTACTGAAAATACAAACAATTAGCCGGGCGTGGTGGTGGGCGCCTGTAGTCCCAGCTACTCGGGAGGTGGAGCTTGCAGTGAGCCGAGATTGCGCCACTGCACTACAGCCTGGGCGACAGAGCGAGACTCCGTCTCAAAAAAAAAAAAAAAAAAGAGTCTGACCTTATCTATGAAAAGTATCTCTTTCCTTTAAAAGAAGATTTGTTCAGGTTGGGCACAGTGGCTCACTCCTGTAATCCCAGGAATTTGGGATACCAAGGCAAGAGGATTGCTTGAAGGTAGGAGTTTGAGACCAGCCTGGGTAACACAGTCCATCTCTTCAAAAAATCAGCTAGGCATGGTGGCATACACCAGTAGTCTCCGCTACTTGGGAGTCTGAGGCAGGAAGATAGCTCGATCCCTGGAGGTACAGTCTGCAGTGAGTCATGATTACACCACTGCATTCCAGCCTGTGACAGAGCAAGACATTGTCTAAGAAAAAAAAAAAAAAGTTTGTTCATAGCTGGTGTATGTAAAGACTGTGTGAGCAAAGAGACTAATTAGGATGGGGCTACAGTGGTCCAGGCAACAGATCATATTGGTTTGAGCTAATAGGGTAGTTGTGAGAACTGTCAGACTCTGTCTACATTTAGAAGGGGGTGTTAACAGGTTGACTGATGGATCAAATGTGGGGTGTGAAAACAAGAGAGGAGTCAAAATGCTTCCAGGGTTTGAAGCCTCCCTGACTGGGTGATGCTGACAATGTTTATCAAGAGGAAAATCATTATATGAGGAACTGATTTAAAGGTGAGGAAAATGAGAGTTCAACACTTGATGAGAAACTCCATCCTCTATGTCCCTCTCACTGGACAGACACACACCCATGTGCACCTAGACACCACAACATAAGGTCATCTCATTGCTCCAGGTGATCTCTTCACCTTCTCTGGCCTACTCAGAGCTATATACTCTGGCCCAGCACTCATTCATTCTTTTCCACTGATTTCTTTCTGGCTTTTCTGGGAAGTCACCAAAATGGCCAACATATCAAGGAGCTGATCCTATATTGTTTTTTAAAACCTACACGTTGTTTAGCCTCATAATTACTAATTTTAAATATGTTTTTCTTATTTGTTAATGATTTCTAATTTGATATTATTGCAGTTAGAAGATGTGGTTTGCATGACACCATTTCATTGAAATGTGAAACTTGTTTAATGTCTTAAAATGCTGTTTACTCTTGTAAAAAAAAGTGAAATTAATAAGAATGTGTATTTTCTAAAGCAGTTTAATAATTCTGCAGTTTATCTATTCATAATTTTGAATAGTGTATTGAAATCTTCCACATTAATGGTGAATTTAACAATTTCTTCTTGTAGTTCCATGAGATCTACAAGATCTACAAGATCTACAAGTTTTATATATTTTGAGATTATTTTATTAGATACATGCAAATTAGTTATTATTATTTTTCTTGTATTGAAACTTTTGATGTTTTGAAGGATGTGATTTTTCTTAAAATGTCTTTTATTTTGCAATCATCTTTTTAAAATCTTTTTTGGAAAGCATCTTACTAGTGTATAGATTATCATTTTTTTTACTTTTGAATAAGTCTGGCTGTGCCCTTTTGCTTTATGTCTTTTTAAATTGTAAAATCTGGAGTTTTTTTGTTTGTTTCTGTTTATAAAGAGTTTTTTTATTCCTTTTACATGTGATATAATCATTAATAAATTTTCTACTAATTCCTATTTTCTTAATTTATGCTTTTTATTTGTATTATTATTTCTATTATTTATATTGTATTTTTCTTTATTTTGAATATTCAACTGTTTTGTTCTACTGATTTCACAATTATTCCTCCCTTTTCTTTTTAATGATTTACTTTTTAGTTTAACTTTGTATGTTTCGCAAAGTATGAAATCAATATTTTAATGCTTTCCTGAAAATACAAGAAGGGAGAATATCTCCATCCTAATTTACATGTCTATTGTGAGACTTGCTCATTTTTCACTTCCTGAAAGTAGGGAACATTAAGAAATATATGCCTGTAAAATACCTTTAAAAAAGAATGAAAGTGACTTCAATGTAAAAGACATTCTTCGGGAAAAGCATGTCCTTCCATTTACATGTTAATTTACATATTGTTGTGTCCAGTTTATACATCATTTCTCTTTTTAACCTAATAAACTGATAATATCTTATTTGTTCTCTAGAGGCATACTGTTCAGAATTGCTTAGTTTATTGTTCAGAGTTTTTCTTTTATATCAAAATTATTTCCAGGTTCATTTTGATTTTTCATGCAGCATGTCTTTTAGAAATTTACTTAAAAATTGTCTCTTAATAATCATTTCCTTTTCTCTCATTGCACATAAATATCTTTATTTTACACTCAAGCATGAAATAGATTTTCTAGATAGCTAATTCTGGATTGACTATTTTTTCTTTTTAGTAATATGAGAGTATCATTCTCTTTTTTGACTTCCATTATCAGTTTTGAGAAATTTGGTTATAGACCAAATTGTTATTACTTTGTGGATTTTTTCAATTTTTTATTTCTGTTAAGAACTTTTCTTTGTTGCTAATGCACTAAAGCTTTACTATAATTATCTATTTGCAATTTTCTTTATATTTCACTTTTGATATATTGTGCCTTCTATATTTATTAATTCATTTGATCAATTCTGGAAATTTCTCAGTCATTTTCCAGCAAATACTACATTTTTCATTTTTTATAGTTCTAGGTCTCGAAAGCTCACTAGATCTAAGCTATATATTCTTATTCTAACCTTCACAATTTGAACTTTTATACCATATTTTTCTTAAGATAATTTTCTTAAATATACTTTCCAGTTTACTAATATCCTTTTATCAGTTTTTAGTCTGCTGTTTAGGTGATCAATCTAACAAATTTATTCAAATTTGTTATATTTGAATTATATTATAATTTCAACAAATTTATTCTTCATTTATAAAATTTCTATTTAGAGCTTTTACTACATCAGTTTGGCATCTTTGGTAAATCTCTTTTTCCTTTCACGATTTTTTTCACATTTAATTTCTTTAATATTTCAAACAATTGTTTTTTAGATCTATTTCCAATTTAATATATTTTTATGATTGATTTTGTTATTTCTAACTCATTGTGGCTTATTTCCACTTTTTATAATTTTCTGAGATATATTTTGATAAGAGTTCATCCTTATATATTTAAAAGGTTTCATTGGAAAAACTTTGTTCAGGATGAATTTCCATTTGATTCTGCCCATTACCAAGAGCTGTTGCTGATCTGGGACTATGTTAGATCCATTCTAACATCTAAGATTTAAATTGAGTACTCAGATCCATATCCTTCTACTTTGTAGAAGATTGAATTTTAGAGTTGAGATCCCAATCCTTATATTACCATTTGCCTTTTAGGCCACCCTGCTTTTGCATTTATATACTGTTTATTGTTCTATGTTCTGGTTTCAGGTCATTGTACTTTTCTTTGACTCACTCTCAGAGATTTCCATTAGTTTTGGAGAAACAAAAGATGAAGGATCAAACTGTAGTTTAAAACCTCTACTAGGTTTCCTGTTTAACACATGGCTAAAGCATGGGACCTCGCTAATGTTTTCTTTACAATGAGTCACATCTTTTCAGCTGGTGTGTTTAGACTATTTTCTTATCCTGTGATGTGTGTGTGTGTGTGTGTGTGTGTGTGTGAAACTTTTTTTTTGGAAAAAGCCCTGGACAAGACAGAAAGCTTTGTTTTTGTCTCCCTGTCTTAGTCCCTTTGTGCTGCTATAAAAAATATCTGATACTGAGACTGAGTAGCTAATAAATAATATAAATGTATTGTTTATGGTTCTTGAGGCTGGAAAGTCTAAGATCAAAGTGCTGCCAGATTCAGAGTCTGGTGAGAGCTACATTCTCCTTCCAACAGGACGCTTCATTGCTGCATCCTTCAGAGGGGATGAATGCTGTCTTCACAATGCAGAAGTGATGGAAGGAGTGAACATGGCCTCTCAGGCCCTTTTATAAGGCACTAATCCATGAATGGCAGTGAAGCCCTCATGACCTAATTATGTCTTATAGGCCTCACTTCTTCAAACTCTCTCATTGGCAATTAAGTTTCAACATGAATTTGGAGGGGACACAGTCACACCCTCTGCCATTTATTGATATTTTTTCTTCTATAAAATTTTCTGAAGTTTAAAAGAGCTTCAGGTCCAGGCGCACTAGCTCATACCTGTAATCTCTCCCCACTTTGGGAGGCTGAGACAGGTGGATCATAAGGTCAAGAGTTCGAGATCAGCCTGGACAATATGGTGAAACCCCATCTCTACTAATAATACAACAACAACAAAATTAGCTGGGCATGGTGGTGTGTGCCTGCAGTCCTGGCCACTTGGGAGGCTGAGGCAGGAGAATTGCTTGAACCCGGGAGGCAGAGGTTGAAGTGAGCCGAGATTGCAGATTGCACCTCTGCACTCCAGCATGGCGACAGTGAGACTCCGACTCAAAAAAAAAAAAGGAAGAGCCTTCAGGTCTAATATTCTGCCTTTCACCCAAGACCTCATTTTCTGTTTGTCCCATCTTCACTATAAAATGCCAACCTTTTGGTTTTTGAAATCAACAAACACTTCCAGAAGGGCCATACAGTCAGCCTTATCTAACCCTCTTGTTATTCTTTCTCTCTCTTTCACCCTGAAACTATTAAAAAATTCTTTCAATTTTACTGTGCATTTTTAACTTAATTTTATTCAATTATTAGTATGACTTCTGATAATTTTTTCAACATAGTATATGCACAATATTACTAAAGATAAAAGATTTTATTTCTTCTTTAAATTATTAAAGTTTCATTTTTGTTATCTATTTAATGTAATCTTGGCCTTGAGGCTCTATCTACTGAAAAGCTTCCTTTACATAAGCATGAATGGTAACTGAATTTACTAACAATATGATTGTTAATGGAAGTTCAATTTGTTAGAATGTTTGTTGTAGGCAATTCAGTTAATGACCTGATTATCAATAAACAAACATAGGGATAATTAACTTACTACTTAAGACCTCATTAATTGTTTATTGTGTAATCAAATTTCATATTAATTAAAATAAATATTCTAAGCAGAAACATTTAAAAAGTTAATCCTAACATTTTCTCTACAAATTTATGTGAGAAATAAAATTTGTAATTCATTTCTAACCCAAGGAAAAGTATGTTTCTTTAACAAACATATAAAGGGTGCAGCTGTTGTTCGTTAACAAGCTCTGATACTTTTTTTTTTTTTTGAGACATAGTCTTGCTCTGTCACCCAGGCTGGAGTGCAGTGGCACAATCTTGGCTCACTGCAACCTCTGCCTCCTGGGTTCAAGAGATTCTCTTGCCTCAGCCTCCCGAGTAGCTGGGATTATAGGCACCCGCCACCATGCCCGGCTAATTTTTGTATTTTTTTTAGTAGAGACGGGGTTTCACATGTTGGTCAGGCTGGTCTCCAACTCCTGACCTTAGGTGATCCACCTGCCTCTGCCTCTGCCTCCCAAAGTGCTGGGATTACAGCCGTGAGCCACCGCGCCTGGCCCGATAATTTTTTTTTTTTTTTTTCGCATTATGCTGAAGTGATCATTGTCGGCGGTGTGGGTTCAATATCTTCTTTTTAAAAAAAAACACAATAAAAATAATACAAATAAAAACAATATAATGTAACAATGATTTCTGTAGCGTTTACATTGTATTAGTTATTGTAAGTACTTCGGAGATGATTTAAAGTATACCGGAAGATATGCATAAGTACTATGCAATACTATGCCGTTTTATAAAAAGAGGTTGAACTTTCTACAGATTTTTGTATTTGCAGAGGCCCTGGAACCAATTCCCATGGATATTGAAGTTGGACTTTACGCCTCCAATGTCCAACAGCCTACACAATTTGATCTTTGGGCCTCTGATCTTTAATAGTAATTCTTTCCTAAGTTAATTAGTAAAGTGCTGTAGCTACAAATAACATTTATGCAGATTTTCAAACGTCATTTTTGTTTGTTTGTTTTTGAGACGAAGTCTCGCTCTTGTCCCCCAGGCTGGAGTGCAATGGCGCGATCTCGGCTCACTGCAACCTCTGCCTCCTGGGTTCATGCGATTCTCCTGTCTCAGCCTCGCGAACAGCTGGGATTACAGGCATGTGCCACCACGCTCAGCTAATTTTGTATTTTTAGTAGAGACGAGGTTTCACCATATTGGCCAGGCTCATCTCAAACTCCCAACCTCAGGTGATCCGCCCGCCTCGGCCTCCCAAAGTGCTGGGATTACAGGCGTAAGCCACTGCGCCCGGCCTCAAACATCATTTTTAAGAGTGTCCTTGCCTGGAGTGATCTCTAGGGTCTGGTTAAAACCCCATACTTAACATTTAACACCCCTAGTTATGATAGTGTATGTGAATGAATGGGAAAACCATTAATAAAATATTTCAAACCAAAGATCTAGGTTTCTTTTCTTTCACTATCCCATCACTTGCAGTCCAAAAGTAATCACTGTTGACTCTATGTTTGAATTATATTTACAATCTGTTTGTCTCGCTCCCCCAACCGTGCTCATTTGAATTCAAACTACCATCATTTCTCACTTGGAAAACTGTAATAGTTTCAGACTGCCCTTTCTACATACAGCCTTGCCTTGCTACAATCCATCCTCTTTTTTGTTGTTGTTATTTGTTGGATTTAGCTTTTAATTTCCTGATAGATTAATCTTTACAAAAATCTTGGGCCGGGCGCAGTGGCTCATGCCTGTAATCCTGGCACTTTGAGAGGTCAAGGTGGGCGGATCACCTGAGGTCAGGCGTTCAATACCAGCCTGGCCAACATGGTGAAACCCCGTCTCTACTAAAATACAAAAATCAGCCAGGCACGATGGCAGGTGCCTATAATCCCAGCTACTCGGGAGGCTGCGACGGGAGAATCACTTGAACCCGGGACATGGTGGTTGCAGTGAGCTGAGATCGCGCCACTGCACTCCAGCATGGGCGGCAGAGCCAGATTCCATCTCAAAAAAAAAAAAAAAAAACAGTGCTGGACGTGGTGATGTGCGCCTGTAGTCCCAGGCACTTGGGAAGCTGAGGCAGGAGAATCCTTGAACTTGGGAGGTGGAGGTTGCAGTGAGCCGAGATTGTGCCACTGCACTCCAGCCTGAGCAACAGAGCAAGACTCCATCTAAAAAAACAAAACAAAACAAAACTTAGGTAAAATTAGGCCATTCTGCTTCTTAAAGCTCTCCAATGACTTTTCTTTATTCTTAGAGTACAACTAGGCTCTTTACCATGCACTACAAGCCTCTACATCTGACAGCATCTATATGCTTCTCTGACTTCATTCCAAATAGCATTGCCCCAACTCCTAATACTTAGCCACAGTAAATTTCCATTTATTGCATAGAAAGTAAAATTTGAACTTGACATGAGACATAAACCCATCCTTTGCACTTGAAAACTTTTCTTTCAGATCTTCATTGGGAAACTCCTTGAAATCATTAAAAAATTCCAACATCTAATTCTGAAAGGATATTTCATAACACAATCAAAAATATCCCTCAACCAATCTCTCCCACATGTAATTGTTTATCATGTCACCAATTGAGTTAGTTTTCTTCCTGGAAGTCATCATTATCTGAAATTATCTTGCCTGTGTGTTTGTGTATTAACTGAATATCCCATTTCATTATAAATTCCATGAAAGCAAGAACTTTATCTATATATATTAATCCAGTTAGAGATGAAAAATAAGCATACCAGGTTTAAGGAATCTCGGTACATGATTGATACTAGTTGAAGTGATGAGTTCAAGTATGATACTACATATAGACAGATAGTAAGCTGATTATGAGTTTTCTGAAAAATTAGATAAGATAATTTAGATTAAATTTTATAGACAATAGAAAAGTGGTTTACATTTTGCTTTAAATTCACAATAAAAACCTTTTTTTAATAATTTACACAACTTTACTTTCCATGGCCTGAGAATCTAATTATTGAGTCTTAAACATGACAAGTAAGCCTATTTCAAAAGATATGTAGGATAAGAAGTATTTGCATATCTATAAATGTACTATTTTAATCTCATGTAAATAATGAAAAAATATTTTAAAAAGTAGAAATACTTTCTTCATGCCACTATGAGGTGTCAGTTTAAAAATCGCTTTCACAATTTTTTCTATTGAGAGTTTCTATTGTGTTTTTGCCTCAGAGTGATAAAAGGCAATTTGGCCTTTACTCTAGGGATTTATAATAGATATTTGCAATAAAGCAATTCAACCATAAAATATACCTGCCAAAAAAGATGGGTAAGTGACTGTTGTATAAGCTCTCTGAATTTTTTTGTAAGTTATTGTAACATTTTCAACATTACCAATATAATCACAATTATGCAATTACTTAGCCTCCTTTCTGTGGCTGTTTTTAAGAAAGACAAAATTATTCTGCTTAGCAATCAGAAGGAAGCTATTCCACACATGCTTAGAGTAGACATTTAAAGCAATAATGTTCAAGAAGAAAAAGTGGTAGTAGAATGACTTGGAACAATTTGAATAGAAAACAAAGAATGAACCAATAACTTAACATATTTTCCAACTGAAGATTTTTGTCCTTATACCCAGCTATAGGCAGCAAGATTAATTCTTCCTAAGACGTATTTACCAATGATAGATGACAAATAGACAGATAAATAGATAGATAGGTATTATGGCTAAATGAAACAGTCACATCTACTATTTGTTGAATTAGCACTGTACATTAAAATTTATCATTCAATTTTGAACACAAATCACATAGACACATGAAGGACAAATATTAAAAAATCAATACAGCATGACATTAATGAAGGTGTCAAAGACAAACAAAATGTAAACTTGTGTAACATATATCTTTATCACAAAATAATTGTATTCCAGAACTAAAGGTCACATGGTGATGCTCCAGCTCAACCACCTAACTTTACAGCAAAACTTAACAGAGACACAAAGATACTTACATGTTGAACTTAACAGGCAGGTGGAAGCTAAAATAAAAACCATGCAATTTATAGAAAAGCACTAATAAAATAAGAGATTTTCAATGTAATTGTAAACTATTAACATTTACTCCACAATAAAAGTATAGCTAGTTAAGGTGTCTTGTGTGCTTATTTTTCTTTTTTAGCAATGGAACACACGTTTGTATGTCTCTGTATTTCTGGAAATGTTTTATATAATATTTAAATCTTTACTTACATTAACTACTGGCTTAACTTATGAATATCAAGATAGATTGGTAGAAGACACAGCATTTGGGTAAACCACAAAACCTGGTGGTGGTTTTATGGTGTGCTTTCATTTCTGATTTACTAAATATAAAGAAAATACAAGCATGGATAAGTAGTACTTAAAGTGGCTGTTAACAACACTAATTGTTTGCTCTCAATAAAACTGTATTACTATTGCATTCGTAAGAACCCCCGTGGGAAGACAGAAGTGTGTGTGTGTGTGTGTGTGTGTGTGTGTGTGTGTGTGATTGGTATTTTCAATTATTAGAAATTCTTACAGGTTATTGCTGTAGATTATTAGAGAATAATCACTGAAAATCTAAAGAGAAAGATGTTTGAGGGTAGTACAGAGTTGGGGATTTATATTATCCACTGTCCATCTCTGCCACCCCTGCAAACCAACAGAGTTGTTTGGTGATGTATTGAAAGAGTGGGTGTGGAGTGCAGATGATAGAAATAGAGTAAACTGAACATTTTCTTTAAATTATTCTTTCAATTTTTTTGTTGACTATAATTTATATCTCAGCAAGTGGGATTTTGATAAGCAAGTGGTATTCTGCTTGAAATGATGTAATTAAAATGGTTATTTTAATCCAGAAATAAAATCCAAATACAGCAACAATCTGATGTTTCTTATAATATCCTTTATGAATATTACCGGCAGTCTTTTTAATAAAAAATAATACACTATTTTAAATAATACACACTTCAACAACAACAGAGACCAAAGCTCATAATAATTAAGACTTCATTGTGTAAACAAAACTAAAGGTGAGAAAATTACGTTTATTTACCAAGAAAACAGATAAAAATAAATTATGATAACTAGATAGATACTATAATGTATGCCAAAAATTTCCATAAAAATAGATACTATGAATATCTTCTCTTGTTTTCCTTTATGGTGTGTAGGTGAATAATTGATTCTACTGAATATAGTTTATACATGCTTATTATTGGATTTCTACCCAAAACAACAAAATAAATATGTGACCGAATCTGCTGGGAAATAAGAGCACAAATGTTAAGAGTAGAAATGTTCTTGTACTGGTTCAGAGAACTTAGAAAGCCCACCTTTTTAGAAAGGGATCAATATGAGTATATCTCAGTATGTTTTCAGAAATTTGTATTCATAGGTGAGTCATAAGAAAAACTAATTCTTTTATTGTCAGTAAAAGAAATTATAAATGGAGGAGCTAAACCCTACCTCAGTACTCATTTTGCTAAATAGTACTGTAATATTTACATATGGTCTATTTATATATATAGTACTGTGATGAAGAAACCAGAGGAAGCTGGTGGATAATAAAAATATTTCTTTATATTATCTTTTACACAAATTTTGAGAATGTTTCAGAAATTGGTAAATGGATTGCAAGAAGGGGAGGGAAGAATAAAAAGAAACAGATTCTTTGAAAGAAATAATTTCAAGATCTTGAGAGAGAAGATGAAAAAGAAAGAAAAGAAAGAACATGCTCTTATTGGATAAAAGACCATTTACAGAAAAGATGAAAATGTTTTTCAATCCACAATGGATTCTTGAAGTCAATAACATTTGAGATTTTTTTACAAACTACATTTATTTCTTTTCCAACTTCTTATTTCTGTTTTTTCTCCTTTCCCATACTTCCAAAGTCTCAAAATTTTTCTCATGATGATTTCTCTATCTTGCAGCACATAGGAAAAAGACAAAAGCTGATTTGAAGGACAAATAGTGTTCATGCTATTTAAAATTAGATGAATCCTTATTAATTTCCTCAATTCCATCATGTCTTGAGAAGATACATAATCTCATTAAATCAAGAATTCATTGTTTACATTATAATCTACTATTATTTGATGTACTTAATAGTACATGCCTTATATATTTGATCTATATTAAATCCAAATATATTGTTTAAAGATCCACTGTTACTTATCATTTTGAATAAAAAATATAAGGAAAGTGAGTATAAATACATATTATATGTGTGTATTTATTCCAGAAGGAATGTGAGTATAAAGAGTATGTAAATAAATCCATACATATATACCTGCATATTCCAAAATATACTAACTTCCCTTACTTATTCAGGCAAAATTTTACATGTCAATAGAATCTAAATTATAAGCACACAATGTAATTGATATGTTACTGAAATGCCAGGAGTTTGATCTAAGTCCCGTTGCTCACCACAAAGAAAGCCAGTCACTGAGACAATGAGTATTCCCAAGGAAAAAGGCTGTATTTGGATGCTGCAGCTGAGGAGATGGGAGGTAAATCTTAAATCTTTCTCCCCAACTGATTAAAACTGGGGCCTTTTCTAGTGGGGAAGGAATGTAGCTACCTGAGGGAAAACAGGAATTGGAGAGAAGTAAGGAAGAAGAGTTTGTCAACAGGAAGCAAGCAGTCAGTTAGGAAAACAGGAATTAGGGAGGGTAAGGAAAAAGTAATTTCAGTTCCTGGATACTATCTAGGAGGCTTGAGGGTCAGTTTCCTGAGAAAGGAACTCAGATAAGACAAATGTAAGTTTCAAGCTTTAAGACCAGGAGGGTCGATTTCTATGTTTATCCAAAAAAAAATCTATGATATAATTGGTCTGGTTTCAGATACAGATCAGAGAGTAGACAAAAATACGTTATTATGCATTATGTTGCATTTAGAGATAGTGCCTATGTTAAGGTTTGAAAGTGGATTTGGTCTCTTTTTGCTCAGTGACCATTCAACCAAGAAACATGCTGTCAAGTTTCAAAAATAAGAACTAAAATTGAAAAAGTATTGTAAGAACAGAACAGAGTGGTGCTTAAAAAATGTGAGTTTAAATCTCAGATTATTTTACTGTGGATATTTGTGGAATATTGGAATATTAGCATCTATTTGTCAAGTATCTACTTCAGAGCAGGGCCTTTGATTGAATGATTTAATGATTTGTGATTTAATTGATTTTTATGTGGCACACTCCCTTTATAAAAAGGGAGACTCAAGTTGGGGCTCAAGCGTTTTTCTTTCTTGGATGTAGTTATTTCAATATTTCACTTTTTGAATGGGAAAACTGATTGATCTAAAGGTACCCTAGGTGATATCAGTAACTATCTTGAAGACAAGCATCACTTATATAATGTAAGAAAACTCTGTTCTGTTTTTGTGTTGTAACTGATACACTTTTATGCATTTAATTTCCATCTTGAAGGCCACCCAGGGTCCATGCTTACACCTGAGTATTTTAAAACTGCTATCATGGATTCTGCTGAAGATGATGCTTCTAAGGCTAGTTAAGTTAGAAATAAATCATACACCTTTGTAGTAAAGGTGAAATATGCCAGTAATTCTGTTGGTAGTCATTTTTGTAATTACCTCCAAAGGGAATTATGCAAACCACAAAAGGAAATAAATACGTGCAAACTCAATAATCAGATGTATTGTATTCACAGGCTGTAGTGTGGATTAATCATAGCTATACATTGTTGTATTCCATGAATTATTCTGAACAAATTTCACAATGAGTCAATATTGAGATAGCCCTAGCACATTAAAATGTATGATTCTGAAATAGTATAGTGAGTGGAATTTTATTTTTATTAGTTAATTATTAAAGTTTCCTAGAAAAGTGTGAGAGACAAGAAGAAAAAAATTGGGGAAAAGCAAATGGAAGAAATTAGAAGAAGCCAGATACTCAAACACAAATATTACTATATATGGACTTACTATTATAGGAGGTTAATTATGAATTTCCTTATCAATTAGGAAGAAAAACTTTTATGTTTGTGTATATTCAATAATTCAGCATATACAGAAAATTTAATCAAGAACAAAATTCTTTTAAGAGTATATGATTAAAATAGTCATTCTTATCAATGCTCAAATGTGGAAGGAAAGAAAGGATGTCTCTTATGCTAAACAAATTAACGCCTCTTTTACATAGATAAGACACAGGATTTCCCTGTGAATGAGTCTTTTTATTGTTGTTATTCTAAGGTGACTCTCAAATGAACAATCTTCTAAGTGTCAAAAATTTTCTAAATAACCACTGCAATTTGAAATGGTTAAGTCAGTGTTAGGCCATTTAAAAAGATAAATACAATAATAATAATAATAACAACAACAATAATAAAAGAACCCAGCATTCTTCCAGAGGTAGCACAAGCTTATTAGTGGACGAACCAAAGCAATATTACTTAATGGGCTTATTTTGGGTCAGATAGCAGTCCCTTAGCCAGCAAATGTGTGGCCAGGAGATAAATCTCAAAGCAAATTTCACAGATCCAAAACTGAAGAAATCCCTATTAAATTTTGAAAAGCAAAGCAAAGGAATACAGGCTCATACAACCCATATATATATTCTACTCTATATAAACCTATCCTTATATACAGACAATTGTTCAGATAATAACTAGACAAACAGAAAGACTGGGAACAAATTCATGCTTTGTCAAACTGAAACTGTCCCAGTTGTCCCATAGAATTGATGTTTGTGGTTTCTTTTGAATAAACATCGAAGTTGACCTCCCTAGTCTTAAAACTTGAGAAAGTTACATCTGTCTTATCTGAGTTCTTTCTCGGAAAACAAACCATCAGGCCTCCCAGATAGTGTAAAGGAACTGAAACTTACCAAGTCACCACATCTGGACAATAAGATACCAGATCCCTCATTCATCATGACTGCCTAACCAACCACCTACTTCCTATTGACCAGCTCTCTTCCTTACCCCTCCCTAATTCCTGTTTTCCCACACATGGTTACATTTCTTTCTAGCTATATAAACCTCTAATTTTAGTCTGTTGAGGAGATGGAGTTGAGACTAATTGCCCATCTCCTGGGCTACATCACCTGAATAAAGCCTCCATCCCTGGCAATACTCATTGTCTCAGTGATTGGCTTTCTGTGTGGCAAGCTAACAGGACATAGACTAAAGCCCTAGAATTTCAGTAACAAAATTGTCATTAAAAAAAAAAGCACAAATTTGACAATATAACCAAAAATTCCTTAAAAGATTTTATTCTTATGACAAATAAAATAGCACTAATACTAAAGGACTCAAGAAAGTATTCAGAGTTCAGATTCAGTGCAAGAATTGCCTCACCATTTTAAGCAAGGTGGTCTTGAGCAAGCAGAGACTCAGTGAATCTCATTCTGCAACTGAGTCCTAGTCTGCGTCAGCAAGGATATCAATCAAGTCATAGTGAAATTCTCACTAAAAAACACCAACATGCCAGATCTACCAGGAGCATACTTGTATTCAAACAGAATAGCTTAATGCAGCAAAGAAGAATGCACACTAGAGTAACCATGGTATATTTCAGAAAGGCTGAGTGGGGAGGTATTCTCACAGAGTTTGGACTTGTGGCGAGTGATTCCAATCAAGGATCAGAGAAGCAAAGTCCATTTTATTTTTGTACCCAAAAATAATTTTTTGCAGTTTTTTTATTGCAAAAATCGCAATTACTTTTGCTCCAACCTAATACACTCGATGTTGTTCCAAAAGAAGGGCAGTTCAGGAGTTTCGTATTTCACTAATCTTAGTTCAAGATGTAGAAGGGAAGAAGTAGGGCCGGGGATACTACCTGTAGGACATCAACACTGTTCTCCAAGAATGGTTTCTTTGTTATTTTCAGCTTTAGTGTAGGTTTTGCTATGTTCTATTCGAGACATTATTTTCTGTTGCCCTGTTTATTTCTCTTTGAAAAATGCTGTTAATGCTCTTTAGGAACATCTCATTCTGATTTTCCGGAGGACTGAATTTCAAACTCAGGCCAAACCACTTCTGCAACAAAGGTGGCAATGACTGTGAATTTGAGAAATACAAACCTGACCTGATGGCTCTCTTTCCCTCTAAGCTTTAGAATGTGTTGGGGTATTAAATGCATTTTTTATTTACAATATATTTTATTTATAATGGCTTTATTGTATGTAATCTCATCGTAACTCAAGGAGCATCTGTATATTGAGAAGTTTGATTCTCCTAAATGACAAAGATTAAAGTTATTTATTTGCCACCTATGAGATTTATATGAATTTTGGCAATTCAAAAATGTAGAACTGACTATTCCACTTACCAAATTCCACAGGGGTTCCTGATTTTCTTCCCAACTTGTAAAGATTTTTCTACTACTCTTCAAACCAAGCATTAAAGCCACTATGAGGTAAAAGTAGACCTAGTTTATTTTCTATAATATAGTGAATTAAAAAAAATCATTAAAAGCATTTTAGCAACTACATCTCTATCCTGAGTCTGTAAAATTATTTCCTTCAGAAAACTGACATCTCATCCATGTTTCAGTGATGCTTGAATCCTTGCAGGATGTTGGAGATATTTTTTTTCCATGTCTAAAACACTAGAGTTTTAAGCTTCCTCTGACCTGTTTACAAATAACGAAAACTAGGGCCCTGCAGTCTGCTCTCTTTTTTCTTTATCAACATTTAATGGAAAGGGGGTAGGGAAAGGAGAATGCTTGCTGTTAGCTATTATCTTTACAAATGACTTGTTAGCCTTTTATTTGTCTGCTCATGCTTCAAACACTCAAAGGACATTTTCAGAATCTCAGTAGATGAAGGTTCAATCTTTAAATGACGTGACAGGCTGTATCTTCCTTAAGAGATTTTGACATGATATTAAGCCATAGTTACAAGCCAATACTTGAATGGGAAGCCCTGGGGAAATCTTTTAGAGCGGGAACACAGCGTTTACAGCAGGAGGCAGGTGTCTGCACCAGTGAAGCAAACAACAATATGATATATTTAGTATCGAAAATGGAAGCGAAACTACTGATTCTTTACACTGGGGACAATGGAAGAAGTTGAATGAGGGAAAAGAATCATCTTTTGGGGCCCTAGAAAATGTTAATTTACTGACAGTATGAAATATACTCTCAATATGACAGGTGCACTCAGAACCAGGTGCTGCTCTCAATATTGTCTTTGAATTTATGTGTTTTTTTCCAGTGATAGGATGTGAAGCAGCTGTACTGGCCATGTGAAGAGAAAGCAAAGAGCTTTTAATTAGCAATTAGGGGGCTGTTAATTTCTTTGGGGATCTCTCTCTCTCTCTCTCTTCTCTTTGTACTTTTACTAGATTCTTAGGAGTTTCTATATGTCTCCTAAAACACAAAGAAAATCAAGGGAACAACATGGTAGATTCAGAGCATGGGTTGTGTAAAGTTGATGAGTAAATTTAGAAGCCTAAATAAAATGTTTATGGAAATCAAATTCACATCCAAGTTGTTTACTACCTTGAATATTCTTTTACTGATAACATTGCATCATTAAACTAAGAAATAAAATGTATTCATTGACATTGGGACTTTTTTTCTCATGATGTAATTTTAGCATACATTTCTTTGTGTTTTTCATGTAAATGATCTACACACATCAGTTCTTAATTAGTAGTCATTAATCATTATACCTAGTGATAGTAATATATATAATTATAAATATATTTGTCACTATATATAGTACAGCTATGTACATATAAATATGTGTGTAATCTAATAATACCGTTATTTTATAGACACAGGGAAATAAAATTAATAACTGCCACCTAGAAATTAGGCAGATTTTTCATTATCCTCTAACCACTAATAATAATATATTTATCTTCCCAATTTCCATTTCTAGAATTTTATGATTGTTAAGAACTTGTAAAATATATTCTAATATAGTTAATGCTTTATATTATATTTTTATATTTAAAGCATACAACTCCTCTTTATTTTGATGTCTTTCCCAGATCAGCTTTCTCTTTCTTGCAATACTTAGACAATCCAAACTTATACTACAAAATAGCAATCAACAAAACCAATTTATGTCTCACTGGTAAGTAAATTGTTTTAAATGAGTTTGTGTAATGGTGTGGTCATGTTTTAACAACGTTTAAATTTTCTTTTACCTTTCTTTCAAAGGCTAGCTTGTTAATACTACAGTTACATTACGTGGAAAAGAACAAGTCATGTTAAGCTCTGTTATGTTGGGAAACCTGGCTTGATCTGAATTTTAAAATTGTATACCTTCAAAATAGGCAGACAAGAAGGGACAAATTGCTATTAGAGAAAAAACCAGCCGATGCAAAATTAAAAACAGGAATAGGGAAGGTATATCATGAGGTAGTCAGAAGTCTGGCCTTGCTGAAAAGTATATATGAATGTTAGAAACTACTTTGAAGTGCATTTTAGCTAAAATGACGCTAATGAAAGATCTGGAAAATTTATCTGAGCTTGCACTTGATATGGTAAAAACTAAATAAAATTAAAATGATAAGTTATAAAATTCTTAAAGGAACCATAAAATGAGTAGTAAAATATAGCAAAGGCTTTAAACACTAACAAGTTTTAAGTCTTGGTAAATTCCCTACAGTTATGTTTTATGATTTGAAAATGAGGACACTCATACCTCTTACCACATATATAATGAGCTATATCTGATAAACTAATCAGAAAACAGTATTTTCTCCCACTACTACATTCAACACAGTGTTGTAACAATATCAGTAATCTTTAACAGTCTTTGCACCTTCATGACATCACAATCAATTTATTTATTTATTTTTTTGAGATGGAGTTTCGCTTTTGTTTCCCAGGCTGGAGTGCAATGGCACCATCTCGGCTCACTGTAATCTCTGGCTCCTGGGTTCAAGCGATTCTCCTACCTCAGCCTCCCGAGTAGCTGGATTACAGGCATGTGCCACTACGCTCAGCTAATTTTTTATTTTTAGTAGAGACGGGGTTTCAAACCATGTTGATCAGGCTGGTCTCGAACTCCTGATCTCAGGTGCTCTGCCTGCCTCAGCCTCCCAACGTGCTGGTGTGTCCAGAATTGGTGGGTTCTTGGTTTCACTGACTTCAAGAATGAAGCCACGGACCCTTGCAGTTAGGACTACAGTTCTTACAGATGGTGTGTCCAGAGTTTGTTCCTTCAGATGTTCACATAGGTCTGGAGTTTCTTCCTTCAAGTGGGTTCATGGTCTCACTGGCTTCAGCAGTGAAGCTGCAGACCTTCGAGGTGAGTGTTATACTCATAAAGGCAGCGCAGACCCAAACAGTGAGCAGCCTTAAGACTTATTGTGAAAAGCAAAAAATCAAACCCAGAGCAGCCCAGAAGTGGACCCTAATTGGTTGCCACAGTTGGCTCCAGTGGCTGGCTTTTATTCCCTTATCTGGCCCCAACCACATCCTGCTGATTGGTCCATTTTGCAGAGAGCTGATTGGTCCATTTCAGAGAGACCAGATTGGTCCGTTTTGACAGAGTGCTGATTGGTGCATTTACAAAACTTTAGCTAGACACAGAGTGCTGATTGGTGCGTTTACAATCTTTTAACTAGACACAAAAGTTCTCCAAGTCCCCACCCCACCCCTCCCAGAAGTCCAGCCAGCTTCTTTTCCCATTGGCACTTGCCCCTGGACTTTGCACCTAGCCAGGGCACTCCCACAGCCTGGGGCTTGGCAAACCTGTGCTCACCAGGAACCATCGCTGGCCCAGGAGCACCCGTGCCTCCCTGTCCACACCTCCCAGCCAGCAGAGGGAGCTGGTTCTGGCCTTGGCCAGCCCCAGAGAGGGGCCCCCACAGCGCAGTGCCGGGCTGAAGAGCTATTTGAGCGGGGCCAGAGCAGAGGCTGAGGCCAAGGAGGCGCTGAGAGGGAGCCAGGGCTGCTAGCACATTGTCACCTCTCGCTGGGATTACAGTAGTAAGCCACCGTGCCCAGCCCATCTCAAGCAAATCTTAAAGGTGCTTATTAACATATAGCTATTAGAATAGATTCTTTCTTTCTTTTCTTTCTTTTTCCTTTCTTTTTCCCTTCCCTTCCCCTCCCCTCCCCTCCTCTCCTCTTCCCTTCCGTTCCCTTCCCTTCCCTTTCCTGTGTCTCGCTCTGTCCCCCAGGCTGGAATAAGTTGGTGTGATCTCGACTCACTGCAACCTCCACTTCCCGGGTTCAAGTGATTCTCTTGCCTCAGCCTCCGGAGTACCTGGGATTACAGACATCTGCCACTACACCTCCCTGATTTTTGTATTTGTAGTAGAGATGAGGTTTCACCATGTTGGCCAGGCTGGTCTCAAACTCTTGGCCTCAAGTGAGCCACCTGCCTTGGCCTCCCAAAGTAGAATAGACTTATTTAAGAACAGACTACATCAAAACTTAAAACTCATGTTCACTTTGAGTCTCCTTTCATTCTCTAAGTAGAAGCCTGACCAGTGGCCTAGAGACTAGCAGTTGCAGAGGTGGATGTGGGGAGTTGCAGAAATGTGGATTCTTTCAAATTTTGTTCTCTCTCTTCCCCACAGTGGACATTTGTGGTTACTCCAGGTTTAAAGAAGAGAGAAGGGGGATAAGTAAAAGTGCAATTTTCCTTTTACTTGGCTGATGTGATAGGTGATACAGTCTCTTAAACCCTTTTCTCAATTCCTGCTTCTAGAACTTCAATCATAGCTTCTTTCGGTAGAAATTTCCTCACTCTAGCTGGCTGCCAACTTAGGTAGATTTCTTTTATCACAACTTCAGTTTCCTCATCTTTCTCTGTCCGTCTTTTCCCCAATAAAATAAAATGTACCCTCGACGTTAGTAAATAGTGAAAACGCAGCTTGGCTAATGGATCCCCTCTCACAGTGCCTTGTTATCATCGAGTCACCTACTGTCTTCAGACTTTCCCAGTTGAGAAATAAATACCAGATCTTGCCTCCTCACCCAATGAATGTGTATATAGGTATCAACAATGTTGCACATATATGGGAAGAGTGTGAGATAAAATGTCCTCTTATATGGCAACCCCAATGTCTATGGGAGACTTCCCAGGAATGCCCACCTTAGGTTAAGGAAAAGAATGGGGAGAAATATCCAGTCTTTTCCTAATAAATGCCAGATCCCTTTGCATCTATAATTTCCTTAAAGAATCTCCTCATAAATCTAATGAACAGTAGATGTGTGATAGAGCTATAGAGGAATGGCAATGGCAATCTTTTACATTTTTTGACTCACCAAATTTTGTTTAGCACCATTACTTAAAACCTGATCACAGTAGTGTGCTTTATCCTCCGTTTTGAAGCTCTAGTAAAATTTTGAAGCAACAAGAAAAGTTCCCCAGTATATTCTGATACACATATAAAACACTTATGAACGTTTTACTCAATGAACCATCAAAGTCTTTATTCTACTGTATGTAGAATTAAGGGTCTCAAATTCTAATGAGACAACAACTTATGTTTTTGCTATTCATACCAATAAGGGATGTAAACAATCAAAATTCACTTTACACTCATATGTTATAATTTCTTTTGTATCATAACGTATAGTGAAGTTAAATAAAATATACAGAGACAAATCTCTGAAGTTAAACATTTTATTTAAGAAGAAAGAATTGCAACTTGGGGCACACACCTAGATCGGGTTGTTTTTGGTGGGTCCAAAGAACAAAGAGAAGGTTAGAGGGTTTATGCAAAAAAAGAAACATGTATTACTCTTTGAGAAAGTTAATTGGCATAGTAAGGTTGTGGAGAGCTGGTAAGTTTTGATTAATAAAAGACAATAAGTAAAACTATTACAGTTACAGCAGATCCATTAGATACAGCTGGTTTTAGGTTACAGCAGACAGTTCTAGCAGCAAGGCTCACCCAAAATTACATTCTTAGAGCAATGTTATGTGCTCAGTACTTCATTGCCTCAAGCATCTTGACTGTGTTTTAGTTGGGTAGGACAAGAGTGAACCAACTCATGATCAACTCTCAGAAGTACAGCAGAATACAAATTTATAGTGATATTATTATTTTTAAAAATTTAAAAGGAAATTAATAAAACTGAAAAACTGAAATAAATGTGTTATTGGATTTTGCAAATATGTTATTCCAGATTTGGAATTTATTATCCTGCTATGTTGTCTTTTTTTAAAACAGATTTTTTTGGTTTTGTTTTGGGTTAGGAGGAATGCAAAATATTATCCCTTTCTATTATTGTATTATTCTACTTATATGTTATAATATTTATGGGGATAGTTTTCTAAAAATGAGGTTAATAACACTGTTTAAATATAACAAAATTTAAATATTTTTAAATATTTTATTTAAATTTAACAATAATTTGCATGTATCTCATGAACTTGTTTCTTTTTGGAGCAAAAAGAAATTATAAATATCATATAGATCAGTTGTGTGTTTTTTTACAAAGAAAGAATTTGAGGTATAGAGAGAAAATATCAATATCTAGGTTCTTACATTTAATAAACAGTAAACGTGATATCAGAAATAAAACTTACAATTCTGGTACTCTAATACTTCTGCTAAGCCATGAGGCTCCCAAAGTAAGTGCTTCTCAAGGAAGCCTTATGGTTTCTTTTAATAAATTAAATTTTGTGACAGTATGCTGTGTCCCTGTGTGATTATTGGTAGCTGTTTAAATAAAAATCATTGGCTAAATTATTAATTCAAAAACTTTTAATAAACACCTGATTTTCTAAAGTAGAACAAAAAGCTTCAACTTTTTTCTAACACAACATCCAATATTTGCCATGAAGTGTTTCCATCTTTTCAATGAATTTTTTATTCTAAGTTATCATAGAAAACATAATAGAAGCATGAACAGATCAACTGGTATTTAATTAACTAGAATTCCTAGGTGAATTGTAATGGTGTTTTGCTATTTGTCAACATGAATGAATTTAGAAATTCAACATTAATATTTTAACAGACATATTTTATGAAACATAATAGCTAACTTTGAAAAACCTGCAGTTTCAGAACAAAACTGAGTTGATTCATTTTATAGCAGGCTCTAACTTTTATGTTTTCAAAGCAGCAGTGATTCATGAGTAATTTGGTCCTATGGGTAAATATTAATTATATCAGATAAAACAAAATGTATCAAAATTTTATAAACAGTGTCCAAGTTTGCCTTTATCATACAAATATATGAAACATTTATTGCAAGAAAAATAGTAAAATATACATTAAAACAGAAAAGCTTAAAAATTTTAAACTATCACCAAGTTTGCATATGCATTTATAACTATATATTACACCCACTATTTATAGAAATGTGTATTTTAGAAAGGTCTTTCATAACAATATCTTACTTGACCATTGCAATAACCGGTATATTTAGGCATGGTGGAAAACTTTTTTTCTAATTTTATACACGGAGTAAATCTCTATAAATAAAATAACTACTCTTTTTTGTCTTGGTAATATTTTATTCCTTTTTTTAATTTTTTAAAATTATACTCTAAGTTCTGGGATACATGTGCAGAACATGCAGGTTTGTTACACAGGTATACATGTGCCATGGTGGTTTGCTGCACCCATCAACCCGTCATTTACATTAGGTATTTTTCCTAATGCTATCCCTCTGCTAGCCCCCCTGCCCCCCGACAGGCCCCAGTGTGTGATGTTCCCCTCCATGTGTCCATGTATTCTCATTGTTCAACTCCCACTTATGAGTGAGAACATGTGGTGTTTGGTTTTCTGTTCCTGGGTTAGTTTGCTTAGAATGATGGTTTCCAGCTTCATCCATGTCCATGAAAAGGACATGAACTCATCTTTTTATGGCTGCATAGTATTCCATGGTGTATATGTACCACATTTTCTTTATCCAGTCTATCACTGATGGGCATTTGGGTTGGTTCCAAGTCTTTGCTGTTGTGAATAGTGCTGCAATAAATACACATGTGCATGTGTCTTTATAGTAGAATGATTTATAATCCTTTGAGTAAATACCCAGTAATGAGATTGCTGGGTCAACTGGTATTTCTGGTTCCAGATCCTTGAGGAATCGCCACACTGTCCTCCACAATGGTTGAACTAATTTACACTCCCACCAACAGCATAAAAGCATTCCTATTTTTCCACGTCCTCTCAAGCATCTGTTGTTTCCTGACTTTTTAACGGTCACCATTCTAACTGGCCTGAGATGGTATCATTGTGGTTTTGATTTACATTTCTCTAATGACCAGTGATAATGAGCTTTTTTCATATGTTCATTGGCCACATAAATGCCTTCTTTTGAGAAGTGTCTGTTCATATCCTTTGCCCACTTTTTGATGGTCTTGTTTGTTTTTTTCTTGTACATTTGTTTAAGTTCCTTGTAGATTCTGGATATTAGCTCTTTGTTAGATGGATAGATTGCAATTTTTTTTTTTTTGAGATGGAGTCTTGCTCTGTTGCCCAGGCTGGAGTGCAGTGGCACGATCTTGGCTCACCACAATCTCCGTCCCCCAGGTACAAGAGATTCTCCTGCCTCTTAAACTACACACAATTTGCTAATATTTTAAAAGGTACTTTTCACAGTGGGAAAAGTGTTTTTAATACTATAAAGTGTTTTTAACACTAAAAAATCAAAAGCCACCTTACGGATGAGGAAACTAAGGTTCAGATAGCATCAAATACTTATGTTCTACAATATAATGTTACTTCTAACATAAATTAAGGTTTAGCTTTAACCATAGCTATTCTTTCCTGCCCTTCAAAATACAATTTAATAATTACTTTTTACATGAAGTCTTTTCTCAATTTTATTTCTTCTCATTCTCTTTTCATGATGGAATACTAAATGATAACAGAAATGTTTATATTTTAAATTCTAATCATATTGCAGGCATTCTGATAAGCACTTACCTTCTATTATGGCAGTTAGCCTTAGTAATGTTAAATTTGATTGCTTTCATGTCACGTATTGATTAAAAGATTAAATCAATGAATGATTGCTAATTATTTGTTATCCTAAATTTATATAAAACCTAATACATCTTTTTGCATGAGTTGATGTTAGCTAACCATTCTTACAAACACAAAGAGATGGGAAAGTATATTAGAATCCCAAAGAATCCTTCTTTCAACTCATTATAGAGACCGCATTGTTTGCCAGCTGGGCCAATATTTGTGAACTGTGATTCAGGAGGGAAAAGAAGGATCGAGGCCTTTTCTGAATTCAATTTGCAAGATTTAATATGTCTGAACTAGCCTGTCATATGTTTCTAGTCATGTGGTGAAAGATAATTTGAGACAACAAAAGAGCAGAAAGAAGCAGAATAGTCAAAAATGGAAAAAAAAATTGCTGTCAGGAATCAGAGTTGGGACTGAGGTGTTTTGGAGTCTTAGTTGCTACATTGTCCTTCCTGTGGTTTAGTTACGTGAGCCAATAAATTATTCTTACTGCCTTTTTACATAAGCCAACATATCTTCAATTTTGCACTGGCAAAGAGTTTGAGATAGGTTATCACTCTGTCTCCCAGGCTGGAGTGCAGTGGCGTGATCATGGCTTACTGAAACCTCCCCCTCCCAGGCTCAAGCCATCCTCCAGTCTTAGTCTCCTGAGTAGCTGAACTACAGGTGTGCACCACCATGCCTGGCTAATTTTTGTATTTTTTGTAGAGATGGGGTTTTGCCGTGTTGCCCAGGCTGCTTTCAAACTCCTGAGCCCAAGCAATCCACCCACCTCGGCCTCTTAAAGTGCTGGGATTACAGGTGTGTGCCATTGCACCCGGCTGAGTTGTGCTTCTTTTTATTATCAAAAAGAGAAAAAAAGAGAGCTGATAAAGATGTCTCCAGATCTTATGGGAGTACTTTTCTAATATTTTTTAATACTGTATTTGTCTTTTGTAATTAAAGTCCGCAAATTGTATTGTCTTGTCCCAATAAACATTTTTTAGGGTGCCGTGTAACACAATTCACTGATAGATAATAATTGCTGATGTTGCCACCCACTATAGTTTTTTTCAAATAATAAAAACTAACATTTTAAAATAGAATTGTGTTTTTTGTAATAAAAACCAACAGCTAGTCATCTTCCCCCACCACCAAGTTGATAATTAAATATTTGTGTCAATTTGCAAGGTATTTCATAACTGACTTATTTTTTTACTCACCCATGTATAAATTTTAACCATGTAAAACTATAAGAAAGATTTTCATTAGATACATATTAACTTTATAATTCATGTAGAAAATTGGTGACAGGAAACAATATGCTTATTTTAATAGTAGAGGAATTGAAAGTCAAACAATAAATGTGAACTTCATTTACAGTTAAGGCAGAAATATCAGTAGAAAAGTACAATTTGTATTTTGTTATCTGTTAATTATATATCAATAAAAGAGATGTGGTATATTTTAGGATATTTGGATCTTGAAGATAATATGTTACAGACAATTTCCAGGACTTTCCAATACAATTTCAGTCAATAATTTAAATACAGATACACATCTTTCTGTACAGGTAACATGATCTGACAAAATTGGTTAATTTTCAGTTTCTGTATGTTTTTGTAAATTCTTGTATTTGGCATAGCAAATGGAAAATTTTTGGTAACAGATAATTGCAATGTCTTTTTGGATATGCATATTCTGCTTGCCACATTTTACTACTAAAGTTTAAATATTATTAGTTTACCCATCAATGAGAAAAAGAGAACAATTAATTGAAATCACCATTTACTTATTTTTCTCTAACATTCTACAAGAATTTACTGAGTAGATTTTTTGCTGCATCTGAGGGATAAATGGTTGAAAAAGACGCATGTCTCTCCCTTATGGTGTGTTTAAAAAGCTGGAAGAAAAATTACAATGTAGTGTAATAAATGTAATAGATGAAAGCAGAGAGAGAGAGACAAAGAAGTAAAGCTTAAAAGGACGCTGATTTAAACCTGGTATAGGCAGCGCTAGCTTCACAGAGAAGGTGACACTTCAATTGTCTTGAAATCAAGCAAGTTTCCTTGGGAACTTTGGGGGAAAGAGAAGACAAATAGGAAGGATCCAGAGAATGTTGTTCGAAATTGCTTTAATTAGATGGATACCTTATTCACTAGTACTAGAAGGAAGAAAGAATGAGTGTGGCATTGATGCATTTTTAGATGAGGAGGGATGAGTGAAAATCCTTTGGTTTGCACTGTATATATCACTTTTTTGGAAAAAAATGCAAGGAAATGACCCAGAAGACTGCATATAACAATATGAAATAATAGTTACATAATAATGATAAGGTCAGATGGCCTAAGCCCCAAAGTAGAATGAATTAATGAATTAATTAATTTGCAAGAAGCTAAAACAAGAACAAGAAATTGCACTGGAGTGTATCAAAAAGAACATAACCCCTGAGCCCCTGCCTCCCAGCCTGACCCAGCACATCCAGCCTTAGGATTGTACTAGCAACAGAAGGATCAAATGTCCTCAGGGAAAAGCCAGTTTGAGTCCTGGCCATTTTATTGAAAAGATATGCAGATGTTCAGCACGACTCAAAGGGAGAAGTTAGATTGAAATACTATACTTATCACAAGAAGAGGCTTTGATGGATTGAAATAAGCAATACCAGCAATAGTTTAAGAGCAGAAGCTAATGGCTATGTGCTCAATGTCTGAAGCAATCAAATGCCACCTTTGGAATTGCAATCTAAAAGGAAAGTAACTTCAACATGCTTAACTAATGGTGTACCTAATGACTAGCCAGAAATTTACTCTCATACTAAAGATCTTCAGGGTTTCTTGATAGTTTTTCCTAAAAATGTGAAATATTGTTTTTAATCTCTAGAGATCTATCCACCTGCTAAGAAATAAAAACAGAAAAGCTTCTTCCAATAAATCTCAAATATAATCAAAATCATATTAGTGTAGGAGAAATTATTTACTTTTTATTTGGACTTGTAGAAAGTAGTTTTCTGTTGTTTGGTTTATTTTTGCCCGAAAGAGGTTCAAATACAACCCCTAGAGCCACATTTTAGAAGACTACCATCAAAGGGAATCTGCAGGACCGTTCGTATTTCTTTTAAATTCTTTTAAATTGAACCCATATTCAAATACTTTATTTTTCCATAAATATCCAATACTCTTTCTCTATTCTCGAACACCCAATCTGGGTATCTAAAAATATGCCTCATTCTGGTCTATCAAATATGTGTAGCTGGCCGGGTGCGGTGGCTCACACCTGTAATCCCAGCACTTTGGGAGGCCGAGGCAGGCAGATCACCAGAGGTCGGGAGTTTGAGAACAGCCTGGTCAACATGGTGAAACCCCATCTCTACCAAAAAATACAAACTTAGACAGACATGGTGGCATGCACCTGCAGTCCCAGATACTCAGGAGGCCGAGGTGGGAGAATTGCTTGAATTCGGGAGGCAGAGGTTGCAGAGAGCCCAGATCTCGCCACTGCACTCCAGCCTGGGCGACCGTGAGACCCTGTCTCAAAAAAACCAACCTGCCAACCAAACAACCATGTTATCTAATTACACCTCTTTGTATATTTGAATAAGTATGAGGAAAAATTAGTGCCAGATATTTCCAATTGATTCAGTCTTCAACGACGCGTCAATTCTAAGTCTATATAGGGTAATTAAGATTTTGCTTTTTTTTGTAGTCTGCACATATTTTTAAAGGCAATTTTAGAGCAGTTGAGCACTTCAGCACTAACAGTACTCTTTTTCTTGACAATGCTTACCTTGGCATTTCTAACAAGTGAGTGAACAAATTATTTCTGCTAATATTCAAGTAATATCTCAGCATGATGAAAAAGATTCATGTTTAAGAACTTGCATGGAAATCTTTTAGATACAAGGTGGCTACAGTGATCACAGGTCTCTGCAGAAAAAAAATGTTCACAGGTTAAATATGTAGGTAGGGCTCTCACCCATCCTTGATCTCTGCACTAGACTATTGATTTCATTAAGGATGCAGTATAGCCCAGAGTCTTTAAGCAAACACATATTCCCCTTAAAAATCAAATAGAGGAATAGGCAAAGAATTCTCTTTCATCTATAAATTATGAAGCCAAGTTCAAGAAATTCAAACTACTTGAAAAGGAGTGTTTGATTTCTTATGTAATGAAATTGTAAAAAAAATAAAATAAAAACTCAGTGCAGGCTTGCTCAAATGATGAGAACTTTAATATTTTTAATACAAACCCAGGACTCTACATGCAATTGTTATCTGGAAATGAATTGTAAGATGAACACATTATACAAGCAATCAGCAGCAAAGCTTAATCTCAGAATAAATGTTAATTGACTGCACTTTCTTTTCAGGAAAAACAAAATTATCATTATGCACACATACACACATACACACACACAAACTTCTTTAAGCCACCATCTTTCTCACTATCTTTTCCCTGGGAAAGGGAAGAGATTGCTCTAAAAATGAGGAAACAAAAAAAAATTTAAGTCCATGCTAAATTTCTTTCTTTTATTCTGTTTAATTTGAGAAATAGCAAATCTGTAGTCATTACTTACCTTTAAATGATTAAATGACAGTACTGACAAAAATGACTACTTTAATATATTAATAGACTAGTTTAATATAAAATAGTTTTATATCCTGACAATATCCCTTTAGAAGACAGTATAAATTTGTTACTTTAAAGCCATTCACAATCTTTTTCACTCCTTTTTTCCCCTACCTTTTAGGTGGCAAAATTAATATATCTACCTTCTCACATGTGCACATATGATGGTCATATAAAAGAAATCTAGTCAAAAAAGAAAAGGTAAAAGTGCTTTAGTAGGAGATTGTTCAAAATGCTTCTACCAAAAATAATAAAGATACATTTTTATTAAGAGAAAATGTTCTTTTTCTTTCCTGGAACTCAGACCCAAATGAAGAGTTACAACACATATCCTGTTTGTGATTGGAAAGCCACAGATTAATGACAAAAGAGCAGAAATGAAAAATAAAAGAATATGTGCCCTTTGTGATCCATTTGAGTCTTGGGCAGCATATCTGTGAGCCTACTGCTTTAGCACCTAAACCTTACCTAAAGTTTAGATTTTTGAAAATTTCTAATTATTTATGCTATTATAGAGTGTTCTCTGTTTGCTGTAAAAATGCAATTAACATTAAATGATATACTCCATAAATAGGAGGACCTTTCCTAAATTGAGCAATTACTTACTGCTTTCATTCAATTCTGCAGTAATGTTGGAAAAATCAGGGTATAATTTTTTTGGCTTTTTAAAAACATTTTATAATTTGACACAAGCCTGCCACAATAATATGATCCCTTTCAGAGTTTCTTTTATGATAGGTGAATCACTTAGACTTGTCAATTTTCTAGGAATAATTTTTCTACTATTTTTACTGGGCTTGTACCTTCTTTCAAACACTCGCAATCTTTCACAAACCACACTCAAAACATTCTACGTGGGAGAGAGGGAAGGAGAAAAATAAAACAACATAACAATTTAGTCATTTATACATTATTATCATTATTATCATTGTTATTGAGGGAAAGATTTTTAGAAAAATAATTCGAATAATAAAAGCTCTTTTTTAGAAATGTGATCTAGACTTGCAGAATACAGTTGATTTATTTAAAACATGGCAGTTGCAACATATATTTGATATACCTGCTTGTTTAGATGGACATAATCTCTTATTTATATGATATCCATGTAATGGTATGTTTTAAATTATTTTACTATCATATTAACAAGTTACTTATGAATAAAAACTCATTTACTTGCTTTGCTTTAATATGTTTATATCTCATTAAGTACATATGAAACCTGTTGGTTCTGTGGACTGAATGTAACATATATTACATAAAATTATCATTCAAATTTTGAATATTTAAAAGGTTTAGTTGATACATAAAATATGATAGATATATACTCATTTGGATTATTGGTGGATGGTTGATCTTTGTGATCTTTAAGTCACTTACAAGCCTTGTTCTCATTAGTTTAAAGCATTTTTTTTTTCTTTTTGAGACAGAGTTTCACTCTGTTACCCAGGCTGGAGTGCAGTGGCATGACCTCTGCCTCCCAGGTCCAAGCGATTCTCCTGTCTCACCTTCCAGAGTAGCTGAGACTACAGGTGCATGACCACACCCAACTAATTTTTTTGTATTTTTAGTAGAGATGGGGTTTCACTACATTGGTCAGGCTGGTCTCAAACTCCTGACCTCAGATGTGATCCACCCACCTCGACCTCCCAAAGTGCTGGGATTACAGACATTAGCCACTGAGCCCGGTCTAAAAGCATTTTTTTTTAATCTAAAAGCATCCATGTACCTCTGTTTTTTTTTTTATTAAACAGAGTATTTTATTCCTATCTGTTCCTAATATTCCATAATAATTCCATCTAAATTATCATATAAAAACATGCAGTATTTAATTTTTTAACATTTACTTTTTTGAATAAAACACCAACTTTGTTTCTTCTAGAAGTTCTGTGACAACAGAAAACGTGTGACAAAAATGCCAGAATTATTATAGTCTCCCTTTAGTTCCTGAATATCATTAAGAAAGAAAATTAATCTGGTAAGTTTTTCCACAATGTTTGAATTTATATGAATTCAACTTCTCTGCAGTGTCTAGATAGTGATGTTAATTTGAACATGGATGCAAAATGTGTGCAGGCTAAAGGACAATTCAGCTATAAAAAGTCCTATCTCAGTAACGCTAAGTATTTCTGGCTCCTCATTTCCTGTAATTTAAAGAAGAAGCCTGCAGACTTTCTTATTATGCCTGTCACATCTGCTGTTATATCTCCATACCTCCAAAATGTCAGGAGCAATGCCTCTCAGGCCCCAGTTGCATCTGGTAGGTGCTGATGTAGACCTAGTCATCCAGGATCCAATGATACAGCAACGCTTCTTCTTTCCTATTCATAAAGCAGTTTAAAATGACTAATAAACAAGAAGCTTTAAAAAGCATATTTTAAACAAAAAGGCAATTTGTTCTTGCAAATAAAAAAATAGATATAATAAAATGCCACATATCCTTGTTACCATAAAAGAAAAAAGGAAAAATTAGAATTACAATCCTTCCAACCCCAAATTTGTGTATTCCCGTTTTGCAATGCAACATCAATGTTACTACATAAGGTACATGTATAGTTTTTGCATAATCTATTCTATTGCCCCTATGTTTTACAACCTTTAATATATATTCACATAAAGTTTTTTAAATGAAAAAATTTACTTACTTTTAAAAAGAAACTGCATTTGGGATGACTTGGAAGTTTGTTTTTTCCATTAAGTTAGTGAAAAGATGAATTGGTTATTTTTCTTAAGGCTTCTAAACACATAGTCACATGTCTATTCCTGCCAAGGATTTGCTAACAAAACACCATTATGTGCTAACCTGACTCTTACAAATTCAATATTGAAAGAAAAAATCTCAAAAAATAAAACCAAAATGAAACTAATTCTCTAAATAAAATACAGTCTACTCAGTTATATTTGAAAATATTTTTAAATTATGAAATACACAGTAAAGAGGAGGTACATAGTAGTGACTAAGCTTTGATAGTGGTAGAAGTCTGTCATAAATAGCCGTTGTTTTAAACCTCAGCTCCACCACTTATAAACTCTGCAGTCTTAAAGCCTCAAGGCCCTAAAGTTCCCCATTGGAAAAGCAAGAATTACAACAATTGTCATGTAGAGTTAATGAAAAAATTCAAGGACAGTTTCTTTCTTGGGTAAGTACTGAATAAATATTAGCTGTTGATATTATTTTCCTTTTTTAAAATAATCTCAGTTCAACTTTTCTTTACAACTGAAGAGACTTAACAGAGTTTAGATTTGTTTACAAGATAGATGTCTTCCAGAACTTCCCCACCTCTTTATTTGATATTCACAAATAGGGTTGACAGATGAAATATGCCCAGTTAAATTTGAATATTTACAATTAAATTTCCCAGATAAAATACATCCAGTTAAATTTCAATATCAGAAAAACAAGAAATAATATTTTAGTATGACCCAGATATTGCAAAGAACATACTTACTATAGGTCATATAATTATTAATTGTTTATCTAAAATTTAAATGTAACAGACACTTCCGTATTTTATTTGCTAAATCAGGTGACCCTTATCTACAATGCAATTAGCATTTAAGAAAACATTATAAAGAAATATGTTGAACTTGGTTTAAGGCAATTATCACAAGATTTATTTGACCATAGAATGTTATTTGAAGTTAACATCTATTAGTACATTGATGATCACAAATCTAGAAAAGCTTTTTAATTTCATATTTTAATTTTACAGGTGAGAAAACTAAAAGAAGATATTTTACTGAATTTTTCCTTACAGTAGAGGTCAGATGCTAGTCATCTTATCATCTAGGCTGTATTCTCTCCGTTCTTTTCAAGACAATTTTCTGTTCTTTCAATTTTATCTTTTTTCACGTAAGAACTCTGAAATAATAAATTCTCCTTATTATAATATACTGATTTGTACATAATTTAGACATCAGTAACTTTTAGCATGTATTATCTTATTCACTTGATTCATATCTACTTTTAAGTGATCAACTTTTTAATAGAAATATATTGATTATATAAACTATGAAATTAGTAAATTTTCAATTAACTGTACTTGTTCATATTCATAAATATATTGGCTATAACTTATAAATTCTATACCTTATATACAGGAAACACTTAAAAAAAATGAAGTTTGTTATGGAAGCTTGGACAAAGTTGCATCAGAAATCCAACACTATAGGTTGATTTCTATCCACAACCCCTAATATAACAGTGCAAACAAACCAAGGAATACACAAGAAAACGTACTTTTATCTCAATAGAATTTTTGAAATACAGGCATGCAAAGGTATGAAATGTGATTGAGAGTGGAGAACATATATTTTCAGGAAAGTTCGCTTTCTTATTTTTCTATTTTAGTAAAAGCTAAATATTTAACATGCAACAAATGTTTCTTTTGTTTGTTTGTTTTATTTTTATTATTATTATTATTATTATACTTCACGTTTTATGGTACATGTGCGCAATGTGCAGGTAAGTTACATATGTATACATGTGCCATGCTGGTGCGCTGCACCCACTAACTCGTCATCTAGCATTAGGTATATCTCCCAATGCTATCCCTCCCCCCTCCCCCCACCCCACAACAGTCCCCGAAGTGTGATGTTCCCCTTCCTGTGTCCATGTGTTCTCATTGTTCAATTCCCACCTATGAGTGAGAATATGCGGTGTTTGGTTTTTTGTTCTTGCGATAGTTTACTGAGAATGATGATTTCCAATTTCATCCATGTCCCTACAAAGGACATGAACTCATCATTTTTTATGGCTGCATAATATTCCATGGTGTATATGTGCCACATTTTCTTAATCCAGTCTATCATTGTTGGACATTTGGGTTGGTTCCAAGTCTTTGCTATTGTGAATAATGCTGCAATAAACATACGTGTGCATGTGTCTTTATAGCAGCATGATTTATAGTCCTTTGGGTATATACCCAGTAATGGGATGGCTGGGTCAAATGGAATTTCTAGTTCTAGATCCCTGAGGAATCGCCACACTGACTTCCACAAGGGCTGAACTAGTTTACAGTCCCACCAACAGTGTAAAAGTGTTCCTATTTCTCCACATCCTCTCCAGCACCTGTTGTTTCCTGACTTTTTAATGATTGCCATTCTAACTGGTGTGAGATGGTATCTCATTGTGGTTTTGATTTGCATTTCTCTGATGGCCAGTGATGGTGAGCATTTTTTCATGTGTTTTTTGGCTGCATAAATGTCTTCTTTTGAGAAGTGTCTGTTCATGTCCTTTGCCCACTTTTTGATGGGGTTGTTTGTTTTTTTCTTGTAAATTTGTTGGAGTTCATTGTAGATTCTGGATATTAGCCCTTTGTCAGATGAGTAGGTTGCGAAAATTTTCTCCCATTTTGTAGGTTGCCTGTTCACTCTGATGGTAGTTTCCTTTGCTGTGCAGAAGCTCTTTAGTTTAATTAGATCCCATTTGTCAATTTTGGCTTTTGTTGCCATTGCTTTTGGTGTTTTAGACATGAAGTCCTTGCCCATGCCTATGTCCTGAATGGTAATGCCTAGGTTTTCTTCTAGGGTTTTTATGGTTTTAGGTCTAACATTTAAGTCTTTAATCCATCTTGAATTGATTTTTGTATAAGGTGTAAGGAAGGGATCCAGTTTCAGCTTTCTACATATGGCTAGCCAGTTTTCCCAGCACCATTTATTAAATAGGGAATCCTTTCCTCATTGCTTGTTTTTCTCAGGTTTGTCAAAGATCAGATAGTTGTAGATATGTGGCATTATTTCTGACGACTCTGTTCTGTTCCATTGATCTATATCTCTGTTTTGGTACCAGTACCATGCTGTTTTGGTTACTGTAGCCTTGTAGTATAGTTTGAAGTCAGGTAGTGTGATGCCTCCAGCTTTGTTCTTTTGGCTTAGGATTGACTTGGCGATGCGGGCTCTTTTTTGGTTCCATATGAACTTTAAAGTAGTTTTTTCCAATTCTGTGAAGAAAGTCATTGGTAGCTTGGTGGGGATGGCATTGAATCTGTAAATTACCTTGGGAAGGATGGCCATTTTCACGATATTGATTCTTCCTACCCATGAGCATGGAATGTTCTTCCATTTGTTTGTATCCTCTTTTATTTCCTTGAGCAGTGGTTTGTAGTTCTCCTTGAAGAGGTCCTTCACATCCCTTTTAAGTTGGATTCCTAGGTATTTTATTCTCTTTGAAGCAATTGTGAATGGGAGTTCACTCATGATTTGGCTCTCTGTTTGTCTGTTATTGATGTATAGGAATGCTTGTGATTTTTGCACATTGATTTTGTATCCTGAGACTTTGCTGAAGTTGCTTATCAGCTTAAGGAGATTTTGGGCTGAGACAATGGGGTTTTCTAGATCTACAATCATATCATCTGCAAACAGGGACAATTTGACTTCCTCTTTTCCTAATTGAATACCCTTGATTTCCTTCTCCTGCCTAATTGCCCTGGCCAGAACTTCCAACACTATGTTGAATAGAAGTGGTGAGAGAGGGCATCCCTGTCTTGTGCCAGTTTTCAAAGGGAATGCTTCCAGTTTTTGCCCATTCAGTATGATATTGGCTGTGGGTTTGTCATAGATAGCTCTTATTATTTTGAGATACGTCCCATTAATACCTAATTTATTGAGAGTTTTTAGCATGAAGGGTTGTTGAATTTTGTCAAAGGCCTTTTCTGCATCTATTGAGATAATCATGTGTTTTTTGTCTTTGGTTCTGTTTATATGCTGGATTACATTTATTGATTTGCGTATATTGAACCAGCCTTGCATCCCAGGGATGAAGCCCACTTGATCATGGTGGATAAGCTTTTTGATGTGCTGCTGGATTCTGTTTGCCAGTATTTTATTGAGGATTTTTGCATCAATGTTCATCAAGGATATTGGTCTAAAATTCTCTTTTTTGGTTGTGTCTCTGCCAGGCTTTGGTATCAGGATGATGCTGGCCTCATAAAATGAGTTAGGGAGGATTCCCTCTTTTTCTATTGATTGGAATAGTTTCAGAAGGAATGGTACCAGCTCCTCCTTGTACCTCTGGTAGAATTCGGCTGTGAACCCATCTGGTCCTGGACTTTTTTTCGTTGGTAAGCTATTGATTATTGCCACAATTTCAGCTCCTGTTATTGGTCTATTCAGAGATTCAACTTCTTCCTGGTTTAGTCTTGGGAGGGTGTATGTGTCCAGGAATTTGTCCATTTCTTCTAGATTTTCTAGTTTATTTGCGTAGAGGTGTTTGTAATATTCTCTGATGGTAGTTTGTATTTCTGCAGGATCGGTGGTGATATCCCCTTTATCATTTTTTATTGCATCTATTTGATTCTTCTCTCTTTTTTTCTTTATTAATCTTGCTAGCGGTCTATCAATTTTGTTGATCCTTTCAAAAAACCAGCTCCTGGATTCATTTATTTTTTGAAGGGTTTTTTGTGTCTCTATTTCCTTCAGTTCTGCTCTGATTTTAGTTATTTCTTGCCTTCTGCTAGCTTTTGAATGTGTTTGCGCTTGCTTTTCTAGTTCTTTTAATTGTGATGTTAGGGTGTCAATTTTGGATCTTTCCTGCTTTCTCTTGTGGGCATTTAGTGCTATAAATTTCCCTCTACACACTGCTTTGAATGCCTCCCAGAGATTCTGGTATGTTGTGTCTTGGTTCTCGTTGGTTTCAAAGAACATCTTTATTTCTGCCTTCATTTCGTTATGTACCCAGTAGTCATTCAGGAGCAGGTTGTTCAGTTTCCACGTAGCTGAGCGGTTTTGAGTGAGATTCTTAATCCTGAGTTCTAGCTTGATTGCACTGTGATCTGAGAGATAGTTTATTATAATTTCTGTTCTTTTACATTTATTGAGGAGAGCTTTACTTCCAAGTATGTGGTCAATTTTGGAATAGGTGTGGTGTGGTGCTTGTAAAAACGTATATTCTGTTGATTTGGGGTGGAGAGTTCTGTAGATGTCTATTAGGTCTGCTTGGTGCAGAGCTGAGTTCAATTCCTGGGTATGCTTGTTGACTTTCTGTCTCGTTGATCTGTCTAATGTTGACAGTGGGGTGTTAAAGTCTCCCATTATTAACGTGTGGGAGTCTAAGTCTCTTTGTAGGTCACTCAGGACTTGCTTTATGAATCTGGGTGCTCCTGTATTGGGTGCATATATATTTAGGATAGTTAGCTCTTCTCATTGAATTAATCCCTTTACCATTATGTAATGGCCTTCTTTGTCTCTTTTGATCTTTGTTGGTTTAAAGTCTGTTTTATCAGAGACTAGGATTGAACCCCTGCCTTTTTTTGTTTTCCATTTGCTTGGTAGATCTTCCTCCATCCTTTTATTTTGAGCCTATGTGTGTCTCTGCATGTGAGATGGGTTTCCTGAATACAGCACACTGATGGGTCTTGAGTCTTTATCCAATTTTCCAGTCTGTGTCTTTTAATTGGAGCATTTAGTCAATTTACATTTAAAGTTAATATTGTTATGTGTGAATTTGATCCTGTCATTATGATGTTAGCTGGTTATTTTGCTCGTTAGTTGATGCAGTTTCTTCCTAGTCTCGATGGTCTTTACATTTTGGCATGATTTTGCAGTGGCTGGTACTGGTTGTACCTTTCCATGTTTAGCACTTCCTTCAGGAGCTCTTTTAGGGCAGGCCTGGTGGTGACAAAATCTCTCAGCATTTGCTTGTCTGTAAAGTATTTTATTTCTCCTTCACTTATGAAGCTTAGTTTGGCTGGATATGAAATTCTGGGTTGAAAATTCTTTTCTTTAAGAATGTTGAATATTGGCCCCCACTCTCTTCTGGCTTGTAGGGTTTCTGCTGAGAGATCCGCTGTTAGTCTGATGGGCTTCCCTTTGATGGTAACCCGACCTTTCTCTCTGGCTGCCCTTAACATTTTGTCCTTCATTTCAACTTTGGTGAATCTGACAATTATGTGTCTTGGAGTTGCTCTTCTGGAGGAGTGTCTTTGTGGCGTTCTCTGTATTTCCTGAATCTGAATGTTGGCCTGCCTTGCTAGATTGGGGAAGTTCTCCTGGATAATATCCTGCAGAGTGTTTTCCAACTTGTTTCCATTCTCCCTGTCACTTTCAGGTACACCAATCAGACGTAGATTTGGTCTTTTCACATAGTCCCACATTTCTTGGAGGCTTTGCTCGTTTCTTTTTATTCTTTTTTTCTCTAAACTTCCCTTCTCGCTTCATTTCATTCATTTCATCTTCCAGGGCTGATATCCTTTCTTCCATTTGATCGCATCGGCTCCTGAGGCTTCTGCATTCTTCACGTAGTTCTCGAGCCTTGGTTTTCAGCTACATCAGCTCCTTTAAGCACTTCTCTGTATTGGTTATTCTAGTTATACATTCTTCTAAATTTTTTTCAAAGTTTTCAACTTCTTTGCCTTTGGTTTGAATATCCTCCCGTAGCTCAGAGTAATTTGATCGTCTGAAGCCTTCTTCTCTCAGCTCGTCAAAGTCATTCTCCGTCCAGCTTTGTTCCGTTGCTGGTGAGGAACTGCGTTCCTTTGGAGGAGGAGAGGTACTCTGCTTTTTAGAGTTTCCAGTTTTTCTGCTCTGTTTTTTCCCCATCTTTGTGGTTTTATCTACTTTTGGTCTTTGATGATGGTGATGTACAGATGGGTTTTTGGTGTGGATGTCCTTTCTGTTAGTTTTCCTTCTAACAGACAGGACCCTCAGCTTCAGGTCTGTTGGAGTACCTGGCAGGCCGTGTGAGGTGTCGGTCTGCCCCTGCTGGGGGGTGCCTCCCAGTTAGGCTGCTCGGGGGTCAGGGGTCAGGGACCCACTTGAGGAGGCAGTCTGCCCGTTCTCAGATCTCCAGCTGCATGCTGGGAGAACCACTGCTCTCCTCAAAGCTGTCAGACAGGGACATTTTAAGTCTGCAGAGGTTACTGCTGTCTTTTTGTTTGTCTGTGCCCTGCCCCCAGAGGTGGAGCCTACAGAGGCAGGCAGGCCTCCTTGAGCTGTGGTGGGCTCCACCCAGTTCAAGCTTCCAGGCTGCTTTGTTTACCTAAGCGAGCTTGGGCAATGGCGGGCGCCCCTCCCCCAGCCTCGCTGCTGACTTGCTGTTTGATCTCAGACTGCTGTGCTAGCAATCAGCGAGACTCTGTGGGCGTAGGACCCTCTCAGCCAGGTATGGGCTATACTCTCCTGGGGCACCGTTTCCTAAGCCCGTCGGAAAAGCACAGTATTCGGGTGGGAGTGGCCCGATTTTCCAGGTGCAGTCTGTCACCCCTGGAAAGGGAACTCCCTGACCCCTTGCGCTTCCCGAGTGAGGCAATGCCTCGCCCTGCTTTGGCTGGTGCACGGTGCACTCACCCACTGACCTGCGCCCACTGTCTGGCACTCCCTAGTGAGATGAACACGGTACCTCAGATGGAAATGCAGAAATCACCCGTCTTCTGCGTCGCTCATGCTGGGAGCTGTAGACTGGAGCTGTTCCTATTCGGCCATCTTGGCTCCTCCTCAACATGCAACAAATGTTATACAATATTTTGATGAGACAATTTTCAGATGAGGTAATATTCACTTTGTTTTCAGAATTAGTTGTTATGCTATTTTAAAAATATATTTGGTTTTAAAGTTTTAAAACACTGGTTAGATAAAAGTTTCCATCTCAGTCATAGCAGAATAGATTTTTTAAACTGTTTTATAAGGAAAAAAAACTGTAAGTTTCTTCTTGAGGCACTGCTTAAGAATCCCCAAGCTAATCCAGTTCTTATAATAATTTTGGCAGAATCAAATGACCTATCCATGCAGTTTATGCAATGTTAAAAAACAAACTTCTACTTAAAGTCAGGAGTATATGAGAATAGCAGATTTTTTTTAGTATTTACTTTCACTGTATGGGTGTTCATATAACTTAAGAAAACCACTCCTGGGTAGTTCAGGCAGCGTGATGCATTTTTGAAGTTCATGTTTTCCCTTGAAAGTGTTTTAAATCCTATAGTGAAGATTAAATCCTTGATTCCTCTTGCATGAGATAAACTCTAGCTTCTCTAGAAGTTCAAAGCCAAAGGCTTACTTAAAATAAAAGGAGTATGACTCTTGAAATAAGCAGTTTTCCAGCCTCACTGTTTACTACAATTGCATAGAATGCCTAGAGTTATTTAAGCATGGTAATATTTGTATATGCTTTTCTTTTTAATATTTACTATTACAAGAGTTCCAGGGCTATGAATAACTATTCTCTGAAAAAATAATATCATAGTGAATTTACTTCATTTCCCTAAAACATCTAAGTATATAGGTAAGTTGGAAATTAATTTATAATGTTTTGGGAAATAGTATACAGATCTTTAGATGGAAATATGTCTTGTAGCAATAATTTACCATGTAAACATATATATTATCAATTTTATGTTAGTCTAAAATTTTGTTATTCATTAATTTAAAAAGAAGGAAATAATTTTCTCTGTCATAAAAGAGAAAAAAAATTTCTGTATTTTAAGAAATTTATTTTTGGTCATTAGCACATGTTTGTCTTTGAAAAGTTATTTTGAAGTAATTAGAATTTCTGTGACTAAATTCTGTCACTAAATTCCAAAGCTGGCCAGTTATGGACCAGCTTTGAAATATCTGTTATGAATGCAATGAAATATCTGTTATATATATATATAACAATGAAATATCTGTTATGAATGCAAAATAGAATAAACTAACAATGAAATTCTAATGAATCAAATTGCTATTTGAACTAAATCACTTAAATATATTTATTATCTATTATCATCTGAATATAAAGATCGCATAGTGCCTACTTTTATATCATTATCTATTATTTATTATTTATGGTTATCAAAGTAAGCCCAGTTGTTAAACATTGAAATCTTTTTCAAAATAAGGAAATTATTCATCATAAGACCCAATTATTTAGAGGAAAAATATTGAATGTTTTAAAAATGATAGATTGTAGAATGTCTAATTACTACAATATATTGTTAAGTACTGTTTTAGATATGACTTGATCATAAAAAGAAGGCCTTAAAAGCAACAGTGACATATAGGGTTGCAGGATTGGGATAATAACTTTGCAACAAGATTGTGATAAAGAACTCAAGTGAAACTGCACTATTTGTAGCAATAACTAGGACATATTAATTTATGAAGTAATCTTTTCTAAATACAAAAAAATCTGTCAAATTCTGATGTTGATAATTTCCATAAGAAATGACACCAACGGGTAAATATTCCAACAACCATACAACTAAAGAAACTGGCTGTTGATTCCCACAACACTTTGATTTAAATAAAACTGTGTTCAATTTAGTGTTGTTGATTCTAGAAATGAAAGTTAAACCATATGTTGACAATAATGATTTATATATATAACAAAAATATTGATGTCTCTGAATATAAATCCATGTTTATACTAAAAGTAAGCATGTGTCAGTCAATTCATTCTTTCATACACAATTTTCCATAGTATCCATGTTTCATAATGATATGATATCCATACGTAATTTTTGTAAATTAAAAAAACGCTTTTTACCCAGCTAACCATTTACCTAGTGGTGTTCATACGACTTCTTCATATTAAAATACCATCCAATGTATTAAGTGTTAACTGTAATAAATAATCACAGAAACCTTGTCGTATTGGCCAGGTATCATCACATAACACTGACCTGTTTAGCAAATAATTGAAAGAGAATAGTCTTGGTTGTTTTAGAGACATGGTGTGTTTGACAAAGAGAGGTGGTAATTTATCCAATTATCCAATGTGTTGTGGTGATTTATAGAAATAATTTCATACAAGGAAAGATAGCTGGATTAAGAAGAAATATTTTCTCTAATAAGCCTTTTAAGAGAAATAATTCATGCATTTATGTCAAGAAAGTAAGATGAAAAATCATAATGAGAAAAAAGATGAAAATTATAAGGAAATAAAACAGGAAGTTCAAGGAAAGAAGTGAAATAATTGAATTTTATTTTATTTTATTTTTTTGAGACAGGCTAGAGTCTCTGTCACCCAGGCTAGAGTGCAGTGGCACAACCACCGCTTAGTGTAGCCTTGACCTCCCTGGCTCAAGCAATTCTCCTACCTTAGCCTCCGGAATAGCTGGGATTACAGGCACAGGTCACTACGCCTGGCTAATTGTTTTGTATTTTTGTTGAGACGGGTTTTGCCATGTGGCCCAGGCTGATCTTTCTTTTTCTTTTTTTTTTTTCTTTTCTTTTTTTTTTTTTTTTGAGACGCCGTCTGGCTCTGTTGCCCAGGCTGGAGTGCAGTGGTGCGATCTCGGCTCACTGCAAGCTCCGCCTCCTGGATTCATGCCATTCTCCTGCCTCAACCTCCCCAGTAGCTGGGACTACAGGCGCCCGCCACCATGCCCAGCTAATGTTTTGTATTTTCAGTAGAGATGGGGTTTCACCGTGTTAACCAGGATGGTCTCAATCTCCTGACCTCATGATCCACCTGCCTCGGCCTCCCAAAGCTTTGGGATTACAGGCGTGAGCCACTGCGCCCAGCCTTGCCCAGGCTGGTCTAAAATCCCTGAGCTCAGGTAATCTTCCTGCCTCGGACTTCTGAAGTGTTGGGATTACAGGCGTGAGCCAGAGTGCCCGGCTAGAAAAGTTTTAAATGAAATGATGAGTCTATATTTAATATGGAATAAAGAAGTAAAGAAGTAGTCTTAAGCAGGTTGACATTTGTGGTGGGCATTCCATAGGATGAACTCCAATGAATCATTGTATAATCCTCTCCCCTTAATTGTGGTGGGACCTGAAATTAGATTCTAGCTAATAGATGACAATGATAATGGGAATGCCAGTTCCAGGGTTAGGTTATGTCACATTTTGTAATTAGAAGATTTCATTTTAGAATACTGAAGACAGCTATTCTCTTTTTAGCCTTTAAGAAGCAAGCTGTCATGTTTTGAGAGGCTTGGGTGAGACTCACCCATGAGAGGAAACTGTTCATGGCTTCTGGGACATGAGGGTGCTTCCTGAAGAAGCCAGCAAGAGGCCAGGTCCTGAGTTGTAGAACAAGGAAATAAATGTTGCCAGTAGTCTAAATGAGCTTGGAGGGATATTTGTCTCAGTTAAACCTCGAAGTGAACATGTAGCCTCTCTGACTCCTTAATTTCAACCTTGTGAGACCCTCTGCAGCAGACCTAGCAAAACCATGCCTAGACTCCTTACCCACAGAAACTGACATAATAATTGTGTATTACTAAATCATTAAATCATTAAGTTTATGGTAATTATACAGCAATTGAAAGATAATATGGTATTTTCGTGTAGATGGTTAGTTTGTGGGGACATTTAAGTCATTCGTCCACATAGCCTATTTTCCTCTGTGCACATTTACTGTTCAAATTAGAAAGTTCAAAGTTATTTTCTTCTTTCTGACTATTTAGAAGACAACAACCTCCCTGGTGAGTAAACCTTAAGTACAGCAACAGGATATTAAACATATTTGAAGTATATGCACAGCTTGCTATTGTACTCATTTCATTTTTAGTGTAGTATAGCAAGTTTAGCTGCCTGATGCCAATTAGCCATAATGAGAATTATGGAACTAAACCACAGTGCACTACACTGAAAATTGAATCACTGGGGTTCTTAATGACTTCATGCTTTTTGTTGAAGGACATATAACATATTAAAGACTTCTCTTTTTTCCTGCCTAAGAAACATTGATTACCATTATTTGAAACTATATTAAAATTCTGATTAACATATACAAAATTTAATTAATAAAATTACTTTCTAAAGAAAAGACAGAGAAAAGTATATGTACATACCATGTACAACATAATATTTTCAAGTATATATACATTGGGGAATGACTAAATCTAGCTAATTAGCTTTCCCTAACATAATTATCATTTTTTTGAGGTAAAAACATTTTATATCCAGTCTCAACATTTTTCAAGAATATATTAGTTTATATATAGTTAATATATTATTAACTGTACATTCAAGAAGTCTATCGTACAACATGTGACTACAGTTAACAAAGTTAGTGTTCACATCTCTTCTCCAAAGAAAGGCTAAAGTTCATTTATATTATAATGTCTGTATTTAGTTTAACATAAAATACATAAAACATTCTAAATATATTTCCCTGTGTTTCTTTATAATTATTATATTGGTAATTAATTCAAATTTTAAAACAATTTGAAGTACATTATAAATCCTTTAAATAGCTATAGCAGGGTATTAAATATAGAATTCTATTAATTTAAAATAATAGCATATAAAACTTTATCACAGATGCTAATTGTGACATTGAACTCAGTAATTTCAGAAACTGGAATGTATTCTCTGATGTATTGTTTTAAATAATGAGACTTTGGTATGAAACTAAAAAATTATTTAGAAAAATTAAATCTAAAGAAACAAAACACACACACACACACACACACACCACATACACAGCTACTCTCATAGAGAACTCACAATTACAAACTGAAACCTCAGGAGCATCTTCCTCTCAAAGCCATGGGCTATGAACTTAACAGTTGCCTCTGACTTTTCAGATGAAAAATTCAAACTTCTCATCATGGTTGTATTCATTCAACAAACACATAGCACAACATTGTGCCAGAATGGTTCCAAGCACCTCAACAAGTTGGCTCATTAGTTCATTATAACAACCTTATAGAATTAGTTTAGAGTGATTTTTAAGAAAATGCAGTTCTTGTTTCATTTTTAAACATCCCCCCCATTTGCTTGATGATTGTAGTACAGAGTGAAGCTGGCTTGAGGAACTTAGTCTCTTTAGTTTTTCCTGATTGGAGAGTTTCATGTACTTAGTTTACTGGCAGAATGGAAGGATGTGGTGTTCTGAATAAGTGAAATCCAAATAAAGGAATCTTACTCTATACAAATATAATTTTCTGAAAATAACTAGTGGGTTCAGGCTATAAAATTGCCATATTTGTAATAGAAATCTTGTGCTCAAAGTTAGAGGTACAATAGTACATGTCATTCTCCAGGTTCCCAGTCTGTGATACTGCTCCCACCCTTCTTCACTATTGCAAAAATTTACTAATCCAGTTTTGAACATGAACTTTATTTTCTCAAAATATGTTAGTATCTGACTAGGATTTCCTTTGAAGAATAACGAAGTTCAGGCAAAACCTATTGTTCCACCGTAGAAATCAGTGTTTGTTTCACTACAAGGTCAGGATACAGAGTCTAAACCTCTGTGCCACTGTCTAAGTCATGTTTAGGAGCATAATTTCTTAAAAACATTCAGTTTGCTACAATTGATTTTTAGCAAGTTTATGAATCGGTTTTTGTTGAAAATTTGAATACAGCTTATTTGATTCTATATCATACCTTGGACACTTTCAAAAGCCATCAATATTTAAACACTCCTAAGATTATTCCACCTTAGAGTCTTACGTCTGCACACTTCTGTGTTACATCTATCTTTATCTATTTTTTCATCCATTTCAAAACATTTCATACTAATCTTCAGAGTTCCTATTCCTTAGTTACATTCTTGTATATTCCTGACTTCATATTACAGGATTCTCCCACCTCCTATAGGTCATAAATAAAACTTAGTATTCTGCTGTTGTATTATTAGGTTTTAAGGTCTACTTTATGATTATTATTGTGAATGTAGATATAAGGTTTCTGTATTAGATATATTAATTATTGATTCTTACATAAAACTTGTGCCATCTCCTTTTGCCTTCAGTTCTTATTACTTGGGCAAGGTGCTGATAACCATGGCATCCTACACATGTCAGAGTCTGTACCACAGATGAAGAACATGAAAATATGAAATCTTTTTGCTTAGATAAGTGCTGCTCCCCTTGCCCCTAAAGAAAGGGAGAAAAATCTTTCCTCCAAAAGAAGAATCATGAGTTCTTATTCTAATTTAGAGTGTAAATAAGTATATCCATGGGAAAGGTAAATCCCAGGACTCATACCTCTCCTTGAAATTTAAAATATAGCTCTGAAGAGGTGAATCTACATGGAGTTCTCTCTGTTTAATCTGTCATAAATTCCATTCCAAGGCTCATTCTTCTAATTCTGATTTCAAGTTTCATTAAATATTATTAAGAAAGCACTAATAATGCAATGCAGGAACACAAACACACATATGCACACCCACCGGCATACACACACACTTCACAATTCCAATGTTACTTTATATTGAGGCTTGGAAGTTGCCATTTTTATTAGGTTACCATGCCCTGATTTCCTGCTATAATTTCTAGATCATCATTAAACCACCTAAAGATAAACAATTTCTTCCTTGGAGGGTCATATCAAGCATCTCTTTCTTCATAGACATTTCACCACATTAAAAATAGTTACCTATATGCTTACCTTTTCTACTTCTATTAAAATTGAAACTATATGTAACAAAACTCTTCATACGTCTTGGAATAATCTTGAATTCTCTCTCTCTCTCTCTCTCTCTCTATATATATATATATATATACAAAATCTATAAAACAACTAAGCTTACACTTTTGCAATGTCTTCATGTATATGATCTTTCTCTGCACTCCACTGCAGTCCAGTTCAGGCACCTGTGGATATAGATACTTGCAAGACCTGGTCATCCACTATACTTTTATACTTCTAAAATAATTAACTGTGCCCTCAAATATGTATCTCTTTTATTTGTTATCACTTAACTTATCTCATTTGTATTAGTCTGTGTTACTAATCTCTGTGTCCCTTGTCTCTATTATCTTTTCTGAAAGGTCATATTATAATAGGCATGACCTGTTAACTTTCTAGCTAATAAAATTCTCTCATCTGTTCCTTAAATATCCCCATATCTTTTTCCAAAACCTTGATTCAATTTCCATGTCAGATTCTTATTTTTTCTCAAATTGTTTGTGACAAAGTAGAATATTTATTAAGTGAGAACTATTCATATCAGTGCCATTGCAAAATCTATAATAACAACTGGATTCCACAAAAGCCTCCAAAGTCATTTCTCATTCATTCTAATAAGGATTTATTTCAAATTAATAATAATTTCCTTAAGATTCCTACTTTAATATTTACACCATCATATTTTGCAAACACTCTTGCTTCCTGTAGATATGAAAAAGAATGTAGTATAATTCCTTGTGTTTCTATCCTATTGGAGGATGCTGATGTTTCTTTGCTTCTTCAGGCATACTGCTAGACTAAATAGCTGAACTTCTTAGTAGTTGTGTGTGGCCTTGTACATTTCTGGTCAATAAATTTGGGAAGAAGAGATATATGTTACATTAAAGTATGGTTCCTAAAATAAATACCTTACAATATTATATGTCTCTATTCTCTCATCTCTAACCTGGCTGTAGAGGATCTACCAAAAGATACCATGTTTCTAGAAGATAGCAGAGAAACCAAAGAATGGGTGCTGGGTTTTTGAAACAACACATTTTGCTTTCTTGTTGTTGTTATGCACTACCGTGTAATAAATATTCATTTTAAATAGTGGCTCCAAACAGCAACATTTTATTTTATCTCATATTTCTGAGTTGACTTGGCAATGCTTTTGCTGTATGTGGTGTTAGCTAAAGGGATGGGATGGCTAAACTCTCTAAACTCTCCAAATTCTCCAAAATGTCCTAAATTCCAGAGCTGGCATTTGCAGCCAGACACCAGCTAGGAACTCAGTTGGGCCTATAGACCAAAGGGCTCAGTTTTCCTCCACATGGGCCTTTACATGTTGGAGCTTGGACTTCCTCACGTCTTCCGTGTCTGGGTTCTCAAAACAAGAACTTGATGGCAGGGACAGAAGCTGCACACTCTTAAATCCCTACCTCACATTGTAAACATTATGACTGCTCATTTTATTAGTCAAAACAAGTCATTGAGCAAGACCAGGTTCAAGAGGAGGAAAAATACACCTCATATTTCAGTGGGAATGTGTCAAAGAAGTTCTAGTCATCTTTATTTCAACACAGGTTCACTCTTGGCTTAAAATTTGTTTATAATCTTCACGCATGTAAAATACATTCATTCTTATCCAAACCCTAATAGTCTCTTCTCATTACAATATGAAAGTTCAGTCTAGATCCAAGTCTAGATTCTTGTTATCTAAATTTAATTAGGCATGGAGGAGGCTCTGCAAGGTCATTCCATGTGTGTGCACATGACTTAAAGTAATGTATTATTTTCATCCTAAACGGCAAATTTACTAGCAGATAGTTTTAACTATTAAAATAAATATAGGATTTGGAGTTTTGTACTTCCTTCTTTGTTGGCAGACATTCAACAGCTATTTCTCCTCTGCCTGTTGATATTAGTTAATGCTGCAGAGAATAATAAATGCAGATAAATGTGATATAATGTGATGTATATGTATATGTATTTGTGTTTGTCTGTGTGTGTGTGTGTGTGTGTGTGTGTGTGTGTATGTGTGCCTGGTATGGAGCAGCTGGATGAATTTTTTAAACAAAGTTAAACGAAAAGTTTGACCATCAGGGTAAATTTTGAGTATAGAGTTGAAGGAAGTGAGATAGCAAGCCATGCAGAAATTGGAAAGTGACAGAAGTAGGAAAATTTTTAAGGCCTTTCAATAATCTAGATGAGAAACATTCGTGGCTTAGACCAGAGGATAAACTTGGCAGAGTAAGAAGTGATGAAATTCTGAACATTTTTGAAAATACTGTCCACAAATTTTCTGATAGATAGCATGGGACAAGGGAGAGGAAGAGATCAAGGAAAAATGACACCAATAATTTTTCCATGATGAATTTGAAGAGTGGGTTGTCATTAACTGACTTGGGAGAAAATCTGCAGGGTAAACAAGTTTTGGTTAAAAGATTAAAGTATAAGTTTTTGATACGTTAAGCTTCTAATTCTTACTAGATTTTTAATAGAAATTGCCAACAATACTAGGCTTTTGGACATTTGATGCTGAAATTCTGGTCAAATATGGGTGACTACTCAAATAAAATGAGGATTAAGGATGGACCATTGGCTAAAGCAATGTCAAAGTTACCCGCATTCTTGAGAGAGCCATTTTAGTGGAATGGGGAGACAAAAATCTGGCTCCAGTTCATTCACTCAGAATTAAAAGACAAAAACTTGAAATGCTGTATTTTGACCACTCTTCTATCTACAGCATTAAGAAAGAATTTCGCAGTTTCTGCTGATGCCCTGAAGCAGATTTGTAAATTTTTAATAGCATACCATCACAAAGGAAGTTTTCCCATTGTCTTGTTCATTATAGAACATTTAGATGTGATAATCTAGAGGTATTATCCACATGTGGAGAAACTAAACAAGTTCAAAAAGAAGTTAGAATTATATCCTGATATAGGAAGTGGTAATACATTATGAAATATTCAATCAAAAGACTTGTTCAGAGTAATTCTGATATTTTAAGAAGAATTATCTGAAAATAAAGCTGCCTGATTGAAGGTTAAAAGGCCAAATCTATTATAGGACTTTTCTTTTTAAAACTCTCATTAGCCAAGAATAGTTTACAAATCTGGACATAGAAACACAAAGTTTTGAATTAAAATGTTAAGAAAAGAAAAAGTCATTCCTTTTCTTCATTTCCTTTCTTCATTTCCTTTGACAGAAAGAGAATTATATTTCAACTAATTAGTCCATTGTATGAGTAGACATACTAGATACAAGTTAAGTGCTTCTGAAGCTGGAGTAGATGATTCAACATTTTTTGAATTGTTAGAGCTTAGATCCAGAGGTGTTTTTTTTGTTTGTTTTGTTTTGTTTTGTTTTTTCTTGAGAGGAAGCTTTGCTGTGTCACCCAGGCTGGAGCGCAATGGCGTGATCTCCACTCACTGCAACCTCCACCAGCTGGGTTCAAGCGATTCTCCTACCTCAGCCTCCCAAGTAGCTGGGACTACAGGCACGTGCCATCATACCTGGCTAATTTTTTTTATTTTTAGTAGAGATGGGTTTTTTGCCATGTTGGCCAGGCTGATCTCAAATTCCTGACCTCAGGTGATCCAACCACCTCGGCCTCTCAAAGTGCTGGGATTACAGGCGTGAGCCACCGCGCCCAGCCCCAAGGTTATTTTTACTGTGGTCTTTTAATTGGTGAATTCATGCTCTGATATTCAGTGGTTTTCATATAGTAGGGATTGAAAATGATCAAGGAGGAGAGTTTATACAACCTTTTAAAATTTTCGAGGTGGGTAATAGGAGCCTGACATCATGCTGCCTTCCTAGGCTTCTCAAAATTTACAAGTCCAGAGTTCCTTAGGTCATTCTCCTACTATAATATTATATGCCTGAAAATGTTCATTGATCATCTTTTCTTGCCTATATGCATTCTTGCTCATCAAAATTGCATTGCAGCTGATTTCAATTCATTGCTAGAAGTTTGGTGATAATTATTATTATTGCTGTTATTATTTTGTGTCTTGTGGAGATGGCAGGGTCTTGTTATGTTGCTCAGGCTGGTCTTGAACTCCTGGCCTCAAGTGATACTCCAGCCTTGGCTTTCCAAACTGCTGGTATTATAGGTGTGAGCCACTGCACCCAGCCTATGTTTTAATAAGTGTTAATTTAGGGTAAATAAATACGTTTCAAGTTAAGTCATTATTTGACAAATATCAAGTTTATAAAATTAGTTTTATTTTGTTCCAAGGAAAAAAATCGATATCTATACACATTTTATAAATTGGGAAAAATATCCCAATGAGAAAATTTGTATAACTTTATTAACATGAAATATTTAATATCTTTAACATATTTGAATCTCAATAACAGAAAGATAGTTTTCTAATATTTCCTTTTAAGTTGCTATAGATTTCAGTTTATATCATAATACTGAGCCGTCTTAAACTTCCTAATCCCTTTATTATAAGAAAAGCAACAGGACAAGCAATTGAAAACAGGCAGTGAATAAATACTAAGCCTAATCATTCTATGGGAATTTGAATGTTGAAAGATATTACTGTTTCCTTCTAAATGAATTACTAATAGATTTTTTACAGATAGAAACTTAGGCCATAGAAAAATGAAAGAATTTCAGCCTGTGGGAAGAAAAAAAGGCTTTGGTTAGAAAGAGAAATAGGTATTTTTCTAAATTATATGTCTATTTTCTTAGCAGTATGCCTGGAATGTACTACTGAATTTGCTTGTCTTGGTTCTCTACATGATTTTACTCAATAAATTTTGAAGCTATTTATTCATCTAATTTTTCTTTTAATATTCATTTTCTGGTTGCTGGATGATGTGGGATACAACCATAAAGGAAACAGTTTTGTCCCTCAAAATATATTGGGAATGAAAATATTTTTAAGTAAAAAGTAGATTTACAATACAGTACATGAAGTAGTGTAATAGGAATATGCATAAAGGTGGGGTATGTAATTCAGATGATGGGTGAGGAGTCATGGGGAGATACATTATGAAAAGTCTTCCCATGTAAAGAGATGACTTGGCCGAGACCTCAAGAACAAGAAACTAGAAGTCCAAGGCAAGTGTATGTTTGAATGTTTAGGACTGAGATAGAGCATGGCCCTTTAAGGGAATGAAATGTAACTGAATATTACTGTAGCCTATCATTTGAAAGAACCTAGTAGTAAGTATTAAGGTGGGAATAATAAGCAGGATGAAGATGATTAAAGGTATCCTTGTTACATCAGGTTAAAAAAATTTTTTTGAGACAGGGTCTAGCTCTGCTGCTCAGGGTGGAGTGCAGTAGCAATCACAGCTCACTGTAGCCTCAACTTTCAGGTTTAAGCAATCCTCCCACCTCAGCCTCCCAAGTATTTAGGAGGACAGGCACATGGCATCACGCCTGGCTAATTGTTTTACTTTTTGTAGAGATGGAAACTGATTATGTTGCTCAGAATGGCCTCAAGCTTCTGGGTTTAAGCAATCCTCCTGCTTCAGCCTCCCAGAGTGCTGGGATTACAGACATGAGCCACCACACATGGCCAAAGGCTTTTTTCTTTATCCTAAAAGCAGCACAGCAGAAATATTTTAAGCAGAAGTGTCATGTTAAGCTTAATTATTCTGGATGGCTAAATGGTGACATTTCCATAGGAAAGATCAAATGAAAAAGCACAATTTGTTGTCTGGTCTGTGTTGAATAATCTCACCTCACTGGCTTAAGTAATATGACAAAGTATATGATTTGAGTGATAAATAGTGTGTACATCTATCTATCTATCTAACGATCGATCTCTCTATCTATCAACTATCTAACCACCATATTGAGTGTCTAAAATAATACCATTAATACTGTGCACTGCTCACCTTGGATATTTTTTTAAAAGCCAAGAAAGAGTTAAATATTGCTTAGCACAGAAATTGCAGGTTTATTGCTTCCACATCAAAGTTATACTAAGGGATTCTCATTTTACCTGTCCTTGCAGGGAGAGGAAAGGGAGAGAGTGAGAGATTGAACAAAAGAAGTATTCACATGGATCACTCTTATGTTTAAGAAGTAGATCTGCATCACAGTTTCATGAAAGAGAACTATCACGCTTGGGACAAAAAAAAAATCTCTGTTCTTACTTTATTCTGTTATGTGTTGAGATATGGATGGACCCTCTGTAAAAGACTTTTTTTTTTAACAATTTTTACCACTTTTATTCAACATAATATTGGAAGTCTTAGCCAGCATAGGTAAACAAGAGAAATAAACATTTTTAAACCTTCGTCTCAACCTCATATGTGTTTAGACTGGGTGAGACTGGTAGGACAGAAAAGCAAACGAGGAAGAAATGGAAACTCTTTTAGCATCCAGTTATATTTCAGAAGGTACAGTTGAAAAGAGACTAGTGTGCAACAATCCCTTTCAGTAAATTACAAAGTACAGTCACCAATATCAAGGGACACCTAGATGATCAGCCCCTGAAATGACCTCCAGATGCCTTCCATTTTTCTACCTCATTACATGTTAGAAAGGATCACATTTCAAGATACATTAATTTATTTATGCTCTGTCATGTTTCTTAAAATATGTGGAATGGCATATTATATGTCCATCTATTATAGATAGACATATGGCAAAATGATAAAATATAAATTTAAAGGAAAATGATCAGAAAATAACATGAATTAAAGAATAATTTCTTGACCAGGCACAGTGGCTTGCACCTAATCCCAGCTACTCCACAGGTTTAGGTGGGGGGATCACTTGATGCCAGGAGTTTGAGATCAGTCTGAGCAACATAGCAAGTCCATGTCCCTAAAACAAAACATTTTTCATTAAAAAAAAAAAGAGTAAGTTTTTAACTTAGAGATAAACTTGATCACAATTATAGGAAAAACAATTTTGAATTCAATTGCTATAAAATGCAGCTTAAAATAGGCTTTGGTTATTTTGGTAGTCAAAATGAAAATAATAAACAATCTTTTTGATAGTTCTCATTGTTAATAAAGAGGTGTTGCGTCAGCTCTCCAGAAAAAAAAAAAAAAGGCTTGCCATGTAGTTATAACAACAAATACTGTTCTCTGGTATCTCTTATCTGAAAAAAAAAAAAGAGGAAAAAAAGAAAAGGATAATCAAGATAATTATCTTCTGAATTCTTTCCTTTTCATTTCAGTGCAAATTGTCTTGGGTTGTCTAAGAACAACGCTTTCTCAGGCCCCCTTCACTCCCTCCAGTTGGGCTTTCATCCTATCATTTATGTCAAGTTAATTTCGTCAGAGTCATAGGCTTAACATTAAGATGCCCTTTGTTTTTAGGTTTTGACAATGTCAAAATCATCCTTTTATTTAATTTTATTTAAAATTTCTGAAAAATGGATAGTTCATTATAGTAGTCATGTGATAAATAAAACCAGCTTCAGGATTTTATAGCACTTTTAAGGAAAAAAGAAAGGGAAATAAAAAATACATATACTAGGAATATCACTAAAAGGATAAAAATTTACATCTTTCATGAACACAAAATATTTCTTGCATAGTAGAAACAAACACAGTTGATCCTGTAGAATTTTCTCAAATAATATTTTTAAAAAATAAATAGAACGATGTATTGCTTAATGATGTAACTCTGTTCTTAGGAATGTGTTGTGTGAACATCATAGGAGGTACTTACAGAAACCTAGATGGTATAGCCTACTACACACCTAGACTATATGATATAGCCTATTGCTCCTAGGCTACAAACTTGTACAACATGTTACTGTACCAAATACTGTAGGCAAATGTGACACAATAAGTATTTGTATATCTAAACATATCAAAACGTAAACATTTTGCAGTAGAAATAAGGTATAATGTATTAAAAAATAGTATACCTGAAAAGGACATTTATAATGAATGGAGCTTGCAGTACTGGAAGTTGCTCTGGGTGTCAGTGAGTGAGTGGTGAGTGAATGCAAAGGCCAAGAACATTACTGTAAACTACTGTGGACTCTGTAAACACTGCACAATTAGACTATACTAAATGTATTTTATAAACTTTTAAAATTTTCTAAAATTTTTTACTCTTTTGTAATAACATTTAGCTTAAAACACAAACACATTGCACAGCAGTACAAAATTTTTCTTTCTTTATATTCTTATTCTATAAGCTTTTTTCTTTCTTTTTTTTCTTTTTTTTTTTTTTTTTTTTTTTTTTTAAGATCGAGCTTTGCTCTTGTTGCCCAGGCTGGAGTGCAATGGCGCAATCTCAGCTCAGTGCAACCTCCACCTCCCAGGTTCAAGCAATTCTCTTGCCTCAGCCTCTCGAGTAGCTAAGATTACAGGCACACACCACCACGCCCAGCTAATTTTTGTATTTTTAGTAGAGATGGGGTCTCACCATGTTGGCCAGCTGGTCTCAAACTCTTGACCTCAGGTGATCCACCTGTTTGCCCTCCCAAAGTGCTGGGATTACAAGCGGGACCCACCACTCCTGGCCTATAAGCTTTTCTTCTATTTTTAGTTTTTTTAATAAAATTTTTTGTTAAAAACTAAGGCACAAAAACACACATTAACCTAGGCCTGTATAGGGTCAGGATCATCAATATCACTCCTTTTCACCTCCACAGCTTGTCCAGCTGAAAGGTCTTTAGGGGCAATAACATGCATGGAACTGTCATCTCCTATGATAACCATGCCTTATTCTGGAATACCTCCTGAAGGACCTGCCTGAGGCTGTTTTACAGTTAACTTCTTTTTAATAAGTAGAAGGAGTACACAGTAAATTAATTATAAAAATTTTAGTATGGTAAATACACAAATCAGTAGAATAGTTGTTTGCGATCATTACTGAGTATTATGTACAGTATATAATTGCATGTGCTACACTTTTATTTGAGTCCCAATTTAGTGGGTCCATTGACACCAGAATCATCACATACACTTGAGTAACATATTTCACTATGATTTTACAATGGCTATATCATCACTAAATGATGTGAGTTTTTCAGCTCCATTATAATCTAAGGACCATCATTCTATATATGCTCTATCATCAACTCAAACGTCATTATGCTGTGCGTGACTCCCAGTAACCTCTCTGGCATTTACTCAAGTAAATTGAAAACTTACAAAGGCAGAAATCTGCATTTGGGTGATTATAGCATCTTTTTTCATAGCTACTCAAACTTAGAAATAATATATTGATTGTATTATCTTATTCATTAAGTAGATAAATAAGATGAATACACTGTAGTACATCCAGGCAATGGAATATTATCCAGTGCTAACCACAAATGAGCCATCATGGTTTCTCTTTTATTTTTGCTTGTATAAGATCTGTTATTCACAGAGAAACCAATGAGTTCTGTTAAAATTGGAAATCAGATCTTGTCATGTCTCTTGCTGAAAATCCCACAATGGTTTCCCATCCCATTTAGAATAACTTCCCAACTCTTTACCAAGGTCTATAATGTCAAACCTGACCTTCTCTCAGCTGATCTCTGAGATCTGAACTTCTGCCACTCTTCCTTTCTCCCACTTAGAGCCACACATTCTGGTCTTCTAACTTGTCATGAGTTATGCCAAACTCTTTTCCATTTTAGTGACCTTGCACTAATAACTCCATTTGTCAATAATGAGTTTTATGTAACCTTTGTATGTCTGCCTCCTTCATGACATTTAGGCCTCAGTTTAAATATAATCTTTAAATCTACTTAGAGATATCATCTTTAATACCCAATATAAAGTATTACTCAGTGGTTATCTCTTCTCACTGTAAATATTTACATATTTTCTCCTTACATATTATTAGTTCATATATTTGTTCCCTTCTCTATAATTTTGGCTTCAAAGAGTAGAAACTATCTAATTTATCAATGTATTTGAGATGTAAAACAAAGTGCCAAGTCTACAGGAAACAATAAATATTTGCCAAATTGATGAAAGTGGATGTGCATAAATCATTCTTTATAGGGAAACTTAATAGAGCACTGTGTTGTAATGGGCAGTGTTTTCATCAAAACTCCCTCAGGAAAAAAAGCTTTCAAAAGGCTTTTTCATTTGCTATTTTGTCTTATTGTGTTTGTTTGCTTTTAAGACAGCAATCCTCAATAGAAGTGGAGGAATAAATACCAAAATACTCCAGAAAGACTCAAGATAATATGATTTATGTTATTGGTTACTGTTAGCCTGGATTAATGTAAAATACAAGACTTAAAATATATAATCAATCTTTTTAAAAGTTTGTAATCAATAAACATGACAACTAGATGAAAAGTCCTTCAGCAAAAATACATACTCAAATGCAGTGTGTGCTCAAATTTTCATCCAATTTCAGCAGGCTTACATTCTATGTAACATACATTTATTATCTTCTTTCACTGAATGATAACATCTAACAGAATAAACTCCATATTAGTTTATGTTATCCCTAGTAAAGGTCATGTGCTCTCAAAGTAAAATGTAAAGAAAGTTTTTCAGCAGTCACCTCGGGGTTGTATTATCTGTTAGGAGTTGTATGTAATCTGTGACATTAGCAATTAAACATACACTGTACAAATGAGCCCAAAATTTCTTTAACAAATAGTAAATGCTTTTACTGTAAATACTGCATTAAACTCTGGGGTCTACTGGGTACTATAAAAATGAATTTAAAATAATTGATTCCTTAAAAATTGTATAATCTGCAAGTCAAAATAGACATAGAAACATATAACTCTAATTATTAAATATATATAATAACTGATTTATACACAGGATATTTTAGTACCATGGTGACTATATTGACTCAACTAGGACCATTGCAGAGAGTGATATTAAGTTTTTCTGACATAATTCTTCAATAAACTTAATTTTAAAAAAATATAAAGGAGAATAATGTACAGAGAGTTTAGAATAATTACTATAAAAATTTTTATAAACATGCTTATCATACACATATGCAAACAGCTGAGAATGAATTTTAAAATCAAGATAGCAATATATGGACTGGAAGATAGGTCACTCAAATAATTTAAGTAGGAATGATATAGCAGTTGTGGTTGTATTTTCAATAGATCATTCTGACTGTATTTTGGAGACTGAATTCAAAGTATCCTTGGGACTAGGGGTAGAATACAGAGTCAAATACAATCATCCTGGTTGAAATGGTTAAGGCCTGAATTAGGTAAATAGTAGTTGAGATATATGATGTGTTAGATTTCTAGGGTTGCCATAACAAAGTACTAAAGATTGGGTAGCTTAAACAATAGAAATTAATTTTCTCACAATTCTGGAGGTTAGAAGTCCAGTATCACGGTGTTGACTGTAGTGGTTTAATTCTCTCTGCTTGGCTTGAAGATAGCCACCTTCTTCCCATGTCTTCACATGGTGCTTACTTGTGCATATAACTGTCCTAAATCCCTTCTTTCCATAAGGACACTAGTCATAGTAGAATCTGGCTCATCTCAAAGACCCAATTTAACCTACTTACTTCTTTAAAAACCATGTCTCCAAATATGGTCACATTCTAAGAAAATGGGGACGGAAGTCACCATAGGAACTTTGGAGGGACACAATTAAGTCCCTAATATATGAAAAAGAATTAATTTAGTGAATACTTAAAGGAATTAAGGGAAGATGGAGTAATGGTTTGAGTCTGGACATATAAAAATGTCATTATTGCAACCACATTTCTCTCTCTCTTGATTGGTAGGTAGATAGACAGACAGACAGACAGACAGACAGATAGATAGATAGATAGATAGATGTATAACACATAATATTTCTACGAATCTTTACTTTTTGAGAAATACAACATCAGGGTGAAATTTTTTGCTAAAAGCAAGTGATTCTTACTATGAAGCAGGAGAGCAAATGCCAAATCAGAATAAAACCAAAAATCAGGAAGAATGACCAAGGTAGTAGTTCTCACCTTGGATGTACATTGGAATCACACGAAGAGTTTCTAAAAACATATTTATGCCAGGGTTCAACCTCAGCACAATTAACTACCAACACATTGGGTGAAAACTGAGCCACAATCTCCCCAGATGATCCCAGAGTGTAGTGAGGATTAAGAGCCACTGGACTGGAAGAAAAATGTAAAGAGAAGAGGAAGTGGAATGACAAAACAACTGGAATAAAATTGGATCTTGTACAGCCTCATCAGATTTCACGGTGCAACTAGGAATCAACATAGACTGAGCAAGTTCAATGTAAGGGGCAGGATTACAGAAAACAGCTTATGCAACAGAGGGCCTAGCCAGGAAGAACTTCAAAAAATATGCCATTGTTTCCATGACTATAAACACCATGAGCCTGTAACCTTAAAACAAATTATATGTTATTGGATGAATCAACCCTGGTGCTTTTATTAATGACATGTTTGTGTGCACGTGTGTGCATGTGTGTAACAACATGTTAATGTTTGTGATTTTACCATCGAAGTCTCTTCAAGCATCAAGATGATATTTGCGGCCGGGAGCGGTGGCTCATCCCAGCACTTTGGGAGGTTGAGGTGGGTGGATCACAAATTCAGGAGTTCGAGACCAGCCTGACCAACATGGTGAAACACTGTCTCTACTAAAAATACACAAATTAGCCGGTCATGGTGGTGCAAGCCTGTAGTCCCAGCTACTCGGGAGGCTGAGGCAGGAGAATCACTTGAACCCGGGAGGCGGAGGTCACGGCGAACCAAGATCGTGCCACTGCACTTTTGCCTGGGTGACGGAGTGAGACTCCATCACACACACACACACAAAAGAAAATATTTGTATATTTGTTCCTGCACAATGCACCACAGCAGAAAAGTCTGTGTGGAAATAAACACTGGAAATCTAGGAATTGTAGGGGATCGGCCATCTGAAGCATGGGTTGAGTTTTCAACAAGGGATGTGCATAAAATCACCCCCCCCAAAAAAAAAGAGTCAATATCAAGCCTAACCCAGAGAGCCAGTCAGGTACATACTTCCCCAACAATGTTATTTCTCTTCTTTCTTTGCCCTCCATTTCACCTGGAAGAGTCACAGTTAAGAGTCATCAAGTAGTGGAAGAAGTGAGCGAAAAATGGGAAAGCAATCCCATGGCTTCTGCAAAGTCTGACTCCCACGAGCCATGGGCCTGGCTAAGGGAAAGAAGAAAACTTCTTGTTCGCTGAAGCATAAAGGGCTAATTAAAGATATTAGAACAGAGTTGTAATTACTGAATTGAGTATGTGTTTTGTAATTTGTGGTGACCATAGGAATTTTGGTTAAACTAAAAGAATCCATAAAAGTTATAGGATCTACTTAAGTTTCATACAGAGAAACAGGAAGAATTATTTTTATTTTGTATTTTATAAGTTAAAAGAGACACTCTAGGAACAAATTATTTTTAATTACACCCTGTTATAATAAGCAAGGAAAACAAGCACAAGAAGAGATGTGACCCAACAAAATCTCTTATCCAAAACACTGGCAGATCAGAGTTGGTTTCTAGTGAACAGATGATGCAAATTATATAAGGTGACAAGAATTCCCCTACAGAAAATAAAACAATACTGTAACTTCCTTTTTGATGGCCAATATCATTCAATGCATTACAATAGTCCCAGTTGAGAATCCTTGTTATGAAGCCCTCATAGAGTAACTCAATATAAAGGAAGCTGCATTCTAGAAGATAACCTGGGCTCAGAAAATAAAAAGAAAAATCTTGTTTTATTTTAGTTTGGTATCCGGTTAAGGTGGGAGACTCTGGCTGAAGTCAAAAGGTGATACCATTTGCAGATTGTGTATGGACCACAGTAACTGGCCACATGTGAACTAATGTAGATCTAATCTTAAAATCAAACTAGAAAACACCAATGAAGGCTCTAAGTCCTGGCCCAGAGAAAGCTCAAAAGACTATTGAATAAGCTTCCATGAGTGATGTGATTAATTTTTAATGTCAACGTTACATGGCAAAAGTAACAGTATCGATAGTGTTGGCTTTATCAGCTCCCGTCTTCCTCACTTTGGAAGGAGATCTTAACCTCTTTGGACTAAATAACCCTGAATTTCTAGATTGTCATGGCTTCATAAAAAGCTTCATAAAAAAAGGATAAAAAATTCAAAAGAAAAAAAGTAAAAATGTAGATTTTCTAACAAGTTTTGTAAAATGCAGACTACAGCTATTAGTTGAGTTAAAAAGGAAACAAAATACAAATGTGATTATTTCACAAAATACTGAAGCCTACCATAATAGCTACATAGAGAAGCTAGTACCTCTTTAAGTGCCCATTACTTTTTTCCTAGTGTAATTCTAAAACTCTGTGTGTATATATATATGTTCGTTTTGCTCTTCTAAAACTCTGTGTGTATATACATGTTCACACTATATACTATACTATATACTATATAGACTAGATACTACATATACTGTACAGTTTATAAATTTATTTGAAAAACAAATGCTTATTTTCTTTATCCAGTCTAATATTGATGGGCATTTGGGTTGGTTCCAAGTCTTTGCTATTGTGAATAGTGCTGCAGTGAACATACGTGTGCATGTGTCTTTATAGGAGAATGATTTATAATCCTTTGGGTATAGATCCAGCAATGGGATTGCTCGGTAAAATGGTATTTCTAGTTCTAGATCCTTGACGAATCGCCACACTATCTTCCACAATGGTTGAACTAATTTACACTCCCACCAACAGTGTGAAAGCGTTCCTATTTCTCCATATCCTCTCCAGCATTTGTTTCCTGACTTTTTTTTTTTTTCTTTTAAGATGGAGTCTCGCTCTGTCGCCCAGGCTTGAGTGCAGTGGCGCGATCTCAGCTCACTGCAAGCTCTGCCTCCCGGGTTCACACCATTCTCCTGCCTCAGCCTCCCCAGCAGCTGGGAATACAGGCGTCCACCACCACACCCGGCTAATTTTTTGTATTTTTAGTAGAGACGGGGTTTCACTGTGTTAGCCAGGATGATCTCCATCTCCTGACCTCGTGATCCGCCCGCCTGGGCCTCCCAAAGTGCTGGGATTACAGGCCTGAGCCACCGCACCTGGCTTGTTTCCTGACTTTTTAATGATCGCCATTCTAACTGGCATGAGATGGTATCTCAGTGTCGTTTTGATTTGCATTTCCCTAATGACCAGTGATGATGAGCTTTTTAAAATATATTTGTTGGCTACATAAATGTCTTCTTTTGAAAAGTGTCTGTTCATATCCTTCACCCACTTTTTGACTTTTTTTTTTTCTTGTAAGTTTGTTTAAGTTTCCTGTACATTCTGGATATTAGCCCTTTGTCAGATAAATAGATTGCAAAAATTTTCTCCCATTCTGTAAGTTGCCTGTTCACTCGATGATAGTTTCTTTTGCTGTGCAGAAGCTCTTTAGATTACTTAGATCCCATTTGTCAATTTTGGCTTTTGTGCAATTGCTTTTGGTGTTTTAGTCATGAAGTCTTTGCCCATGCCTATGTCCTGAATGGTATTGCCTAGGTTTTCTTCTAGGGTTTTTATGGATTTAGGTGTTACATTTAAATCTTTAATCCATCTTGAGTTAATTTTTGTATAAGGTTTAAAGAAGGTGTCCAGTTTCAGTTGTCTGCATATGGCTAGCCAGTTTTCCCAACACCATTTATTAAATAGGTAATCCTTTCCCCATTGCTTGTTTTTGTCAAGTTTATCACGGATCAGATGGCTGTAGATGTATGGTGTTATTTTTGAGGCTTGTGTTCTGTTCCATTCGTCTATATATCTGTTTTGATACCAGTATCATGCTGTTTTGGTTACTACCATGGAATACTATGTAGCCATAAAAAAGAATGAGTGCATGTTCTTTGCAGGGACATGGATGAAGCTGGAAATCATCATTTTCAGCAAACTAACACAGGAACAGAAAACTAAACATCCCATTTTCTCACTCATAAGTGGGAGCTGAACAATGAGAATACATGGACACAGGGTGAGGAACATCACACATCAGAGCATGTCAGCGGGGTGGGGGGGCCAGGAGAGGGATGGCATTAGGAGAATACAAATGTAGATGATGGGTAGATGGGTGCAGCAAACTGTCATGGCACATGTGTACCTATGTAACAAACCTGCATGTTCTGCATATGTATCCCAGCACTTAAAGTGTAATAAAAAATAATAAATAAATAAATGTTTATTACTTTACTTTTAATAATGTTCTCCTTTTTAATTTTTTTTCAGTAAAAAGTGAGAGTATTCTCTCCACTCAAAGGCTTTCAAGCAACCGCAGGAGAAAATGTCCTGTGTAGGAATAATGAATATTAATCTAAAATAATTTTTTCTAATATATGGTTTAATTCCATCGCATTTCAGTTTCTCTGTTTAGAAGCACACTTTGGTCTGAATGTAGTCTATTAAGAGTGTTACCCTAATGACTTATCATTAACAATTATACACTTTATGGGACTGAACCCTTCTGAAAAGAAGCTTTGGTCATTCTCTGTAATTATGTTCACAATACTCACAGAGGTCATAGAATCATGTGTTCCCCAACTTCCTTTATTCACCCTTCTTTCCTCCAAATTCTACTTATTTGTTCATACATTTCCTTCAAACCTGTGGTTTTGTGCCTCCTACAAGTTTGTGTAATAACAGGGAGGCACAGGAGCACATTAGGAAACAGAATAGTGGGGAAGACCTCAATGTTCTCCATCAGAAAAGGGATCTGAATTTATATTGCTGAGCCTAGTTGAAAAAAAGTTTTTTTACTAAAAATATCATCTCAGCCTTGGAGTTTCCTCTCATTAAAAGGCAGAAAGTCTTTAGCAAGAACAGGAAAAGAACAATAAAAAGATTATGCAGCTCTGGAAACAAGCATGTATACTGAAAAGGTAACATTTATTTGTTTTAAAAGGCTAACAGATTTAATCTAACGACATAACCACACGTGCAAAGTTAGTGCATTCCATGGCATGACTGATCTGTAGTTTAAGCTCTCTTAACAACTGATGATTGCATCCAGACTGATCCAGTCCCGATACGTATGAATAACGAAGATAACCGAAAGAATTATCCCATTTGCTCCAACTGTTAGCAGCGGTGAATCAGTTTGGATGTGCGGCAACCTCAATTCTTGCCTCCTCAGGAGAAATAATTCAACCAAAGGGCATAAGGCAGATGGAGAGACTGAGGCAAGCTTTAGAGCAGGATTGAAAGTTTGTTAAAAAGTTTTAGAGCAGGAACCAAAGGAAGTACACTTGGAAGAGAGCCAAGAGGGCAACTTGAGTGATGCAAGTACTTGATTTGACCTTTGACTTGAGGTTTTATACGTTAGCATTTCGCATGCTCAGTGGCCTGCCAGCACTTGAGAGGGGCCGCATGTGCAGGGTGTTTACTGAAGTTATATGCGCGCTCACTTGAAGCATTCTTTCCTTACCAGTCAAGTGTTCCTAGGGGAAGGTCACATACCAGCGAAACCCCAGCAGAGGGAGTCTAATTGAGCTGATTAACACAAGCCGCCTGCGGATTGCAAAACTGAAACAGCACACTGTAACACATGGCCACTGGGGCTTCAGGAGCTATAAACACTCAATCCTAGACTCTGCAGTGGGGTCCAGACCCCCAAAACAGCCCCCGCAACCTGCCCATCTGCATGCTCTCCCTAGGCGTTCTCCCTAGGCGTTTGAGCAGGGGGGCACCTAAGAGGCAAGCCGCACCCTTGTCGCATACCTTCTGAGGGGGATAAGGGAACTCCTCCCATTTCAACATTTCATAACAGACAAAGAAATTCACTTATCACTTAAACCTCTTTCTCATTTTTGCCCCATCTTAAGATAGGACTAGGAAGGCCTTTGTAGCAGAGGCCTCATAGTGCTTTTACCACATTTCAACCTTGCTCTGATTTGAACCAAATCTGTAGGAGGTGATTCCATAAAATGTTAGATTCCCCTCATAGCTGGCAGGTTTTTTATCTTAAACCAGAGTACTTTATCATTTCTCATTCTCTTCCAGGGCTTTCTCCAAGCCCATAGAAGTTTAGTTTGCCCAATCTCCTCAATTTCCAGAGCTCAGCCAGTTCTTAAACCTAGATCTCATTGATTAAGAGGGAGACTAAGATCTTTTAAGAAAAAATTGTAAAATATCACTGTAAATGTAACTATAAATATATGTAAATACATAAATACAAATTCTGTCTTCATCCAAGCTGGTCAGTTCTCCAAATAGTAAATTCATACCCCAACCACTGTCCTTATCAGGCTCTCAAATCCAAGGTCACTATGCACCTATCTTAATCATCCCAAGACCAGTGCCAGACAACTAGGGCAGCCTCTCTTCCCTAGGGCTTATTAAATTATTCAAATTAGCGAGTCCAAAGGGAAGTCTGGAAACCTAGATAAACCCCTGTCACTTACTCATAAGCTGTCTCGTACAATTACAACTTGTTGTTACATTGCATTCAGGTGCAACTCTGTGCGGCTTTGCCTGGTGGCCTTCTCTTTTGGTTCTGTATCAGAATCCTGCCTTCTTCTATCCAAGTGTCAATGTGTTGGCTTCCACCATTAAAAATAATCTCTACATTTTAAAAAAACAATGCATACTGTAAATGTTTCCTATTTCCCAAAGATACTTGTAGCTTTCAACCAGAGTTAAAGAAAGGGAATCAAAGAAAGGGAATGTCCAGACCTTTCAAGGGCTGTGGGAGACAGGTTCTGTAACCACACTAATATTGGGGAACCCACAATGCATATGGTTCCCAGTTAGATTGGGGTTTCTAAAAGCCAGATGGTGTTTAGAGTTCTGGTTGAAGTTCACCTCACTTAGGGTTCACATAGTTTCTTAGTCCATTCATGGGACAAATAATCTTTTTTTTTCTTAATTTCAACTTATTTTAGATACAGGAGGTATGTGTGCAGGTCTGTTACATGGGAATATTGTGTGATGCTGAGGTTTGGGGTACAGATCCCGTCACCCATGTAGTCAGCATGGTACCCAATAGGTAGTTTTTCAACCTGTGCCCTCCTTCTTTCTCTGCCTAGTAGTCTGCAGTGACTTTTGTTTCCATATTTATGTCCATGTATGTTTGACGTTTAGCTCCCACTTATAAATAAGAACATGCAGTATTTGGTTTTCTGTTCTTGCATTAATTTGCTTAGTATTATGGCTTCCGATTGCTTCCATGTTGCTGCTGCAAAGGACATGATTTTATTACTTTTTATTGCTGCGTAGTATTCCGGGATGTATATGTACCACATTTTTTTTTTTTTTTCTTGAGATGGAGTCTTGCTCTATCGCCCAGGCTGGAGTGCAGTGGAGTGATGTCGGCTCCCTGCAAGCTCCACCTCCCAGGTTCACGCCATTCTTCTGCCTCAGCCTCCCGAGTAGCTGGGACTACAGGCACCTGCCACCACGCCTGGCTAATTTTTTGTATTTTTAGTAGAGACAGGGTTTCACCAGGTTAGCGAGGATGGTCTGCATCTCCTGACCTCATGATCTGCCCACCTGAGCCTCCTCCCAAAGTGCTGGGATTACAGGTGTGAGCCACCATGCCCAGCCATGTACCACATTTTTAAAATTCAGTCTACCACTGATGGGCACTTAGGTTGATTCCATGTCTTTGCTACTGTAAATAATGCAGTGATGAAGAGTACATGTGTCTTTTTGATAGAATAATTTATTTTTTTTAGGTATATACCCAGTAATGGGATTCCTAGATAGAATGGTAGCTCTGTTTCAAATTCTTTGAGAAACATTTAAAACGCTTTCTGCAGTGACTGGACTAATTTACATTCACATGAAAAGTGTAAAAGCATTCCCTTTTCTCCACAGTCTAGCCGGCATCTTTTGTTTTTGGCTCTTTAATAACAGCCATTTTGACTAGTATGAAATGGTACCTCATTGTGGTTCTGATTTGCATTTCCCTGATGATTAGTGATACTGAGCATTTTTCATATGTTTGTTGGCCACTTGGATGTCTTCTTTTCAGCAGTATCCGTTCATGTCCTATGCCCATTTTAATGGGTTTATTTGTTTTTTGTTTATTGATTTAAGTTCCGTAAAGATTGTGGATGTTAGGGCTTGGGACAGGTAATCTTAATAGCTTATGGCACTCACATAATTGTATCTCTCTCTTTTTTTACTTAAAACAATTATGGTAGGAAACACCGACAGGAAGTCCCTAAAAAAATACTCCCCACCATGCTCAACATCATAAAGCTGAAGCAATACCACATCCTAGGTAGAATTGCAGAAATTAGCTCCAGCATAAAAAATTTGAAGACCACATGAGTGGCTTACCTATATTCAATTTACTTTTCTCTGCAAAAATGGATGGCTTATACAAGATGACAATGGACTACTATCCATGGAATCCGAGGTCAACCTCAATGGTAGCTGTTTAAGCTGAACTTGGTATCTTTACTGAAACAGACCAATATAACCACTGTTGAAAAAAAAATTCAATCACCATCAATGAAGAGGATCAAAGAAGCTTGCAATTACATGAGAAGGACAATAGTGTGGGTTTACATTTCTGACAGGTGCCTAGTCTAACTCTTTTGTTCCATGTCACTGTATAATCCCTAGAAACTGATTATTTTCATGTTTTGCAGGACATCCTTTAGCCAGCTAAATAAATTCCATTGTTTTAGATAGCACTGTAATTAATTATAATTGCACTATATTAATAAATTATGGCAAAGGGAAGTAGCAAATTTGTATGCCAGAGAATGGAAGATAAAAATTATGGGCAACTGAATTAAACTTTACGAATATAATAGTCTTGGTCATATGGCATTATAGGTTAAGGAAAATTATTAAACCTCTTTTTACCTGGAATTTTTAAAAAGTATAGCATTTGTCGGGGCTTTGTGGATTTTTGAGGCATCATAGCCTGCCTATGGCAATGTTTTTCTGTTCCATTTGTTTTGTGATTTAGAAGGATGCCAGTTTTTACTATGGCTCAGAGAAAGAGGGGTTCAGTTGCATTCTAAGCTTCTTATGCAATTGTGCCTCTGAACTTGCAAATGCAATGGTATTCATTGTGACAGGAAGGATATGTGAAACCTGGGACAAATCCTGATAGGACAGGTACAGAGCACAACCCTAGGATTTTTGAGAAGGTTTTGCCTTTTGAAAGCAGCAGTTGGTCTGCTATCGGGCCTTAATATAGTACCCCACCATGAGACATAATTAAAGTACAAGATTACAACTAGAAGGTCCTGAGGATGCAAGTAGGTTAGATGAACAGGTTTCCCCAGAGTTCCACACCAGGTTGCATCTATACTTTTCCATCAACCACTCCTCATGTAGTGTTTCCCATGGTCAGCTGATAGAGGAGAAAGACTTACTGCTAAGACATTCCTTGAAAGTAGAAAACTGTTTTATTTCACTTTAATTTCTATGAACTAAGGTTAACACAATATTTGATGAATTTGCAATCCACTAGTGGCAATTCTGATTTTTTTTCAAAATTTGTAGATACAAGTTTTTTTCTCATTGGAAAGCAATAAAAAATATTTTAGACTTAATTTTATAAAAGGCATTATTAAATATAACACCAAAGTTTACTTGTTACTACACACATGGATTCTATTTGGACATATATGACTTCTAAATAACTGGAAGTTATGAATGATTTATTCTTGTCAAATTTTTTCCAATATAATTCTTTTTTTAATTTTATTATTATTATACTTTAAGTTTTAGGGTACATGTGCACAATGTGCAGGTTAGTTACATATGTATACATGTGCCATGCTGGTGTGCTGCACCCATTAACTCACCATTTAGCATTAGGTATATCTCCTAAAGCTATCCCTCCCCCCTCCCCCCACCCCACAACTTTCCATTTCCATGATGATAGTCTTTCCTGGGGCTTCAGTGTTGTATTTCCATCCTTGTGTATACCCCATGAAACCTTCTGGAATACACGAATTGGGTCTTAAATTTCTGGATGTGATCTCGTTAGTTATTGTGTATGCTTCCTCTTAACTGAAATAATTCCAGAATTTAAGTATACATGACAACTCCTTTAGTTCAAGTCATTTTATTTATTTATTCATTTACTCAACCTTAAAAATCTGAATTGAATCCTAAAAATATGTCAGATATCCTACCAGTAATTGGAGAAAGGAAGATAGATAATTCATATTTCTTCCCTTAAATCCTTCTAGTCTAGTTATAGAGAGGAGAACATAAAACAATGATGGTATGTTTTTATAAGATTATATTTATAAGGAATACTTTGACAGTGCTAATGAGGTGATGCTAAATCAGGATAGGGAGGTGTGATATTTGAGCAGAATTTTTAAGAAATGTTAGATGGTAAAAACAAAGTAAGGAAACTATTTTAATGGATGATATAAATTTAACTCTAATAGTTATTTCCATATATTTAATGGCATTTAAACTACACTATAATGCTTTGCAATTATTCTTTTTTATTTTTAATACATGAGAAAACTGAGATTCTCTATATTTTGCTAACTGACTTGATTTTACTCAGCTTATATGTTATGAAGTTTTCAAGAGAAACTACAGCTGGATAGTAGTTAAAGCAGTTGAAGCAGATATTATTCAGAGCTATTGCAAGAAGGGAAAAGACACCTCAGTATAGAAGTAGATATAATTCTGAATACAGCATGCACAAATGGGAATTCATAGCAAGGAGAGGGTTGATGGATAGAAAATTTCTAAAAGGAAGTGTTAGACGTAAGGGAGGATTCTAGCTAAACCGTTAATAAGATTCTGATTGAAGACAGGCCAGGGTGATTAGATATCATCTGGGTGATGGTGGAGGATGAGGAGCCCATCAGATGTCAGGACGATCAGATAAATAGGATAGGAGATTCTTGGTAAGTTTGGATTTTACGAGGATGTGCACAGATGGGCCCAGGAGAAGTTTCAGGAGCTTAACTAAAGTTTGAATCAACAAAGCATCTTTGTCAGAAGAGAGTATTTGAATTCTGGCTATAAGCCAAAAAATAGATCATGTACAAAAACGTGGACACTGGAGATATTGAAAAAATGGTGAGAATAACAAATTTTTTGAAAATGAATCATTCCTAATATTTCAATCCAACAATCTTATCAGTTACTACTTTGTACAGTTCTTATTAGATGAATAAATTCTACAGGAAGGAATTTGAAAATACAACCTAATTATTTGATTACATTTCATTAAATACAGACTTAAAAGATCTACACAACTTGTTCACAACTTATTTTTCCCTGGCCATTATACATTAGGAAAAGTAAATTATATACAGCCTGAGTTGTTATAGGAAAGAAGGAAGATGTGCTGGTAGGGGGAGGTCATTAATTCTTAGTGCGCCAAACCTAGAATTGGTTTGAGAATGGAAATCATATGTGCTATGTAAAAGACAAGGTGATTCTGATACACTTCCACTTGTATTTTACATATTATAAAACTATCTTAATTGTGAAACCACCAGACAATATGGTTATTTTAGGTCCTATTTAAATACTATTTTGCAAAATAACTGTTATGAGGTTCTCCAGAGCAACCATCATAATTGTATTTAAAAATAAATATAAGCTTCGTGTATTGAGAAAAGACAATATAAATCTGTAGCATTTGTAGAATTGCCTTAAAATATTCCATAAAATGGAGAATATAGGAAAAATAGATGGAATCCCTATCTCATAAGTCACTTAAAGCTAACCCACAGTATCTACTTTCCAATATGCTTGGGGAATAAGTCCGTATTGAATTTGTCAATTTCATTTTGCATTTATGTTGCTTGACTAATGCATTCACAAAATTTGTTTGGGGTTACTTTGCACCCAGACAATTTCTCTTGGAGCTCTTCATTCAAATCACTGTGAGAGTTATATTTAGCCTGCCAAAATATTATTTCAGCCCTCTAAATTACATTTGCACTTTTCAATTAGTTTCTTTGTCTTCTGAATTCATTTTTTAGTGAATTAAGCCACTGTAAAAAGAATAAAAAAGTAACTTCAAGCTGAAATAAAATATCCCTATATAATTGTGTAAGAAAATGCTGTAATCATATTTAAACAATCACCTTTTGGTAGTCCCTGAAGTTAGCCATATGATTAGATGGTTTCTATGTGATCTACCAACTATCCAACTATTCCATTTCCCCTCTTATCCCGGTGGAATTGATGCTGCCATAATCAGAGTAATTTCCACAACTGTTAAAAGCCTTATATAAGCAGAAATAGATAGTATTTGTTGAAAATAGACTACCATTTTGACATGTTCTTTTAAAAGACATGTTCACGTGTTTTTTGTTTCATTGGTTACTCTTTATTTTATTTTATGTTTTTGTTTACTTTTGCTTACGTTGCTTTCTGCTGACTGACCTCACTAGGGAAATTTAAAATACTGCAAATTCCTTAAAATTCTTTGTTTTCTGCTGAGTATCAGAGCAACTATAATTCCAGCCTATTATTGAAAACACTATGCAAACTTTCAGGACATCATCATCATCATAATGGCAGCATGAGAAAATTAAAGTTATTCAAAATGTGGTGAGTTCTGCTCATTCTTAAAGTGTTTCTAGCGAAATATTGCAAGATACAAATTACATAAAGTGGCATACCTTACAATTAAATAATTTTATGATATTCTTGACTTTAAAGAGCCCCAATTAATACTAATAGAGATAAGAAGAGAACCGGATATTTATGTGAGATCTATGTATCCCAATGTTGTGAATATTTGAATGTATCCAATTCATGTCCTCCTAAGTATTATTGAAATTTCTACAAACTGTATGCTTTCTCTTACTCAATATTGTGTCTTCCCCATGTAAAGTAAATAATTCAGAGTGACATTCACAAGATGGCAGAATAGGAGATGCACGTACTCAACAAAAATAAGCTAGAAACTATTCAAATACAAGAATACCACCATAAGTTAATCAGAACTCAGGGGAGACCTCCTGGGCCCACAGCATCAAGAGAAACCATAATCAGTAAAACAAAAGATGATTTAATTTGGTGCTGACCCTCCTCCAAGCCAGCATATTACCACTCACAATTTCCCTAATCCCATGGTTTCAAAGATGAGAAAAAGGAATTTGATATGAACACCTGATCTCTGCCTCAGTCTGAAAATCTTCACGGGGAACCCACACCAGCCCTATCTCACAGGAGCCATTCGGAGTACCAGGAAAGCTGAACCTCTTGCACTGTATGAAGGACAAAGAACAGGGCACTGAGTGCAGCAACTGGTGCAGAGATATTGGTAGCTACTCTGAATTCTGATCAACAGGGGCACCACATTGAAGGGACTGGCTGATGCCATAGTCCTGCAGGGGGCACAATCTGTGGAAAGGCCTGAATCCCTGGCATAATTTTTCACACAGCCAAAATGATTGCATGGAGCCTTGCCCTGGGCTGGAAACAACTAAAAGGTTTGAATTAAGTTTTGGTGGCTGCTTAAGTGTTCTCCAAACTGGAAAAAAAAAATATCAGGGCAGCAATTTAGTTCCAGAGCAGTGTTCAAGTTCCATTGCTTACCATAAGTCTTCCCAGACCAGAAAACAGTAGCAGGGCAATGATTTGCTCTAGTGCAATGTTTCAGTTCTAATCTTCACTATAAGTCCTCCCTAGAACAAGGAGAAACAGCAGGCTACTGTTTAAGTTCCAATATTAAGTAATTAAGGTCTACCACCACCAATGAACACCTGCAAAACCTGGAAGAGGTGGCAGTCTCCTTATATTGCAGGCATCAGTGTAAAAAAACAAAGAATATGTAAACTAACAGAGCTCCAGCAAGGGACCCAGAAGAATTGAAGATCTGTCAAACACTGGAAAGAGAATTCAGAATTAACCTCTTAAAGAAGTTCAGGACATCGCAAGAAAATGCAGAGAAGAAATTAAATAAAATATTAAATAAAATTTAGAAAACAATCTAGGAACAAAATGATAAATTTGAGAAATAAACAGGAACAAATATATATAAATCCTATAAATAAATAATACAATAATTGAATAGAAAAACTTATTAGAAAGCCTCAACAGCAGAATTGATCAAACACAGGAAATAATTCATGATCTTAAAACATATGAAATTATCCAATCAGAGAAGCAAAAAGAAAAAAGAACAAGAGAATAAAGAAGCCCTGTAAGAATCATGGACACCATCAGGCAAACTAATCTCCACATAACAATCCCCAAAGGAGACAAGAGAGAAAAGAGCCTAGAAAGCATATTTAAAGAAATAATGCCTGAAAAATCCCCAAATCTGGAGACAGACTTCATCATGCAGGTACAGGAAGCATAAAGGCCACCAATAAAATTCAACCCAAAGAGGAAATCCCCAAGGTATATCATAATCAAATTAGCAAAATTCAAAAGCAAAGAAAGAGTACTCAAATTAGCAAGAGAAAAGAAACATATTACATTCAATGAAACTCCAATATGGCTTTCAGCAATTTCTCAGCAAAAGCCTGGCAGGTCAGGAGAAAATCGAATGCTATACTCAAAGTATTGAAGGCAAAAACTGCCAACCAAAAATATAATATTTAGCAGAGTTATCCTTCAAACACGAAGGCAAGATAAAAACTTTCTCAGACAAACAAAACTGAGGGAATTCTACAACACCAGATTTCTCTTACAGAAAATACTAACAGGAGTTCATCAATCGGGAAGAAATGGACGCTAATATGTACCAAAAAGAAATCTGAAGGTATTAAACTCACTAGTAAAAGAAATAAAACAGACTAATTTAGCATATTCTAATACTTTAATTGGAGGAATTGAACCACTTGTGTCTTAAGTGCAAAGATTAAACAATTAAAATTAACAATAACTTCAATTGGCTATAAGATAAGAAATATAAAATTTAAATTGAAACAATAAGTCAAAATGTGCAGGAAAGGCTGTGTTAAATGTAGATTTTTTTGTTACTTTTCTTTGTGATCAAAGTTATGCCGATCAGTTTAAAATAACCTGTTATAATTAAAAGATGTTTTGTAAGTTTCATTGTAACCACAAAGCTAAAACTTATAATAGATACACTAAAAATAAATAGCACTAGCATAAAATCAAAATGTACTACTAGAGAAAAATCACTTAATCTCAGAGGAAAAAAGAAATGAAAGAGCTACAAGACAACCAGAAAACAAAAACCAAAATGGCAATATTGTACCATTACCCATTAATAATAATCGTGCATGTAAATAGATTAAAATTATCAATTAAAAGGTATAGAGTGACTGAATAAATAAAGAGAAACAAGGCACAAATACATACTGTCTACAGGAAACTCACTTCACCTGTATAGACATGCACAGACTGAAGGTGAAGAATCAAAAAAGATATTTCATGCAAATGAAAACATAAAAGAGCAGGAGTAGTAAAACCTATATCAGATAAAATAGATTGTAAGTCAAGAAGAGTAAAATATACAAAGAATCCCATTTTATAATGATAAAGTTGTCAATTCAGCCAGAGGATTAACAATTGTTCATTTTATATATATCCAACACCAGAGCACTCAAATATATAAAACAAATATTAATAGACCTAAAGAAAAATGTTGACTGCAATATCATAATAGTAGGAAACTTCAATACCCAACTTTCAGCAATGGGCATACCATCCAGACATAAAATCAACAATAACCAAAAAAACTAGAGTTAAACTGCACTATAGACAAAATGGACCTAACAGGCATTTACTGAAGATTCCATCCACCAGCTGTATAATACACCTTTTTTCTCAACATCATGTGAAATAGTCCCTAATGTAGGCCATATGCTAGGTAAAGAACAACTCCTACAAATTTTTTAAAAATCAAAATTATATCAAGTATGTTCTCTGACCTTGATGGAATAAAACTAGAAATCTATAACCAAAGGGACATTGAAAAAATATAAAAATTTGTGAAAATGAAACTTGTTCCCAAACAATAAATAGATCATGAAAGAAATTTAAAAGAAGATTTAAAAATTCCACAAAACAAATTAAAATGAGAACATGACATACCAAACGAGATATAGCAAAAGCAGGTCTAAGAGGGAAGTTCATAGCAATAAACACCTACATCAAAAAAGTAGAAAGATTTCAAATAAACAACCAATGACGTGCTTCAAGAAAATAGAAAAGCTTGAAAAAAACCCCAAAATTAATAGAAGAAAAGAAATAATAAAGATCAAAGTAGAAATAAATGAAATTGAGATGGCAAAATACAAAAGAATAAAAAAAAAGTTCCGTTTTTTTGAAAAGGTTTAAAAAATGGACAAATCTTTATTACATTAGGAAAATAAGAGAAGACATAAATTCAGAGGCATAAAAGAAAACATTACAAATTATATCAAAAAGATAAAAATGATCATTACAGACTATTATAAACAACTATATTGAAAAACTTAGAAGAAATGGACAAGTTCCTAGACACATACAATCTATGAAGATTGAATCATGAAAAAAAATAGAAAACATGAAGAGACCATTAATGAGTAATAAGATGAAGCAATATTAAAAAGTCTCCCATCAAAGGAAAACCCGACGATCTAATGGATTCACTGCTGAATTCTACCAAACATTTAAACAAGAAATAACACTAATATTACTCAAACTCTTCAAACAAATTACACAGGAGGGAAAACCAAAACTCATTCTTTGAGGCCAGCATTACTCTGATGCCAAAATAAAACAAGGACAAGCACACACAAAAACAATCTACAGGCCAATATCACTGATGACTAGATGCGAAACTCCTCAACCAAATAATACCAAAACAAATTCAACACAATAAAAGAATCATTCATCATAATCAAGTAGGATTCATCCCAGTAATGTAAGGATGGCTCAACATATGCAATTCAATAACCAAAATATATCACATTAACAGAATTTTTAAAAATACAACTAATTCAATACATGCTGAAAAAAGCTTTGAATAAAATTCAATATCCCTTTATGATAAAAACTCTCAACAAAGTGGTTATAGAAGAAACATACCTCAAAACAACCAAGGCTAACTATGACAAACCCAAAGCTAATATGGGGGAAAAATGAAGAGCCCCTAACTTCTGGCAGGAGACAAAGATGACCACTTTCACTACTTTTATTCAATATAGTACTAGAAGTCCTAACCAAAACAATAAAAGAAAAGGATATCCAAATTGGATAGGAAAAAGTCAAGGTCAAGTTATCCTTGTTCAAAGATGACATGATCCTATATTTAGGAAAACCTAAAGACTCCATCAAAGACATGTCAGAACTGTTAAATAATTCAGTAAATTTGCAGGATACAAAATCAGTTTGCAAAAATCAATAACATTTCTATACACCAACAATGAACAATCTGAAAAAGAAATCAATAATGAAATCAGTTATTATAACAACAAAAAATAAAACACTTAGGAATAAATTTAATCAAAGAAGTGAAGGATCTCTATAATGAGAACTAAAAATTTCTGATGAAAGAAATGAAAAAGAACACACTGTGGAAATAGACAGATATCCCATGCTACTGGATTAGAATATTTAATATTGTTAAAATATCCATAATACACAATCTACAGATGCAGTGTAATTCCTATCAAAATGCCAATGATATTCCTCATAGAAATAGGAAAAACAATCCTAAAATTCATGTGGAATCACAAAAGACCCCAAATAGAAAAAGCAATCCTGAGCAAAAGAACAAAGCTGGAGACATCACACTACCAGACTTCAAAATATAGTACAAAGTTTTAGTAATTAAAATAGCATGGTATTGTTGTAAAAACAGATACATAGACTGATGGATCAGAATAGAGAACCATAAATAAATTCATGACTTTACAGCTAACTCATTTTTGACAAAGGTGCCAAGAACACACACCTGGGAAAGGATAGTCTAATTAGGGGTTGCAAGGAAAACTGAATATCCGTATGCAGAAGAATGAAACTGGACCCCTATCTCTTATCATATGCAAAAATCAACTCAAAATGGGTTAAATACTTAAAGCCTGATGCTTCTAGGAGAAAATATTGAGAAAACAATTTAGGAAATTCATCTGGGCAATAATTTTATAGTAAGACCTCAAAATCACATGCAGCAGAAGCAAAAATAGAGAAATGGAAGAACATCAAGCTAAAAAGCTTCTACATAGCAAATGAAACAATCAATAAAGAGATAACCTATAAAATGGGAGAAAATGTTTATACACTATCCATCTGAGAAGGGATCAGTGTCCAGAATGTGTAAGGAATTCAAACACTCAATAGCAAATAATCAAATAATCTGAGTAGACAATGGGCACATGATCTAAATAGACATTTTCCAAGAGAAGACATAGAATTGTCCAACAAGTGTACAAAAAATGCGCAACATAAATAATCATCAGGAAAATGCAAATCAAAACCAAAATGAGATATAATCTTATCCCAGTAAAAATGGCCATTGTCAAAAAGATTTAAAAAATCAAGACTGGCGTGGTGGCTCACGGCTGTAATCCCAGCATTTTGGGAGGCTGAGGCGGGCAGATCACCTGAAGTCAGGAGTTTGAGAGCAGCCTGGCCAACATGGTGAAACCCTGTCTCTACTAAAAATACAAAAATTAGCCAGATGTGGTGGTATGCACTTGTAATCCCAGCTACATGGGAGGCTGAGACAGGAGAATTGCTTGAACCTGGGAGGTGGAGGCTGCAGTGAGCCGAACTTGTGCCACTGCATTCCAGCCTGGGTGACAGAGCAAGACTCCATCTCAGAAAAAAATAAAATAAAATAAAATAAAATAAAATAAAATAAAATAAAATATAAAATAAATCACAAATTCTGGCAAGAATGCAGAGAAAGGGAAATGCTAGTACATTGTTGGTGGGACTGTAAGTTAGAGTAGCCACAATTGAAAACAGTATGGGGTTTCTCAGAGCACTAAAAATAGATCTATGACGTGATCCAATAATCACGTTGCTAGGAATATATCCAAAAGTAATGAAATCATTATATCAAAGAAGTATATGTACTGTCATGTTGATTGTAGCACTATTCACAATAGCCGAAAGATGGAAACAACCTAAGTGTTCAGTGGATGAATGGATGAAGAAAATGAGGGATACCTCTAGACACACACACACACACACACACACACACACACACACACGCATTGGAATATTGTTCAGCCATAAAAAGAATGAATATTATTTGCAACAACATAGACAGAACTGGAGGGCATTATGTTAAATGAAACAAGCTAGGTACAGAAATACAAATATCACATGTTCCAGCTCACGGTGTGAGACCCAGCCAACCAAAAAAAAAAAAACTTATTTTTGTGAAGGTAGAGAGTAAAGAATGATGAGAAGGGTGGAGGAGAGAGAGCAATGAAGAGAGTTTGGTAAATAGATACAAAAATACAATTAGATAGAAGGAAAATTCTATTGTTCAATACTACAGTGAGGTTATGATAATTAATAATCGTTTATGTATATTTGAAAATAGCTAGAATAAATATTTAGGAATGTCATCAATACAAAATAATGATAGTAAGAGGTGATGTATGTCCTAATTACCCTGCTTTGATCATTGTACATTGTATAAATGTGTCAAAATATCACATGTACTCCATAAATATGTACAATTAGGATGTATTAATAAAAAAATTCAAAGCTGATTGATTGCTTCCTATGAAATTTATCTTTGAGCTAATATTTCAAGTGATTTTACTCAAGAAATGGATTATGCCTACTTATTTGCCACTCTGTTCTCAACAATTAATATAATATTATGTCCAGATAGAAATGTTTTAATTGATTATTTAATGAAATATTAGTGAATGAGAGAGAGATAGAATTTGGGGCATTTTTGAAGGAGTCAATTGGTCAAGTTATGATAATATTCTTGATTTAATAACAGTACATTTGAGGATCACTTCAAAGACAAATTAAAGTGGAAGATATGTCATTTAAAAAACACTTGAAAGGAAAGTTTTTTCTAAGATGTCGTCTTTGAAATGTCAATAAACTTAATCTGAAAAAAATATATTTTAATTTTTTCCCTCAAAGCACAAATCAAATGTGTTTCAAGTCTTTATTAAAAAGTGATCATACTGAGAAAAGCTGTGAATGTCACATCTGAGGTTTCAAACACCATAAATAATACACAAATCAAATGTAGTATTGCCAATAGTTTTCAACTCATACTCAGAACTTCTGTAGAGTTGAAAAATTGAAGTGAATTTTTCAAATAATAGAAAATCAAAATCCATTAGACATGTTCTTGAGGAAAGAAAGCAGTTATCTGTTAATTATTATCAATTAAGATAGCAATAGAAAGCGCCATGATAAAGTTTTCACGTATGATTTACATACATGTTGCAAGGACAAATATATTGTTACATGTTGCAGCATTTAACACAAATTTTGAAACACCAGTATCAAAAGATGAAAATAGAATTAAAGAATTTAGAAACAAAAGAAAGCAAAAACTTTGTTTGTAACACAAATATTTTTCTCTCCTAAAAAGGTTCACTGAATGTGTTTATCAATAACATCCTGTTCGGAGTCAATAACTCTCACTATTTCATTATTTAAAAATACAGAACTGCTTGTACACAAATTAAAATATGTTTCCATATAATATTTGTTTCATCAGGATTTTCTGTATATCTTTTTAATGTATATACTAAGACATTATTCTAGATCAGTATCTACCAATTCTCTAGATGGATAATGGATTTTATTCATTCCCAGGTATTTTATTTCTTAAACTACTAGCAAATTTGCCTCTTTTGTTATTGTTCTTGGTTGGTTGGATGAATGGGTGGTTGTATGCTTTGAAACATTTATTAAAGGTTAACATTTTTAGAGATTAAGAAAAAAAAATCCTCAGGAAGCTAAAGTAACTGAAACCCTAGGTACTGATAGTGTTATTACTTAATAAATTTATCTCAAACATTATAGGTTGTCTGTGTTAAATGACTCATCAGTATGTCTTGGACAATATTGTGGTAAATAGAATAATATTTAATTTGAAAGTACTGGTAAATTCAACATAGATTTTGACTTTATGTATTTTCTATAATGAAAAGTCCAAAATACTATTTTTATGAAGCATGGGAGAGTGGGGTCACAGAGAGATTTAGGAGTCCAGGGGATAGCTTAGTTGGCTAGCAGTAGCATTTTCAAAGGGGTAATATGATTTGGAGAGAAAGGAAAGTAAAAATTTACAAATGTTTATTGAATAGTGATACAGTTTGTCTGTGTCCTCACCCAAATCTCATCTTGAATTCCCGCATGTTATGGGAGGGTCCCAGTAGGAGGTAATTGAATTATGGAGTCAAGTCTTTCCTGTGCTGTTCTCCTGATAGTAAATAAGTCTCACGAGATCTGATGATTTAAAAAGGGGAATTTCCCTGCACAAGCTCTTTTTGCCGGCCTCCATCCATGTAAGACGTGACTTGCTCTTCTTTGCCTTCCACCGTGATTTTGAGGCCTCTCCAGCCATGTGGAACTGTAAGTCCATTACATCTCTTTTTCTTCCCAGCCTTGGATATGTCTATATCAGCAGCGTGAAAATGGACTAATACAAATGGGTAATGATTGGGGCTGAGTTCACATGGTAGAACTGGTAGGACCTTGAATGTTGTAACTGCAGGTTTTTCTCCCCACTTTGCCTCTGCAGATAAGGTCCCATGACCAAACCACACTCTTTTTCAAACAGACCAGATGACGTTCCTACTTAGTCCTGAGTATTGTATTTCTGTTTCCCACCAGGATGCAGAGCTATTCAAACAAACCAATCACATTCTCCCATAGGACCAAGGAAAATTCAACTACTTAATGCCATAATGTCTGCCTCATATATCTCCTCTTGTTTGCTCTGTTCTCAAATGCAATCCACCTGGTGTGCAGTGTCCTCTGCCTCTGGGCTGTGAGTATATATGACAAATTAACTTCTGTCAATTTCATTTTTTTCCAGTTTGGGTGTTGTGTGTTCAAGCTTACACATCCCTCACTGATAGGTTAAAGAGGGGTGATAATTATGTGAGGTAATGCATGTTAATTAGGTAGATTTAGCCATTCTACAACTTCTATATACCTCAAAACATCATGTTGTATGTGATAAATCCAATTTGATTTGTCAACTTAAAAATAAAATTTTATAAATGTATTTGGGGAAAGTATGTAGGTTTTCATTGCAGAGAAGTTATAAAAAATAAAAAAGGGAATGGAATAAAAAAGTAATTTTAGACAAATGATAAGCCCCAGAAGAGTATGGGAAAGATTTTTTTTTGACAGAAGAATACTGTTTGAGAATATTCTACAGGCTAAGGTCTGAATGTTGTGTCTCCCCAAAACTCATATCTTGAATGCCAATGTGATGGTTTTAGAAGATAGGATATTTGGGAGGGGATTAAATCCTGAGGGTGAACTCTTCATAAATGGGATTAGTGCCCTTATTAAAAAGTCCTCAGATAGCTGCCTTGCCCCTTCTACCATGAGAGGACACAGCTAGAAAACACCGTTGGTGCAACTGTAAACTAGTTCAACCATTGTGGAAGTCAGTGTGGCGATTCCTCAGGGATCTAGAACTAGAAATACCACCTGACCCAGCCATCCCATTACTGGGTATATACCCAAAGGATTACAAATCATGCTGCTATAAAGACACATGCACACGTATGTTTATAGCAGCACTATTCACAATAGCAAAGACTTGGAATCAACCCAAATGTCCAACAATGATAGACTGGATTAAGAAAATGTGGCACATATACAATATGGAATGCTATGCAGCCATAAAAAATGAAGAGTTCATGTCCTTTGTAGGGACATGGATGAAACTGGAAACCATCATTCTCAGCAAACTATTGCAAGGACAAAAAACCAAACACCGCATGTTCTCACTCATAGGTGGAAATTGAACAATGAGAACACATGGACACAGGAAGGGGAACATCACACTCCGGGGACTGTTGTGGGGTGGAGGGAGGCGGGAGGGATAGCATTAGGAGATATACCTAATGCTAAATGACAAGTTAATGGGTGCAGCACACCAACATGGCACATGTATACATATGTAACAAACCTGCACATTGTTCACATGTACCCTAAAACTTAAAATATAATAATAATAAGAAGAAGAAGAAGAAAACACCATCTAAGAACCAAAAACCAGGCTGTCCTCAGCCACTGAATCTGCTGGCAATATAATCTTGGATTTCCCAACGTCCAGAATTCTGAGAAATAAACTTTTCTTGTGTATAAGCTACCCAGTATATGGCATTTTGTTGTAGAGGCTCAAATGAACTAAGACGCAATGTGAGAAAAATACTATATGAGACATCTATATGAGAAAATGCAAAAGAGAAAAACATGACAGATTCTAGAAACAAAAAGACATTCAGTGTTTATTGCAGTATACACCAAGGTAGAAAACAGATCTGAAGCAATTCAGAAATATTCTAGATCCTGAAATATCTTGTATGCTTTATTAAGGAATCTGAACGTGATTCTAAATGCACTGAATCCCATTAAAAGAATGCAATATTGTCAAATAATATTTTGTGCTGATATATTATGCTACCTGAATTTTGGAGAATTGAAAGAAGTGAGAAATTGAAGGAAGGCACACAGTATCCATATTACCCTTGTTGGTGATGTTTATTTAGACCACATGGTCTAGGTGTTATCCCAGGTATACACTGGGTAGTAAAAGCGGTGTTTGAGTAGACATTTTAATATTATCCAATTATCTTCACCATCACTCCCATGGATTTAGCAATTACTGATGATTCTTACCTATACCAGTCTTTACAGTAGTGCTTACAAATTAATGATCTTCCAATTACAGCATTGCTATCACATTCAGTAGTCAGCAATCAGCATTCTATAATCTAATTTTTAAAAAATTTTGTCATCTATCTATTATCTATCATCTATCTATCTATCTATCTATCTATCTATATCTGTCTTGATATGTCCACAAGAATTCTTATTTTTGAAACATTTATAGCTTATTATTGTCCACATCATTATGATGTTAAATGTTTCCCAGGTTTGGATAGTGGAAGCATCTTCTAGGTGGTTCACACGCATTCCCCAACATTTTTTTTTAACTCCCTTAATTTCTGATTTCTGGCATAAAATGATATTCCAAAGTCTTCCTGTATCTCCCCTGTCCTAACATCAAGGATCCTTTCTTAGAAAGAGCTAAGAAATATATATGTATATACTATACATAAATTTTAATAGATATGTGTACAGATATAATTGTACAAATGTATGTGTGTACACCCACACATATGCATACAAACACACACACACACACACTCCATGCTCACAATTCCATAGTTTCCTTTCTTCCACTGTGTGAACTCTTCTTTCAAACATCAACCCATTTTATCATCTGTTCAATTCGATATAACACACCTAAAATAACGTCAGAATTGCTTTACCCATACAACCACAAAAAATTTTTTTAAATGTTTTAGAATTTGATTGCAGTGGCCACCCCCTCAAGAAATAACCAATATCAAAAACAAAAACTGAGTTTAAACATGAAATTAATGTGTTTAAAAGCTATTGGATTGTTTCCCTGACCACCACCCTTTTAGTGTGGTCGTGCTATTCATTTGTAAAACTGTTGGGTTCAGGTTGACTTGCTTGGTTTTAGTTCTCTTTTTTTCTGTTTTCCATTCTTGTTGATGTACACATTAGCATGCTTCAAAAAGTCAAAACAACATAAAAAGCTGTACTTAGAAAGAAATCATTCATCCTTCCCTTTTTCCCTTCCACTATATCCCCATGTCTCACATTAGTATCCAATTTATTGTTTTGTTTTATGTTTCCTGTGTTTCTTTCCATAAACATGTGATGATATATTTATAATTTTCCCTTTTAACAACAGCTTTCATAATAAATCTATTATTTGCATTTTGCTATTTCCACTAAGCAATATATGTTTGAAATCACCTATTTCAATTAAAGTTTGTAATTGTAAGTTTTTTTTAAATGTTTGTTTTCCTATACTTATTTTTCACATAATTTCACAGTGTGGTGTAGAAAATCATCATTTTCCAAAATTATTTAGTATTCCTCACTCAAATGTTAAAAGATTTTGTGTTTTCCTGACCTATTTTTACTCTCAGATGAAGAACAGTTAGGATTATAAGAGTCAATTAAAGATACAAAAAAATTCTCATTTTCCTTAGAGAATAGAGTGATCTATTGTGTTGGTTAAAGATGCTAGTTATTAAGTTAATGGATTCTATAACAAATGTCATTTGCTATATATTTAATCACAGTTTATTCAAGATTTATTGAATACACAAGCTATATAGTTCTATTTGCAGGTAATAGTAATGATTATATTCATTGCATTTTCAAGGTATGAAAGCAAATTATATAAAAGAAAAATACCTGGAGTTAAATAGAAATATTAATAGTTTAAACCAATCATACAAAGGGTTGTATTTACATAATTATCTCAAATAAATTCTGTTTATTTTTGGCTTTATTTGAGCTATTGGAATTATCTTGAAGCATATTATATTCTATTTATTCTGTAGGACCTTGTATACTTATTTTGCCAGTTTGCTAATTTATTTGCCTATCCGAGGTTAGTAATCTAAAATATTTTAACAGTTATATTCTTCTCTAGTTTTATAATTGTCATTTCAAGAATATTACATAAATGGAATCATGCATTATGTAACCCTCAGGGACTGACTTTTTAATTTTGCATAATTCCTTGGAGATTAATGAAAGTTTTTGTGTATGTCAATAGATTGTTCCTTTTTATTTCTGAGCAATATTCCGTGATATGAATGTACCATGGTTTGTTGAAGGACACGTTTTTTGTTTTGTTTTGTTTTCCAGTTTTAGACTATTATAAATAAAGCTCCTATTAACAATTGTGTCCGAGTTTTTGTGTAAAAAATGAGTTTTCATTCTTCTGAGATAAATGTTCAGGACTGCAATTTCTAAGTTACATAGTAATTGCATATTTAGTTTTATGCAGACAAACATTTCCTGAGAGACAATACCATTTTACATTTCCACCAATGATGTATCAATGATCCAATTTCTCTGTATTCTCACAAGCATACGGTGGTGTCATTATTATTTTTTTTGCTTTTATACTTCAGTGACTCTGATAGGTGTGATATTTAATAGGGTTCTCATTTTGGTTTTAATTTGCATTTGTTGATTTGTAAAATAATTGAACATTTTTCATATGCTCATTTGACATCCATATACCATTCTCAGTGAAATGTCTGTTCTATCTTTTGAGTATTTCTTGTTGAACTTTTTAAAATTGTTTTACTGTTGAGTTTCGATACTTCTCAATATATATTCTAGAACTAGTTCTTTATTAGATAAGTAGTTTGCAAATACTTTATCTAACTTTGTAGATTGTTTTTTCATTCTCTTCACATGAGCTTTCCGAGCAAAATTTTCATTTTTGATGAGGTCCACGTTATGAAATGTCATCCATGTTATGAAATGTCATCCATGTTATCAAATGTCTGTTGTTTATGGATCATGCTTTTGATATCAAGTAAGAATACTTCACTTAGCGCTATAACATAAAGGTATTCTCCATTTTTTCAAAATTTCAAAGTTTTACATTTTACATTTAGTTCTGTGATTAATTTTCAATTAACATTTTGTATAAGATGTAAAGTTTAGGTCACATTTTATTTTCCTCCCTTATTGATATCAAATTGCTCCAGTATTATTTGTTGAAAAGACCATTCTTTATCCATTGAGTTCTTTCTGCACCTTTATCAAAAATCAGTTTAGCGTATTTGTGTGGATCTCTTTCCAGGATCTCTATTCGGTTCTACCAATCTGTGTGCCTATTCCTCTGCCAATACTACACTGTTTTGATTAGTGTAGCTATATAACAAGCCCCGGTATCAGGTACAGTGATTACTCCTACTCTATTTTTCTCTGCCAAGAGTTTTTGCGCAAGGACCCTTGCCTTTTCAAATAGATTTTTTTAAAAAACTTGTAAATGTCTACGAAAACTTTGATGAAATTTTTACAAGAATTGCATTCAACCTATAGATTAGTTTAAGGAAATTGACTTTTACTTTGTTGAGCTTTCCAATCCATACACATGATCTGTATCTCCATTTATTTAAATATTCTTTGATTTGTTTCATGAACATTTTGTAATTGTAAGCTTGACAACTCTGGACTCAGAAAACCTGAGACAGGTCTCAGTTAATTTAGAAAAGTTTATTTTGGCCCAGGCGTGGTGGCTGACGCCTGTAATCCCAGCACTTTGGGAAGCTGAAGTGGGTGGATCACGAAGTCAGGAGATCAAGACCATCCTGGCTAACGTGGTGAAACTCCGTCTCTACTAAAAATACAAAAAATTAGCCTGGTGTGGTGGTGGATGCCTGTAGTCCCAGCTACTCGGGAGGCTGAGGCAGGAGAATGGCATGAACCCGGGAGGTGGAGCTTGCAGTGAGCCCAGATCCCGCCACTGCACTCCGGCCTGGGCGACAGAGCAAGACTCCATCTCAAAAAAACAACAAAAAAAGAAAAGTTTATTTTGCCATGTTTGAAGATGCACATCCATGACACAGCCTTAGGAAGTCCTGATGACATGTGCCCAAGGTCGTCGGGACACAGCCTGGTTGTATATATTTTAAGGAGACATGAGACATCAATCAATAAATGTAAGAAGTACATTGGTTTGGTGTGAAAAGGCGGGGCAACTCAAAGCAAAGGCAGGAAGACTCAAAGCAAGGAGGAGGCTTCCAGGTCACAGACAGGTGAGAGACAAATGGTTGCATTCTTCTGTGTTTCTAATTAGCCTTTCCAAAGGAGACAATCAAATATGCATTTATCTCAGTGAGCAGAGGGATAACTTAGAATAAAATGGGAGGCCAGTCTGCCTTAAGCAGTTCCCAGCTTTGAATTTTCCCTTTAGCTTGGTGATTTTGGGGGGCCAAGATATTTTCCTTTCACGCAATCCTATATATGTATTGCTAAATGCAAACCTAAGTATTTAATTTTATTTGGAATGACTGTAGAAGCATTGTGTTTTTAATTTCATTCTTGGCAAGCTGTTTAATTTGGGGGTGTGGTCTCATGTCCTGCAACACAGCTAAAATCACTTATTAGTTCTCTGAGTTTTTGAAAATTTATTGGGATTATTTATGCAGACAATCATGTCATCTGCAAACACATAGAGCTTTATTTCTTCCTTTTAAATCTGTATCTTTCCCTACACCTTGATTAGAATGTTTTGCGATAAGTTGAGAAAGAGTGATGATGAGCGTTATCATCCTTGCCTTGTTCTCATTCTTAGAGGAAAAACATTCAGTCTTTCATTATTGTGTGGTTTTATCTGAAGGTTTTTTTTGGACACATTTTATTAAATGGAGGTAATCTCCCTTTATTCTTAACCTGCTTACAATTTACATAATGAATGGGTGTTGGATTTTCTCAAATTATATCCTGAATATATTAATATAGTCATACAACTTTTCTTTTTACTATGCCAATATAATGGAGTCCATTGGTTAATTTTTATTTTTTTTTGAGACGGAGTTTTGCTCTGGTCGCCCAGGCTGGAGTGCAATGGTGTGATCTCGGCTTACTGCCACCTCTGCCTCCTGGGTTGAAGCAATTCTGTCTCAGCCTCCCAAGTAGCTGGGATTACAGGCATATGCCACCAAGCCCAGCTAATTTTTTATATTTTTAGTAGAGATGGGGTTTCACCATGTTGGTCAGGCTGGTCTTGAATTCCTGACCTCAGGTGATCCACCTACCTCGGCCTCCTGAAGTGCTGGGATTACAGGCATGGGCCACTGTGTCTGGCCCATTGGTTAATTTTAATATGCTAGATCAGTCTTGAAAATCTGGGATAAACTGTCCTTTGTCATGGTGTATAATTCTTTTTATATATTGTCAAATTGAGTCTGGTAATATGTTGTTGAGGGTTTTTATGTTGAAATTTATGAGAGATATTGGTTTTTAATTTCTATTTTGTACTCTCTCCCCCTACTTTTGATATGACGGTAATACTGTCTTCAAAAAAATGGTGAAGTGTTCAACTTTGTTGTTGATGAAAAGAGTCAATCTCTAAAATATCTGAAGAGATTTATTCTGAGCCATTTTATATTTTGTATGAATGACACAACCTCAGAACGAACATCCTAAGAATGTTCCCAAGGTGGTTGGCCTACAGCTTGGTTTTATATGTTTTAAGGAGATATAAGATATCAATCAATACCTGTAAGATATACATTGGTTAGTTCTGGAAAGGTGAAACAACTAACAGTGGGATTGTGCAGGGTGGGAAGGAGCTGCTTCCAGGTCACAGGTGTATTCAAAGATTTTCTCAATGACAGTTGGTTGAAAGTGTTTATCTAAAGTCCTGCAATCAATGCAAGGGAATGCCAAGATAAGGAGTTGTGGAGACCAAGGTTCTTATTGTGTCCGGAATTTATTCCTTCCGGTGGGTTTTTGGTCTCATTGACTTCAAAAATGAAGCTGCAGACCTTCGCAGTGAGTGTTACAGCTCTTAAAAATGGTATGTCTGGAGTTTCTTCCTTCAGATGTTCATATGTGTCCAGAGTTTCTTCCTTCCTGTGGGTTTGTGGTCTTGCTGACTTCAAGAATAAAGCCACGGACTTTGCACAAGTGTTACAGCTCTTAAAGGTGGTGCAGACCCAAAGAGTGAGGAATAGCAAGATTTATTGTGAAAAGCGAAAGAACAAAACTTTCACAGCATGGAAGGTGACCTGAGCAGGTTGCTGCTGCTGGCTGGGGTGGCCAGCTTTTATCCCCTTATTTGGCCCTGCCCTTGTCCTGCTGATTGGTCCATTTTACACAGTGCTGATTGGTCCATTTTACAGAGTGCTGATTGGTGCTTTTACAATCATTTAGCTAGACACAGAGCACTGATTGGTGCATTTTTACAGAGTGCTGATTGGTGCGGTTACAATCCTTTAGCTAGACACACAGCACTGACTGGTGCATTTTTACAGAGTGCTGATTGGTGCATTTTTACAGAGTGCATATTGGTGCATTTACAATCCTTTAGCTAGAAGGAAAAGTTCTTCAAGTCCTCACTCTATCCAGGAAGTCCAGCTGGCTTCACCTCTCATTATTATGCAGATGAAACCTCCAGATAGCAGGCTTCATAGGGAATAGATGGTAAGTATTTCTTATCGGACTTAAAAAGGTTCCAGATTCTTAGTTAATTCTCTCCTAGATCAGGGAAAATACCTGTAAGGGGAAGGGGATTACCCACAGAATGTACACTTTGTGCACAAGAGATAGCTTTTCAGGACCATTTCAAAACATGTCAAAGAAATATATTTTGGGGTAAAATCATTTGATTTCTTTTAGGACCTTCTGTCATGTTGGTATCTTATTGTTACAAAGAGACTTCTCTGTCAGAGGTCTCTGTTTTAGTGTTAATCCTGGTCAGTTGTGCCGGTCAGAATTCCAGAGGGAGAAGGATATAATGAGGCATGTCCAACTACCCATTCCCATCATGGCCTGAACTGTTGTTTCAGGTTTACTTTGTAACACCTTTGGCCCAGAGGAAGGGTCCATTCAGTTGGTTGGGGGCTTAGAATTTTATTTTTGGTTTACAGTGTAATATTTTTTGAAAAAATTGTGTAAAATTGCTGTCAATTTTCCTTTAAATGTGTGGTAGAATTGTCCTGTGAACTCATTCAGCCTGTAGGTCTCTTTATTTGAGATCTTTTAAATAACAAATTCTTTTTTATTTTAAGGTGGAGTCTAGCTATGTTGTGCAGGCTGGTCTTGATCTCCCAGGCTCAAGGAATCCTTCTGCCTCAGCCTCCTGAGTAGTTGGGACTACAGGCATTTGCCAGCACACCAGGCTACAAATATATTTTTAAATGGTTACAACTCTAGTCATATTATGTATTTCATCGTGGTTGAATTTTGTTGCTTATAGTTTTCAAGAAATTGGTACAATTTATTTAATTATCAAATTTGTGAGTGTAAAATTATTCAGATATCCACTTATTTTTCTTTTAATAGCTGTAGAACCTGTATTAATATGGTTGTTTTATTCCTAATATAGACATTTGTGTTTACTAACTGTATGTTTATTATTCTTGTTGGAAGTTTATCAGTTTTATTGATTTGTTTTGTACATTTGTGCTTTTGCTTATTTACTTTTCTTGATTGTTTTCTATTTTCAGTTTCTTTGAATTCTGCTCTTGTGAACTCCAAACATTTGATACAGATCTCAGTTAATTTAGAAATTTTATTTTGCCAAGGTTGAGGACGCATGCCCATGACACATCCTCAGGAAGTCCTGACAACATGTATCCAGGGTGGTCAGAGCACAGTTTGGTTTTATACATTTTAGGGAGACATGAGATATCAATACATATATGTAAGATGAACATTGGTTCTGTCTGGAAAAGCAGGACAACTAGAAGCAAAGACAGGACAACTCAAAGCGGGGAGGAGGCTTCCAGGTCATAGGTAGATAAGAGACAAAGATTGCATTCTTTTGAGTTTCTGACCAGCCTCTCCAAAGGAGGCAATCAGATATGCATTTATCTCAGTGAGCAGAGGGGTGACTTTAAATACAATGGGAAACAGGTTTGTCCTAAGCAGTTCGCAGCTTGACTTTTCCCTTTAGCTTCCTGATTTTGGGGCCCCAAGGTTTATTTTCCTTTCACACTCTTATCTTTGTTGTTCTCTTCTGCTTACTTGGGTTTATTACAATTTTCTTTTTGTAGTTTTTTGAAGTAAGAACTTAAGTTACTGAAGGTATTAATTTGAGAATTCACTTCTTTTTTGTCTCATTCTGCAATTTTTGTCTGGGGTATAGTGGCATGATCATAGCTCACTGTAACCTCAAACTGCAGGGTTCAAGGGATACTCCTGCCTCAGTCTCCCAAATATCACATTTCTAATGTAAGTCTTTGGTGCTGTAAAGTTCCCTCTTAACACTCCTTTATGTAAATCTCATGTATTTTATAAGTCTTGTTTTGACTTTTGTTCTGATATTTTCTTTTAATGAAGACTTTTCCTATGACCCATATATTATTTAAAAGTGTGTTTCTAAAACTCCTACGAGGTTAAAAATTCCCTATTGTTTTTCTGGTATCAATTTATAATTTAATTCCATTATTATCAGTGAACACACTGTATAATTTCAGTTCTTTTAAATTTCATTATAATGTTTGTTTTAAGACCTAAGATATGCTTAATATTGTTTAATGTTTCAAGGTACATTCATTTCCTAACAGTAATTATTTTACAATTACTACAAAACTGAGTGTCTTAAAACATCAGTAATGTATCATCTGAAAGTGCTGAACGCTAGAAGTCTAAAATTAGAATAGCAGTACAATGCTCCAACCAAAATCTCTAAGAGAATCTTTTCTTGGCTCTTCCTAGCTTCTGATGGTTGATCAGCAATCTTTGGCCTTCCTTGGTTTGTGGATGTATCACTCTTATCCTCTGTCTTCATGTGGCATTCTCCCTGTGTTCCTGTCTATGTCACTTCTCTCATAAAGATATCAATCATATTGGATCAGGAACATAGCCTACTCCATTGTGGCTTAATTTTAGCTACTTTTATCTACGCAATGGTCCGATTTTCAAATAAAGTCACATTTGAAAGTTCAGAGGTACTGGGGGAAAAGATTTCAACTCTTTTTTTTTTTTTTGGTGGGGTAAAGGGAAGTGTTACATTTCAACCCATAATACAGGGCTCTTAAAAACAAATCTGCTGTTATTGGATGGGTTATTTTATACAGGTCAATTAGATCCTGTTGGTAGATTGTGTGATTTAACTCTTCTATATCTGTAGAATTTCCGTCTAATAGTTCTTTTAATTGCTGACAGGGGGTCTTTGAAGTCCTCCAGCTGTAACTGTGAATTCCTCTGTTTCTGCTATCGGTTCTATCAGCTTTTCTTTATATATTCTGTGGATCTGTTTTATTCATAGGTACACATTTGGGATTGTTTTGCCTAACAATTTGCCTCATTTGTTAATGCATTAATGTTATATTATATATATAATGCATTATGTTATATTGTATACAGCTTGCTGTATATTTTTCCATTATTTCACTTGTATGGTACCTTTGCCATTGAGTTTGAAGTAAAATTCTTGTAAGCAACATACAGTTTGGTCATTCTTTAATATTCATTTTGCTAATCTCTGTCTCTTGATTAGTGTATTTAGACCACTTACATTTAAAGTAACTATTGATATATTAGCACCTAAATGTGCCACTTTCTTATTATATATTTGTTTACTCTGGATCTCAATATATAATAAAAAAGTGGCACATTTAGATGTTAATATATCAATGCTACTGAGGTCATTGAACTTATCTTTTGTTCATGATTCTATCTTCATTTATTTATGGTGTTTTTGAGTACAGTCAGCCTTCGTATGTGTGGGTTGCACATTCCTGGATTCAACCAAGCATTAATGGAAAATATTTTTTAAAAATTGCACTTGTACTGAACACCTATAGACATTTTTCTTTTGTCATTCTCCAAACAATGTAGTGTAACAACTATTTACATGACATTTTCAATTTATTAGGTATGGTAAGTAATCTAGAGATGATTTAAAGTATATAGGAGAATGTGTGTAAGTTATATGCAAACACTATGTCATTTTATATTAAGGACTTGAGGATCCCTAGATTCTGAGATTCAAGGGAGGGTCTGAAATCAATCTCTCATAAATACAAAGGGACCGTTGTGTATCTCTTTGTACAGTTTTTATAGTGGTGGCTCTGGGTATTACAATATACATATGCATTTTACCACTCTAAGTAATGTGCAGAAAACTCACTTCCATTTAGTTTTTATCTTCCTCATATTTAAATATCATTGTCTTGAGTATCAGATAGTATTATACATTCTGTTTCAATTAATAAATATGATATATAAACTCATGAGAAAAAAGATACTATATTATATATTGATATACTCATATTCCTGACTCTTTATATATAGTTTCTTCTTCCTGGTGTTCCATGACTCCCCCTTTTGTCATTTTTTTCTGGATTTTGGGTTCAGTCATCTGATCGTAGTAATTCCCTTCCATCCTCATTGCTATTTCAATAATATAAATCTCATACTATGTTTTATAGAATGCTCTAAATTTAAAAATAAATAACTGAAAATAACTCTTAAAATATGTGTTATTCTAAATTCATGAATTATATACTTTTTTCTTCAAGGAAGCCATCCCAGATATGTCAGAAACCATATGATATTTTAGTTATCCTTATGTGTATGTGAAAATGCACACCTTCAGTTACATATCAATGTGAAAAGAATCATATTCGGCAGGTACGCCATCAGTTAAGCATGAGAAAGATGACTTTACAGATAAAATCAAACAGAAGAAGAAAGTGTGGAGAAAAAACAATGTAGTCATAAAAGCCTTTAAAAATCAAATACTCTGTGTGATGAAAAGGTAAAAAAACAGCATTGAAATTAGGGAATCGATGCTTTAGTTTTAAAAACCATTGATTTACCTAGGAAAGCTATGGCAACAATTCAAATAATGAGGAGAACAAACAAAACATAAATAAAAACAGTACTACTGAACTTAAGTTCTATGTGCTTGCATGCCTGTGTTTGTGTATACTGAATAAGCTATAGTAAAATATTAGCTCCCTCAAATCTTACAGTTGATTCAACCTATTTTATCAGTTACCCATTTATAATCAGTTGATGACATTGCAACATTTTAAAATTATAGAGAAATAATTTATAAAAATTGAAGTGATACTTTTGCAGCAGAAAGTTTAAAGTTGAAAAGTTTTGATATCCAGAATAGAATAGCTATATTTTTTAAATGTTTATTTTATATACACAAAAGCAAAGTCAGGAGGTGAGTAACTATGTAGAGAATGCGAACTTGTGGGCCAAGAGTGGTACCTCAGGTTTGTAATCACAGCACATTGGGAGGCCAAGGTGGGCAGATCATCTGAGGTCAGGAGGTCAAGACCAGACTGGATAACATGGCAAAACCCTGTCTCTACCAAAAATAGAAAAATTAGCCAGGTGTGGTGGTGCGTGCCTGTAAACCCAGCTACTTGGGAGGCTGAGGTGGGGAGAGTCGCTTGAACGCTGGAGGTGGAGGTGGCAGTGAGCTGATATCAAGCCAGTGCACTCCAGCCTGGGCAACAGAGACAGAGTGAAACTCCATCTCAATTAAAAAAAAACAACAAAACAAGCAAACTAACAAAAACCAAGAATGTGCACTTGTAGATGCAATGTCATTTTAAGAACAATTTTCAATATACAAACCCTTTTATAACTACATGCCAATTTTTTCACTAAGTAAGGTTGGCACAGTTTCAAATAGCATTTTAAATGGAATTAAACTAACACACATTTTACCTGAGGAGGTTTTGTTGAATTTTATAAATTTGTTTTATTCCATTTTCTTTATATAAATTTATAAAATAAATGTATAAAAATATGTGGTGTTAATATAAATTTAGGAAAATGATCTTTATAATATTTTATTCTTGATTACTTATTCAAATAGTCACACCAACATTCATGCATAAATTTATGAATTCCTGAAATCCTCAATTTGTCATTTTATTTTCAAAGCTGTTTTATTTTGGGGGGTTAAACACTTTAGGTACTAGGTTTTGAATCATGACTATTGCATAAAACTAAATTTCCCAAGCATCATTTTTTATTATATTCAATTAAGAAAACTCGTAAATTAGATATATCTATTAGCATACTCATTAGCATTGATGTATAATTTAATTATAAATATTAGTTAAATAAATCCTAAAAACAAATAAATAATTGACACAGCTCAGAGTCGATTGGGTACAGTTGAGAACTTTTATTTCCAGAATCCATAGTTTATTTGTTCTTGGTTTGTTGTGTTAATAACATATTGCTATTCTTGTATTCTAAGCTTGTAGTATTAAACACATACATATTTTTTACATTCTAAGTTCTTTTAAGACTCAATGACTTGGGCCACACTGTCCCTTGGACTGTAATGACTTCCTCTTTTTTACTTAGTTGTTATTTCAACCACAATGCTGCATTAGAGTCTCCAAAAAAGATCCCTGATGCCCAGTGTCTGAAGCATGTATCCTTTCATATGGGATTACAGGTATCTGACACTTACTTACCTGTATCATTCCATTCATAGTGTTAATGAAGAGATTGGGCTCTGGAGTTGTGAACTACTTATCTGGAGTTTAAATTTTCATTTTATTATGTTTTTTTCTGTGTGATCTTGGGCAAGTTATCTAAAGTGTGTGTTACTCAGTTTATATCTTAAAATAAAAACACCATGAGTACCTATCCCCTAAATTTATTTTGAGAAACAATTGAGTACATTTTTGTAAGATATTTAAATTGCCTATCACTTTCTAAGCACACTGTAAAATTTTAATACTTTTATTTAAATATCATAGCATTGTCCATTTCCTTTTTTAATATTTTTGATACAAGACTGAAATTTTCAAAGGTAAAACCTGTTTTTTTTTTTGTTAATCTAGATATCCACAGTGCCAAATCAAATAAGACACGTAGCAAGTATTTAATTAAATTTTTGAGTAAATGATCACATACGAACTTTCTTAAAGTAATCTAAATTGCAGAACTTTAATAAGCATCTCAAAGAGGTAGTTTTTTTAATTGAAGATTTCTATGCATCAATATGGGATTATGGAACTACAGAGTCAAAGATTGAAGGATTTAGCAGTCCCTCAATATTTAAAAAGTTTTTATGTATATTGATCAATTTTTGTGCAGACATTAATTTTCTTGTTCTTTTACAGACCTAAAAATATTAAATAGTCCCAGAATAATAACTAAATTGAGTGCATTTATTAAATGGTTTTCACTTTCTAGTTCTTCACAACACATGTTTTTTTCTCACTTTTAATTTACAATCTGAACCTTCATCAGTTTGGGGTGAATAATCACTTCTGACTTGCAGCTAAAATGATTACAGATTACCATGGAGTAATTTTGGCACTGAAACCCATCCTCAGATGAAAACTATATAGAATATACAAATTTGTACCATTAGTGCATATATATGTTTATATCACATATAATTTATTATTTTGAGATATTTTGGTTTTAAGTTACAATTACAAATAAGTTATATACATTAATATATCATTTGTCTTTTGAGGTAGATATTAATTTTTTTAAAATAAAGTGACTATGGAAGCAAGAATTTAAGTAATTTTCAATGTCACAGCTAATAAAGGGCAAAGATTAGTATTTGAAAATAAAATAGCCTGAGTCCTAAGTCCAAGCTAATAAATACTATATTATTCTGCATAGATATTAAAAATCTTCTATGAACAAAGTTTGGACTCTTAGTACATTTTCTTAACTGTACTATCCACATGTAAGATTATTATTTTTTCTTTTTCTCCTACATCCATGAAGAAAGAGGAAAGATATGATGTCAATATATGCTAAAGTTTAAAATAGATTTAAATAGTAGAAGAATCAATATAAATTTTGAGAAAACTAGAGAGAAAAATGTGTGCTCTATACTAGGATCCATTTTTAATGATTAGAAATATTTCGTAATTAAAAAAAAAAACCTTTTCTGATAGCCCTCTTAGCTATAGCTGATCAGACATCAGGTAAATTTATCTCAAGAATTCTATGAACAAGTTATCTATGCTGGGATGGGTTTTTATTATATGAATTCTAATTTCCTTCTAAGCGCTCTCTAACTCTCACATAAGGCAAAGTATGAATTTGTTGGAAGCTACATAAATTTTTAAATAAGTTAATACCAGTTACACCAGGTGCTCTTGAAAACCAGTGGGGAACATGTTTCTGGTACTGCATGAGTCCATTCTTGCATTGCTATATAGAAACACCTGAGACTGGGTAATTTATAAGAAAATAAGATTTATTTTGACTTATGGTTCTTCAGTCTGTACAAGAAATTTGGTGCCAACATCTGCTTCTTGTGACGGCCTCAGGAGGCTTACAATCATGGAGGAAGGCGAAGGGGAACCAGCATGTCACATGGCAAAAGGGGGCAGTCCTAGACTCCTTTAAACAACCAGATCTTGCACGAGCAATAAGCGAATAAGAATTCACTTATTACCAAAAATATGATGTTAAGCCATTCACGAGGGATCTGTTTCTATGAGCCAATCACCTCCCACCAGGTCCCACCTCCAGTATTGGCAATCGCATTTCAACATGATACACCGGGGCCTGTTGTGGGGTGGGGGGGGTGGATAGCATTAGGAGAAATACCTAATATAAATGATGAGTTGATGGGTATAGCAAATCAACATGGCACATATATACCTATGTAAAAACCTGCACGTTGTGCACATGTACCCCAGAACTTAAAGTATAATAATAATAATAAAAAGAAATTTGGAGGAGAGAAATATCCAAACAACATCATTCTACCCATAGCCCCTCAAATTTTATGTCCTTCTCACATATCAAAATACAATAATGCCTTTGCAATATGTCCCCAAATCTTAACTCATCCCAGCATTAACTCAGAAGTCCCAAGTCCAGCCTCATCTGAAGATGAGTTTTTCCTACCAGTTTGCCTGTGAGACCAAAATCAAATTATGTATTCCTAAGAGACAATGATGGTACCAGCACTGGGTACATATTTTGATTCCAAAATGGAGAAGCTGACCAAAAGAAAGGGGCAATAGGCACCACACAAGTCTGAAACCCCGTAGGACAGTCATTAAGTTTTAAAGCTCCACAATAATTTCCTTTGACTCCATGTTCTACATGCAGGGTATAGTGGTGTGATGGGTGAGCTTCCAACGCCTTGGGCAGCTCTGCCCCTGTGGCTTTGACTGATGCACCTCACGGGCCTTCTCTAATGGGTTAGAGTCCAGTGCTTGTGGCTTTTCTAGGCTAAGGATGCAAGCTGCAGCTGGCTTTATAATCATGGGTGGAAAATGGCAACCCCCTTCCCACAGCTCTATTAGGCAATGCCCTGTTTAGGATTCTGTATGGGGGCTCCAACCCCACATTTCCCCTTGGTTCTGCCCTAGTAGAGGCTCTCTGTGAGGACTCTGTCCCCGTGGAAGTCTTCTGATCAGGCACCCAAGCTTTTCCATAACCCCCCTGAAATCTATGTGGAAGCTGCCAAGTCTCCTTTACTTTTATATTTCGTGTGACTGCAGGCTTAACACTATGTGGAAGCCACCAAGGCTTACGGTTTGCACCATCTGAAGCAGTGCCCTGAGACCCTTTGAGCCTGAGCTCCTTTGAACTGAGGCTGGAGCCAGAGTGACAAGAATGTGGAGAGCCATGCCTTGAAGCTGTGCAGGGCAGTGGGGCACTGGGTCTGGCCCCGATACCATTCTTTTCTCTTAGGCTTCTGGGCCTATGAAGAGAGGGTTTGTTCTAAAGACTTCTTGAGATAGCTTTGAGGACATTTTCCCATTGTTAGTCACGCTAATCTCTCTAGCAAGTCGTTCCTCCACAGCCTTCTTGGATTCTTTCTCTACCACAGGGCCAGGCTGCAAAGTTTCAAACTTTTATGCTCTTCCTCCTCATTAAATATGAGTTCCAATTTTAGTTATTATTATTATTATTATTTTTTGCTCCTGTATCTTATCATAGGCTGTTAAGGGCAGTCAGGCCACATCTTGAATGTTTTGCTGCTTAGAAATTTCTGCCACCAGATACCCTAGGTCATTACTCTTAAGTTTAAACTTCCACAGATCCCTACGGAATGAACAAAATGCAGCCAGGTTATTTGCTAGGGTGTAATATGGCTGACCTCACTCCAGTTCCCAATAATATCTTCATTTCCATCTGAGATCTCATTAGCCTAGATTGCACTGTCCATATCTCTATCAGAATTTTGGTCACAACAATTGAACACATCTCTAAGAAGTTCCAAACTTTTCCTCATCTTTCTGTCTTCCTCTGAGCCCTCCAGAGGGCTTTCAGGCCCTCCTCTGCCTGTTACCTAGTTCCAAAGCCACTTCCACATTTTCTCATATTTTTATAGCAACACTGTGCTCTAGCTACCAATTTTCTGTGTTAAGCTGTATTGTGTTGCTATAAAGAAATACCTGAGGCTTGGTAATTTATAAAGGGAAGAGGTTTATTTGATTCATGGTTCTGAAGGCTGTACAGAAAGCATGACACCAACATTTACTCAGATTCTGAGAAGGGCCTTAGGAAGCTTACAATCATGGCAGAAAGTAAAGTGAAAAGCCATATTGTCAAATAATGAGAGTGGGAATGAGAGAGATGATGGCCCCAGACTTTCAAACCAGCGGATCTCACATGAACTGAGGCAGAATGCACTTATCACCAAGGGGATAGGGCTAACCAATTCATGAGGGAGCCACGTCCATGATCCAATCACCTCCCACCAGGCCCCACCTTCAACACTGGTAATCACATTTCGACATGAGATTTGGAGGGCCTATTATATCATGTACGATGGCCTAAAGTTACACCATGTTTGAGACAGCACACTAACTTCATGTTTATCAACAGCCCTCATTGGATCTACTTGTTACATACTGGCCCTAGAACTCAAACTTAAATCACAAGAACTTTCTTTTCCAAGATTACAATTCAGATTGAGAGCATAGATAAAGCTGGCCACAGAGTGGGGGATACTATGCTAATATCTTATTACAACCTTTAATCATCTTAATTACAAATAGTACCAAACAGAAGTAAACAGAACAAAGATTTCAAGGGCCGTCTTAGAGCAGTTGCCCTGATTTAAGATTTTGAAACCATAGCTTTGTCTATATAGTGATTCTCCTTCCATGACTTTTTCCCTACACTTGTTTCCTTTTTTTTTTTGAGATGGAATTTTGCTCCTGTTGCCCAGGCTGAAGGGCAGTGCCACAATCTCTGCCCTCTGTAACCTCCTCCTCCTGGATTCAAGCAATTCTCCTGCCTCAGCCTCCCCAGTAGCTGGGATTACAGGTGCCCACCACCACACCTAGCTAATTTTTGTATTTTTAGTAGAGATGGGATTTCACCACATTGGCCAAGCTGGTTTTGAACTCCTGACCTCAGGTGATCCACCCGCCTTGGTCTCCCAAAGTGCTGGGATTACAGGCATGAGGCACCGTGCCTGGCCCACCTGTTTCCTTTTTAACATTCTATAATATTAACAGGAAAAGAGTCAAATTAAGGTTACCTGCTGAGTAAGTCAGATGGTGAATTACTGCTAATGGACCTTGTCATTAGTATAATGGATCTGGATGATTGTTATGATACTAATAAGTAAGGCATCTTTTGCCCAGGCTTAGTTTGTCTTTTAAATATCCATTCACTGAGCATGGGTAACAAAAGTCTCACCCATCCAGACACCACTGCTAAGTAAATACCCCTAAGTAAAATACCACTAAGTAAACTTATGAATAACCTTCAGTATGTGTGAAATCACCTGTGTGTGTGTCTATATTGGAAGGAAAAGTGGGAGTCTTCCCTTGCATAAGAATGTTGTCTTCCATATTTAGAGCATGTTGAGTTCCCGACCACCCCAATAAAGTGAATATTGCAATAAAGCAAGTCACATTAAAAAAAAGTTTAAAAAATGAATGTTCAGTAGAGTTCTGATTACTTTATAGAAATGGAAAAGAAAATAGTCTTGTAATTCCTTTTCTTGTTATTTCAAATCATAACTGATGATTTTGGTAACAGTTTTGAAAATTAAATGTATAGCAACAAAAAAAGACACCTGAATAAAATTATAACAATGTTGTTTTGCTATAATTCATCTGAAAATATGATGAACCATATGTTGCTATCTAACCTATCCGGAGATTTTCACATTTTTATTCATATATTTTTTGAAATGCCCCCACAGATTTCTCACATAATGAAAAATTCTTCAACATGTTATCCAATAAAGGATATTGATAAGTGTGAAGAACAGAGTTCTGCCAGATCAGGTGTCAATTTAATCTGTTTTTCTTTATTGAATCTTGTCATGGATCCTAGCTAATAGAAATATATATATATATAAAATATATATATACACGTATGTATATATAAAATATATATATACACGTATGTATATATAAAATATATATATACACGTATGTATATATAAAATATATATATACACGTATGTATATAAAAAATATATATATACACGTATGTATATAAAAAATATATATATACACGTATGTATATAAAAAATATATATATACACGTATGTATATATAAAATATATATATACACGTATATATATAAAATATATATACACGTATATATATATAAAATATATATACACGTATATATATAAAAAATATATATATACACGTATATATATAAAATATATATATACACGTATATATATAAAATATATATATACACGTATATATATATAAAATATATATATACACGTATATATATATAAAATATATATATACACGTATATATATATAAAATATATATATACACGTATATATATATAAAATATATATATACATGTATATATATATAAAATATATATATACACGTATATATATATATAAAATATATATATACACGTATATATATATATAAAATATATATATACACGTATATATATATAAAATACATATAAGTGTATATATATATGAAAACGTAACCTTTACCTTACTAATGAAAAAGTGTTCAGATATACAAGTAATTTAGACTCAGAAAATTACACATAAATTCCTCCTCTGGTGCTAGTTAAATATACAGATTTGGACAAGGCTCTGCTCTACCTTAATTAAAAAAAAAACTGAAAACAGATTGTTCAGATGACAAAATGTACATGAAAGGCTGAATGTGTCACATAGATTAGGTCTTCGAATTGATTTATATTTACAACGAAACATAAAAAAACTAACTAAAAATTATAAGGACATCCTAATATTAGTATTTAGGGGCAAAGGTGTTGAAAAATGTGAAAAATTACATTATATGACAGAAATTGGGACTCTCCAGGCTACTAAAGTGTCTCTCCATTTTTCAATGCATCTATTTTTCAGTCTGTTGAGTTTAAACCTCCCATTATCTTTAACTTGTGACTTATATTACAGAGAAAATAGTCTTCAGGTATTTTTCTTTCTTTTTAGCTTACAAATCCATTCACAGATCTTTATTTTGATGCCTGTTTAATTTAGGCAACCACTGAAATTCATAGAACAGTCTGCTGATTGGGGCTCCTGCCTCCAGTCTGAAGGAGCATAGGAAATTTCACCCTAAAATAAGGCTCCTTGACATATTGAGTATTTTGAATTAAAAACTCTTAGAGATTCACAGGGCTTAAGAAAGACTTCTCCCTTATCTACATAAAGACCAGACAAATCTACAAAGGCACGGGCATTTGGTTGCCACTGGGATATTGGGTGATCACCCTGTAATTTTCCCTGTGTACGTGATTAAATAAGTTTGTATGCTTTTTCTCTTATGAATTTGCCTTATTGGAGTTGATTTTTTCAGTGAACCCTCCAAAGGTAAAAGGGAAGTTTTCCCTTTGCCCCAACAAGTCTATTGTCTCTAAATCCCACCTCCCTAAAATCCAATCTTTGCTCTTTGACCAGAGTGGTAGTTTAAAATGAAAACCTAATACTATAATTCCGCTTCATAAAACCTTTAATAGTCCTCCATGGCCCTACAAATACAATCTAATCCCTTAGCATAACCTACAATCTCCCATTATAAATTGTTCCTTACTCTTCATCTATCACCACCTTCTCTTTTCTTACACAATGTATTCAACTAATGTGTATTAGCTAGAACGATTTATTTCTTTTTTCTCCTTCTCATTCCAGTGTCTATTTATCCCTTTCACTCCATTTCATCCTCTTAACTCATACTTCTTCCTGGAGTGTTGGCTTAAACATTTCTTCATTTTCAATTCTGGGTTCAGTGTCCTTCTTGTGTATTATCACAGCATCGCCTATCCCACTAGAACATGTACTATATTTCCATGACTTATCTCCCTTTTTCTATCCTCCAAAAGACAATAGAGGTTTTGAAGGAAGACACAGAATTTGATTCACATTTGGAGCTCAATTAATATTTGTTTAATTAATAATGAATTTGGGTTACACAGAAATTTGTGCTCAGGAAGTATTGTCCTTTCAGTCCTTATGAAAAAATCTACTAGTACAGAATCTTATTCCAAATAAGTTTAAGATGGTTTCTATTTGTTTTTTCACAAAATAGGAATGACTTACTGATGATTTTTTCAAGATATGTTTCTTGCAGAAATATCAAATGCCTTACCATTTGTATGACAACAACTCAATTTAGCACTGAAATTGCTGTTGAGCAGAGCCAAACTTTAAATCCAATAAAAGTATAAAAATGTTGACCTATCAATTCCTTATGCACTCACACATAGAACAAGGAAAATGGACTGCTTGGAAAAATAACAATTGCCTGAGATAGTCCAGTAGACCCAATTTTAATGAGTTAATGTCAATAAGCAAATTACAGGAAAACTGGCTTATTGTAACTACTTCATACAACTGGGATACCTTTACAAAAGTTTGAACTAGCCGTTGCAAAGCAATTTTTATTAGATTCTTTACCTCTTTAAGAGTATAATTAATTTTGTTTTGTAATTTCTCTTTGAATAAAAGGCTCTAAAAATTATCTTTAACGATTTGCTTTTTGATAAATTTCAGAATAAAACTTATACATGTTTCAATATATGTAAATGTATATGCATGTGTATATATGTTAAACTATGGGTATGCAGAGTATATGCATACATCAGAAAAATTCGTTTTTAAAATTAATATGAAAGTTATTAGGTGATATCTTCATAATCTGACAGTAAACTAAGTTTCTCAAAAAAAGAAGCTGACAAACAGGTAAAATATAAATTGTTGAGAACAGACATTAAACTTTTCATCTATCTGACAGGTGACCCAAAAAGTACAAAATTTAAAACTTATAATTGCATCAATTAAGATAAAATGTCAGAGCAAGAAGTGGAAAACATAACCAATAGTGACTTAAATATATAGTAGTAGTTTACCACCAACCTGCCAAAAAGAAATTCAAAGGAAGATGATTCTTTAAATTAGTTCTCCAGTTTAACAAAGTCAGAATCAATGATTTCCTTTCCTTCATGATAACATGATCTCATCAAGCATCAGATTACACATTCATCTTAAGGATCAGAATAAAATGGTGAGAATTTAGCGGAGGCTAAACATTTTAATTGAGAAAGTGAAATCTGTCAGAGAGCACCCAGATGTCCTCACGCATCTCATTAATGTGAGTTGTTTCTCAGGTCGCAACTAGCTGAAAAGGAGATAAAGAAAGTAAGCATTTCCATTTCCAAGCCTGTATAAAAAAGATAGGCAAGGGAAAAGGTAGAGCAAATAGATGATGCTTTATCCATCATTGTATGATTGAATGGTTGCAAGTTTTATACTCTGCTTAGTAATATCTCACTTCCATAAAAGGGAACTTATCTGGTTCACAAAAGCAAGGAAGGAAATGTGAACACCATTTAAATCTTTCTCAACATTGCCTATTGTGTACTCTTCACGAAGGAACATGTGTTTCATGCTATTTTTCTGAAATACTGCACTAAAACCTTGGTAAGGATTATATTCTCTACTAAAGTCATGCTTGACCTTATCAGTGTGAAAGTTTTTTTTTTTTTTGACCCAGCAACCTTACTTTTTTTACTTTTTCAAGACAATGTCTTTAAACTTTCAGCACAATTGCAATAGTTTAACCCTAATTATTCTCACTCATATTTTACATGATGGAATATATTAAAATATCTTGGTGAGAAGAACTGCAAAACACTGCTGGAAAAAATCATAGATGACAGAAACAAATGGAGTAGAATGAATTAATATTGTTAAAATGGCCATACTGCCTAAAGTAACCTACAGATTCAATGATATTCCTATGCAACTACCAATATCGCTCTTCAAAGAATTAGAAAAACCTATTCTAAAATTTATATGGAACCAAAAAAGAACCCAAATAACCAAAGAAATCCTAAGCAAAAAGAACAAAGCCAGAGGCATCACACTATTCGACTTCAAATTATACTCTAAGACTACAATAACCAAGACAGCACAGTACTTGTAGAAAAACAGACAAATAGACCATTGGAACAGAATAGAGAATATAGAAATAAAGCCACACACATACAGCTATCTGATCTTCAATGAAGTTGACAAAATAAGCAGTAGAGAAAGGATTCCCTTTTCAATAAATGGTGCTTGAATAGCTGGCTAGCCATACACAGAGGAATAAAAGTGGACCCCTATCTTTCACCATATACAAAAAATTAACTCAAGATGGATTAAAAATTTAAATGTAAGACCTCAAACTATCAAAATCCTAGAAGAAAACCTAAAAAATACCATTCTGAACATTGGCCTTGGGAAGGACTTTATCCCTAAGTCCTCAAAAGCAATTGCAAAAAAAAAAAACTAGGAAAAGTAGAACCCAATTAAACTAAAGAGCTTCTGCACAGCAAAAGAAACTATCAACAGAGTAAATAGACAAACTACAGAATGAGAGAAAATATTTGCAAACTATGCATCTGTCAGAGGTCAAACATCCAGAATCTATAAGAAACTTTAACAATGCCATGAGCAAAAGCACATGAACAGACATGTCTCAAAAGAGGACATACTAATATGATTTGGCTGTGTCCCCACCCCACCCAGATGTCATCTTGAACTCCCACATATTATGAGAGGGACCCAATGGGAGGTAATTGAATCATGGGGGAGAATCTTTCCTGTGCTGTTCTCATGATAAATCTCACAAGACCTGGTGGTTTTAAAAAAAGAAGTTCCCCTGCACAAGCCCTCTGTCTTTGCCTGCTGCCATTCTTGTAAGATGTGACTTGCTCCTCCTTGCCTTCCACCATAATTGTGAGGCTTCCCCAGCCACATGGAGCTGTGAGTCCAATTAAACCTCTTTCTTTTGTAAATTGCCCAGTCTCAGGTATGCCTTTATCATCAGTGTGAAAATGGATTAATACACATGCAAAGAACCAAAAACTTGAAAAAATGCTCAACATTGTTAATAATCAGAGAAATGCAGATCAAAACCACAACACCATATCATCTCACACCCATCAGAATGGTTATTATTTAAAAAGTCAAATAATAACAGATGTTGGCAAGGCTACAGAGAAAAGGGAATGGTTATACACTGTTGGTTGGAATGTAAATTAGTTCAGCTACTATGAAAAGCAGTGTGGAGATTTCCCAAAAAGATTAAAACAGAATTACTATTTGGCCCAGCAATCCTGTTACTGGGTATATACCTAAAGGAAAATAAATCATTCTACCAAAAAGACACATGTACTCATATGTTCATAGCAGTACTATTCACAATAGCATTGACTTAGAATCAACCCAAGTGCCTATAAACAGTGGACCAGATAAAGAAAAAGTGGCACATATACACCATGGAATACCACACAGCCATAAAAAAGAATGAAATTATGCCTTTTGAAGCAACAAAAATATATATAACTAGGGAAGCCCTTGCTCCTACCTTGTTATGATTGTAAACTGTTAGGCCAAACTGTCATTCACTGCTAGCGTAGTTTTTGTGTTTAGGGGTCGACCCTGTAGCCCTTCTTTAGCATGATAGAGAAATTGAAATGCAAACACTTTGGCGCAGATGTAGAATATAGTAAGTCAGAGGAAAATTAACCACATCAACAATCATTGCTGGGAAAGCAATAGCACGTCCATGATATATCAAGGACCTCAGATTCAAACCTTGCAGTTGCCCAGGATTGATTGTTTAAAGGGCTGGGCAAGAATTTGTTGCAGCAGAATATTGCAGAAGGCCAATCTTCTTCTGAAAGATCAGGCTGCAGGGGATAAGCTAATATGGGAGAAAATAATAAAATAATGTAAATGTAATATCTTATGATGTCAGCTTTTTTTAAAAAAAACAATACTTATAACAGGTTTTAATTATATATGCTAATTCTGAATCCTGGTAAGAATGAGTTTATGTGTTAGAGTTGCTCAGAATTTCATACTCTCTGACAAAGATTTTTAAGATGTGTTGCAAAAATATATAAAAATTGTATTGCTGGCTCCTGTGAAAGTTGGAAGCTTGTATAATGGAGAGATGAAATAGCTCTTATGCTATACTGAGAAAGTTTAAATGAGAAAAGAAAATTAACATTTTCTTATATGACATTAGTTTAGAATTAATTCGTCTCTACTGAAAAATATATTTTGAACTATGCTATAATATTTATATCACAATTATTAAGATTTGTTATAATGTTATTAAAACAATTGTTGTTCTGTAATTTAACTAGGTCCTAATAATGTTTTTGTCATTCTTAATTTTAATCTCCAATTATACATTTAACTTTTAACAAAATATATATAATTAAGTCTCTTTTTACATACACTTTTCAAGCAGCAGTATATTTCAGTGACATTCCCTGAAGGAACATAATTTTTAGTATCACAGCATAAATCAAAACTGCCATGAAAGAGGCACTGGTCATTACCTCATGTATTTAATAACTGCAGGAGGAAAGAAGATATGTGATTACAATTTTTCGTTCAAGGGAAAATAGCTTTTATTTTTTTCACATATAGCTACTTTCTTTTTGAAACACTAAAAACCTTATTGTGGTGTCTTATTAACTCTTAAGTCCTTGGAAATTTCTTCCCATGAACAACTGGGTATAGTTAGGAATGAAAGGATGAAAGCATTGTTTATGAAAATGAAAACATTTGCCTCTACAGAAAACATCTAAACAAATCATTAAACAGCAATCTCCTTGTTTACCACCCTGAATAAAGGAGAGCAGAGATTTCACAGGCTACCCTGATGTCATACCAGGATGAGTAAGCCTTGTCCTCAAGCCATTAGGCTTGATGCCCACTGTCCTGAAAGAATTGAGGAAGCGAACCCACCATGCTCCCTTCCCTGCTGTTACGAAGGAGGAATTGACCCCTTCACTACCTAAAGTCCCGCCCTCCATCTGCTCTTTGGATTCTGTTATTTACCTGCTGCCGAGAGAACTTGTCAATCATATTTTTCTTTCCTATATATTCCATCAGTCTTGCTATACTGTTATCTGTCACATTAACCTACACGTATGCTCATGTTTCTTCCATTTGATGATAAAAATAAATGTAAAACCACACCTTCAAACACAAGGTTTTTTAAGTTTCCACTCCCAAGTCATCCTATTTCTCATTTCAGCTTCATGACTCTACTTTTTTAAAGAGCTGTCTACTTGATCAAGGTGGATAAGCTTTTTGATGTGCTGCTGGATTCGGTTTGCCAGTATTTTATTGAGGATTTTTGCATCAATGTTCATCAAGGACATTGGTCTAAAATTCTCTTTTTTGGTTGTGTCTCTGCCCGGCTTTGGTATCAGGATGATGCTGGCCTCATAAAATGAGTTAGGGAGGATTCCCTCTTTTTCTATTGATTGGAATAGTTTTAGAAGGAATGATACCAGTTCCTCCTTGTACCTCTGGTAGAATTCAGCTGTGAATCCATCTGGTCCTGGACTCTTTCTGGTTGGTAAGCTATTGATTATTGCCATAATTTCAGAGCCTGTTATTGGTCTATTCAGAGATTCAACTTCTTCCTGGTTTAGTCTTGGGAGGGTGTATGTGTCGAGGAATTTATCCATTTCTTCTAAATTTTCTAGTTTATTTGCATAGAGGTGTTTGTAGTATTCTCTGATGGTAGTTTGTATTTCTGTGGGATCGGTGGTGATAGCCCCTTTATCATTTTTTATTGCATTTATTTGATTCTTCTCTCTTCTTTATTAGTCTTGCTAGTGGTCTATCAATTTTGTTGATTTTTTAAAAAACCAGCTCCTGGATTCATTAATTTTTTGAAGGGTTTTTTGTGTCTCTATTTCCTTCAGTTCTGCTCTGATTTTCAATATACACAAATCAATAAATGTAATCCAGCATATAAACAGAACCAAAGACAAAAACCACATGATTATCTCAATAGATGCAGAAAAGGCCTTTGACAAAATCAACAACCCTTCATGCTAAAAACTCTCAATAAATTACATATTGATGGGACATATCTCAAAATAATAAGAGCTATCTATGACAAACCCACAGCCAATATCATACTGAATGGGCAAAAACTGGAAGCATTCCCTTTGAAAACTGGCACAAGACAGGGATGCCCTCTCTCACCACTCCTATTCAACATAGTGTTGGAAGTTCTGGCCAGGGCAATCAGGCTGGAGAAGGAAATAAAGGGTATTCAATTAGGAAAAGAGGAAGTCAAATTGTCCCTGTTTGCAGATGACATGATTGTAGATCTAGAAAACCCCATTGTCTCAGCCCAAAATCTCCTTAAGCTGATAAGCCACTTCAGCAAAGTCTCAGGATACAAAATCAATGTACAAAAATCACAAGCATTCTTATACACCAATAACAGACAAACAGAGAGCCAAATCATGAGTGAACTCCCTTTCACAAATGCTTCGAAGAGAATAAAATACCTAGGAATCCAACTTATAAGGGACGTGAAGGACCTCTTCAAGGAGATCCTTGCTCAATGAAATAAAGGAGGATACAAACAAATGGAAGAACATTCCATGCTCATGGGTAGGAAGAATCAATATCGTGAAAATGGCCATACTGCCCAAGGTAATTTATAGATTCAATGCCATCCCCATCAAGCTACCAATGACTTTCTTCACAGAATTGGAAAAAACTACTTTAAAGTTCATATGGAACCAAAAAAGAGCCCGCATCGCCAAGTCAATCCTAAGCTGAAAGAACAAAGCTGGAGGCATCACAGTACCTGACTTCAAACTATACTACAAGGCTACAGTAACCAAAACAGCATGGTACTGGTACCAAAACAGATACAGATCAATGGAACAGAACCGAGCCCTCAGAATTAACACCGCATATCTACAACTATCTGATCTTTGACAAACCTGAGAAAAACAAGCAATGGGGAAAGGATTCCCTATTTAATAAATGGTGCTGGGAAAACTGGCTAGCCATATGTAGAAAGCTGAAACTGGATCCCTTCCTTACACCGTATACAAAAATTAATTCAAGATGGATTAAAGACTTAAACGTTAGACCTAAAACCATCAAAACCCTAGAAGAAAACCTAGGCATTACCATTCAGGACATAGGCATGGGCAAGGACTTCATGTCTAAAACACCAAAAGCAATGACAACAAAAGCCAAAATTGACCAATGGGATCTAAGTAAACTAAAGAGCTTCTGCACAGCAAAAGAAACTGCCATCAGAGTTAACAGGCAACCTACAAATTGGGAGAAAATTTTCGCAACCTACTCATCTAAAAAGGGCTAATATCCAGAATCTACAATGAACTCCAAGAAGTTTACAAGAAAAAAACAAACAACCCCATCAAAAAGTGGGCAAAGGACATGAACAGACACTTCTCAAAAGAAGACATTTATGCAGCCAAAAAAACACATGAAAAAATACTCACCATCACTGGCTATCAGAGAAATGCCTATCAAAACCACAATGAGATACCATCTCACACCAGTGAGAATGGCAATCATTAAAAAGTCAGGTAACAACAGGTGCTGGAGAGGATGTGGAGAAATAGGAACACTTTTACACTGTTAGTGGGACTGTAAACTAGTTCAATCCTTGTGGAAGTCAGTGTGGCGATTCCTCAGGGATCTAGAACTAGAAATACCATTTGACCCAGCCATCCTATTACTGGGTATATACCGAAAGGACTATAAATCATGCTGCTATAAAGATACATGCACACGTATGTTTATTGCAGCACTATTCACAATAGCAAAGACTTGGAACCAACCCAAATGTCCAACAATGATAGACTGGATTAAGAAAATGTGGCACATATACACCATGGAATACTATGCAGCCATAAAAAATGATGAGTTCACGTCCTTTGTGGGGACATGGATGAAATTGGAAATCATCATTCTCAGTAAACTATCGCAAGGACAAAAACCCAAACACCGTATGTTCTCACTCATAGATGGGAATTGAACAGTGAGAACACATGGACACAGGAAGGGGAACATCACACTCTGGGGACTGTTGTGGGGTGGGGGGAGGGGGGAGGGATAGCTTCAGGAGATATACCTAATGTTAAATGACGAGTTAATTGGTGCAGTACACCTGCATGGCACATGTATACATATGTAACTAACCTGCACATTGTGCACATGCACCCTAAAACTTAAAGTATAATAATAATAAAAAAAAGAGAACAGGATATACATTCTTCTCAAATGCATATGAAACTGTCTCAAGATTGACCATATTCTAACACATAAAATGAGCCTCAATATATTTAAAGGATTGAAATCATACGAAGTATGTTCTCCAACCACATGGAATGAAATTAGAAGTCAATAATAGAGAAAAAAAAGAAGAGTTGTCTAAAAGCTCTTTTTCTTTTATTTATTTATTTATTTTTTAATTTTATTTTCTTATTATACTTTAAGTTTTAGGGTACATGTGCACAATGTGCAGGTTTGTTACATACGTATAGATGTGCCATGTTGGTGTGCTGCACCCATTAACTCGTCATTTAACATCAGGTATGTCTCCCAGTGCTATCCCTCCCCCGTCCCCCCACCCCCAACAGTCCCCGGTGTGTGATATTCCCCTTCCTCTGTCCATGTGTTCTCATTGTTCAATTCCCACCTGTGAGTGAGAACATGCGGTGTTTGGTTTTTTGTCCTTGCGACAGTTTGCTGAGAATGATGGTTTCCAGCTTCATCCATGTCCCTACAAAGGACATGAACTCATCATTTTTTATGGCATAAAAGCTCTTTTTCCATATCCTCTCCTCCCAGACCACATAGGCTTTCCAGTCAGTAGCTGCAGTGTGCCATGCTTCCTCACACCACAGGATTTATTGTCTTCACTAATTATTTCCTCTGTAATACTTTCCATTGCACATTTACTATTGATGCTTCACCTAGTTAGGCGCTGCTGATATTATTTTTATTATTATTATTTTATCAGAGATGGGGTCTTGCTATGTTGCCCAGACTAGACTCAAATTTCTGGGTTTGGGTGATCATCATGCCTCAGCCTTCCAAGTAGCTGTGACTACAGATAATGTGCCACCCTGCCCAGCTTGTTCATCCCTTAGCTATCAGCTCAAGCATCACTTCCTCAGAAACTTTCTGTTTTTAATTTCACAATTGTTATTCATCAAATTGTATTGCTTTTCTTATATCACTTTTCTGTCTGTGATCACTGATTCATCAGTGTGCTATTTTGATTACTGTGCTATTTTGATTTCTGGCCTAATAGCAGTAATATCCGTAAGAATAGGAGAGTGTATTTGTTTCCTACTCATCTAGAATCTCCAACATTAGGCATCATGGGCACATAGTAGACACTCAACAGATATTACTTAATATATAGTTTCAAGTCAGAGTCAATGAGTAAGAAATGATTAATTTGGTTCATTTATATAGATAAAGTAATCTTCTGGCGATGAATCAACAAAATATGAAGATTTCTCACAGTCTTGAAAATACAAGGGGCATTATTAATCTCAAACCAAACATCTTCACTGCACTTTGGGGAATGATAAAACACACCAAAAAAGAAAAACCTCTTAAAATTTCAGTGGAATAGCATGCATTTTTAATGCATAGGTTTTGTTTATCGTTGAAAGTAGAAATACACTATGTATTAGATTTCTGGAAACTTTAATTTGCACACTACTATAATATGCAGGATTTTATGTAAAATAACCTGCAAGAGCTAACGGAATATAAATCTTAAGTAGGTGTACTATGAGTCACTAAAATTATGTATAACTTTTCAATGAAAAGATTTTTATGCAATCTATGGTACTCTCATAATTGTCATTGAGATTTTTATTTTTTTAATTAATATTGCACAGGATTCTGTAATAATCTGAAACATTCTAAAAATGACTCAGAGACTTATACTCTTACTTATAGAATTTTTCATAAAACAGCATACTCTATAAAATGGCTACATTTTTATCCTGCAGACTCTGATACAAAATTTAAATGGAAAATATCTAAAATGATTTACTATTGTTTATTGTAATTCAAACTGTAAAACAAAAATATATAATCACATCCATAAAACCAAATGATACATTTTATGTTAAGAGACTTTCAGTAATTCTGAAAATAATGATATATTCAAATGGTAGAGTTTAGATTAACGTAAGCCTTGAGAATGCAAACTAAAACAAAAAATACAAGGTACCTAATACTTTGATGGCAAATGCTTGACAGACTCTAAAATGTCACTGCATTAATAGCTATTATATTTTCATTCTGTATTTGGGAAGTTTCTCTCAATTTTACTTGCCACCCTGCTTCTTTTTGTTGATAATCATAATATCTTTCTGTGAAACATACTTTATTTGGGGACTAATCCAAACACTAAGTCAGGGTGCCAGAGACTGATAAGGGCCTGGTGCTTAGTATTCATTGCTACCCCTGGAGAAATACACAATATAGAGGAGGCAAATGAGAGTGATCATACTGAACCTTAAATGAGCTATATCAAGCTATTGTTTTCCAACAGACTCTTCAAAGCACATCTTGTTATAATATTCCTGATGAAATATGCCAGCTTATTAGACAGCCAACTGTTACAGCAGTGATGTGGCCTCATTTAACAATATTAAACCCAAATGGCTATCAATGTTCAGTGCTCCTCTTTGTCACAGTAATAACCTTTATTTCACATTTTAATATTTTCTCAGTGGCAATGTCCTAAAGAATTGATTTAGACTTTCTCTGATAACATACAACATTGAATACCTCACTTTCACCCATTGAGATATAGAGGAGAAGGAATAAGTATTGTTAGGCTACAGAATGAGTCAAAGCTCATATTCAATTCAAAGCTGAATTATAATTCAATATAAAATTATTTGTTTACAATTCTGGAGTATTGTAATCAAATTAATATTGATATTGAGTTTTAAAAATATCATTTACTGCAAATAATATAAAACGTTTTCTTTCAACTAGATTACCTTAATCAATACCCGGATTAAATTAATTCATCACCTAACATATAGGTAGCAATAAAAAATGCCAAAATATAGAGCAAAACTGGCTTTTTTGGTAAAGAAAAAACAAATCACAAACCCTAAATGTATGTATTTTGAGTACATTATAATTCAAGATAATTTTCCTTAAAGTCATCTTTGGATATTATAAGCAGTGAGGTATCACATTGTTGCCACGAGTATTCGACGATTAAAATTTTCATTAAGCAACCCTTAATGTTTGGTAATATTTGGCCTATATATGGAGATACAATTATAAATGCTCCTTATGGGTGACATAATAATAGTCACAAAATATTAAAGCGTACTGTAACCAAAAGACTGACATTGATGATGTACGGTAAACAAATACATAATTAGGAAACTTTTATACTGAGCTGTAAAATGCAACTCATCTTGGGTTAGATTTGCAGATTTTTTTCTTGGACAGAGATGACACAGGTGCTTGCCTGTATGATGTGATGATGATGGTGGTGGTAGGGGTGGTTGTGACAATGGTGGTGAAATGTCAGGTCCCATTCTGGATAATTTTTGTCTGTTTTCTCATGTAAGCCTTACTTAGATTTCTTAAGAAATATAAATATCTACATTACAGAATTAGAAAACTAGGCTATGAAAGATTAAATAGCTTTCTCAAGTTCACAAATGCAGATTGCTTAGTTCCAAACCACAGCATTGCTTTCAAGAACAAAATTTTCCCAATTACCCTGTGTAGCCAAAACCACACTGTGACTGATTTCAATCCCTAAACCTATGCTTAGCTCAAACTGTTTTATTAATCAAAAAGGTCTATAAATTAATTTTTTCAAAAAGACTTCAAAGATAATGATATCAAGACAGACATATTAACCTATTCAAAATGAATCAAGCAACACTCTACTCCTAGCAGCTCTCTTTTTTAGATAGAAAACACTTTTGAGGAAACTTCAACTAGACCCAGATACATGTAGGAAGCAGTATTTTTTTCTTATACAAAGTAATGAACGAAGTGAATATTGGCATTGAAATATCTTCACAGGTGTTGTGTAGAATCCCAAATGAGTCATTCCGTCTATACAATTCCAAGACAGAGGCATTACTATCCCCACCTACATGAGAGCACAGACTTCATGCTTTGTAGGAATATTTTATCACATTGGTGCCAATTTTTAATAAAACATTATAAGTGCATGTTTCTCTCTGGTGAAAATAGTAATAGCAACAATAAAAACAAAATAAATGTACACAGGAACAAATCTGGAGAAATTTAACATTAAGATATTTCAAAGTTAGGTAGCCTTTTAATTGGAAGGAAATTAGGAGAATAAATAGCACAAGGATTAATAAAGCTGGTTGGAAATCAGAACACTGAGGCATGATTAAAAGTTGTAGAATCCTTGATTAACTTTAGTATATTCAGTAATAGGTGAAATGCAGGAAGTGTACTTTTAAAGCTTTCCCAAATTTTTCTGATATAGCTGATTCTAGCATTTGGAAACCACTTGAAGTTTCAACTTCTCCCATTTTACATGTAAGAAAAATATTTTTCCCTTGCATACAAAGAGGCAAATGTATTTACTACACTTTAACCATTTTTAAATTATACAAAATATTTCTAGACGTTAACATTGATTGTATAGAATCAATTCAATCTGGTATCTTTAATAATATTTGGCATATACTATCTAATGCAGCATCTATCCCTAAGTAAATCATAGAGAAAATGATGAAAGGAAAACTCATGTATTAACTTGATGAACAAAACAACCTAGTTCTATAATCACAAAATTTCAGAGAGATTAAGAAGTAGCAAATAATTTTATATTTTCATGAAAGGATATGGCTATATTTAACTTACAAGGATGCTACTTGCATGACTAAGTTAGATATATGAAACATTAATCATTATAAACAAGAATCAAAACCAATAATGGAAAATCCTGCCATAATTATGTATCTAAAAGTTTAAAGAGCATATTTTCATTAAAACGTGATTAAAGCAATAATAAGAAGGTGAAGTATAAAAAAGCATAGATTAATGTGATTACTTGTAGTCAAGGAAAGTGCTAGGGGTGATGTACTCTTACTTTTTTAAATAAAGCATTCTTGGAATAGTAATTAGAAGATTTGTTAATGACTTATTTTTGCCAAATGTACATATTTTGTGTTAATCTCATTTTGGAATTGAACAGAATTATAAATGATAGAAGAAATCTTATCCAAATGATAGATGATTCCATATGCAATCAATAACTAATCATCTTTTTATATTTTATTTCTTTTAATATTCCCATGTAGGCCTCCAATGACTAATTTTTTTAAAGAAACCACTACAAATTCAATTTTCCTACATCTCTTATTATATATTAGCTTTTTATCAGGCATTGATATTGTACAGTATGCCATCATTTAAAAAATAGCATACTTATTAAATTTGTGAGTATGAAATTCTATTGTATAATATCTGAATTAAACAATTAAATAAACATTAATAATATATTATGTGCCCTTTTATGTGATACATAATGTAGAAACTGGTGAATAAAACAACTCCTTCAGACACACACAACTTCTTCAGAGACACACACTCAGTCCAGTACATTGGGTCTCAATACATACATTAGAAGAAATTCCAGGAATTGTTTTTAAGTAACTGCTTCTCACTAGTTATCACTGATTTTAATGCCAAGAGTTACAATAAATTATACTCACACAAAACTCTCCTCTAAGTTAACACAGCGCTATTAATCCCTAGAGTAGTGACAATACCTTAAGCCTTAATATGATTAATTATGTTATAATTAGTTTAGAGACAGGCCACTCTCACCTTTACAATTTTTTTTCTCAAGTACATTCTCCAATTTTCACTGCTATGAGCATAATAGAATGCATTGCCTGTCTTGAGTAAAGCAACTATGAAACAATCATTTGAACCAGAAAGCTTTCTATTGACCCAGAGATACAAAATTATTCACCCCACAGAATAATGTACTTATAGCTGACCAGAATACAGTAGTGTCAAAAAGAAGAGTGAAGGACATCAATACAGAACAAACTTGATTTTCTTTTAGCTCATGAATTTATATATATAAAAGGCAGAGACAAGACAATATTTTTTCATGGAATATGTTTATATTTTCATCATATTATATTTGTATGAAATATTAAGAACAAACAGTGCTACTTTACAGTGTCACTGGCTAATTACATGTCTCATATAAAGAGTATTATTTTATAACAAGATTTAAAATGAATATCACACTTGTTTGATAATTTGACCTTCACAAATATTTGCATAAGATAAAAAATAAGAACAAATCTTAAGCCAGTTGCCAGCTTAATAAAAAGAAGCTCTTTATGTTTCCTCTACTATTTAATTCCTTTAGTATATAATTGGTTCCACATAATAATATTCAGCCCTACATTCATTAAATAAAAAGGCATGCATTATTGCCCCAATAACTGAGAATGGAGACCTGTGTATCAATTTTTGACTATGAAGGAATTTGAAAGCACATATGACTCCCTTTATGCCCACATAGAACAGCTCATAACATCTCACTGATAGGTTTAATTGTTCATGCTCATTAATTTTTTCATTCAATGTCCTTTCATTTTTGTATCTAAAGGACTTAGTGTTCCAAGCTAAAGTTGAAAAGTGAAAAAAATACAACAAAATGTTGTTATTCTCTACAAGAATTAAAGGAACATTTTTCTCCCTGAAATAAATGTAACTATGTGTATTTCTCCATGCAGCTGTAGAACTGAACTGTGACATGGCCAATTCATTCTTTTCAGCTGTCTTTATGATGGATCCACAAGCTCTGTCCTTTCCAAGCTGATTTATTATTTTTTTTTGTTTTGCTACTAAAGTTGGATGATTTGGGTAGCTCACAAAAAAGATGTTTGTTTGCTGACCTAGTTAAATGACATGGTTACCTTTGTATAAACAAATGATAATCCCTCTTCCACACACGGAGATGCATATCTTAACAAATCTGTCAGTAACTAGAACTAAAGGATTCTATATTGTTCTTTATACTTAACTAGAGAAAAGCAATAACACAAATAAGGAAATGGCATTTTATTCAGACATTGGACATCTTGTCAATTCAAGTGTTGTCAAGAATTAAGTAGGTAAGTTACCTAATTTAAAAGGATAAATACAAATTAAAAACATAAGGGGCAAAAAATATTGGTCAGACATTTTAATAAATATAGACTGTCTAGGTAGCAGTTATATATCCAATCTGAGTCAAACATTCTGTTTCATATATTTTTAAGAGGAAATGTACTTTTAACAACTTTATTCTACAATTTCATCCTCTTTTAGGAAAGCTAACAGCAATGTTCTCATTCAGATGTTGAATGCTTTAAAAGGCCAGACCTCACCACTTCCAGTAAGTGCTCTGTGGCTTAAACCTGCATACTGAACACAAGCCATAATTATACCTGAGGTACTCCCTTGCATTTCTTCAAAATGGTCTATTTCTTTCCACTTATCCATAGACAATTACATTTTGTATTTTTCTACACTCACTTCATTTTCACAAAATATTTCAGAAATTTTCCCTCTCTATTTGTCTCCTTATAGTCTAGTTGGTTTCCATAAATTTAAAACATTCAAAACTATCATTATAAAACATTAGGAAATATTCTTTACATTATGAGGAAAAACAAGTACCATGGATTACTATAGCATATCTAAAGTTTACAGTACCCTATTCACTAAGACTTGAGTAAATATAATATAGATGTTTATTTAGTCTGACTATAAATTATAAAATTTATTGAATAAAATAGTTGAGTTCCACCAGCCATACTTTATATTAAGTTGTAACACAGTATTTCAAATGATGAATTTCCACAATCTAGGCCCATGTAGACAGCAGCAGCAATAACTGCTTTATTGTTTCATATAATAACAAAATTTATCTGAATGAGAAATAGCAGTAAAGAATGGCTTAGGGATATTTCAGTTGTTACCAAACTTTCAGAAGTCTGGAACCAGGTTAGTGAATGGTCTGGAGATATTTTACCTGGTTTATTACATTACACTTGTTGAACATTCCATCACATGAGAATACCAGTTCCTTGGTGGTAATACTGTACTCTACTTGTGAATTTTCTATGCTGTATTTGGTAAGTGTATTTTGTATCCATAGTACAAAGGTTATAGGTATGCATCTGATATGAAAAGGCTAGAAACCTTGATAGCAGTATGGCAGACTGACTAATTTGAAAATTATTTGTTCATAATATATTATTTAATTACCTTTCAATGTAAACCAAAAAGAAATAGGACATACAATGCAGACTAATTATATTTAGAGATTGAACACATGCTAACATACTAAAATTCCTTAAGAAAAGCTTGTCATGTCTATGTATAGGTGAATCCATGTGTTTTGATCATTTTAATTAAACCAAATTGACTTGATCTAAAACTCTCTATCTGCAAATAATGCAGTTCTCTAAAGTGGACTTTTCACATATATTCCGTAAAATATAGTAACTCTGAATAATACAACTGTGAATTTAAAACCAAAATTATATTACATCTGTAAAGAATTGTATTATTGTTAAGTTGAAAAAATTAAAGCTATACAAATTAAAAGATGCTAAAAATAGGGTGAATTTTTATTTATATTAATATTCTATATTAGGACACCATAAGTACAATTGTCTTTTATGAGATATTTTGTTTTCTCACAAAATGTTTTGTCATGAGTGAACATATGGCTATTCAGAGATTTAACAGAATCAGGCCTACTAGAATTATTCAGCAATGTTGCTCTCCTGACACGCCCAAAGAGTTTTTAGATATTTTCTGCAAAAAAGGTCTAAAATTGACATGTACTTGCATGAATATTTCAAATCAAAGTAGAAAATCAAATCAAATCATATAAAAAGACACAACACTTTACTGAGTCTTAAAGTTAACTTCTTCCACGGAAATATTATAACTAGATACAGTAAGGTTTAGGTGTTTCATTTTCTTTTCTAGTTTTATTGTTTAAATTTTGATTAATGGTCATTAATCACTCATTAATTAGGCCCTGACACTTCAGAGCCTATCTTCACTTGCATAAATTGTTTTCACTGTTCATACCTTGGAAGCACAAAAGCTGGCATAAGAACTTCAAATTTGAATTAATCTACCCCAGGCATACTTACACAGAGATGATGGTTGTTGGAATAAATGCATCTAGATAGCTCATCAGTTTTTATATTTGTTTACATTTAAGAGTCACAGTGTTACCTCATTAACTGAATCAGAAGTTTGGAATGGAGTTTAGTAATCTGATATGTTAACAAGTTCTCTTCTTCATTCGTATGGGTAATGAAGTTTGAGAACTACACTTTTAAAAGTGAGGCTGAATAAAGGCCTGGCACAATGGCTCATGCCTGTAATCCCAGCACTTTGGGAGGCTGTGGAGGGTGGATGGCTTGAGCTCAGGAGTTTGAGACCAGCCTGGGCAACATGGTGAAATCCTGTCTCTCCAAAAAATTACAAAATTTAGCAGTACTGGTGGCCCACCTGTAATCCCAGTTACTTTGGTCTATGTGTCTGTTTTTGTACCAGTACCATGCTGTTTTGGTTATTGTAGCCCTGTACTATAGTTTGAAGTTGAGCAGAGTGATGCCTCCAGCTTTGTTCTTTCTGATTAGGATTACTTTGGCTATTCAGGCTCTTTTTTGGTTCCATATAAATTTTAAAAGAGTATTTTCTGGTTCTGTGAAGAATCTCAATGGTAGTTTAATAGGAATAGAATTGAATCTATAAATTACTTTGGGCAATATGGCCATTTAATGATATTTATTCTTCCTATCCATGAGCATGGAATGTTTTTCTATTTGTTTGTGTCATTTCTGATTTCTTTGAGCAGTATTTTGTAGTATTCCTTGTAGAGCTCTTTTACTTCCCTAGCTAGCTGTATTCCTCAGTATTTTATTATTTTTGTAGCAATTGTGAAAGGGAATATGTTGGGTGGAGACTATGGATCTCTCTAGATATATAATCATGTCATCTGCAAACAGGGATAGTTTGACTTTCTGTCTTTGTGTTTGGATGCCCTTTATTTCTTTCTCTTGCCTAATTGCTCTGGCAAGGACTCCCAATACTATATTGAATAGATATGGAGAGAGAGGATATCTTTGTCTTGTGATGGTTTTCAAGGGGATGCTTCCAGCATTTGCCTATTCCGTATGATGTTCGCTGTGAGTTTGTCATAGATGACTTACTATTTTGAGGCATGTTCCTTCAATACCTAGTTTACTGAATTTTTAACATGAAGGAGTGTTGAATTGTATCAAAAGCCTTTTCTTTGTCTGCTGAAATAATCATGTGTTTTTTGTCTTTATTTCTGTTTATGTGGTGAATGACATTTAGTGATTTGTGTATGTTGAACCAACCTTGCCTCTTAGGGATACAGCCTACTTGATTGTGCAGGATAAGATTTCTGATTTGCTGCATAGTATTCCATGGTGTATATGTGCCACATTTTCTTAATCCAGTCTATCATTGTTGGACATTTGGGTTTGTTCCAAGTCTTTGCTATTGTGAATAGTGCCGCAATAAACATACGTGTGCATGTGTCTTTATAGCAGCATGATTTATAGTCCTTTGGGTATATACCCAGCTTTGTAGGGACATGGATGAAATTGGAAATCATCATTCTCAGTAAACTATCACAAGGACAAAAAACCAAACACCGCATGTTCTCACTCATAGATGGGAATTGAACAATGAGAACACATGGACACAGGAAGGGGAACATCACACTCTGGGGACTGTGGTGGGGTGGGGGGAGGGGGGAGGGATAGCATTAGGAGATATACCTAATGCTAAATGGCAAGTTAAGGGGTGCAGCACACCAGCATGGCACATGTATACATATGTAACTAACCTGCACATTGTGCACATGTACCCTAAAACTTAAAGTATAATAATAATTTTAAAAAAAGAAAAAAAAAAAAGATTTCTGATTTGCCACTGGTTCAGTTTGCCAGTATTTTGTTGAGGATTTTTGCATCGATGTTCTTCAAAGAAATCGGCCAGAAGATTTCTCTCTTTTTTTTTTTTTTTTTTTTGGTTTCTCTGCCAGGTTTTGGTATCAGGATGATGCTGGCCTTATAGAATGAGTTAGGGAGAAGTCCCTCCTCCTCAGTTTTTTGGAATAGTTTCATCAGGAATGGCATGAGCTCTTCTTTGTACATCTGGTAGAAAAAACTATATACCATGATCTTTGAAGAGACAGAAAGCATTCTCACTGATTTATTTTAACATTAGTAAACAGTATATACATGGAATTGTAGAATTATACTTCTAAATACCTTTATAGTTTAGAAATCTCATTAAGCAGTTAAACCTTAGTGTAGCACCTTTTATAGTGTAGTATTCAGTTATTCTTTTTGAGGAAGAGGTGGAGGACCAGCTGAAGAACACCGAAGAATCATATCCACAATCAGACATGTGGGTAAACACTAATCTGCTGGCTGCTTGTTTGAAGTTTTGAGTTCATCTTTATTGATGTATGCTTTATATCTCACTCCTACTCTACCCTATATCCTTGCACTACTAAACCTGCATCTCCTATTCTGAGATGAGAAAACTTCTTTGTCCTAACCCAATATTTCTCAAACTGTTTGATGAAAGAAATATTTGGAGATAACTGGCAAACACACAGAACTCAAAGCCCTACCTAAGTCTACATTTTCAGAGCCTCCTGGAATAGTGTCTAGAAACTGCAAAATAATAATCTCCAAGTACCTCTGATGATTTTTATTATGTGGCAGTCAAAGTTATTGCTCTTCACCTTATTATCTGATTCACAATATTCCTTCTCCTTCAACACTTCTAATTGATGTCAGTAAGCATAATATATCACATGGATAAGTCCGCGTTTCTCTGTTCTTTGATCATCAGTGTACATTTCCTCCCTTTTACTTTTGCCACAAACTCTTTAAAAACTATCATCACCAGTATGAAAAGGAAAACTGAGGCAGGTAAAATTTTTAAAGAGTTTATTTGCTAAAACAGTGATTCATGTATTGGTCCTCTCCAAAACAGAAGTGGTTTGGGGGCTCCATTGAGGGAACACAAAGCGAATGCTTTTATAGAGTAAATACAGAAGTAAAACAAACAGACAAAAAAATTGATTGGTTATAGTTATTCAGTTGCCTTCTTTGACCTATTCTGCTGAAAAGTCCGCAGTTATATAACTTTAAGTAAGTTAGCAGCTTCTATTGGTTAGCCTTAAGTTTCATTTTTCTTTCTATAGGCATTTATAAAACATAGCTTAAGTTTTGCTTCTGTTTGCAGATCTAGCAAGGTTATTGTTACTTATGAGGCCTAACTGGCTTTGTCTGTCTAGAGTTTCTTCTGACCTGGTGTCCATCTTAACTTACTTTAACACCAGAAACAGGAGAACTTCTAAAAATCACAAATTCATGCATTAAGTTCAAACCATTATTTTTCATCTATTCATGTTTCCTCCTAAAGTGGCCTCATAGAAACAACTTTTCACTCTCATGGGAAAAAAGAATACACTTACTCCAACCCTACATTTTTATGTGGACAGTCCCATGTTTGCTTTCTTCTTTATCCAGTGTAGATCCTACGGTTCATTATCACAATCCCTCTCTTGAAAATGTCCTTAATTACCTTGTCCATTTGGCTTTCAGATATATTTGTCTGGTACTCTAACCACTGGTAAACCCAAACATTTATTTTCTGTATGTTTTACTAATGGAATTACTTATTCCTGAAGAAAATTCCACATACTGCAATGAGACTGTTAATGTAAATTTATGAATACTAACATCATGTGGGCACTTAGCAAAGATCATCTACTCACTCTCTACACATATCGTATTCCACCTTTTCCTCTTTCCTCAAACCTGCCATACTTTTCTCTCTGCTGATGACTTTAACTCTTATGTAATTGAGAAAATAAAAGCTGTGAGACACAGATCCCTTCATCTTTTTTTTTAGCTGAAATGCTTAACATATTTGCCTCTGAATCTATTTTTAGTTTCTCTTCTTCTGTGAAAGTGAAAGAAGTGTTTCGTGTTTCACCCTCAGTCAAAGACAGTTTCTCCACAGATGCTATGGATCACATTTAAATGGCTTGCATTGCACTTATTTCTAAAGCATTATTTACATCTTCTTCTCAAATGAACCATTCACTTGAGCCCAGGAGTTTGAGGTTGCAGCGAACAATGACCACACCACTGCACTCCAGCCTGGGTGACAGAGCAAGAACTTGTTAAAAAAAAAAAAAAAAAAAAAAAGAAAGAAAGAGAAGGAAGAAAAAAAATCTCTCTCTTTTACTTCTAAATCCCCAAAAAGCTTCTAAAAATTTAGTTTTCTTCAAAAATCCATCTTTTGGTTGTTTATATTTCTTATTATGCCATCCATATGTGGTTCCATTCATACCCATCATTTAAATGCCATCTATTTGCCAACTGCTTCCAACATAGTATGTATGATATAAAACACTTATCTGAGTCTCCAAATTATATATTTAACTACCTAATTTGATACTGTCTATAAATATTTAGTAAATATCTGAAATATAACAAAAATTTAGCTGTTGTTTTTCCCCATATTCCATCACTTGCTTCCCCTCTCAAATAAACTGTGAGACTCCTTTAATTAATTTCTTTCCATATTGCTCCCTATTTGTCAGTCAGGAATACAGATCCAATCTCTAGTGTTATCACAGATGATATTATCAATCTAGTTTCCTCCATCTGCTGTGACATCACTCTAGCCACATTACCATATCATGTCTAGACATCTTTAGTTGCCTTTCCTAAGTGGGTCACCTCTATCAGTCTGGTCCAGCAAAGTCCATTCCCCATCTGACCACCTTAATGAGCTTTTGAAAATGTAAAGTGGCTCATGTTATTCTTCTCAATGTTCAACGATGGATTTCCATTAAACTTAATATAAAGAGGCTTTTGTGTATAAGCTCTTTTACAATCTGGCTCTTGCCTGTCTCAAGAAACATTATTTTAATTGAGTCTCCTTTCTCACTCATTATGCTTTAGTACAGAAGTGGATGTTTTGAGGCCTATAGATATTGAGAGACAATTTTCAATGTCTCTTATGTTTCCACACATCTTGCAAACAGAGACAACAACTGTCCATTCTAGTTAACTTTCTCAAGTATAAGTTTATATAGTGAGTAACTTTGGAAGACAGAGTTAGTATCCCTTCAGAGCTAAGGGTCTGCTTAAAGCCTTGGAAGACAAAGATGACATCTATACCTAGACCAAAATGGCAGATGTGTTTTGCCATCATAAAAGTAATTATAAAATTATTCTAAAATAATAGGTTCTTCCTTTTCTGTAATGCAATCCACTATATATGCAGGTGTCAGCTGGCTCTGCATTGGTCAGTGGGGAATGAGACTGGAAGAACCAACACAAATGCTGATAACCTGGCCACCACTATTATGTGAGTAATAAACTGTCCATTTTCTCTGACACAGGAATCTCACATCTTTTTCCAGAATTGATGAAACTGTTGAAGAATAACTTGTTAGATTGCAGGTAGGGTAAAATCTTAGGCCCTCCACAGTTCTTGACAATGGAATGGAGCATTATATAGTCTTGATAGTAATCCCTGTGTGTTTTTTTTTTCAAAACTATTTGCCAATATTGAAAAATGTGGAGATTATATGTAAATATTTAGATCTAAGTTCTTCTTTAAAAATCATAATTTCAACCTAACCTGGACCCTCTTTCCATCACTTGAGTTGGGTAGAGACTCTAATCTTTATATGAAATGTGCGTTCTCAATTCACCAGAGACATCTCACCATCTTGTTACCTTAATACTGAGATCCACTGTCATTTGACATTTATCATTGAGCTTGCCCTGCTGTTTTTGGTATTGCCAAGTTGAAGGAGAAAACAAAAGATAGACCCAAAGGACCAGTGTGTATCACAAAAATTAGGACAGAGCATATTTCTTTCTGATAGTAAAACATATTCCTATGTGTTTTATATGCAATCGCAGAGTGTCCCTGTGGGAATAATACAATTAAGATTCCATTAACATGCAAACGAAGTGTATATGGTTGAAAAAAATACAACTAAAGACACTGACATTGTTCTATTTAACTCATGTACCTAACCTGACTGGCTCTAATAAGCATTCAAGTTACAGACTTTGCTGCAGCCCAAATGGCCTGCTCAGAGTTCCTAAAACAAGCCAAGGACAGTCCTTCTTAGTGCCCTTTCATGCTTGTCCATCTGCCAGGGGTGCATTTTCTGTGGATCTTCACAAGGCCTGCTTCATTTTATCCTCCAAATCTCAGTTTAAATATCATCATCTCAGAGAGGTTTTCTCCAAACATCTTTTCTAATTAGATTTGCCTTAGTTATTTTCTACTATGGCACATTTTCATGATCTTAATATAAATTTTCTAAATTTCTAGTTTCATATTGATTTATTTATGTATTTAATCTCTATTTTATGACTAGACTATAAACTTCTTGAGGAAAGAGACCCTAGGTTTTTATATCTAGTGTATAGCAAAGCATATGGCTATAGTGAATTTAATATTAGAGAAGTAAAAAAAAAAATTCCTAAAATATATTCTGATAAGGTAGTTTGACATGCTGACTTTGTATGTGGTGTACTTTGCCCTGAGAAATTTTACTGACAAGGTGCCATTTTGGATAGCCCTTTGCTTTTTTGTGAAGTTTGCCCTAACATAAAGTGAAAAGAACTCCCTAGAGTAAAAATACAAAGCAGAGTTGGAAAGAGATACACACAGTTCCACTCTCATGAGTTGGGGAAAATTTGCTGGGGCACACTACTTTTTATAATGTCTCCCAAATATATCATCACACATATCAAGTTAGCAAATAAATAGGATGACTCATGCTATTTGGTTTAAAAGCTTGTGCCTCCATTTTTATTATTTATTTAGTAAATAATTTGATCTTCCATAACTCACTTTGGAAAGCTCCCTTGCTTTATTTTCTTTTAAAGCTTATATATTTATTTATGTATTTATTTATTGAGACTGAGTCTTGCCCTATCACCCAGGCTGGAGTGCAGTGGAGCAATCTCGGCCCACTGCAACCTCTGCCTCCCGGGTTCAAGCAATTCTCCCTCCTCAGCCTCCCGAGAAGCTGGGATTACAGGCACATGCCACCATGCCTAGCTAATTTTTGTATTATTTTAGTAGAGATGGAGTTTCACCATGTTGGCCAGGCTGGTCTCAAACTCCTGAGTTTGTGATCCGCCCGCCTTGGCCTCCCAAAGTGCTGGGATTACAGGTGTGAGCCACCGCGCCCGGCCTTTTAAAGCTTATTTAACATTAACATGGCTCTATTAAATTTTAGATGCACATATTCTTAGTAAATTTCTTTATCACATTATTATTCTTTCTAAAAGACACATGAACCATGTTTTAAAGAGATGAAGGGGTGGATGTATCATCAAACAATGTAATACATTCACTAACACCTTTTAATGAATGTATACATTATGATATATATTACACACTTTTCTCACTGTATTTTTCACATTAGTTTCACACATTAGAAATGCGATTAAGCTATTATAAGAAAAATCTAGAATTTGATTATACATATACATATATTCATACATTTATATAATATGAATTTTATAAAAACACAGGCATATAATGTAGAAAAGCATTGGCAAGATTACTGCACACATTTTTGAATTTCTTCATTCTTTTTTTGAAAATGGCTCTTTCCCCCATCCAATGTGGTTTTAGATGTGAGTTCCATGAAACAATATTATAATAATAAAAACTATTTTATTTTTTGCTTTTTTGCAGTTGCTCTGTTTTTTATAGTTATCTATTTTCTCTAATGAAAATTTATTTTTACCTTTATTTTATACTAGAGAAAATGATAAAAGAAAGATGAAATAACTAGACCAATTTTATGTAACATGAAAGGAATTGGGATTTGAAAATATATAGTTTGACTTTAGAAACTTTAGATATTATGTTTTCCTGTTTTATTCTCACAGCATTATTCCACTATGTCAGGGATTCTGGAAACAGTTACTGAGATAAACATTTGTGTGCAAAAGTTTAATGGAGAATGTTCTGATAAGCAATGCCTTGTGTGAGGAAATGGAAAAAGTAACATGGGACGGAGGGAGAAGTGAAGCTGCAAAGCTGTTTCAAACAGTTGTTCTCGACAGCAGTTGATATCCCAGGGAGCTCTTCAGATACAATGAAGGCAAGGGGGACACCTGTTGTACTTCTTTAGATAAACCAACCCTTTGTAGGAAGCTGCCCAACAAAGGGCCCATGACACTGAACACGGCAGCTTCTTAGACCAAGAACAATTCCTGTGAGGGATTCAATTGTGATCCAACAGCAAGTTATATTCCTGACAGCTGAGGAATTAGTGCTTAAGTTCTAAAAGACGAAGATCTAGACAGTGTACCCAGAACATCCGCTACAGTTCATCCCTTGCACCATTTGATTTTTAGCATAATTTTATTTCATCAGAAAGTAGCTTTAGGATTTTTGTTGTAATCTTTGTCTGTGCAAACTTTTACGACAGAAAAGCTAATGGGAAAAACTCTAACTCCTGCTACTGCAGCAGCTGGTCTCAGTGCCATTGATCCTCATCATCTCAGTCCTTGGCCATCCATGTTTTATTGCCCTTACCCTTACTTATCACCTCTGCTGGTTTACGTGGCTGATCTTGTAGGTGACAAAGATGTCCATCCCTGTGACACCTGGACCTCTGATCATAATGGTCTGCTTTTATTGTGATTGCTGCATTTGTTTCCAAATTTGGGCAAGAAAGTGCTAAGACATGTCCCAGTGATTTCTTGAGTGCTAGATGCATTTTTCCTTGCTGACATTACATAACAAAAACCCCATTTTGATTGCTCCTTCCAGATGGTGAATCATTTCTTGTCTGTTGGTCTCTTAATACAAGGAGCACAAAGTAACTGCGTGGCAGCTACAGCTTGCAGTTTAATGAGGGCACTTTGCTTCTGGGATCCATGAGATTAAAATCCACAAAACCTAAAGTTGCAGTGACAGAAGGCCACTGAGTATTTTAGTTCAAAGGACGGATCTTCCAGACAGACTGGAACACTCACTATGAATAATCTGGCTAAGACTGGTCTTTCCAGGGGTGGGACTACATCCCATGCTGGCCCCACCAGTTTCTTCTTCAGGAAGTTAGGATTTGCTTAGCTCCTTTTTGGGAGGAATTATGAAGCTGAGCACTATCAGAAGCTGTTTCCAACCATGTGGAACTGAGAGGCACAGACCAGTTTGCAAAAATAGAAAAACATAAATAAATAAACAGATGCACCAAGAAGCCCAGAAGAAAGTAAAAAAAAAAAAAAAAAAGAATCCGGCTGGGAGCGGTGGCTCACGCCTGTAATCCCAGCACTTTGGGAGGCCGAGACGGGTGAATCACCTGAGTTCAGGAATTTGAAACCAGCCTAGCCAACGTGGCAGAACCCAGTCTCTACTAAAAATACAAAAGTTAGCTGGGCATGGAGGTGGGGACCTGTAGTTCCAGCCACCCGGAAGGCTGAGGCAGGAGAATCGCTTGCACTCGGGAGGTGGAGGTTGCAGTGAGCCGAGATCGTGCCACTGCACTCCAGCCTGGGCAACAGAGCAAGACTCTGTCTCAAAAAAAAAAAAAAAAAAAAAAAAAAAAGCCATGAGTTCCTTGTCCCACTGTTTTCTGAGGTCAATCCTGATGCAAATCCATTGACCATGAATTTCATTATCCCTCTCCCTATGTGAATTTCCCCTGTGCTTGAACATACTCAAGTGGTGTTTTCTAACAAGCTTTGATGGCTTTTCCATAGCAACCTGCCCTTTCACCTTTAAGTAATTGTGAAATGAGACTTAACATCCAAGACACTTTGAAAAATTCAAACGAATATTGGAGTTGGCATTTGGTATAACTGGTGAGCTATATTTAAAGTTCACATTATTAGTAACTCACCTGTTAACTAATGTGATGGCCTAGTGGGAAAAAGAAAAACAGCACTTGACCCTCCCCCCCCAAAAAAAGAAAGAAAGAAAAAAAAGAACAATAAGAAAAGATAATGAAAAAAAAGAAAAAAGTTTCACTTAGATATTTACTACAAATATAAATATTAATCCAGGAAAAAGAAGCATACTTTTGTTCATTTAATTTTAATTTTACTTATGATTCTACTTGGCCGTTTAAAAAAAGTAGAAAAATGATGCAGTAAAACCGTAGTCTTAGGCTCTAATAAGATAATTTCTTGAAGATTTAAAAAATCTCTTTGCTTAAAGAACAAGAGTGCTGGGAAAAACAGTCCATTTCACATTCTGCATTTTTGTTTTGAAAATTATTACTTTAAAAACCTATAATTTGTATAAAACCTTATCATTACTATTTTGCCAGGAGTTTGGCTATATTTACAACAACTTGATGCCCTCAGAATACCAGGTTCTGGTGTAGGTGGCAAGATTGCTGTAAAACATAAAACTATTATTACACTTTTAGTTTTGTGCTTCTCTTTAAATATATGATTTCATTACTATATAATTTATTTGAATAATGTTTTAAGTAGAAAAGACTCAGTAATAACATTGTAGTTTTACCCGGGAGCCTGCACTGAAACAAAGTGGCACATATTTGTTCCTACATTCCTCAGCAGTATGATGGATGATGGCAATTACTGGAAAGAACAATATTAGTTTTACAGTTATTGTTATTAACTTAAAGTGCTAAGAATAAAATCCCATATTTCACTAGATACTCCGATCACCGCCAAAATACGTGACAGAGGAACATTTTATAATCTTTGTATTTTACACTGGCTGCACAACTAGAAATTGGCAGAGTCAAATCATTTATATCTGCTTATTACCAGCTTGCAGAAGCCATTCAGAATATGGAACTAGTGATGGGTATTTTTGTGGCAGATGTTTTATTCTCTTCCATTGTATTAAATTTACCATACATTGGTTCCACTGCAGTTTATTAAAGTTTCACAAAGAGATTAGCAGAATAACAAGATATATACAACTTGCTTACTCTTGTTCCCCATTGACAAAAAACACATTTATTTATTCATAAATTATGAATATCATAAATATGGGATATATATAGCCAGTAAATATTTAAGGAGACAATAGGAGTAAAATGCTTTCCTAAATTTCAGACATTTAGATGAACTGTTGCAAAACCTTTCTTCTATAAATACAATATGCATCTGCTATGCTCTGAATGTTTGTGTCCTCCCAAAATCCATATGTTGAAATCCAATTCCCAAGGCGATGGTATTGAGGTGAGACTTTTAGGAGGTGATTATGTCATAAAGGTGGAGTCCTCATGAATGAGATTTATGCCCTTACAAAAGAGGCCTGAGGAAGGTCGTTCACTCCTTCTACCATGTGAGGTTAAAGTGAGAAGACAGCCATCTTGAAAAGATAAATTTATGATTCCTTAATCTAGGGCCTCACAGCTGCCAAAACTGTGAGACATAAATTTCTGTTGTTAGCCGGGTGTGGTGGCTCATGTCTGTAATCTCAGCACTTTAGGAGGCTGAGGCAGGTTCATCACCTGAGATCAGGAGTTCAAGACCAGCCTGACCAACATGGTGAAACCCTGTCTCTAATAAAAATACAAAAATTAGCCAAGCATGGTGGCAGATGTCTGTAATCCCAGCTACTCAGGAGGCTGAGGCAGGAGAATTGCTCGAACCCAGGAGGCGGAGGTTGCAGTGAGCCAAGATCATGCCATTGCACTCCACTCTGGGCGACAGAGTGAGACTCCATCTCAAAAAAAAAAAAAAAAAATGTTGTTATTAAGTTACCCAGTATATGGTATTTTGCTGTAGCTGCCCAAATAGACTAACATCTAAATAAAACTGTTATTCATACCTCTCAGATAAAAGCAATTAATAAGTCATTAACAATAATATTTTCTGTTTTATAAAAAATATTGGATTTAATGTTACTAATAGGCAGACATGTAGAGTGTCTAACAGCATTAATTCTGGGGGCATACTTCCTCAGTTTAAGTCAGTCTACCAATTACTATATGGTTTTAGGAAATTTACTTAAACTTCCTTGTGCTTTATTTTCCTTACCTACAAAATGGAAAAAATAAAGGTTACTCCTTCAGAGACTTGTTATAAGGTTTAAATGAGTGTATATCAGTAATGCATATAAAACAATGTCTGCCATAAAGTTTGTACAAGTTAAATGTTATCTGTAATTTGGATTTGTTTCTGTAGACCTCTCCATATTACAACAATTTTACTCATCCATTTTCAGTAAATATCACATACAGGCATCAAAGCATTATAAAAAAAAATTGTAACCAAAAAAACTCAAACGATTTTAAAGCTATTATGACTTGTGTTGAGATTTCCATCTGAAAATGAGCATGAAAAAGCAATCAGACAATAAATACAAAGTAATGATGATTAGGAAATAAACATGTGAGAAGAGGTTACATATGCCAGCACAAATACCTTTTTAACATAGTAGCTTTTTACATGATATATTGAAAAGCTTTATAAATGTTTTGAAAAAAATAAAAGCTGTATTGTTCTTCAATTCACTTTGAGCATATTCATTGTGAAATACACTGTAATTTGGCTCATTTATCACTCAACTCAATGACTTCTACCTTCTTTTCTTCTACTGTGGAGTGTGAAAAGTTAAATACCTTTCTCCTGTCCATTTTCCATCTAGATGTAACTTGCAAAAATAGTTCTGGCCATTGAATTGTAAGCACACATTTATGCTTTTAAATAAAAAGTCAAAGGCTTGCAATAAAAAGGCTTCTAGCCCTTCCTTTCTTCTTGCAGTCTGGAATGGAGACATGAGGCTGGAGGTGAGATGGCTATCCTGCAGCCGTGAGTGTATAAGCATTAGGATGAAAGCTGGGAAAGTAGAAGTTTATTCCATTATGATATCCTTTTGCAATCCTATAATGCTATAAAGAAATATCTGAGACTGGGTAATTTACAAAGAAAGAAGGTGTAACTGGCTCACAGTTCAGCAGCATTTACAGGAAGCACAGTGCTGGCATCTGCTCAGCTTCTGGGGAGGCCTCAGGAAACCTACAATTATGGTGGCAGGTGAAGGGGAGCAGGCACACCACGTGGCCAGAGGAGGAGCAAGAGAGAGAGTGGGAGGCTGAGGTGTCACAGACTTCTTCTTCTTTTTTTTTTTTTTTTTTTTTTTTTTGAGACAGAATCTCACTCTCACTCTGTTACCCAGGCTGGAGTGCAGTGGTGCAGTCTCAGCTCACTGCAACCTCTGCCTCCCAGGTTCAAACAATTCTCCTTTCTCAGCCTTCTGAGTAGCTGGGATTACAGGTGCACACCACCACATCTGGCTAATTTTTGTATTTTTAGTAGAAATGGAGTTTCACCACATTGGCCAGGCTAGTCTTGAACTCCTGACCTCAAGTGATCCACCAGCCTTGGCCTCTCAAAGTGTTGGGATTACAGGCATGAGCCACCGTGCCTGGCCCCTGAGGTGCCACAGACTTTTAAATGACATGATCTCGTGACAACTCACTATTGTGAAGACAACACCAAACCATGAAGAATCTGCCTCAATGACCCAAACACCTCCCATCAGGCCCCACCTCCAGCATTGAAGACTACCATTCAACATGAGATTAGGGCGGGGCAAATATCCAAACTATATCAGCTACTGTTTGTTAGTGTCTGCATTGTATCTTTGGCTTTCAGAACTAGTTACAAATACTTTCCTATATCTTTTCTATATATTCATATTTACTAAAACACTAGATAAAAGGAAATAACCATTCCAGTCAAAGCCTTCAGTTTTACTGAAAAACAAAATTAAAATAGAATAATAAGACATCTGGCTGTTCTTAATTTTCATCAGCTTTAAATATTTATTGCATATTCTAAGAGTTGAAAGAAGATCATTAGAATAAAGTTTGAGGTTTTAATGCTTTTTGAACATTTAGCACACAGCTTTTCATCATGGATGTTCTGTTTCTGCTTCTTCTTGAGAATATAGAAAATGATTATGTTTCATTGTAGAATCACTCATGCTTTACCTCTGCAACTAAATTGTGGGCCACTTAAATTTGATAATTTTTCCCTCATTTTCTGGTATGGAATTGCAAACAAAGTACACATTCAATAAATTATTAGTGAATGAATACATTAAGTGAATATGCTTAGTTGATCAATATATTAACTATATAAAAACAAATAATAAAATGCTCACAATGCATACTTGTAATAAATATATTTTGAGCCACAAATTTCTATACTGCACTCTCATGGCATATGTTATAATTATAATACTACCATATAGAACCAGTGGTATTCTTTAACATTTGCTTATAAGCATTCAACTGCAATATATCAAATTAGGTTACTAAAATGGCAGAAATAAGTGGGATGATATTTTCATAGAATTGTATATATTATTCAATAATCAATGGTGGCAGATCATCAAGCCTCGAAAAAAGAATAAAAGTCCTTGAAAAAAGAATAAAGATTTTGTGGCTGGGCATGGTGGTTCATGCCTGTAATCCCAGCACTTTGGGAGGCCGAGGTGGGTGGATCACCTGAGGTCAGGAGTTCGAGACCAGCCTGGCCAACGTGGTGAATTCCCATCTCTACTAAAAATACAAAAATTAGCTGGGCATGGTGGCGCATGTCTGTAATCCCAGCTACTGGGGAGGCTGAGGCAGGAGAATCACTTGAACCCACGAGGCAGAGGTTGTGGTGAGCCGAGATCACACCATTGCACTCCAGCCTGGGTGACAAGAGTGAAACTCCATCTCAAAAGAAAAGAAAAGAAAAAAAAGAATAAAGATTTTGTTTACAATTACCAATTTTTGTCCTGTACAATTTTATGAGCAGTGCAACTATACTCTTTAAGATATTTTAAGAGATTTAGTCATATAATTTACATACATGGTTCTTTAAACCTATTTGAAATCCAGGAATCTATGATTTTATCTGAAAAGAAAAAATATTAGTGGTTCAACAAGATTTTTTGTCTACATTTTACCCAGTAGATTTTGGTTTGTGAGACTTGAAGCTTATATAATTTTGAGAGTGGAGACAATTTAAGCAAAATAATATAAAAGTTATATTTATGTGTACATTTTACAAAATCATACGACTCCTGTGAATATATTATCAAATATCCATCCAGTAATCTACCCTGCAGTTAAGAATCTATTAGCTTCACCTTAAATCTATAACACTACTATTAATGGTGTTTTTCATATAACCCACTTTTCTCTGAGATACCAAAGTTGCTGTGTACTTTTTCTTTTTTTGTGTGTTGGAGTTTCACTCTTGTTGCCCAGGCTGGAGTGCAATGGCACAATCTCGGCTCACTGCAACTTCCGCCTCCTGGGTTAAAGCGATTCTCCTGCCTTAGCCTCCCAAGTAGCTGGGATTACTTGTAAAGCTGGTGCCATTATGCCTGCCTGGCTAATTTTGTTTTTTTTTTTTTTTTTTTTCCAATACACACACACATTTTTTTTTTTTTTTTTTTTTTTTTTGAAATAGAGTCTCACTCTGTCACCCAGGCTGGAGTGCAGCTGTGCAATCTCGGCTCAGTCCAACCTCTGCCTCCTGGGTTCAAGAGAGTCTCCTGCCTCAGCCTCCTGAGTAGCTGGGATTACAAGCATGCACCACTACACCTGGCTAATTTTGTATTTTGTATTTTTGTTTTGTTTTTATTTAGTAGAGACGGGGTTTCTCCATGTTGGTCAGGCTGGTCTCGAACTCCCAACCTCAGGTGATCTGCCTGCCTCGGCCTCCCAAAGTGCTGGGATTACAGGAGTGAGCCACCGTGCCCGGGTATATACTTTTATATTGGATTAAAAAAAGGTAATTGACTCCTAGAATTACAACCCTTGAAACTTAAGGAAAAGCTGTTAATATTATTGAGTGGGAATACATTTACTGAGCACCATGCTAAGGGCATTATATACATTACCTGCATAATCATCATTAGAGTAATATCATTATCACCAAATAAAGTATAAGTTTAAGGAATGTACACCACAGTCAATTCTGACTTCTGTTGTAATTGACACTAAATTTGCACAAAATTCATTCTTGTATGTGCTAAACATGTGTATTTAAAATATCCATGAAAGTTTTCTTGTCCATGAAGTTATCAATTTTCTATTCTCCGAAGTAGCTTTGAAAACGTGATTATTTTCCCTTATGTTTGTTCAGTACATCTGACTTTTAAAAAGCATTGCCTTTTTAGACTAGCAGGAAAAGTAGGCTGTGGAAATAGAGTACTTCTCACTCCTGATTTGAATTTACTTGGTAGAAAGCTAGGACTCATTTAGTTGCTATGGAATTGACATTTGACTAGTATTATTTGTTATTGTAACTCGATTTAAAATAAAACTATAGCTCTTTAGTCCAGCAAGTTTCAGCAACAAATACATTCTTTGTCTTTTCAGTTGGTGTAATCAGTTAAACTTGTCAGTTTACCAACTTGTGTTTGTGATCTGTCTTATGGCATATCATATACTACATATCTCTATCACAGGGCATTTGGTGAACTTTGAGAACATTAGGTCCTATTTTGTCTTAGGTGTTTTCCTATGTTGTTAATGTATTATCATTAAGAATTTCCAACTCTTAAGCTGAAAAGCAATCAAGTTAGCTGTTTTCAGTGGAATCTTTTAACTTATATTTCATACTTAGTCCCTAAAGAATGCTCTTAAGAATCATAATAGCAAGTATCCATTTATTGCTACTCTAAATCAATTGCTAATTAACTGCACAAGGTACAGACAAATTTATCTTTAGCATTATATTTATTATGAAAGTTTTACAAGTTACAAACTGCCATGGTATTTATAGCAATCTTTTTCTCTTATTAGTCTATTCCGTTTTTGTTCTCCTAGTAATGCATTCTATGTAAGGTAAGTGAGTCATAGGAGCTTTTAAAATAAGAAATTAACGATATTGTTAAGGATAAAAAAAGTTTCTGATTTTTCCTGTTCAAATATTGGTAATCTATTTTTTGTTATATTGGGTGGTAATTGAATATCATGAAATGTTTATATGTATTAACATTACTCATTTGCAATGCTAATTAAAAATATCATTACATGAAACTATGAACACACAAAATGATCATATGTAGACTAAAAAGTGACTTTTTTTTATTATACATAAAGACTGCATTTATACTTCTTATATAATTAGGGTCCTGAGAGCTAGTTAATAAATGCTACAAATCTTCTAATTTTCTATTTTAGATAATGGCCCAATTCCCACCATTTATTGTCAACATGAAAAGATGATAAAAATTAAAACTCTTAACATTCTCCAATTTTTATCACCTAGGACTGTCTTGAAGTACTTAAACAACAGAGAATGACCAAGATATTATTAGAGGTTGACGTTTTGTTGATTTTGTATTTTGGGCTTGTTTGATCAATTTAGAATTTATCTTAAATTTTTAATGAAAATTTTTTTCTGTACCACTTGCTGTTTGCATTCATATGCACTTCTAAAGATATATTATCAATTTAGATTGTCATTTAAAAAACAAAACTAAAACTAAAACCCACAAATTCATGTGCCTATAACTGTTTATCATAATTCCATTTCAAATAAAAATGCTTGATGATAAAAATGAAAATTTAATATTGAATAAAATATAACTATGTACTGAATCTGATGACACAAGGGGAAGTAAAGTAGAACATGGTTGACCATATGACTTTTATTTTATTTTAAAATGTTTTTATTCCTAAACAAGGCCTTAATATAAGAATGTCCCCATCCTTCTTCTATCCTAATGATAGTCACCAATTTTTTATCTATCAAAATATTATTTTCTGTGCATGTTTAAATATACAGAAATGAATATTGACATAGACATAAATGGTATGTCTTTTCTAATTTTTAAAGTGATATCAAAAATATTTTATACAGACTCATAACATGCACATGTCCAGTGATTTTTCAATAAATTTTACCTTCATTCTTTGTAAAAGGAGAGCTTTATTATTGTAAGTGCTAGTAATTATGTATGTTTTGTCTGGTATGCAACATTTTGTTACCTAGTGTTTTCATCACCGAGTAAGCATTGGATGTATACAAACTTAAAATTTTGTAATCTCTATTACTACTTTTTAACATGGCAGGTTATGATATAGTTAAGAAACTTCAAATTATTTATTTTCATTAGAGGTCATCTTTTCTCAAGAATGATTCAATGCAGTGCTAATGATTAGAAAAATTGATTATATTAGTATCTGAATGTGCTATATTGTCTTTAAATAATTATTTACTAGGATACTAATCTACTTATGAGACTATTGTGCTAAGGTGTTTTTATAATTATTAACTGAAAACTGGTCAAATATAGAATATTACTTTATCCTACTTTAAATTTAAATATTAATTGTGAAGTGTTTCATCCATTTCTTGTGACTAAGTAGGTTTCTATTTCCTGTGTAGTCAGTAGATGGCAGGCTTGTATCACGTACAGTCTGAATTTAGTGTGGCATACTTATTTGTTATGGTAACATGAATACTCACTGATAAGTGTTTTTGTTGTCTTTGTCATAATGAAATACAAGAAAATAGCTCATATTTTATTTCTAAAACCAAATAAAATTATTTGTTGAATGAGCTTAAGAGCTATATAACTTGAAATCATACTTATTATTGTCCTAATGATTTTTTGGTTTACATTTTTAAAAAATCACAGTCAGACAAACACTAACATTGACAATTACAATAGGATTTTACTGCAATTCTAAAACTTGAAAAGTAAATATTAAACAATTTTAGAAAAAATTACGTTATAAAAATGAATCCACACAGAGCATATATATTTTTCAAATTTAACATAAAATACGTAAGAAACAGCTTCCTTGTGAAAAATACATACTATGAATGCTCACAATTTTTGAAAGGTCTGTGTGAAACCTGTATGTTGCTATTGTTCATTCATTCAACCTGACAGTCCATACACAAAGGGATGGTTTGAGGGAAGGTGTTATTTGATGTCTATGTCATTCAACAACATCACTTGATACGATATAGTACATCACATGGCATGTTTCTTATCAGCATGACAAAAGTAATCTCTTCCGCCAACTGTAGCATGTCTGAAAGACAGCAAATTATATCTGCCAAGATTAAATGCCTCTATACTAAAGCTTATTTAAAATAAAATTACTTCTCAAAAAATCCCATTGCATAGGTTATGTTACTGTGAAAGACGGTAAATTTAGTAACAACATCATGCCCTAAATGTAACTCAGGAAGTAGCAATATTCTGTATTTATTTTTTCATTTCCAAACGAAATGAGTTACAAAGCTAGGTGGATGCCAGAGGACATGAGCACAGATAGACAGATTTGCTGTGGACAATATTACTGTGCTCTAATACATTCTTTTTGTAATTATTCCAGGTCAAGATAGTGGCCAAAGAGGAAGTTATAAAGCAGACTAGGAAATTCTCTTAAATATATCTCCAACAGAGTAAACAAGAGATTAGGAAACTTGTCCTTCATTCAATTGCACCTGGTAAACTTTTTACATTTCCCATTCTATTTTTTGCCTGTGATGTCTCAGTTGAATTACCTTTGCACAGACTTTGAGGAAAAATTTTCCTGTGTATTGCAAATTGACCTAACAATTATTAGTACAGAGAAAAGCAGAAATGATTTCCACAAGGCTGTTTTGCTTGTTTGTTTGCTTATTTTTGTGCTCTCCTGAAATTCAAAGTACTTGCTGGAAAAGACTACATATATCCACTCTCAGCAGACAGGGGCTCAGAATTCAGCAATCCTGGTGTAGTAATCATCTTTGCCCTCTATTCACACAATACACATGTATTATTATTATTGCTGTTACTGTTTTTTATGATGTTTGGCTCAAAATTCATTCTATGTTCACTTTTCTGAAAGCTAGAAAAGTTAATATTCTTCTTTTCCAGTGAAAATCTTTAGCAGCTTTTTCCTGCCTAGAATCTAAAATAACTACAAATTTTGCCAAGCTGGTTTACTCTTTCAATAACTAACGCTGTTTTTCTGTGTCCCCAGGCAGGTGAATGGGAGTGGAGCAGTAATAGATGTTGCTTCTAGTAGTTTTCTGCCTCTCAATCCTTGCTATTCAAAGTATGGTCCACAGTCCAGCAGCTTTGGCATCACCTGGGAACTTGATGGAAATGCAGAGAAGTTCAAATTCCCACCACCGATATACTGAATCAGAAACATCTGCCCTTCAAGAAGATCCACTGGTGATAATATGCATATTAAAGTTTGAGTAGCACCGCCATTCTATATCAGCTTGCAAAATGACAGCAAGAAGAAACAAAACAAAGCATTAGCCAGTTTGGATTTTCTGAAGTGCACTGAATGTCAAACTCAAGAAAAGGTCGTAGAAAATAAATTTCTCTTCAATCAAGTCATTAGTACGGAATCATCTACTCTGTTTTGAGGTGACACAAGCCAACACCAGCCACATTTTCAAAATCATCACTTTCTGGGGAAATAAACTGACTTGCATAATTTAATAAATTTTGGTGAATAACAAGACTTACTCTCAGATACCAACATTTCCTAGCTTGCAAGACAATAGTTACAGAAGGAAATTAATAGACATGGTTTAAAACACCTTCTAATGCAAAGTAGAAGATTTACAATCCTGCTTCATTGTCAGGTTCCAGTGTCCTCCTTTTACCCAACAAAATCTAAAGAATTATCTCATTGGAATTTTCAGCTTCAGTGAAAATTCTGTGATGATCTCAAATGTTGCTGCAGAAAATGTATAATTAATGGAGTGAAGTGATCTGTAAGGAAACATTTTATTAGAACAAGTGAGGGTAAATGAACTAATAGCGTTCAATTCTATGCTTCAATTTCAAATATAATATGCAAATATCTACTCTGCAAAACCCTATAAAATGACTTTCTGAACTATTATTCTAGGTTTAATACAGTGATTAGACTGGGTCATCATTTCTGCATTGTCAGAAACTGTGCTATTTTGCAGTATCTAATTGTTGTTTTATTTCCTTTTTGATTATTTTATTCACTGTGTTATTATTTTGGCTTTGACATCAGACACATTCTTTGATATTAAAATTGAATTTGATTAGCTTTTAACTTTCTCAGAAATATTAATACATGATGATGGGTTTTAAGTCAATGAATGTATTCTTCTATGTTATTGCCTATTTCATTGTTCTAATTCGAGTGTCAAAATTGCTATTTATTTGATGACTATCATTATCAAATATTTCAGAATGTGAGTTTCCATTATTCAAAGGAATAAGTCAACAGACATTTACATAACACGTAATAGTAAAAAGAAATTATTCATATTATAACGTTTTATGATGTTTGGCTTAGAAGACTTGCTACAGATGTTATAGACAAACAAAAATTGTATGGTTAATGAAACAGAAACCTGGTTTCAGATAGGTGACATGACATTTTCAAGGTCTCACAGCAATTTTGAATGAGCTAAGCTTCAACCATTGGTCAATTTCTTTAGTATTTTTTTTTTTAACACTGAAATCAACCACGCTATTTCTAGCCCCCATTTTTTAAACTTGGATAATCAAAATCAGTTTAATAAAACCTTGTCAACCAAATATTACATTATGCATAATAACACGTATCTTGAAGGTTATAGTAAATGGAAAGATGAATCTGGAAAGCTAAGAGAATTAGAGGTCATGGCTCGATGTAAAATCACCATGGAAACAGCTTTCATGGCCAATTTGTGGGGAGATGTCAAAAGGCAGTAACCTGTGACTTATTTTTTTCCAAAGCCCTTTCTATGAAGGTTACAGGTTCTATATCTGCTTTCAGATGACATTTGTCTATGTTTTTGTAGGATTCTATTCTGACAAGCACAAAACCCTGCACCAAGTTGAACCTGTCCTTTGTGATGAGGCTGTTGAACAGAAGAGCAGCATAGCAGTCTGTCTATTCTTGTTCCACATTCAGCTAAATTCCAACTCCGATCCCTTTGAGATGGTGAACAGGCTGAACCCAGGGATCGTGTCATCCCTCAGTATCCAGACTTCTTCAGAGAACCTTGTGGTGAAACTTCTTGATTAAGGTCATGTTCTTAGTCTATAGCATCATTTTTTTTGGTAAGCTAAAAGATATCTATGTGTTTCAGTATCTAAAAATCTATTTAAAAATAAATATGTAGATTTGAATAATCATTCCAGCTTATGTTTCCAAATTACAAAAATAATTTTAAAAGAAATTATACAATTCAGATGTTTGTTTTGTATCATTTTCTTATAGAGAGTAATTTTACATTGCAGACTTTGTGACAAAATTGGATCCTTTTTTGGCTTTATACAAATAAATATATCAAAGAAATTCTTATTTTTATTAGTGTGACATTATGTTTTACTATAAAATAACTATTTTATCCATATTTATTGAATAGAATAGTGAATTATGTTTAAAAACTTTAATCCTTGCAAGCCATCAGCTTTGGATGTTTTATGATCTTATAAGTAAACAAGCATGTATTAGTTTGTTCTCATCCGGCTATGAAGAAATACCCAAGACTGGGTAGTTTATAAAGGAAAGATGTTTAACTGACTCACAATTCCACATGGATGGGGAGACCTCAGGAAACTTACAATCATGGCAGAAGGGGATGTAAGCACGTCCTTCTTCACAAGGCGGCAGGAGAGAAAAGTGCCAAGCCAAGGGGGAAAAGCCCGTTATAAAACCATCGGATCTCATAAGAACTCACTATCATGAGAACAGCATGGGGGGACTGCCCCCATGATCTAATCACCTCCCATGAGATCCCTCCCCCAACACATTGGGATTACAATTCAAGATGAGATTTGAGTGAGGACAGAAAGCCAGGCCATATCAAAGCAAAAGTTTTATTTCTATAAATAATTTATACATATAATATTTATTTATTTGGAAAATTATTCATATTATCTGAATTTTTCCTAAAGACTCTGGTATTCAGCTTTATAGATGTGGATAGAAAACCATGTGTCCTTGGATGAAGACTCACATACGAAGACTTGATAGTATTTGCTTTTATGCAAACATACTGATAATGAATGATACACAATAAAGTAATATTGTGATGTGTTCCATGGGGTTGTTTCTTATTATTTAATAAATGTGATTATTACAAGTACTACTATCTAACTTTTTGGTTTTTAATTTAAGTCTTCATCTCCAGTTTGCCAATAGATTGACTTAGTCTAGAAGCAAATTTTAAATCATGTTGACTAGACAACCCAGAGATTTTCTAGATTTTTGGAAATTCTGGAATTTCTGTCCCACCATGACAGTTATTTTTCTATTAAATCTAACAAGTAATTGTCTAGTGAGATGTTAAATTATTTCTATTCTTCATTTCAATCTATCTTTGCCTAAATGTGAAAGGTGGTACAAAGTACTCAATACTTTTCACCCACAATTTATAGTTTAAAATATTTTGAGTCTTTAGTGCTGCTTACATTTCAATTAACATTATGGCTAAGTATTACAGTGTAGTACAAGGATGAAAATTGGGAAACTCTGGAGAAAGGGAAGCTCTGTCCCAGTACTGCACATGGCATTTATTAATATCCCCCCCAAAACTAGCTTCAACTTTAACAGTTTCCAATTTCAAAAAAAAATTGAAACCACTTAGAATTTGAAAACATTGATCTTTTAAAGAAAATTAAGTGATAATCCGGTCCATAAGTTAAGTCTAATCTACTTTTCAGACTGAAAATTATTTTACAGATATCAAGATAAATAGTATTATTTTTCCAGGATACATATCCCCAAGAAATCTGAAACAAATATTCTTTTTAAAAAAGGACAACTTTTAAAAACTTTAGGTTCAAGGCTACATGTGCAGTTTTGTTATATAGGTAAATGGGGGTTTGTCGGACAGATTATTATGCCACCCAGGTATGCTACCCATCGCATAGTAGATTTTCCATCCTTCTCCTCCTTCCCTCCACCCTCAAATAGGCCTCAGTGTGTGTTGTTCCCTTCTTTGTGTCCATAGGTACTCAAGAGAATATTTTATTTTTTACTAGAGAAAAGAATTATACTTTGGCTTAAAATAGTCTAGTATTCATAAGGGAGAAGTAGCAAACACAAAGTTCTAATACATCAATGGAAAATTCTGTTGCATTTGAAATAGATATTTAAACCTTGATATAATCAAATAAAGAGGAGATATTAGCCAGCAGCTAACAATGAAATTTCCTGGTAAAGCATAAAGTTGCCTCACTGAATTATTGTGGGTTTGAAAGGATTGTGACAATAACTGCTTCACACATTTAATAAGACCCATTGAAGAACATTATATGTTCTTTAAAAGGGTCATCAGTGAGGTGATAGTCATTTATTGTTGCATTTTATTTAATATTTATTATCTACACAGCCATCTGAATATTCATTTTGAAAATTTTAATGTGCATATACAAAGTCTTTACCATAACTTAAAGTTTTTGAATGTGCTATATTTTATAAATTTGTCTTTAAAACCACACACTTTTTCCAAAGATTTTCTTTAAATTAAATTTTATAAAAGTAACCAAGTAACCTCTTTTATTTTTCTTTTCTTTTCTTTTCTTTTTTTTTTGAGATGGAGTCTCACTCTGTCACCCAGGCTGGAGTGCAGTGGTGCAGTCTCGGCTCATTGCAACATTTACCTCCTGGGTCCAAGCAGTTCTCGAGCCCAGCCTCCTGAATAGCTGGGATAACAGGTGCGTGCCACCATGCCCGGCTAATTTTTGTATTTTTAGTAGGGATGGGGTTTCGCTATGTTGACCAGGCTGGTCTTGAACCCATGACCTAAAGTGATCGACCCGCCTCAGCCTGCCAAAGTGCTGGGATGACAGGTGTGAGCCACTGTGCCCAGCCCAAAGTTACCTCTTTAAAAAAGAAAAGTTGAACAAATATACTGAGTTGACAGAATAGTCCCAAACAAGGAAACTATTTCAAATAACTTTAAAATACAATAATTTTACTTGGATCTTTGGTGTGATTATCTGAAAAATGGGAGGAAGACTGTCTAAACTAATTTCAGTATCACATTGTTAGTAGTGTTGTGGAATTATGTTTCTGAGCTAGCAAATAAGTAATAATGTTAGAGTCTATTTAGTGTGAAAAGAAAAAAAACACTGATTACACATATGGTTCTGAATTTAAATTTTATTTTACGCTTCAGCTCTTAACATATTTTAAAACATAATACATATTTCTAGCATTAAAGAGTTCTAGAAACATTGACCAACCCAAAAGCAATAAGTACTACTACAGTCCATATTGTAGTATTTAAATATCATTACCCACTAAAGAAACCAAGAATTTTTAGATTTTAGGTATGAGCATGAAGTGTACAACACTGTCCTGGAACGTCTTTTCATATCGAAAATAAGATGTATAGGAGTTTACAAGGGTCATGTCAAAAGGATGTAGGAGCCAAATTGAATCGCTTATCACAGGCCAAAGTTGAAAACATTTAAATATAAATTTGGAGAAAAAGTAATGGTTTCAAACGCATAAAATGTTTAAATCCATGAAGTCATACTAGCACTCCAAAACACACATATAAGGATAAAGAAAATGTGGTACATGTACAACATAGAATATTATGCAGCCATGAAAAACAAAAAGATCATGTTCTCTGCAGGGACATGGATGGAGCTGGAGGCCTTATCCTTAGCACACTAAGGGAGGAACAGAAAACCAAATATTGCACGTTGTCACATATAAGTGGGAGCTAATGATGAGAACCCATGGACAAAGGGAGGGGAACAACACACACTGGGGCACATAAGAGGGTGGAGAGCAGGAGGACAGACAGGATAAAGAAAAATAACTAATGAGTACTAGGCTTAATACCTGGGTGATGAAATAATCTTTACAACAAACCCCCACAACACAAGTCTACCTATGTACCAAACCTGCACGTGTACCCCTGAGCTTCAAATAAATGTTAAAAAAAAAAAAAAAAAAAAGAAAAAAGAAAATCTCAGCACTGCCTAGAGAGGTAGCAGCCATCTCCTAACTGGCAACATGGCTGCACTCAGACCCTGCATGAAGCACAAAATCATCAAGAAGAGAGGACCAAGTTCATCTGGCACTAGTCAGAGGATATGTTAAAAATAATCATAACTGGTGAAAACCCAGAAGTATTGACAACAGGGTTTGTAGAAGGTTCAAGGGCTGGATCTAGATGTCCGACATATGGGAGCAACTAAAAACAAAACACATGCTGCCCAGTGGCTTCCAGAAGTTCCTGGTCCACAAAGTCAAGGAGCTGGAAATGCAGCTGATGTGCAACAAATCTTACTCTGCTGAGATCGCTTACAATGTTGCCTCCAAGAACCACAAAGCCATCACAGGAAGAGCAGCCCAGAGCTCAGCTGGCCATCAAGAGTCACCAATCCCAATGCTGGGCTATGCAGAGAAAAAAATCAGTAGAAACCTCATGTGCACATTTTATTTTCATTTAAATAAAACCATCAAAACAGCAACAACAACAACAACAACAAAAAACTCATAGGGTAATTTCAGGAAACCAGTTCCCATTGTTTTGGAAAATAGTATATAAAATTAAAGTTACTATTCCTTTAGAGTTACCAACAAATGATTAAAAAACATTTCTTCATAGACATTTACCAACTAATAAATGAAGAAGGAATAATAAAATATTACCATTATTCAAGCTTTTAAAAATAATGGGGATAGGCTGGAATCAACTTTTGTTTTTCTTTCTCTAGGTTGCAAAAGGAGAGACAATTATACATTTTGTGATGCGGAAGAGAAATGTACAAGAGCACTACTGAAGAAGTCCGGCCAAAAAAAAAAAAGCCCAGTAGTATTCTTATCAAGCCTGTATATCCAGTTTATAGGAAAAATAAGAGACAGAGACACATGTTAAATGGCAACACTAGAATGTAATACACAAAATCCAGACTTGAAAATGTTATAAAATACGCAAAATGATTTCTTAAGAATAATATTAGAAGAAAAATGAGTTTGTGGGAGAACTTATAGAGTCTTTAAAAACTATATTAATTACAGTGTATGAACTCACTTTGTTTCATGATTCAAACAACAAGCTGGTTAAAAGTTTAAGAGAAAATTCCATCATGATATTGACGTGAGAATTAAAGTGATTGTTAAAAAATGAAATATACTTGGGAGGCTGAGTCCAAGAATCCCTTTAACCTGGGATGTGGAGGTTGCAGTGGGCCGAAATTGCGCCACTGTATTCCAGCCAAGGCAACAGTGTGAGACTCTGTCAAAAAAAAAAAAAAAAGAAAGAAATATGTGGATTTTTATAAAAAGACATCTTTTGATAAAATGAAAACATTAGAGTGTGAATTGGGTGTTTGATGATGGATGTTTTATATTATGAGATTATTGTTAAATTTATGTGTTATAACAGCATGATTATATTAAAAACATTGCATTTATCAGAAATGGATACTTAAGTATTTATGAGTGGAATGAAAATATATTTACTGTTTAATTTAAAATAACCCAATAAAACAGAAAGGAAAAGATAGTTAAAATTATCCAATTTTAAATTGAATTACTTAAAATAACCCAAAAAAGTTAAAAAGGAATACAGAGAAAACAAAGGAAAAAATAAGATAGTGTAGATGATATAAATAAAACAAAGACAAAATATTAGTTGCTTTTGAAGCTGGGTGAAGTGCATATGGGAAGTTCTTTTTATTATACTGTTATATTTGAGATAATCTATGCTAAAAAGTAAAACACTAACAAAACAAAAAACCTGTTCAAGACACAGTTTCACAGATCACGATTTAATTGATCTGAGATGGAACCCAGCCAACTATTAGGTTTTTTTGTTTGTTTGTTTTTTTTTTTTGGACGGGGTCTAGCTCTGTCGCCCAGGCTGGAGTTCAGTGGCGCGATCTCAGCTCACTGTAAGCTCCGCCTCCCGGGTTCACGCCATTCTCCTGCCTCAGCCTCCCGAGTAGCTGGGACTGCAGGCGCCCGCCACCAGGCCCGGCTAATTTTTTGTATTTTTAGTAGAGACGGGGTTTCACCTTGTTAGCCAGGATGGTGTCAATGTCCTGACCTCATGATCTGCCCGCCTTGGCCTCCCAAAGGGCTGGGATTACAGGCGTGAGCCACCGCGCCCGGCCAACTATTAGTATTTTTTATACTTTGGGCTTCTAATCTGTATCCAGTGTCGAGAATAACTCAGGATAAAATAGATACAAGCAAGGCTCTAGTTATGTTTCATTTTTTTAATTAAAAAATTTAATTCAAGATATGCAGTTGTAAGACTAGTACAGAGACATCTCATGTACTCTTTACTCAGTTTACCTCAGTTGTAATATGTTGCAAAACTATAGTATAATGTCACAACCAGGATATTAACATTGATACAGTCAAGACAATTTTTTTCATTTTTTTATTTTTAATTTTTGTGTGTACATAGTAGGTGTATATATTTATGGGGTACATGAGATTTTTTGATACAGGCATGCAATGTGAAATACCACATTGTGGAGAATGTGGTATCTATCTCTTCAAGTATTTATCCTTTGCGTTACAAAAAATCCAATTACACTTCTTTATTCTTAGTTATTTTAAAATGTACAATTAAGTTATTATTCACTATAGTTACTCTGTGGTACAAATAGTAGGTCTCATTCATTCTCCTTTTTTTTTTCTTGTACCCATTTAACACAAAACATTTTTATCACCCTAAGTATTCCTCTTGCTGCATATTTATAACCACCCACTCATCTTTATCCTTAAGCCCTGGCAACCACTAATCTTTTCTCAGTTTCTATAATGTAGTCATTTAAAAATATTATATAAATTGAATAATATACACCATGGTAAGTTTTTCAGAATGAGGCTTTTACTTAGCACAATACTCTGAATAATTGTCCAGGTGGATTGGTCTTTTTTCTCTTTCAGCACTTGAAAACATGTTGTGCTACTTCCTTCTGGCCTTTATGGTTTCTAATGAAAAATCTGCTGCTATTCAAATTGTTCTTTTTTCCCATAGTAAGGTATCTTTTCTGTCCTGCGCACCCCCACCCACCGCCCTGGCCTGACTTCAGGATTTCTTTCTTGGTCCTTAGTTTTCCGAAGTTTGACTACAATGTGTCTTTCTTTGAGTTACTCTTTGGCATTTGCACAAGTTTTTAAATCTATAGGTTTAGGTGTTTTAGAAAAGTTTATCCATTATTTCCTTGAGCATTTTTTAAACGTTATCCTCTTTCTTCTCTCCTAGACCTCCAATGACATGAATGATCAATTTTTTGTTTTGGTCCTAGAGACCCTTAAAGCTCTGTTCATTTATTCTGGCCTATTTTTCTCTCTTTTGTTCAGATTCAGTAATTTTAAATATTTTGTCTTCTAGTTATCTGATTTCTCCATTCTCTTCATTCTGTTCTTGAACCCATTTGTTCAGTTTTAAATTTTAGTTATTATTTCAGTTCTAAAATTTCCCCTTAGCTCTACTTTATTTCCTCTATTTCTGAGACTTTCTATTGTTATTTCTATTGTTACTTTCTACAGACGTTTCTTTTGTTACTTTCTATTGTTACTTTCTACAATTTTATTGTTACTTTCTATTGTCATTTTTATTATTACTTTCTATTGTTACTTTCTCTATATAATAAAGAGTCTGACTGCATGTTATGATGTTTGGCTGCTCACAACTTTGAAAGCCTCATTTTTTTAAGCCTCACTTCTCTTTCTTTCCCTTCCTCCTCACATTTGGGCAATTTAATTTAATTCAATTTAATAGGAAGGCTGTATGTTCCCTTCTTGGGGACTAGCAAGATACTTAAAGCACAAAACTCTGCCCTCATGTGGGAACTTTCACCTTGATCCCACCTTTGAGTTAATAAAAACCCAAGCCAGTCTCCTTGGAGGCAGTGAGGGGGAAGGTTTCCAGGAAGCTTGAGTTAAAGGAAAGGCTATATAGGTAAGGTAAGTAAAATTATGGCATCTTATGTGATATGTTCAGGAAGCATATTTGGCGTTCTATAGTTGGAATTACAGATGGGAAGAGAATAGGAAAGTTGGAAGTTTTTGGCCAAGTTTCATCTATTATGGGCAGATTCTGCAGTAATTTTGTGTTGGCTTTCCGGACTGGCTGCTGTAGAGGTTGTAGGACAAAGTGTTATAGTCATATATGGTCTGGCCATTGTCCCTTTGTGTATCCAGACTCTCAAATCTAGTTTAATATAACTTAGACAAGTATGGTACTCAGGTATCTTTCCTTGAAAATGTACTTAAATATACCCTCTCACTATTAAAAAGGTGTTCAAATAATGAATTTAAGAAAAGATAGGCCAGGCGCGGTGGCTCACGCCTGTAATCCCAGCACTTTGGGAGGCCGAGGCAGGTGGATCAGGAGGTCAGGAGATAGAGACCATCCTGGCTAACACGGTGAAATCCCGTCTCTACTAAAAATACAAAAAATTAGCCAGGCATGGTGGCGGGCGCCTGTAGTCCCAGCTACATGGGAGGCTGAGGCAGGAGAATGGCGTGAACCCGGGAGGCGGAGCTTGCCCTGAGCTGAGATCACGCCACTGCACTCCAGCCTGGGCAACAGAGCGAGTCTTTGTCTCAAAAAAAAAAAAAAAAAAAAAAAAGAAAAGATAAGCTATGATATAATAGGAATGGTAATATACATTGAAACTAGTCAAATATGGAATTGTATAAATTATTCTCCAAACTTGGATAGAAAAAATAAAGTGAAATTAATATTGAAAGAGACTGTGCATTATAAAATGTTAAGAATAATTATGTCTAAAATTTTATATTTTATATATATATATATATATATATATATATATACAGAAACCAGGAAATGTGGGAAAAGAAGAGAAAGTAAATGTATGCTAAATATTTCATTTTATTTTGGAGGAGCTAAAATATATTTGTTCATTTCTAATGTTGAAAATTAAAGAAATATTCTGCAATTAAAAACTTTAAACTACCCAAGTAGATTAAAAACTCAATACCTCAATAAATTGGGGGAAAAATAAAACCATAGTTCCATACAACACACCCACAAACCAAAAACAACTTATCTTTCAAAAATCATGCAAAAATATTTAAAGATAGGAATAAAAAGAAACATTGATTAAAAAAAGTCAATAACATCAGTTAATATAAGAAAACATTTCTAATTAATAATTAAGACTTTATTTGCTTTGTTTGATATCTAAGAGTATGTTTTTTAAAGTAAACTTCTGTTAAAGGAAAATTTCAATGAAATTAAAATCATTTCTCTCATACAAATATGAAGTGTACATGTTAAAATTTTTATTTAACTCATTATTAATGAGAGAATCAGTAAGATGTCACAACCAGTTCAAAAGAAAATCTTAAAACAGACATTTATAGATAAGGAATATTTTTATGCATTTAATTTCAAAAAACTCCTGCTGCTTCCACAGTGAGTGGAGTCAATTGAATCTTCAACAGAATTTATTTGCACATTTATAGAAAATAATTATTTTTCAATTCTATCAGTTATTTACAGTTTAAGGCGTTGTGAAATATTTCAATGGCAATGAAAAAGCGTCATCTCCACAGGATCAGATTGGATAACTCCTAGAGGGATTTTTTTCTTAAAAATGCATACGTGGCCGGGCGCGGTGGCTCATGCCTGTAATCCCAGCACTTTCTATTCAGGAGGCTGAGGCAGGAGACTCTCTTGAGCCCCGGGGGCGGAGTTTGCCGTGAGCGGAAATCCAGTGAGACTCCGTCTGGGGCGGCAGGTGGGGAAGCATATGTTTCCCTAGAAGCAGAATTAGTTTTCTACACTGCTAAGAAACTCATAAAAAGTAAAAATAATAGTATTTATTTAACATTACTGTGTGCAACTACTCAAGATGATGGTTATGTATTAATACACTGATCCTCAGAGTAACTGTTTTTGGGTGGAGGGCGGCGGGAGAGAGGAGCTAACATTTTAGTATATTTCTAAGCATATTGAGCCTAATATCTGAAAAGTATAAGTTAATGGTAAGAAATTCAGAACTAGAGCTTTAGAGTGAGATGTGATCTACTGATATAAATTTTGGAGTAAACTAGTTTTTACTGATTTCTTTATTTTGGAAATTTTGCTTAGAACGTGTTTCTTTGGTTTCACTATGTGGGCTGTCTCAATGACTGGCCGCAGCCCTAGGGCCTCAGGAAGCCTCCCACTGGAAATCATGTTGCTGAGGTTTATACTATACATCTAAGTATTGACTATCTTATCTTCCTTATGCACTTGACGTACAAAGAAGGGCACTTAGACAGGGAACTAAATATGCTATCCTCTATTCTCATAACCACATACACATTTTGATGGTTGTTTTCCTTACTTGCCATTTTCAGAAATTCCTTTTTGTCAAATATGGTCAAGAGTGACTAAACTCATCTTGTTCTATGGCAGTACTTAATATTCTTAGATCCTATTTGGCTTAACACACGAAGATTAAACTTGACAATGATGAACTTTACCTAAGTTCAGTGTCCCCAGTAAAGAGTGAAGGTTAATCCCACCCCCAAACTTTTATTTTCTAAAGTTTGTCCCCAACTTTTTGTGCTGTGGGGAAATGATTTGCTGCAAGGAATCACCCTTGGCCTTACATCTCACATAAGATTCACAGGTGACTTCCTTGACATAGATCCTCAAAATTCCCATTTTTGATCTCATAAATGATTAACTCATCTGTTTTGTCTCCACCCTGAAACTAGGTAGACATTGAGAAAATGAATAACAAATAGACAATGGTCAGACTCCATACAAAATAGAATATCTGATCGACAATCTGTATATAACTAGCCTAGAAAGCCAAAATACCATTTATAGTAACTAGTCCAGGAAGACAATTTTAATCTATAAATCAGGTTTGCAGGAAGTCAGACTCTCTCTAGCACCCAGTCAAGAATCTAAACAAAAACCCTCATAACAATTAGTCCCACATAGCCAGGACTTCATTAGTAATTGACAGATTCCCTAACTATTGACAGATTTATTAGTCAATAATTAGTAATTGACTAGTAATTTATTAGTCAATATTAGTAATTGACAGATTCCCATTTCCAACTTGGGACCAAACAAGGGATAGTCAAATATATACCCCTAACCAATCACATAGGATACTCCACTTCTAATTAGCCTGTCTGTACCTTCCCCATGCCAACAGCCTCCAGTCATGTCCTACCTGAAGCCCTCCCTCTTTTCCATCATAAAGATTTCCCACTACCCTATCTGCCTTTGAGTCTCTGCCAAAGGCAAATGATGATTGGTAGCTCACTCACTTGCTACAGCAATCTTTGAATAAATAACTTTCCTTTATTCTTATTTAAGTGGCCTTTGTTTATGGCCACAACAAAGAGATAAACATTTCTTGATTCAGATTCTTCCAATTTACAAAAACTGTCTCAACTGTAAAATCACCCCATCTATAACTTGCTACTCCTTTCTCTAAAAGTAAAGCAAAACCACCATACTGATACACGCTGATATTTTGGGCAGCTGAGCATCTGGGGTGCTCTTCTTATTGCAATAGCTTGAATAAAATAATTTTCTACTTTCTCATGAAGAGTATATTCTTTCTGTAACCTAAATTCATATTTGCATAATGAATTGGAAAACATCGCTACTTAAAAAAAATCATGCCAACTTTATTTAAATGTTTAAACTCACAAAGGAGGGGAGGAAAGAATAAAGAAAGGAAAGTAAGTAGGAAGGAGAAAAAGGAGCCAGGAGGGAGGGAAGAAACTGGGAGAAAATGGCAGGGAAATGATGTTCAATTCTCTAAAACAAGGAGTTCATACGTGTCTAAACCAAAGATAGAAAAGAACATTGAATGTATAAATACCAGTGATGTACTCTGTGAGAATTCTATCTTGCTCCAAGTAGAATTTTCTCTGTACTTAAAGAACGTACGAGCAATAGCTTCTGTTTTCATTTTATTTTGGGGGCACAAATTAAAGTTGAATATTTTCTTCAAGAAGATATCAATTCAGGTTAGAATTCAGAATAGGTGGGTAGTTAATTCTAAGATTTTTGTACCAATGTATTAGTCATTTCCCAAGTGTAGAAGAAAAAATAATTGAGGCTGTCATTGCCTACATTTACTACTGATTTATTCAATTTACTCAATAAACCATTTTTTAAGCAACCACTATGTGTCAGGCAATGTACTTGGAGCTAGAAATTCAAGATGAATAAGGTATAGTTATGTCTGTTCCCAAGAAACTCACACTTCAGTTCTGGAGATAGACTTGGAAAAAGGTAACTAAAAATACAGTGTACATTTCATTGTTTATTTTAGAGTATTTTATGCTTTTTGACATTACTTTCCTTTTCTGTTGAAAACACCTCTTTATTTTATCATTTTTATGAAGTTAAAATTAGTACTTATCTCTACATATAGAACTACCAACTCATATTTCAAAAGGATCACCAAAAGGGAAACATTTTATACTAAAGAGAAAACTCCTTTTATACAGTTGGAGATTGTGGTTCAAGTATTTATAAATTCATTGGGATTACCATTCAGACACAAAATTATCTTTTCAAAATTTGTAATGTTCTCTCAACAATAACACTGGCATACAATTCTCAAGTACATTGGTATTTCTTGTGTTTATAACACTAACCTCCCTGCTAATAGTCTTGACTTTGAGAGATTTGTTTTGTTTAGGTTTGATGAAATTATTGTTTTTTTTAAAGATGCTGTTTTTTTTCTGTCTGAGTTCATATTAAATTTTCAACTACATTTTTTCAAGACTCTGTTATCACCAATAGTAGCTTCTTTTACTGCTGAATGATTATAATCAGCTGATCACTTAAACTCTGTGTCACTTGCTCTGCAATGTTTCATCTCTTTAACAAAATGCATAGTTTTAAGCAAGATTTATAAATAAATAACATGTGCTAGTTATCAACAACAATGAAATTCTTAAGTAGTGTGTTTGATAAATAGGCCTTGATTATGAGAAACACAATCTAATTTTTTGCAGCCTGCTGAGAAAATGATTGTTAGATGTGGTGAAAATCTCTACTAAGCACTCAGTCAGAGCAATGAAAATCTATATTCCAGTAGTGAATACATTCCATTTAATATTTCCTTCCCCCTTCCTCCCCTCTATTTTCCTTAATCAAAAGGAAAAACACTTTTAAAAGTCATCAACAGTTTCTGTGAAACTTTCTAAGAAAAGTTTATTGAATTCCTTTTTGTTCAACTGCTCTCAGAAAGTAAACATTGGCACCTACTTCCAGTTACAGTAACATCATAATAACATTCTTATCCCTGCTAACCTCTAGGTTTATGTGTCTCTACCTGTCTAGTAGGGGGGAAAAAAGGAAAAAGAAAACCACTCAATCTGGATCCATAGATAATTGGCAGACGGCAAAAGGGAGACTCAATTAACTCAGATTATTAACAGAGACATGCTACATCTGGTCATGGCTGAGTCTGTTTGTCCAGAAACATCTATCAAATAAATGATTAAAATCAAGACCCAGCAGATGTGCATCTCTTCATACATGGCCATGTTTCCCTAATGTAAGAAAATATACTTAGTTTCATCTGAGAATTTTTTTTCTTAATTATAGAACTCAAAGTCAGGATTTGGAAAACGGAAAATAACCTGGAAAAAGACATCTGTACATGTTTATTTAAGTTTTCCCCCTTGCCTTTTGCCTTTGCTGCACTAAAATGGTGTAGAATGAGAAACAATCTGTATTCTTGCCTTTTGCTTACAGCCCTGAAGGAAAACCTGCTGGGATTGGCTGCAGATGGTTTCATTGCGAGAGAAGAATATGCCTCTTTTTGGCTGCGTGTTCTGTATGCATGATCAAGCCCCAGTCAATGCTTCATGTGCCTCATTAACTGCGGGACAGGAAGAAGTATGATGCTCCCAAAATACATGCCCTTTTCTCCAGCTAAGGCCAATATTATGAAAAGGAAACAATTCAGAAATTAGAAGATTATATGCTGTTAAAAAATTTTTGTACAGCCAAACTCAGTCTCCCTTTATTGACTTAAGTGAATAGCTGTTATTAAAGTGGCACATTAGCTCACACTGACTTGTTTACTTCAAAGTGAATAATACTGGAAAGGGAAATGAACCATCATCTCTCAGCACCCTGAGCATGAAATACATAAGGTACTCAGACTGCATGATGTAAAGTCAAAAAGAGCAATTGTTTTGAGAAAACCAGAGTGTTAAATTATCTTAAAACCTCCATTTGCACAGGGAAATTGTGCATTAAAATATTTACTAAGTATGATTTTTCCACTTTGGGAGTCCTAAAGCAAACCAAATTTGCTTAGAGTTTCTGAACTTAAAGCATATTTTAAAATTATTTACATGAAAATAACACTTATTGAACTCTTACCATAAACAGGTGCTTTACATTTATATATAACTTTATATCTCCAATAATATGGCAAAGTCATTATGATGAATCCATCCTATAGTTAGAGCTTAAAAAAAAAATGTTAAGTACCTTGTTCAAGATTCCTTCAAAACAGTCAGGGATAACTAAGCCCAGGCTTTCTCCTTTAGGCTGATGAAAATCACCTTCTGTGCTGCATCACAAGTTCATGGAGGGTAGAGATAAAAGCAAGCTAGAGAAGAGTTTGGAACAGATAATTTCGAAGCACTCTTCCTCTTCATAGTAAAATTCTATTTTGAATATTTAGAATAATCAGTTTGTTTAAGTGGTAGGCCAAGGGCAAAGATAAATAGTTATCCTTCCCATTTGGGATTAGAAGCTTTGTTGTTAGATAAAATAATGTTCATATTTTTATTATTTTTATTGATTTTTAATCAAAATCATATAATATACATCAGATAGAAAGTAAAACACAAGAGCTAATGATTGAATGACGTGGTCTACATCCCAGTTCCCGTCCCCAGAGGAAAATACTGTTTTGTTTTGTTTTTTTCTCTGTCACCCAGGCTGGAGTGCAGTGGCATGATCTCGGCTCACTGCAACCTCCGCCTCCCGGGTTCAAGCAATTCTCCTGCCTCAGCCTCCTGAGTAGCTGAGATTATAGGCGTATGCCACCACACCGGGCTAATTTTTGTATTTTTAGTATAGATCGGGTTTCACCATGCTGATCATGCTGGTCTCAAACTCTTGACCTCGTGATACGCCCACCTCGACTTCCCAAAGTGCTGGGATTACAGGCATGAACCACCATGCCCCGCTTGATCCTCATGGTTTAGTTCCCTCCATCTGTTAAATAATGTTTATTAATTTTATGTATTGATTTACTATTTCAGATAATATCTATTTTCTTACTGCTGAAATACATGAAAAATTATGTAACATATAATACCCCAAATCTCTTTCTACCTCCTCCCAAAATATTGATAGTTATTATAATCTGTTCCACTGAAAAAGGCTTTTCTGTAATATCAATTGGTTCACATGATATTGGTAAATAGGGAAATCATGTTAGTAAAAATGTGGAACTTGTTTATATTTTTTTCCTAGGAAAGGGGAAACAGAACAGAAGTAGAACTATAATTTCAAGGAAAAAAGCACTCTGCTGTCTTCTACACAATCAAGTAGCCCTTGAAGCTCTATTTTGAGAAAATTATTTTTGAATATCTGTATGTAGATATTTTCTTGGTTCCTCAAATCATGGCATGTTGCTCTTCTTGTATCCCAAACTCCCCTTCTGTCTTCATGCCTTTTGACCATAAGACAAGTATTTCCAATCTATTGCTTTTGTACATTTTTAAATAACCCCTGAGGAAGCCTCCAGCCTGGGCTCTGTTATTTCTCAAGATACTGATCATTGTTTTTTTTAGTGCTCAGTGTAGTTGTATGATATTGACTTGCCATGGTCCTATTTTTTACCCCTCTTTCCTTGTCATTTTTAAAGAGTGCTGTTTTGCAGAACAAAAGCTTATTTATAAGAACACAGATATTGTGATAGGGCAGAAAGTCCTACATTTTTAGTTGTGTTTTGCTTAACTTTTCTTGTGCTTAACAATTTGAAAATTTGATGTTATACTTAAATCTCTCATTTTTTTGTCCTAACAAATGTCACCAGCATTCCCTCATTCTCTCTCCCTTTGGTTATTGGGTACTTGGCCCCCTTCCACTTTCCTCAAACTTACCTACCTTTTTTTCCCCCTTATGTTGCCTCTGACCTACCTTTCTTTCAGTATAGGTAAATTTTATTCACTTCTCTATGTTTTGTTTATATGCAGATTCTAAGCTTTGTAAACATTAATTGATTTGTATTATCATACAACCACACTCTGCTGAAAGACTAAAATAATCATTTAGGCTATGATTACATTATTTTATTTGTGGTTCCAAAGTTATGATCAGTTTGCACAAAAATGGGAATGTTTCTGGTGTAAAGTTCATATGTATTCTCCTTTGTATATTCAATAAATTCTTCAAGTCAGGATTGTTTATAGCTTGTGTCATATTTTGAACAACGCTTTTCAGTTTTTTGTTTTTATTTATTTTCCTTTTGTGTTTGTTTCTGTTTGAATATTCATTTCTTACTAATTTCCAAATACTGCTTTCCTTTTTTTTCTGTGGGTAGTTTGAGTATTTTATTAGATTTTTCTTGAAATCTTTTTCACTACTTTTTATTTTCTCACCTTTATCCAGGTACAATTGACAAAATTGTATGTAAGTTGTACAACATGATGATTTGATATGTGTATACATTGTAAAATAATTACCACAGTCAAATTTTTAACATATTCCTTATCCCTTATAGTTACCATTTGTGTGTGTGTGTGTGTGTGTGTGTGTGTGTGTGTGTGGTAAGAATGCTTAATACTACTGTCTTAGCAAATGTTAAAGTATACAAGACAGTATTATTAGCTATAGTTACCAGGTTGTATATTAGAGCTACAGAACTTATTCATCTTATAACGGATTGTTTGTGCATTTTGATCCACATCTCCTCATTTTCCCCACTCACTCCCCAGGCTCTGACAACCACTGTTTTCCTCTCTATTTCTATGAATTCAACTTTTTTAGATTCCACATATAGGTGAGATCATTCAGTATTTGTCTTCCTCTATCTTGTTTTTCATTTAGCATGATGTCCCCAAGTTCATCCATGTTGTTGCAAATGGCCAGATCTTCTTTTTTTTAAGGCTTAATATTATTGAATTATGTGTGCATATACACAGATACACACACACACACACATAAGCACACTTGACGATTGTGAATAATGGCATAGTGAACATGAGACATAGGAGTGCAGATTTCTCTTTGAGATATTGATTTCATTTCCTTTGGATATATATCCAGAAGTGGAATTGCTAGATCATATTGTAGTTTCTATTTTTTAATTTTTTGAGGAAACACAATACTGGTTATCATGGTGGTTGTGCCAATTTACAAATTCCTACCAACAGTGTACAAATGCTCCCTTTTCTCTACATCCCATCAGTTTTTTCCCCTCTCCCTCTCTCTGTGAGACTCCATGATCAATCTTAGCATTTTGCCTACTATACATTTTGTTCTTTTTAATACAGTACATTCTGATTTGATACATTACATTCTCTGAAAGACTACTTTGAAAACAAATCTCCTGAGTCTTTATATGATATTTTTTCCATGTACCTCATTATTTTTACATTTCATTTGGCATCTAGTACTCACATTTCACAATTATTTTCTCTTAAAATGGTGATGACTTGCTTCATGCTTTCTAGCATCCATTGTTGAGTAAAGCCAGATGATATTACATATACTGATAACACTCCACTGAAACATTTTCCCTATATTCAACCCTGATTAGAATGATACCAAACCTCACATTTCAATCTTCAGCTGATTTGTATACCTATCAAAGTCTGACACTGCTTACCAAACTTTTCTATTAAAACACCACCTTCTGCTGGTGTCTGTGGCAATATTCTCTCCTAGCTTTCCTCATAGCTATCTACCAGTTCCATCTATGTCCGCTTTATGAGTGGTTCTCCGTAATGAATGAGGCAATTCCTTGCACACACAGTTATCACTCTGTGTGTGTGTGTGTATATATATATACACACACATACAAACTGTATATATACACAATAGGTATTTTATATATGTATTCTATATAATATTTATTCACTGTATATATATCCAGTGTATATACTATATATACAATCTATATGTCATATATACTATCACATATTATATTGTACATAATATATAGTATATATACTATATATAATATCCTATATATCACATATATACTATACATCATATCCCATATATACTATATATATACTATCACATATATAGCATATATATCACAAACATATATATACTACATATATATATTTCTCACACACATATATATATCTAAATACTGCCAAATTTATGGCTCCAACCCTCCAGATTCGTATATTTCTTTGCCCATTCTACATCTCCCCTTGGACATGTCAAAATAACCTCATATTAATCATGTCTAAAAGTTGAAGTCATTTTCTACACACACACACACACACACACACATACATACACACACAGGCATGCACTATATTACACATAATCTGTTGTGCATTTAGGGTATTCTATCTCAAAGAATGATACTAAAATCCATCCAATTTCTTAAGCTAGACACTTAGAAAACATCCTTGACTCCTTTCACTTTCTTACTTCCCTATCCAATCTATGACGCAATTCCATTGAGTTTACTTCATAAATCTCATTTGAATATTTCACACATCATCTACAGCTTTACCTTCTGGCTTAAACTAACACCGTGTCTCTCTGGATCATAACAATGGCCCCAACCTATCTGACTATCTCCAATCTATTCTTCATTTGATAACCAGAATTTACTATTAAAAACCAGCAAATGTGGCTGGGCGCAGTGGCTCATGCCTGTAATTCCAGCACTTTGGAAGGCCAAGGTGTGCGTATTACTAGGTCAGGAGTCTGAGACCGGCCTAGTCAACATGGTGAAACCCTGTCTCTACTAAAAATACAAAAGTTAGATGGGCGTGGTGTCATGCACCTGCAATCACAGTTACTTGGCAGGCTGAGGCAAAAGAATTGCTTGAACCCAGAAGGCGAAGGTTGCAGTGAGCCAAGATTGTGCCACTGCACTCTAGCCTGGTCAACAGAGCAAGACTCTGTCAAAAAAAAAAACAAAACAAAAAAACGTGAATGTAATCATGTCACACCACCAGCTTAATATCTAACAGTCTTCTTAGTACAAAAGCAAAGTAACTGTGCCCTCCTAGGCGCCACTGCAGTCACTCAAGCTGTACCTGCGGACCCAGGCATCTCTGCACTCTCAGGGTCCCAAGAAGCACCTCCTGCCCCAGCAGGCTGAGAAGTGCTTGCTTCCCTTGCCTGGCCTCTTCCCTCTTCCAGTGCCCACTCTAAACTCAGAGTAAAGTTGAGGCCAAACCTGGATGCTCTTGCAATCTGGTCAGGTGTGCATGCTCAGGGCACCACTGACACGTCAGCTCCCGTGCTGCTTCAGTCCCTTCTGCACTTTGGGTGCTGACGGCATCGGAGGGAAGCCAAGTAGGGTTAAGAGCAGTTTGGCACAGGCCTGCAGGTGCCCTTTAGTATAAACAGCCTGGGCGATGATGGCAGGAGGCAGGCAGGCTCCTGAGAGAAAAAAGGCAGGACCCTCGTGAAGCTCCACCTTCAAGTCAGGGATGGCCTGAAGCCTGGGGTCAAGCTGACAGACCAGAATGGAAACTTATGATGCTTTTTTCAGCCCCACCCATGGCCACCCATGAACCAATCAGCATGCAGTGCCTCCCCTCTGAAGCCTATAAAAACCCCGGATTCCGCCAGACTTGGAGAAATGAGGGATAACCTGCTTACAGAGAAGAGCTACACACTCCAGGTTCCCCTGTCTACTGAGAACTGAACACTTATCAGGATGACCTGCCTGTGGAGAGGAACTACCCACTGTGGGTCTCCTCTGAGCTATTCTATCCCTCATTAAAGCTCCTCTTCGCCTTACTCACCCTCCGTTTGTCCACATACCTCATTCTTTCTGGATGTAGGACAAGAACTTGGGACCCACTGAATGGCGGGGCTGAAAGAACTGTAACACAAACAGGGCTGAGACATGCCCCTTTCTTGCCAGGTTATGGGTGAGAAGAAGAGAAGAAAGAAGGAGAGGAAAGTTGCCATCCTTCAGGGAGCTCAGACCTAGGATTTTCCTGAGCCAGGGCTGTGAGGCCCTTTTTGAGGCACTGAAGTTCCTTGTGTCTCCAAACTTTCAGGTGTTACCTCATTCCCCAGTGCCAGTGTGGAACCTGCTTGCAGGATGCCTGGCCCAACTGCAGCCTCACAGGGAGCTGGCACTCATGCCAGTGCCTCGAGTTGCCTGTCCCACCGTAGCCAGTGTGCCTGGCTATGCGCAGTGGCTGGTCTCCATGCTTGCTTGCCCACACAGCTCTCACTGCTTCACTTGCCCTTGGCAGGCATGGAATCCAGGCCAGTAGCATAAGCCAAGCACAGCCTGCCAGGCCGAAGGGGCCCAGTGGGCCCAAGAAAAACTTGGGCAAAGGCACCACTGGCCATAGAGGTTTCCAGCTGTTGAAGCCACACCTCAAGGATCTCGTAACATTCCCATGAGTCCTACTTAACTCTCCATCCTCATCCCTCATCAGTTTCCTCAATTTGGTTAGCATCGCCTTGGCTTTCTTCTGTTCCTAATGTGTATCTCATTCTTTCTTAATGAGATAACCTTTTAACCTACTTGTCCATTTGCATGAAATAGTATTTGCTTATATTCTATCTTTCATGAGATTGTGTGGTTCACCTATTCAGAGTGAAATTACCTTCGCTATTCCTGTTTCCCAGGCTGGGTCCATTTTTGTTTGTTTGTTTGTTTTTGTTATTGTTTTAGCTCACAGAATCTTTTTCTTTTTTAGGTCACTGAATTCAATTTTAATTGTGAATGTATGTGTATGATTATGTAACTAATGCCTGTTTTCTCTACTAAAACCTAAGATCTGTGAGAGCAAGCACTCTTCTATTTTCGTTCATGGTCTGTGCTTACTACAGAACCTGGAAAGCAATAGACACCTAACTGTACAATTATTTAGCCAAAGCATAAGTCATGAATGGGAGACTAAGTCCAGGAATGATGAGGGATAAGGGGCTTTGAAGCTGTTTTTTACATTGATGCAAAACATAAAAAAATACAGTTATCTGATTAGTGTTTCCTGTCCTTGAAAAAGCAAGCATAATGATCTCTATTAGTCTATTTTATCCCATAAGCCCCAAGAAAAAGCAAATAATTGAATTTATCTCTTATAGTTTTAAGTCATTTTTCTATAGTGAACATTCACCAACTTTCACTTTTCTGTTGCTTAATTTCTTTAATTTCTTTTTAAGACCTTCCCTTTCAGGATATTATTTATGGTGCTACCTAAAATAAACTATCTATAAATAATAATTCAGATAACTTTTATCTGTTTAGATAAAAATAAATAAACAAGCTTAGCATTTCATTGTTTACAATGATAATTCCCAGTGAAACTGGCATAGCTTAAGAAAGGTAGAATGGTGATTCATTGGATCAAAGTAAAGAATTATTCAAGCTTTTATTTATATCTGTTATAAATCTAAAGCATGAAATAAATTAAGTTGTAATAATATCTAATATATAAATTGATACATATCAGAAAGGGATGTGGTGTTTGATTAGATTGACAAGAGAAGCAAGAAGACTGCATGAATTAGCCAAATTTATTTAGTAGTGTGTGTATGTGTGTGTGTGCCTTACAAACTCCACTTAATAATCTCCACTACCTGATTAGGAATCCATTGTACTCTGATACCCAGATATTATTGAGTTAACAGAAAAGCACTAATATATTTCTTCTTCCTTAGACAACAATAAAAGAGCTTATAGAGTTAAAATACACATAAGATAGAAAGACGCTTTGCATATATAATGTCAACCTACATCCACTGTAGGGAAAGTAAAATTTCTTGTTAGTATTGCTTACATATCTTATGATTCTGAGTAATTAGTAAAGGTTTCTGAAAATATTGATTTTGAGTTTGAACAAGTAATTAAAGTTTTGGTGAAACTAAAGACAGCATCACCTTCATTGCTAGCTCTAACTTTTAATTTTATACCTTTGTAAGTAGCATTGATTTGTTATATTTATAAATTATGTATCCAATAAAAGGAAAATAAAAGAATAAAACAGCTTAACGGTTTAGGCCAAAAGTTTGGCCTTACATTGACTTTATTTTTAAAATGTTTGCTTTATGTAAATCATTATTCCAGTCAAATTTAATCAAAATTCATACACAAGATACATTGTGAATATGCCACAATATGTTAATATTAGGATTATTGTTTTAAAATATGCGGAGACTTGTCCAACTAGCCAAAATAATTGCTTTACTTTCACTATAAACTAATGTGCTAAGTTGTTGAACAAGTTTTAGAATATTACCCTCATCCTTAACTGAACTGGCCAAATTTTATTTTATAGACTGTATAATGTAGGATAATGGAAGAAATTTTTTTGGTTTTACTTTTTACTTATTTTTATTTTTATTTTTTGAGACAGAGCCTCACTCTGTTGCCAGGCTAGAGTACCGTGGCACCATCTTGGCTCACTGCAAACTTCGCCTCCCAGGTTCAAGTGATTCTCCTGCCTCAGCCTCCCGAGTAGCTGGAACTACAGGTGTGTGTCACCACGCCCAGCTAATTTTTGTATGTTCAGTAGAGACAGGGGTTCACCATGTTGGCCAGGATGGTCTGGATCTCCTGACCTCATGATCTGCCCACCTCAGCCTCCCAAAGTGCTGGGATTACTGGTGGGAGCCCCTGTGCCTGGCCTGGTTTTACTTTTAACTAGTCTAATTAAAATGAAATTGAAATGCACCTAATATTATTCCAATTTCTGGCTACATTATTTTAAACCATGTGTACCCCGGAATAGCATTAATTAATAAAGTGTTACTATACCCTTATTTTATTCTTCATCAGTATATATATTTTTAAAAACATGCATTTTTATTTAAATACTTACACGTGGCTCCTATTTCTTAGTGCAATCATTTAAACTCTACCAATTAACTACAGAATATTAATAAGAAGTTAGCTGTTTAAAACAAATTGGGTTATCTCATTCATTCAATTTTTAGAAATCAATACTTATTAAATTTCACAAGCAATACAATTCAAAAATTATAAAAATGATTTTAAAAAACTAGGTAGAATTTTGAGTAATTTTTCATGAGTAGAGCTCTCAGAACAGCTTTTTTAGAAAAACAGTATTTTTAAGTATTTAGATGTATTGTTTTTATTTTTATTACCACAATTACTTGGTCATTAAATTTATTGTGTAAATAAAAAGAGTTTCCAGAAGAAATAGAATTATATCATGCACACTGATATTTTATCTGAATTCTCTGTTACTTGAGCCTTTAGGCAAAAATTGACATAGAACATCTTCTTGTGCAACTTTAGGAATCTCTAAAATGTCCAGATCAAAGGCTTGCCTGATTTTATTGTCCTGCTTTAGTCTATTGTAAGCCAATGAGTCAACAATACTTATTGTGACTTCATTCTGCACAGAAGATAATTGGATTACAAAAAACTGGAAAACATTGAATTTTCCTGAGAGAAGAATGTAGCAGATATCAAAGGACATAACCGGCGTGGTCAGAGTTATAGCATAAAGATATCACATACTCTTCACATGTTAAAAATCTCAAAAGGGTCTACTCTCTGGTATTTTCTTTTAACAAATGAGGTTAAAATGAGAGGTAACTTTATGATTGGATATGTGCTTATCTCATAAATGTCAGTTTAAATTCATTTTAGGCAAAACAGTGAGCTATTGTTTGTAGATAGTTTGCTGAGTTGCTTAAGTCATGTTTTTATGTTTTAATTAAAAGATCAACCCTTGTGTATAAAAGTTGAGCTTCACATTGTCCAGATTTCAAGATTAAGTCTGCACTGGGGCTGTCTTGTCCGTTTTTGTTATTTTAGAGCTGTAAGCAACAAAGTTCCAAATAACGGGTAATACAATTTATTGAATATCTGTGAAGCTAAAAAAAACCTACATGCATTATCATATTTAATCCTCATAATAAACTTTAAAGGTAGGTATTATTATTATTATCACTAGCATGTGGGTTATACAGTTACATATTATTAATTTTCTTAATATAATTCTGACATGTGAACATTATAGAAGATGTGTAAATCAAATTGAATAAAATTAAAATAAATAAAAACACCTATTGCCCAAACACCCATAGGTATTCATTTTTAATATTTCATTCTCTATCATGTATATATTTTTATAAAAGATAATAATATAATTAAAATTTTAGGAATTGCTTGTGTTCCTAAATATCAACATATTCTCATGATATTAAATACTTTTAGACAGCTATAATTTACATTATTATATGTATACTATATCTATATTTATTAAATCAAATGTAATTATTTAACCACATCATATTTTATGACTGGCACATTATTTATAATATTTGTTATTTTAAGAGTACTACTAGCTTTAAAACAATTACACATGTAATCATTACCATTTTAGAGATAAGGTAACTGAGACACAGACTAAGCAACCTATTCAGGATACTGCCATCTCTAAAGCTTGTATTCTTGTTTAAATATTTAAATAACACTATTTTCTTATTACAGTTCCTGTACATGCTGATAATAACTTAATTACAATAAAAATTTTATTCTTAACCCTACCTGCCTGAGCCAAATTACTGTAAGATTTTAGTATTAGTTTTGTACACTTGTATTTTCCATTGATACTTTTCTTAGGCTATATTAGCAAAGGTAACATCAGTGAGATAGATAGTATGAACTTCTTCTAACTCTTGCTAAATGTCACATTGCCAGGCCTTAACACTCTATCACATTTAACCTAGAGTGCAGAAAAATATTGCCCTTACAAAAAGCTGATACAATAGTGCTATTTTAAAACTTACATATTTCTTGACACATCTAATAAATAAAAATAACATTTTACTGATATTTAATCTTAATATTCTTTATTTTTAATTTAGGCCATTGTTCCTGACAATTAGTAAGTTTTGCCTATTTTAAAAGGAATTGGAGATTGGTCCAAGATGGCCTATTAGAAGCAGCTGCAGCACACGGCACCCACAGACAGGAATGAAAAGGGATGAGTGAACTCGGCACCTTCAACTGAAATATCCAGGTTTTCACTTGGGACTGACTAGGCAAACAACACAACACACAGAGAATAAAAAAAAGAAAACAGCAGTGGAGGGGTGATGGCCCACCCTGGAGTGGCATGGAGCCAAAGGAAGCCCCACCCCCAGCCAAGGGAACTGGTGAGTGATTGTCCAACCCTGTCTGGAAAACCATGCTTCTTCCATGAAACTCTGAAACTCATGGATAAGGAGATCCCCTTGTGAGCCCACACCATCTGGTCCTTGAGTCTGATATGTGAAGCAATGTGGAGTATCAGCAGAGCAGCCACTCAGGCACACAGAGACCCAGGAGCTTCACATACTCTGATCCTGAGATGCCTGGCAAGATGGGGAACCTGTCTATACATATTTCTAGGAATGGGGCCGAATCCAGGAAGCCAAGCAGCATTGTTCTGTGGGCCCCACTTCCACAGTGCCTCACAATTTAAGACCCACTGGCTTGGAATCCCAGCTAGCCAATGGCAGCAGGTTGAAGTCCACCTTTGATGCATCCAATTTCCCAGGGGCAACCACCATGTCTGTGGTTTGGTCGACTCAGCCACTCCAGCCTGCTGGCTTTGGAGAATACAGGTAGTCCAGATGAGAAAGGGTCCCCACCAACGCAGCACACCTGCTCTACCAAAAAGCAGCCAGACTGCTTCTTTAGGACAGTTTCTGATCCTGTTCTTTCTAACTGAGTGAGACCTCCCAACAGAGGTCTCCAGCCATCTCCTACATGTGCATGTGGGCCAGCAACAGGTCAGTCCCCTTCTGGGACAAAGCTTCCAGAGGAAGGAGCTGGTTGACATCTTTGCTGTTCTGAAACCTTCACTTGTGGTACCTCCAGGTATGGGAGAAACTGAGGCAACGGGAGTCTGGAGCAAATCCCCAGATAACTGCAGTGGCCCTATGGTAAAGTGGCCTGACTGTGAAAAAACAAACAAACGGAAAACAACAACAACTGAGAAAAAAAGACCCCACAGAAACCTCATTCAAAGGTCAGCAACCTCAAAAATTGAAGGTAGATAAGACTACAAAGATAAGAAAGAATCAACACAAAAATGCTGAAAACTCAAAAAGCCAGAGTGCCTCTGCTCCTCAAATGATAGCAACACATCTTCAGCAAGGGCACTAAACTGAGCTGAGGCTGAGATGGCTGACTAACAGAAGTAGGCTTCAGAAGGTGGGTAATAATGAACTTCACTGAAGAAAAGGGCCATGTTGTAACCCAATTAAAGGAAGCTAAGAATCATAATAAAAAAATACAGAAGATGATAGCCAGAATAAAATAAAATCAGTGTTTATCAAGGATATTGGCCTGAAGTTTTCTTATTTATTTATTTATTTATTGTATCTCTGCCAGGTTTTGGTATCAAGATGATGCTGATCTCATAGAATGAGTTAGGAAGGAGTCCTTCCTTTTCAATTGTTTTGAATATTTTCAGTAGAAATTGTGTCAGCTCTTTTTCCTAACTCTAGTAGAATTCAGCTGTGAATCTGTCTGGCATTGGGCAATTTTTGGTTGGTAGGATATTACTGCCTAACTTTCAAAATTCTTTATTGGTTTATTCTGGAATTCACTTTCTTCCTGTTTCAGGCTTGGGAGGATGTTTGTGTCTAGGAATTTGCCCATTTTTTTAAGATTTTCTAGTTTATCTGCATAGAGGTGTTTATAGTATTCTCTGATCGTTTTTACTTCTGTGAAGACAGTGGTGATATCCCCTTTATCATTTTTATTGTGTTTATTTGATTATTCTTTATTTTCATCTTTATTAGTCTAACTAGCAGTCTATTTTATTAATTTTTTTCAAAAAAATCCCCCAAATTCATTGATTTTATGATTTCTTCTCAACTTAAAAGCTCTTAATAGTTATAAGAAAATATGGCCACCCCAATTTTTACTTTTCCACAGTTTTCTCATACTTTCAGTGATTTATGTTTTGTGAAAATCCTCAGTTAAAATGCAATACCCCATTTTTAGTGTCCTCCTCAAATCCTTACCCCATCCTCTGTCCTCCTTAAGCTTTTCCCATCTTGCTTATAAGCAATTTCTGGCTCAATATAGAAATAGCAGCTTTACAGTGTGACCATAAGACCTTAGCTATTCCACCTCATAGTTAGAGTGGTTAGCCTATATCAATAGTGTGTGTATATGTATTTATTTTTGAATTGGGAAACATATAGTTTAGAATGGTAAAGTAGTTTATTCTCAATTTCTACACTGATTGGTTTTGCTCTATTTAGCATAGCACAATTAGGCCACCTAATAATTTGACTGGTTTTGCATTACTTTGAATTTTTTCATAGATTATTGCCATTGATCATTATCATGTATTCTTGGGTATAGGGAGACCATAATAATTTGAATATGGGTGGTTTTATAAATATGTTAATGAGAATATGGGAGATTAGAAATCAAGGCTGCTATAAGATAATTGCTTAAATAAGCCTATCCTCACCTTAATACTTTTTACTTCATACTTACATACATTATATTTCTTCATACATTATACTGCCCCCCAAAGCCACATCATTAATGAAGAGAAGAGTTGGTTATATACTTCATGCCTACATACTCTAAGCCTGGTGTTCTTGCCCATGGCAACCAGTTACCTCCCAATAAATTATTAATGGAGATAGGTTAATAATAAAACTGAAAACCATCAAATTCAATTAATGTATTTATCGGAACCTCACAGAAAAAAGTAATGGAAACCAACATACTTATATACTACTTTCATTTTATTATCACAAGTTCCCATTATAAATAGGATTAATTCATCACTGTTACTGTATCACACCAAATTTGAGGTTAATTATCATGGTACGGAGCCATATTTTTTCAAAAACTGTCAGAATTCAATATGCACAAGATATGCACTTAAATTGAATGGATAACATAAAGAAAAGTTTGTTCAATATATTATCTTAACAGGCAAGGTTATTAGAAGACAAAGAATAAAGTCACTTAAATAATTGTATCTTTCTTGGCAAAGAATGCACGTATTGTTCCTGAAAGAAGTGTTTGTTCTCGTCCTTTTTTTCTATAGAGATTGATGAAAGAAAGCTCCCAGATGTGTGAATTCTGCTTTGGAAAATATGCTTTATATATACTGGAGGCACATAATTGCAAACATTGAATGGCATAGCCACAATTAACTAAATAAACATATTTCAGAAGGGGAAAAGACATTGAATACAAAGATAGACAATGAGTTAATGAACTCCCTCTGCTTCATTCATACACAATAAGGAGTAAATGTAACAAATTGGAAAGACATTAAAATGAGTAACAATAGTAATCGTATAAATTATAGCCAACAGCAGCTGCATTTTCCCATCACCCATACCTTTTCTCTAGCTGTTTTTCATGGCTTTTTTCCTCTCAGTTACATTTACAGACCTTAAAAATCTCAGAAGAGCAATATATATTCAAACAATAAAAATGCTACAGATACCTTCCCTTACCAGGTAAAATTCACAACACTATTTGGAAATACAACATGCATTTTTTTCGGAATATTTTTTGAGCATTGAATGAAATGAAAAATTATAAATTAAGCACTTTGGATTGGAAAGAAGAAACATAAAACGAATTTTAATAGTACTATTAAAAGAAAAAAGGCAGACAAATTGAAAGTTCCTATCTTTTTTTTTTTTTGAGACAGAGTCTCGCTCTGTAGCCCAAGCTGGAGGGCAGTGGCGTGATCTCAGATCACTGCAACCTCCGCCTCCCGGGTTTAAGTGATTCTCCCGCCTCAGCCTCCCGAGTAGCTGGGACTACAGGCGCAGGCCACCATGCCCAGCTAATTTTTGTATTTTTGAGAGGTGACAGCGTACTGGCAGCCCTCAAAGCCCTCGCTCGCTCTCGGCGCCTCCTCTGCCTGGGCTCCCACTTTGGCGGCACTTGAGGAGCCCTTCAGCCCACCGCTGCACTGTGGGAGCCCCTTTCTGGGCTGGCCAAGGCCGGAGCCCACTCCCTCAGCTTGCAAGGAGGTGTGGAGGGAGAGGCACGAGCGGGAACCGGGGCTGCATGCGGCGCTGGTGGGCCAGCTGGAGTTCCGGGTGGGCGTGGGCTTGGTGGGCCCCGCACTCGGAGCAGCCGGCCGGGGCAATGAGGGACTTAGCACCCCGGCCAGCGGCTGCAGAGGGTGTACTGGGTATCCCAGCAGTGCCAGCCCACCAGCGCTGCGCTCGATTTCTCACCGGGCCTTAGCTGCCTCCCCGCGGGGCAGGGCTCGGGACCCGCAGCCCGCCAGGCCTGAGCCTCCCACCCCCTCCATGGGCTCCTGTGTGGCCCAAGCCTCCCCGACGAGCGCCGCCCCCTGCTTCACGGCGCCCAGTCCCATCGACTGCCCAAGGGCTGAGGAGTGCGAGTGCATGGTGCAGGACTGGCAAGCAGCTCCACCTGCAGCCCCAGTGCGGGATCCACTGGGTGAAGCCAGCTGGGCTCCTGAGCCTGGTGGGGACATGGAGAGTCTCTATGTCTAGCTCAGGGATTGTAAACACACCAATCGGCACTCTGTATCTAGCTGAAGGTTTGTAAACACACCAATCAGCGCCCTGTGTCTAGCTCAGGGATTGTAAACACACCAATCGGCACTCTGTATCTAGCTCAAGGTTTGTAAACACACCAATCAGCGCCCTGTGTCTAGCTCAGGGTTTGTGACTGCACCAATCCACACTCTGTATCTAGCTGCTCTGGTGGGGCCTTGGAGCACCCTGTGTCTAGCTCAGGGATTGTAAATACACCAATCAGCACTCTGTATGTAGCTCAACGTTTGTAAACACACCAATCAGCACCCTGTGTTTAGCTCAAGGTTTGTGAATGCACCAATGGACACTCTGTATCTAGCTGTTCTGGTGGGGTCTTGGAGAACCTTTGTGTCCATACTCTGTATCTAACTAATCTGATGGGGATGTGGAGAACCTCTGTGTCTAGCTCAGGGATTGTAAATGCACCAATCAGTGCCCCGTCAAAACGGGCCACTCGGCTCTACCAATCAGCAGGATGTGGGTGGGGCCAGATAAGAGAATAAAAGCAGGCTGCCGGAGCCAGATTGGCAACCCGCTGGGGTTCCCTTCCAGACTATAGAAGCTTTGTTCTTTCCCTCTTTGTAATAAATCTTGCTACTGCTCACTCTTTGGGTCCGCGCTGCTTTTATGAGCTGTAACACTCACTGGAAAGATCTGCAGCTTCAGTCTTGAAGCCAGCGAGACCAGGAGCCCACCGGGAGGAATGAACAACTCCAGATGTGCCGCCTTAAAAGCTGTAACACTCACCGCAAAGGTCTGCAGCTTCACTCCTGAGCCAGCGAGACTACAAACCCACCAGAAGGAAGAAACTCCGAACATATCCGAACATCGGAAGGAACAAACTCTAGACGCGCCACCTTAAGAGCTGTAACACTCGTCGCGAGGGTCCGCGGCTTCATTCTTGAAGTCAGTGAGACCAAGAACCCACCAATCTGGACACATTTTTAGTAGAGACGGGGTTTTGCCATCTTGGCCGGGATGGTCTCCATCTTGTGACTTCGTGATCCGCCCGCCTCGGCCTTCCAAAGTGCTGGGATTACAGGCGTGCGCCACTGCGCCCAGCTGAAAGTTCCTATCTTTCTTTGGGTACATCAGAGAGCCGAGTTTACAGGGCAACCAACTATCCCACAATTTAAAGAAAGGGAAGCACCTGCAAAGCAACGGGACTGTACCCGCTTAATTACCTAAGGCAGTTTTAGCCGGACAACAGTAAGAAAATTTAGATAGATTAAGTGAGAGAAATTGTATGGAGGCTCTGGGGGCAAGTTTGCACTTTCATGTAAGGTTTAACTGGCAATCCCACCTGGAGTTCACAAAAAAAAAATACTGCAAAGAGTCATGAGAAACCTTTTTTCCTGGTGCAAGACCTGTGAAGCAGAATATCAGCCCCTATGAGAGGAGCAGGAAACCACCTGGACTCCTTTCACCTATATCCACTACAGAAAAAGAGGAAAAATGAAAGATAATAAGAAACTAATAAAAAACAATTAGCAAGTAGGTAGATTTTAATTCACCAACATTAATAATTACAGTAAATGTGAAATTTACAAAAAACTAATTAAAAGGGAGTTTATTAAATTGAATAAAAACGCAAGACCCAACTGTGTATGTAAACAAGAATCACACTTTAAGTATAATTCAATGACTTTTGTTTAAGACTTTAATCCATTTTGAGCAGATCCTTATATTAGGGTGACATAAAAGTTCTTTTTAATTCTGCATGTGGATTTCCAGTTTCCCAACATTATTTATTGAAGAGACTGTCTCTTTTCCATTATCAGTTCTTGGCATCTTTGTCAAAAATAAATTGATTACAGGTGTGTGGGTGAATTTGTAAGCTCTTTTTCTTATCCCAATGGTCAACCTGTTTATTTTGATGTCAGCACATTGCTGTTTTGATTATTATGGCTTTGTAATATATTTTGAAATCTAGTAGTGTGATACCTTCAGCTTTGTTCTCTTTGCTCAAGATTTCTTTGGCTATTCAGGGGCCTTTGTGGTTCCATATAAGTTTTAGGGTTTTTAAAAAAATTCATTTGAAGAATGACATTGGAATTTTAATAATGATTACATTGATTCTGTGAGTTAATTTTGGTAGTATGGGACTTTTGAACAATATTAATTTTATCAATTCATAGATACAATGTATATTTCCATTCATCTGTGTAATCTTCAATTTCTTTTATTAATGTTTTATAGTTTCCTGTTTATAGATATTTCACCTTCATTAAATTTATTCCTAAGTGGTGTTTGATAGTATTGTAAGTAGTATCAAAATGGGCTTATTTTCTTAATTTCTTTTTCAGATAGTTTGTTGTTAATGTATAGAAATCCTACTTATTTTTGTAAGTTGATATTGTATCCTGAAACTTTACTGAATTAGTTTATCAGTTCTAATAGTTGTTTGGTGATGAATTTTGGTTTTCTGTGTATAAAATGGTATCAACAAACAAGTAATTTCACATCTTCCTTTCTTATTTGGATGATTTTTATTTTATTTTTTCTTGTCTAATTGTTCTGTCTAGGTCTTCTTGAACTATGCTGAAAAAAAGTATTGAAAGTAGGCATCCTTGTGTTGTCCTTGAACTTAGGGGAAAAGTCTTCAACTTTTTACCGTTTAATATAATGTTAGCTGGAAGCTTGTCATATATGGCCTTTATTGTGTTCAGAACTAGACCTTCTATACTTAATTTATTGGAAGCTGTTATCATGAAAGGATTTGGTTTTTTTTAACCAAATTTTTTTTCTGCATCTGTTGAGATGATCATATGCTTACTACACTTTTTTTCTGTTAATATGGTGGTTCAAATTTAAAAACTTACCTGTAACTGTTAGATTTACTATTATCAAAAGGATGAAAGATAACAAAATTTGGTGAGGATGTGGAAAAAGGTAGCCCATGTTGACTGTTGGTGATATTGTAAATTAGTACACTCATTTCAGAAAATAGTATGGAAGGTCCTCAAAAAATTAAGAAGAGAATTACTATACGATCTAGCCATTCCACTTCTGGATATATATATATATATATATATATATATATATATATATATATAAAGGAATTAAAATACATAAAGAGATATTTGTGTCCCATGGTCATTGCAGCACTCTTTACAATAGCCAAAATATGGAAACAATTGAATTGCCCATCAAGGGATAAGTAGATTTTTAAAATGTGGTGTATATACACAATGGAATCCTATTCAGGCTTGAAAATCCAGTCTATCACTTGTGAGCTGGATAAATCTAGAGGACATTATGCTAAGTGAAGTAAGCCAGGCACAAAATAAAAAATATGACATGATTTCACTTATATCTGGAACCTCAAAAGAATTTAACTCAAGAAGTTGAGAGTAGAATGATAATTACCAGAAGCTGAGGGAGGGAATAGATGGAGAAAGGGGAGATTTTGGTGAAACAGTAGAATTTTCAGTTAGACAGGAGTAATCAATTCTGTTGATGTCTTGCACAGCATGGTGACTATATTTAGTAATAAGGAATTATGTATTTTAAAACAGCTAAAAGAAAGGATTTGAATGTCCTTGCCACAAAAAATGATAAGTATTTCAGGTGATAAATATGTTAATTAGTCTAATTTGATCATTCCACAATGTATACCTATATCAAAACATCACATAGTATCTCATAAATATATATAATTATTATTTGCTAATTAAAATTAATATTAAATTTAAGAAGTATCATAGCTAGTAAATACTGCAGCTAGGGAGAAACTAAAGTGACTATATACGGATGTATCTATCTATATCTATATAAATAGAAACATGTCAAAAAGATGGTTAACCAAAAATGAAAGAATAAAATATACCATGCAAGGTTTAATCAAAACCAAGCTAGAGTAGTTTTATTAATGTTAGTCACAGTACACTTGACAATAAGAAATACAGTCACAGTGAAGGACATTTCATAATAAAAAAAAGGTCAATTTTTGAAGCAATCATATCAATCCTAAATATTCATGCACCTAATATAAAGCAACCACTGAAAGAACTACAGTGAGAAATAAACAAATCACATTCATAGTTTACATTTCAATTATTTTCCCCACATAATTAATAGAACAAATAGGCACTAATAGAACAAATAATAAAAATAGAGCAACTAGAAAATCAGAAATGATATAAAACACCTACGTAACCCTATCAACCAACTGGACCTAACTGATTTTTTTTTAAATACTACACCTGATAAATGTAGAACATATGCTTTCAAAGACACATGAACAATGCATATACAGAACATAGAACACATTCTGAGCTACAAAACAGACCTTGAAAATGTAAAAGAATGGAAATTATACAAAATATATTCATAGAATATGATAAAATTAAGCTAGATATTGATGAGAAAAATATTTAGAAAATCCACACAATTTGAGGAAATAACATATTTTAAAATAATATTTCAAAGAGGAAGTCTCATATAGTAAATTAAGCATATCTTGTAGAAAATAAAAACAAAGAACACACCAAAATTTGTGGCATTCAGGTAAATAATCAATTAAATATAAATTTATGGCACTAAATTAGCTTATTAGAAATATATACAGTTCTTAAATCAAATTAGATAAATTTCCAACTTAAAAAACTAGACTAGGAAGAGCAAATTACAACAAAAGCAAGAAGATAATGAGGGTGGAGCAAAATGGCCAAAGAGTGCTGCAGTAATTGTCCCCTATAGGAACATCAAATCAAAGAGAGCACCTTCATAAGAACCAAAATATCAGGGGAGCAATCACGGTACCTTTGTTACTGGAAAAGGAGTCTTGTCTCAGGCTCCAAGTGTGGGTTCTTGGATCTCATGTGAGAAATAATTCAGGGCAAGTCTCAGAATATAGTAAAGTTAAAACAGTTTATTAGAAACTACTCTGTCACAGAATACAGCATCCTCAGAAAGCAAAAAGAGAAACACCCCTACCTTAAACGTAATGCTTGCTTATATAGGATATCATGGCTATGAATAGTGTACTTTATTATAAAAGCTTGTGATCAGCTTGTGACAGGCTATTAGTACTGTTATTTTCCTATGTAACTATTGATTTCAGCAATAATGATGACTATACTATTTAAAGCAAAACTTATTCATCTAAAAATCTCTTTGTTCTTGAAATATTGGAACATTTCCATAAGTTCTGGGTCTTTAGTTAGTTAGCATTACTAAATCATTTGCTCAACCATAAACATCTTATGACCAACAATGCCTAACCCTCTTGGAATGTAATCCAGTAGATTTGGCATTATCCGGCCTCTATTCAAGATGGAATCACTCTGGTTAGGATGCATCTGACACCTTGTTTTAACATAACAACAAGGAAAGACACATTGAAGAGGTTAGGAAGGACAATTTGGCATTGCCTACGCCACATCTCTCCTAATCCCAGGCAGTGCAGGGCAGAAAGAGAATCTGTGTGCTTTGCAGGGAGAGCAAAGTGAGTGTGAGACTTTGTATTGGAATTCAGTGCTGCCCCATGGCAGCAGAATAAAACACAGGACAGAATTTTGCCAGTGTCTACAGACATTTAGATCAGTGCTGGGGTGGAAGGGAATCCTCCGCCCCAGCATAGGGCTCCAAGTCCAGGCTGGAATCACAGCCAGCTGATTAAAGTTACCTGGGTCCCCAAATAAATTGAGTGGTGGTCAGGCCACAAGGATTGCAGTCACTGGGCAAGCCCTGGTGCTGTGCTGGTCTCCGAAGCAATGGATTTGGGATGTGAACCAGTGAAACACCAGCTGTAAAGGCCACGAGAGTGCTTGTGTCACCCCACCCCCTGCAAATCCAGGCAATGCAACTTGGGGAGACACTCTTTCCACTTGGTAGAAGGACAGGGAAGAATACAGAGGACTTTGTCTTATAATTTGGGTACAAGTTCAGTCACAGAAAAATAAAGCTTCAGACAGATTCTTAAAGCCATTGATTCTAGGCCTTTGCTCCTGATAGCATTTCTAGATATACCCTTGGCCAGAAGGGAATCTGCTGCTCTGATGAGATGGACCCAGTCTCAGCAAGATTCACCATCTAATGGTGGTGGTTTTGGACCTTGAATAAACATCAGCAGCAACCAGGCAGTAGTGACCATGAGCCTTGGGTGAGCCCCATTACTGTGCTTTTCTGGAAAGCCATAGTCTTCAGGTAAGACCAAGCATGATGACAGTTGTGGTGGCCATGGGAGTTGCCTGCATCAACCCTTCTTTAATTCCAGGCAGCCTAGAGGAGAGAAAGCCGCCTTCTGAGGCAAAAAGAGGAAAGAGAATGAGAGACTTTGCCTAGCAAAGGGAATTCTCTTCCTTAACTCCACCAGGGCTGTGTATCTAGGAGTCTGCAAGAGTCGCAGCATTCCTGGGCTTAGAGTGTACCCTAGTGCTGAAATGAATGCAGTGACTGCAGGCTTAGATCACAACAGTTAATCCCCCTTGAATTTCTTGGAATGCCCTCTCAAGAAGAATGGGGATAAACAAGCCAGGACTGTGAAGACTAGAATACATATCTGACTTACCGGCAGAAACATTACAGGCTAGGAGCTAGTAGAATGACATATTCAGAGTGCTGAAGGGAAGGAAGAAAAAAACTTTCCTCCTAGAATTTTATATCCAGCAAAATTCTCCTTCTAACATGAGAGAAATAAAGACTTTCACAGAGGTACAAGAACTGAAGAATTTTGTCACCACCAGAGTTATCTTACAATAAATGCTAAAGAAAGTTCTTTAAACCGAAAGAAACAGAAATTAAAAAACAACAAGTAATTATCTGAAGGTACAAAATTCATGGGTAATAGTAAGTCCAGACAAATATGGAATATTCTAACACTCTAATTGCAATATCTAAACCACTCACATGTTTTAGAAGGAATACAAAAAGTCAAATCTGTCCAAATAATAACTAAAACAATTGTGTTGAAGATTCTTGTGTCATCAAGCAAAAAATAAATGAACTACATCCACATTAGAAAGAAGGAAGTAAAACTGTCTGTATCCACTTATAATATGACTCTCTGTGCAGAATATCACATGGAATCTAAAGACATGTATAAATAAGGTTAGACATGTTGAGTATAGAATCTGTATAAAAATCTGTTGTATTTCTATGTGCTAGCAATAAACAATTGGCATGAAAAAATTATGTACTCTTTACAACAATGTCAAAACTGTAAAATGATTACAGATAATTTTTTTCCAAATATATACACTGAAAACTATAAAACCCTGGTAAATTCTAAAATTAAAGTTTAAATAAATGGAGAAATAGATTGTGTTCATGTATGAACATTTATGGGATACTCATTATTGTTAAATTCTCAATTTTCCACAAATTGACCTATAGATTTAATGCAATTCCAATCAAAGTCACAACTAGATTAAAAAACGCGAAGTACATTTCTGAAATGTATGGGGAACTGGAATAGCTAAAACAAATTAGAAAATGAACGGCCTTGAAAGGTTTATTATCTTGACGGTGGCAATGCCTTCATAGATCCCTAGAAACAAAGCCAAAGACTCCGACTCAAATTATTTCTTGAAGGAATGCTCTCAGGGGGTAAAAAGAGTAACAGGATAGATTAGGGGAAGGATCTACGCAAGGATGTGGTCTCGGCCTGGCGCGGTGGCTCACGGCTGTAATCCCAGCACTTTGGGAGGCCGAGGCAGGCGGATTACGAGGTCAGGAAATCCAGACCATCTTGGCTAATACGGTGAAACTCCGTCTCTACTAAAAATACAAAAAATTAGCCGGGAGAGGTGGGGGGCGCCTGTAGTCCCAGCTACTCAGGAGGCTGAGGCAGGAGAATGGCGTGAGCCCAGGGGTGCGGGCCTGCTTTGAGCCGAGATGGAGCGCCACTGCACTCCAGCCTAGGTGACAGCGAGACTCCGTCTCAAAAAAAAAAAAAAAGGATGTGGTCTGGACTGATCCAACAGGGGGTGCTGGAGTGTGAACTACACTGAAGTGTTAGTCCCACCTTGTGGCAAGAGGGAAGGGGCAGGAGCCACCTTTTGTGCACAGGTATTCCTAATCATTGGCTAGCCACTCTTCCAAAGTGTAAGATAAATAGTATAATCCTAGGGTCTGGCAACTCCTATCGATCAACAACTATTCTATGGAAAGGGGACAGCTAATTCAATAGCAGCCAGCACTCACAGGAGTCAGGCAATGTGTATCCTAGCCCCAAAAATGAAATCTGGATAGAGCACCAAAAGCATCCAGTAGAGGAAATGAGTACATGGTGTTATGGACAATCTCTTTTTGTGATGGTGATAATAAAATTGATAAAAGAGAAACAAATATTAATAACTAAGATAATATGTAGCATTTATAAGGAATTGCAAAGTCTTGAGTACATTTTATTCTCATTTTAAATATGTGGATTTGTTATGTCACAGGAAGGTAATTTAACCTATTAAATTATAAAAGGAGGCAAAACATAAGGCATTTGATATAAAACGTTTAAACATTTAGCATGAAATAACTAAGAGTTGTTAAAGCTAAATTTTATATTATGAGATACTATGCAACCCTTGCAAATCAAGTTTTAATATATCAGAATGTGGAAAATGTTAGCATTTTTTTTTAAAAAGGCAAGTTACAGATCAGTACGTACAGCAAAATTTCAGGTTATTGGTTAAGAAAAAATGCACATATTTATTTACAATTTTATTACGACATCAAAATATTAACATGTTTAGGATGTTCAGTGATGAATTATTTTAATGTTCTTTCTACTCTCTTAGTTCTCCATTTTTTTCAGAAAAAAATTTATTTGGAAAAGAAAATAAGAATTTATTGTATAGTTATATATAAAAGAGCAAAATTAGTAAAATCAATATATTAGTCATCTTTTATAAAATTATTATATATGTATTGTATATGTGAATATGTAAAAGGAATATTATTAAATGATCTGCTGTCATTTTGATACTTTTTAAAAAGAGGGTATGATACTATTAATTTTTATTGAAACCTTACTGTAGGATAGATGCTAAGCATTTATTGTAAATATGCATAATCTTATTTAATTATTATAAACCCTAAGAGACAGGTTTTTTTTTTTCATCTTCAATTTACAGACTTGCCTGGGGTTACATAGTTCCTAAGAGGTGCCTCAAGATCGGCATCCAGGCAGTTTAATTCTAGATCTCCCTCGCCATAATGATATTCTGCACACAGAGGACCTAGTTATTAAATGAATTAAATTTATTTCTCCCATTCTTGCTGTCTATTGAGATTTCAAGAAAATGAATCCATTTTAAGATTGCACTGAAAAAGGAGACAAAAGACAATAGGTTATTAAACATAAAATGTTTATTTGACTAACAGGTGTTAAAGCTAAATCTTAAGAAAAACATAGCAATTGAATCTTTGAGCCGGGAAGCAATGTATTCATTGGAAATGGACCTAACCACATAAGTTGGGTCTTCCAGAGTTCCCTAAGTATCTTTACTTTACTAACTAGTTTTACATTCAAAGTTATGTAAGACATTTACAATTTCAGTTTGAAAGGCACAAGTGCTTTTATACTATAGAATTCTCATTTTAGAATTAGCTACCAACCTGCGAAGTTACTGATAAATCAAGACAAAGGAATTATGTTACTATCTCTAAATTAAATACCATCCACTTTTGTAATGCTTGCCCACAAAAGTTCCATTTATCATTTATTTTTCAGGTCCATGTGACAATGTCCTGAACATTCTTCACAATCATAATGGTTCATTTTGCCCTTTCCTCTAAAATCTATGTCACTTATTACTGCTGATACTCACACAGCACCTAGCATTTGATGCTTTGTTTGGTAACATTTTAAACATTACTTTATCTACCATCATTCCATTATAAACACATGGGGTACAAAAGCACATCTTTGTTTCTTTTATAGCACTTCTGCAAGTTCTCCATACTCACTACATAATTATTGAATAAATCATGATAGTCACTTTTAATCAGTTGCTCTTCCTACATCCCAGAAAAGGAGTCCATTGTGATATTGATTTAGAAACATACACAAAAGGTAGAGCTGCTGCTTCTGCAGTTAAGAGTCACTAGTTCAAAACCCCGTAGGGAACAGGTTCTTTGGATACAGAAAAAGCCCATTATCAGAAAAACAGGATAGGATTCAAAGTTTATGCACATAAATATGAAATTTACACTGTCGAAATATGTGTATTTATCATCATAATCTTGAATTGAATCCTGTTTAATGTTTTACTTTATTTTGATGCAATTTATTTTACTTTATATGATTTTCCTAAGACCAAGTTATCAATAGAATACACAACATTTGAAAGATTTATTGTTTTATTGAATATGTTTAAAAATCTTTTTCTTTGCTCACCAAATATTTATTTTATTTTTGAGATTTACTATAAAATTATTAACTTCAGAAAACAGAATGTCAAGTTTGAAAAAACTCCTTAAAATTTACCTGTTCAAGTGGTTCTTGGCCTGTTTACTTTTACTAAATACTTTATCAAAGAAAGTGAACTCTGCCACTACTGAAAAAGAAAATCACTTCTTTCAAGAATGACATTGGTTGGTTATTTGGAATTCTGTTGTATTTATCACTTACAGTAAGTTTCAAAACAAAATAACATTTCCAGTGGTAGTTCTTGGAGTAAGTTTTATTTGTTTCACTTCGTATGTTGAGTTGCATGGATCTAGAACTTATAAAAAATAGATTAACACCAGGATAGGAAATTCAAGAGAATAATGAAAAACCCAGTTTTTGAAAGTCTGAAGTAGTCAAGACATTAGAAGTTTGTGCCATCTTTTAGTAAAAGGTAAACTCATTGAATGAAAACGAGCTGAATGAACAGTAGCTGACAAAGCAGACCAACAGCACAGTTTATTTCAAACAGCACCACAAAAATAAATAGCAGCATTGTTAAAGGCGAGTGGGCATTTCAAAGATAACGCTAAAGGAAAATAACAATATGTGAGCAAGGAAATATAGTAAAAGGTGAAAACCAAGCACATTACATTTTGAAAACAAATTGTATACAGCAGGTGTGATAGGTATTTCTAAAGTGAAAAGATCAGGCATGAGAATATCATACACCAAAGGCCACAGTATAGAGCAATAGAAATAGTTTAAAATATATCCTCTTAGTACATATAGTACATAGCAGGAAACAGATGACTTTTAGAGTTAAAACTTTATTACAGACAACCCATGATGTGCATAAAATATGATGTTTTAGACCATTAGTGCTTAAGAAATTCACAGGACAGTAGATAAGTTTCTACTGAAAGTCTCTTACTAAAGTTTGCTTATGAGCAGTACATTAAATAATCATAAGAAAGGAGGAATGTAAATTTTCAAGGCTAGTGCACACTTCTTCAGTATTTGTTATGATAATTTGTGAAAGAAAATTACTTCCTGGAAAGAAGCTTAATATTTTTGGGAGTGTATTTTCATTTTTAAAACGATAACAGATTTTGATGCATGATACAATTATCTGTTTAAGAGCGTTTGTCATTGATCAGAAACTGTATTATGTTTCTTTTTTTGTTCTTGTGGGTTTTGTAAAACATGCTGCAAAGGCAGTCTCTTGTAAAGGTTTCATGTTTTATTTTCAACATTTATGTAAGCTTCACTATACTCATTTTCTAGTATGATTAGATGGTTGTAAATAAAATGCATTGAAGCAGATACAATCTAATACTAACAATGCTAAGCAACTGGAAAGATGCTATAATAAGCGCAAAAAGGTTCATTTGAAAAGGGAAAGATAGAAACATTTCATTTGAATTATCAATACCAACGAAAGCAATACCAAAATCCTCTGAAATATCATAAAGAGCAGCCTGTGTGCAGAGATCCCTTTTCTAATTTCATAAATTGGTCTCCATGTGCTCCTCCAAGCAAGCAGGGATAAACTTTTAGAAAAGTAATGCAACACTTAATTCATTTTGACAGAATCTTTAACAGTGCATACTGGTGACACGAGTGTTCAAATGGCTTTAGTACCCAGTGAAACAGAGCTTAATTATCTTATTAAACCATTGTAGAAATTTGTGTTTATTTATCAGTGGGAGGCATGAAAGAGAGGGAAAAGAACACTTATCTAGGTGAAGGTTATAAAATGTGCGGTTTAACTGTCAAAAGAAAAATAAAATATGCATGGGAGACAGGTTTAGAATAAAATGTGTTGCTCTCTTTTCCTTAAAAAAATGTAGCTGAGGTTAGGCTACATTTTAGCCTGCGTTCTTAAATACTTTTAATAAAATTTCTGAGCAAGCAAGTAGAAAAGTCATCATTTGAATTTCTATTTAAATGTTATTTTAAGTCATATTTTCAGCAAAAACTTTATGAAGACCCTTTTCAAGGTGATAACTGAGTTCACCACCGACAAAATGCCATACTTAATAAAAATTATACTAACATATTTTCTATGGTTATCATCTTTTGCAGTTTTTTCTTTCATATATTATGTAATGTGCCTAAGGATAGATCCCTGGGGAATCACAGAAATAATGCTAACGGGCTGCACGCTGGATCTAAGGAATTCCTAGAAGAAACAATGATTTTCAGGTGATTAAATTGTTAAGTTTTTAGTTTGTAAATAGTGAGTGAATAAGGAATATATGTTTCAAGTTGATATTGTATCAACTATATTATATTTTATCCCCTGACTAGCTATGTAAATGATATTTGTTCTTTATTTCCTTATTCTTTAAAGTATTGTATAAACTTTCTTCATTATAATTGTTTGTAGTTGCTCTACCATGCTTGTTTCGAGCCTATCGTTTTTCTTTAGCTTATTTTCAAAAACGTTGGAAAGCCATTGGCTAACCATTTGTTATCCTAGAAAGCCTATCATCATTACAAAACACAAGGTGGGCATTTCTGTTCTGGGAAATAGTTCTATGACTCACCTCTCTTCCCTGAAAATTCACATAGAAACGTATATCCACAAATACTATCAGTTGCAATTAATGAATCCATCTTTTTTCTTACATGTTTATTTTGATCATGTTCCTAGTACTTAACACGGTGAATTTAAATTTTGTATTGTTTTGTGTTTTTGTTGTTGTTATTATAGGCATTACTATTTGCTTTCCCTATTTGACTGTTAGTTACTTGAAGCCAAAATGGGTTAAACTAGTCTTTCAACCCAACTAAGTCAGTAATAAACAATTAGTATGCATACACTAAATATTTGTAAAATAAATGAATGCATAAAAAGAAGTATATTACTGCATTTTTAGTATGACATTATAATTTTAGTTTTGCCTCCAAATTTTTGGTACCTTTTTGGTCCGGGAATGTTTATTAATTTATAGACCACAAACTTCTAGTAATTTCCTCTTCTACTTCTTGTAAGCAAAGCTGATCTGTCTTTTTAAAAAGGGAATTAAAGAAGACATCTTAAGTGTAAAATACCTACATTTCCATGGTGAATATCTTTTAAAAGTCAATGTATTTCATTAAAAAAAAAACAAGTTAGCCTATGTTTAGAGATGTGATACGTTAGTTTTAGCATGAGGTGAAAATTCATAATTTATATTTTCTTGACAATAATGGCTTACAACAGAAAGGTAGGTCTTTAACATCCCAGTAAACTACTGAAATTTGATGTTTAATCAGAAGATGTTGAAGTAATTAATTTTGTTTTATGATTCTAAGTCATGTTTCCCTTCTGTTCATTACATTCCCAGTCATCAAATATTTACAGAAAGTAAGAGTAAGAGTAAGCATTCTTTCTATTTTTTTTTGAGACAGAGTGTTGCTGCTCTCCCAGACTGGAGTGCAGTGGCACGATCTCAGCTCCTGCCACTGCAACCTCTGCCTCCTGGGTTCAAGTGAATCTCCTGTCTCAGCCTCCCAAGTAGCTAGGATTACAGGCACGCACCACCACACCCAGCTAATTTTTGTATATTTTTATTAGAGGCAGAGTTTCACCATGTTGGCGAGGCTGGTCTTGAACTCCTGACCTCAAGTCATCCACCCGCCTCAGCCTCCCAAAGTGCTGGTATTACAGGCATGAGTCACAGCGCCCAGCCAGCATTCTTTTTTAAAATAAAAACAGATATAGAGTGATTTAGAACAGTTCAGCTGGGTTTTCAAAAAATATTAATAACTGTTTACAAATATTTCACTCAAATAAGCTTTCTGTATCTACTTTTTTATTTTTACATTCTACAAAATTAAGAAAAATATATGGGTATAATTTAGATGTTCTTTGGAGGGTGAGCTAAAAAACTGACTTCCATGTCTTTTATTCTACTCATTATTTAGGTGATTTCAGGCAAGCTACTAATCCTCATTTTCCTCATGTTCATTAAGGAGATAAAAAATAGTAACTAATTCATAGAATTCTGAAATTTTTTTTTAAAAGGTAATGAATGTAAAGAAAATATACAGTACCTGAATCAATTAACAAAAAATTTATTTCTGTAGTTGATGTTATTAATATTTCTAAATCTGATTCATAGATATATCCAAGCTTTATGATGAAACATTGCTGGAAAAGGCGGAGGAAAAAAAGATAATATTGAAACAGAATTGAACATAGAAATTTTACCACATAAAGTTGCAAATTATTATTCACCAACTTTTGAAAAAAATGTTTTTTTAACTTATAATAAGAATATGAGCACCTGAGCTTATTCATATGATGAATACATAATATATATGATTAATACATTGCTGCTTTATATAGGAATTATTTTTATGTTTATGAAAATGTTTTAAACATAAATTCAGTTTCAATATTTCATTATCTGGGTACTAACAAAGGTATAATTTGTAGCATAGACAACTACATAATTATAAATAAAAACAAACCTTAATATGCAAGGAACAACAAATACTCAATGCAAACAGGCATGTTCATGCACAAATATGCTATTAATGTAGGCTATTTATTCTCATTCATGATAGTATAATTTTTTGCAAAAGAACAAAAGCAAAAATTTGCTCACTGGGATCTTTTTTCTCATTTAAATTTGTGATTTGTCAAATTTACATTAAAATTTTATAAATTTTTCTCCCATGAAAAGTGGGAGAGTAAATCCATGTAATTGTTTTTCTTATGTGTACAGTTGCTCAGTTTGGTTTTATTCCCGTATACACTAACAAGCATAGTTTGGTTGATTGTGGAATTTATATAAGTAATTCATCACACTAGCCCATTCTCTCTTTTTCTTTTCTAGAAAATTCGAAAGAAAGACCACTTTCAAGATATTTTGTATTTCTATGGTGTTATGAAATATTGATCTCCTGAATTTAACCTAAATAATAGTAATAATTTTGATTAATCACTGCGTTACGTGTAACATGAGTATCTCGGGAAACATTCTTTCTAGCTTTGCAGCAGATTTCTATGTATCATAAAATCCAGAGTGATTAACATGGGTCTATATATTAATATAGATTTGTATATTTGCCATGTAACCAGAATACAAGATGCACCTGTATACAGACGTTGCTTTTTTAAAAAAATAGTTGCCTCCTTTTCTCTTTTAATTTGTTATTATAACTGATGTTTGCTAAACTTTGTTTTTAGTAGACAAAAAAATTGTATGATTGTTTTTAGGTAGACAAAAAATTTTAGTTTATATTTTATGGTAGACAGACCAAAGTGTGAAGCCACATCAAATTTGAGATGAAATAAAAAATACCACATTTTTAAATGTGCCATCTCCCAGAATCTGACACAGGGAGCGTGCTTTTCGACCTATTAGCCACTTCTAAAGTGAGGACTGGCATTTTCTTTCCCCAGAGCATGTGAGAACTATGTGGATACCTGAAAAAAAATTGAAATTGTTCCCCAGAGAAGATGGCTTAGGAGAAAATAACCATGTGTACTTTATACTATAAGAGCAAAAGAGGTAAGGTAGATATTATAATGGGAAAACATATGAACAATTCAATCTTATGCCATAAATTATTTATAAATAATAAATTAAAACTAAATATTTTTAGAAAGCTAAAGTACAGAGTGCTTACTATATGTCAGATATTATGCTAAATACATTATATGGAAGACCTTCTGAATCACAACAACATAAGGAATTAAATGACTTCTGAGAGTCATGCCATGCTTAAAAAGGCCAACGTTTGGTCACGTGTAGTGGCTCACACCTGCAATCCCAACACTTTGGTAGGCTGAGGGGGGTGGATCACCTGAGGTCAGGAGTTTGAGACCAGCCTGGCCAACATGGTGAAATCTCATCTTTACTAAACATACAAAAATTAGCTGGCCGTGGTGGCAGGTGCCTGTAATCCCAGCTACTCAGAAGGAAGGCTGAGGCAGGAGAATTGCTTGAATCCGGGAGGTGGAGGTTGCAGTGAGCTGAGATTGCACCATTGCACTCCAGTCTGGGTGATGGAGTGAGACTCCATCTCCAAAAAAATAAAAATAAATAACAATTAAAAGGCAATTTTTATACATTTGATGTTACGATACCAACGAAAGACTCACTGTGTAGATGTGCACTCACACAAAACCACCTGTTGCTCCCAGCTCAGGCAACAAAATTTAATAACAAAGGTTAGTGGAATCACTGATTCCTGCCAGTTGTCAACAATGTCAATTGTGCATCAGTTAATCTGAGCTATTCATGATGGATAAAGAGAAAACCTGTAAATCCCACAATTGGTATCCTAGTTTTATATTTTTTCTTTAACTGCTCTGCACCTAAGTAAAAGATAAAGTAAGTTGAGTGTCCTGCAACAGTTAGCTATTAAAACATAATTATCTAATTAGACAAATTTAGTCAAAATAAAGTTGAAAATTTAGTGTAAACTAGTCATTTTTTCATACTAACATTTAAGATTTTATAAAATCTTAATTTTATAAATTTCTCACCTGATCTGGAGCAAATGTATATTGAAGATTTTGCTCATTCATGATTACAGCATGAAAACAACTTAATATGGTAGTCTTATAAGTTTAAAATAACCAATTTATAAGAAGGTCTTAATGAAGGATGAAGAAAAAACAGGTCAAATTTATGTAATGATTTCAAAATTTATTTGAGTATTCGAGTTTTTGAACATTAACTTAAAATATTGATCCTTAAATGTCTTTCAGTGTGGATTTTCACTTTGGCAGAGTCCCCACATCACAAAAGTTTGTAACAAAATATGTATCTGAATAAATCTAGTAGAAAATTGTTAAAAATAACTTCATAGTAGTGTATATTAAGTAGTTTCAGTTTGGCAATGTGATACAGGAGGATAATTCTTGCAAATATTTCTTTTCTGAGGTACATATGAAAAAAGTACACTCACAGGATGTGTATTCCAGTTTTGATAATAAATTTTACATATGCACAGCATGTAGTCTTCATGAACATCCAAATATATACCACCAAGCCTGTGCCAAGTAAATCTGAGTGGTTTCAAATATTTCATTTAAGGTGATATTTCTTGACTTGTAGACACTTATTAATGCTATCTGATGCTAAAGATTGATTGAGAGCAATTAAAAAATATTCATTAGCATGAAGGATATTGATACAAGTAGCAGACAATAAATGATCAATTCAGAGACAGTATAATTAGAGACTGCATACTCTTTGGGGGTATTGAGATTTATTGAGGGGCTAGATCTTACTTGATTCAGATGCATGAAATGAATGCAAGAAAATAGAATCTCCAGAAGGTTGTTATTTTATTTTTTGTGTAAATAATCTGAATCCAACTCTATAAGATCTAGAAATTGCTGGAAAGACCAAGTCAAGAAATTGTTGAAAAATATAGCACAAAAATAAATACAATGGGAATAACTAGGAGAGAAAGAAGAAAAGGTAAGGCAACTTTATGTCCCAGTGAAAAGATGAATATGACGTTTTATACTGGAGATAAATTTAGACTCTAACCTAGAAAAAATATACCTCACAATGAATATCCAGCATTGCTTCATGCTGTGGGATTAGAAGATGAAAGAATGTACATTGGGCACCTGATTTTCAGCTTTACCTTCCTCGTCATCACTCTAAAATCAATTTTAAAGCTAAAATCCAACATAAAACCAATTGACTTTGTATTATTTTTCCAAACAGATTAAATTGACTGAAGATTTAGAAAACATATTGTGAAGCATTGCATATCCCTTGGAGTTGTGTCATGTAGATTTTTTTAGAGGTATGTTCAACCTTGTCTAATCAAATGGTAATGCAGTGTTTATACTTAGGAGAATATGTAACTTTAATAAATGAGTAATCTTAATAGAAAGATTTCAATTTCATAAATAAATGACTCTAAGCATGTTTGTGGGTTTGTTTCCATTCATAACTACAAAGTTATTCGGATGAGGTTGAATAATAGTCCAAGACTTTCAGATTTTTGTCAAAAATATTTCAATGTTGTTATATGAGAGGGATAGCATTGGGAGATATACCTAATGCTAGATGACGAGTTGGTGGGTGCAGCGCACCAGCATGGCACATGTATACATATGTAACTTACCTGCACGTTGCGCACATGTACCATAGAGCCTAAAGTATAATAATAATAATAATAATAATAATAATAATAATGATAATAATAAAAAGAAAAAAAATAAAAAAATTATTAAGTAATGTTTGCATTTTTACATATTTTTGATAGGAATTGTATAAATGAGAGTCTAACAATAGGAAAATATAACCCCTTTCATCTTGATGGCCAGAAGGATACTCTACTGCCTGTCATGCCACTTGGATAGAATTTAAGTGTCTGTTTCCATCTAAATACCCCTATGCCACCATTCCATTCTTCTCTCATACAAATAGTGCTATAAAAATTATACAAAATTTCCAATACATAATGTATTACTGATGATATATTTCTTCATAGTCTCCAGGAGCACCTTTCTGTAAAATACCCCAACAGTTGCATTGCTTCAAGACAAATTCTCTAGTACTTCACACCAAATTTTTGCCACTAAGTCACCTCTACCAGTCTTTCCAATATTTTCTTTTATATCATGGTACACCCAGAAAATCATGTTATTAAGATTCTGGCTTCTCTGGCCAGAGTTATCCATCCATCCCTTACTTAAGTCCTACTTAGCTGCCCAAGATGTGAGGGGAATCATACTTTCAGTACATATTACCTACTGTGGGGACACCATTATGATTAGGAACCCTGCTACCCATATGTAGTAAATTCAACATAATTCAGTCCAAAAATTGGCTACTTTTATTCTCACCAAATATATTCCTGCTTTGGCAGTTATATATATTTAAATACATTTTTTTCTTTCTCCCATTATTCATTATAAAATACACCACCACCAGTCAATAACACTATGTTCAAGATTTGAAGTACTGTACAGTGATATGGTTTGGCTGTGTCCCCACCCAAATCTCATCTTGAACTGTAGCTCCCACAATTCCCATGTGTTGTGGGAGAGACCTGGTGGGAGGCAGTTGAATCATGGGGGTGGGTCTTTCCCGTGGTATTCTACAGATAGTGAATAAGTCTCATGAGATCTGATTGTTTTATAAAGGGGAGTTTCCCTGCACAAGCTCTCTTGTCTGCCACCATGTGAGATGTGCCTTTCACCTTCCACCATGATTGTGAGGCCTACCCAGCCACATGGAACCATGAGTCAATTAAACCTCTTTCTGTTGTAAATTGCCCAGTCTTTATCGGCAGCATGAAAATGAACTAATACATACAGTTATAATTTTTATAATTACCCTTATGTGGGGTAAGTTGCTATCTTCAGTTCTTAGGTCAAGATACTTTGGCTTAGGGTAGAAAAATACTTTCAGAAACACAGCAAGTAAGTTGCAGGACAGGGCTCAACCTCATGGCCCTCTGAAGCCAGAACAATTTGTCTTTTTCCATTGTGCTAAGAACTCCCTAAACAGTGTAAAAATCCTACTCTTCCTTTAAACGTTTTTATTTTAGATGGTCTAGGTGTGACAAGGCATTTTTAATATTTCTAATTCCTTCACTAAATAGTATATTGTGGTACACTATTCTTTAAGGTATCAAAAAAGACAGTTAATTATTTTAAAACCTTTAAGAACAATGGCTGTGGACATAAAAAAATTCGTCAGTAGAAACTGATTACAAACTGATTACAAGCAAGGCTAGAATTTTGTAATCACTGTAATTACTACTGTAATTATTATTGGTTTTATACAAACAAAATAAAGTTCATTAATACCTTTTTCATTAAAATGAAAAGTATAGTATTTCAAGTCTTTATTACTGAAGTGATCATTGCCAGTTTTCTGTTGTGGAAATTGGTTTCATTTTGGTTACTGTAATTTCTGTTGTTAAGGTCTCTTCCCCCTAATAAACACAACACAAAAACCTACAGGGCTCAGAGCAAAACTTAACTTGTTGCTTCATACCAAACAACACAGAAAGAAAATTAACAGCATAAAATAAAATAAAATACTATTCCAGTGTTGAATTTCAGAATACATTACTTAAATACATTTTGGTAATATTATGCTTATTTTAAAAAAGAACAATGATTACAAAATTAGGATCCAATATTTTATTTCTTGCTGTTTTTACTTAACATCAGAATAAAATAGAATTTTCACATTATTTGTAATTTTCTCATAATTATCAGCTGTAGTATGACTATAAAATTTTATTTTTTATTTATATCTTTATATGCATCTTATAATTGACTTAGCCATACACTATTCTTGAGTTAGCTCAATATAATAACATTATGATCCTTTTTGTGGCTTTATTTATCTTTGAATTATTTATTTTGTTACATCCCAATAAGTAAAATTATTAAACAAAAATTTCGGTTACTGCGAAGGTTCTTGCTATGAACTAGGAGAAATAACAGATAATAATCTTTCATTCATTCATTTGCTCATTTACTTTTGAGCCCTTACTGTTTTGCTGGTGCTTTGTTCAGTGCTGGGAAAACAAGGACAGATAATACCTTATCCCTAAATTCACAGGGTTCTATCTAACAAGTATAGAAAAATCCATAAGAAGGTATGTAAGAAATATTGTCCTGAAAATCTTGGATTATGATTCGGGAGTAATATTTCCTATAAGGATACATGTAAAGTAAGGAGTATGTATTTGTTGTGTCTGGTAACATGATTTTGCTTTTGCAAATAGTTTTTAAGCACAATAAAACCTGATATAGAACATTTTGTTTTATTGTCACCTCCTCTTAAATTGTCAAGTATACTCTCTACCTTAGAACATAGGTCTCCTTGACTTAGTGATACATTATAGCAGCTTTGATCTTACAACTATGTGGCAAATATAATTTCCTTTCTCTTGTCCCTCAATACAGTATTTGCAGGCTGAATTTTGTAAGAGTTTTCAGTTTACTTTTTATTTTTCAGTTTTCCACCAATATATCTGAGTCCCTACTACAAATTTAGCAGCACAGGATGGAACTTTTAAGGCTTTTACATAGCATATAATCATGCTATTCTGTATTAAAGTTAGAGATTATAAAGTACTAACACTAACATGCCCATGTTTGAAAATTGGAAGTCAACTTAATACCATCTTAAATTAGTTTAAATTATAAAATTATAATGCATGTAAAATATTAGCACCATGTAAATAACAGCTTGTTGCACCCATTGCTGTTGAAGAGTGACTGGTTTTCTTTACAAGCTTTTCTTTAAAGTGGGTCTGTCATGTGTCAATAGTTCAAATGTAGTTTATAAGCCATTTCAACCATAGCTTTGAAAGTATGTGATCTTGAGACCTTAAAAACATTCTTAAAGACTTGCTTTACTTCACATTTTGTGCACAAGGCAGTATTTATATTAATATCTTACATCAAAATATTTTAAAAGTGAACAATTTAAAACTACCTGAAATGTAATTGGACACCAATCAATCAACTTTAGCATTTGCAGAATAGTACTGGAGTTATCACAGATAAAGAAAGGATCAGAATTCAGGCCAAGCTGTCAAGAGAATAACTTACCATGGAAGGTAAATTTTAAGTGTAAAGGTTTTTTTTTTTTTTTTTTTTTTTGCGCTTTATTTTTTGTTAAATAGTGACAGGGTTTCACTCTGTCACTCAGGCTGGAGTGTAGTGGAACGATCGTAGCTCACTGCAGCCTTGAACTCCTGAGCTCAAGGGATCCTCCCGCCTCAGCCTCCTGAGTAGCTGAGACTATGGGCGCACGCCACCATGCCTAGCTTTTTTTTTTTTTTTTTTTTAAGTTTTTACGTCTATTTTTGCAGAGGCAGGGTCTCACTATGTTGCCCAGGTTGGTCTTAAACTCCTGGGCTCTAGCAATCCTCCTGCTTTTGTCTCCCACAGTGTTAGATTATAGGCATGAGCCACCACCTGGCCTAAAGTTTAATGAGCGTGAGAAATAAATGAGATTAAAGAGAATCATTATCAGCTGCAAGAGCACATCTTTGTTAGAAGCGATAATTTAATGCAGTAAAATTGTAGTTTATTTTTAACTTAACTTACATTATAAAAATTAAACAAAGTTACACCACTGTGAAAATCTATAATATGATTACTTTAAAGAAACATTTGGACATTTAAAGTTCTGGTACAGCCTGGTTTTCCTTCTAAATTGGCATAGTGACTTATACCAGGAGAAATGTGGACATGTTTTTAAATAGCCTCCTAATGTTGAGCTGACCCCTGATATTGAATGTTCCATGTTTCCTTTCAATGAGAAGGAAGATTTGTGCATTTTCAAAAACTGACAATTGTCAAAAAAGGAGCCAAAGAATAGTTATTCTCTGAACCTTGAAAGTGACTTTTGTGTGGCATGCAGCAAAATAGGGTGAGCATTTACCTTGTGGAACATTTCAGTTTTCCAGGACAAAGCTGTATTATAAAGTAGCTAAAAATTTATAGAAATTCAGGAAAGTTAAAATCCATATGCACTCTTAGAAGAGACATTTTATTATAACAAGAAAAATGTGTTGATCTAGAGTGGAGTGATTAGGCCATTTGTCAAATAGAGTTACTGTTTCTGATAACATTTACAGGTCACATATACTTTTCAAATCTCAATAGAAGAAGGCTTGCTCAAATGGAACTTACCCACCTGAATTTATGAGATTGATTGTTAGGAGTAAAGGTTGAAGCATACTATAAAACATTTTAAAGCCTTACATTTATTAAGAAAAAAATAAGCGTGAAATTACAAAGTTAGAGAAATACTTTCATTAAACAGCTTTAAATATAAAGATAGTAATTTATTGAGTTTTCATGATTAGTTTTTAATTATTGAGTGTTAACTGTTAATTGTTAACTTACTGAGTGTTCACAGCCAGGCACTGTGTTATGGGTTCATGTGTGGCTTATCTCATTGTGAAAATAATACTGCAGTGTAAGAACTAATATTATTCCTAGACAGATGAGGTAAATAAGTCAAATAGGGCTATCCGAATTGCTCAAACTCTTGCCACCCTTTAAAACATGTGGATTTTAAATTTTCATAATTTTGAAGGAGGAATTTGTGTTCTATAAAATTATTAAATCTAAAATAAGCAAACAAACTACTCTTTATTAACTTTTGTAGTGTTTTTGCAAAACTCTCACTGTTCACAATAGGACATTCTCTTTCCATGTCATTAAAACCAAAAATTTAAATTTTATTATTTCTTAGAGAATTTTTAATGTTTATGTGTCTAACCTGGCCATGCACTTTTAATGTTATTGGATGTCTCTTTGCTCTACCACACACACGCAATTTTAAAAATAAAACATCTCTATGTATTTCCCTACTTAATACTAATCAATAATAACCTTATTGGAGAGTTATTTTTCTATGAATGTGGGGTGGGGGAGGGAGGAGGGATAGCATTAGGAGATATATCTAATGCTAAATGACGAGTTAATGGGTGCAGCACACCAACATGGCACATGTATACATATGTAACAAACCTGCATGTTGTGCACATGTACCCTAAAACTTAAAGTATAATAATAATAAAATTTAAAAAAAGAAAAAAAGAAAAAGATAATTTTATATAAATTTTTAAAAATTTAAAGGTCATAATGCATCTTTGTGACTCTAGTTATCTAGAATATATTGTAGTAATTTTTCTTTGCTAAGTATTTTAAATTTCTATTTCTTCTCAGTGACTTATAATTTGGTGTCAGTAGAAAAATTCACTCACTGACATTAAATTCCAAATATTTTTTGTAGGTGTCTTTTTAAAAAACAGAACTTAATTAACAATGGATAATTATTAATCATTTAATAATTAATTAAAAATGAATTACTTTCATATATAATTCTGAAGAGAATAGTCAAGTGTTCAATTAAGTATTTGTTTTCTACTAAACGATAGAGATGTCTTAATATTTTGAAGAAATCATTTCTGTAAGAAAAGGGTAAAAACTAGATGAGTTTCATTATTTCACTTAGTGTGGTACAATGTTGGGAAAATTAGAAGAATAAATGGATTGACATTATTTTGAATCTACAAACTATTGCTTGGAAAATGTTACACCATTATTTATTCCAAATTATTTTTTCTTATAATTGTCTCAGGTGCTAGTAATGAAAATCAGCAAGCCATTTCAACATTAATATCATGACAATTTGGGGCTGAAACAGGGACTTTAAATTGGCTCATTTTCAAAGAATGTTTAATTTGACACCTTTTAACTTGTTTGAGAGAGAATTAACTTGAAAACTTCTATGACCAGATTTAAAACATAGACTATTCTAATAAGAAAGACCTAATTTTGTAAAGATTGACAATGCAAGAATGTACTATAAATATGTTATAAATCATAAAAAATTTTCTAAAAATCATTATTATGATAACTTTATGTTGAAAAATAAAAGAAGATTGTATTAAATATGTTAGAATTTAGAATGTATGACTTTTTACTAAATAAACTTCAACTAAATTAGCACTAATTTGACTGATTGGAAGTGGCTGAAAAATTATGTTGATTCTTAGGTCTGGTTAAAGCTTGCCTTACTAAATATGACAAAATGTTAAGCAATACACAATGACAACTATATTTCTTATCTCCTCTTAATAGTGTTACATCTTTAGAAAAATAATAAGATGATTTACATTATGTGATTAGACAGTTGACTAAACCCTTCTTGTTTTAAGTACTTAGTATTGTACCTAAAACATGGATTCATCTCCTAGAAAACCTTAGGTTATTAACCATTAATTTGCAGAGATTTACACCTGTCACATAGCAGACATGCAATAATGATTTAAATGAATGTATTTGACAAAGACAAATGTGTTACCAAGAAGCATTTTTACAACTGTGGTTCTCAATCAGGAATGTACATTAGAATAGTGAGGTGAGCTTACAAAAACTACAAACATTCAAGCTCTATCCCAAGAGCGTTAGGTTTAAACGCTCTGGCATGGGGCTATGACATTAGAATGACATGGAGTGTCTTACCTCAAAGCATTAATCATGTAATTGGAGACATTCTCGATTTATTTCAAGTATCTTACTTCCCATACTTTTGGATTACAATTATGAAATCGATCAGTGCTGTTCATCAAATATTTCTAGATCTTACCTCAGAGGTGTATGGTGCATGGTACTCCAATGGCCACCTGTAGAAGTTATTTTTGGTAATGTGATTTTCCTTGGCCAACAAAATGTTAATGGGAGCAAAATATCTAACTTGGGGACAGAAATGTTAAGAATCAGAATGCGCTTATCACATTCTGTTATTTCCTACTTTGTTTATTTAAGGATTGCATTTTGACACAGAGCCCTCTTTAATCTAGGCCTTTTAAGTAAGATTAACCTGCTGTCATTTTCTCACTTGTAGTGTGAAAAGAAATAATTACACTGAGACACTTCGTTACTGCAGTATAACCTAGAATACTCTGACTAATAACATTTATAAAAAACTCATAAATAAAGATAAACAATAAAAAATTTTGCAAAAAAGAATATTATATTTGGTTAGTTTTGTGGAGAAAAATATCATGGGGCTGATCCTCGAATAGACCAGAGTCATAAACAACAGTTTACAGTACCTCCCTACTGAATAATTAAAATACACAATTAGCACATGGATGGTGATGAATTAAATCATAATTGCTATAATAATTACATCTGAAAAAATAAGTTAAAGCATGTACCCTCTGCCTACAGACCATAATAATTTCAACTCATATTATTTTCTTATTACTTAACTGTTCCATAATGTTTTCTAATTATTCCTTTAATCCAAGTGCTTACTTTGATGTATAAACAGCATAAATTTTCACATGCACTTTTACAGTGTGTTGTGGCCTCCTTAATACTTGTTGTCTGAAAGGCCCCTTCCCTTAGCAGAAATATTGATGTTTAAAAACAGACACAGAATCATCTTTCTTCTATAGTACAAAATTCGTGCCATAATTTACCTGACAATCTTATAAAAACCTCAATTTCTTATTAATGCATTTTTAGATTAAGTACTATTTTTTCATACATTTATCCAACTGATTTACCTATTATTAAGCTCCTTAATATCTTAAAAGCTTTATTTATAAGGGATGCTAAATAGACATTCTGCAGAAAAAAAGGATAAATTTAAAATTGAGGAATATAATGTGAAGAAAAAAATAAAAATGAAATTATTAGAATCACTATACTCAGGAGATAATTGGCAAAACATATATTTCAACTTAGCATAGCCTCCTAAAACCATAATGCTTACATTCAGTGATAGGTGTCTGTATGTGCGACACAAGGCATTGACATTCACAGGAGTGACAGCTAGATGAGCTCCTACAGATTATGGGCTGTGTCATAGATGTTACAGTAAACACATAATTTATTCCATTCTTTTCCCACTAAGCTATGCCACCAGATGGCAAGTGTATGTTAAGTGCCTTATTACCAGAATAACTCTAAATTTACTTTAATTGATTTGAAAACAAAGCTAATCACTTAGTAACCTAATATGAACATACTTGTATCTATTGGTTATAACTTGTGCCACACCTCTCAAATTATTGCAACCCACCATCAATAAACAGGGAATTAAAAAGGCAAACAGTAGAACAATAAAATAAAAAAATCAAAAAAGAACAACGACAGGCATTCAGGACTTCTTTCTCTTAAGCTGCTTTAGTACTGTGAAGGCTTCCATACTTTCATTTGCTCAGAAGTTTTCTTTGCGCTCCTAAAACAAACTAAATTCCCATTTGCCAACTTTCTGCTTAATTTTCTAAACTGAGGTTATTTTGATGATATAAATATTCTGGAGTATATAGAGAGTACTCTTTGAGTAACATCTCTCTCTTTTATGATATTACTTTTTTTGGTATTACAAAGCAACTTGATTGGGAAAAATGCTATCCTTATTTAGAGGTAGCATGTGTAAACCAGCTCTGCTGAAAATTCGTATTTCATTACTCTTTTAAAACATAATAGTAAAAAGACATAGAAAAGGAAATAAACATAAAAAGGCAATTGGACAGTGTGCAATTTGCAATATCTGCAGAAATATATAGTATCTGCGTTCTTACAGGCTCTCTCTATATTTTAAATGTTTGGGGATAAGAAATACTCTATATTAAATACAAATATTTCCACTGATTCTATTTTCCCATCCTTCTTACTCAATTTTTATAGTGGCAGCTTACTTTAAGTAATAAAAAAAACATAAGTAGTCATTAATAATTGATGTTCAAATGATTTTTCTCTTTTTATTGATATTACCAGCCGCTAGTAAAGAAAACACAGATTTTTTAAGACATCTGAACTTGATTTTAAAATGCTATCTACATGAATTCATAAATTAAAGAAATTAATTCTGAGACCACACAGTATTGGTACCTTGATGTTTAATTTAAAGAAATATTTACTCAAGTAAAACATAGTAAAAAACGTTTATTCATTCTCTAAAATGAACCTTAAAGATGCTGACTAAAGAATAATATATACTTATGCCAATTTAGAATTCAGTACTTCTTATTTGGAGAAGAAAATATAATGGGAATTTAATTCTATCATTTTTCATACTCTTACTAGCGACTTAAATTAGCGACCTAATTTTTAAATTTATTTATTTACTTTTTTTTTGTGACAGGATCTCACTCTGTCCCCCAGGCTGGACTACAGTGGAATGAACCTAACTCACTGCAGCCTCACTCTCCTGGGGCTCAAGGAATCCTCCCTGCTCAGCCTCCTGAGCAGCTGGGACTACAGGCCCCCATCACTATGCCTGGCTAATTTTTTGTATTTTTGTAGAGAAGGAGTCTTGCCATGTTGGCCAGGCTGGTCTCAAACTCCTGGGCTCAAGTAATCCTCCCACCTTGGTCTCCCAAAGTGTTGGGATTATATGTGTGAGCCACCATGCCTGGCCTATTTCTGATATTTAAATAAATATTATTTCGAATTTATAATATATTAAGTTGAGAGCATCCATTTTTCAATAAAGAGTAATAGAAAAGAGTAACATCATCTTGCAAATTAAAGATTAAATGTAGAGAGAGATAATATGTATTTCTCTCCCTTGTCCAAATTTTAGGTGGTGAAGTTTTTTATTTGATGATTAAAACTGAGATAAGACTTGATTTTATAGTTTCCATAATATAAAAATTTTATTTTTCAAGTATCTACTTTTTCACAAGTAATGAACCTTTTAAGATGATGATCAGAAAGTATTACTAAAGTATTACTAAAATAATTTAATGGCACAGAAATACATTAATCCACAGTAAGTTTAAAATAGCCACTTTCTCATGTAAGATAGCATGTATCAATGTGGTGGATTTAATATAAATACACAGAATAACATAATCATAATAATGAATTCCAATCCACTATCATTTAGCATGAAAGTGCTTGCCAGGCAACTCTATTTTCCCCTCAGTATAAATTCATGCATCACAGCGTCATGATATTTATAGTGCAATTTTGCCTACACTTTGTGCAAAGCAAGGTTTTACATGATATCAATCCATCAAGATTCAATATCATTATGTAATGTCAGCTTAAAGTCCCTGAACATAATTTTAAAACTATGCACTCCCTCTGAGCAGTAGTACAAAACAGAAAAAATCTCAAATGGCATGTAGGCTATTGATTGATATTACAGAAAGAAAACAAGGCTTTCCTTATTGGTATATAAAATATCAATGAATAGAATTGCAGAGCTGAGTTGTGTCAAAGTAACAGGTAGCTATACATTTGCTAAAAGTAATACATTTGGAGAAAACATAATACTGTTTTTTGAACGGTCATAAGATATATCTCACCATTACTGCAACAAGCACCCATGACAAAAATTGTCTTACTCTCCAGACAGAAGAGAAAGACCAATTCCAGACCACAGGGCTTTCATGGTATAAGCAAAAGGAAATTAAATTTGTTACAAAAGGAAAATATTTTAAATAAAATGATGATTAAAATAATGAAAATAAAACATTCTGCTTTTATAGAGTAACTATATTTCCCCAAATAATTAAATTGAAAAACACTTCTGAAAGCTATTTACCTGGTTTTAAGGACTGTACAGGTAAAACAATGACAGATCATCACAGGATTGCAGAATCAGGCAAAATGTGTCCAAATCCTTTGCTATTTCTAATGATTTGATGATTTCCAGGACTTGGAAATAGGCGTTAGCTGGTAAACTTAAGGGTTTGTGTATAATAATAAAAATACTGAATTAAAAATAAACTAAAAAATTCTATCTATATAATTAAGAATAAGCTATAATTACAAAAAAACTTTAACAATATATTTTGGTATAAAACAAATGATCTATTTTGCAGAAGAAACAACAAACTTAAGGGAGAAATTTTTTCATTCTTAATTTTATTTCATTATAAACTTGTTAAAGTTTTTCCTTAGACTTTGTTTTACAGTAATCTAATGAATGACTTTAGTAATCTTCTCAAGTAGCACAAACATGGGCTAGGCATGATGGTTCATGCCTGCAATCCCAGAAATTTGTCAGGCTGAGGCAGGAGAATCACTTGAGCCCAGGAGCCCAGGAGTTCAAGACCAGCCTGGATAACACAGCAAGAACCTTTCTCTTAAAACAAACAAACTGAGAAACACTTGAAGCCAAATCACTTTGAAGTTAAATACTGTATTATGTAAACCATTATTTTTAAACAAAACTTCACTTTGAAACAACTGAGATTGTTCTGTGGTGGTAGTCTACTCAGAGGCAGATAGGTGGGCTACTGACTATTATCGCGTAATGCTCTTTATACAAATAGAATAACCTTCATTGCTTTCCCTGAGAAATAAAAATAAACAATTCAGTTAGACAATGACCATCATTAACATAAGTATATCTGTATCACATGTGGAAATTTATAATGCGACCTTGAAGATGTTACAGGTTAAATGGTGGATCTAATGACTCAAAAATAAAATGAAATGATGTCACACTGCCCTGAATCTGATCCACTGCATTGGGCTCGAATGTTTCTTCACAATACCTGCCTGAGATTCAGATCAATTGACAATTTCTAGGGGAAACAGCCATCGATTGTCTTTGGTTTTTAATGTTTATTTTAGTGTCTATAGTTGCACTTGATTGTTTCCGACACTGGTGCAGCCAATGTAGCCAAATTCATACAAAAAAGGGGCAGAAGAAACAAGAAGCAGACGATGTGTGAGAAGAAATGGTTTTAGACAGGCTGAATTCAGTTCTGAATTCAGAAACTCTGAATATACTAAAAATATTGCTGTCTAGATCTGGATATGGCGCTCAAAAAGATTGGCAAGCAAGGCATTAGAATGGAAGAGATAATGAGAAGAATTATGGCAATGCTATTTTGACTATAAATTCTCATTAATTGACACAGTTACCAGTTACCAACATTCCACTACTGTGTCCTATGTGATATGTTTTAAAGGATGTTTTCCAGTAGTTAGTTCTGACTCTGGGAAAATCAAATAGACGGTAAAATGTTGCTTCTCTGCTCTCCCTTCCTGCTTCCCAAGTGAGAATATAATTTTGAATGATTTGGAACTGATCTTCATCCTGCAGGTGAGTCTGCTGGAGTGATTATAAATTCCATTTATAATATTCAAACTGCTAGAGGAGTTTTATAGATTATAGCTGTGGATAGAATTTACCGTCCAGAGAATGTTACCTTAATTTAGTGACCAGACTGGCCTCTAATTTATTTCTTGAAGCCTCTACCAGAATAAAATCTTTTTTCTTAAACAAAAGAAATTGTGGGTGTTTTTTTATTATATTTAAAATATTTGATTAAAAGGTCAGTGTTTTTATAGATATGGTATTACAGTAGTATTATTTAGCTTGTCATAAAGTGCATTTAAAGCAAATGATTAAGAGAAATCATTATACACTTATAGGTCTTTGCTGACGTACCATGAATTGTATGCTGAACTTAATTTATTCTTCATGCTGTTTTTCAAGACTGTCAATATTAAACCTCAAGTATGTCTTTTTCACTAAGAAAATATTAGAGGTCATTTGTTTTGTGGACTCTGTGTATCACTGAGTCCTGCCTTCCAAGTTCTTCCTTAAGCAAAAGGGACTTCAGTACAACTTAGAGATTCTCACAATATCCTGGCACTATGTCAGCCTATAAACCAACCATCAACCACCTTGAGGCACAGAAATGGACTTAAACTAAACCCAGTCAGGAGGCACTTATGTTGGCATATCTTTGTCCATAGACTGGAGTAACAATTTGGAGAATAAATAAATGGAATATAGGCTTAGTTTCTATACCCCAGTGGGAAGAATTTTAGATAAATTCAGACCTTTCCTTATAAAAAGTTCTGTTCCATATGCCTTGTTGTAAACTTTAGTGGTCTTGAGGTGTTTTCCACTGAAGAAGTGAAATGGTGCTGAGAAGAGTATTGGTTAATTGAAATTAACCCCTGCGTTTGATCCAACTGAGAATCTGAAAGACGTAAGAATTTTAGGTTTTCAACACTTCAGCAGAAAGTATCAGAATCATAGTAACTCTGACTTACTTTGAATTATTTATCATAAACTTTTACTGATCAGGATTTGACCAAATTAATCCCTTAAGCACTTACAAAGTCCAAAAGCTTTCCTACCTCAATTATACCACTTAATATTAAGGTGTAGTCAACTAGGACATTAATTTTTTCAAATTGTAATTTTTAAAATTTAGGAGCAATCAGAGCAAAGAGAGTATTACCCAGTGGCAACAATAAAGATTTCTATCCTAATTTTTTAAGTCTCTGAGTTACAACAAAAATAAAAGAGGTTTTCCCATCTAATATTAACACAGCTACAAATTAATACATTGGTCAAAATGAAATTGACACTAGGCATTTTCTAAATTACGGCATTTAATAAATACTGTTTTCAGATTTAAAGTCATCTTTTTCATCTTAAGAATTACAGTTTTTCTGATAAATCAGTCAGTGACTGAGATATTGATATTTTAAATTCCTATTTAAAAGGTAGTTGGATTGTTCTCTGAAACTGGGCCTTACCTTCAAAGGGGTATTCAAAAACTCTCTCCCTCCCGTGATGGTTTTAGGAAGTTCTAAGCCTTATCTATTCAACATTGTGGTCTATTGCACCATAGTTTCTATCTCTGAATATTTTTAAAACCATACATCTTAGGTTAATGACTTACTCTAGTTCACTTCCTAGGAGACTAGAAAAAGAGTTTTATTTTGTTTAATATATAAGAAGGAAACCCAACTTTTGGAGTCTTTTTTGTAGCTTCAAAGTCTTTCTGCAGATACTATTTTCTTTAGTTTTTGGTATGAGACTTTAAAAATAAATACTTTTTATACAAGACATCCTTGTGGATATGAAGAAATCAAAGGCATGAATTCTATTATCAAGAGGGAGTGTAAAATGTACACACAAACAAACCCTAGAAATACAACTTACTGGCCGGGCGAGGTGGCTCATGCCTGTAATCCCAGCACTTTGGGAGGCCGAGGCAGGTGGATCACAAAGTCAGGAGTTGAAGACCAGCCTGGCCAACATGGTGAAACCGCATCTCTACTAAAAATACAAAAAATTAGCTGGGTGTGGTGGTGCGTGCCTGTAATCCCAGCTACTCAGGAGGCTGAGGCAGGAGAATTGCTTGAACCCAGGAGGCAGAGGTTGCAGTGAGCCGAGATCGGGACATTGCACTCCAGCCTGGGTGACAGAGCAAGACTCAGTCTCAGGGAAAAAAGAAAAAGAAAGAAAGAAATAAAATTTACTATTCTAGACACTTAGAAAGCACTTTACATTTTTGTAAAAGTAAAATGTTAAGTGTTTCTAAACACTTAGGAAACATTTTACGTAATGCAACTTCAGAAAGATAAGCATGGCAACTTCAGAATAACTGAAACATTTTGAAGTTCACTTCATTTATTCTGTCCCTAGAAGAAGTCAGTTAGACTGTAAAAAGTCTTGTTACCTAATAAGTTATTATATTATCACCATTATTTAATAGGTGAGATATTCTAAAACTCCCTGATAGAGTACAAAAGTATAGTTAGATAGAATGAATAAGATCTAGAATTTGATTGCACAAGCCCAGAGTGGGGCTCACACCTGTAATCCCAGCACTTTGGAAGGCCAAGGTGGGAGAATTACTTGAGCCTATGAGTTTGAGACCAGCCTGGGCAATACGGTGAGACCTTGTCTCTACAAAAAATAAGCACAAATAGCTGGGCATAGTGGTGGATGTCTATAGTCCCAACTACTTGGGAGACTGAGGTAGGAGGATTGCTTGAGCTCAGAAGTCGAGGCTGCAGTGAATTGAGATCACACCAATGCACTCCAGCCTGGGCAACAGAGTGAGACCCTGTCTCAAACTAACAACAAAAAAAGATAGCACAAAAGGGTGATTACAGTCAACAACAATTTATTTTACATTTAAAAAATACTGGAAGAATATAACTGGAATGTTTGTAACACAAAACAAATGATAAATGCTTGAGGTGATGGACACCCCATTTACCCTGATGTGCTTATTACACATTGTATGTGTATAGCAACATATCTCACTTGCCCCATAAATATATACATGTATATACTCATAAAGTTTTGAAAGAAATACATGTAAATTATGTTTTCATCAACCATATCTAATGAACACAATTAAAAAACAAAAAAAGCTCCCTAAGCCTATGAACCCCAATGAACCCCAATCCTCCTACAAATGTAAGTCTGCCTTCAATGTGTTACTGAATCATTATGAAAGATTTATTCCCAGTTATATCCCAAACTAAATTCAAAGTCTATTGACTCGTACGTTTCCTCTTCTTGTTACTAATCTTAAGACTCAACACTGTCATCTAATAGGTGGCTCAAGCTGAAAACCTGACAGATAAATCCTGGGCTTCATTTGTTTCATCCCTCCAGTCTCATAAAATCAGTCACATTATCATGTTTCCACTTCTTGGCCACTTCATCTCCATGCTCACTGTCATTTTTTATTCAGCTCTTCATGACTTTTCATCATAATTATGAAATGGTATGTAACATGTCTTTCTGATTCTGAGCATGCCCTTGTCTAATCTCCTTCCAAAAGTGTTTTCTGAGAACGGGCATTTCATCATGTTATTCCCAGAGTTTGATACTTTTTGAGGCTTTCAGGAAAACACAGCTTTCAGGAAAGAGTTCGTTCGACAAGTATTTGTTAGTACTTGCTATATTTTGTAAAATATATTTAGTAAAATAGAAAACCCATGCATATACATACCTGTGATAAAGATGTAAGTAGACGTATCTCATAGTAAAAAGTCAGGAATTCCAGAAATTTAAAGAAAAGAGAAATTACTTTCTGCAAGAATTATTGTTATGCAGGAAAATCAATCTGGTTTCAGCATTGAAAATACATGAAAAAGAAGATCATTCTGGAGAAAAATGTAGCAAGAATAAAGGTTTTTTAAAAAAGACATTTTGTGTTATTTATAAACAGTTCCTCAACCTTGGTTTATATTTTGAGGTTTTGGGTTCTAAAGTAGGTTTTTATAGTTAATTGCCTGGGTACTGGGAGCGATGACAGATTTTGAACATTAAATGGTCATTGTCAGGGCTATGCTTAAAGAAATAATTTATACTTATTAACAGTACCAAGAGTGTTGAGAACTCTTAAAGGACATTTAGAATAGTTATGACATATGACACACTTCATACGTCACATAGTTATACAACACATGAAAATCTGGTGGTGAGAAACTCAATAGAGGAAGGGAATACATAGTGTATAAATTTTCTGAAGATGGGGCTGGCCCTGGTGGTTCACGCCTGTAATCCCAGCACTTTGGGAGGCCAAGGCGGCCAGATCACTTGAGGCCAGGAGTTTGAGACCAGCCTGGCCAACATGGTGAAAGCAGGTCTCCACTAAAAACACAAAAATTAGCTAGGCATGATGGCACATGCCTGTAATCCCAGCAACTCGGGAGCCTGAGGCATGAGAATTGCTTGAACCTAGAAGCAGAGGTTGTGGTGATCCAGGATCATGCCACTGCACTCCAGCCTGGGCAACAGAGTGGAACTATGTCAAAAAAAAAAAAAAATTCTGAAGATGTTTGTGAAAATGAAGAATAGTGAAGATACGTACTTGAGGACTGAGACAGAAGTCAACTTGCATTCATAATAATAGGATGTTGTATTTATAAAATAAATATTGTATTAATCATGTTTCTACTACCCACATTGTGATGTCACTGCAAAAAAAAGTATTACTTTCATCCTTTACTTGAGGAAACAGAAGTTTGGAGAAATTAAGTAATTTTTCCCAGGGTCATGTAGAAGATAAAGGGGTAAAATATGAATTTTAATTAATATATTTCCAATACAAATTTAGTGTTTTACTCATAAAAATGTATGCAGAGATACAGATTAGAAAATGTAGAGTCTAAACATAACCAAGGCTCATTGCCTTTCCTAACAAAGCAAATCTTACTATCTAGTATCAATTATGAGACGATGTAATGAAGATTCAAAGTACAATAAGTAAATAGAAATGACAAGTGGAATCAACTTTAACTGGTTTGACTGCACAGGCAGAATACTACATGGAGGAATGGGTTTCCCCTGGCAATTAGAGAACAGTTGATTTGAGACATAGGAAACAGTAATACAAAGGAAGGTGAGAAAAGGGAAACGTGAAAACTTGTCCAGGGAAAGTGAGCATGACTTATGATAAAAGCATACATATTTACAGACTAATGAAATACAGAGAAAAACTAAGCAGTACTTGCTTAGTTTACACTCTTTAGTGGCACGATAGTTTCAATTTCATTATATTGCAATGATGAAGACTTTCAATATTTTTGTATTAGTGTTTGGCATGATCAGAAATGTGGATTGGCATGGTGATTGTGTATAGGCAGTAGAAATCGATTATTGGGGGTATTCTTGTGAGTGTATTTGAGTGTGAAAGATTTAGGACTTTAATGTATTTATTTCCTAGGAAACAAGGATGGGTCTAAGAACACAGACTATAGAGGTTATACTTAGAACAGTGAATACACATATATGTTGCCTTAGATGATAGTGGAAATTAGGAGATAGCAGGTGAAAATAGAGACTGAGTAAATGACAGATGTTGGGATGGTAGACATTAGAGGTCTTCAAACTTCTAGTTTCCAATAAAACGTTTTCTGAAAATAGTGATCATAAGGAAACACTGTAAAGAAGTGTAAATATTTAATTGAAGGTTACCCAGCTATAATAACCATAGAATACTCCTAATTCTGCTGTTTGAAGTACCACTAATGCTCGCTTCTATGCCACCATTCAGCAAATGTTTTTCAAGTTGATCTCCTAAGCAGATAGCATGCTACTCCATATCTCCTCCTTCTAAGCTACTCTCTTCCATTACAGCAACATTTTTTCTAGGCCATAAAGTCTTACTCCTAGCTGTACTTTGCATCCTTCTCTAGCATTTGCTTCTCTAGACTTAAGAACATTAGTCTTAATTCTGCATGTCATGTAAATTTCTATACAATTTTTCACAAATCATTAGTGAAACTCTAGGTCTTAAAATACCCTTGCCATTCTCCATATTTCCGCCAAGTGTCAAATTAGCATTTTCAGACAAGGACTAAACTTCTGAAATCAAAGTATATATTAGGGGTAAAATAAATACATGATTTAAAAAAAATTCTATGAAATCTTGAATATTTTTGGAGGAAGTACTGAGAATATTGTATAAATGTCATCAAGCTTGTGATGTATTAGGTTTTGTTTTTTTCAAATTAGGTTGGATTATAAATCTAATATGAAAATATGAAATACAATCTTAAATGTGTAACAAAAGTTGGTGGTGTTTCTTAAAAATTAATTTGCCTTAAGATGGCAGTATTGTTCTTCCTAAGATTTAGGAAAGTTTTAGAAAAGGCTTCATGAGGAAAGCATCGGCTTTCTAAATGTTTTCTTACTCTCACATCGACACAAAAACCCATGCTTATCAAAGAATTGGGTGGATGTAATATACATACAGATTAAACTAAAACTCTATACAAACAGTGATAATGGGTAAAAACACAAGTGGTACAAATCTGATTGACATGTTAGTTAATTAAAAGAAACAAGGAAAAAAGGTTTGGGATCACAGAGGGGATTACACAGTGACAAGTCTTCCAAATTATTTTGTTTCAGTGAGGAAGAAAAAAATCAATAAGTAAAATTAAAAACAAACAAGCAAACAAACAAAATCCTCCAGGAAGATATTGCATGTTAATAAATTGAGTAAAAGCCCCAGTTTATAAAGAAAATATCTCAGGTGGAAGCAAGATTATAATATTAAAAACAGGATGTAAAATTTTGCAAAAGGGTAAAGATTCTTGATTATCAGTCACTGGGGAGTACTTTTCACATAAGTTTCATTAACATTCAGCATGGTTGACCTATGTTTGGTCAAAATCCTTACAAATCTTTACAGCCTGATTAATTTGAAATGGAAAATATAGCAACCTTTATGTTCCTCAGTTTCTGAGTTATTCAACAGAACCTAAAAGCATTTTCAACATGCAAGTCAAAGTCCTAAACATCATAGGGGCTAAATATGATGATGACCTTACGGTCTCACCACAGGTCACATTCATAAAATAATTAAAGCAGGTAAAAAAAAAAATGTTAAGAGAGTCATACAAAAAAAGTGTTTTCAGGACTACATGCCAGGTTAATAGAGTTATACATTGTGTATAATGTATTGCATCAGTATAATTGTTTATTTTATCAAGCAATTGTAATCTTATCTGCAGCCTAAGTCACCAGAATATCTTGTGGTCTGTATTAGCAATTTAGTATTTTATTGCCTTATGAATCAAACGTAATTTCCTCAGCTTAATGCTGTTTGTCCTACAAATCTCAGACCTCTCCACTTCACTCAACTGCCTTTTTAATTAAGCATAGACAAAAACCAAAATATATAGCTTGCATTTTAACAAAAAATTATAAGCCCCAAATACATTTATCTATCATACTCATTTAAGGACATTTTCTTCTTAAGATTTACTTTTATGTAATTTTTAAATCAGGTTGTATAGCATTGCTAAAATATAATTTACAAAGTAATCCCATGTGCCTTGGCACAATTATCCAGGCACCAAATTATCATGATTAACGTACATACTCACTTAACATAAAAAAGCAGCAGTATGCAGAACAAATGAATATAATCTTAACAAGGAAAGAAAATCAACCAAATAATTATAATCATTAATTCAAATACAAGAAGCCAACCTTGAGGTAGTAAAAATTACATTAAGAGATCCAAATTAAAATAATTTATTTTTTGTTTAAAATTTGATAAAATGGGGACACATTCACAGAATATGAGATTTTACCTAGAAATTAGATTTTTTTGGTAAAAATTTCAACTTGTGTAACTTTTGTGTACTCTCTGAGAATTTGTTTTGGTATCTCCAGTCACAGTGATTACACTGCTTTGACAGGGAATGGCTTCCCACATCATAGGCTGCCTCTAGTTCTAAGCATGTTTGCTTTAATTTCAAATTGTGAAATGATTCAGTGAAATTTTTATACCTGTCTTTGTGCTCAGCTCCTCAGAGCTTTTTGAATGCAAACCCATTATGGCTGACAATGACTGCCTGTGTCTTTTCTCATGTCATCCACAACATAAGGTATTTTTCATTTTGTTTTGTTCTGGGAACATTTCATATGTTTCCCTTCCATGAATGATAGCATAATTCCATAGTTTTCCATTCTCTTAAAAATGTTATTGAAACTTGGAAATAAGTACAAAGGTGGGTGATATATCCCATTTTTCATTATCATATCAGGGCAAAGACCCACACATGTATTTTCAACAGAATGGTATTTAGTTTATCTTGTTGTTTTCTACTAAAGGTCTCAGAGTTAGTTATGTCATTGTTAACTGTTGTTTTCAGCCTGACAAATATGCATGTAATGTTTGTCCAGTTGAACCAATAATACTGATGCTTTATGGTATGTGGGACATTATCCAGTTTGCAATCTGACCCAGTGATTTTAATCCTGAGTTCTCTTGTTGAATAATGTGTTAAAATCTTTAGCATATGTTCATTTTATATTTGTCTAGGAATAATGATTTTACCATTTTGAAAATTACGTGTTGCCATTTTATGTACCTGTCTCTGTAACCAACCTGGCAACTATCTTTTCCTGGTTGCATCAGTGTTCTATAGTTTATAGCAGGTTGTTTTGAATCAATTGATGGGAGACATCAGTTTCCAATACAATTACAAATAGAAAATGTACTCTTGTTCATAGAACACAATTTGTTGAACACTATCAAACTTTCTGATATCCATAATAAGCTTGGTGTACTACTTTTTATTGCTGCATTACTATTTATTCAATGGCCAATAACATATGAATTATACAGGGTCATAAATGTTCTTAAATTATAATTTGAGGGCAGTTTATGTTATCCTATTTCCAATAAAATATATTGATATATTTTATAAAGCATAATCCTACACTTGGAAGAGAATATAAATACATACCTTAGCAAACAATGATTTGCCATCAAAAGTTTTACCAATTACGTCAGATCCAAATTAATTAACATAACTTTTCAGAGACCTCCAACATCAATGTAAATCTCATCCTGTTTTGCCTTTTTTAAATGAATGCATTCCTTGTTCATTTGATAATTGCATATTTGAAACCTCTTATCTACATGGAAATACCATCAGCACTAGTACTTTATACAGTTACATAGCAACATTTTCCTAATTTATATAAACTTAGTTCCCTAAAGCATTTCTGACAGATAATGTTAAAACTTAATTGAAAGTCAAAATTAAGTGAACTCTACTTACAAAACAAATATAGAATTTGGTTACCAATGTGCATCAGTTTGCTGATAATGTCATAATTCAAGAAGAATTAATCTATCAAACGTGCAGCAAATCGAATATACAAAAAAAAGTTTGTGTGTGTGTGTGTGTGTGTGCATGTGTGTGTGTCTTGGCTGCAGTACCACACAACTGAGTTCCAAAAAACTACAGTCATTGCATTTGCTGTTATATAGGACATACTTTGAATGTTGCTGAAGTATAGATTATCATCATGACAGGCTCAACACTATGTTATTCCCCCATCCACATGTCTATACTGCCTTATAGGCCAAGTCACTTTTCTTCATTTTCAAACTATATTTCTACATTTATTAACAATAATATTTTGTCCTTCTTTATTCTATATAAATATTATCACTGCTTTATCAGTTCTATTGTCATATCCATAATCCTCTAATACTTAACCTAATACTAATAATATATATGATAATTTATGATAACCTATGTCCAATGATACAATTTCTTAAATACATATTCATTGAGTGCTAAAATAAACTGGTCTTCTCCATTGATTTATTCAGTGCTGTTTCCCTTTAATTGTGAATAAAATTATTGCTGTTAAATATCAGTATGAAAGTTGTACAGAAGTCATTATTGAGTCATTTGTGTTTTCTCTGAATTTCTCTCCATTGTCACAAATTTATATTACATCAGGACTATTTTAAAAAAGTCCTATTGCCAAGTGCCTTTATTCTGGTAACACTTGAAACAAAAGCCAAAAAATGTTGCTTTTTTTTCTTTTTTCCCCAGATACATTTTTTTGTATTAGGCATTCATCAAACATGATGAAGAACATTATGAAAATAAAGAACATCACATTTGGTCAAGGAGCACTTATTGGTACAATGCAGATAAAGTGATGAGAGAGACTTTATCTTCATTCATGGAGTGTAAAGTTTAACAATAAACATTAAATAGCTTACTATAAGTGTGAGGCAATTTATGAATGAGAGGTGACAGATAATTATGGAGGTTTATAGTAAAAAGAATTCACCCACTCTTGGGGTCTCATGATACTTAAATTTAAACTTTAGGATGTATGTTTTCACTACTGTTTTAATGCACTAAAGGGCTAGATATTCTTTCTAGTCCTTCCAGAGATGCCGGAAATATATTCTTTCTAGTCTATTCCAGATATACTGGAAACAAGTAATTTACCTTATAGGTTTCGTCAGAACCCCTATGAAACATATAACTTGAAATTTGTTTTAGTTGTAGTTTTGAAAACCCCATTTTTAATTGGAGATCTCTTGAATTTAAATCAGTTTATAGTGTATAGCACTGTATAAAAGTGCGCCTGGAGAAGTATTCCACTATTTCGCCAATAAAATTAGTTCATCATACTTGAAAATTTTTTTTTCAATGTGGCAAAATTTCTTCGTGGTCTTGTGTTTTTCTATGAAGAGGTACACAACATCTTTTTTACTCCATTTTTGCAGCTATTTACAAACATTGATTAACAACATTATTTCATTGGGATTGAAATATAGTATTATAATAATTCTATCATTTCTTCATTTATATTTAGAACAGTTTATATAAAAAGAGAATCAGACCACAAATATTTAAATACACTGAAAGAAAGTTCATAAAAATTCATGAAAGAAAGCCAGGATATATATTTAAGACTTTTTCTTTCAAGTTTTTCAAATTATTCTGTTACCCAGTTAACCATTTAATAAAAACAATCACTGTGAACTCACAGATTTAAATATACACAAATGTATTAAAGTATTGTAGTTACTATTCTAACCAATACTCAAATTATCTTACCTTTGGATATTAGGAGTCTCTCAAAGTTGATAGAGGCCAAGTTTTTAAATTCCATTTTTGGCCAGTTTTTATCATATTTGTTTGTTTTGTTTTTTCAGACAGAGTCTCACTCTGTTGCCCAGGCTGGAGTGCAGCGGTACGATCTCAGCTCACTGCAACATCTGCCTCCGAGGTTCAAATTATTCTCCTGCCTCAGCCTCCTGAGTAGCTGAAATTACAGGTGTGCACCATCATTTCCCGTTAATTTTTTGTATTTTTAGTAGAAAGAAGGTCTCACCATATTGGCCAGCCTGGTCTTGAACTCCTGACCTCAGGTGATCTGCCCACCTTGGCCTCCCAAAATACTGGGATTACAGGCATGAGCCACTGTGCCCAGCCCAGTTTTTATCAAATTTGTATACACCAACATGTCATTATTATGCTGCATCCAGTTAGCTCATTACAGAGACTTTGTGTTGATTCCCCCTGCAATTAATATGCTTAAAGTGTGTTTAACACATTTTGGTTTCCTCTTCATTGATGTTCTGGGCCCAAGCTTCCAAGAGTGTGGCCTCTCTGGTTTACCTACCTATTAGTGTATTTCTTAGTTAATTTGTGCTGCTATGACAAAATAGCTGAGACTGGGTAATTTATAATAAACAGAATTTTTTTCCTCAGATTTCTGGAGGCTGAGAAGACAAGATCAAATGCCAGCATTTGATCTGGTAAGGGCCTTCTTACTGTGCACAGAAGGCAGAAGGGAAAGCTAGCTGAAGGCTGCGTGAAGCCTCTTTTATAAGGCCCTTAATTCCATTAATGGGGAAGGAGCCCTCATGAATTAATCACCCCAAGGCTTCACGTCTTAATACTATCAAACTGGCAACACCTGAATTTTAGAGGGATTTAAATTGGAGCATGAAGTTTGAAGGGGACAAACACATTCAAACCATAGCAAGAGCTTTCAGAATCAGCATAACATAGTGCTTTAAAATGGGCACTGAAGCCAGTCTGCCTAGATACATGTGCAATTTACAAACTTGAGAATCTGATGAAATTATTTAAACTCTGTGCCTAGACTAACTCATTTAGAAAACAAACAAGATCATGGTTCCAGTCCAAAGGAATTTTGCTGAAGATTAAATAAATTAATATATGCAACATACTCTGAAGAGTGCACATTACATATATTACATTGACTAGTTTCCTTTTGTCTTCTATTCCATCAAATTTTCCTGCCCATGTCCTCAGAGAAGTTCCCTGATATATAAGGGAAACTATACAATCCTTTAAATCACGGCACTTAGGTCACACCTCTATATTTAGTGATACCTGCAGGAGACAGACAAATTTCTAGGCAGGCAGGGGTGAGTCCCTGGTGAAACCTGACCTTCAAGCCAAAGACAGTCTGAAGCCTGAAAACTGGGCTGCTGGTTCCCTCCAGCAGAGTGAGAACTTCTATTCCTGTTTGCTCACTTTTTCTCGATTGGTTCTGTCTTTTTTTTTTTTTTTTTTGAAACGGAGTCTGGCTCTGTCACCCAGGCTGGAGCACAGTGGCGCAGTCTTGGCTCGCTGCAAGCTCCGCCTGCCGGGTTCACGCCATTCTCCTGCCTCAGCCTCCCGAGTAGCTGGGACTACAGGGGCCCACCACTATGCCCGGCTAATTTTTTGTATTTTTGGTAGAGACGGGGTTTCACCGTTTTAGTCAGGATGGTCTTGATCTCCTGACCTTGTGATCCGCCCGCCTCGGCCTCCTACAGTACTGGGATTATAGGCGTGAGCCACCGCGCCCAGCCAATTGGTTCTTTCTGAATAATGCTTTTAAACAAATCTAATGTTGCCTTTTCCAAGGCTACCTGCAGCCTACAGCTCCTCATTTCAAACCTATAAAAGCCCCAGACTCAGCCACATAGGAGGCTACGCACTTTCAGGCCCCCTTTCAAACAAAGAGCTACATGCTCTCTCAGGTCCCCCCTCTGCTGAGGAGTTTTCTTTCTGTCCCTGAATAAAACACTTCTCCAGCTTGCTTAATCTCCAGTGTCCACGTATCTCATTCCTCCTGGATGTGGGACAAGAATCTGGAATCAGCTGAGCAGGTGCGAAAGGAGCCGTAACACTGTAACCCTCCCTCCCGATCACTGAGCAATGCAGGAGAAAAAGCCACCAGGCACCGCATGCTCCTGTTCATCGAGCAGGAGCTCGTTCCTCCTGTGGTCAGCAGGAACAAGCTGTAACATGAACAAGCAGTAACACTCCCCCATGTTCGCCATGCTGCAGGCAGCGGGAAGGAACATGAGCTGTAACGTGAATGAGCTGTAACACGTCCCCTAATTCAACACTGTGGGTGGCGGGAAGGAGGGAGAGCTATAATAGTCCTTGAGGGCTCAGACCTCGGGACTCCCCAGGCAAAAGCCACAACACCACTTGGGGCTCCACGGTTACGGGCATCTCCAAGTTTTCAGACGCCACCATGTTCCCCTTGTCTAGATGCCAGCACCCAAGGCAGAAGCAGGTCACAGCATGCCCGGCCCAGGTATAGGCTGAGTTCAGAGCCATAATGGGTGCAGAATCCAGGGTGGTAGCACCAGCCAAGTGCTGCCCAGTGGGCTGAGTGGGCAGAACGTGTCCAGCGGCAAGCCCAGAGCCAAGCAAAGCCCAAGCACAGACACCGCTGGCCACAAAGATTTCTGACTAGCAAAGAGGCACCAAAAGAATCCTGTCACTGTTATTTGTTAAAAAAAAAAAAAAAATTCATTATTTTGCAGGGAACTAAAATATAGTGATGCTGACCTTAGCAAAATTAGGCCATGATAAAGAATTTTTGAAAACTAGGAGATAGTCACACATTTTTTTTTGTCTGAGAAATAATGTGCTGTATTGATTAAGCATTTGCTCAGCTAAAATAATTCAGAAAATGTAGTGGTTAGCAAAGCAGCACATGCTATATGTATTCTGAGAATGTCTTATTAATGCATCCATAAGTTTAAATTGTTCAGCTGAGCAGGAATTGAATAGTTCCTATGGATCTTTAGTGATATATAATTCGAATCCATGTGACATATGTAAGATATGCTTTTACATGGTTTGTAATCACAAATTTTCAAATGTTACATTATATTCCATCATCCCTCTCTGTTCAATTCTACTGTATTACTTAACTTCCTTCTTTAAAGTTTTTCCAAACATGAGTATTACAGGTGAATACATTAATGAATTTTTTTAATTAAATAAGCTTGAATTTAAATGGACATTTTCCTTTTACTGAACCGTGTCATTTTATGTGTATTTTAGTACTATAATTTAAATGAAACCATAGCTTCCAAGCATTGTTTCACCTGGAAATTTAACAAGTTATAGTACAAACCTACTAGCAACCCATTTCATTTTTATGGTAAGAGCTGGATACATTACTACATAGTTTTCAAATGATATGCCATACTTTTAAATGCTTTTCAATCTTAGTGATTATATTTTCTTGCCTCTACAATTTAAACTGGTCATGTGACTGATAACTGTCTTTCTTTTGATTATCTGGGTTTAATTTTCAGTTAAATGTCTTAACTTTATGCATATCATTGGAAATATCTAAGATTTTTACAATTTATTATAGCATAACCCCTCCTAATATGTCATTATCTTCTCCACCATCAAATAATCTTAACTGCCTCATCATATAGATGGTGTAGGTTTGTATACTACTTTCCTATAGGCAGTGAGTATAGCAATTTTTCAGGAAATCCTGTTTGTGTGTGTGTGTGTATTTTAAAAATCTAGTTGAAGCTGAAATATGAAAAAGCAATGTAGAGCCACATATTAGGTAGCTTAAAAAAATGACAGTAACCGTTATCCAAAGATTACCCAGTTTCTACCAATTTTACCCTAAACTCTAGTCACTAAAAAATACTCATTAAAAAATAATCACTATCACTTGGGTCAAAACTGCTTCTCTGAGCAATGTCCCACCTTTCAAATATTGAGTCCCTGCCTCTTTGTTAAAATGTGGTATGAACTGTCTTTCCCAAATATAACTTGATCTCAGCGTTTTACACTTTCCTGACAGAACACAAAGTTTGAGTATTTTAAATGAGAAGTGTTTTAAATACTGACCTCTTATTTAGAGTAAAGAGGTGGCTTATATACAACGTACATAACAGCAGAATGATTTCTTACATATACTGCTCAGTACTAAATTATAGAAAAGTTGGTAAAATTTAATTTAAAGTGTGTCTTTGAAATTCACCATTTCTATAGCAGGAAGTTTGGAAAAAGGATATGAACTGACACCATTATCTTGATATCTGTCAGGGATTTGGCTATTGACATGAAAAAAAGACTGCTCTGTCTTTCCAAATAATAGAAAGCTCTTTACATTTTAAAATGAAAGCCATTTACTAGAAAGCTTTTGAAAAGCATGTTTCTATGAGTTTTAAATACAAATCAGAAAGTAATCATTCCAACTGGTGATAGAAACAGGAAGACATTTGTGCAACTCCAGTTACTATTCTAGGGATCTTGCCACTGGGCCACCATTAAAATTGAGTTGGCTTTGATTATAAATGACAATTTTCCAGTATAAGCTTTGCAATTATTTTAATTGCACTGGATTTCAAAAAATTATAAAATGTTTCTGTATTGAATTCTTACATTTTAGATTTTATTACTCTAAATGTTTAAAGATCAAAGCATATGAAAATGAGAAAAATTCCTAACAATATTCCTCATTTTAATGTTATGTTTTGATCTTCTAGAGAAAACAGTTTATTTTTCTGTTTAAAAGTTCAAAATGTATGGGGGAATGTGGAAAACCCAAGAATACATTAAACAACTGTAACTGTAAAGGTTACGGCAATTACTTTATTTTTTAATTTTGTTTAAATTTTTTATTGCTAAGAGCTCCTCTGGGCTCCTGCTCCTTAACCACAGACGATAACTTTACATACCATGAAGCCCCACCTTCCAGATGAGCAAGTTGTGGTGTATGAGATCTACTGTATCAGTCTGTATTCCAGCACTGAGGCCAAGGAGGAAGCCCAGGCTGTGGCTGGCCTGTGCCAAGACAGCAGCTGCTGAACCTGATGGCTACCCTGCTCCTTTGGCCGCAGCCAGTCAGGAAGCTTCCAGGCACAGCACTTCAATGAGGACAGAGACTTGCTTGTCTTTAGTGGTGAGTAACTGACTATGACTATGTCCAGTGTGAAGGATGACATCTTCCACATCTACATTAAAGAAAAGGAGTGCAGAAGGAAACACTGCCTCCTATGTGTTCAGGAGGTAACCTGAAACACAGTGCACCCCAACTGTGATCTGTGATGGTTGTTTAAACCAAAAATAAAATTCTAAGTCCCCAACCCCCACCATCTGAATGGACTCCTCCTCTCAACCAGGGAATTCCAAAAAGTTAACCTGAAAAACTGGTTCAGGCTATGATGGGAACAGAGGGTTGGACATGCCCCATTATACCCTCCTTCCTTTGGGAATTCAGGAAAAGCCCACCAACATTTAACATCAACATAGACCTTAAGTCTCATAAGAAACATTTACAGTCTATTTTCTCTGAAGCCTGCTATCTGGAGGCCTCATCTGCATGATAAAACTTTGGTTTCTATAACCCCTTATCATAACCCAGACATTCCTTTCTATTGATAATAACTCAACCAATTGCCAATCAGAACATTTTAAAGTCTACCTATAACTTGGCAGTCCCATTTCGAGTTGTCCTGTCAGTGGTGTTTGAACCAAAGCGAGTCCATTTTGAGTGAGGGCTAGGAAAATGAGGCTGAGACTTGCTGGGCTGCATTCTCAGAAAGTTAGGCATTCCTAGCTTCTAGGTACTTACGGTTAAGGAACAAATTAATATGTTTACTAAACAGGCCCAGACTTGGGAGTGTCTAGATATCCCAATATCTGTAGAACAAAGGCATTCCTAATTTTGTTTTAAAGATAATAATATCCATTCTTGCAAAATGTAGTAATTAAAAAAATTAACCCTTTATCACAAACCCTTGTAGTAGAGCACATTTCCCCATATATGCAAGGATTGTACCTAGGGTGGATGGGTTCCTCCTCTTAGTTTCAGGAGCAGCCTACTTTGTCTACGGAGTAGCTGTCCTTTCACCACTTCACTTTCTTAATAAACTTGCTTGTACTTTGCACTGTGGACTCACCCTGAATTCTTTCTTACATGAGATCCAAGAACTCTCTTTGGGGTCTGAATCGGGAGCCCTTTCCTGCAGCATATTTCTGGCAGCCACAAAGGGACTATAGTACAGAAATCTTGACCCAACGTTTATGTTTGGGTAAGTGTTGGGGTCCTATAATTTATTTCTGGTGGGTCATGGAAGGGATGATACTGAAGAAACACCCCCAGCCCAAAGGGAATAGACTGCAGCACTGATTGGATGACTTTGGGAAAGTGGTGAGGTACCAGGGTAAAGCATGGGATTGGGTTAGAGGCCCAACTTAGGGGAGTTAGAGTCTCTCCTAAGACAGAGTGGATTAGAGGATTCTCTTAATAAAAGGCAGGGGAGGAGCCAAGATGGCCGAATAGGAACAGCTCCGGTCTACAGCTCCCAGCGCGAGCAACACAGAAGACGGGTGATTTCTGCATTTCCATCTGAGGTACCGTGTTCATCTCACTAGGGAGTGCCAGAGAGTGGGCGCAGGTCAGTGGGTGAGTGCACCGTGCGCCAGCCGAAGCAGGGGCGAGGCATTGCCTCACTCGGGAAGCGCAAGGGGTCAGGGAGTTCCCTTTCCAGGGGTGACAGACAGCACCTGGAAAATCGGGCCACTCCCACCCGAATACTGTGCTTTTCCGACAGGCTTAGGAAACGGTGCCCCAGGAGAGTATAGCCCACACTTGGCTCAGAGGGTCCTACGCCCACGGAGTCTCGCTGATTGCTAGCACAGCAGTCTGAGATCAAACAGCAAGTCGGCAGCGAGGCTGGGGGAGGGGCGCCCGCCATTGCCCAGGCTCGCTTAGGTAAACAAAGCAGCCTGGAAGCTTGAACTGGGTGGAGCCCACCACAGCTCAAGGAGGCCTGCCTGCCTCTGTAGGCTCCACCTCTGGGGGCAGGGCACAGACAAATAAAAAGACAGCAGTAACCTCTGCAGACTTAAATGTCCCTGTCTGACAGCTTTGAGGAGAGCAGTGGTTCTCCCAGCACACAACTGGAGATCTGAGAACGGGCTGACTGCCTCCTCAAGTGGGTCCCTGACCCCTGACCCCCGAGCAGCCTAACTGGGAGGCACCCCCCAGCAGGGGCAGACTGACACCTCACACGGCCGGCCAGGTACTCCAACAGACCTGCAGCTGAGGGTCCTGTCTGTTAGAAGGAAAACTAACAGGAAGGACATCCACACCAAAAACCCATCTGTACATCACCATCATCAAAGACCAAAAGTAGATAAAACCACAAAGATGGGGAAAAAACAGAGCAGAAAAACTGGAAACTCTAAAAACCAGAGTACCTCTCCTCCTCCAAAGGAACGCAGTTCCTCACCAGCAACGGAACAAAGCTGGACGGAGAATGACTTTGACGAGCTGAGAGAAGAAGGCTTCAGACGATCAAATTACTCCGAGCTACGGGAGGATATTCAAACCAAAGGCAAAGAAGTTGAAAACTTTGAAAAAAATTTAGAAGAATGTATAACTAGAATAACCAATACAGAGAAGTGCTTAAAGGAGCTGATGGAGCTGAAAACCAAGGCTCGAGAATTACGTGAAGAATGCAGAAGCCTCAGGAGCTGATGCGATCAAATGGAAGAAAGGGTATCAGCCCTGGAAGAAGAAATGAATGAAATGAAGCAAGAAGGGAAGTTTAGAGAAAAAAGAATAAAAAGAAACAAGCAAAGCCTCCAAGAAATGTGGGACTATGTGAAAAGACCAAATCTACGTCTGATTGGTGTACCTGAAAGTGACGGGGAGAATGGAAACAAGTTGGAAAACACTCTGCAGGATATAATCCAGGAGAACTTCCCCAATCTAGCAAGGCAGGCCAACATTCATATTCAGGAAATACAGAGAATGCCACAAAGATACTCCTCGAGAAGAGCAACTCCAAGACACATAATTGTCAGATTCACCAAAGTTGAAATGAAGGAAAAAATGTTAAGGGCAGCCAGAGAGAAAGGTCGGGTTACCATCAAAGGGAAGCCCATCAGACTAACAGCGGATCTCTCGGCAGAAACCCAACAAACCAGAAGGGAGTGGGGGCCAATATTCAACATTCTTAAAGAAAAGAATTTTCAACCCAGAATTTCATATCCAGCCAAACTAACCTTCATAAGTCAAGGAGAAATAAAATACTTTACAGACAAGCAAATGCTGAGAGATTTTGTCACCACCAGGCCTGCCCTAAAAGAGCTCCTGAAGGAAGCACTAAACATAGAAACGAACAACCGGTACAGCCGCTGCAAAAACATGCCAAATTGTAAAGACCATTGAGACTAGGAAGAGACTGCATCAACTAACGAGCAAAATAACCAGCTAACATCATAATGACAGGATCAGATTCACAAACAACAATATTAACTTTAAATGTAAATGGACTAAATGCTCCAATTAAAAGACACAGACTGGCAAATTGGATAAAGACTCAAGACTCATCAGTGTGCTGTATTCAGGAAACCCATCTCACGTGCAGAGACACACATAGGCTCAGAATAAAAGGATGGAGGAAGATCTACCAAGCAAATGGAAAACAAAAAAAGGCAGGGGTTGCAATCCTAGTCTCTGATAAAACAGACTTTAAACCAACAAAGATCAAAAGAGACAAAGAAGGCCATTACATAATGGTAAAGGGATTAATTCAACAAGAAGAGCTAACTATCCTAAATATATATGCACCCAATACAGGAGCACCCAGATTCATAAAGCAAGTCCTGAGTGACCTACAAAGAGACTTAGACTCCCACACATTAATAATGGGAGACTTTAACACCCCACTGTCAACATTAGACAGATCAACAAGACAGAAAGTTAACAAGGATACCCAGGAATTGAGCTCAACTCTGCACCAAGCAGACCTAATAGACATCTACAGAACTCTCCACCCCAAATCAACAGAATATACATTTTTTTCAGCACCACACCACACCTATTCCAAAATTGACCATATCCTTGGAAGTAAAGCTCTCCTCAATAAATGTAAAAGAACAGAAATTATAACAAACTATCTCTCAGATCACAGTGCAATCAAGCTAGAACTCAGGATGAAGAATCTCACTCAAAACTGCTCAACTACGTGGAAACTGAACAACCTGCTCCTGAATGACTACTGGGTACATAACGAAATGAAGGCAGAAATAAAGATGTTCTTTGAAACCAACGAGAACCAAGACACAACATACCAGAATCTCTGGGATGCATTCAAAGCAGTGTGTAGAGGGAAATTTATAGCACTAAATGCCCACAAGAGAAAGCAGGAAAGATCCAAAATTGACACCCTAACATCACAATTAAAAGAACTAGAAAAGCAAGAGCAAACACATTCAAAAGCTAGCAGAAGGCAAGAAATAACTAAAATCAGAGCAGAACTGAAGGAAATAGAGACACAAAAAACCCTTCAAAAAATAAATGAATCCAGGAGCTGGTTTTTTGAAAGGATCAACAAAATTGGTAGACCACTAGCAAGATTAATAAAGAAAAAAAGAGAGAAGAATCAAATAGATGCAATAAAAAATGATAAAGGGGATATCACCACCGATCCCACAGAAATACAAACTACCATCAGAGAATATTACAAACACCTCTACGCAAATAAACTAGAAAATCTAGAAGAAATGGATAAATTCCTCAACACATACACCCTCCCAAGACTAAACCAGGAAGAAGTTGAATCTCTGAATAGACCAATAACAGGAGCTGAAATTGTGGCAATAATCAATAGCTTACCAACCAAAAAAAGTCCAGGACCAGATGGGTTCACAGCCGAATTCTACCAGAGGTACAAGGAGGAGCTGGTACCATTCCTTCTGAAACTATTCCAATCAATAGAAAAAGAGGGAATCCTCCCTAACTCATTTTATGAGGCCAGCATCATCCTGATACCAAAGCCTGGCAGAGACACAACAAAAAAAGAGAATTTTAGACCAATATCCTTGATGAACATTGATGCAAAAATCCTCAATAAAATACTGGCAAACAGAATCCAGCAGCACATCAAAAAGCTTATCCACTATGATCAAGTGGGCTTCATCCCTGGGATGCAAGGCTGGTTCAATATACGCAAATCAATAAATGTAATCCAGCATATAAACAGAACCAAAGACAAAAACCACATGATTATCTCAATAGATGCAGAAAAGGCCTTTGACAAAATTCAACAACCCTTCATGCTAAAAACTCTCAATAAATTAGGTATTGATGGGACGTATCTCAAAATAATAAGAGCTATTTATGACAAACTCACAGCCAATATCATACTGAATGGGCAAAAACTGGAAGCATTCCCTTTGAAAACTGGCACAAGACAGGGATGCCCTCTCTCACCACTTCTATTCAACATAGTGTTGGAAGTTCTGGCCAGGGCAATTAGGCAAGAGAAGGAAATCAAGGGTATTCAATTAGGAAAAGAGGAAGTCAAATTGTCCCTGTTTGCAGATGACATGATAGTATATCTAGAAAACCCCATTGTCTCAGCCCAAAATCTCCTTAAGCTGATAAGCAACTTCAGCAAAGTCTCAGGATACAAAATCAATGTACAAAAATCACAAGCATTCTTATACATCAATAACAGACAAACAGAGAGCCAAATCATGAGTGAACTCCCATTCACAATTGCTTCAAAGAGAATAAAATACCTAGGAATCCAACTTACAAGGGATGTGAAGGACCTCTTCAAGGAGAACTACAAACCACTGCTCAAGGAAATAAAAGAGGATACAAACAAATGGAAGAACATTCCATTCTCATGGGTAGGAAGAATCAATATCATGAAAATGGCCATCCTTCCCAAGGCAATTTACAGATTCAATGCCATCCCCATCAAGTTACCAATGACTTTCTTCACAGAATTGGAAAAAACTACTTTAAAGTTCATATGGAACCAAAAAAGAGCCCGCATCGCCAAGTCAATCCTAAGCCAAAAGAACAAAGCTGGAGGCATCACACTACCTGACTTCAAACTATACTACAAGGGTACAGTAACCAAAACAGCATGGTACTGGTACCAAAACAGAGATATAGATCAATGGAACAGAACAGAGCCGTCAGAAATAACGCCACATATCTACAACTATCTGATCTTTGACAAACCTGACAAAAACAAGAAATGGGGAAAGGATTCCCTATTTAATAAATGGTGCTGGGAAAACTGGCTAGCCATATGTAGAAAGCTGAAACTGGATCCCTTCCTTACACCTTACACAAAAATCAATTCAAGATGGATTAAAGTCTTAAATGTTAGACCTAAAACCATCAAAACCCTAGAAGAAAACCTAGGCATTACCATTCAGGACATAGGCATGGGCAAGGACTTCATGTCTAAAACACCAAAAGCAATGGCAACAAAAGCCAAAATTGACAAATGGGATCTAATTAAACTCAAGAGCTTCTGCACAGCAAAGGAAACTACCATCGGAGTGAACAGGCAACCTACAAAATGGGAGAAAATTTTCACAACCTACTCATCTGACAAAGGGCTAATATCCAGAATCTACAATGAACTCCAACAAATTTACAAGAAAAAAACAAACAACCCCATCAAAAAGTGGGCGAAGGACATGAACAGACACTTCTCAAAAGAAGACATTTATGCAGCCAAAAAAACACATGAAAAAATGCTCACCATCACTGGCCATCAGAGAAATGCAAATCAAAACCACAATGAGATACCATCTCACACCAGTTAGAATGGCAATCATTAAAAAGTCAGGAAACAACAGGTACTGGAGAGGATGTGGAGAAATAGGAACACTTTTACACTGTTGGTGGGACTGTAAACTAGTTCAACCATTGTGGAAGTCAGTGTGGCGATTCCTCAGGGATCTAGAACTAGAAATTCCATTTGACTCAGCCATCCCATTACTGGGTATATACCCAAAGGACTATAAATCATGCTGCTATAAAGACACATGCACACGTATGTTTATTGCAGCATTATTCACAATAGCAAAGACTTGGAACCAACCCAAATGTCCAACAATGATAGACTGGATTAAGAAAATGTGGCACATATACACCATGGAATACTATGCAGCCATAAAAAATGATGAGTTCATGTCCTTTGTAGGGACATGGATGAAATTGGAAATCATCATTCTCAGTAAACTATCACAAGAACAAAAAACCAAACACCGCATATTCTCACTCATAGGTGGGAATTGAACAATGAGAACACATGGACAGAGGAAGGGGAACATCACACTCTGGGGACTGTTGTGGGGTGGGGGGAGGGGGGAGGGATAGCATTGGGAGATATACCTAATGCTAGATGACGAGTTGGTGGGTGCAGCGCACCAGCATGACACATGTATACATGTGTAACTTACCTGCACGTTGCACACATGTACCATAGAGCCTAAAGTATAATAATAATAATAATAATAATAATAAAAATAAAAAAGAAAAAAAAGTACAGCAAAGCTAAAAAAAAAAAAGAATAAAAAAAAAGAAAAATTACTTTTAAATAAGTAATGAGGTTGTGTTGCTCATTGACCTGTGGATGTTTTAATTTTGGATGTGAAATCCAAAAGAAGTAGAGAAAGAAAAGCAAAATTCTAATAGGTCTTGTGTTGTTGTATGCAATTTGGTCCTGTTAAATTAAAATGCTACACATCAAAAAAAATAAAATAAAATAAAAAATAAAAAATAAATAAAAGTCAAGGACGCTTTACCGACTTTGAGTTAGAGGCCCGGCTTAGGAAGGTTAGAGTCCCTTCTAAGATTTAGGGGGCTAGAGGCCCCTCTCAGTAAAGTCCCTCTCAGCTAAGAATGGGTTAACACCACAGGCTATGCTCTTTGTATTAATCAGCCTTGTTCTCTTTGCTGCATGAATCAATTTCTTGGTTGCTGTCTCTGTTTCACTGTCATTTTCAGGAGACTTTACTGAACTGGTCTTAGTGATTTTAACTTAAACTCTTTCCCTATGTGCCTTCAATTTCCATCCATTTGCTTGTGAAACATAGGGAACAAAAAAGATTGAAGGTTCCAGCTCTAAAATTGCTGATTGAGACTTAGTATTTAACAGCTATGTGCAATAAGATTAAAGAGATGTAGTTATGTTTTGTTGCTGCTGTGCCGACTAGGTGTGATCGAGAAGCACGAGGATGGAAATCAGAGGACTCTTCTCCTTGCTGTTTTGTTTCATTTTGCACACTAAAAACCACTTATTTCCTTTCTTGGATTTGGGCAAGCCGGCTTTGCTTGTGCAATCCTCACTACCACTATTGCCCAGAACCTGCTTGCACTGGTCATTCTCTTCTAAATCCTCTTCATTTCCTTTGCCTTATTCAACATTTTGGTAGAAGTCCGTGTTGTGGTTTATCTAAGATTCATGGCTTGGCTCACTTACGTTATTTGGATAATGTGAATAAGAGAATTCAATTTCAGCAGGGATCCCTTCATTAATGCAGCCAGCCTTAAAAACCTCTCTTATCCTTTTTAGTGGAACTCAGCCAGTGGCAATACAGTCTCGCAGGTTTGGAACTTTTATTTCAATATCGCCTGACTCCTTCATGGGTACCACGGTATCGATTCCAAAGAACTCACCACTAAGATGTATTCTTGAACATTGGGACCAGCTTAAACTGAATGGGCTTGAGAAAAAACTGTTGTTTTTATGTAATACTGTTTGGCCTTGGCATTATTTGGAAAAGCAAGAGAAATCGCCTCCTACTGGAACTAAGACCTTTAGTACTATATTTCAACTTGATTTGTTTTGTAAGTGGGAGGGAAAATGGGATGAAATAGCATATGTTCAAGCATTTTTGCTGCTCAGTCAGGATAAAACCCTGCAGCAGGCATGTGCATGTTTGATGAGAGGAAAAGAAGAAAAGAGCTAGACATACTAGATGATCCTTTAATGCAAGCTCCACCCCCAGTTCAGTGGGCCGTTTTGGGTGGAGCAGACCCTCCTTCTGTCAGCTCTGAAGTTTCAGATGTGTTGGTTCTTTCTGCCTCTAGTCCACCTGAAAGTTCCTTTGAGAACCCTTTGTCCCCTCCTCCTTATCCCTCTAGTCCCACTGTACACCAACCACTCCCTGAGGAACTTAGCTCAGTGAGTACTACTTGTGGTGGAGCCTCCTATCAACCTCCAAAGGGAAATCTTACTGCACTTAGAGAGGTGGCAAGGCAAGTGGGGAAAAGGCACTGTGAAAGTACATGTTCCTTTTTCTATGTCTGATTTGGCTGTATATAAAGACAAGTTTGGTCATCTCTCTGAAGATCCAGGAAGATTCACAGATGATTTGATAAATTAACTGACCTATAGTTTAACTCAGCAGGATCTGCATTTGTTGTCTCTGTGTTGTACAGTGACAGAGAAACAATGCATTTTGGGGACAGCTGGATCCATGCAGATGAAGTATTGGCTTGCAATCCAAACCATAATATATATCAGGCCGGAGGTATATGAGCTCCATATCAAGATCCAGAGTGGAACTATCAGTGGGGCATTGAGGACTTGGGGAGGAGAGATCGTATGGTCACTTGTTTGTTGGAAGGGATGAAGAAACGTATGAAAAAGTCTGTGAACTATGAAAAGGTTAAGGAAGTTTCTCAGGGTAAAGATGACAACCCAGCTTTGTTTCAAGAGCATTTAGATGAGGCAATCAGGAAATGTACTAACACTGATCCTGCCTCAAGGGAAAGACAGCCCTTTTGGGAGTACATTTTATAACCCGGTCTGCTCCTGATATCCATAGGAAACTACAAAAAGCAGCTATGGGTTCCCAAAGTCCTATGGAACAGCTTTTGGATGTCGCGTTTATAGTTTTTTATAACAAGGACAAAGGAGAGGAAGTAGAAAGAGCAAGAAGGACCTCCCACAAGGTGCAGCTCTTGGCTGCAGCCTTAAGCTCACCTCCCACATGGAGTTGCTCTCCTGGCTTTTGGCCTGAGAAAGGGAAGCTGAAAGGTGGGAAGCCCAAAGCTGGGTGTCCGAGTCAGTGTGCCCTGGGCATGAATCAGTGTGCACAGTGTAAGAAAACTGGCCATAGGAAGTGGGATTGCCCAGCGTTCCGAAGGGAGCCATTGACACCCAAACCAATGATGGCTGAAACAGCCAGTCAAGCCCAAGAGTGACGGGGCAGAGACCTTCCACCACAGCTCCCACTGGACAACTAGTCTCTGGAGAAGCCTCGGGTAACATTTGACATGACAGGTAAGAATCTTAACTTTCTCTGGACTGCTTACTTGGTTTTGACCCATTATAGTAGGCCTCTGTCACTGCAAAACTTTATGGTGGAGGGGATAGATGGACATAGATGACATTTTACCTATCCTTTAAGCCACTCTTCAGGGACTTTGGTTTTCTCCTGAATGCTCCATCCTTTGTTGGGAAGGGATTTGTTAACTCAGCTACAAACAGTAGTATCTTGGAAATTGCAAGGCAGACAGAAATTGCTCCTTCTCCTTTCCTGTGAATAAATATCATGCTTTGTTTCTAGATGCTCCTGATATAACACTTAACGTATGCCAAATTTTGAATCCAGTTATCTATTTGCCTGAACTCACAGGTACCCTACCTAGATCATTCTTGTATACAAGTTATGGAGCAAGTTTACTCCAGCCATCTGCATTTAAATGATGAGCCTCTAGATAACCCTGAGTAGAATGGTTTACAAATGGAAGTAGCTTTGTGCACCAGGGAAACAGGACAACAAGCTGTTAATACCAGGTGCTAATCATTGGAAAATAGTTAAGCATTTCCATGACTCTATTCATTAGGGAAGAGATTCCCTGTTTCGAATAATGTTCTGGCTTTTCATAGGAAAAGGCTTACTTAAAACAGTAAAGCAGGTAACTCGGACCTGTGAACTATATGCGTGGAATAACCTAAATAACCAACCTTTAACTTGTCCTCTTATTTCTTTTGATATATATTTCTTTTGATATAAATCCCAGAATTGGGATTGCTAGATCATATGGGAGTTGTATTTTTAATTTTTTGAGGAATATCCATACTATTTTCCATAATGGCTATCCAAATTTACCTACCCACCATGAGTATAAAAGTGTTGCGTTTACTGCATATTCTTGCCAACACTTGCTGTGTTTTGTCTTTTTGGTAATAGCTATTCTAACAGGTGTGAGGTGATCTCTCTCATTGCGGCTTCAATTTGCAATTCTTGGATGATAGTGATTTTGAGCATTTTTTTATATACCTGTTAGCTATTTATATGTCTTCATTTTAGAAATTTCTATTCATGTCCTTTGCCCATTTATTCGTTTGTTTTTTCACTCAAGTTATTTGAGTTCCGTTTACATTTTGGATATGAATCCGTTATCAGATGTATGGTTTTGCAAATCTTCTTTCCAATTTCACAGGTTGTCTCTTTACCTGGTTGACTGTTTCCTTTGTTGTGAAGAGGGTTTTTAGCTTGATACAATCCCATTTGTCTATTTTTGCTTTTGTGGCCTATGCTTTTGGGGTCATATCCGAAAAACCATTGCCCAGCCAAATGTCAAGGGGCTTTTTTCCTACATTTTCCTCTAGTAGGTTAAACATTTTAATTTAAGAGTTATATTTAAGTCTTTAATCAATTTTTAGTTGATTTCTTCATAAGGTATAAGATGAGGGTCTAATTTCATTCTTTTGGATATGGATATGAAGTTCTACTAGCATCATTATAGAAGGGACAGTACTTTTCTAATTGTGTGCTATTGGCATCTTTGTTGAAAATCAATTGACTGTAAATATGTGGATTTATTTTGGGGCTCTCTAATCTGTCCCATTCGTCTATGTGTCTGTTCGTGTGACAGTATCATGATGTTTTGATTACTATAGCTTTGTAGTACATTTTGAAGTCAGGTAGTGTGAGGTCTCAGGTTTGTTCATTATGCTCAAGATTGCTATGCCTATATAGTGTCTTTTGTGGTTCCATGCAAATTTTAGGACTGCTTTTTCTATATCTGACATTTCTATGAGAAATTTCAATATGAGTTGTAATAAATGTATAGATAGCTTTGAATAGTATGGGCATTGAAACAATATTGGTTTTTTCCAATCCAAGAATACAAGATATCTTTTCGTTTTTGTCTTCTTCAGCTTTTTCTATCAATATTTTGTAGTTTTTAGTGTATAGATATTTTACCTCCTTGGTCAAATTTATTTGTCAATATTTAATTTAATTTATTTATTTGAAACTATGGTAAAAGGGTTTTTTTTACATTTTTTTCTAGATTTTATTGGTTAGAGCATAGAAATAATATTGATTTTTCTATGTTGATTTTTGTATCTTGCAACTTTACTAAATTCGTTTATTACTTTTTACATTTTTTTGGTGGAGCCTTTGGGGGTTCTACATATAAAATGATGTAACCTGCAAATAGGGACAATTTTATAAGAAATTTCTAATAATTAATTGTTTCTCACTTTTAATTTAGAACATTAAATAGAAACCCATTTTCATAGCTTAAGTAATAATTTTATCAATTTTTATTTTTATACTCTGACTTTTCCTAAAATAGATATCTGAAATATTAAAAATAGTGACCCTATCTGGCTTTCATATTTTCTTGTTATCACTCTCCTGGCCTGTCAAAAGATAAATGATTTGATTATTGCAGATTTCTAATTTTTCAGCTATTAGCATATGGCTTGACAAGACAAAACTACAAAAACATATTTATGACAGCTTTCAGCTTGTTTTCCCTCAAAACTAATTTGTTTTTCATAGTTTGTTAATAGAATCTCATAACTTACATTGGTCTTCTTGAAGCTGCTAATTCATAATACAGTCAAACAGGTACCAAATCATAATACTGGGATTTGCATGTTTCTTCTTATTTGCTCAATTATAGCCTCTCAAAAGTTTTTTGAACAATTTCAGGTTCTCAAAAATTTTTGAAGTATATGAAGAGGATAATTGTTCAATGAAAGCTGAATATTTACACATCGAATTATCAATATAGCTCATCTTTGATTAGTATTACATACAATAAATGACAAGCACATCATTTAACTCAAAATATTTATTTTCAAAAATGCTACTATAATATAAAAAGATAAAATTATTAAGCAACACCTAGTAAAACCATTGTTTATAAGAAGCAGTTTCTCGTAGGTGTCAGTATAAAGTATACACAGATTAAATCAATCCTGAAATAGTTCCCAGATCTTAGTAAACTCCTTTAAAGACAGATTTGAGTGTTTGTCCTACTGAAACTTTCTAAGTTTTGGTTAGTTCAGCATAGAAAATTTACTGAATCTATTACCACAATGCAGATCTATCATAGTGTTTTCTGAATTGATTTTCTTCTTTTTTTCCAGACACTGCAAATAATTTTGTATTATTTATTAATTTATTTCTTAATTTGCATAAATGTATGGGGTAAAAGTGCGGTTTTGTAACATGGATATATTGTGTAGGGAAATAAGAGTGTTTAGTGTACCATCACTTGAATAACGTATGTTGTGTCTGTTAAGTAATTTCTTATCATTGCCCCTCTCACCACTCTGCGTTTTTTGAAAGGCTTATACCATTTAGTTACAGAGTCTTTACAAATATGATAATAGGATGGCCATAGTGGATTTTCTTACTTTAAAGGCAACCAACATATTTGGAGACAAGAGAACTACAGTAGTTCCTATTATCCTCAGGCGACATGTTCCAAGACCCCCAGTGGACACCTGAAACCTTGAACATTATCAATCTCTATATATGGTATGCTTTTTTATACATACATACCTATGATAAAGCTTAAGTTATAAATTAGGTACCGTAAGAGGTTAACAATAACTAATAATAAAATAAAACAATTGTAACAATAGATTATAATAAAAGTTCTGTGAACATGATCTCCTTCTCTCTCTAAATATCTGATTGTACTGTGTTCCCCTATTTTCCCACCGTGATTGACCAGAGTAACTGAAATTGCAGAAAGCCAGCCACGGATAGGAAGAAACTACTGTATAGTGGTTAATGAAACATGGGGGTAATATTTAATCAAAGCCAACATTGCATCAGACTTCCCTCATCAGCCATTCTCTGTTTTCAAGTATAAAACCCACAATACTGGCCTGCCCCATCCTGCCCATGATTAATTCCAGGACAGCCCTCTTCGCGTTGCTTCCTGAGAAATCTTTGGCTGCACGCCATCTAAAAACAGCGAATAGCAGATTTCTAGAAGAAACTCAAGTAAATGTTCTTGTACTACTTGTCATTAAAAACAAAAAACAAAAAAGCAGAAGAGTCTTTTGGCAAGTTATATATCTATCTGTGGACTACAGGTGTAATCCTGGCCCGTGTAAGCAGGAATACGCTGAAGCAAGCCCGTAGCTTCCTCCCCAGCAAGGGCAAAGTCTTGCCTTGCTGCAGGGAAGCTGTAGTAGCTTTGGTTGCTTCTAGACCCAGCCTCACTGCAAGAAGCCAGAGCACCCTCAAGGGAAGCTGGTTTGATTTCTCAGACACCACACATAAAATTGGAAGTCTTCCCTCTATCACTGGTTCTACTGTCTTAAACGGCTTCATGCCTCCCTACCCCCACAGAAGAAGATGGAGAAATGGGCTCTTAAAGAAGCCCTACTGTTGTACGCTAGCTCAACACAACTGTGAGGCAAAAATGGGGAATGGAAAAGGTGAGCAAAAATTGTCACAAATGTACTGGATTCTTTGAATACTGGATGGTGTCCAGGGCAGCTTTGATCTGGTAATTCTTGGTGTCTAGGCGCCTGATGAGGCAGCCACTTTCATCAGAGAGCCCCATGGACTGCATCTGGGAGTGGAGCTAAAGCGGCCAGGAGTCAGTTCCTGAAGGAAGATGTGGGCACAAGGCAGCCTCCTTCAGTCCTGTGGGTCTTTCCAGGTTTCCGGCATCTGCAGACTGGAGTTCACTTGTAGACAGGCCCACTTACTTTGAAGACAGAAGAATCGAATTACCGACTCATCCTAAACAGTTATTAGACTCCATCTGTTCCTCGGGCTGCTGCATGAACTCCAGGGGTATCTTTTTCATTTGAGCTGCCAGAGACTGTGCCATGTCATTGACCTTTCCACTGAGATTGCTGGGGTGCCCAGAGAGCAGCTGCTTGGCTGAGAGTTGCATTTCCATTCTGTGCAGTAACTATCTGGAGTGAAGAGTGCCAAAAACTTCTTTTCCCTTCTTTTTCCATGTCAGCATCAACTTACATGCCCAGTGGGCTGAGGGTAGCTGCCACACTCTCCCCTGCATTATTCAGGAAATTCACACTAGGGTTTCCCATGCCTGGGAGCTGACTTTGCTGTGAGGCTGAAGTGGGCATTCCCTACTAGAGGACAAGGATTCAGGCACCAGGTCCCTGGTGGACCCATCTCCTGGCCTGGCCACCTGAAACACCGGTGTCTCTGTGTCCACAGCCAGAGGCTGGGAGAGAATCGCAGAGAGGGGCTCCCAGAAGGTCAGAGGGACTCGTGTTTGCTGTGCCTTCTATACCTGCCCTTCAGCTGGGTCACAGCACACCGCTTAGTAGTCTCAGGCTTGGTGCAGGCAAATATCCACAAGCCAGTTGCAACTGTCAATGAAGAGTCAAACTCTGTAAAATATCTAAAGAGATTTATTCTGAGTCAAAGAGAAGTGACCAATAGCCCATGATGCAGCCCTCAGGAGAGCTTGAGAACACGTGCTCGGGGTGTTCAGGGCATAGCCTAGGCTTTTGTTTGTTTGTTTGTTTTTTGAAATGGAGTCTCCCTTTGTCACCCAGGCTGGAGTGCAGTGGCACGATCTCTGCTCACTGCAACCTTCGCCTCCTGGATTCAAGCGATTTTCCTGCCTCAGCCTCCAGAGTAGCTGGGATTACAGGTGCCCACCATCATGCTCAGCTAATTTGTATTTTTAGTAGAGACAGGGTTTCATCATGTTGGTCAGGCTGGTCTTGAACTCCTGACCTCAGGTGATCTGCCTGCCTCAGCCTCTCAAAGTGCTGGGATTACAGGCGAGAGCCACCACACCCAGCTGGCATAGCATAGTTTTATACATTTTAGGCAGACATGAGACATCAATCAAATAAATGTAAGATATACGTTGGTTCGGTCAAGAAGGTGGGACTGTTACAGGAAAGGGGTCCCAATCCAGACCCCAAGAGAGGGTTCTTGGATCTTGCACAAGAAAGAATTTAGGGGGAATCCACGGTGCAAAGTAAAAGCAAGTTTATTAAGAATGTAAAATGGTGAAAAGACAGTTACTCCATAGACAGAGTAAGACGTTTCTAAAAGTAAGAGGAGGAACCTGCCCATCCCAGGTACAATGCTTGTATATATAGGGAAATGTGCTGTGCTACAAGGGTTTGTGATAAAAGATTCATTTTCTTAATTACAGCTGGGCTGGGGGCCTCACACCTATAATCCCAGCACTTTGGGAGGCTAAGGCAGGCAGGTCACCTGAGGTCAAGAGTTCTAGACCAGCCTGGCCAACATGGTGAAATGCTATCTCTACTAAAGATACAAAAATTAGCCAGGCATGGTGGTGGGCACCAGCTAAGTAGCTGGTGGCAGCTAAGTAGCTGGAGGCTGAGGCAGGAGAATCACTTGAACCCGGGAGGCAGAGGCTGCAATGAGTCAAGATCGCGCCACTGCACTCCAGCATGGGCGACAGAGTGAGACTCCATCTCAAAAGAAAAAAAAATTCTTGATTACTATATTGTGCAAGAATCAATGTTATTATCATCAAAGCAAAATTAGAAATGCCTTTGTTCTCCAGATATCAGGACATCTGGACACTCCCAAGTCTGGGTCTGTTTAGTAAACATTATTAATTTGTTCCCTTAACCATAAGTACCTAGAGGCGAGGAATGCCTAACTTTCTGAGAATGCAGCGTAGCACGTCTCAGCCTCATTTTTCTAGCCCTCACTCAAAATGGAGTCTCTCTGGTTTGAATGTCTCTGACATATATCCCCCCTTCCTTTACAAGAGGACCCTTAATCCTAAGGGTTGCAGAGGGACGAATATCTGTCTTCAATAACTTCTTCAGTCTGAATATATATCAAAAGAAATAAAAACTGTATGTTGAAAAGATACCTGCCCTCTCATGTTCATTGCAGCATTAGTCACAATAGTCAACCCGTGGAATCAACCTAAGTGTCTACCAAGGGATAAATGGCTAAAGAAACTGTAATATATATACACAATGGAATACCATTCAGCCTTAAAAAAGAAGAAAATCCTGCGACAAGATTGATGAACTTAAAGGACATTATATTATGTGAAATAAGCCAGGCACAGAAAGACAAATACTACATGATCATACTTGAATGCAAAATCTGAAAAAGTTGGACTCACAGAAGCAAAGAATTGAATGTTGATTGCCAGGGGCTGGATGGCGGGGTAAGATTGGAAGGAGTTGTTAAAAGGGTACAAAGCTTTAGTTAGACACTGTGAATAATTTCCAGAGATCTATTGCACAGGGTGATGATAGGAGCTAATAATGATGTATTGTATACTTAAAAATTGCTAAGGGCATAGATCTTAAATGTTCTTACCACAGTAAGTGATAAGTATGTGAAGTGATGGATTCTTAATTCATTTGATTAAATCACTTTACACTATACATATATATATATATAAATGACATTTTATAAATAAGTATATTTTTATTTGTCTATTATACCTTAATAAAGCTGAAGGAAAAAATTTCCTTTACATTAAATAGATGAAGAATAAATGTGTATATATTTTTAAGAAGAAAAGAGTGAGAAAATTAAGTGACTCAACGCATTCATCTTAAAAAACTCCATTATTTAAAACTGGCCTACCATGTTGCGTTAACAGGAGAGCATTATTTTGTTGGTATGGAAACCAAATAGTCAGAGGTTTCTAGGTTCACTCATTATACACACAAACACGCACACACACTCCTAAGTTTATACAATGGGATATGCTTTTGGAAATTATTTTTATCTGGGTAATTGTAGTTATATGTTCTATCAGATATCTGTATCTGTATGAAAAATAAAAACACTCAAAATTTTGTGACTGAAAACATGAAATTATTTCTCATGATTCTGTGGGCTAACTGTTCAGTTCTTCTTCTGCTCTTGTGTAGACCCATTCATGTAGTTGCACACAGCAAGTAACCTGGCTCACTCTGGGGGGTCTCAGAGAGCCTCACTAGTATGTCTTGTGCCTGGCAGGATGGCTGGGCTTCTCTCTTTCATATGGCCTTTCATCAGGGCCACTTTGTATGATGGCAATAGTATTTCAGTTAAAAATGAAGGTGAGCTGTTGTAGCAGAACAACATTCTGTTATTCACAACAAATTACAAGGATAGAGAAATAGACTATATCTCATGAGGGACACGCTGCAAAATACAGTGCCCATGTTTTTCAATTCACTATATAACCTAGTATACTAGTAATGAAACTTTCCAGAAAAGATAGTCATGCAACAAAAAGAGAGGGAAAAGCAGCTACATCAGATTAATAACAAGCGTGTATTTTGAATACAAAGTTGGGTTCAAATTTTCTCAATGATCTTCACTAGCTCTGTGAAGTTGAGCAATTTAATAAATTTCAGATTGTTTTAAATGGGTTAATGATGCCACCTTAATTAAGTTGATACAATAATCAAATGAAATAGTCTATATAAATGTAAAGTACTTAGCATAGTATTTAACACATAGTATAAAAAAGCAGTTATATTATTAATTAATTTGCAATTTAGATTGAGTTACTTTTTTAAGGGTACACACAGAAAGAAGTTATTATTATTTTTTAAACAATCTTTGATGAAGTCTCCTTTTACACCTATCCCCAACCTGTGTCATTAGAGTACAGCATGTAGAATTTTCTGGTTTCTCTCAAATATTGATAGTGTCTTATCATTTTGGGGTATTGAAATGTAAGTTTTGTGTAACATGAAACATTAGTCTCTCAGCTAGTTCAAAGTTTCTCTCTATTCTCTACATTGAGTCTGCCTTAAATCTCCATTTGGACATGTGGTTGGTATTTTTTCACCATTTCCGTTTAAGAAACTTATTTTCCTCCCCCATTTACTACCTGTCTTTAGATCTTTCAGGATTGGCCTGAAGAAAGTAAGTTCCAGCAAAGAATTTCTTGCTATCATAACAAGACATCATCCAAAACTAATAACCTCTTCTGTGTGGCATATGTCAAAATGCCACTGCTAGAGACTGAATCTTTGTATCCAATCAAAAATCAGAAACCCCAATGCAATGTTATTTGGAAATGAGCCCTCATGGGGAGCAATTTGATCATGAGGATGGAGCCCTCTTGAATGGGAGTCATTTTCTGTGAGAAGAAATATGAGAGACATGATCTCTTTCTCCACCATGTGAGAATATATGAAAAAGGCCGTCATCTGCAAAATGGGAAGAGGGCTGTTACCAGACACCAAATCTGTTGGCATGCTGATCTTGAACTTTCTAGCCTGCAGAACCTGAGAAATAAATGTTTACTGTTTAAGTACTTTGTTTATGGTATTTTGTTATAGCAGCCCAAACTAAGTCAGCTAATTTTCTTTTTGTCTAAAATATAGACAATGACATGACATGACATGTATGTTATCATTTCAAATGGGCCAATTTTAAAGTAAGATGGGGGCTCCAAATGCCATTATGAGCTATTAGTTGACTAACTGCAGGCATAAATTGGAATTATTCCAAGAAAAGTGGGTTGACTCTTTGGCCTATTCCTGGAGCAATTTTGTAGATTTCTTGCAGTTTATCTTACTGGGCACAGCCAACTAGAGTTTTCTGGCAATAGCAACGTCTAGCTGATCTACCACTTCTGCACCTTCTTTCCACTGAGATCACTTCAGTTGGGAGCCCATTCAGGTGGTGTTGTATTCAAGATGACTTTTGCTATGGGATAGATATGAACCACATATGGAATAGATGTGAATCCATCCTATAGCCATTGGAAATGCTTGTATTTCACTTCTTCAGAATGATTCCAAGTCAGTTTTGCTCTTCAGCCACTCTCCCAAATGAAATCATATCCATTCATTTTATATTTCATAGAAAAAAAAACATTCCTCTCTATGTTGATGAACTGTGTTGTGTGGTTGTTTGATTTGTGTTTTTTTTTTACCCCCAAAGAAAGCCATGATATCATGTACATCTTTCTTTTACTGTCCAAATGCAATGCTTAAGTATGCAGTATGTAGTATACCGTAAGAGACATATCATGGCTAAAAGATAAATTAAAATATTAATTGTAGCCATAAGACTCGCTTAAACATCTCACAGGGCTAATACTACTTGTCAATTTTCAGTGTGATACAACCTAACCTGGGGATTTTCAATCCTGGCCTTGGAATTTCTGGAAGACATGACCACCTCAGCACATATGTAACTTTCATAAACCTTAAAACAAAGCTTCTTCTTACAACAATAGCTTAAACTCCCTTTATAAAACAATCAAACAAGAAACACTTGGTAACTGAAATAGACTAAATACAGGTAAAAGAAAGTAGGAAGAGACCCTCAGACTCTGTGAATGGTCTCCAAACAGAGACCCTCCAGCTCAGTTGATTGTCTGCCCACATGATTGTACCTGCCCAATGACACTGGCCTGCCCCTGCTATTCATCTTGTAAGAGTGCTTCCAGAATAAACTGCTTCAACATTGCACCATGTCTTAGACTCCTCTTTGGCACAAATCGAACCAAAGGAGAGAAGTCTTTCCTGGGGAAGCTGGTCAACTAGAACAACTCAAAATCCCAGAACATGACAAGGAGTTAATAAATATTTGCTAAATAAATTAACTAATCAAAAATTCAAGAGTGGGTCCATCAAGATTTGGAAGGGAAAAGAAATCACTGGATCTATCAACATAGGACTATTTAGAAATTCATAATATGAGCTGTCCTGGGCCAAATTCTGGATTCTGTTGAAATGTGTTCTTCAGGGATAATGTGCTGCTAAAAGTACTTTTATATTTACACAAAAGAGAGTTAAATAAATCTGATATAAAAATTGGAATTTCCCAATAGAAAGCTATTTTGAAATATGTGTTGATTTAATTCATAAGAATTTTCTTTGCTTCAGGAAAGGATTTCTTATGAGGGAATACTATTTTGATATTCTGTAAGCCCAAGCTAAGGATATTTTGAAGTGTTGGCAACCTGCACACTGAATTACATTAGAGTAATAATGGCCCTCAGTGCTACCATTGCATGAAACTTCAATGAGGTATATTTTGTGGAATTAGCCACTTTAGTTAGCACACTGATATCCTAGGGAGAGCCTTAGAATTCAGTCTTGTATATGAGGATTGAAATACCCAAGAGATATTATAATTAAAGCACAGTCATTTCTCTATAATAAATTAGAAAAATGCTCAGATGTGATATCTTATAGTTCCATAGACTGCAATTTCAAAATTAGAAATAAAATAATTTTCTTTTCCAAAAAGAAATGTAAATATTCAACAAAAGTTACATTTCAAAAGTTAAGTCTGTTGGGAAGAAGAAAGTACAACAGAAAGACAGAATTATAGAAGTTTTAAGAATAAAAGCACGGGGCGCGGCGGCTCACGCCTGTAATCGCAGCACTTTGGGAGGTCGAGGCGGGCAGATCACGAGGTCAGGAGATCCAGAGCATCATGGCTAACACGGTGAAAACCCCGTCTCTACTAAAAATACAAAAAAAATTAGCCAGGCGTGGTGGCTGGCGCCTGTAGTCCCAGCTCCTCTGCAGGCTGAGGCATGAACCCGGGAGGCGGAGTTTGCAGTGAGCCAAGGTCGTGCCACCGCACTCCAGACTGGGCGACAGAGCGAGACTCCGTATCAAAAAAAAAAAAAAAAAAGATATCGAGATCATCCTGGCCAACATGGTGAAAACCCGTCTCTACTAAAAATACAAAAATTAGCTGGGCGTGGTGGCATGTGCCTGTAGTCCCAGCTACTTGGGAGGCTGAGGCAGGAGAATCGCTTGAACCCAGGAGGCGGAGGTTGCAGTGAGCCGAGATCATGGCATTGCACCCCAGCCTGGGCGACAGAGCAAGAATCCGTCCCCCCCAAAAAAAAGAAAAAAAAAGCACACAAATATGATGGTAGCAAATTTAGGAATAGTGATAAATGTAACAATAAGAAGAAAATATACTCTTCATGTGACTATTGGTTATTTTTAGTTAATAGGTATTGAGAAAGAGAAAAAATATTACAAGAGAAAAAGCAAAACATAATTATTTTTTAAAATATATAGTAAAAACAGAGTAATGAAAATTGTTTACTGAAGGGTAACTGTTTTCCATCTATGTATACATGTGCAGACATATAGAAAAGTATTAAAAAACCAGGGTAGCTGTTAAACATATCTTTATGACCAGTCTGGCTAGGATATAAATGGCACATAGTAATGGTAAAAGTGGCAATTCATTATCAATGTCAATTTGGGAAATAGGGCTGCTATGGTTTGAATATTTGTCTCCTCCAAACTTAATGTTAAAATTTAATCTCCAGTGTGGCATTTTTGAGAGGTAGAATCTTTAAGAGATAATTGGGTCATACAGGTTTTGCCCTCATGAATGGATTAATCCATTCATGGATTAATGGACTAATAGGTCATCATGGGAGTGGGACTGGTGGTTTTGCCAGAAGCTAGCCCCTTCCCCATGTCATGTCCTGTACCACCTCAGGACTCTGCAGAGTCCCCACCAGCCAAGAAGTCCTTCACCAGATGTGAGCCCTTGAGCTGAGATTTCTCAGCCTCCATAACTCTAAGAAATAGATTCCTTTTCTTGATAAATTAGCCAGTTTCAGGTATTCTGTTATAAGCAATAGAAAATGAACTTACATAAGGGTAAAATTCAGGCTCAGTGGTAAATAGTGTTATAATTAGAGATCAATTACCTTTCAGTCATGAGCACATGGCAACATGGAAGCCTATCTTATTTTCTGTTTCTTAGCCAAAGGACTGGTATATGTTTTAGAAAACAGGCAAGAGTCAAACTAAATGCATTTGTTGAACATAACACATCAAAGCTGAAGTTAAATCAATTTAACTTCCAGTCTCACATGAAAGTAACACGACAAGTCATAGAAATAGAGATTAAGTTTGTGGTTGCCAGGGGATGGAGGAGGGGGAAATGGGGAGTTGCTTACTGAGTGTAAAGTTTCAGTTATACGAGATGAATATTTTCCAGGTATCTTCTGTACAACAATCTGCGTAGAGTTAACAGCAATGTATTGTGCACTTCTTAAAAATGTGTTAAGAAGGTAAGTCTCACATTAATTGTTTTTATCACAATAATAATAAAAATAAGTAAATAAATTGCCCTATAAAAATGCCAAAAAAGTTAGATTCTGAATTCTGATGTAAATAGTGACAAGTTTTAAAGTAATCCTACTCTCAAGGCAGTTTAGGTACATTCATACATTTCCTATAAAAGATTTTTTGGCCAATGTATGTGGCAAGGCTCAGTGATGACAGCAGGGGATGTGTGTTAGTCAAGAGAGCTTCTTATGGATTTTAGTAACACTGTTATATCAGAACAATAATGTTATTTGTAACTAAACCAACAATTCAATGACATTGCACATGTTATTTATTTTAAAATATACTTTCAAATGCTTTCTATATAAATAAAACATATTTATATTTTACCATATTTATGCATAAATATGTGTTTACTATTGCAGATTTTGGTCATATAGTAAATACATTCTTAAGTTCTGGGTATGTGAAGTTTTGAAATTTTACTTGACCTTTGTACTGCAGCCAGATGACTAATTATATGTAATTAGTTCTCAATCCCAAAATACCATTGAAAAGATAGAGGAGATATAACAATAAATATAAAACCCAGAATGAGTGCCATAAGATGCCTCAAGTCTTAAAACTTTTATGGAATACCCTAAGAAAAGTGAAATAAAATTGTCATAGACACTCATTAGAGCTAAAAAATTTGAAAACCATACAGTTGAAACAACTTCCAAAAAAGTAATTTCCCTACTGGAGCTTCATAAAATCCACCACATAAGAAAGAATAGTGCTACCAGCCGAGAGGACGCCTTGCCATAATTTGAGTTAATTACACAAAAAATATGTAACAATTACTGAGATTTCAGCTGTCAAAGCTAGCTTTTGCTTTCCAGGATAAACCCATTGGTACAGCTCTAAGTAATTCAGAAATGCAAATCATAATCAAGTAAAATGAATGTGAGATTTGGATAAAAGAAAAAGCCAGTTTAGCTGTACATACTTTGACACCGACTCACACACACATTAACAAGATACACAGGTCTGTACATGCATATACTCATGCATACACATTCACATACATCTCCATATGAACAAAGGCACCCATACATGAACTTGTGCGTGCACGTACACACATTTAAATATACACACACTTGCACTGAGGTTTACGTACAGTCATGCACATATGAACATCTACACACATACTTATAAATGCACACAAACACACTTTGTGACAGAGCCCCTGTAATTACAATCTAAATATACAGAGAAATACCATATTAATATGGTATATTTAAATATACAGAGAAATATCATTTAATAATTAAATGGAAGTACTCCATATTTTAAATATTTTCCTTCCATGGGGAAATTAATGGAAATTACGTACTATTTAAGCATGATTCAATATAGGAATTTATTGCATATACTGAATATTATATTAAAATAAATAAATTAGCCTTAAATATATATTTTTAGAAAGCAGTTTTCTGAAAAATGAACTAGATATTAAATTTATTAAAAGTAGAACTAAAAAGAATGAATGTTAACTTTAAAATCTAACAGACAATTTAATAACAATAAGTTCCAAAAAGGGTCCATAAAAAAATTTATAGTAGGTTTCATCAATAAAACAAGATGCTGATTCCTTGAAGAGAATCTGAGACTAGTGAAACCTTTGCGAAATTTGATGAAGACATGTAAAATAAGGTAAGAAAAGAATGTACAAAAAGTGTATATATATATATAAATGAGTCAAGAAATTTAAAAAAGTTTTAGATTATTCTACATTAAGCATGATAATAATATACCTTTTGACTGATGGAGATTTTCAAATTTTACATATACAAATTTTTCCAATTTTTTTTTTACAATTTATGTTTTGACTTACTTATGAAGACCTCATTTTCCTACTCTCTAAAAATATAATCCCATTATTAGTGCATTCATTGCTAAATTTATTGTTAGTTCTTTATCCCATATGTAATGCAAAAATGAAACTGTTGTGTTTATAAAACAAAGTAGGCCGGGCACGGTGGCTCATGCCTATAATCCCAGCACTTTGGGAGGCCGAGGCAGGTGGATCACCTGAGGTCAGGAGTTTGAGACTAGCCTGGCCAACATGATGAAACCCCGTTTCTACTAATCATACAAAAAAATTAGCTGGGTGTGGTGGTGCACACCTGTAATCTCAGCTACTTGGGAGGCTGAGGCAGGAGAATCACTTGAACCCGGGAGGCAGAAGTTGCAGTGAGCCGAGATCGCACCATTGCATTCCAGCCTGGGCGACAAGAGCGAAACTCCATTTCAATAATAATAATAATAATAATAAAATAAAAATAAAAATAACTAAAATGAAACATGCTTAAATGAAAGTAAACTTTCCTTTATACAATTATTAAGTAGTCTATCATTGTACTGTTGATTATATGTTGCCTTTATTGCATATTATTCTCATGTATATCTTAGGCTGTTCCTTGGATTTCTACTTATTTAAATAAAATTTTTATATAATAGGATAATTCCATATTGTTTCCAATGGTGTAACTTTATATTATGTTTGGATATATAATTAGGGAAGGCTTCATAATACAAATGTTTCTATGCTTTTAAATTTATTCTTCATATCAATTTTAAAATATTATTTTAAATATTTTTTCCACTGTGATAGTTTTGACTGAATTTTAATTTATTTATAGATTAATATAGAAGTAGTCATCAACTTCATATAGACTTACTCATTAGGGAACGTATTATGTCTCCCCAGGTCTTCCATTTGTCTATATTGACTGTCAAATCATGTAAACTTCTTATAGATTTTTATTTGTTCTGTTTCATGAACTAATATAAAAAATGTTGAATAAAGTAGCAATAATGGTGACATATCTAGTGTGCTAGTGCCTTTAATAAAATGCCTTCTGTATTTCTTACATAAACATGATTTCTATTAAATATATATTATTCAATTTAGGAAGTATCCTTCTATTTTACTTTAAAGTATTATTTAAATAGATATTTAAATATTATAAAAACTTCCAGCATCTATGTAGATGATAATGTGATTTTCTCCCTTACTTTTCTTTCTTAATACAGTGAATTGCAGTAATAGTTATTCATTTTGAATGATCTTACATTCCCTAGATAAATTAAGTAGTAAAATATACTGCTTAATTGATACAATTCTGTTTCATTTACTGAAGTATATTTAGAAAAATTTATCTTTATGTATATGATTCTTTAATTTTCTCCATATAAAAGTTTCTTTTATGTTTGATAAAAATCTATCAAATATATAATCATATAGAAACTTTTCCTGATTTCTTTTTTGTTTTACAATGGTAACTGAATAATGAATTAAGTTTTATTTAGATATGCCTATAATATAGAAAATATCCTTAAATTTAGTGAATACTTAGGAAAATTATTTTTTAAATCAATATAAAACATGATGAAATCTCAAAGAATTTGAAATATGTATTATTGTTAAAGACCAGAGAACTTGTTTTATGCTTTTAAAATATCCTATTCCCAACACTTAACGCAGTGCATCATTCAAAAACATTGTGTGAAATCTCTAAATAAAGACTAATTAAATTAATTAACTAATTAGTTTTTAAAGCATATGTAAATAATTATCTCTATTTTTCTTCAATATTTCAGAAAAATACATTTAAATTTTTATGTATTTATATTAAATAAGAAGAAATTGAAATGAAAACTTATTTTCATTAAGTTCTGGCGTTAATAAACTGGATCTTCTAAATGTAACAATAGGAAACAAATTGCCTGCCAAGGAAACAACAGGCAGTGAAAAATCTATCTGGTCCTGCCTGCAGTTCTGAGCCTCATTCTCCGACAGCTGTTACTAGAAGATCTTTTAATGAGTCCCTTTTGTGAAGTGTAAGGTGAAAAGCCAACTTAGAGCATGATGAAAATGAATCACAGGCATATTAGTAGTGGAATATAACGGAAGAAATTAAATATTACAAGTGAGCAATTACATTTTCAAAATTGCATGCACAGTAACTACCAGATCAGATCATTTCAGTCAGTATTGAGCAATGATATTTTAAATACTTGTAAATTTAATTTAAGCTACTTATAATGCTGGTAGCAGTTGTTGAGGAAATCCAGTATCATAGTGAACATTCCAGTTTTCCATTTTCACCAAAGGGGAACAAATGGGGAATTATTTTAAAAAGATATTATTTATGTATATGAAAACTCTCAGGAGATAACATTGACTCCCAAAATTTAATCCCTACCGTAAAAATATGTTTTATTTCTAAGAATTATTACTTAATAATGGAGTTGGCATGTCTTTTGCAATTTCAGGAAAATACATAGAAATCATGTGTGTCATCCATGTCTATGACTACTTGCCCAGGTTGATTGAAATATGGTGCTAATGAGAATAAAGTCGAAGATCTAGTTGCTATGTTGTCAGCTAGCCTTTCCAATTTCTTGATTGGATATCGTACCTTCAAAATAGACCTATCTTTCAAAGATGCACTAGTACTCACAAGGGAGACCATGAAATGGAAAGGAACAAATCCAGCCCTACCAAGAAAAAAAGAGATCATGGTTTATTGATGATGAGTAAATACTTCTCTTCAAGTACAATGTTAGACAGTATACATTGTTACGCAATGATGCCTTTTATATCCTTGTTACTTGGATGCTTTTCTGTGCAAATGAACCAAAAAACCAAATGTCTTCTATTTACTTCCTCCAAAAAGAAACCTTTAAGAAATAGTCTACTTTCCAGTTTGAATATTTGATCAACTAAATTAAAAATTATTTTAGATACCATGTATAATTGATATTATTGTAGTATTGGTCTTTCCGTGCCTGGCTTATTTCATCTAGAATAATGTTCTCTAGATTTATCCATGGTATTGCAAGTGACAGTTTTTGAAGGCACATTGTATCCCATTGTGTATATATGCAACCTTTTTTAAATGATTAATTCATTGATGGGAACTTTGGTTGCTTCTATATGTTGGCCATTATGAATGATCCTGCAATGAACGTGGGAATGCAGACACCTGGGGAGGGGGTGTACGGGAAAAGGGCAGATGATGGTCAAAGTGTTTCAGAAGTTTCACTGAGACAGGAAGAGTAAGTTCTGGTGATTGATTTCACAACATGGTGACTGTAGTTAATAATACATATTTCAAAACTGCTAAAAGAGTGGATTTTAAATGTTCTTAGCTCAAATAAGCAAGTGTATAAGGTTAGATATGTTTGTTAGCCTAATTTGTTCACTACACAAGGTATACATGTATCAAAACATCACATTGTACCTCACAAATATAGAAAATAATTATTTGTCATTTTAAAACAGAGTGAAATTTTAGAAATTATTTTAGATAATATAGCCTGGGTGCAGTGCCTCATGCCTGTAATCCCAGCACTTTGGGAGGCCGAGGCAGGCTGATCACCTGAGGTCAGGAGTTCGAGACCACCCTGGCCAAAATGGTGAAACCCTGTCTCTACTAAAAATACAAAAAAAAAAAATTAGCCAGGCATGATGATGGGCACCTGTAATCCCAGCTACTCGGGAGGTTGAGATATGAGAATTGCTTGAACCCGGGAGGCGGAGGTTGTAGTGAGCCAAGACTGCAGCACTGCACTCTAGCCTGGGTGACAGAGCCAGACTCCATCAAAAAAAAAAAGAATGAAAGAAATTATTTTATATAATATAAAATTAATATAGATCATTATTTTAATATTTTGTTTAATTTTCAATGAATATTTTTATTAGTTACAGGAGACTATACATTTGAGAGGGCATAGAGAAACACAAAAATATATCACATTTGTTTATCAATTTATTCACAGGTTTAGATTTAATCACCTCTATGTCCCTGTTGTTCTACTCAGTATTGGACAGATAAGATTTTCATTGTTTCCTGGGGTCTACCATAATTGAATTTCCTAAAGAAGTGGTTTCCAAACTTTTCTAGTCTATGGACATTCAGTTGAGCATAACACTTAACTGCCTTTAATACAATTCCATTAAAACAACATCTTCCATTATTACTTGGAAGAATGTTATAGTTTCTGATGAGACTTCACATGACATTGCCATTTAAATAAAATTTCAATTATCTTAATAATTATTACATAAACTCCATAAACAAAATTATTATTGTATTATTATAAATATTATCATGAGTCTTTGCAGAGCATTTATATAACAGTGTGAGAACTATTCAGCCTTAAAGTATAAATATGGAAATCATAGGAAGCAGGCTTATTATCAGAATAGTCAGAATTGAACAGTTCTGTGAGAGAATGAGGGAACAGTCACATATTAGCCATAGAATGGTACTATTGTAGACTTTAAAATTGATCATTTCAATTTTAGAAAAAAAAAAAATGAGTGTTGAGCTGTGAGCATATGTGGGCAGGGGTAACATCTATATTAACCACCCTCTTCAAGTGCACCAAGCAACAGGACAGATTATGTTTTACATAATGGCAATTTCAGGCATTACAATGAAATGCCATCAGATCTATATGCTTACGCATCTTGTCAATTTTTAAATTTTGGATATGTTTTGAAATATTATTACGTAGTACATTTATTGTAGTTAAAACCTCTGGTGATAACCTTGAAAGAAGGGTAACACTATTAGGTTCTGGAATTTCCAACTTAAACTCTTGTCTCCTGAGCACGGCCCAGGAAATATGGAGATTCACTGTACTGGAAAGGATTCTGTGGACAGAGTAGTATTAATCACAGTAGTATTCAGTAATATTTATCAATTAAAAATATATATGAGAGAAGGAAGATTCTGTTTCATGCTATTTTAATGTATACTTTTTTACTTTTTAAATAATTATCTTTTTAAATATCCTGCTTCTACTAGCTCTAAAAGCTTAAGAAACAACTTTTATTTTAGAATTATTAATTTCTATTTCAACATCTTGTATTATTTCTCGTCAACTTCTTAAAACTATTGAATTCTAAACAACTTTTGCTGTATACTCTTTTAAATGCAACAGGCTATGTTGATTGATGTCATTATTTTCTGATAAACTCCAACATCTTTAAAAAGTTGTGGAATATAATATTTTATTCTATTCAGGGACATTTCCTTTAAGGCCAGTGTTCAAAAATTCATGCAGATCTCTCAGCAGATGTTTCTAAAGTACTATACAGTAATCCATCTTCTTAGTTAATAGAGTACCATTACAAGACTTCAACTATATTGCTTTTATATGTACATTTTAATTTTCTGTTTCATAAACAATCACTTTAGTAAGTATTTTTAAAAAGTGAACATTAAGCATAGTTAAATTACTTCTATGGCTCAGTGAAAACAGATGGTCATTGTATATTATTTAAAGTACTGCAAACTCTGGAGAATACTTTGTAGCAAATTCAGTAATTGGTTATATTCTTTGTTAAATAGTTTTACAACAGTAGCACAACCCTATGGAGATCAGATCTAAACTACAGAAATAAGTAATCCTTACTGATTCATTCCTTCAAAGAGGTTTTGAAATTAGGGGTGGAGTGGAAACCAGGATATTAATATATTGTGGCTTGCCTTGATCATCGTTACTACCACAAACCTTCCCCATATTTTTTAACTCATGCACTGTATTTTATGATTATCATTTAGTGAATCATCATTTAGTATGTTAAGTATTTTATGGATACTTAATTCAAACTGTCCAGCAGAATTTTATTACAAACCTTACAATAGCAGTCAGTTTAAGTACAGTTAAAACGATGCTACACTCAGGAGAACAAGGACCAAAATTGTACTTAGTAGTAGTTTTGTCAGACACTGTTTCCTTTGTCTCAGCTTTTTTTGTCCGTTTATCACAAATACAGTCCAGATAGCAAAAGATTAGTGATGGTTTCCATGTTTAAGGATGAGTAAAGCTAACCCTCAAATTGAAAGTAAGCCATGAATAACTGAGATCAAATTTTTGGAAAATAAAGTAAGCAGTTGATTATGTATATTATTTCATATGAGAAATATATTGCTTATGTATTTTATTAGAATATTTTCTTTTATATTCATACAGAATTTCATTTCTGGTTTGTACTTATGACACAAATCTGTGTTGGTCAAGATCTTTAATTCTTATAATTTGCAATAGTTATGCTATGATTCTTTCTGCTACTTGTTAATAATTTATAACAGTATTTTAAATGATATTTCTCTATTATGCCAAAACTAAATGTTTTCTCATTTCCCTTATCCATAAATCTTGGAGCTTTAAAAAAAATTGAATTGAATCCCAAGCTATTTTTGTTCCTTTTCCATAATAGTGCTTTAAAAATTCTTTTTAATATAAAACATGGTTCAGATTTATCTCTTGACTATAGATAATCCATGTTCAATTCTTGTAACAATGTTTTACTTTTCCCAGAATATTTGATCAAAAAAACCTTTACTTGATTGTCCCACTGAATTTGTACAGGTGTTATGTATTTTAAATTATACAGCTAACTAAATAACTATTAATTTTCAGTTATTTTCAACTTGTGGACATTAATTTTTTTACTGAATCTCATAATTTATGGTGAAGGCCAGTATTTTTTATAAGTTGATATATAGATATACAGAGATGAGATGATAGAGAGAGAGATAAAGAGACAGCAGGAAAAACAGAGAAAAGGAGAGAGGAAGAAGAGAGGGAGAGGTTCTGTTCTCTATTCTCTATTATATCACCTGGAATGTGTAACTATTTCTTCGAAAATAATTATTCTCATTTTTATAACACTGAAAACTTTCTATAACCATTGGTAGAGAAGTAAAGAATATTAGCACGAAATAATTATTAGCACAGCCATTCTATTATCAAACCCATTTAATTCCTCCATCCTGTGCGTTTTCCATTCAGCAAAATTTAGTTTCATTTTGAAAAATAGAAAAACTGTGTATGCTTAAAGACTATACTCCCCATGTTTTCAATGTAATCGTTGTTTCTTCAATAATAAAAAGATGGTGTTTATTATCTCTTTTTAATGATTATAGATAAATCTCTTAAGTTTCATATTTTAAGGGGGTGATTTTGAATGCTTTCTCAACTATAGTAAAAGGTACATTTAAAATATGTATGTGTATATATACATATATCTCACTCACACATATTTTCTGCTGAGAAAATTGTTATAGTATCTCTGATAAAGAAAATCCACATTCTATACTGCCTATTTAGGAAGAAATTGAATACCTTCATATTTTGGCATATAAATAATTTAAAAGCTATTCCTCATCTATGCAGTTGTTATATTTCTTTCTCTGAATGTTCTGTCAGTAAAATCAACATCTAAATTCTTAATTGGGACATCAAATTATAATATTGGCTTCTTATCAAGTGCCCTTTCCTTCTTGCTACACCTAAGTTTACAGAGCATTTCGCAATTAAACTCATGATTAGTTCCTTTTTCACAATTTTTTCTGCGAGTCATAAACACCTAACCTGTCAGTGAAATAATTGTTTTGTATGTAAATCATTACTAATAAATACAATCTCACTTATTATTTTCTTATATAATGCTTTGAAAGTTCCACTCTGCTATTCTTTAAATTTTATTAATATCCTTTCATATGCCTTTATAAAAATATTACATATTTTCTCTCTCTTTAAGATTAATACCTTGTGAATAAATCTTTTAAAAGTGAAATGATTCCAGTTAATACTCTGTATTGAGCAAAATTACATCATGAGTGGGAGAGCAATAATTGGAATCCAGGAGATTTGAGCTCTACATCCTATTCCCGACTCTAGAGAGATTTGGCTTCTAGTCTATAGGCAGGGCTTGTAGTTGGTTAGCAGTGTTCTTATTTGTAAAATGAAAAGATTAGGCTAGGTAATGTCCAAGTCAGGTTTTTTTTAAATAGATAATGACAGTAATTTTCTTAATTCCATTAAGTATTAGTGACATCAGTGATTAGTTATGATAACAATATGCAACAGATTTCCTGGAAACAAAACAGATTTCCTGGAAACAAAATGATATAGACTTATTTTAGTAAAAATATTTGTTGAACTTTTAAAGGTTTTACACTTACCTTGCTGCTTACTGTCAGCTTGATTCCAAACTTTTACCATGTGAGCTAATGTGTGAGGATCGTGAACAACAGCAGTTCTTACCTATAGGGCATGCTACAGGTGAGATAGTGAGCTCATTGGATCTCATTAGCTCATGTAAGTCAGTTCTAACAAGAGGCTATGAGGAAAATTTAGGGAAATTCAAGAGTAATGTGGAAGATATTCTAGGTGACCCTTTTACTTCTGAGGCAATTAAAAAAAATCCCTGCAAGATGGAAAATGAACTAAACAAAAACTATGGAATTTGATAAAACTGCATTATTTAATGTACCATTTAATTCAGTTCAGTCCAATTGAATTTGGCAAATATTTATTGAATATCCACGCAAAACTTCAATGACAGTATTTAGCATATGCAAATTATGCATAAACATTACAGTGAGATTTAGAACACTTGTGTCACATAGTAAGATTTTTAAAAGGTTTTAACTAACAATATTATACATGTTCTTTGCCTCTCTCTTGGACTTATAACTTCTATATCATGTATTGATAAGAAATGTATATAGTCAGTATTATAAAATTGTTCCCTAAATTAACTTTGCTTATATTATTAAGCTTTTTTTATGCCTAACTTATATTTAGAATTCAAGGACACAGAACCTCAAGCAGCAAACTATCTTTAAATTATTTTATAATTTGAGATTTCCTGATATTTTAAATACTATGAACTTCTCTTTATTACTTACAGTTACCATTCTTTTCCTCAAGAAGTTTATAGTTTTTCTTAAAAAAGTATTGTTAAACATCATATATCACAATTAAATAACCTTGTCCTTGTTTTCCCAACTCTGTCTACTTCATTACTTTAAGGTCACATCTTCTCACTGTAGCTTGCCTTGATAATGATGTTTGGTTTATAAGGCATACTCCCAAGGAAGCAAAGAACTCATTTATCTACCTATGAATTATTGTTCTGTATAAAATAGGAATCCAAACCATATATCCTATGCCTTAAACATCAATTTGCAGAAACTAAAAATGCTTGCAATCACAATTTGAATTGCCTTTTGTAAATTAAGTAGCATTAGCAAAATGATAACATGCCAATCCATCTCAACTAATGTGAAGTTTCTATTAAAAACAAATATCAATAACATTTAATAAGGGGACAACAAAAACGTATTGAACATAGAATTATAGCACTAATGTACTCTTCTGCTGCACAGGGAAGAGTTAGAATTTCTAGTGGTAAAATAACTAATATACGCCTTAAAATTTACATACCACAGTCATATTTAATCTTACTTGATCCTGACAATAAAGCCATAAGGTAGGAATTAGTACTGTTATTATGTTTTATATAATAAGTTCAAGGTCAAAATGATTTGTCAGTGGCCACATACCTGGCATTGCAGAGCCTTTACCTAATTTTTTCAATAGCACTACTGTGTCCGTTGTTCTCAATCTTGGTGCCTATTAGAACCATTTGGGGAGGTTTAGAAAAAACTCTCATATTCCCAACTCTCAGGTTAATTGAAATAGAAATTCTGAGTGTAGAACTTGGGTATTGATAGTAAAAATAACAAACAATTTGCACTCTTCTAATTCTAATGTGGCAATCAGTTTTGAAAACCAATGTACAGGTAGTTAGGTTCAATAAATGTAGCTTAATGAATGAAGATGGTAGAGGAGGAGAATGCTAATATGTGGAACAAATCTCCCTACTCATATATTCAAGCATAACTAAGACTGTTACAAGTGGGAGAAGAAAACTAAAGTGGTATGTTTGCCCTGAGGGGAGAAGTAACATGCTTGTCCATAGGAGGTAGATATTATCACTAGGGTAGTAGCTATATATGGTAGAGAAAAAAAAAACAATTGGTATTGCGAGAACTAAAATGCTTTGTTTGAGTGATTACCTTTTGTCGTCATTACTTGAGGGTTCTGATTTTTACATCACCTGCTCTTTCTATTCTACCTGATATTGCCATTACTCTCTTCATTTTTCTTTGTAATTTTTCAAATGAATTTTTGGCTTTCAATTTTATAGCATTAGCTTGTCTGTGTTTAAAATTCTCTGTAAAGAGTCTTGGAATCTTAAGGGAAAACATGCAACAGCAGTCTAATCAATCAACCACAGCAGGCAGAGCTGTGTTGGGACACAGTACTAAGAGTTTTAATAAGAGCCTTGAGTACTCATTTGCCCAGACTGTGGTTTTTCAAAAAATATATAAGACAGGTAATTCATTCTGCCAAAGCTACAAGTTTCCTCCTGTCCCATTGTCAGCCAATAAAATGTCTTCTTTCTTTAATTCAGAATACATTCTTTATATTCTTCTACATGTTGTTACACCACCTTTGGTCTAGAAGAGCATAGTGGTTTTGCTTTGAAGCATATTAAAAGATAAAATCTTTATTATTTATGTTTTCTTATCCTTTAATTGGGTGGTTTTATTCTTAATGTGCTTGAATCAATCAATTTTAAGTAGCTAACAAATATTTGATGATTCTTGTTCTGGGAAAAGTTAAATAATTCTAGTGGTCTGTGGTTTATTCAAAATAAGTTTGGTATGTGAGGGTCAAAAACATTTGATGTGAAAACTTTTGAGAGTATACTGAGATTCTGAAATTATAACAAAAGAAGTCTTCTGGTTTAGGATGATTGGTAAATATCACCACCAAAAATACTTAAAATAAAGATTATATTTCTGGGGCATTGTTTAGAAATTGTTGCTTATAGAGAAAAAAATCATCCCTATTTCACCTTCCCCCAGTCCAAACGATCATTTATTTTTTAAAAACAGTGGACTTGGTTAGATAAAGGATAATCAAGTTCTTCTGGATTTTCAATGACAATTTTATTTTATTATGAAGTTTTCTTCGAAATTCTCTTTCTCCTATTTATTCTTTTATGCTTGAGAGTTGTTGGTTGCTTGTTTTTTTTTTCATTTTGCTTTTATTTTTGTTGTTGTTATTGTTTGTCTTTAGTGCTCTTCTGTCATTCCAAATTAATCTTTATTACATTTATATATTGGGACATAATTTTGCATAGTTCTTCAGATTTTACTTCACGTATTTCCTGTTGATATTTGACATGTATAAAGATGATAGATTAGTAGCGTAAAACTCTTGGAGAAGAAAGTTTGAAGAAAATCACTTAGAAGTACAAGAATGGTACACATTCTATACTTAAATGAAAATTTAATTTTTAGTCCTACAGCACATTATATCAGAAAGGAAATAAACTTTTAAAAAATGACCGCTGTGGCAACAGTCACCTATTAAAGCCACATTGGTTTTGAGAGATGCAAATGTGGCCATTAAGTTAACTAATCAAGGATCTGGGAATTCTGTTCTGGAGTACCAATCTCTGTCTTTACAGTTAATAATATAGCAACTAAAAAAGGTTTGAAAAGAACAACATTTGACTCCATTTATGAAAATATTTATAATGTTTTCATGTGAATAGATTCAATTTAGAGTTACATATTTCATTTTTAATATCCATTTTTATTATGATTGTTAGCAATACATGGCAGCTTTCAACAGAAAATATGTGTGTGTATGTGTGTATGTGTGTATATATATATATATATATATATATATACCTTAATGTACATTCCCAACATGATATGTTAACATTTAATTCCCTATTTTTGTTCACATTAATAGGAAATAAGTTACCCATTTTCTCTCTGGAAATATCACCCCAGCATAGCTAAAACAGCATTTAGCAAGAAACATGTTACTTCTCACCTCTAAGATTCAATATCAAATTTAGTATTTCTGATTTTAGTAGGAATCCTGCCTAGGGAAGGATTGCTGAATAAACCCTAATTAATGCAATATTTTACTTGTGACAAATTTTCTGTAGACTGAGGTTTGGAAAATAAAACTCAATCTTGTGACTTATTTGCTTCAGATAAGAGGAAAATAGATCAAGAAAAACAAAAATTTGATGCCTCAGTCATGTTATTTTTAAATAAGTTTTCCAGTACACATTGTAAATTGTACAAGCGTATATCATTAGCCAAGAAAAATTAGATATTATGTCTTCAAAGACCAATGATGGGAGTGCTCACCCCACACTGCCACTGACCAGATATTGCTGGTAATAGGAGATATATAAAAGAAAAAGAACATTTCTGCATTACACTGAGTTAGGAAAATATAACATCTGCAAATTTTCCCTAGATATCAGTCATTAGATTTTCAAACTGCTAGTTTTCAGCAAAGATACATACTAATAATCAAAACTTGTTTATATATGGTTAATATTATCTCTGATTCATGGGATTATATGCACATGCTAGAGTTTTCTTGTATTATGTACAAATATAAAGTTTAAAATGTATTAAAAATGTTGATATGCCAAATTGTTTGCTGCATATGAATTTAAATCATATATTTATATTTTAAAAATGATTTCAGTCAAGTTCCAGATTTATTAAATGGTGACAATTTCAAAATCAGTGTATGTAATTTTAATAAAGCATATATTTTAATTACTTTCTAGCATTTTAAAGGTTATTTATTTTTTTTGAGACAGAGTCTTGCTCTGTTGCCCAGGCTGGAGTGCTGTGGTGCAATCTAAGCTCGCTTCAACCTCTGCCTCCCAGGTTCAAGTGATTCTCCTGACTCAGCCTCCGAAGTAGCTGGGTTTACAGCTGCACACTGCCATGCCTGGCTAGTTTTTGTAGTTTTAGTAGAGACGGGGTTTCACCATGATGGCCAGGCTAGTCTCCAACCCCTGACCTCAAGTGATCCACCCGCTTTGGTCTCCCAAAGTGATGGGATTGTAAGTGTGAGCCACCGCGCCTGGGACATTAAAGGTTGTCTTGTTATGACAGTAATTCAGCAGTTAGTATTACATTGTTTTCCAAGATGATCTAATTACAAGCAGATATTTCGTGGTATACTTGTCCCTCCCTTTTGAAGAAGATTGGTTCCAGGGCCCCTGCAGAAACAGAAATTGATGAAACTCAAGTCCCTAATATAAATTGACATACTATTTACATATAACCCACACACATCCTCCCGTATACTTTAAATCATCTCTAGATTACTTATAATACCCAATATAATGCAAATGCAATGTAAATCGTTCCTATACTGTATTTCTTATTTTTCTATTTTGTTGTATTATTATTTAATTTATTTATCTATTTATTTATTGTTTTAAATACAAGGTTGGTTGTTTAACAAATATGACATTCCCGGAAACAGAGGGCTGGGTGTACCATAAGACATACTTTGTTAAAATTATTAAAATTTAATAAAAAGTAGAAAAGCTGCTATATTTCTAGGGCTGCCAGCATCTTGGTCGCTTACATCAACATAAATTTATCATTTCACATTTCTAGAGGATGAAAGTCTGAAATCAAAATATTGTTAGGGTGGTGCTCTCTCTCTAATAGCTCTAGGGGAGAATCTTTTCTTACCTCTTCTAATTTCCGGTATTTCTCAGTAATCCTTGGCACTCCTTGTTTTATAAATGCATCAACTCAGTCATGTAGCCATCTTTTTCCTTATGTGTCTTCACATGGTCTTCCCTTTGTGTATGTCTGTGACTGGTTACAAATTTCTCATTTTTATAAGAACACCAGTCAATATTGGATTAAGGTCCACCCTAATAACCAAATTTTAACTTGATCGCCTGTAATTCTAAATAAGGTCACATTCTGTGGTACTAGAAGACTTCAACATTTCTTTTTGGTGGGGACACAATTTAACCCATAGCAGCTGCCTAAGCTAATATGAGTGAGAAAATATAAGAAAGTATTAATAATCCTTGACAAATTTATAATAGATTTCATTCCTCTGAATATTTCCTTTTGAGTAACTCTTTTTAGATATTTGTCATCCAAAAGTATTTCTCAAAATTCAAGATTCTCAAAATTCAAATTTCTCAAAAGTCAACATCTCTATTAATCTTAATCTTGCTGATTGATCTTTTTGGTGTTATTTATATTATTAAGCTGGTTTTAACTGGCAGTAGGTTTTATCTCTGAAAAAGTAGAATAGATTTATTTTACCCAGTTATAAATACCCAGTCAAAAATGTTTAAAGATGCAAAAACATACCATCTTCAGAGCTTCAACAATAAACTTATTTTATGGTGATTTCAGGAGTGAAAGCACCTTCCAATTACATAAATCAATAATGGTGTATGGAATAGAAAACAATTTGTTTTCTTGTGGTGAGAATTGTTTTAACATGTTTAGTGTTATATGTACAACAAGGTCAGATAAGTTTATCATTTACAAGTTAGTACTGCTTTAATGTCTCCCATTAATAACTATGCCAACTTAAACTTTAAATTTGGTTAACACATCAAAGTAAATATTTCTTTTTAACCAATTTATATTACTCTTCTCTAGACCTCATAGCAGAAATCTAGAGTTAAGCATCTTCATATTAACTCTAATGGAGTCTAAAGATTTGTCTTTTGCAATACAACAACTAGTTCATTGCAATCTTGCTCTAGGTCTTAAGGAGGAAAAAGTAAAGAAGAAAAATTTAGTGCAACACATTACAGTAATTCTTTAATATGTGAAAAAATCACATTGTAACACAGTATGCCATAGTCTCATTGGTTTCCAGGTTGCACAAGACTTTAATGTTTTTATATAGCTTCATCTTTCCTTACATATTTCCATGTTTCTACTACCTCACTTATAATCAGTCTCACTACACTGTCTGAGCAATCAAAACTCAAACTGTTTTATAACTCTTTAAGCATAGAGCCTCTTATATTTCCTAACTGTGAAATTCTCTGTGATTATTTCTGGTAAGGACAGGCAGCTTTCTATTGAAAAAATAAGTTTCTGTAACTTAGGCTTTCAATCTTTTTCAGCTAAATTAAATTGATATATTTTGATAGTTGGCACATATTGATTTACTATCAAATTATATCTCTAGGATGTGCCACATTTTATATAAACTGTTTCTTATAAACTGATATACAAGCATCACTTTATAGTTTATTTTATGAGACTACTAAATAAATCACCACAAAAAGAGAATATTGTTAGAGAAAAATCTTGTTTTAAAAAAGCCCAGTGGAGACACATAAAAGAGACTAGAGAGATAAAAAGACAAAAAAAATCCAAACTGATTATTTTTAAGTTACGAAGTAAGTATATGGAAGTATTGCTACCACAATATAAGAGACAGCAATAGACTGGTCAAAGAAAAATTTGGAATCACCTTTTGACTGTACCTACAGTACTTTTGGTATTGACAAAACAACTTGACTCAAAGTCACTTTGATTTGGCATCTGGGTATGTGGGTGTCTTCCTGTGTATGTGTATATCTATGTGTGTAATAGAATAATTTACTATAGAATATATGGACACGGCGTAGCCTTAATATAACAGATCTCACAGGTTCCTAGAACACTTAGTGTGAGCATTTTTTAAAAAGAACACTACATATTGATTACGAGGAAAAACTATTTTCTAATATGATGATATAGCTACATTGTACATTTATATGTCTATACAAGCGTGACCAAAAAATTATCAGAGTGTTCATCACAGTCCTCTGTAACTGTTTTACTTCTTTAGGAGTATGTCATCTCCATTTTTTCCAGGCAGAAAACATTTAACAGTGTGAAATTACAGAGGAAAAAATATCCCTACCACAAAACAAAATGTCCTTCCTATGTGTACCCCTGCATTACCCAGGAAAAATGAGTGAATGCTTCAGTTTCAAATTCCATACTTTAGAGTCCAAATTTACTTAAAATGTTTAAATAGTAAAGCAACCATTAAAACTTCTCCAAGTAAATATTAAATGTGTGCAAACATGAAAGATGACTAATATATAAATATTGACCCAATTTTCTTTTTCTACAAATGTTCTATTAAAATACATACAAATATTAGTGGAAATAAAATTTCAGCTGCAGTAAATATTGTAGAAGTCCACCATTAAAAGTCCCCAAATGTGGATGGATTACCGGAAAATAGTTATTAAAAGTGGTTGAGGCTAGGGGAAAAATAGCATTAGGAGAAATACCTAATGTAGATGACAGGTCAATGGGTTTAGCAAACCACCATGGCACCTATACACCTATGTAACAAACCTGCATGTTCTGCACATGTATCCCAGAACTTAAAGTATAATTTAAAAAATTTTAAAAAGACATGCACTTAATTCTTTGGATTTTATCATATATAATTTTTATAAATAAGGACTTTATTTTTAAAAAGTGGTTGAACTGATGGAGAAAAGAGAATAGAGAGAACTAACATAGAAGATGTTTGTAGGCTATGTGAAAGCTTATCTCCTCAAAGACACTGCCATCCAAGTTAGTAAATAAAGGTGATGGGGGCTGACTCTGGGCTCAACATAAGAGTACTTAACATTTGTAAATAACTACTGGGCTAGTATTTCAGAACTTCCTCAAGTACATGAAATATCTTGCTGAGAACTATTCCCTTGGTACCACTGCTATCTATGTAAATTTTGAAGATCAGATTAGGTAAATTTGTAGTGTGGGCATTTGAACTGAAGATTTCATCAACATAAATCATCAAGATTTAAAATTAAATTTAAAATGCTTTAATTCTAAAAGTTCTTGGATAATAATTTTTGGCTTGATGCTAGATTATTGTTATTATTATTCACATTAACATTTGAAAGTTAATTTTAATAACTTTAAAGTTGACAAAGTGTTTTTTCTTGCTTTAAGTTTAGCAAATTGTTTAGTAGTAATGTGCCTATAAGAAGATGCTATAGCAGAAATAATACATTTTAAACATTCAAATAATATTCATTAAATTTGAATATTTTAGAAAACTGATTTATAAGATACAATTGTATCTTTATTGTAATTTTATGGAGATAAGATTGATTATAAACATAAATTCTGGTTAAAGGACAAATGTTATATTATTACTGATATTGATTCTTGGATTAGTGAGACATTTATCATGGATTTAACTAGAGTCATGAAGAATGTCCAAAACATTCCTTAACATTATTTTCAGTTTGAAAGCATTTAGTATAATTTTCTTTGCACACAGCAGAAATCTGTTTCATGGATATGTACTAAAGAAGGAACTGAAAGTCCAGTTAAACAGACTACAGCATTGGCCACAAAAGTCTTTTTAGAACTATTCTCTAAATCAATTTTTTGTCCATTTTCAATTCCTCTTACCTAACTTTCCCAGCCCCTGCTTCAGGCAAACAAGGTTACTACAAATTAGTCTGCATTTCCAAGAGTTTTCTATAAATAGAATAATATAGTATGCATTCTTTTGTGTGTTTGAAAAAGAAAAGGATGAAAATAGAATAAAAGGGTATGAATTTCCAGTTAGAACTTGAAATATTTTTAAAGGTGCTACAATAAATGGTACAATGTGGCTGACTCAGAAAACTAGTATGAAAAAGAATCACACTGAATATTTTAAAATGAGGGTTCATGTATCTTCTCTGACATCAACTGCTGAATAGCCTTGTCAAATGCAATAGTTTAATAAGTGGAACACAGCAGGAAAGGATGGATGTGACAAGAGATAAACTATTTTGGCCTCAATTTGTTACATGTAAAATGAAGGTGCCCTTCAGGTCTCTTATTCTAACTTGGTGTGTATTGAGTCACATGCGTTTTGCTAAACAAAATTGTTAGAAACTGTCTTACTGGTACTCACACATTTTGCTCAATTACTGAACTGAATTAAATAGTTAAGAAGGAGTAATTTCTGCTCTACAACTTTTTTCTTCTATTTATTTTGTCTTTTTTAGCAGCTTTATTAAAAAGTACATGGCATATATTAAGTTATACATACTTAAAAGGTGCTATTTGATAAATGTTGACCTATATTTATATCCAGTAAACCATAACCACAATCAAGACTGTGATTTATCACACTAGAAGTATTTTTTGGTCCATTTGCAATTCCTCTTACCCAACTTCCCCCAGCCCCTGCTTCAGGCTAACATAAATTAGTTTGCATTTCCAAGAGTTTTCTATATATAGAATAATATATTAAGCATTCTTTTTTATGTTTTATTTCTGTTACTCACCATAATTATTTTGAGATTTATCTATGATGTTGAGTGTGTCAATAGTTTATTTTGTTTTCTTATTGCAGTTATATTTAGTTGTCTGAATACTCTACAATTTATTTATTCATTCTGCAATTGATTGATATTTGGCTTGTTTCTAGTTTAGAATGATTACAAAAAAAATGGTGCCATGTTCATTATGTATGAGTTATTGATGTACAAGTCTTTACGTGGTCATATTCTTCTATTTCTCTTTTGCAAATACCTACAATAGATCCAGGTTGGCTGGATCATATTCTAAGTAGAATGAATTTTAACAACTGTGAAACTGTTTGAAGAATGGTTGCACTTTTTCTGCGCCCAACAAAAGTGTGTGAGAATTCCTGTTCCTCTAAATCCTCATCAAGATTTGGTATAATCTGGCTGTTTAACTTTAATCATTCTGGTATAGGTAGCATTGTCTAATTATGATTTAAATTTGCCTTTTCATAATGACTAATGATATTGAACATTTGTCATGTTCTTATTTTGTTATCCATGCATTTTCTTTTGTAAATATGTTGTCTGTTCAAATATTTGTTATGTTTTTTAAACTCAATAGTTTGTTTGAATTGAGAGTTTAAAAAACACGTATATTACACAAACAAGTACTTTATTCAATATTTATTTTGCAAATATGTTCTCCATTTTGTGCCTTGTATTTTAGTTATATTAACACTCTTTCAAAGAGACATATTTTTAATTTTGACGAGGTCTAATTTTTTTGATGGACCATAACTTTGGTGTCATATTTAAGAACTCTTTATATATCTCAAGGTTTAAAAGGTATTATTCTATATTTTCTCATAGAGCTTTTATGGTTTCAGGTAATAATACATTTGTTCATTAATTTATTGAATTAATTTTAGTTTAAGTTTTGTGGCATGGATCCAAGTTCATCTTTGCATATTGACATGCTATATCTCATCGTTATTCATTGAAAGGACTAATCTTTTTCCAATGAACTATCTCATAAACTTTCTGAAAATAATTACTTGTTCATTTATGTGTGGACCTATTTTGCACTTTGTCTTGTTTTGTTTTGTTTTTAAGATGGAGTCTTGCTCTGTTGCCCAGGTTGGAGTGCAGTGGCACAATCTCGACTCACTGCAACCTCCACCTCCCAGGTTCAAGCGATTTTCCTGCCTCAGGCTCCCCAATTACTGGGATTACAGGTGCCTACCACCAGGCCTGGCTAATTTTTGTATTTTTAGTAGAGACAGTGTTTCAACATGTTGGCCAGGCTGGTTGCAAACTCCTGACCTCAGGTGATCCACTCACCTCGGCCACCCAAAATGCTGGGATTACAGGTGTGAGCCACTGCACCCAGCCCTGCACTTTGTTTTGACATTAGGTGTATAAATGATAGGGACAGGAGGCAGACAAATTCCTAAGCAAACAGGGACAGGTCCCCAGTGAAACTCGACCTTCAAGCCAAGGATGGTCTGAAGGCAGAAAATCAAACTACCAGATCTGGATAGAGTCCACAAACTGGAGTGAGAACTTCCATTCCCATTCCCATTTGGTGTGCTCAGCCCCTGATTGGTCCCAGGCCAAGACTTCACTTCAGCCCCTGATTAGTTCTTTACACTATTGTGCCTCTTTCTGAATGGTGCTTTTCCCAAGTCTACCTATAAAGCAATCAGCACACATTTCTCCATTCTAAGCCAATAAAAACCCTGGACTTAGCCTCATAGCCTGCAACCCACTTTCAAGTCCCTCTCACTGTTAAGAGCTTTCTGTTCAATACAATTCTACTCTGCCTTACTCACTATCTGGTAACTGTGTACCACATTCCTCTTGGTTGTGAGACAAGAACTCAGAACTCACCAAACTGCAGGAGTGAAAGAGCTGTAACATCCTCTCCTGCTTACAAACTAAGGGAGTGAAGAAGCCATAACATAAACATTGAGGTTTGTTATGTCATTTGGATTAATTTACTCTTATCTATAAAGTGACTTTTTCTATTTTGTAAATATTATTTATTTGAATTGCATTTTGATGTTAATATAACCATTCTAACTTCCTTTAGATCAATGTTAGCATGGTATTTCTTTTCTCATCATTTTACCTTCAATTAGTTTTTGTCTATATTTAACATGTATTTCTTCTAGGCAACAGATAGAACTAAATGATTATTTTAATAATTCAGTTTTAACTCCTTTGTTGACTTATTACACATACCTTTTTATTTTCTTATTTAATGGTTTCTCTGGAGTTCCCAGTAACTATTTTTTACTTATTATGGTCTACCTTAAAGTGGTACTAAATCCTTTACACATAAGAACCTTATAGTAATATACATCAAATTCTCTTCTCTCAAACTTTATGCTATTGTTATATATTTTACTTACATGTGTTATAAGGTCACATCACATTGTTATTTTTGTTTAGTTTGTTATTTTAAAAATTAATTGGAATAGAGACACTGCCCATGCAGTTACCATATCTTTTTTCTTTTTATCCTTTTAATTTTTTTGCATCCATATTTTCATCTTGATTCATTTGCCCCCTGCCTGAAAGTCTTCCTTTAATATTACTTACAGAGAGGTCTGCTTATGATGAAGCCCCCAGCCTTTCTAGATCTAAAAACACCTTTATTGAAACAAGAGCAATATTTAGACAGAGCTAAAAGTACTTTATTAGATGCACTACAAATTATAATAATTTTCTGAGTAGCTGGTTGAGGGAGTAACTATTCCATATTCGCCATAACCATATAACACTCTTTCCTCTAATCCCTTCTGATGTTTCTCTTCCTGGCTGGGGTTAGTTTCCTCACACATGGTACTTATTAGTTTATTACTGAATATGTGTGAAGCACCCTCTGCAGATTTCTGAATTTTCCATTTATCTCTTTTCTTTCCCGTACTCTGTCCTGTGACTTTTGCTGCTTTGGTCTCCCCAAACCCTCAGCTGTCTTCTCAATGTAGAGTCTGCTGGGCTTCATATGCATTTCTCTTCTTTTTGCCACAGCCTGAATACTCACTCTCTCAAGACAGAAGGCTTGAACAAAGCTGGGTCACTTATTGGTTTATGATCTCTCAAGCATTACTATTCTGCAATGCCTGATAACTAGTGTCTTGAAAACCAATGTTTAAAGTTTTTAAATTAGTTTTTCTTCTTCTCCTTCTTTCTCTTTCTCCATTGGACAAGTTGGGAATATAAATCTGGTCCTTTTGTTTTCATCTTGGCTGTTGTAGAAGTTCTTTCTTGTACTTATTAATTACATTAAAAACAACAACAAGCAACGGCCACTATGAGCTTGAAAATATAATCTTGCCACTTTATTTAGCAAATAAATTAGCCTAAAATAATATAATTTAATTTTCAGTCTATCTCAAAATGCTTAACCACTTGAGGAATAATTATATAGTTCCTTATTGGTCATTTTTTATCAGAATTAATACATTTTAATTTTAATTGTTGGTATTTTAATTTTTATACATATTACTTCATGACAAGTGCTCAACTTTTTATGAAGGTTTGATTTCTCTTCAACAACACAGACGATTTGTTATGCCATTGTATTAGCCTTCTGAAAGTTGAAGATAAGTTGTGATGTAACTATCACTTATTCAAATGTCAAAATGAAGCCAATTAAATGAAAACAAGAATTCCATTCTAAAAAGGAATAAGAACACTCATCTAAAAATTTCTTCAACTTCTTTTCTATTAATTATATTACTATATGTGGGAGTGCTATATAGATGGCTTGAAAAAAATTCAAAACAATGTTGTATTATCTCAAATAAAGTTATTTATAATCTAAAACTGTGAATTTCTCTATAAATAAAAGATATTTTACAATGAAGTAATATTAAAATGACAAAAATGTTGTTCCATATACTATGTAAAATTTTGCCTGATAAAAATATTAATATATATGTTCTTATGAAATTTCAAAATAACATTTAGAAATCATCAAATACCTTCATTCTCTTATTGATTTGACATATTGTATATTTAATCATAAAAGCCTGCCATTTAAGATTTGTTAGACACCACAAAGGTTATCTAGCAGAATCACTTTTGCCAGTAGATGAGAAACCTATGGGCCAAAGATTTTCTCACTCAAAGACACACAGATAATTAAGACCAGAATGCTCCATGTGTAACCAACCATTCACTGAGAAAGGAAATGGTTTGACAGACTGAATCCACATCTCTGCCATTAGGGAGGACTTTAAGCTAGAATTGCAGTACATGTGACAAATGTATATATGAATGAATCAAAGGATGCTATAAGTGATTATAGAGTGGGTTGGAGATGTTCAGTGTTCTCAGAGGAAGAGAGATACAGAAGCCAAAACCTAAATCCTAAAAGATGACTGAGTTTAACAAGCCCAGCGGTGGAAAAAGAGTGACCCAATAAAAAAATACATAAAAGCTGGGAGTTTAAAAAGAGAATGCCACCTTTGAAAAATGTCATACTATTTAATAATGTTGATGCCAAGAGTTGAGTCAGGTGAGTGATGGAGAAATTGGAGAAATGAGCCAATAGGTAAATATTAATAGGATATGGTAAAAACTTTAGATTTTTTTTGCTGGAAAGATACAGAATTATTGAAAAGTTGTAGGCCAGGAGATAATACTAGGAAAGGTGACCCATCTCAAACTGAATTTTGAGTTCAGACCCTAAGGAATACAATTTACACAGTATACACATTAAATATGTTTGTTTTGGTGCAGTCTTCCAAACCACCTTCTAACAGAGCTTCCTCCTGTATTAAACCAAAGTATTAAAGTAAGGAATAGGAAAGTTGTCTCTGCAATTTTATTATCTGTGTCTGGGTATCAAGGCACTAATAATCACCCTGAATCAGAATTCAAAGATATAGGACAAAGGAGTATGCACACACACACACACACACACACACACACACAATATTTTTCAAATAATCTTTCTAACTAAAAACATCCCTATACCATTGTAATAAAATGTAGCTGTTTATCCACTAAAAATTTGCATTATGTACTGGCCATGTTTGCTAAAACACTATTTTTAAAATATTTATTGAGGAATTACATAGATAAATATATTTGGTATACAACATGATATTTTGACATACATTTAATTATTTCACATTGTGATTGAATGATTAAATCAATGATAAATGATTGAATCAAACTATTTAACATGTCTATCACCTCACATAATGACTTTTTGTGGTGAAACATTTAGGAGGTCATTAAAATCTACTATCTAATCAATTTTCAAGTGTATAATACATTATTATTAATCATAGTCAATATGTTTTAATATGGACCTCGAGAACATATTTCTAAATGAAACTTTGTATTCTTAGACTAACATAACTTTTTATCATATTATGTGGGAGAAAGGGTAAGTAATATCCTAATTTTTTATAGGTAGAAATGAAGATTCGGTAACTGCTTTTTTCAGCTACTGTTACTTAAATGAGAAATGCAATACTTGTTTATGGGTTATCTGAACAAATGAATGAATAAATGTATATCTAATTAACTATCATTGAATATTACTTTTTAGATTTCTATAAGATTTACTTACTGAGGGCCTTTATTTGAAATCCTAAGTAATCTAAGAGGAAAGGAGCTTTTCAATGTCGAATCATTTAAACATTAAACCTCTTTTATGCCATCAAATGATATTTTGTCTTTATTTCTTTAGAAGCAATCATTTTAAAAGATGGAGAGACTGGAGTAATAAAAGAAAGAGTTAGAGAAGATAAAGATTAGCTACTTTCCTTAGAATGAATGTTGAATCATTTCCCCTGAAGGGAGTGGAGAAAAGGGAATTTTGTATCCTAGGCTTTGACACTCAATATAGCAATAGAAAAAATAGAAAAGTCATCAATTATTCTGCTAATTATATTACCCTAAATATAATAACCGGTGTGGTTTTACTTATCAATTGAAGTATGAGGAAAAGAAAAGATTAGTATGTTTTTAGGGAGAAAAATTATCAGCAAAAAGCCTGAGGCAAGTAGTGGGAGAAGTGACGGCATTTCTCTCTGTGTGTGTGTGTGTGTGTGTGTGTGTGTGTGTGTGTGTGTGTGTGTAGAAAAGCCCACCTGGCTTTATCTTGACGAGAGAGCCTATGAATCCTGGCCAAAGTGAGAAATGACGCTGCTAGAAAGAAGCAGTCAGGTGAGTAGGCCTAGGGAAGGGTCAAGGCAACTGTTAGGCTCAGAGGTAATCAGTTTCATAGGTGACGATCTCATGGCATCTGCATCCAGTACCTTTGCAGACCACAGGAGTCGTGCTACCGGTTCTTCTGGCAATATAACCTGGAAAAAGCATGTACTAGAAATAGGTTGTCAGATAAAATACAGGATGCTCACAATTTGCATTTTAGATAAACTACAAATTTTTTTAGTATTCAAGTATGTCTCATATATTGCATGGGACACAATTATACTTAAAAAAAATCCACTCCATCTGAAATTCAAATTTAAATGGATGTGCTGTATTTTTATCTGAAAACTCTGGCTTTTTTTTTTTTTTTTTTTTTTGAGACGGGAGTTTCACTCTGTGGCCAGGCTGGAGTGCAGTGGTGCAATCTTGGCTCACTACAACCTCCAACTCCCAGGTTCGAGTGATTCTCCTGCCTCAGCCTCCAGAGCAGCTGGGATTACAGTCACGCACCACCACACCCAGCTAATTTTTTTTTTCTCTTTTTAGTAGAGATGGGGTTTCACCATGTTGGCCAGGATGGTCTCGATCTCCTGGCTTCCTGATCCTCCCACCTCGGCCTCCCAAAGTGCTGGGATTACAGGTGTGAGCCACCATGCCTGGCTGACATTCTTAATTTGAAAAGACATGTTCCCAGAGTGCACAGAGGACAAGGTAAGATCAAAATAAATTGTATTATGGGGTAGAGATAAATAGTAACCCATTCTTGGATTTGAATTGAGCACGCTGAACTGTGACAAGAGGGGGGAACTGAACACCTCTATAATAAATGACATAGTTTTCTCTAAAAAAGAAACACATAGGAAAGGAACATAAGGGCTATGAAATTACTGTTCTTCCCATTTCCAGCTAAACACATCTCAAATTGAGATATAAAACTTCACATGACTCTCTCTAGCTTTCTTCACTACTTAGGCCTAGAGTGGGTAGGGGGAAGCAGATATTTAATTTGATGTTTTTTAAATTTCAGTCAATTTTCCATATTCAAGACTTTGCTTTAGCTGCTTTATTTATATTTTCTCATATTCCTTCTAGAAGTAAGATTAAATGTTGCTTCTTCTTCATCTTTGTTTATATTGAGATCTTGACAGCTAAATGTCCTACTCATGTTCAGAGCTTCCTTATGTTGCAAGTTGAAGCATATTTAAAGAAACAAACCTAAACAGAATATAAAAATGTATAAGATTTTAAACTAGTTACATTATAGAGCTTCTGATATGGAAACTAATGCTGTTCTTGATCTTAATGATTTTGGCTAGTTGCTTTCAATTTATTTTTGTTTTTAACCTTATAATTAGTCTGAACCTATCCACCCATAAGTACTAAATACTAATTGCACTTGCCTGATAATACATTCAGTTTTATTCTCCTCAAAGAAGACAAATATTTAAGATGAATATTTGGAAGAAATACTTCCCATAATTTGAATCTAACAACCACGTGTGTTAGTGTGTTTCTGTTCTTGGGGGATTTGTTTTTGTTTGTTTTTGGTCCAAAAATGATAAACTTTTCGTGACATATAAATAAATAAATATAATTTTATGATGTTAAAAATAGGGTGACATGCATGGTACATGGCTGTCAAATCTCTTGTGGCTCCACAGAAAGTTCATCATAATTACATGCCAAGTACCAACTATATTAGAGCTAATTCACTGTGGAAAAAATATTCAGGTTATCTATTGAAAATCTGGCCATTCACAACTAACATAGAGCTGCTTCTTTTAATGATTATTCTGGTTATTAAGATGAATAACATCTTTTATCTTGAAAAATGATAAAGGCAACTGCTGTGTGTTTAAATCCATCATTGGTTTCCTGGAGTCATCACAATTAGAGATGGAAAGGGACCATTTGGTCATATCCCTCATCTTTCTGTCTGGGCAAGCTTTAATCTTTGAGTAAATTCTCTAGTGCTTTGTCTAATCTAGTTTTACATAACTCAAATGTATTACTTGGAAGATTTTACCACAATCTAAAAACATCTTGCTGCTGGGAATTATTACAATGATAATATCCATATCTTTGCATGGCTTAATTTCCCATTAGTTTTATCTTTGCCTCCTGGGAACAGTCCTGAGCAATTCCAAATCCTCCTCCCATCTCTGTGTGCCACCATTCAAATCATTGTAGCTGTTGATCGTACCCAACCTAACACTTTTAATCTTGTTTGGCAAAATGATTTGTATATCTTTTAGCAACTCTATGTCTGCCAACCCCTGTAGCATATTTGAAATTAATGAGAAACCTGACGGATGAAGATGAACTTCTAATAAAACACAGAATTAATGATTTCCATCACAAGAGTTCATTTGAACATTTGAGGCTTTTGTTTCAAGTGAATTCTAGTGATTATTTGCTAAGAATATGACCCAATAAATATGCTAGGAATATCTTCTGAAATATCTCAATTTTTATTTATACAATTTTCCTACTCCAGCTTCCCAGCACTCATGGTTTTTATTTACTAACTGCCAGCCACCTTCCAAGACATCCCTCAAGTAAAACAGAAGTCCAGTAAAAAAGTCATTTATTCTATAAAGAACCTACCTAGTAACTGCCTAGTAGATTGTAACAATATGTTCAGACTAAACTGGTATTGTCAATGCCTGTCTAGTCTAGATTTCCAAGAAACAATTACATTTGAATGTATCATTAAAATTGTAATCATATGGTAATCTTATGTAAGGAATGCAATTTTATGTAAGAAACATATTTTTCATGTAAGAAACCCAGGCAGGATAGAGAATTGACAGGAGGTGAGAACATTTTTAAAGAGACTATCACTAGAATGGAAGCTCTATGAGGGCAGGAATTTTTGTTTGTTTCACTGATGTACACCTAGTTCTTAGATCCATACATACATGTTCAATGCATAAAGAATTTCTTTTTCAATCACTTAAATCACAATTGATAGGGCAATTGAAGACAATACACTACAATATACTTTTTGCTTACCATTATATCATTAACTCAAGAAATTTTCTTAAGCCTCATAATTATCTTGTCTACTCATTCCTTATGCACCTGTGTTTCCATCTGGATATAGGCTTTTATTACAGGAAGAAAAGGAGTGATTGTGAGAACCTAGTGGTTGTGCAAGGGGAAGGATTGCTTTATAGTTATTATATTATGTAGTCTTAGGAAGGCTACAAAGGAGAGTTGGAAAAAATAGTTAAAGCACTCATGACAGCTCTGGAGAAATGTGTTGGTCTGCCAAAGAAGGAACATACAATATAAACTCTGTGAATTATTTAATTAAATGGATCCAGTCGTGAAGTAAATCTTAATATTGAAGTCATCAACTCATTGACAACACGGTGCAGTGTCCTATCTTGAGCAAAGGAAGCTTATGAGACATAGTGTTTTCATTAGCAGATTAAGAAGGGGCTTCCCAGTCTTAGAGCTGTATACTAAAAATAAGGCATAACTGTTCTATGAGAATAACAGCTTTGAAAAGATGTCTGGTGACTGTTAACAATGTAAACAAGAAACTGATCTTTATATCAAATTGCATTTTTTCTTTATAGAAAAGTAAATTCAAATACAAATCTTATGCAATCTGCTTTATTTGAGAAATTAAACATAAAATATCACTGGATTATTTACTCATTTTATCACAGGACATGTTTAAAGCAAGCAGCATATTCAAAATAACATAAACAACCATTTTAAGTCACACAGCTTTATAGCTATTGTTAAAACCAGTAGACCTGAAACAAGAAGCTGTTTTGTGTTCAAAATATAGCTATGTTTGATCAATTAGGTTTTATAAAGATGGAAATCAGTTTCCTTTACTTCCGCTACTAAGAAAAATGTGTATTAATTTTTATAATAGAATCTGTCAGTTGTCCTAAGTGCTGACCAGCTCACTTAGATTGCTGAAAGCAGTATGGGAAATTTTTCTGTCAAAGAATTCATTGTGATAGGGTAGGATTGGAAGTCTATTACTAATGTCATGGGCAATGATTAAAAAAGTTCTAGTTTTAATCCCTTCTGGCTTTATTGAAAGAACTACCAAAGTGACATAGTGTCTTAATCTACAGGCAGATTTATTAGGGTGGAAATCTCTCTTGCTTTGTATTTAATTAGCTTAGTCTGTGGAGGGAACCTGGTAGCAAGGAAATCTCTCACTCTGACACAAAGCATTGAACAATGAACCATACTTCAAGCAACTAAAAGAGAGGCAAGGACATTCTAATAAATTAACTACTAAGGAGAAAATATGGCTATCAGATCATATCTTTACCGCAGGAATCTATGCCTACATGTTTATTACCTAATTTAAAAGCTTCATGTTGCCCAGTTTTGCTTGGGACATTAAGTGGAAAAATGAAATAAATTCTAGCATATAAAATTGTTGATATTACTGTAATAATCTAGACCCAAATTCTTATGAACTTATTTATAGAAAATTGACCATAGTTAAATCTATGTGTATTGTCATTATTAAGTTACAACAGAAATAACAAAGCAAAACTGATATTATGTGTCAAAAAGTGTAAGAAAAAACTTGATCAAGAAGAAAGGAAAATCAAGAGGCCATCCAGATTTTATTTTGGCTCATTAAGCAAATTATTAATTTTTACAATACAGTTCACAAAAATCACAGGTTAAAAGACTTTGTTCAGTGCATGCTAGAAAAATTTTTTTAAATATAAAAGATTATTTCCAGAAATGTGAAAACTATTAAAAATAAAACTCAAGACAGATTTTTAACTGTTCTTATATCATGAAATTCTAGTATTCCCAACGTCTTTGTGGAAGAAGTAATTTTTTGGTTCACTATTTTAAACATTTGAGAAACAATCAAAAAACAACACACACCGGGGACTGTTGTGGGGTGAGGGAAACGGGGAGGGATAGCATTAGGAGATATACCTAATGCTAAATGATGAGTTAATGGGTGCTGCACACCAACATGGCACATGTATACATATGTAACAAACCTGCACATTGTGCACATGTACCCTAAAACTTAAAGTATTATAATAATAATAAAAAAAACCTAAACGTGTAAAAGGGGCCCTAAACGATAGCAGTAATATCATGAATCAATATAACAAGGTATGCAAAAAGAACAATTTTTTTTGAGACAGAGGGTCTCGCTCTGTCACCAGGCTGGAGTGTAGTGGTGTCATCCTGGCTCACTGCAACCTCCGCCTCCGGGGTTCAAGCGATTCTCCTGCCTCGGGAGAGTAGCTGGGACCACAGGTGTGCGCGGCCATGTCCGGCTACAATTTTTGTATTTTTAGTAGAGACGGGGTTTCACCATGTTGGCCAGGATGGTCTCCATTTCTTGACCTCGTGATCCGTCGGCCTCGACCTCCCAAAGTGCTGGGATTACAGGCGTGACCCATCACGGCCGGCTGGTATGCAAAAATTGTAAAAAGATCTTCACACATTAAGATAAATAAAAGATGTAAAGAAGTGGATGGAGCCACTGCAATCTCAATAAAAATTCCAAAAGAGATTATTCAGGTAATTGACAAGTTTTATTTTTGTAGATTTAAATGTAAGAGAACAAACAGACAAGATCTTAAAGAACCACACATTTGTAGGACTTAGACGACCATACATTAAAATTTATTATCAAGTTATATTTAAGAGAATACTGGCTGGGCGCAGTGGCTCATGCCTGTAATCCCAGCACTTTGGGAGGCTGAGGCGGGAGGATCACGAGGTCAGGAGATTGAGCCCATCCTGATTAGCACGGTGAAACCCCATCTCTACTAAAAATAAAAAAAAATAACAGGGCTTGGTGGCGGGCGCCTGTAGTCCCGGCCACTCGGTAGGCTGAGGCAGGAGAACAGCGTGAACCTGGGAGCCAGAGCTTGCAGTGAGCAGAGATGGCGCTAGGGCACTCCCGCCTGGGTAACAGAGCCAGATTCCGACTCAAAACAAAAACAAACAAACGAACAGAATATTGCACTAAAGATAGACCATTATACCAATGAAACAGAATACCAGAAGAAAATTTTGACCCAAATTCACATAATATTAAAAAAAAAAATCAATTCCAGGTGAATTAGAGCTCTTTATGTGGACTAATAAAGTTTTTTTTTTAAAAAAAATCATGATATGAGTTGGCTCTGTGTCCCCACTCAAATGTGACCTTGAAGTGTAATCCTCACATGTCAAAGGAGGGACCTGGTGGGAGGGGATGGATCATGGGGATGGTTTCCCCCCTGCTATTCTCATCATAGTGAGAAGTTCTCATGAGAGCTGACTGTTTTGTGTCCAGAATTGGTGGGTTCTTGGCCTCACTGACTTCAAGAAGGAAGCCCGGACCCTCTTGGTGAGTGTTACAGTTCTTAAAGGCACCGTGTCCGGAGTTTGTTCCTTCTGATGTTCAAATGTGTTCAGAGTTTCTTCCTTCTGGTGGGTTCCTGGTCTCGCTGCCTCAGGAGTGAAGCTGCAGACCTTGGTGGTGAGTGTTACAACTCATAAAGGCAGTGTGGACCCAAAGAGTGAGCAGTAGCAAGATTTATAGCAAAGAGCTAAAGAACAAAGCTTCCACAGTCTAGAAGGAGACCCCAGCTGATTGCCAAGGCTGGCTTGGGCAGCCTGCTTTTATTCTCTCATCTGGCCCCAACCACATCCTGCTGATTGGTAGAGCCGAGTGGTCTGTTTTGACAGGGTGCTGATTGGTGCGTTTACAATCCCTGAGCTAGACATAAAGGTTCTCCAAGGCCCCACCAGAGTAGCTACATACAGAATGTCAATTGGTGCATTCACAAACCCTGAGCTAGACACAGGGTGCTGATTGGTGTGTTTACAAACCTTGAGCTAGATACAGAGTGCCACTTGGTGTATTTACAATCCCTGAGCTAGACATAAAGGTTCTCCATGTCCCCACCAGACTCAGGAGCCCAGCGGGCTTCACCCAGTGGATCCCGCACTGGGGCTGCAGGTGGAGCTGCCTTAGGTGGTCTATGGGACTGGGCGAGGTGGAGCAGGGGGCGGCGCTCATCGGGGAGGCTCCGGCGGCACAGCAGCCCACGGAGGGGGTGGGAGGCTCAGGAGTGGCGGGCTGCAGGTCCCGAGCTCTGCCCCGCCGGAAGGCAGCTAAGGCCCGGCGAGAAATTGAGCACAGCGCTGCTGGACTGGCACTGCTGGGGGACCCAGTACACCCTCCGCAGCCGCTGGCCCAGGTGCTAAACCCCTCATTGCCCGGGCGGCAGGGCCGGCCAGCTGCTGCCAGTGCGGGGCCCGCCAAGCCCACGCCCACCCGGAACTCCAGCTGGCCCGCAAGCGCCCTGCGCACCCCTGGTTCCCGCTCGCGCCTCTCCCTCCACACCTCCCTGCAAGCTGAGGGAGCTGGCTCCAGCCTTGGCCAGCCCAGAAAGGGGCTTCCACATTGCAGCGGTGGGCTGAAGGGCCCCCTCAAGTGCCGCCAAAGTGGGAGCCCAGGCAGAGGAGGCCCCGAGAGCGAACGAGGGCTGTGAGGACTGCCAGCATGCTGTCACCTCTCAGTTTTAAAGTGGCACTTCCTCACTCTAGCTCTCTCTGTCTCTCGCCTGTCGCCTTGTGAAGAAGGTGCTTGCTTCCCCTTCCACTTCTGCCACAATTTTAAGTTCCTGAGTCGTCCCTAGCCATGAAGAAACGTGAGTCAACTAAACCTATTTTCTTTATAAATTACCCAGTCTCGGGTAGCACCTTTATAGTAGTGTGAGACTGGATTAATACACCTAGTAGAACATTTCATAGTTTTGGGATTGGCAAAATTATTTTTAAACAGGTTAAGAGAAAGAACCAATTAGCAAATTGGTTCATATTTATATTGATTTCTTTTCAAATAGTATCATTAGGGATTCTAAAGCAAGTTAGAAAGAGGGAAAATTTCGCAGTATACGTATCATTATCAGACTTATGAATATGAAATTAAAGTAAGATAACAATATGTGCCTACCTTAATCACTGAATTTACAAAGACAGAAACTGCTGAGTGTTGGCAAGAATGTGAAGTATCTGGAAGTCTAACTAATCTATTTGGGAAAAACTGTGTTATTTCCTAAGGCTGAACATATGCTGACCTTATGAAGAAGCATTTCTACTCCTGAATATTAAACATATCTCCATATATGTGTAACAAAAGATGACACAAGTGTTCAAAGGAGAAATGTCTGTAATAGCCCCAAATGTCATTAATAGTAGAATAAATACTACTCTTTCTAGCAGTAGTATATAATAGTAGATAAATACTACTATTCTACAACAGTAGAATGGATACACCACAATAATACAAATTAATCAAATACCCCAACATACCACAACATGAAGAAATCTCACCAACCTAATGTTGAGAAAAATAAGCCAAAAAAAGCATACATGCTTAAAATTCTATTTATATATTAAGCAAAATCAGGTAAAACAAATTAATTTGATAGAATTGGGGTAGTGGTTATCTTTAGGTAAGAGAGGCAGGTACTTCTCAGCATAAGAATAGCTCTGGGATCTGATATAATTCACTTACTAGTGGCAATATTTACATGGAACTAAAATACTTATTTGCCTTTAAGATGGGAAACAGGAGAGGAAATAGCACACCATGAATAATACAAGCGTGTCCCAGGCACTCCTCACTTAGCATATACATGATAACAAGAAACTAGGTCGAGTGTGACCAGACCAACTCAGCTCAGAGAATCTCTCAGATTTAGGGCTCTTTAACATTAATGTTTAGTCTGTGCCTTCTGATGTGTGTGTGTGTGTGTTACTAGTTAGTCTCAAGGTTATATGATTAGCAGCCACTCTTAGGCACAGTTTTATCTATTAAATAATCCCAGTTACTTAGTGCCATATTAAATGACCCCAGTACAGGTGCTTGATTTGGTACATGAGATTGAATTTGACAATCAACACCATAAATAGTTTAAGAGGGGTTAAACCATAAATAGCTAAGAGTTAAATCCTTAGACTTCCCTGAGGCTAGATAAAAGACCATTTATATTTCTTTTCCAAGTACATAGTACTTGATGTAAAAATTGTTTCAGTTATAAAAAATGTTGTCATGAATATAACTTTAAAAATTACATTTTTTATTAAAATGATTTGTTTGTTTTGGAAATCAATGGTTCTACTCTGAACAAATATGCATGGTTCATATTTTGTTGTGTAATAAATTATGTTGTTATATAATTCAGATTTACATTAGAGGAACATGATTTTTATTGTCTATACACTAGTGTTAAGATATTATTTCACTTTTTTTTTAAGAGATGGGGTTTCACTCTGTCACTCAGGCTGGAGTGCAGTGGCGTGATCACAGCTCAATGTCACCTCAAACTCTTGGGCTCAAGTGATCCTCTCAACTCAGCCTCCCGGGTAGCTGGGACTACAAGCACATGCCTGTAATTTTTTCTTATTTTTTTGTAGAGATAGGGTCTCATTACGTTGCCCAGTCTGGTCTTGAACTCCTGGCCTCAAGTGATCCTTCTGCCTCATCCTCTCAAAGTATTAAGGTTTCAGGCTTGAGCCATCACATCTTGCTACTATTTCATTGTAATATTGACAACAAGTCTTTAGAACATCACTGTGGCAATATTTAATCTGAAAAATGTTTTGTATCAACTTTCTTTGATATCCTTGCATAAGGTATTTTTGTAGAGGTTACAGTCACTGAGAAGTGCATGCAGTATAGTAATCTTTTCAATATATTACCATTTTATAAAGCGTCTCATTGGACTGATTGGAAAAATTTTATATCAAGTATAATTTTTCAATCAGCATACTCTGTAAATCTCTGTAGGAGAGTCACACATTTTTATACTAAACTCCTAGCTACAGAGAGACACAAAACTTGTTTTAATAAGAGAAAAGCCCATTATTCAACGAAAAGCTGTTTACAGTGTATCCCCACATTTCCAAAGAACTGAAAAGGTTCTTTCTTTATCACAGCCCTTCTTCTCTACGCTTCTTGATTGCCTTAGCTCTTGTCACTAGTTATCCAGGTGAGGGAATTCTGTCCTGGCTGTTCCTCTGTCCTCACATGTTTGACAACCATTGTTCTGGCATCTCTTCTGTTTAGCTCCTTCTTGCATTCGCAGATGTATCACATTTTCAGTGAAAATTAAACAGTGACCCTGTACTTTGCCTCTTTTTCTTTATCTCAGTATCTGCCATTTTTTACTCATCTAATGATACCATATAGCAAAAGGTGTGGAAATGATGGGACAATGTGTGTGGGGAAGGAAAGTGTGTAATTTGAAGAAGGCAGACATGCAGAAAAAAAATATCAAAATAAATTCAAATGTTTAACAAATGTATTTGCTTAGGAAAAATATCCAGAAGAAAGTCAGCAAAATTTTCCCTTTTTGGGGTCTAAGAGATCACCATAATTTTATTTATTTATTTTATATGTATCTGTCATTTATCCTTCAAGTGTTATCCATGAGGATGTATTTATACCTGATAGTTTTTAAATAGAACTGTGCATGAAATTGATGTTAGTGTACTTAAAAATAATTTTACATTATCAAAATTTCAAATCTGATGGTGTCTCTATCTGATTTCTCTGCTACTACCTTCTTTTTTTCTTTTTCAACTTTTCTTTCTCTCATTTCCTAACCACCACAAGGTCGAGCTGAAAGGGAAAGTTATGAGACAGCAGATTGATGACTTTGTATATTGGAAAGAGAGAAATGAAATTCATTTACTCTAGCATGATGTAAAGTTTAATGAGCTTAACATAAGTATATGAACTTGAGCAGCAGCCCTACCTATACTCTCTCCATCTCATTCACCACACTCTTGAAAACCAAGAATTTATAAAATTCTGTTAGATAAACAGATGAGTGTTAAAAGAAATGAAGGTAACTGAATTATTTGACCATTCAATACAAAGGCTAGAAAGCAGGAGCACACATGTATTGACTGCATTGCAGTAAAATGGAATTTTAGTTATGTGAATGCTGATGCTGTGTGCCAGCATTTGAATTGGTAGATCTCTTCATATTAAATCTTTTTTACAATATTCCATCAGAGAAGATTCTACTTCAGTTCAGGTTAGATTAAACACACCACCTTTGCTTTGGCTTTTTTTGGTATTCTTATCACTTTAAGAAATTATTTTATTATTTACCTATTTCTTAAAACATTACTATAATAATTTTCTACTACATTTCATATTTTAATTTATTCCTTAAAAAGTTAAGTGTTTCTAAAAAAAAAAAAAAAAAAGAAAACCAGATGCTTTATATCTCTCCTTTTTGATCATTTGACGATCTAACAAAATGTTTAAAAGGAATTATTTAGAAGGCATATCAAACCTTTGCCTTGAATGTTCAAGCTCACTTTGATATGTGGATAGATCTAAAACAGCCATAAAAATTACATACGCCAAATGATTCAGCTAGTTATGTTTAAATTAAGATATGTGTGCGTGTTTCAGACTAAACTAAAAAATATTTAATGAAATATTTAATTATTTTTCATTGCCTTAAATTATATAGGGCATAATAAATAGTTGTTTATAGTATAAGGGATTAAAAATGGAGGTAGAGAATGACCGTCAACATGAGCATAGTAATTGCCGTTTGTGTCTTCAATATATGCATTGAACTATATCATATGGTGATAGTGTTAAGAGACGGCAAGATGATTAAATGTATTAAATATTTTTGTTTTCTTTTTGTAGTACTAGGCACTAAATACCTCTCATATGAAGTTATTTCAACATCCTTTGGAACACAACATAGTTTTATTCATTAAATTTGACTACCCTCATAGCAATTTGATTTTTGATAGAGTAAAATATTTCAACACATCTACATAGGGTACTTTAGGTTCACTTTTTCTGTGTTTTCCTATAATTGACAATTTGGCTATAAAACAGATCAAAACAAAACAGAACAATGCATGATGATATTTTTAAAAATTGACTAAAATAATCAACTTTCATTTCTGTTCTAGCTCAGGCAGGTGTAAGCCAAATCTCTTTTATCTTCTAAATTTATACTGATTTATTACTTTCATTATTGTTCACAAGAATGAACTATTCGAATTTATTTTTTTTCCATTTTTGTTCTATTTAAAATTATCAAATAAAGAATCAATTTAACTTTATATTCTTGAAGTATAAAGTGATTATTCACTTTCATTTATCATATTCATTACCAGAATTAATATGTTCAGGAAGTATTTTCAGATTCAAGTATTGAATTAAAAACGTTTACCCTCTAAATCTCAACTAGCTGAAAAATATATCACTATTGTAAATATTATCATTAATATTCTTTTTTAACTTATTGATTATCTTTCAAATTTTATTTATAAGTGTCAGGTATTTTTCTGCCTGTCACAGTCATTAAATAATGTTTCTAGCACTATAACTATCTCTCATGAAGTGAGTTAAGTATCTCATTTAACTGTACATTTTCTTAATATTAAAAAAGTTAAAGAAGGAGCCTCTCTTGATAGAGTTTAACTTCTCAACAAATGTTATATTTAATAAATAAAAGACAAAATTTATTCTTAATGTCAACTTTAGACAAAAACAACACTAAAAATATGTAAGGAAGATAATAATGTACCCCTACTCTCAAAAGCAAAAAAGATTGGTTGTATAAGAGAATTTGGGAACGTTGTGTACATTTTTGTCTTTGTTCCAGTATCTATAACCATGCCTGGCACATAGAACAAGCTCACTAAATATTTAAAAATAAATTCTGTAATCTCAAATCAGTTTATCAATATCCCTGGAAGAGGATCTGCTTGTGAGATAATTTAGCAAACTACTTCAAAAGCGTAGAGCATTATCTTAGAGCAACATTTTACACAGATGTTGGAGAAATATAACATGACTTAATATATATAATGAATATAAAACACAAAATTTATACTAGTTTAAGATCAAATAAAGGAGACATCAATTCATTTTATGTTGTTTGCAAATCCCTAGCTATGACTCCCATTGGCTATTGTGTGCACAAAATACAGCAGCAGAAAGTCATTTTACCCTGATCAAAACTATCACAAAGAATAAATATGAAATACTTATGTGATTTGATGCAGTTCCAAAAATAGATCGATACATAGAACCTATGCAGATATGGGAGGGGAAGAACATTGTCAGTACAATGGAAGCTCTACATCGGCCCCTCCCTGATCAAATCTCCCCTTTCCCTCAATCCCCACAACAGTAATAACAGTCCTCATGAATTTTTTCTTCTTACTACTTTGGTTTTTCATTGTTTATATTTGTCTATATATGGAAAATATAGTTGTTTTATATGTTTTTGAAATGTAATAAAAGGTATATTATTAGTCAGGTTTCAGCAGGAGAGGGAAATTATACCACTAGTTTGAAGAGCTCTTGAAAATTAAAAGTCAGTTACTAAAAAGGTATAAAAGAGAACTCTAAGCAACACAGAGCAAGTAGAACAGGTAGCTGTTACTTCTGGAGCTAAGGGAGACTGAAAAAGGAAGGACATTAGAATATGGAAGAGGAAACTCCCCCACCAAAAGCTGAGATGTATACTTCATTGGAGAAATGTGGCTGCCATAGATACATGCAGCCTACCAGAGGGAAAGCAGCATGAGAAATAAGAAGCTTACAGAGTGGCAGAACAACTCACAAAAAGGTGTCAGCAGAGCATGGCTAGTCTACAGAAAATGGCCCAATAATGGTGGGGATTCCCACTAGAGAGCACAGGAAAGGAAGAGCTCTCAATGAGGGACACTAAGGTGAGGGCTACAGAAATCCAACATGCCGATCGCGGGCAGGCCCATCTTCAGAAAAAGCACTGGCACCAGGAAGAGAAGCTCCTTTGCTATTGCCACTGATCTTTGCTATTGCATCCTCTATTAACAAGCCTATGATTGTGCCAGCTGACAAAGGAGAAATGTTCACAAAGTGCAGCTCCAGTGTCAGGGAGTAGCTCCAGTACCAGGGTTAGAAAGCAGATTTGGGTTTGAAAATCAATACAATACACTGTTATTGTATTGGGCAATAACTGGGCACTAGATGTACAACTTTACACTAGAGGTACACTAGTGTACAACAAATACACTGGATGTATTCTTATGAAACTACTGTGTGCACCCTATGTGTGATATTCATCCCTCTGACATGGGTGGCCCTAAGCCACTTTTGCTGTTTTTAGGATTCTATTGTATGAATATATCTGTGTTTCATGAGGTTGCACATTCAATGTCACTGGAAGGCTTGCACCCCCTTCTTTAAGATACTGAAACATTTCTCTTTCTTACATTTATAATTAGACTTAATAAACTTAATACACTATATCCACTTAAATAAATAAATACACAAAATATTTGATAACCTCAGGTGTTTCCTAAATGTATGAGATCTTTTGCCTATGTTTATAAAAATAGCTACCATTTAATAAACATTCTGTACTAAGAAACATAACAAGACATTCATTAATACATTTTTTCTTATAAAACTGGTATGTTCTGAACGTTTGTGTCCCCCCCAAAATTCATATACTGAAACTTAATCCCCATTGTGATAGTATTAAGAGGTGGGAACTATGGGGGGCTTAGACCTCACAAATGGGATTAGTACCCTCATAAAAATTGCCTGAGTATGTTTGTTTGCCCTTCCATCAAGTGAGGACACAGTATAAAGGTATCATCTATGAGAAAGCAGCCTCACCATACACTGAACCTGCCGGCATTTTGACTTTGGACTCCTCAGCTTTTAGAATTGTGAGACGTAAGAGTTCCTGCTGTTTATAAAACACTCAGTTTATAGTATTTTGTCACAGCAGTGCACATGGACTAAGACAATAACTCTCATAATAGTTTCAATATTAATAATACTATATTATTAATTTTATTTTATATATAAAGAAATTAAGAAACAGTGAGATTAACTCACTTTCCCAAGATGTGATAGCTAGTAAATATCAAGAATATCCTGAAAAGTATTTAGCTCACAAACTCATGTCTTTAATCATTTTGGCAAATTGCTTTCTTACATGACCCTTTGCAACAGGTGTTGACATAATAATTTGACCCTTCACTGTCATGCTTTCCATCTTGGTACTATTAATAAAAATACGTATTTTTATTATATGACTAAGAAGATTTCTTTTAGTGGAAATGTTAATCTATTTTCCTTAGTTTTCATTTTTAATTTCTATGGTTTGCCCATTTTTACTATTAGTTGGTTCTTTTTGTTAGTTTGAGAGAGGGCCTCACTCAACTCAGGCTGTAGTGCAGTGGTGCCATCATGGTTCATTTCAGCCTTGAACTCTTGGGTCCAGCAGTGCTCCGGACTCAGCCTCCTGAGTAGCTATGATTACAGGAATGTGCCACCACATACAGCTATTTTTTCTTCTTCTTCTTATTTTTTTTTTTGTAGATACAGGGTCTCGTTATTTGCCCAGGCAATGTTTTTAGTTTTGATTTTGAGAAAATTTTTTCTGTATTTTCCCCTTTTTAAAATTATACCATCATGTATTTGTGATTATTCCTCTCCTCACTCAGTGCTTTGGAACTGTTACATAAAAACATTTGAAGTAGATTTATATTGATCTAATTGAGAGTTTACAACAGCTATTTTCACAGTGTCTTTGTCAGTCTACACTTATTACCAATAATTACCTTTTCTCATTTAAGAAAGAAACAAAACAACCATAACTAAAACAACAGCTTAATATTCAGCATGTTTTTATTAACAAATATATTTTACTTTGAGGTGAACAGAATTTCATTCTTGTTAAATTTGCTTAGTAGTGTGTAGCAATTTAATGTAGACAGATTACTTATATTAAAAGAAACAAAATATTCTAAAATACACTAATTTTAAGTGTTTGTTATTATATTCACATTATTCATCAAAACAACAAAGTTTTTAAATGTAATTAAAATTAAGTAATGAAAATGTCTCAAGAAACAAATTAGTGCTGCTATAAGGTTTAAAATAATTGTATTATTTAAGCACTGGCCATTATTATTTAAAATATTACATAATTAAAGATCTGTACATTTTTGTTGTTGTTCATAGCTTGAGTTGAAGCTTGACTCAAGAGCAAGATTACTATCATGTATAGTTTTTATCTAATCACCAGTTTTGTCACCATTTTGATTCTCTCATCAATGTCAAATAGTGACTGTCTAATTTGAAATAGAATAACCAGTAGGGAATTTCTCCCTTCCCGAGACCAAGAGTTTTCAAGTCTTTCTTACATGACTAGATGGAAAACAAAGTCGACTTTGTAGCCCATAGGGTTTCTGGTCTCAATACCTCTGCCACAGTGTGAAAGTAACCATAAATAATACATGAATGAATGAGTAAGGTTGTCTTCCAATAGAAATTTATTTATGGACAACAAAGTTCTAATTTTATAGAAATTTTATATGTCATGGGATATTATTCTTTTGATTTTTGAAAAAATATAATAAACACTCTGCTCTTGGATCATACAAAATCAGGCAAACTGTATCTAGTTTGGTCATGGGCCATAGTTGCCTGACCACTGCCTTAGATAAATAGAAAAAACTTGTTTTTTGTTTTTTATTTTTTCCTCCCCAAGCCAGGATAGGATATTTCTTGAGTGGAAGGTCATTGCATTAAAAACAATCATAACATTTTAGAATTAAAGACACTTATACGAAGATGTAAGTATTCAGCTCACTGAACACACTTTGCCCCAGTTCAGGATGTGATACTAATTAGGAAGCATTTAAAATTAAGAATTTCTATTCCACAATAGTACTAAGATTTTCCTGAAGAGAAGCCAAACTATTCTCATGAAACTCTCTGAAGAAATAGCCTTCAATTTAATCTGACTCATTTTTTCTTTGAAAGTAAAATGGATTATTCTTCAGCTTTCACCGTTTACGGCTAATTGCCATTTGATGTTCAGATCTTTTATACTATGTGTCTTAGAATCCATTATATTTTAAAAGTAATAAGACATCAGAATATCTTATTATATAAGTTTCAGGTAAGTTGGCTTTTGAAGGATAATCGTGGTTTTGTGTTTGACTCTCACTTCAAGAATTCCTTTTAGAATATAAATTTCAGTTTGCTCTTTCCAAGTTAGGGTTAATTTTAAGACCATTTATTTGAAGGTGCCCTTTTGTTCAGTTTTGAACTCCAGCTAATAAAAGACATATTTTACTTTATAAAAATTCCCCTTAACAGTTTAGCTACTGGGAGAAACAGAAGAGAATATGTTAGTTTAAGAATTAACACAAGATATATGGAATAGCTGTCATTTTTGTTTCGTAAATTGTCCATTTATTTATAAAGATGCTACTATCAGCCTTATTAACTTGCTGCAAATTAGACAAATTACAGGATGTTCTAGTGCCCTTCCAGACATCTTACTTTGTATCATTATGCCTTGGGGAATGTGAAGTTATTAACAACTTAAACTTCATCTTCTCAGAGCCAGTTTATACCTAATTATAACAAAACATGCTCAATTCCCTATCTGAACTTACCATCAATATTGTTAATAGACCTGTTACTTTTTACTTCACTAAGTAGAGAATTTCTAATATACAAAAGATGAACTTCCTGTTTATTTCCAAACAATGGCTTAAATTTACCTTGTCTTCAAGAATTATAGAATCAGTCAATAAAAGCCTTTTTAGCTTACAGAATAAAAATTATTGTATGGCAAAAATTCTAAAATCTGTTTTTTAAAATATAATGCAAAATAATACCTTTTTTTCTTATCTTGTGGCTGTTGTAGTTCAGGAGTTTCAGTTGCCATTTAAAAAATTTATTCAAAAGTGTTTTCTATAATCCATTAATAATTTGTCTCTGATTTTAGAAAGAAATAAAAACTTGTGATAAGTCTTAAATGTTAACAGTCAATATTTATAGAATTCAGAGTCTACCTTACTTTTAGTACTTTTTTGTTTTTCTATTCTATGGCATTACAGTATCAAATTTATCACATCTTTAAGTGCGATCTTACATTTGCTCTATATGTGCATTTAGAAAAGTATTATTTTCTTTCAAATATAAGTGAGAATGGCTAGGCACAGTGGGTAGCGTCTGTAATCCCAGGGACTCAGGAGTCTGAGGCGGAAGGATGGCTTGAGCCCGAGTTCAAGGTTGCAGTGAGCTTCGATTGTGCCAGTGCACTCCAGCCTGAGTAAGAAACAGTGACTCCATCTCTAAAAAAATAATAAGTGAGAATGTTTAGAGAAACAATGCAGAAGAGAATAATATTATTTCCATATTCACTCCTTGTTTCCTAAGCTTATCATTTAATGCAAATAGATAGAAATAATAGAAGTAGGATCTCCGTGGATGTAAGGCAAACACAGACTTTTTCCACAAAACGTAGAGCAAATTAAGAGTATATTTAATTGAATTACAAAAGAGTTGGCTTGTAAGAAAATCTTGTATACAGATGTAGTCAATATAGCAACTGTGGAGTGATTTTGGAGTATGTCAAAAAGTCAGCTAATTTCAAAGAATATTTACTCGATGTATTATTTCCACTTGATTGCAGAACACGTAAAATATAACCACTCTTTCTCTTGTCACTTTGCTTGTTCCTTCTCTTTAGGTTGGAGTGCCAGGAACTCAGCCCACAGATCTTTTCACTTTATGTTTGTTTCCTGGTGATCCTATTTAATCTCTGTCATGTAAATGAGACTTCTGTCATTATATATCTGACCCCAAATTTTCTCCTAAACATTGTCTTTAAGTTATATCCAAATTCGTTCTTGATATCCCCACTTGAGTGGAAAACCTGAGTTGATGAATTTGAATTGTGTAATATGAACTACTGATCTTTACCTCCCTAAACATGTTCCAACTGCAACCTTCCCCATCTCAAATGATAGCTTCTCTATCTTTCAAAATGTTCAGGCCAAAAATATTGAAACTGTACCTTTTTTATTCTAGCACACCGCATGTACATTTTACATAAAGACATCTAGCTAATATGGTCTAAAACAATATATCCATAATCAAAGCACTCCCTGATCTCCCTCTTCCCATAATCAACATCCTAGTTCAAGCTGCCATTATCTTTTACTGGATTGGAGCAATAGCTCAATAGTCTTTCAGTACATCTCTCTGCTAATATACTCGTCATTTTAAAATCTTTTTTTCAACATAGATGATACAGAAACCTCTTAAAGTGTAAATAATATTCTTTTTATTCTCAAAATTCCTCACTGGGTCCCAGTTCACTTAGTATAAAGCTAAAGTTATTAGAAAGCCCTGCAAAACTCAACGTACTCTGACTGTCACCTGCTTGTCTGATCTTTCTCAACAGTCCTCTCATAAGTCCGCTTTGCTACATTAGTCTCTTTGTTGTTCTTCAAACACCATAGGGATGCTCAATCCTTATGGCCTTTGCACTGTTTTATTTTTGAATGCTCTTCTCCCATAACATTGTGGCTACCTCCCTTAGCTCTATAATGTCATTTTTTAAATGTCACTTTTGAAATGAAGCCTGCTCTAACTACCCTATTTAAAATTAATACCTACACTCCTATTCTGCTGAATATACTCTGCTTTTTCTTTTATTTTATGATATTTTATGCCTTCTTCTATAATACATAATTTACTCATTTTACGTATATTATTTATATTGTTCTCCTGCAGCTATAAAAGCACTGTTTCTTATACACTGTAGGCTCTCCATTTATAAATGGAACTTGTAGAAATTTCAATATTAAAGAGAGATAATTCAAAATTACCAAAATGCAATTTACAATCTCAACAGCTTATTACCTAACATAAAAGACAGAGACAAGCAAGCAGACCATTGTAATTCAGAATGACAAATATTTCAGGATAAATATTTATATGCCACTACATATTCAGAGAAGAAACATTTGGGGCCATGGGGTGAGGATAGTCAGTTTCTTCCTCAAAAGCAATGTCTGAACAGTGCATTTTAATAATTATTAGGAGGTACCAGATTAATAAAATACGGAAAGTGAGAAGAAGGGCCATGGACTAGCATAGATCCTAGAACACCACATGTAACTTCAGTGTCCTATAATCATATCCTAGCATGGAGTTGGAAATTTAGGAAGCTCATTTATCAAGATTTTAAGGATGTTGTTACATAACTCTGAAGATTTTAGTGGAGACATCACATAACTAAGTGGTTACTAGAGCTGGAAAGGTGAGAAAAATGGATTATGAAGTGCATTGTAGGTAATGCTGAAGAATACCTATTTATTCTTTGAAAAGGAGTCATGTGTGTGTTTAGAAAGGGGTCTGATTGTACTTTGGTTGTTGGCATCTATCAACCTATCTATTTTTCTCTCTGTCCCTCTTCTTTTGTCCATCTAATCATCTACCTACATCCATCTACCTATCTATCTAATTCCTAGTGTTCATAAAAACATTGCACTGATGAGAGGTAAGCTAGAAATGGGAATACTAATTGCTAGGCTATTGGAAAATTACAAATGAACCAAGGTAGTGATATAAAGTAGAAATACATTTGGTTAAGGATTACTAATTATTGCATCACATAAAATCAGCATTTACAGTGTCACAGAGTGGGACAAAAAATGCAGTGTCTGAGTGCACAGCCATTTTTAAGTAAGAATGTTACCCTTTGAAGACAAGAATCTTTGGTGGCCAGATAGCTATCTTTGCAATAATCATGAATTTAAAAAAGAACTATGGTGCACAAGATTAGCTAAATTTGGCAATTAGTTGAATATAAAACTAGCCAAAATGGAGGAAAGTAGAAAAATGCCCCAAATTATTGGTGTTAACAGTTAAATCACTGATGCTTTAAATAAAATGCAAAAATAAGTAGAGAAGTAGTTTTAGAGAGAGATGATGATGCATTTGAGGATTTGGGTAACAATTAAAAGAAAATCTACAACATAAGTTTGTCAGACAATTTCAAAGCATTGGTGTATTTTGGAATAGAAAAATAGAAAAAGAAGTAATGAGCTCACAAAGACTATAGATAAAAGCAAAAAATAAATAAGATTGACCAAATAAAGCATGAAAAGTGAAAAAAGCAAGGCTAGTTCAGAATTCTGAAATAAAATACTTAAATACAAAAGCAAAGGATATAATCATAACAACAAATTTTCCTGTTGTTGATAACCTAATGTGTCATATATTAAAAAATGTTTTAGCTATCATCTTACTTACTATAATCTTCACATTTCACAGATGGGGAAACTGAGCCTGGAAGATGGCATAGCCTTCTTAGGTTATATATCCAGAAAAAGGTTGAGCTATTTTTTTTCTTTGTATTGATAGTAGTAGGATAGTGGTATCTGGCTTTAAATTATTTTTTATTTGTTCATGTTTAAAATTGTGTCTTATAAATAATGGTATGGCTGCCACTTAAGGAACTAAGCTATGGCTTGAGAATTAGGAAGAAGGAGCAAGAGGACATTATTAAGATGAGCAGGAAGACAACATATCCAGTGTAGCTAAGAAGTCTGGAAATACAAGCCAGAAAAGAAAAATGCCTCTTGGTATTGAAAAGCAAAAAAAGAGTGGTTTTAGAACTGTTTCCGAATTATTTTTTATTTTCCAGTTTTCAATATTCTTGCCATTAAAATCCCCCCCATCAGATCAAATTTCTTTCTTCAAGACTACAAATAGAATTCAGTCATGATATACGGAAGTGAGAGGATTATCTTGGATTACTGCTTTTCATTATTTAACAGATGGAAAACTGTGCCAGAACAATTACAATGGTGTTATAATAAATAGAGAATTCAGGCAAAAATATATTGGTTTTAGCGCTAGCTTTGCTGTATAATAATGATGGGACTCAAGAAAGATGGTTTAATCTCTCTAATATTCAGTTTTCTTTTAGAACTCAGTTTGGTTGCCAACTCAGGCAGAAAATCAAGTTTTAACTCTCATAAACTGAGATTATTTCCTATCCCATTCTACTCGGCTTTCATATCTTTCTGTGCATGCTTCTATTGTTTTACTTAGCACGTTAAATTAGAATTATCATTTTTTGTGCCTTTCTCAAGATTCTAAGCTTGTTTAGGACAGGCCTAAGATTTGGTTGTGCTTATCTCTAGTGTGCAACACAGTATTTGGCATATATGGCACTCCCAAAAATGACAGTTTTATTGAAATAGTCTGTAAATGGGCACTGAGGCATGCTTATGTCATATGGTGTTTTGAAAGATAAACTTAATTTACCTATGAACAATTGTAAATAATTATTGCTCAAGGCACTAAACTGATGCTCCAGCTCTTCAGAGAATTAACAACTTAGTGTGAGAGATATAAGCTGAAAATTTTGCATTAACAATATTACAATAAGAAAGAATATCTGAAAGAGCTACATATAATGTGTATATTTGGGGCATGGGGAATAGTGTGAGGAGAGCAAGTAATTTCACTTGACTCTTGAAAAGTATGTATTAGTAAAAGAAGCAAAAATTAGAAAGCTTTGTTGGAACACCACAGTGAAGGATGCAGAATATTAAGACTTGGAGCTTTCATTCTGCCCTATAGAAAAGTGAAATTATAAGAAAACAGCCACAAATGCACAAAATGAATTAAGAAAGGAAAACTGGAGAGAAGCCAAATGCAATGTAACAGTAACATTAAGCTGGCAGTTCTAAATTCTGTGTGTGTGTTTGTGTGTGTTTATTAGTTGGAAAGTGGATGTGAAATAAATGTTAATTAAACATAGATTAATAATAATTTTAAATAATCTGTTTTCATTTTTCAAAGCTTAATATATTTGTCATAATTTCTATAATAATATCACAATTCCTGCCATGATGATATAGATTTTTGTTTGAAAATGGGACAAATATAAAGCTATTAGGTTACTCAATGCATCTAAACAATCATTTATTTTGTTAATAAAACAGATTTCCACTTACCTATCATTAATATTTTTGGTAGTCAGTTATAATATTGTCTATCTATACCTGTTTCAATTTTTGTCACATATTAAGATGATTATAGATGTGTGTCTCATATGTAAATATCATTAGGTCTAACTTTTAATGTGCAGAAAAAAACTTTCAAATTCCAGTCTACATTTTCAAAGAAGTGAAAAGCTGAACTAAGAAAGTGGCTATAGAAAAGAAGAGGCAGAAATAAGAAGCACTGCAGATGTAGAAGAGGGAAAGCTAAATAATTGATTGGATGTGAGAAAAAAGTGATAAGGAAAACTCAAGACTGACTTAAAGGTTTTGAGCCTGAGCGATAGTGCTTCCATAGATAGAAAGAGACAACATTATAGAAAGAATTGGTTTAGGGATAAAAATTATGAGTTTACTGTAGACATACTGAGTTTGACAAAGCTTTAAAAATATATAAATTAACTGCTGTTCACATAGTTGGGAATGTAGTTAGGATATTAGGAATGTTTCTATATGAGCATGAAATGTGTGAGCCAGAAGCTTAAAAGCCACAGTACTAATTGGGACTTTTTAGTCGGTCAGTGTAGAAGGAAATTTTTTACAAAAAAGGAGTGAATAACAGCTAGTGGCTGTAATTAAAGGTAAAAAGAAGAAGTAAGCATAAAAATATCAGCCAGGTGTGTAAAACGAGAAGAGTGTAATCCCAGTCAATGAAAATGGAAAAGATTTAAAAGGAGAGGAATTTCAAGAAATTCAATCTTAAGATCATTGGGTTTATTGACACATAATTCATTGCTAACTTTTTTAGGAATGCAATAAATAGAATATTCAAGGAGGGGGCAAGCGCAGTGTCTCACGCCTGTAATCCCAGCACTTTGGAGGTCAAGGTGGGCGGATCACTTGAGGCCAGGAGTTCAAGACCAGTCTGGCCAACATAGCGAAACCCTATCTCTATTAAAAATACAAAAAGTTAGCTGGGCACCTGTAATCATCCACTGGAGAGGCTGAGGTGGGAGAATTGCTTGAGCCCGTGAGGCAGAGGTTGCAGTGAGCTGAGATCGCACCACTGCACTCCAGCCTGGGTGACAGAGGGAGACTCCATCTCAAAAAAAGAAAAAAAAAAGTATTTTCAAGAAGCAAACATTCTCAAGACAAAAGAATTGATTAGATATTGATTACATTGGGATTAGCTGAGCATATAGATATAATCAATATTTTAAGATTTAAATAAAAGATATTGAAAACCTCTTCACTAATGTAAGGTTAAATATCAAATGTTCCAAAACAGAAAAGTGGCTACTCTGTCTCTTCCTCCCCCTTTCTGTCTTGCTATATATATATGCAGTTATATATATATCATATATATGTATATATATATCATACATATAAGATATATATACATATATATGCAGTTATATACATACATATACATGTATATACACATGCATACATATATGTGTATATATGCAAGCATATGTATAGATACATATACATACATATATGTGTATATATGCATATACCTTATATAGATATACATATACGGTAATGTATCACATAATAACCTTCCATCAATGAGGGACTGCGTATATATACAAAGGCATCCCATAAAGTTATAATACAGTGTTTTATATTATACTATATTATACTTTTCTATGTTCAGATACACAAATACTTAACAATTTCTCTACAATTGTTTACAGTATTCAGTACAGTAACATCCTGTACAGGTTTGTAACCTAGAAGTATTGGCTGTATCATATAGCCTAGGCATAAATCAGGATATATCTTCTAGGTTTGTGTAAGCACACTCTATAATGTTCCCATAACTCAGAGTATATCCCCGTCATGAAGTGAAGCATAAATCTGTGTATGTGTGTGTGTGTGTCTATAAAGCCATTTCTGAAAGAACAAATATATATATGCGTGTGTGTATATATATATATATATATAGGTGATTATCATTGATGATATGTGATAACAGAGATCATGGACATGTACAGCAAACTTTTTCTTTAATGAAAAACATAATAAAATTTTAGGCTTTGTGGGTGTCTGGGGTTTTTTGTTGTTGTTGTTGTTGTTTTTCTGTTGGTTTGGTTGGCTTTAAGATTATTTTAAAATGTAAAAGCCGTTTTCACTTCCAGGCTGTAGTTTGCCCAACCCCTGGTATAAACTATTAACTTGGAAAATAGCCAAGTAAAATCATTATGATATGTTACTATAACACTGCTTTTAAAATGTGTATGTGAGTTTGAATGTGTGTATGTATGTGTGTGTGTTCACTTTTTTGCCTGGAAGATTAAGACTCTGTGTTGTGATTGCAGTGAGTTTCTTATTGATATTTACACTTTTTTTCTGTTTTCTCCAATTTTTTTTCCGTGGATGACATATTTCAGTGAATGCAGACTAATTTGAGTTCGGCAGGGCTGTATCTCCAGTGCAAAGCATAATATTTAGCCCATATTGGTTAGATTCCTAGGATCAGCTGTACATTAGATCTTTCTTCTTAGATAGATATAAGACAAATTAACATATGAAAGATTCTGAGAATTTCTCAAAACACATCATTCTTTCCTGTTTATTAAATGAGTAAAATTATTTTTATAAGAAAATCTATTTTAAAATTAGAATACTAATTTTCATTCTTCAAATGATTTTCCCCTAACATTAATTTAAAACAATTTCTTACGATATTCTTATATGTTTTATAATATATGAGTATTATCTCTACAGATATGAAGAAATCGGCCAGGTGAGGTCGCTCACATCTGTAATCCCAGCACTTTGGGTGGCTGAGGTGGGTGGATCACAAGGTCAAGAGATGGAGACCATTCTGGTCAACATGGTGAAACCCCGTCTCTTCTAAAAATACAAAAATTAGCTGGGCATGGTGGCACACACCTGCAGTCTCAGCTGCTAGGGAGGCTGAGGCAGGAGAATCACTTGAACCTGGGAGGCGGAGGTTGCAGAGAGCCGAGAGCGTGCCACTGCACTCCAGCCTGGGCAACAGAACAAGACTACATCTAAAAAAAAAAAAAGAAATCATTAATGTCTTTTTATTTTTGAATAAGTCTAAAATAAAAGAAATGCCTTAACTTCAATAATAAGCTATGGTTTAGAAATAATATGGTCATTGAGAAGTCATGTAAACAATAGAAAGAAGGCCAAAAAATTTTTCGTGCCGTTATTCTTCAAACCACGAATGTCATTTTGTTTAAACCCTATGCAAGCAACTCTATGCAATTATTTGTTAATAAACAATGACAGCAACACTATCATAAAGATTTGAGAATTATCATGATAATTACATACACTAGCAGAAAAACATCAGACAGAAAAAAATAAAATAAAAACTGCTTAGCAATGACCCATTCAATCACAAACTTAGAAAAGCAACTGGAGTCACAAAATAATTTAATTTTTTTATTTTAAGGGAGCACCAATTCAAATCATTCCAATTACCTTAAAATAGCTATTTTTGTGTATTTATAAATGCTACAGGGGTAAAATATATAAATTTCACTTTCTCTTTTCATAAAATCAATACTTACAGAGATAATATGATTACATACATGTAATTTACTTCTTTAGTTTCAAAATCTGTACATTTTAGCCTCAATTGAAATTAATCATAGTATTTCTCTTGTAAATATTTTTAAATTATTATGACTATAAAATTCTATTTGTGAATAAATGAGTTCACTTTTATACTTTTTGTAAAATATATGTTTTTGATTATCAACATACATAATAAATATTAAAAAATATATGATTAACATACTTATAAACAGATTTTCTCTTAAATTACTAAAATAGAGATGTTGGGTTATTAGGAAAACACACAAAAGCAATGCAATTTTTAGAGTTTTTCCAAGGTAAGTTAAAATATGTCAACCTTCTTTATTTTGGCTGTACACAATACAAATGCCTATCCTTTTCTTTTCTAATTTTCACATATTTTGCAATATATTAATATCTCTAGGGAATCTCTTTAGTAAAAAATATACAACATTGACTAGGTATGAAAGAAATATAATCTATACATTATCATAGAAGTTTTAAGAATTTTTTTATGGTTTCATTCTTCAGTTCCAGGTGAGATAGGTAACCTCTTTATGTGTAGATTATTAATAATATACCTTGATCTATCAATGAAATTATGGTGGTTCTTAAGTGATTAAAATTAAAATAACAGAATGCTGCACTCTTTACATTTTAAGCCATTTTCAAAGAACAAGTGAACAGGAAATACTCTCAAAATCAATCTTTGAAGAAAAAATATAATTATGGTGTTAGTGCTGCTCTATAGACTATTTTGTGAAGATTTAAATTTCTGAGGCTCAAATTGTTCATTGATGTCTGAGCCAATGAATCAGTAATGGCTACTGCTTTAGTCAGATGGCATCTCTAATTGCACATATAGATAATCAATAGAATAAGTGAAAAAATGAGTACACAAACTGTCACTAAGATCCAGGGAAATTAGTAATTCAGAATTCTAGTATAAAGTCACTTTAAGTCATATTCACAATGTGACAATGTGAATTTGGATAGTAAGTTAATTTCCATATTTTACAGATTGAAGCAGTATCACCTAATAGAATAAACGAGCAGTATCACCTAATAAAAATCAGAATTTTGGAATCAGATATTTTTGAATTTGCAGTTTGTCTCCAATATTTGCTATCTGACATTGTGGAAATTACTTAATATATCCAGGTCTAAATTTTCTGACCTATATAATGCTATATAATGGAATAAAGCTATTATCTACCTGATTGCATACTTTTGAGGATCAAATGAGAGTGCTTAAAAAAAAAAGAAAAAAAAACTTTGTATAGCTGCTGGGACATATTAAGCACTCAAAATTGATTTTATTATCTTTTACAACCTGAAAATTAAAGATAACAGTAGACCTACTTACATCCAAGGATTCTTGTCAATATTAACACAAGAACAGGGAATGAAAAATTACCTTCAGAAAATTAGAATAGTAATCACTTAGCTTTGGAACACTGACCTTTTGTTTCCTATTCATTCTTTTTTCTTTAGATGCCTAACTGTTGTTTTAAAACTAGGATTATCTCCACCATGGTAATTTTTATTATACTCTTCTTGTTGATTTTTTTTTCTCTGTTGCCTCAGATGTTAATTTCATCCTTCCTAGCTAATTAAGGCCTGACATTTCTGGGGAAAATCAAACAACAAAACTCTAATATTCAGTCTTCTAGTAAGATTTCAGACATAAATTCATCATTTTTACCTCTTCAGATACCTGCTTTTGCTTTTCTCTGTAAGTTTTACAAACAATTATAAATTCTTAAACATCTATTTCCACTTAACTGCTCCACGATTTTTCATATGGCTTCTATTATGCCATCTTGATTGAAAACTCACACTCTCACCTGCATAGCTAGTGTGTTTTCCTGGATATCCTATCTTACACATTTTCGGAAGAAAATATACTGTCACAGCTTTTATAGATTGTATGAAAGAACCACATTTATATAAAATCAGCCCTTTGTATCCTCGGTTCTGCATCTGCAGATTTAACCAGCCATGGATTAAAATTATTGAAAAATAATAATAATAACAATCTGAAAATTAAAACCAATACTGTATCAACACAATTTACATAGCATTTGCATTATATTAAGCATTATAAATCATCTAGAGATTATTTAAAGAATATGGTGAATGAACATAGGTTATATGCATATACACTATTTTAAATAAGAAGCTTGAGCATCCCTGGATTTTGGTATTCATGGGAATCCTGGAAGAAATCTGCTGAGTATACTGAGGGATGATTCTACTTTCTTTGATTTTCCTAACAGTTCGTGTGTTTCTATCAAAAGACGTTTGTGAACATTAGTTCTTCCTTTTTCACAGAATTCATAAGCTTATACTCTCATCTTGGGAAAAAAATAAAGAAAAACAAAAACAGTACTCATGTGGCCCTGAAAACTGTCTCTGCCTCTTGCCTCCTGGTAGAATAGAAACACATCCTCTTAGAAGACATAAAAAATAAAAGTTACTGTAATATACATATATATGTAATGTTGGCACTGATTATTTTAATTTCTTTATGTGTTATTTTCATATGTATTGGCAAAAAACAAAACAAAACAAAACTACCATCTTAGGTTCAATACAGGAAAGGGTTCAGATCATTAAATTTTGACCCAATGAGTATTGACAATGAGGGAGTTTCAGAAGACAATACTTGGTGACAATTCATTAGGAAATATAGACAGACGGTCTAGTGTATAGCCCAGAAAATAGTTACTGGATGTCAGATGCAAGTTGAGGCCTCCAATTATTAACTGAGTGTGGGGAAAAGTTTGAGTATTAGACAGAACTTTTATGCTAAGAAGAATCTGGGGATATTAAAGGAAGATCTCAGTTTTGCGGACCAGATTATTATGGGTGAGTAAAAAGGACAGGTAATGAGTGCTACAATTCAGTGTTCTTACAGGTACTCAAATTCACCTGCTATTTACTAGCTTTCATTGAAATTCAATTGGCAAAAATGTAATTCTTAGGCAGAAGAGAATCCTGGGAGTTGTGGCTAGTTTTGGTTAGTGAGTTATTAGATGCGTTATTCTGGATAGCACACACCACCAACTGAATACCTGAAATCAAACACGGGCAATACAAATACAAGAATAATGACAGAATAACAGGTCTATACGGGATTTACTGTTAATGTTACTTTTTAGTAGACAATGCCATCCAACACACTTATTTTGGAATTTTAAAAATTGTGTCAATGGTGAAACCCCATCTCTACTAAAAATACAAAAAACTAGCTGGGCATGGCAGCATGTGTCTGTAGTCCCAGCTACTCAGGAGGCTGAAGCAAGAGAATTGCTTGAACCCGGGAGGAAGAGGTTGCAGTGAGCTGAGATCGTGCCACTGCACTCCAGCCTGGCTGACAGAGCAAGACTCCATCTCAAAAAAAAAAAAAAAAAAAAAGACAAAAAAAATTGTGTAAAAATTCTGGCTTTGTCTCAATGCTATCTCTTTTAACTTGTGTAATTTCTTATGCTCTCAGTGTTGTTTCTTCATACACAAACCAGAATTAATAACACAATCTGGGCTGGGCATGGTGGCTCAGGCCTGTAATCCCAGCACTTTGGGTGGCCCAGGCGGGCAGATCACCTGAGGTCGGGAGTTTGAGACAAGCTTGACCAACATGGAGAAACCCCGTCTCTACTAAAAATACAAAATTAGCTGGGTGTGGTGGCGCATGCCTGTAATCCCAGCTATTGGGGGGCTGAGGCAGGAGAATAGTTTGAACCTGGGAGTGGAGGTTGCAGTGAGCCAAGATCGTGCTACTGCACTCCAGCCTGGGCAATAAGAGCGAAACTCCATCTCAAAAAACAAACGAACAAACAAAAACAATTTAAAAACCCCACAATCTTACAGGGTTTTTTTTTGAGCACAAATATAATAATGGATATAATGCATCTAGAATAATGCTTGGTATATACTATGTGCTCTTGTTAAGGGTATCAAAGACTACCCTGCACATTTGGGGATAACTGTAAGGACTTGCATAACACAGCATACAGTTATAATAGCTAAAATTTATTTGGGGGAATACCAAATGAAAGCTTCCAAGAGTCCCCTCCCAACACAGCCACACAGGACATAATCAGTTCTTCTACCAATAAGTCGTGACAACTTGTAAGAAGGGTTGTCTACCAGGGAAGTTAATTAGTGACTCAGCAGTAATAATTTAACTGGGAGCTAGTCAAGTAATTACCTTCTGCCTACCAAATTTCAGAGCCCCATAGGGAAAGCTAATGTTCAAGATAAACCATGTTGCTTGTACACAGAACTTAAGCACAGTAAGCCACTTTTATCAAGGTCCCAGACTGCCAGCCAAGGGCAAACCTTGAAACCAGATCATTCTAAGGATAGCAGACTCAGGCTTTCTGTGTTAACAGATCCCTGAACAGCAACAAATACTGTCATTACTATCAAGAACATTGTATTAGTCCATTCTCATGCTGCTGATAAAGACATACCCGAGACTGGGCAATTTACAAAAGAAAGAGGTTTGATGGCCTTACAGTTTCACGTGGCTGGAGAGGCTTCGCTATCATGGCAGAAGGTAAAAGGCACGTCTCACAGGGTGGCAGACAAGAGAAGAGAGCTTGTGAAAGGAAACTCTCCTTTTTTAAAACCATCAGATCTTGTGAGACTTGTTCACTATTACGAGAACAGCGCGGGAAAGACCTGCCCCCATGATTCAGTTACCTCCCACAGCACATGGGAATTCAAGATGAGATTTGGGTGGGGACACATCCAAACCATATCAAATATTATTACATACTAAATAATAAAAGTAATAAGTAAAAAATAGTATCTTAACTAAACATCCATCCTCCATTGAATATTAGGAAATATTGAAGAATATTGTCAATAAACAACTGGATATTTATGATATGTACTCTTGCTAAAAATATATAACTTGTGTTGTGCTATTGATAATAAACTATAAAACACACAAAGGTTTTCACTTATTAGATAAAAACTACTATATGCTTTGTATTGCCTGATACTAATAATAATGGCAACCCTGGAAGAATATAAATCACCTGATAATCTTTCTACAAATACAAAAGCAACTATGCCATTTTATGATATAACATTTTCATTTCCACACTATTTGACATATTGTAACACTATGTTCATCATCTAAACAAAGGTGAAATATTGTAGTGAGTAGTTTAGAGAATATATACTTCCCCTTAAGCATTAATAGTATATTAAGAGTTAAGAATTACTTTATTTTCCATGAAAAATTCTCATGACAATATACAACAATATTTTCATTTTAGATCCACTCATTACATAATAGTTTTCATGTTTTATGACAATACTGGCTAGATTCTTCCATGCGACATGGTTATTCCAGTCTTAAGAGAACACCTAATGAAGCAGCATTAACTCTTTTATGATTTTAAGATCAATAAATAATGTCTCCAAATAGTCAGGAAATTTTTGAAAGAGGCTGAAATCATACAACAATAGCTAGAAACAATAGCTTTATTGCCATAGGAAATAATTTTTGAAGATAAAGTCTGTGGATTGAAACACAAGTTTCTTTATTTAAAAAATGTTTCTCAAATGAAGAATTTATGATTTTATTCCCAGATGTAATCAGCAAAGTTTTTTCTTATGTATTTACTGTATATGTGGTTCCATGATTAATGTAAATAAATGAATGCCTTATTTTATTAATTATGAGACAATAATGTTTGTATAATACATTTTTAATTTGCCATTAGGAAAGAAAACAGAACTCCCAAGTAAACCATGACACAATGGTAAACTTCACACAGGGAGTGTTTATTCTATAATCATGAAAGTGTTGTTTTCAGACATTTTTAACCACATGTATTTATCTTCTTTTCATTTTTGTGCAAATACAAAAATGAAAACCTAAGTAAAATTAATTGTGATGGCATGTCTAATAGTTTTCTACAATCTGAGCCTGACTCAGCTAAATTATTCTCTGACTCAGATTAATTGAATTCCATGATTTACAAACAATATTATCCTCCTTGTTTTCAAAAACACCAAGAAGCAACACTGACTAAAATAGGAATCTGTTGTTGATTCTGGATTACTTTTTCAAATCCTTGACACTCATTCTTCTATTGTTATTGCCTTTTTAGAGGTGCTAATGGAAGGTTTTATTAAGGGGTGGGTGAGGGGGAATCTAGGATATAAGGGGAGTGATATTAGCAAGAAGCCCTGAAATCTCCTTCCTTTCAGGCAAGAAGCTCTGAAATATCCTCCCCCACCCCATGAACACTCTGATTCTTCAACACTACATAGACAAATTCCCTTTATGAGAAATAAAGAAACTGGTTGAGAGGTTTCTGCACCTTAATCTAGCATGAAACCCGCCACTCTGGCTAGTTTTAAAACACCCTCTCACCATATTCCCCATTCTCTGGCAGCACCCTATGATTGGGAGGAGCCTTTCTGCTCCAAGATTCTCTTTAGTGAGGAAAAAGTTGGAACATATATCCAACACCTTAATTTTTCTGGGAAGCTACTCAGAGGACTGGATTCTGCCTCGCCTATCTGAGAGAGCTGGCAGAACCTGGCACACTCAAGCTGCCTAGAGCCAAGTAAGAACAAAGATAGCTGTTTTAGATGACAGTTACCGTAGCTGCCTCCCCACCGTCAGCAACCTCCTAACAACAGGCTCAGTACAGAGCAAGGAGACAAAAACTTTAGCTCCCACCTTCTCCCTGGGGAGAGAAAAAGGTTACAGAACAACCAAAGACCCAAAATTTCTAAGGACCAAAGCTAGAAAATAGCTTCAGCCTTGCCTATCTCTGAACATTGACAGGATCCAGAATATTCTGAACATCTGGGGGCTACAAAGAACAAAAAAAGCAGGTTGGACTAGCCTGAAGGCTTGAGATAGGCCTTCAGAATCTTTGACTAGGCTGATTGGTGAGGGTCTTCTCCTATGTAAGAACAGTTTGTGAAGACTAGAAGAGGTAGCTGTTTTTTTATAGTGCACAGATACCAACACAAAGTCAAGAAAAGTGAAGAAACAGAAACACGTCTCTAACAAAGGCACAAACAAATCTCTAGAAACTGACTCTAATGAAAGGAAGATATGTAATCTACCTGAAAGTTAATTAAAAATAACCCTCATAAGGGTGTTTGATAAGATAAGGAAAACAATGCACAAACAAACTGAAAATTTCAACAAAGAGATAGAAAAAGCTCCAAACAGAAACCTTGGAGCTGAATAATATAATAACCGAACAAAAACAAAAACCAAATAAAACACACTAGAGGAGTTTAAAAGCCTACTAGAAACAGGCAGACGAAACAGAAAACAGAAACAAACAGATCAAACAGAAATCTTGGAGCTAAATAATACAATAACTGAGCAAGAGTAAACAAAAATCACTAGAGGGTTTTAAAGGCCAACTAGGTCAAACAGAAGAAAGGATAAGCAAACTGGAAGACAGGTCGTTGAAAATTATAAAGTCAGAGGAACAAAAAGGAAAAAAAAGATCAAAAAAGAGGAAAAAGGCCTTATGAGACTTATGGGGCATCATCATGTGGCTGAATATACACACTATAGGAATAACAGAAAGAAAAATGAGAAAAGAGGAAAAACTTACTCAAAGAAATAATGGCCAAAAACATCCTTCATGTGAAGAAAAAAATAGAGACCCCATAAAAAGTTGAATACAAAAAGATACACATTGAGACATATTATAACAAAATTGTCTGACAAAGATGACGAGACATTTTTCTTTTCTTTTCTTTTCTTTTCTTTTTTTTTTTTGAGACAGAGTTTCACTCTTGTTGCCCAGGCTGGAGTACAATCTTGGCTCACTGCAATCTCCACCTCTTGGGTTCAAGAGATTCTCCCGCCTCAGACTCCCTAGTAGCTGGGATTACAGGTGCCCTCCACCATGCCCTGCTAATTTTTGTATTTTTAGTAGAGATGGGGTTTCACCATGTTGGCCAGGGTAGTCTCTCAAACTCCTCATCTCAGGTGACTCTCCCACCTCGGCCTCCCAAAGTGTTGAGATTACAGGCATGAGCCACTGGATGATGAGAATTTTTTTAAAGCACAAGACAAAAATGACTTGTCAGGAACAATGAAAAACCCTTAAGACTGTCTGGCTTTCTCAGCAAAGATTGTAGGGGGTAGATGGTAAAAATCAAAGTACTGAAAGAAAAATACTGCCAAACAAGACTAGTATAAACAGCAGAATTGTCCTCCATCTCTCCAAAACGGAGAGATAAAGACTTTATCAGACAAAGACTGAAGAAGTTCATCACCTCTGAGCCTGCCATATAAGATGCTGAAGCAGGTTCTAGAAGTTGAAGCAAAAGGATGCTAAACAGTAATGCAAAAGCATATGAAAGTATAAAAATTGCTGCAAAAGTAATCATATAGAAAAATAAAGAATACAGTAATACTTTAATGATGGCAAATAAAATACTTTTAACTCTAGTATAAAAGTTAAAAGACAAAAGGGTTAAAGATAATCATAAATTTAAAAATGAATGGATACAGTATATAAAAAGATATGAATTGTGAGTCAATAATATAATGTTGGGGGAAGAAGTAGATGTGTAGAGTTTTGTATATAATTAAAGTACTTAACAGCTTAAAATATAGTAGTATAACTGTAAGACATTCTATGTAAGCCCCATGGTAACCACAAAGAAAACACCTGTATAGAAGATACACAAAAGAAAAAGAGAAATCAAAACACATCAGTATTAAAAAATCAAATTAAAAACAAAGGAAGACAGCAAGAAGATACAAGGGGAACAAAAGAACCATAAGAGAGACAATATTTAACTAAATGGAAATAATTATACTCCATTAATAGTTATTGTAAATAATAAGTCAAACTCCTTATTCAAAAGTTATACAGAGCCTGATAGGAATTCAAAAAGTATGCTGTATATAAGAGACTCATTTTAAATTTAAAGACATATTTTGGCTGAAAGTTAAGGAATGGAATGAAAAAATATATTCTATAAAAAAATGGTCAACAAAAGAGAATGGAGGCTGTACAGTTATATCAATCAAAATAGACTTTAAATTAAAAACTATCACAATAAACAAAAAAAGAACATTATATAATGATAAAAAAGTCATTATATGACAAAAGATAAAATATATCATTATATAATGATAAAAGACATATATAACATATATGCATATATGTGTATATATATACACATATATATGTACATACATATATGTATGTGTATATATACGTATATATACACATATATAATATATATATTTACATATATATAATCATAAATATATATGTACCCAACATCACAGTATCTAATATAGAAGGCAAATATTACTAGAACTGAAGTGAGTAATAGCAGTAATAGACATAGTAATGGCTAGTCTTCCTTAAATAAAGGATATGAAAACCAGACAGACAATTAATAAAGAAATAGCAGTCTTAAAAAACACTATAGACCAGAGACCTAAGAGACATATACAAAATATTCAACTCAACTGCAGCAGAATATACATACTTCTCAAACACACACAGAATGTTATCCAATATAGGTCACATGGGAGGTCACAAAATAAGTATTAACATTTAGAGAAGATTGAAATTATGCCAAGTCTGTTTTCTGACCACAATTAAATCGATGTAGACATCAGTAACAGAAGAAATGTAGAAAATGCATAATGTAAAAATTGAACAACACAGTTTCGAACAATGAGTGGGTCAAGGAAAAAATCAAAAGAGAAATTACAAATATATGGAGAAAATTGAAAACGAAAATACAATACATGAAAACTTACAGGATACAGCAAAAGGAATATTAAGAGGGCAGCTTATAGTGATAAACAACTACATTACAAAAGAGGAAATATCTAAAATATCAGCCCAATTTTCCAGTTTAAGATAAAAGAACAAAAAACTAAGTCCATAATTAGCAGAAGAAAGGAAATGATAAAGATTAGAAAAAATAAATTAATCACATCGAGAATAGAGAAATAATAGAAAAAACAAAATTGAGTTGTTTTTTGAAAAGAGAATTAAATTAACAAATCCTTAACTATACCCTGAAGCAAAAGAGAAAAATTAAAATAATAAAATAATAAATGAAGACCCAACTAATAGCACAGAAATAAAAATGATTATAAGATACTATTGTGAACAATTATTAACCAAGAAATTGGATAACCTATAAAAAAGAAATATTTCCAAAAATATACAACCTACCAAGACTGAATCAGAAAGAAACAAAAATACAGAATACACCTACAAATAGTAAGGAGGCTGAATCAATGGTCAAAAACTTACTGACAAAGAAAAGTCCAGGGTCAGATGCCTTCACCATTGAATTCTATCGAACATTTAAAAATGGATCAATGGCAATCATTTTCAAACTCTTTCAAAATATTTGAAGAGGAGACTATGCTTCTAAGTTGATTTTGTAAAGCAGGAATTACTCTAATACCAAAGCTAGACAAAGCCAATAGAAGGAAAGACCACTAAAACTCAATGCCCCCAATGAATGTAGATACCGAAATCCTCAACAAAACACTAACAAGGTGAATTCAACAGCATATTAAAAGGTTCATAACCCACGACCAGGTGGGATATATGACTGAGGTGCAAGGATGATTCAACATCCAAAAATACATTAATGTCTTCAATGTAATATATTGCATTAACAGAATTAAGGGGAAAAATCACATGATCATCTCAGTGGACACAGAAAATGCATTTTAAAAAATTATACACCTTTTTTAATGATAAAATGTCTCAAAATCTAGGAATGCATCAAAATTGCCTCACCATAATAAAGGCCATATATAAAAAGTCCACAGCTCATGTTCAATAGCAAAAAACTGAACACTTTTCCTCTAAGATTAGTAGCAAGGCAAGAGCATTCACTTTTGCCACTTTTATTCAACACAGAACTGGACTCCTAACCAATGTAATGAGGTTAAAAAAAGAAAAAAAGACCCAAATCAGAAAGGAAGAGTTAATATTGTCCCTATTTGAAGATGACATAATTTTATATGTAGAAAACCCTGAAGACTCCACAATAAAATAAAATAAAATAATAAAATAAAACCTGTGAGAACTAATAAATTCAGTAAAACTGCAGTATACAAAATCAATAAAGAAAAATTAGTCATATTTCTATACTGCCAGTAAACTATCTGAAAAAGCAATTAGGAAAACAATACAATTTAAAATAGAACCAAAATGAATAAAATACCCAGGAATAAACTTAAGAGGGTGAAAGAGTAATAGACTGAACACTACAAAACACTGGTGAAAGACATTAAAGAAGAAAAACAAATGAAAAGACATTCCATTTTCATGGATTGGAATATTTTTATAGTGTTAATACCACCAAAAAGCGATCCACAGATTCAAAGTATTCTCTATCAAAATTCTGATGATATTTTTCACAGAAATAGAAAAAAATACATACTCAAATTTTTATTGAATGACAAAATACCTCGAATAGTCAAAACAATATTGAAAAAGAAGAAGAAAGCTGGAGGAATTACACTTCTCGATTTCAAAATACTAATGTAGACAAGGATACATTAATGGAAAAGGTATATTACCAGCATAACGACAGATATAAACACCAGTGGAACACAGTAGAGACCCCAGAAATAAATCCACACATGTACAGCTAACTAATCACCACAGGAATGTCAGGAACACACAAAGTAAAAAGGGTGGTCTCTTCAACATATGGTGCTAGAAAAACTGTATATCCACATGTAAACAAATGAAATGGGAAGCTTTTTGTACACCATACCTGATAATGAACTCAAAATAGATTAAAAACATAAACATTAGATCTGAAACTCTATACCTATGAGAAGAAAACACAGGTAAAAAGTTTCATGACATTGATCTTGGCAATGATTTCTTGTATACGATACCAAAAGCACAAGCAACAAAAGTGAAAATAGACAAGTTGGATTCTATCAAACAAAAGAAAAATTACTGCATATCAAAAAAACTATTAACAGAGAGGAAAGACAATTTACATAATGGGAGAGAATATTTGCTCTGATAAAATATTAATATACAAAATATTAAGAAACTCTTACATTTCAGAAGCAAAAACAAAAATAAATAACCAAAAAAAATAAAAGAAAATACCACAAAAATCCAATTTTAAATTGCACAAAGGACTGGAATATATATTTCACCAAAGAAAATTAACAAATGGTCAGTAAGTATATGAAAAACGATACTCAATATTACTAATCTTCAGGGAGGTGCAAATCAAAACCACAATATCATCACACGCCTGTTAGGATGACCATGATCAAAGAAAAAAACAAACAGTGTTTGCGAAAATTTGGAGAAACTGGAACCCTTGTACACTGTTGGTGAAAATATAAAATGGTGCAGCTGCTAAGGAAAACAGTAAGAAGTTTCCCTAAAAAATATAAAACTACCCAAAAGTACCTACGGTAGCCATAGAATAACCATCCAATGCCGGCTGTTAAAAGTTGGTTCTTAGAGAAGAGCTGCCTATAGAGATTGATCTGGCCAAGTTTTTTTGTTGTTGTTTCATGAGGCCTTAATTGTAGCCTCTTGTTGAGTGATTGCCAGGCTGTGGCCAGGTAAAATCTGAAGTAGCCTCAGATGGTTACCCAAAGTCACATTGGACCAAGTGTCAAGAATACCAATGCTGGGAGTTCTCCTTTATCTCCAGGCTGTCAATGATATATTTCGGAAAGCTATGTAACCCATGAGTTAATTAATATTGATGAAGTGTAGAGCAGCTAAAAAGAAAAAAAAATACACACACACACACATAAGTGTGTGTATATATTCTGTGTGTATATGGATATACACACACAGTTTGCATACATATTTATGTACATATTCTGTATACATATAGAGAGAGATAGAGAAAGAGAGAGAGCGAAAGAATGAGAAAGAGGGAGCTCTATTTTTGGCAAGATAATTTGTTAATTAATCAGATACATGCCCTCAGATGCATAAAGAACTAACATACTAGGTGGTTGTGCAAAGCCCCCGGACTTGTGTGACAGAAGAAATTTAATCAGCCCAACAACAATTCAGCCATTATCTATCTACTTTTTGATTTTTGGTGCTCTCAGAAATAACACCTTGGGGGTATAATTTCATTCAGTGGTTTAAAATGAAATATGATGGCAATTTATTTTTGGAAATTATAGAGCAGAGCCTCACAGTAATTTTTTTTGAAATCAGTCCTTAAAATCTGTATCTCTTAAGTATATTTAGCATTAATAGTACATGTTTGGCATGTTGAAGAATACTGGGTATTTATTAGCATTTCCTATTTGACTAAATTCATGCTATCACTTTTCCTTAATTAAATAGTGGGTCATTGTGAGTTTAAAAAATTCTACTCAAACTCAGCATGAAATTTTTGAAAAATTTATGTTTGAGGTCTTAAAGATAGTTCCGTGAGGTGCATAAATATGTCACAACAGCTTTTCTTGCTTTGAAAAATGTAAGAGTTTTCCAAGCATTTAGAAACATCATCTAGCTTTGTTGCATTACGTGGTGTGTGATATTATTCTCTGTTATTGTTTTGTCAGAAAACTATTTTATTGCAACTATTTCCCTAATGATAAATATTTGCTCCACCAATATCATACTTTTGTGGTACTACTCTGTTTTCATGCCTTTTATTTTTCACAATGAAAAACTGTTTTGTGGCTGGGCACGGTGGCTCACGCCAGTAATTCCAGCACTTTGGGAGGCTGAGGTGGGCAGATCACGAGGTCATGAGATCGAGACCATCCTGGCCATCATGGTGAAACCCCGTCTCTACTAAAAATACAAAAATTAGCTGGGCATGGTGGCACGTGCCTGTAGTCCCAGCTATTTGGGAGGCTGAGGCAGGAGAATCGCTTGAACCTGGGAGGTGGAGGTTGCAGTGAGCAGAGATCACGCCATTGCACTCCAGCCTGGGCGACAGAGCAAGACTCTGTCTCAAAAAAAAGAAAAACTGTTCTGTGGTTTTGTGAATAATCATGGTGTACTCTTTTAAATGGCACCTCCCTCAAAACATGTAACAAAAATGGAGTTAACTCAATTGCCATGACAACTATATGATTGGATATGATTAGTTTTTCACAAACACAGGCAATGAGAACTGCATTCTTTTTGCCACCTGGCCAACTATTTTCATAAGATATGATTAATTATAAGACATATTCCAATTTCAGACATGTTAAATTGCAAATACATATACATGTAAGATGAATTTAACAATAGACCTTAAGGAGGCAGTTGAGCTTCAAAAGGAAGAAAAAAACAGAATTAGTGTTTATGTACATTCAGTTGCTCATCTCCATGTGTCTCTCTCCATCGGCTACATTTTTCTTCATTAGACCAAATTTTACTGCTTCTCTCAGCCCATGTTCACTCTATAATTCCTAGGTTTGCATGTCTCATCTTAGTTGAACCACCAGAATGACTATATTTAGTTCTATCTCTAAATACCAAATTCCCAGAACAAACTGGCTAAATTGTGTCAGCTTTTCTCTTGTGTTCCAATTCCCTGTGTGAAAGGGTTGGATTATAAATAGTCAAACACACTTGTTTTCAAAATGCCTATTTTTTTTCTATTTGAATCATCAGCTAGATATCATATTTTGGAAAACAAGTCCACATCCAGTTCACTCTGTTTATCATGTCCTTTCTATAGAACATAGTAACATTAGTCATTCACTAAATTGTTGAATTAACAAATTAATTGATTTTAAGGTGGTGATATAAAACTATTTCAGACAATATTTAGGACTTTCTAAATATGATTTACTACTTATATGCAGTAGGCCTTTCTGAATTCTATTACTGTCAGCTGGCAATTGGAAATGCAACATATTTTTAAATGAGTACAGTTACTGGAAAGTACTAATCAAGCATTAAGAAACCACTTCACAGTTATACATTTCATCACCCAAGTTCAGGTAAATGTACACCGATAACCAATTACTTCTCTATAGATGTGATGAGAATTGTCAGGTTCTAGCCCAAACTGAGGTCTGAGGGGAGTCAGTAGGCAGGTGGTGGGTAGCTGGATACTCAAGGAATCCTAACAGTTTCAACATGACCTCATTCTGTCTCTCGGAATGTGAGCCCTGTGCACAGTGTCAGCAGGGTAATTATACCTTTTACAGACAATAGTGGCTCAGAGTCAAGTTTGAGCTTACACAAACAGGTTACATAATGAACAGAGTTGTGTGTCTGAGCTCTAAACCCGCTTTGTCATACTGGACCAGGTGTTTACCTTGGCCTATTCTTGACTGAAGCACATCTATTTTCCTAACAAGAATCAAGAGGTTCTGTTATTGACAAAGCATCTGTGAAAAAGGTACAATTAATGTTTATTAAATAGGGAACAATTCTAAATGTTGAGGGAAAAGATAAAATTAGTGTGCTTCTTCCAATTCCGGTATTTGGAGAAGAACCTAAGCTCATCCTTCTATTATATTTCACACAACTTAGAAACAATAAACACCTGTGCCAAATGGCATAATTATAGCCAAAGTGGCAGTGAGTCTTCTCTCCAAGCTAGAAAACATCCGTCATGAACAAAGCAGCCTTTCAATACTGCTCACCAAATTTCAAATGCAGGGCTTACGTATTTACATACTCAGAAGTGATTCAGGAATGGTCTTTCTTTTTCCTCATCAAGAAAACATCTGAAACTGTGCCATTCTATTTGAAGGAAATTCTCTTTCTGGATGAACTAGTGAGATGGGTAAGTAGTCAGGTTCCTGGCAGCTCAGCTCTTGACAAATCAATGCAGCGAACAGTGTGGTAAATCAAGCACAATGTCATTCTGTGGGAAAAAAATCCTGAATATTCCATGGAGGCACTTTGGGCAGGTGCTAGGAGAATCCCATGGACATACTGAGGGGATGCTAGTGGAATTTTGCAAGAGTCTGAGGGTCCCTTGAGCCACTTCACCAATGGGTCTTAGGACATGCTAGCAGAAGCTGCCAGATATTCTTGAAGGATGCTAGTGAGTTGTTTATATGAGTTTTCAGTTCTGAGAAGGGACCACCCATCCTTCTTTTTAGTCCCCAACTCCCTGGCCGAGTTCACTTGGTGCTAGTACATCAGAGTTCTAAGCGTGCCTCATAGCAGAAAGCTGCCTTCTCTACACCAGATCTGGTGCACAGCCAGTGCATTGCATCCTCTGAAAGGAGTTGCAATCAAGGACTCAGGAACCCCTGGCCAGCCATGCTGTTATGCATGTCTGCATTTCTAACTAGGCACCACCAATGAAAGGCCTCTTTACCATGGACCCTCAGCTGAGGACTACCCTAGAAGCCTCTGCTTAGAACTCCTTACCAGGGAAGAAGGGAGCCCTGAAGATATTTTTCTCCATTCTGACTCAGTACTCACTATTTTTTCACTCTCAGCCTTTCTTCCTCTTTCTCCACTCAGCGCAGGATTCATAAAATTCCAGAAACATTTTTTCATGGCTCTTTTGGCAGTGAGATAATTTCCTTAATCTGTGCTGACATATCTGCCCTTGCCCATTGCCATTCATGAGAAAAATGGAACAGTGGGGAAGCCAGCACCTTATTATAACTATTCCAGTAAGTGAATAAAGCCTTGACTGTTAACTTTCATTTTGCCTCATTGTCTTAAAGCTATTACCCTGACACCTGGCTGCTCCATTCTTTCCAGTTCAGCTCTTGACAATGGGATTGGATGAATGAATCTCCATATTATCGCTCCCTTTTTGACTGTGGTAATCTGATAAAAAAGATTAGTGGTTTGGGGCTTAGATAACAAGAACACTCAATTCTATTGCTTTCCCTAGGTTAGTAAGAGAAGTCAAGACTAGATAACAATTCAGTTTTCTATGAAAGGAAAGAGAGCAAGGAATAAAGGAAGGAAAGGAATAAAGGAAGGAAGAAAAGAAGAGAAAAAAAGAAGAAAAGCAAGTAGATTTGTTCCTTTTAATGAATACCATTGTTTAATAAAATCAAGTTATACAATATTTGAGATGGTAATAGAAAGGGTAATCTTCCTCCTATAGATAGATATGCGTATATCAATCATGATCAGATTGGAAGAATAAGGTATTCCACTACAAAGGCCAATAGAAAAATTGCATTTTAAATATATATGATTCTAAAGAGGAAGCAAATATGTATAAAAATATAAATATTGGGGTTCCATCTTAACCAACAATAAATTGCGTGCATAATTTTAAACTATATATTTCCACCAATATGAGGAAAATAAGTTTCTGTACCATACTGTTTTGTCATCCATGCAGCAAAGAGCATTATGGCTGAATCATGTTCACAAAATACTTGATAAGCACTCATGTGAATAGGTTAGTGTGGTCTGGATGAGGGGCAGTGTAAACAAAAGTTTCCAGGTGGGGCACGGTGGCTCATGCCTGTAATTCCAGCATTTTGGGAGGTCAAGGCAAGCAGATCACTTGAGGTCAGGAGTTTGAGACCAGCCTGGCCAATATAGTCAAATTTCGTCTCTACTAAAAATAAAAAAAAATGAGCCAGGTGTGGTGGTGCACACCTGCAATCCCAGCTACTTGGGAGGCTGAGGCACAACAATCACTTGAGCCTGGGAGGTGGAGATTTCAGTGAGCTGAGAGGGTGTCACTGCACTCCAGCCAGGGCAACAGAGTGAGACTCTGTCTCAAAAAAAAAAAAAAAATGTTTCCAGAAAGCACTTCACTTTATTCAAAACTCAAACTTCAGAGTACTTATTCTGTAATCTGCATTTGTGGGTTTATTTCTTCTTTCTAATTCACATTGAGATTTTTAATATTATACTTCAACTGTTTTATTCCAGATTATATTGTATAATCCAAGTACATATTCTATAATATTCATTTATTTCTACTTCCTACTTTACATTGAGATTTTAAATATTATACCTCAACTAACTGTTTTATCATAGATCATTTCTCAGGATATTGCAAAGTCTAATCTTTATCCAAGATTATTATCTTTTTTTTTTCCACAAGTAACACTAGTCTCTAAGTGTGTGGCCTCCACCTCAGAATATGTACTCTCTATACTTTTGATACAGACAACATATACTGGGGGTAGAAAATAAGTTCGTTTTGTCACTTAATCCATCTGTAGCATCCTGAAAAATTTAAGATGACTCATTGTATAGCTACATAATAATAAAACAGATGATTTTAAAAAGAACAAGTAGACAGACCTCACTAATTAGACTCTAGTGAACAATCAAACATCAAAGAAAATCATAATGAGCAGAAGAGAAGAAAGAAGGCACACATCCCTGACAGCTTCTGCAATAGAGAATTCTGTCTGAAGTCCTTTCCATAGCAACCAGATGGAGGTGGCTAACGATATGAGACTTACTGACTTGCAGCCTGCAGATAAAATGGTAGTGGAAACTTCTGCAGTAGTTACTATTGACAGGGGTCATTGGGAGTGACTGGAGTTTAGGGTGGAAACAATAGATGTCAGAGCTATCCTTCATTCTGAAAATTATCTTATAGCATATCTATGTCTATTTACTTCTAGATATATTTTATTGACTATTCAGTCATATCCCATAAATTTTCAGCATGTTTACTTTCAGAGATCTATTAATCCATTGTTTCTAGTATATGTTCCTTTTAACAGTGTCCAGATTCTTCACCATTAGAAAAATTATATTGGCGCAGATTAGGTTTACAACCTAAATATATATACATAAATATTACAATTGAAGTCTTTAAATTAGATCACCTTCCTACTGTATTTTCCTCCCCGAGTCTCATTTTAGTTTCAACGTTTACTCTATAAACAGACTTTTGCATATAAATCTAGACTAGAATTCATGTTATTCCAAATGGGCACAAATCAATTTAATTCAATATCTGAGAGGATTCAAAGTGTGTATCTTCCTTTAGCTACCTCCTACAGTACAGATATTGATTTGCACAGCCTAACCATCATAAATAATTGATTTGAATCCATAGGTGCACACTTGTAATTTTATTTCTCTCTTAATATTTTGTGATACAGATGGGCCATACCTAAATCTTCTTTTTTGTGTGTGTGGTATAAAGCCTGCACATTGTTTAAACCACACAGTCTCTGAATTGCCTTTCTCCCTCCTTATGCTAAAATATATGTTTTGATCTACTTTGTTCTGAGGCTCAGCACTGTGCTTTCGGTTATTCTTGAAAGTCTCAATGGCTCCCATGATCTTTGATTTTAAAATAATAAAAGAATATTTCTCCACCCAAATAGTTAATATATATTTTCCTTCAGAGTTTTTGACTTTAAGACTACATTATTCTGACAATGTATTTTTATACTGATATAATATCCTTCATTATAAGATTTTACTCTTTGTAGTGCTGTTTGCCACACTTACTAAAGGTGAAAACTAAGTGTTTTCAAAATCTAGAAAACATGTATTTTACTGATGAGGTATAAATATATAATTTTAATATAAATCTAAATGTCTTTCATATAGAACACATATAAGATGCTTTTTTCATACATCCATATCTTCTTATATCCTTTCATTAAACAAGAATTCACTCTCTTAGTACGTTAAAAACAGGAGATACAAAGGTAAACAAAACATTGTCCTTGTCCTTGAGATACTCAAAGTCTAGTCAGGAGAAGCAAACCAGAATGAAAAAAGAAAGGAAATTATAATACAATGTAGTTAGTTTAGCAAAAGAATATGAATAATAGTTATAATTGTCAAACATCATCTATTGATGCTGCAAAATTGCTTGTACATATTTTTTGAGTGGCAATGTGCTAAAAGCATAAATTTTATATAAAAATTAACCAAACCATTTATGAATTCTAGATCAGAACATTGTTTTCTGAAATTTTCTTAAGTTAAACATTATTCACAACTGACAATAATCATATCTAAAAAAAAAAATCATGGCTATCTGCCATACAGTGTATTAAACCCTTTATGTGGGTTTTCATATTTAATAACATCCTTAAGCAATAAATCATGTTTAATATTTATGTAACTATAATAATGTTTATAATATTAAATTGATATTTATGATTAAATTTAACATTCGTGATTTAACTGACTATGATTTAATTTGTTTGATGTGATTAAATTGAAGTTTTAATTTAATATTCATGACTAACTCAGTATTAAAAGTTTTGCAAACCACAAGTTACAAACAATTTTGAGAATAGCTTTCTTTTATAAGAAATATGCATGGTAAATAAGCATATTGATTACTTATGTGACATAATTAAAATTAGAGTCAACACTTTAAAATAAAAGTAAAATATATTATTTATAGCACAGAACAGAATAACTGAACTTAGCCTACATTTGAATAATCACTATGATATAATTGTATGTAAAATAAATAAGTATAAGGTGTTTATTCTCGCAGGAAAAAGAATCCCAATATTACACTGTTAAGAACTGGGAAGAATGTGAGATTTTTATCCTGCTTCCAGGTTCACAAGTTAGACTATCATAGTTTCATGCAAAACTGAGATGCCACTAGAATTGAGTCTGCTGATTTTTTTTAAGAAATCAATTTTATTTTTACTTTATTAAAAATACGGAAGTGCATAGCCAATGTAAGAATTTCTGCAAACATAGCATTTACATTTGATAAGTGAAGTTTTCAGGTTCCTCCCACCTTGTTAGTCATTATATTCCAAAGTGACCCACATCCATGTAAGAATATTAGGCCAGAGTCATAAGCCCTCCATGGGCAGGTATTCAATTTCAACAAGAGTATAACAGGAAGCTAACAGCTACTCTTCTAAAGGTGTGTACAGTACCTGGTAGTCATATCTGGAAGGATGCAAGGTGAAAATCTTAAGGGGCGCTTCTGGCTGCAGGCTGCCTTTCTTTGCCAGAGGCTCCAATCAGAATCACGAGTCACAGAATTGCCTCCAATACGCAGTGTCCAATATGGAGATGGGCCTTCTTTTTGCTAGTAGGGGACTGAAGAGACAATTTTTCTTTGGGGAGGCACTGAACACTGTGAGTCTACCCACATAATCTCAAGGAGGTTTAGTTGTCAAAGAGGCCTCAGAATTTTCCCTGGGCTTATCGGTCACCGCTTCTGGAGTAAATGTGATAATACTGCAGTCAGGACATTGCAACTGAGGCTTCTGACATGCTGGCCAACAGGACCTCACCTATGCCGTGGAAGCTTTGACATCAGAGGGCAGAGGAATTCCACTAAATTTTGATCCATTCATTAGTGGCAAATACCAGGAGAATGTGTCCCATTAGCACTTCTCTACCTGAAGCTCTTTCCAAACAGAAAATTGTCCTTTGGCACTTGCAGGATGGGTTGTACAAACATATGACACATCAATCCATACTCTACATTTACATGTAGACACAACAATAATGCATTGAAATTAACCCAAGGGGCCCCACCTATAAAGTCATGTTAATTTATCTTAGCAATATTTTATTTAATATTTACTTTTTTTTCTAAAGACAAAGCCCACAGCACAACAGGAATTGTAAGCCTGTTTCAACCCTCAAACGCGTAACAGTGATACACAGGTAAGTTCACGTGGATGTTTTATAAATAGTGGGTTTGTGTCATAGCTGAAAAACCTCATGCTTAGGAAATCCAATCTTTTAAAGAGGGCTACGAGTAAACCTGTTCAACCTTTGTCTGAGAGGAAGACATTATCTTTATTATTCTAGTCAGGAAACACGTTTTTCTTCTGCCCTGGAGGGAGATACCATATCTTCCAACATTGTTTACTATACAAACAGCCATGAAAAGAATAGTACAGAGCTAAAGCTGCAGACATGCAGAAACATTAAAAACCCATGGAGATCTATATAGGGTGGGAGACAATATTGTAAGTTAGAATTTTCCATGGACTGTTTTTTATGCTTATGTTGCGTCACAGAATTATGTAAATTCCCTGAAACATAATGGAGACTGTTTGTCAAATTAATGAAATGAAGTGTCCTTGAATCAGATGTGTGTTTATAGGAGGAGATAACATATACTTTAGAATAGTAGTGGCACCAGTAGTTTAAAATGTATAAAAAGCTCCACAGTTAAAAAGTATCCGTATTAGACATGATAATCTATTAAGCTATCGTTTGTTTTGATGGTCATGTGGTTAAAATGAAGTGGAAGTGAAGAAAACCCACCATATTAGGTAGAAAAAATTCCATGGTAAATGCTGAAGAAAATGCATGATTTAGTCTAGAGAAGTAAGTGTGAAGGAGAAACAATAAACTATTTCTTCTAATATAGAAAGAGTATTTATAAAATTAGTGAGTACATAAACACATTTGAAGAAATAAACAAACTCAAGCAGAAGACTTATTGCTTATAAATGAAGACAGTTTATAATAATAATACTAAGATGTTGTAAAATATTGTTGTTGGAGACCAATAAGATAAACACAAACACAGTTATTACCTGGAGAATCATGACTAAAACCTTTAAGTTAGACTTTAAACATCCTTGCCAGGCTCAGTTTTTAAATATTTGACTACATATTATTTAGTTTTCTTAATATGACCTAGACTTCCAAATTGTTTCCTAAGCTCTTGCTCTTCCTTCCATCTATAAATATAGTCACGCTCCAGCTCTGTTAAAATCCTCACACTCTTCCAAGGACAATTTCAAAGGATAAGTTCTTAATGAAGTAGGTCCTGATTGATACCGTTCCTCTCTGAAATCCACAGAATGTATTTTTATATTTTTATTAGCTTTTTTCTTCCCTTTCCTACCTCCTCTCTTTCCCCACCCCGTCTCTCCCTCCCTCTCTCCTTTTCTTCTTGCCTCTCTCTCTCTCTTTCTCTCCCTTCAACAAGGATATAGCTCTTTCTTGTAGTACTGTAGAAGAAATTGTTGCTTTAAACTGTTGGATTACAACATTAAAAATCTGCATGGGTTTTTAATGGCAAGTTAATATCTGTTTTATTGCATGTTAATTGAAACAAGGATTAAAAATAATGTTTTATTTCTTTTTATTTTATAATATTAATGTACCTTGTCTTCAGATGATTAAGAGAGCATTTAGTATTGAACTTTAACATACATCAATTTATTTATATTAGAAATCAATAAGTAGAGAATCAAGCCTTTGGTATAATTTGGAGCTAATATTATCTTACAAAATAAGTAACTAATTAAATGATTTTAAGTAGCACATTCTTTCAGACAATTGATAAATAGCATTTATAAGCAACAAGAGAAAGCATATGAAATAGTAATTTGTTAAATCCAATAAAAGCTCACAATCAAATGGCAAAAAATGCAATATTGTTGTATTAGACCATTCTCACCCTGCTATAAAGAAATACCTGAGACTAGGTAATTTATAAAGAAAAAAAGTTTTAATTGGCTCATGATTCTGTAGCTACAGGAAGCATGGCTGGGGATGCCTCAGGAAACTTACAATCATGGCAGAAGGCGAAGGGGAAGCAGGCAAATCTTCGCATGGCTAGAGCATGAGGAAGAGAGAGGAAGGGGAGGTGCTACACACTTACCAGATCTCATGAGAACTCACTCACTATCACTAGAACAGCAAGGGGGAAATCTGCTTCCGTGATCCAATCATCTCTCACCAGGTCTCTCTTGAAATATTGGGGATTAAAATTTGTCATGAGATTTGGGCAGGAACACAAATCCAAACCATATCAATCCTGTAGACCACCCTTTTCAGCACATTTGAAAGGTCTTTAAACATTTTAAAACTTTGGGCTAAGCTCCATAGACGTATGAAACTAAAAATATATTTCTGTAAGGGATTTTACATTTCTTCATGAAACTAACCTAAGACTAGAACATGGTTTGTATTCTGAGGAGAATTTCAACAAAACTTATAAAATTATGTAGAAGATTCACATATGAAAAAATTTACTGGCAGATGGGATTTAGGGAGACCTCAGTGTATATACAACTCTGAATATTAAATCTAATCCTAGTTGGAAACTGCATTTTGTTCCTCAATCCCTTATGAAATCATTAGGTAGTATCTATATATTTTATCTAGATTGTACCTCTATTAATACAATAAAAATAATATAAAATAGGGTTTCTTAAATTTCCAGGTAAACATGGAAAGGATGGCAGCCCTAATGTAAAGAAATATCTCTCCTTACGTTGTCTATTTGTAAGAGGACTCCAGAGAAAGAAGTGAGATGTTTTTATTTCTCTACTTGTCAGCAATGATAAATGCAACTGGGAGAAATAATTTGGGGGCTATAAGAAACATCCCTGCAGAATACAAACTTGGTTAAATTTTTGAGCAACAGTTCAACCTATTACTTATTGAAAAAATTATTAGATAAATAAAAACAGTTTACAAAAATTGGGCAAAAACAACGGAAACACTTTAATAAGAATCTACTTGTGTGTGTGTTTGTGTGTGTAAGATTGCAGTTAAGGTAATCTTTACAAATAACCAAAAACCAAAGTATTATTCCTAAAAGCTGTCCATTCTTAATTTATAAAATATGATAATTTAATTGATTTTAGGAAAATAATACATGTAATAATGAAATACTGAAGACCAAAAGTTAAATATAAATTGAAAAATAAATTCTGGTCATACACATTAACACTAACTCAGAAGTATTCAAGACATCTATGTATATGTAGATGGAAATTTTTAAAAATATGGGGATCAGTGGTGAGAAATGCTTTCTAAATATTGGAATAATTTTGTAAATAATGCAATAATATCCACCTGACTATGACCATGGGGGATAGACAGCAGTTCACCAAAGATTGATTTATCTGGTAGCTGCAACAAAGGAAGGTTTCCAAGAAGAACCATTGGATTTCTCTCTCCTAAAAAAACAAGGGATGGTGTTGACACAGGATTTGGGGAAGTGTGTGTTTTTGGCAAAATTTAATAAATGAGAACTTTGATAGTCCCAGCAAAACTGTGCTGTATGTGAAAAGTTTAACATCAGTTATTGGATCCTGAGTGGAACCAGGTCCTGTTTTTGTTATGAAATCTGGAACCTGAGGATAAATTTGCACTACTGTGATTGGAAACCCCGAAACTGAAGTCTTGTGCCTAGATTGGAAATGGAGGATGCCTCTCTCTGTCAAAATGACTCAGATCCTTCAGGCAAGAATGGAGTGTGCCATTATTTTATGATTGCAAGCAGCAATGTCTCCAATAGCCTATGATTTTAGAGACTATTTCCCCAGCATTACATCTTTTTGTTAGTTAACATAAATGGCATTTACAAGTTTGCCATGGAATCCTGCAGTAGTCACATTTAGCAAACATATTTGATTTATTGTTTTCTTTATTTAACTAAAAAAAAAGAACATCAAATGGCAATGTAGCTAAAGATGATAATGTTAGTATAATTTCTCCCTCAGAATAAGGGAAGTATTGTTCCATTGGCTTCTACTATTGAATCTTACTGTGGAAAAATCAAAGATCAGACTGATATTTTCCTTTAATTGACATTTTTCCTCCTATGCACAGGATAACTCTGTTTTTTTTCTTCGTTTTTTTTTTTTTTAATTTTTGGTGTCTCCGTGGCATTCCAAAGAATTTTAGTGTTTATTCCACTTGGTCAAAGGTGTATCATAGCCCTGTATCCCTGTACAAATACAACTTATGGCTTCACATTGGACCCTTAACTAAGCACAGGCCTGAATTTATCTTTTCATCTAAACATTCGCCTATTTGTTTTGCCTACCCTACTTGACTCAACTTACTTTCTCCAGCAGGTCCTCTCTGCTAAGTTGAAAGATGGATGAGATAAAAGTACTTGTGTTTTTATATCCTGTTTTTAATTCTTTGCAATGGAAGAGGATCATTTCCTAGGCATCTTAGTGTGTCTCCTCCTTTCCAAATGATCATATGTATTTGCTGTCTTTGTTTGGGTGTTTAAGTTCTGCAGAACCCCGTCTGCAGGATGATTAATTCCATGAATATATAGTCATTTTGTCTTTCTAGTTTTCTTACCTACTATTAAAGCACACTAAATGATGAGTTCAGGGACCAACTCCTCATTTTCCTGAGAACCCCCTGGTGAGGTGGAACCCACTTCTGGGCATCCTGGATATTTTTATTTTTTCCACAACTGACTATTTTCCTTTCCATTATCTTGAATTTAAGGTATATTAATATGTAATACAAGGATTTAGTCAGCTTGCCTTTTTCCCCAAACTTTATTTCGGTGATGTTAGTGCGGAGATATCAGCCAGAGACCTCTACTGAAATATTCTGTCCTTCCTTGGCCACTTCCATGAGGTTTTGGAAGCTTTATTTTTCTGTGGTAGATAATGACTTTCATTATTTTGTTGTCGCGAGTTTAAAAAAAAGGCGGAGAAGGGAAGATGTGGGAGTATCTTCTTTGATAGGAAATGTGGAGATTATCTGAAATTAAATACATCTTGCTTCTTGACACAGATCCTAATTTATTACATGTAGAGTATTGAAGGTTTAACATTGTTTAACAAGATGGAGTTTTATTTTTGTTACAAGACTGTTGGTATGTTTTACATATATAAATGCATCTTTTATATTATATTCTTCCTCTTCTAAATTCTAATTAAAGTATGTAGAATTTTAAATCCAATAAATAAAAAATATAAACACAATTAGTTTCTCAACACTAATTATATTAGTAGCCTTGTAATAAATACAGCTCTCTTACTATTTTTCAAAAGTGATTTTGATTTTTAAAAATGTTTAAAATATTATGTCATTATATAATTATCATCATTATGTTATTTAATATTGTAGATAGCATATATGGAGTGAGAATCTGATAAAATATTAGAGTATCTGAATTTTGAAACATAGTAATTATTTTTCCATACAATAGAAAAAATATTTTCACATAGATAGCAACCAAATTGCTAAGAGTTATTCAATTTTTAAGCGGTTCCCAATCATAGTATTGATTACCCAGTAACTTCTCATATACCTCTCTGTTTTACTGTATTGAAGAGTGTAGTACTGAAACTTTGCAAAGATTTTTATCATGTTATCACATCCCATCAACTTTTTCTCATTCATGACTTTGGTTTAACCTTCACTAAAGTGTTCCAAAGGACTTTTCATTTTCTTGCTAAGATTCACAATAATTTCTGAAGCAAATCATACAATATGTATAAAAGGTATACACAGCTTAATAAAGCTATGTGTTCTGATTTTTCTCCCCTTCTCTCCCCTATTCTCACAGACCACATTTGTATTCTATTTTGGTAAAAACATTTGTAGAAACAATTGTTCTATTACATATTTTCTTTCTATTTTAGCCTCATGGTTCTTTAATATAGTCTAAAAAAATGAATACTATTTTAGGCTACTATGCAGAGAAGTGTCATTTTTATCTAATCTCCTTTTGATAATATGCCTAGATCTACCTCTGAAATTCAGATATGAAATCTTTTAACATCCTTGATTTTAATTCTCAGAAACCACAAAAGTTTTTAATCCCTTTATTTTTGTGACTTTCTATACTTGGCATAAATTTTTATCTTATTCTAAATATGCAATTACATGCTATCAAATATTCATTTCAGACTACATATAGCCTCTGCCGTCCCACCTCCAATCTTATTCCTAGCCCTAAATTTCATTGGTCCTCTTCTCTTGCTTATAATCTTTATTATGGGGACTCAAATATTCCCAATGATGTTACTTGTATTTTTTAGCTTTCTTTTTTAATCTGGAAATGGTATCTCCTGGACTTTTTATATTTTACTATCTCTCTATTTTTCTACATTAAACCTCTTTCAGCAGCTCTTTGACGCCTGTTTCACTAATTATTTCTGATAAAATTTTCCCAATGTTTTTAGTTAGTTCTGATTAATTTGACAATATTGTTTTCTGTAGATATACATAGCATTGCTTAATATTAAAAAAACTTTCAGAATAACAATACTCCAAATGACATTTTCACAAAGTTATATTAAATCCTGTATTATGTCCTTTCCATCAGTATTATAGGAAATGGGTGTTTTTAATCTTGCTTTGTTGTTTTTATTCTATGAAAATTTATATATATGACTTAGTTTTATTATATAGCATATTTTCTTCCAGTTGAGTTAATAAGTCTAGGTTTAAGTGCAAGAACTATAACAAAACAGTAAAAAGGAAAAGAGAAAGCTGAAAATACTTGTCCTGGACTTTTCCTAGGATATTGCCTTAAATCACCACATTTCAAACTATAGCATTATATTTAGCAAACAAACGTCTTTTAGACATTTCAAATATTCAATACATATTTTTAATAATATTGGAAAACAGGAAATGATGAAAATGACACGATCAATGAATTGAAATCGCAAATTTCAAAAAATGTACAAGGAAAAAGCTATTTATTTATTTTGGGTAGATTTTCGGTTTATGAGGTTTAGAAATTTAGTGTCTTATTTTCATGCAAAGTAGGATTTATATGAGAACAATGGTAGTGGGAGGTATAGCAAAAAAAAAATTAAGTCAAAAAGAAAAATTAAGTCGTAGACCTTATACATCTAAGTATTCTTACCGTAGGTCATTAATAAACCATGTATTCATATATGTTCTTAGATAAATGAGGCTACACAATGAAAATTTTAACGAAGTCAACCAGACAACATAACAATAATATGAATGTTTTTAGTTTTGCTTTTCAGAGCCTGGTAACTCTAGTTTTATTCTGAAATTCTCAAAAAGTTAAACTAAATAAATTACTGTTATTAATATCTGAGGAACACTAATAACCTAAAAGAAAACAAAAAGGAAAATGATAGCTGGCAAATTTAAAAATTAATTTATATTTCTTTCTTAGATCCTCAATATAATTTTGTTTTGTCCATATATTTTTCCTCAATAATACAGTCTAATATAAAAATGAATCTGTTTTTACTCTGAGGTAATAGACTATACTTTTCGAATAAATGTCTTCTGAAGTGTCAATGCTTTATATGTTACACCTAGAGATTTTTATCTCTGCATTGGTATATATTTAAATTTTTTAAAAAGACTTAAAGGTATAGTAGATGAAGAAAATTATACTCTTTTCAAAAACAGTATTTGGGACATTAATCAACATCTTCAAAACATTATAAATGATATCTTTATGCTTCTCTGCACAAGTTATTTTAAAGTGCCATGTATAAGAAGAGAAAAAGGCAGTGATGACTTTAGATTAATTTTTTTTGCTAAAATATTTATTGTCAATTTCTACCTAAGTACTACTATTCCTAAGTGTAACCTTAAAGCATGTCAGTTGGTTATATTTAACCTTACATAGAAAAAACACAAATGTAAACAATTTGAGAAAATTAAGTTTATCAAAGAATTCTTGTTTCCCCTCCTATGTACATATTTTGTACCATGTTTTATGTGTTTTAAGAGAACATAAAAATGTAAACAACTTCTTATAATATTCCAAATTTAGAGCAAATATTTTAAGTCAGGTATGTGGTAGAGTGTTTTAATTTGCCACTTCCAAAAGAAGGTACACTTTTCATTTCTATTGCTTTGTTCTCTTTCTCCAGAATGAGACCATGGAAGAAAATTTTATCAGGAAGTCTCTGTAAATACAATAGGATTTTGGTTTAAAAAACAAAACAAAAGCAACTATAGACAGAAGAATTACAGTAAGGACTGTAAGTGTACTTTAATACTGATTTCATTTCTTCCTTTTAGTAATCAAATTGCATATCTCCCCAGCATTGACTAAGCTTCCACTTCCTTTGTGTCATTTAACAAGCATTAACTGAAAGTTATTATTAATATATCATTTGAACAATGTAAGGAAAAATAAAACATTTTAGAATAGTGGAAAAGTAAGACAAAATAACCCAGATCCCTGAATGACCTCATGGAATAGAACTGACCACCTGGCTGAGACCCTCTGTGTAACTAAGATTAATTAGCATGAGAGGAAAGTAAAATTCCATATTGCATCTATTGTTTGCAGCTCATTTGGGAATAATTGCTAATAAACATAAAAATATACTTATTAATGACTATGTAAAGAAGCTGTAACATATGGAAATATTTCAGATTAAATGCTATAATTAGAGTTGTTATTTTTTTCTTATAATTAACTATTTACATTCATATCTCAAGTCAGTCTTTACTGGATTATTAGCTAGCTTTCTAGAGAACTGAAGATGTATGCATTCCTTAGTAATCTGCCATTATGAAGTCATGTTCTGCCAAGAAGGAGGATATATACATTCCTCACACTTACAGTCCATTAGGCTTCCTCCACTGGGAAAGAGGGAAGGATGAAAGGAGGGCATTAATGCCCTTGGGAGAAAGGAGTCCTCATGGCCTAATTAACCTCTTGAAGTCCCACCATATAATGCTTTCACATTGGTAGCGCCTGTATTTTGAAAGTGACACATTAAAGCCATAGCACCTGAGTAGTAGTGAATAATTTTAACTATTGATTTTTTTGGTCTAGAGACTATGATTAGTGAAATTTAGAAAAAAAAAACCGTATCAGAAATATCTTAATATACATTTTCTTAGGCTATTTTTAAATATAGTAGATCTTCATGATTCATGAATTCTGTATTTGTAAATTTACCTACTCACAAAAACTTATTCGTAACCCCAAAATCAAATTTGAGTTTCTGGGTGTGAACGTTTCTAGCTGAGGTAGAATAAGATCATGCTCTGATTTTTTTTTTTTTTTTTTTTTTTGAGACGAAGTTTCGGTCTTGTCGCCCAGGCTGGAGTGCAAAGGCACAATCTCGGCTCACTGCAACCTCTGCCTCCTGGGTTCAAGTGACTCTCCTGCCTCAGCCTGCCGAGTAGCTGAGATTACAAGTGCCCACCACCACCACACCCAGCTAATTTTTTGTATTTTTAGTAGAGATGGGGTTTCGCCATGTTGGCCATGCTGTTCTCGAACTCCTGGCCTCAGGTGATCTGCCCACTTTGGCCTCCCAAAGTGCTGGGATGAAGAGCGTGAGTCACCATGCCCAGCGCATGCTCTGAATTCTTATTTCAGATCTTATACTGTAAACAATTGTCCTTTTTTCATCTATCTAGTGTCATGCTTTTCACAAATATTGTGTATTTTTTAAATGGTCCAATCATAGAGCTGAAGTGCTGTCCAGTGTTTCGAAGTATAAGAGGCTGTGATGTGCTTTATGGACAAAATATGTGTGTTAGATAAGCTTTATTCAGGAATGAGCCATAATGTTCAATATTAATGAATCAAATTTATATTAGATTAGATATGTTTAAAGAGAAACACACATAATACAATTTTAAGCACTGATCAGCTCACAAAATTTTGACTAGAGGTTTTCAGGAACCTAACACTGTATTTCTTTTAGGAGCAATAGTTCAGTATTCATTAAGGACCGGTGGTAACTTTATAGAACATAATTGCTGCTAATAATGAGAGTCAGCTGTATATATTTTCATAATTTCGTAGAAATACAAGTGAATGTGATTCTATCTCACTGTATTTTTTTTCTAGAATCAGGTATGATAGATAAAATATTATTTGTTGCTTCCCTACTTTCCTTTCTTCTTTGTTTCTTTTATCCATGGGTGTTGACAATTGTTTTTCCTTTCTGTGTCTACATATTCCCTACGAAGTTCATATATAGAAGACATCTATGGACACATTATTTTTAAACCTCACCCTTAATGATTACAAACCTTAATTTTCTCATAGAAGTATTTAATATTTGCTTATCTCATCATTATTCAGCTTTAAGTTAGGTTTTAGTTGATTATGACATGAAAGAAAAATGGAATTTGCTTTAATCCATTCATTCAGTCCTTACTACTTTTGAGCTGAAGTAACTGTTCACGTCTGTCGCACATTTTTAATGTGTGCTTGGTTATTATTTATTTGTAACAGTTCTTTTTATATAAACTGGTATCAATCTTTTATTAGGCATATATTTTTCTAACATTTTTCTCCTAGCCTGTAGATTATTTGTATTTTCTTAATGTCTTCTGAATAACCAGAGTTTTAATTTTGATGAGATCTCATTTATAAATTGCAAAAAATGTTTGCATTTGTTGTTCTATAAGAAATTTTCTCCTGGCTGAAGGTGGTTGGAATGATAGCCTTCTATTTTTTTCTTCTAGAAGTTTCTTAAATGTAGATTTTACATTTAAATTTTTGACTTATTTATTTTTTAATATGTTGTGAGAAATGTGTGAAGGTTTGGGCTGTTTTGCATGAGAAAATCCAATTATTTTAGGCAAAATTTGTTGAAATGTCCATTATTTTCAATTAAATTGGCATATTGATTTTGTCAACATTCAAATAGCCTTATATGTATGGGTCTATTTTTAGAGTTTCAATGATCTATATATCTTTCCTTTTGACCACACAATATTGTTGAATGATGCTAATAGCAAATTTTGAAATCTGGTACTATAGTCATGGCAATTTTCATTTTTAATATTAATTTTGCTTTGACTTTCCTATAAGCTTGTCAATTAAATTACTTCCGTTTGATGTGCCTTCATTGTATTATATATTTTAATTTCTCTTCCAGTCCTACTTAGCTAGATTTTGTGTTTTCTGATACAGTGAGATAATTTGAATATTAATGATCATTAAAAATATTTTCAAAAATTAGTTTTAATTTCAAACAAAGATAAAGAACTATGTGACAAGATTTATTTTAGGTTGTATGTGTATTATATTAAATATTTTAAAAAACTTATCCAGGCAGAGATAGCCTCATAAAGACAATAATGAAATATCTTCATGTTTCTTGAAATGCTTCTTAATCTAATGATTTTTAAAGTATGTTTGCATGTTTTTCAAATGATATTTGTTTATATCATCTTTACTAAAGACAGAACTCTATAACAAATGCTGTAGAACATGTTGAAAACACATAGTTCTTTGCATATAAGGCTTTGAATAAAAGCTTTTGTCTTTAAACAATTATTTTAATCATTACCTTATTTGCTAATTATCATGGCTTATCAAAAAAGTCATCGTGATCACATAATCTATAAATATATTACTGGTTAACCATCTCTACTCTAAAAATCTGAAATCTGAATTACTTCAAAATCCAAAACGTTTTGAGCATTCACAAGACACCACAAGTAGAAAATTCCGCACCTGACCTCATGTTATGAGTTGTGGTTTAAACACAGTTAAAATTTTGTTTCATGCACAAAATTATCAATAATAATGCAAAGATTTCCCTTCAAGTATGTCAATAAGGTATATATGGACATAAATAAATTTTGTGTTTAGACTTGGATCCTAACCCCAAGATAGCTGATTATATATATGCAAATATTTTTTAAAAATCAGGAATCTAGGTCTGGGTCCAGTGGCTTGTACCTGTAATCTCAGAGCTTTGGGAGGCTCAGGCAGGAGGATCACTTGAAGTCAGGAGTTCAAGACCAGTATAGGCAATGTATTGAGACCCTGTCTCTAAAAAATAAATATAAACAATAAAAAAATCCAGAATCCAAAACACTTCTGGTCACAAGCATTTTGAACAAGAGATATTCAACGTATTTGTATCTATATGTATAGCGGTTTGTATGTGCGTGTGTGTGTGTGTATGACATAAAGAATGACCTTAACTTGAGTATCACCAATGTCTATGCTTGTAGTCTTTCTTCCCTTTAAAGCACACGATGAAAAAATATAATTGTGTGCATATAATTATAATGCCGTAGCTTCAATGGGAACTAAGAACATAAGATGAAAATTAGATCTAAGATCTAGAAGAAATAAAAATTAATAGTTTTAATTTATTATGAGTGTCAATATTTGAAATTGTAATTATTTTCCCAACTATTCTTCAGTTGATTAAGATTTTATACAAGTGAAACAGAACATAAGGCATAAACATGACTTGAAGTTGGTTGTTTGAAATTAACTCCAAAGGGAATATAGATTTAAGAACAAAACTTTACGTTTGGCAAGATCAGAAGAGAGAGGATCAGTAGGAGTTGTATGTAAGATTGGTCACTTGAGATTTGAGTATACCATTAGCAAAACTGCTGAAAGCTCACCTTGCTGAAAAAATAAATTATTTTCAGAACTACCAGCCTTGTTAAAAGCAACATTTGGAACTGACTAATCCCTGGGGTAGGAGATCTACTTTATAGTTTAGAAGACGCTTTTCCATCGAAGAATAATTATACCAATTTGCTCAATTTCTTTAATGACAAAAGAAGGAAATAAAATAAATAAAAAAATTTAAAAATCTTGAAGAAAGATGGAATTAAGTGCTTGAATTTGAAATCATGTGCCATTTTATCTGTGATACATGATTGCTATTTTGCATAAATTGTGACACTTAAACATTTGTTCTTGTATTAAAAGTACTTTGAATTTCATGATACTTCTCTTCACAATTGTACTAACGCAATCATCAGTTCTAAACATGACAGAATATTGCTCATGTGCCCAAAAGAAAATGTATATTAATTGTAACTATTTTCAACATTTCTGTATCTTTTTTGGTCCAAATTTATTTTTAGAATTTTAAGTCCCATGTGCAACATTATGGGTATTACTACTTCCTATCTTAACTGAAAGTGCCCATTCAGTTGCCTGAGCTTCTCATGTCTCACAAGGATCAAATATACCTAAGGAGGAACCTCTCAATTCAGATGCCACATCTTATATATGGGGAGATGAGTACAACCAGGTGATGATATTAATATTTGTTATGAATATTACTGATTATAAAAATACTCACTAATTGATTTTATTTGTTTTTTGTTTTAGACAATGTACAAGCACCTTCTCTGTTAAAAGAGTATTAGATTAAAAGTGAAACCTACAGCCCAGGCCCATAAGGGCCATTTCATTCTTCTCTATGAGTTTAATGATATTCCATTCCTTCAGGATGGAGTAAAATACAACAGACTCATATTTCCTCCTGTGGTTATACACTGCAGCATTTTCATTTAACATTTTGGCACATCATTTGTAATAAAATTTTATTTTTGTTCAACAGTAAAAATGTCACCATGTTTTATATTTCTTAAATGTAAAGAGTCATGTTTTAAGTTAGATATGCTGGTAACTAATTCCTCACTAAAAGCTTTGTCATAATTTGATCTTTTCATTTCTTAGATATTCCTCATTGTCTAGGTTACTTCTAAATATATGCACACATACTTGTGTGTGTGTATGGACAAGTGAATGAATATATATATGTACATATATATATCTCAAGATAATTTCTACTTCATAGTCACCCTTCCCAATTGGATATAATAGGATAAGTTAGTTAAGGTCATTTACTAATCATTTATAAGATTAGAAATAATTTCAAACTTAGAAATCCCATCTGGCATAATATCATTTGATCAGACATAAAGCAACTACTTCCCTTATTCCATTCCATACATCCCGGTCAACCATGAACCATCAATAACTTCTTTTTGAGTACCACACTCTGATGACTTTTACATCAAGCCAACAATAGCATGACCTAAACCATATTTTCCTGGCTTGTTGATGAGTATGCCATGTGGGACAGAGTTAAAAGACTTCCTGAGGTCAAGCTCGATTACACTTACTGTAGATTGAAAGAATCAAGGCCATTATTCTGTCATAGTAGAAAATACATTTGGTTTGACAATGATTTGTTTTCAAGTCATGCTGTTTATAACTGAGCACTTTGTGATCCTCAAAGGGTTTGCAAATTGGCCCTTGGATGATAACCTGCAGAACCTTTCTCCATTAACGTTACAGTAGCTAGTCTATAGTATACAACACTATTTTTTTCCTTTGAAAGGTAGTTTATTTTTGTTGTTAAAATGGTAGTCAAAATGTAAATTTACATTGGCAACTAAGTGTACAAGTATGTTTTTTATAATAAAATGTTTGAGTACATATCAAGTTCTAATATAGTAAGATAAATAGATAAATATTTTTACTTACATTGGTTCTTAAATTTTAATAAAGTAAAATAAAGTCATTTTTCTACTTTTAAAATTGTTCACAAAACTATTAATTAAACAGTTTGTGTGATATAATTTGTCAGCTTTCAAGGTGATGCAAGTATTAAATCATATACTTCTGTAATCTGTGAGCTGATTATTTTATAATCGCCAGCAGAACACGAGATCCTAATTTTTAAATCTGTCCTTGCAATTTGAAGGTTACCTACAAACTTGATTAGAACTGTCAGGCCTCATGGCATATATTATATATTGTTCCTGTTAAGGTTGCTTATGAAACTATTAGCCTTTTCCTTTGATATTTGCGGTTCTGCATGAATGAGTATGTTTATAATCCAGTAAACTTGTATTTCTCTTAAGGTAGTTTAAGTAAAGCTCAGTTTAAATAAATTGCTAACAAGTTGTCTATATTGAACTGTTTTTTATTATAATTATAATTCATTGTTCCATTAATAGTCTTATTCTCTTATCTTATTAATTTACAGTAACTAATGCAGACATTTGAAAATTTATATTTAACCATTAGAATAATAATAATTAATTCAAAAGTGTTAAATGGCCATTATAGGGCATAAGTACAATGGATATATTTAAAATATATTTCAAAGTAAAATAAGTTTTGCCCCTGTCAGAAGGTTGACTTAAGAGACCAAAATCATCACTTTTAAACCATTCCAATAAGCCATACTTTATGCCTTAAATAAGAACTAATCTATTTTTCTTCCATATTCCAATAGCAATATGTACTGATATAGCACATATCAAATGTCTGTTATATACATAATTAGGTAGAAATTTGCTTGATTGACTGTGAAGGCAGAATATTAGTTAAATGTTTATCTTCTCAGTTCCTAGCACAGTGTTTTTATTTATATTAGTTCTTAAATTTTAATTAAAGTGAATTAAAAGTAATTTTTTCTTCTTTTAAACTTTTTGGCAAAACTATAAGACACATTAAAAATATAATTTAGTTAATTATTGGAAATAATTTTTAAAACTGCAGTAAATTATATATTTAAGATACATATTTATGCTTCCATGAGTGTAGAATCTAAAATCAAGAATTAAAGGAATACATTGTTTGAGGCTTATTTTTAGATCAGAAATTTTCTTTAGTGAAATATATGTAGTCATCCCTTGGTATTAGCAGGGGATTGGTTCCAGGAAACCCTAAGATATCAAAATATATGCATGCTCAGGTTCTTGTGGAACCCAGGAATGGGAAAAATTGGTTCTCTGTATACACCTGTTTCGCATTCCACAAATACTATATTTTCACTTGTGTACACCTATAAATGGAACTGTGCAGTTCAAATCTATGTTTTTTAAGAGTCAATTGAATCAAGTGTAATAAAAGACCAATATTGGCTAATTTCATACAAAAGAGACTCAAAAATTAGTAGGCCGTGTCCATGTAAATACAGACTGATTCTCTTTAAATTGTTTTAATCCTCTCTGAATGCTAAACAGGATATAGATTTTGAAAAATAAATGCAGACCACATATTTTTAAGATCATTAAAATAAAAGTATAAAAGGAAAGAGTTAAAATGGGAGGATCGGACCTTCCAGGATATGATTACCAATGTAAATTAGATATATTCAAGTGATTTTTTTTTCCAAGTCCTCAGTGCTGCTTGTTTTCTTTGTTTCCTACCACTGAGATGAGCATTATATTGAGATGGAAAGAAAATAAATTTGAATGGTAATTTTCAGATGAAAACATTCAATCCCATAATGGATCATTAGTTTTATTTCAGTTATAGAATGCCAATATTATTCTCTCTTACAAGGAACCCAGAATTCTGAGCTTGGTATATATGTTTCTAAACACAATTGATAAATTACTATGCTTTTTTTATTTTTGGTAGCTGACCAAACAATATGTGTGTAGTAGCCATTCTTTCTAAGATATGGGGATTTAGCGTGCACTATTTGATAATTTTGTACTCAGCCCATGTTAGCAAAATGACTAAAATGTGCTACTCAAATATAAAGTTCTGTTTGTTTTATTGCAGGGAGTTTAATATCATTTATTGGTGTCATATTTCAGTAATATTTGGTGCTAATAATTAAAGGTTTAGTTATATAAAGTTATGACAATGACAGAAAAGTGTAAATTAACATATAACAGGGGTACAAAACCTATGGTAGGAGCAGAGGGTAGAGCAAAACCCCCTGGAATTGGCATCAATTCAGCCTAGAGGGAAGAAAACTTCCCAAAGAGTCACTTTCACCATCTAGTAACTCTGTATAATTAGAAACAAGAGTTAAAATATGGATGGTGCAGGAAGAAACATTTCATTCAATGATCAGGCCAATAGATGAGTTCCAATAAATGGTAATGAAAATGAGGTGTTTAGCAAGTTGGGACAAAGAACAAAAGAAAAATAGTTTAGAAACTGAGCTCAGAGCAATATTTGGAGTTTGTGGTCAGTCAACTTTATCCTTGAATACTTGCTGTGCTCCCATGATTGGTAGCTTCAGAACAGCCAAAATAGATCTTCCTTTTATGATAAAAGAAGTGAACAGGGTATATTAGACCTCATCTGAATTGAGATAAGAACATATGTAAAAAGAGAAACTAAAATTTTCAGTAAAACAGATAGAGAAAAATATATTCCAGGACAAATAGGGACTCTGTAACTCTTTGACACTTTATTTTGACTCCTTTTACATAGTTTGTATATTGTTTTTCAAATTGAAAAAAATACATATATTTATTTTAGTACACACTAAGGTATTGGATAAATCTGCTCTTTTCTAAGACTTACTGAGCCAGCTCATCACTTTACCCTCAATTGGTGTTTTTGCATAATGACAGCACAAATGAACAGTTGTGAAATTAAGACTCTTTCCTGGTGAAGGTCAGGAGGAGGCCCTAGTGATTTGGACAAATTCTCTACTGGCTGCCCTATTCAGATGTCATGCTTTCCTTCTGAAAACAATGATGTAAGATTTCCTTACTGTTCAATAAAACTACTATGGAGTAGATTGCTATTTAAAAAGAACAAAGTGTTTTTTACTCATTTCTTTGTGTTGACACATTATCAGTGACATCCACAAGCAGAAGTTGATATCATATTATTTAAATTCCTATACTATGCGGTGTAGGTATTAAAGGAAAATGAATTATTGCCTACATTGCCCAAAGCTCATTAGCTACCTGATGTTCAGCGTATGTAAGTCTCAAAGGATAGCTTAGGAAATCTCAAAGCCTGAGATCATTTCAGCATGGCAGATTCCTCAGGTTGAATGTGTTTCTTTTTAAATTAAAAAAAATAGATAAAAATAAAGCTGAAGATGTGAGTGTAAAATTTCATTTTGTTTAAAATGTGTATTTATTACCAGTTGAAATATGAATAATTAATATGTAAATCTAGAGATGTCAACTTGTATAACTAATTCACCATGTACTAGGAAGGCCAAGCAGCTTGGCATTACCTAGGCTGTCTTACAATGGCACAGTATTTTTTTCAGGTTTTATTATAAAATCAGGGGGCACATGTGGAGTCTTGTCACAAAAGTATATTGCATGATGCTGTGGTTTGGGATATAATTGAACCTGTCACACAGACAGTGAGCACAGGATCCAATAAGTAGGTGTTTTTAGGTCTTGTGCTCCTCTCTCCCTTCCCCTTCTAGTAGTCTCCAGTATCTGTTGTACCCATCTTTGTGTGCAAAAGTACCCAATATTTAGCTCCCCTTATAACTGAAAACCTGTACTCTTTGATGTTCTGTTCTTGCATTAATTTGCTTAGGATAGTAACCTCCAGCTGTATCTATGTTGATGCAATGGATGTGATTTTGATCTTCTTTTTTTTTTTTTTTTTGAGACGGAGTCTCCCTCTGTCTCCCAGGCTGGAGTGCAATGGTGTGGTCTCGGTTCACTGCAACCTCTGCCTCCTGAGTTCAAGCCTCCCAAGTAGCTGGGATTACAGGCTTGCACCACTGTGCCCAGCCTGGGACTACAGGTGCCCACAAACACACGTGGCTGATTTTTGTATTTTTAGTAGAGATGGGTTTTCAGCATGTTGGCCAGCCTGGTCTCGAACCCCTGACCTAAGGTGATCCACCTGCCTTGGCCTCCTAAAGTGCTTGGATTACAGGCATAAGCCACTGCACCTGGCCAATTTTGATCTTCTTAATAACTTCATAGTATTCCGCAGTATACATGTAACAAATATTCTTTATCTAATTCACCTTTGATGGGCACCTGGATTAATTCAATATTTTGCTATTGTGAATAGTGCTGCTACGAACATATGGTTGCATGTGTCCTTTTGGTAAAATGATTTATTTTTCTTCCCCTGTAAGGGGATTGTTGGGTCAAATGGTAGCTCACCTCTCAGTTATTTTAAAAATCTCCAAACTGTGCTCCACAGTGGCTGGATTAATTTACGTTTCCACCAGCAGTGTATAAGAACCCCCTTTTCTCTTTTAATGAAAGCCATTATGACTGGTATAAGATCATATCTCATTGTGGTTTTTATTTGCATTTCTCTGAAGCTTAGGGATGATAAGTATTTTTTTCATGTTCACGGGCTGCTTGTAAGTCTTCTTTTGAGAAGTGCCTGTTCATGTCCTTTGCCCACTTTTTAATGGGGTTATTTGCTTTTTGCTTGTTGATTAAAATGCCTTATAGATTTTGGATATTAGACCTTTGTTGGATGCATAATTTGTGAATATTTCCTCCCATTCTGTAGATTGTCTGTTTACTCCATTGATAGTATCTATTACTGTACAGAAGCTTTTAGTTAAGTCAGTCCCACTTGTCAGTATTTGTTTTTGTTTCAGTTGCTTTTGAGGATGTAGCCATAAATTCTTTCAAGGTCAAAATTGATAAGGGTATTTCATAGGTTTTATTTCTAGGATTTTTACAGTTTGAGGTCTTAAATTTAAATCTTTAATCCTTCTTGAGTTAATTTTTTTGTATATGGTGAAAGGTAGGGGTCCAGTTTTATTCTTCTCCATATGTATAGCCAGTTACCCTAGCACTATTTATTGAATAGGGAGTCTCCCCATTGCTTATTTTTGTTGAACTTGTCAAATATGGGACAGTTGTAGGTGTGTGGCTTTATTTCTGGATTCTCTAGCCTGTTCCATTGGTCTGTGTATCTGTTTTTATGCTAGTATCATGATGTTTTGGTTACTGTAGCCTTGTAGTGTAGCTTGAAGTTTGATAATGTGATGCCTCTGGCTTTGTTCTTTTTGCTTAGGATTGCTTTGGCTATTCAGGATTTTTTTTTTTTTGGTTCCATATGCATTTTAGAAGAGTCTTTTTCCTAAATCTGTGAAGAATGTCATCGATAGTTTGATAGGAATAGCATTGAATCTGTAAATTGCTTTGGCAGTATGATTTTTCCATTTATTTTTGTCATCTCTGATTTGTTTCAGCAGTGTTTTTGTAGGTTTTGTTTTGTTGTGTTTTTATCGAGATCTTTCTACAAGAAAGAAGATGTATTCCTAGGTGTTTTATTTTTTGGTCGCTATTGTAAATGAGATTGTGTTCTTGATTTGGTTCTTGGCTATAACAGTATTGGTGTCTAGAAATGCTACTGATTGTTGTACATTAATTTTGTATCCTGAAACTCTACTGAAGTTTATCAGTTCCAGGAGCCTTTTGGCAGAGTCTTAAGAGTTTTCTATGTATAGAATCATATCATCAGCAAAGAGATATACTTTGAGGAATTCCTTTCCTATTTGGAAGCTTTTTATTTTTTTCTCTTGCCTGATTGCTCTGGCTAGGACTTCCTACTGCTGGGTTGAATAGGAGTGGTGACAGTGGACATCTTTATCCTCTTCCAGTTCTCAAGGAAAATGCTTCTAACTTTTGCCGGTTTAATATGATGTTGGCTCTGGGTTTGTCACAGATGGCTCCTATTATTTTGAGGAATATTCCTTTGATGGCTAGCTTTTTGAGGGATTTTATTGTGAAAGAATATTGAATTTTATCAAAAGCTATTTTAGTATCTTCAGATTATCACATAATTTTTGTTTTTAATTCTGTTTGTGTGGTGAATCAAATTTATTGATTTGTTGAATCGAACTTAAATCTCAGGAATGAAGCCTACTTGATTGTGGTGAATTAACTTTTTGATGTGCTGCTGGATTCAATTCACTAGTATTATGTTGAGGATTTTTGCATCTATGTTCATCAGCGTAATTGGTCTATGATTTTGTTGTTATTGTTGTTGTTGTTGTATCTTTGTCAGGTTTTGATATCAGGGTGATGCTGGCTTCATAGAATGAAATAGAGGAGAAACTCTCTTCCTCAATCTTTTGAAATAGTTTCAGTAGGATTTGTAACAATTCTTTGTTTTCTGTTCTGATATAATTTAGTTATGAATTTACCTGGCCCAGGGCTTTTTTTTGGTTGGTAGGTTTTTTCATTATTGATTAAGTTTTGGAACTCGTGACTGGTCTGTTCAGGTTTTCGTTTTTTTCCTAGTTCAGTCTTAGAAGGTTGTGCGTTTCCAGGAATTTACCCATTTCTTGTAGGTATTCTAATTTGTGTGTATAGCGGTATTCATAATAGTCTCTGAGGATCTTTTGTATTTCTGTGGGATCACTTATAATGTCTATCTTTGTCATTTCTGATTGTGCTTACTTGTAAATTCTCTCTTTTTTTTGTTCTTTGTTAATCTAGTAAGCAGTTTATCAGTTTTTTAATTCTTTCTAACAGTTAACTTTTGGTTTCATTGATTTTCTGTATGGATTGTTATGTCTCAATTTTGTTTCGTTCTTCTCTGATTTTAGTTATTTCTTTTCTTCCACTAGCTTGGAAATTGATTTGTTCTCTTTTTCATTACTTCCTCTAAGTGTGATGTTAGACTGTTCATTTGAGATTTTTCTAACTTCTTGATGTAGGCATTTTGCATATAAGCTTTTCTCTTTACATTGGTTTAGCTGCATCTCAAACATTTTGGTATATGGTGTTTGTATTTTCACTAATTTCAAGGAATATTTTGATTTCAGCCTTAATTTCACTGTTCACCCAAGAGTCATTCAGGGGCCAAATATTTAATTTTCATGTAATTGTTTGGATTTGTGAGATGGTTTTGGTATTAATTTCTATTTTTATTGCACCTTAATCCACTAGTGTCTTTAGTATGGTTTCTGTTTTTTCGAATTAATTGAGACTTGCTTTATGGCAGAGCATGTGGTTAGTCATACAGTACAATCTATGTACAGATGAGAAGAATGTATATTCTGTGGTTGTTGAGTGGAGTATTCTATAGGTGTCTATTAGATCTATTTGGTCAAGTGTTGAGTTTAGGTCCAGAATTTCGTTGTGAGATTTCTGTCTCAAAGACCTGTTTAATGATTTCAGTAATGTGTTGAAGTCTCCCACTATTATTGTGTAGCTATCTAAGTCTTCTTCTAGGTCAAGAATAACTTGTTTTATAAATCTGGGTGCTCCAGTGTTTAGTACATATATATTTAGGATAGTTAAGTCTTCTTGTTGAATTGAACCCTGTATTATTATGTAATGTAATGCTAATTTTTTGTCCTCGATTGTTGTTGGTTTAAAGTCTGTTTTATCTGATGTAAGAGTGGTTACCCTTGCTGTTTTTGGTCTTCAGTTTGTATGATTGATTTCTTTCCATTCCTTTAATTTGAGTCTGTGGGTGCCATTACGTATGAGATGGGTCTCTTTAAAGCAGTACACAGTTAGGTCCTGTCTCTTTATACAATTTGCTACTCTATGCCTTTAAGTAGAACATTTAGACTGTTTACATTCAAAGTTAGTATTGATATATGAGATTCTGACTTGTTATCGTGTTGTTAGCTGGTTGTTTGTAGATCTGATGACTTGATTATGTATTTACTTTGAGTGTCTGTGTGCTGAGTGCTTAACTGTGTTTTGGTGGCAGTTGATACTGTTCTTTCATTTTCATGTTTATCACTCCCTTAAGTACGTCTTGTGAGGTTGGTCTAGTGGTAACAAATTCCCTTAGCATTTGTTTTTGAGAAAAGGATCCTATGTCTTCTTTGCTTATGAAGTTTAGTTTGGCAGGATATGAAATTCTTGGTTGTGATTTCTTTTCTTTAATGATGCTGAAAGTAGGGCCCCAGTCTCTTCCAACTTGTCAGGTTTTTGCTGAGAAGTTCACTGCTAACTTGATGGGGTTCACTTTATAAAAGGGACCCGACCCTTCTGTCAAGCTGCTTTTCAGATTTTTTCTTTCTTGTTGACCTTGGTGAACCTGATGATTCCATGCCTTGGGAATGTTCATTTTTTACAGTATCCTGCAAGGGTTCTCTGTATTTCTAAAATTTACATGTCAATCTCCCTAGCAAGACTGGGGAGATTTTCAAGGACTGTATCCGCAAACATATTTTACAACTTGCTTATTCTCTCTCTTTCTCTCTCAGGAATGCCATTGGGTCATAGGTTTGGTCTCTTTAAATAATTCCATATTTCTTAGAGGTTTTGCTAATTTTTAAAAATTATTTATTTATTTATTTTTTGTCTCACTTACTTGCTTTGGAGACCTGGTCGTTAAGCTCGGAGATTCTTTCCTCAACTTGGTTTACTCTGCTATTCATGCTCCCAACAGTATTAAGGAATTCTTGTAGTTAACTTTTAAATTCTGATACTCAATTTAGTTCTTTCTTTAAAAAGGCTATTTCATCTTTCAATTCCTGTAGTGTTCTATTGGATTCTTTTCCTGGAGCATTTTATTGAATTCCTTGGATTGGGTTTCAACTTTCTTCTGAATCTTGGTGAGCTTCCTTGCTATCCAGATTCTGAATTCTATGTTTATCATTTCAGTCATTTTAATATGGTTAAGAACCACTGCTAGAGGGCTGTTTCACTCTTTTGGAGGTAAGGGAATACTCTGGTTTTTTGAATTTTCAGAGTTCTTTCACTGATTCTTTCTCTTCAAGAGGGCTAGTGTTCCTCTTTTTGATTAGCTGTCATTTGGATGGGGCTTTTGGTTTTATATTATTTATTTCTCTTGAGGGTTTAACTGTAATATAGGTTGAGTGTACTCAGCTGGCTTCATTTCTGGGTGCTTTCACAGGGCCAAGGCTCTGTACGGAACGTGTATTTGTTGTGAGATTGTAGCCCTAGATTTCACAGGCAATGTATATTTTGGGAATAGTCTTTGGGTTGTGAGATTTGGGCTGCCATCCAGTAGGTGGCACTGAAGAGTAATGGCCAGCAGATAGGCTTACTTAGCCATGTGGCTTTTGTGTATTTCAGTGCCTTTGCAGCACTCTCTGTGGCTGGCCAGGGGTGGTGACTTGTGAAGAGACATGACCCCCTCTCCTCTCCAGGTCCATTCCTGGGCCTTAAGGAAGCCTCTTGTGATTACTGGTGCTTTACATGTGTTTCTTTTGTTAGATGTTCTGGGCTACGGGGCTCCCTTGGGCAAAAGCTGCAGTTGGCAGAAAAGCCAGCTACATCCTTCCCAGACCAGCCCTGTGAGGGGAGGCCTGTTCTGCTACTCTGCCAGCCCACAAACCACACATCTTTTATCCCCTTTCAGTGTTCTGAGACTGAGGTCTCCCCTGTCCGCTCAAGCACCAGCCACAGATCGCAGCTTGACACTCCCAAGCTGTGTGCTGCAATCTTGAGGCACTGGGACTGAGCCCATGGCTCTGTATTCTGCCACCTTGAAGTTGGGCACTGGTTGTGCTGGGGGATCCAAAGTGCTTCTAGGCCTCTGGGAAAACACTCAGGTGGGGTCACTGGTAAAACTTCCAGGCTAGGCAGCAGAGGCTGTGCTGTGCACATGCTCCTGCAGGAGCAGCCAGGCAGGGGCCCCTGGAAGGGCTGGCAGGTAGGGAGGCTATTGTAAGTAATCTAGAGTTGATTTAAAGTGTATGGGAAGATATGCATAGCTTATAGGCAGGTATTACACCATTTCATATAAAGGACTTCAAAATAAGCAGATTTGGGTATTTGCGGGATGTCTTGGAACTAATTCAGTGATGCTGAGGGGTGATTGTAACTATAAATGAGAAGTTCTGTAAGGATATGACTGGGGTCCAATAAACATCAGGAATAGAAACAATCTTCCTTGGACCATGTGTTTAAATATTGTCTCTATGAAGCAAGGATATTAAAGCTGAAACTGAAGGTCCAGGATAGAGCCAGTTTCCCAGTAGTGAAAAGAAGAGTGGGGTCCTAGGAAAATAAGTATGTATTAAGCACCTGAGTTAGTCAGGGGCTTAGAGTTTTTGAAAATGTGAATAAATGTTCAATCTGCCTACATTGGGTTTAAGAAGGACAAGGAGAAAGACATAAGAGAAAGGGAGAGAGGAGAGTGAGTTTTAATCAGGAATGTCTCTTGATCTGATTTATATTGTAAAAATATGACTGTGGCTGCAGTATAGAAATTGGATAAGGGGGAGGGAAGACTGGGAGTGACATACTTATTAGATTATCTGCAAAGGGCATATATAAAACCTCCTACATAGCTATCAAAAAAATGGTAGCTTAAAAAGTATTCTATGTGTAATTAGAAATTCAGCATCACTGTAACTTAGCTAATAGGCTTATAGGTCTTTGACCAAAAGGTCATATTATCTATTATCTTGTCACCTGCTACTAGAATCTTCAGCCTCTCTAGAAAACTTCGTAAAACTCTGATATTGGCTGTATTAAAATTTACTGTAATTCACATTTACTTTTTTTCAATTTCCTGTCCCAATTTATTTATTCATGCCTAGAAAATTCCTTATCTCATTCTTCATAGGCATTCTTTTTACAGTTAGTTTGATTGAGTCTTTCTATGATGTATTTATAGATCTAAACAACACATTGTACCTCATAAAGATATACAAATATTTGTCAATTGCAAATAAATTAATATAAATAAATTGTACCCCACAAAGATATACAAATATTTGTCAATTGCAAATAAATTAATATAAATAAATAAATTGTTACTATGTTTTAAAATAAACTTTTATGCTTTCTTCTTTCTTTCGTAAATTATTTTCTTGTTTCTTCCTAAATATAAAGTATATTATTTTTTCTGGGAACTAGTATCTCTGCTTAATCTACAATTTTTTCTCTTAGGCTAAACCGTACAAAAGTTCCATTCTTGAAGGACAGGAAGAGTTGAATATCAATTTCATTTGGCTCAACTTAATATATTTAATGTAGTCTTTTTTTTTTTTTTTTTTTGACAGAGCCTCGCTCTGGCGCCAGGCTGGAGTGCAGTGGAGCGATCTCAGCTCACTGCAACCTCCACCTCCCAGGTTCAAGTGATTCTCCTGCCTCAGCCTCCCAAATACTAGGACTCCTGGCACGTGCCACCATGCCCAGCTAATTTTTGTATTTTCAGTAGAGATGGGGTTTCATCATGTTGGCCAGGATGGTCTCTTTCTCTTGACCTTGTATCCACCTGCTTCGGCCTCCCAAAGTGCTGGGATTACAGGCATGAGCCACCACACCCGGCCTAGTCTTTATTTTTAAAGACTTTTTTTTTTAAGAACAGTTATAGGTTTGTTTATTGAATGACTATTTTTGTGTTTTAGCAGTAATTGTAGTGTTTCCTCTCCTTCTCTTTCTATTCTATCTTTTTTGGGGGATAATTTTAGCTCAAATAAAGAGGAGGATCTTCCTATACTAAATAATTTTTCCACTGAAACAAGACAACATGTCACTCATGGTATTATTGTGTTTAAGATAATGATTTTTATATTTCCCTTCTCCCTTTTGCTACTGAAGTTTTAGAAAATGTAGCCTATATTTTGCACCAATTCCTCTATTTCTTGCAAACAAATTGTTTTTTGCCATTCTGCTTTCATGAATTTTATTAGTAATAGCCTATATTGCAAAATACAAACATATCACATTAGTTCTACTTTATTTTAATATTATGCTGAGACCTGTTTTTTTAGGGGATGGGAAAGGGAAGTTTCCAGTGCAGACTGTCTGGGTTCGAATTCAAACAATAAAGTATTGTTATTAAAAGTTATTACAATTAAATAGATTGCAAGTTATTTAGGTTGTGGTATCCTCCTTTGCAAATTTGGGTTTATAACAGTAAACATTTCATTGAGTTTTGAAGATTAAATAATTTAATAAATTTAAATACTCCAGAGCAGTGTTTGCTACTTCTTCAATTATACCAAAGTGTATTGTAATTTCTCAATAAGTGTTAAATATTTTCACTATTGATGACATATTTTTCCTTTTTGTGGCACTACTCCCTGTCAGCTCTGCATTTCAGAGGGGTAAATTTTTGTAGGGATCATAGTATCCTTGTCATTTGCAAGTGATTTGCCATTCTGGAAAATGTTTTCATGTTTTTTCCTGTATAATAAAGCTTTTTGAAAGTAGAATCTTCATCTGTATCTGTTGACCACTGTGTAAATTATATTCATTACTGTGCCTGACAAATGGTGAGTACCCAGTGAATATTATTAGATTCATGAATGAATGAATGAACACCATTCAAAATTTATAGTCCAGAAACCTATGGTGGAATCTCAAATAAAAACTTAGAAATGGTTTAAGAGGATAACATGACCATTAATTTACATTAAAAGACATGTGAAACACAGATGGTAAGGAACTAATATTTAACTACCTTATTTCCTTTCCAGGTAATGGAAGTTCCCATGTTCAAAGTGTAAATTACCACATGGTTTTATTTTCTCTTCTTTTATTATTTTTTATTGTTGCACAAAAACTATTTAGAAACACTTTACAGTTAATTTAGCACATACGCCATGCTAATGTTATGATACTTGGGATTTAACAAATGTATAAAATAGATTCCTATTTTCAGAATATCCTAGTTTTTGCTATTTATTATGGGAGGTACTTTTGTCAAATTAAAACAATTATAGTACCAACAGTAATAGTAACCAAACAAAATATTGTATTACCACTTGCTACTACCTACATATCAGGGGAGGTGATAATTAATGTCTGGTTTATTCACAGACTTACTCTCTCCCTCAGCTGATATTGATCAGAGTAATGAATGAAGTAGAGACACGGAAAAGTGAGTAAGTCAAAACTAATTTACATAGGAAAGAAAGTTCAGGCACTGTATAAGAAAGGTATAATAGAAAATCCTATATCCTGGAAGGTGCAGGTTGGGGGCAATGAATAGAAGGTAGGTGGTTGGTGTAGAAAATGAAAAAAGGTAATGTAAATTTAGAGAGTTTGAGAAAGTTCTGAAATAGAGAACTGAGAGATTTAAGGCAGTCTCTGTAATACATAGGTATGAAATACATAGATGTAGGAGGAATGGTGGAAGAAGAGAGATATTGACAAAAATGGACTTAAAAATATTTTGTTTATCATGTAAATGGCATCCCTTTTTTGTGTTTCTGACAGTCTTTGCTAAAGCTAAATGGTTTTGCAATTACATTATTGAACTGGGATATTTATAAATTTAATTCCATGCCAAGGTCAACTTCAAAGCAAGAGCAAAGTGGACTTTGTACTATTTATGGAAATAATAGTTTAAGAAAAAAATAGTACCTGGCTCAGGAGTTACAACATTTGGAGTAGGATATATACAGACAGACTTGATAAAATAAATGCAATAAAAAATAAAACTCTTTAGAAATATTGTTAATTTCGTGCAATTAAAAATGATTTTTTTTTACATATAAATGAAGTGAAAGGTATCCAAGCTAAGTGACTACTTTAGCAATATTATATGAAAAGCATAAGGCAAAGGAGCTGAAACTTGAGAAAACTTAAAAATAATAACTAGATAAATATAAATTATTATTATTGCTTCCATAGGGGTTTAGATTTAAGCAGGTGATTTTTAAATTAAATGATTTCTTATTCATTATAACATTTTCAATGATAAAATGGATTTGAATTTAGAATAGAATGGTAGTACTTTAAAAATTATACTACTAATCATTGCATGCATTAGAGTAATATCATCTTCTAAATCTGTTAAAATAACTTTAAGTATCAAGAACATGATACACATTATTCTCTTAGATCATTTTTTGTAGTTACCAACACCATTAATTTCCATCTCAAAATAGTTAATCAGGTGATGGTTTTCTCTCCTTTTCGATTTTTTGATGGGATCACACACTGTCATCTTCCTTCTCATTATAAAACTACAATGGCAGTCTTGAAATTTCCACTGATAATTGCTGGTATATGGATAACTATCACTTTAAGTTTGCATAGAAACCATACTTTTCAAGCCTGTATCACAAAGTAATTCTAAATTCTGTACCCTCTGATTGACAGTGGGTCTGTGTCTTTCATAGAATTTTAGTACAAGAGGCAAAGCAAAAGAAAAAATCATTAGCAGTTGTTCACAGGCATACTCTGTGTTTGAATTTGGTAGTGAGCAAGAAGATAAGCTTATGTTATGGAGTATTTTTCTTAATGGTCCCCTAATGTCACTGGAAATAGCAAAGCAGCAGAGTGGGAGGAAAAAAAAAAAAGTGTCTTCAGAACAAACGCAAGAGAGTCTGACTTTTTCAGAGAAGCTTCCTTTCTATCATTCAGCTATATTTTTCACTTTGAAATTGTTTTTCTTTTGCCTTTCCATGTACAAATTATTAGTATATGTGAGCAGTAAGGAAAGTATAGACTCAACCAAACACCAAAACTTTCATTGAAAGCCAGCATAAATAAGAGTTGAATATAACTTTCTGTCACAATCTCATTCTTTTTTTGTTAAAGTTTTTCTGAGCTGTAGCCAAACCGGGCTAAATTGACCTTAATTATCTGCTCTCTATGACTTTGCCAAGTTCCTACCTTTTAACCTCCAACCTCCTATCTTGAATCAAAATTCTATTGCTGCTAGAAAGCCCAGCTCAATTCTGTCACCTTTTTCATAAAGATTTTTCTCCATAGGTGAAATGCCATGGTACTTCAACTTTACAATTTACAAACTATAGTGATTATACTGCTCCCTAGGGACAAAAGTGAGACAAAGGAATAATGTAAAAGGATGACACATATTTTATATACAAAAAAATTGTTTGGGTCTATTAAATAATGTGGCACTAATGGGGAGTTTCTGGATCATTATGTGAACCAGATTTTTTAAAATATTAAAGTATGGCCAGGCATGGTGGCTCACATCTGTGGTCCCAGCACTTTAGGAGGCCGAGGCAGGCAGATTGTCTGGGGTAAGTAGTTTGAGACCAGTCTGGCTGGCACAGTGAAACCCGGTCTCTACTAAAAATACAAAAAAAATTGGCTAGGTGTAGTGGCATACACCTGTGGTCCTGGCTACTCAGGAGGCTGAGGAAGGGGAATTGCTTGAATCAAGGAGGTGGAGGTTGCAGTGAGCTGAGATCACACCACTGCACTCCACCCCAGGTGACACAGTAAGACCCCATCTCAAAAAAAAAAATTAAAGTATTTGACATGTCTGTTAGAGATCTAAAGCGGGTTTTTTGTTTGTTTGTTTGTTTGTTTTGAGGCAGGATCTCACTCTGTCGCCCAGGCTGGAGTGCAGTGGTGTCATCACTGGTCACTGCAACATCCACCTCTTGTGCTCAAGCAATCCTCCTGCCTCAGCCTCCCAAACAGCTAGGACCACAGGTGCACAGCACCACATCAACTCATTTTTGTATTTTTTTTTTTTTGGTATGGGGTTTCATCATGTTGCCCAGGCTGGTCTTGAACTCCTGGGGTCAAGCAATCTACTTGTCTCACCCTCCCAAGGTGTTGGAATTACAGTCGTAAACCACTGCACCCAGCTGAAGAAAGGGCATTAATATTTAATAATGCTTTCAATAATGAAAAATTAGATTACTTTCTGAGTCATTTGGCACACCTACCTATCAGCTTTTTCCCGACTTTTCTTCCTTACTTCAACATTGTTGTCATTCAGTCAGTCAATAAATGTTTATTAATTGTCTGCTCTTTGTTACACACTGTGTGAGAAACAGGACAGAGAAATTTATGCCACAGAAAAGAGATATTGAAGAATACACACAAAAATTAAGTACACGATGGCTGTCAGAAACCATGAAGGGTCTCATATTTTACTGTACTTTTGACCTGGTAATTTCCCCTGCCAGAGTTTCCTGAATCCTGGTAGAAGGTGTGAGACTTCTGGGTAAAGGAAAAATTACTATTATTCACAGCACAGCAGGCAACATGAACATCCTGTTCACAGCAGTTCTCCCTACTCAATCACACCCACATCTCATAGGGTTTATGCAAATATGGTCCCAATTAGATGCTACACAAACAGTTGGTTTGCTATATACCTGAGGAACCCGGAGAATATGAAGTCCAGGACATTTTTATTTATTTATCTTTATTCAAATCATAAACACATTTTTAAAAACAGCTCTATATATTCTCACTCATAGGTGGGAATTGAACAATGAGAACACATGGACACAGGAAGGGGAACATCACACTCTGGGGACTGTTGTGGGATGGGGGGAGGGGGGAGGGATAGCTTTAGGAGATATACCTAATGCTAAATGACGAGTTAATGGGTGCAGCACACCAGCATGGCACATGTATACATATGTAACTAACCTGCACATTGTGCACATGTACCCTAAAACTTAAAGTATAATAATATTAAAAAAAGAAGAATACAAGGCACAAAGAAAAAACAAAAACAAAAACCCAGCTCTATTGAAAATATAATTTATGTTTCAAACAATTGATCTATTTAAAGTGAACAGTTAAACAGTTTTTTGTATGTTACAGCTTTATGTAATCACCATCACCATCAATTTTAGAACATTTTTATCACCCTCTACATAAACCTTATCCCCTTCAGTAGGTACTCCCCATTAACCAACCCTCTTCCCACAACCCTAGGCAACCACCAATCTACTTTTTGTCTCTACAGATTTTCCAATATTTGGCACTTCATGTAAGTAAAAATCATAGAATATATGTCTTTTTATGACTATCTTGTTTCTCTTAACATAATGTTTTCTAGGTTCATTATGTTGAAGAGACCCCAATTTTATATAAGGGGTATCTGGCAACCTGTCCCACCTTAGTCAGGAGAGGGATATTATCTAAATTACATTGGTAAGAAAAACTGCCCTCTCTTTCAGTGGAAGAGCCTATTCATCTTCCAAGGCTGTTTGCTTTGCACACATCCTGAAAAGATAGTCTATGATAAAGTTGTTATGAAGATATATAGAAACTCCGTGGAGAATTGCTCCTCAATCCTCATCCCTAAACAAAATGCTGGGAAAGAAAATGGCAAGCTGCTATGGAAATACATAAGAAGGAAACAAACCATCTGAGCATCCTTGGAGGCTTCCTCAGGAAGATACTTTTTAAACTGGGACCTCAGAAAAAGATGATTGAATTAAGAAGTAAAAACACAAGAGGAAAAGATAATTTTAGGCAGTAGCCTCAAACATTTTTATTTCTTTATCTTTACTCAGGTCATAAACAATCTTTAAAAAATAATAGCTTTGTTTATGTAAAGAGCATGCATAAAGGTGAAGAGGCAGAAGATGACAAGGTGCATGTTGCTGGAAAGTAAAGCAGGAATGACAGAATGTCATGAAGTGAGACTAGTGTGGCAGGGAAATGATAGATTATGCAAGACTTTGTAGGTAATAAGGGCTTCCAAATTCATTCCAAAATAGTGAGACACAATTGAAGGAATTTAAGCAAGAGAGTAAAGTTGTCAGATTTCTTTTGTAAGGAACTTTTCTGATGTGTGGAGCCTGGTTGGAGGGGGACAAAAATGGATTCAGGTGATCAGTTTAAAAAGTGTATACAATAAATCAGATGAAACATGTAAGTAACTTGAAAGAGAGATGATCAGAGGAATATCTAGACTAATTGGGGTAGGTGGTGGAAAGGGAAGTGTTGAAGGAGGTGATATCATGAACAACTGAAGGAATCATGATACCATCTACTGATCTATAAATATTGGCAAGTCTGAAGAAAGGATAATTAGTTAATCTTTAGGCAAATTACATTTGAAGTTATTTGTAGCTGTGTTAGTCCGGGTTCTCCAGAAAAACAGAATCAAGTGAAGTATATATAAAAATCAAGAGATTTATTATGAGGAATTGGCTTACACAATTATGGAGGCTTCTAAGTCCTAAGATCTATAATCAGCAAGCTGGAGATCCAGGACTGCTGATTGTGTAATTTCAAACCCAGGGCTGGCAGGCTTGAGACTGGGGAAGAATCAGTGTTTCAGTTTGAGTCTCAAGGCAAGAAAAGTCAGGGTCTCAGTTCAGACAGGAGGAATATTCTTTTATTCAGGGGAGGGTCAGTCTTACTTCACAGCGGCCTTCAGCTGATGGGATAAGGCCCACTCCCATAGGGAGGGTAATCTACTTTACATAGTCTATCAATGTAAATGTTAAAGTCTCACAGAAACATTTAAAATAAGGTTTGCAGAAATATCCCAGTACCTAACTGCTCAGTCAAATTGACACATGAAATTAACCATCACAGTAGCTAAATGAATGAAACAGTTGGATACACAGTTTTCCATAAGAAAATTTTAAAGGAAAACTGAAAAGAGAAAAAGAGAATTATAGGCCAGAGAATTTTGGAAGTTTTTTTTGTTTGTTTGTTTTTTGTTTTCCTCAGTCTTGTTCCTCCCTATAATCTAAGTTGTTTTATGCCTTTCCCACTGCAAAATCTTCCTTATCCGTACATATACAAGAGTGATCTACTTTGTCCAACTAGTTATGCATTTTGGCTGGGATGGAAAATACGAGAATGGAAATAAAAGACTACATCAAGAAGGTTGTGAAGCATATGGGTAGGATTACTGAAAGAAGTGCAAGGTACGTACAAAATACAGGGGAGAGAGGATAGGGATTGGTACAAATGAAAAGAGATGTGGCTGGGCACAGGGGCCCATGCCTGTCATCCCATCACTTTGGGAGGCCGAGGAGGGGGGATCACAAGGTCAGGAGTTCGAGACCAGTCTGGTCAACATAGTGAAACCCCGTCTCTGCTAAAAATACAAAAAAATTAGCCAAGTCTGGTGGCGTGCACCTGTAATCTCAGTTACTGTGGTGGCTGAGGCAGGAGAATTGCGTGAACCCAGGAGGCAGAGGTTGCAGTTAGCCGAGATCGCACCATTGCTCATTGCACTCCAGCCCGGGCGACAGTGCGAGACTCTATCTCAGAAAACAAACAAACAAAAAAAAGATGCATTTTATAAAATTGTGAAGAAAATGATGTAGAAAGAGCTACAATGTACAAAACTTTTGAACAGAAAGATATGTTATATATATGCAAAATGAAAGGGAATTCAGTTTTGTTTGAAACTGTATTAAATTGCTTGCATTGTCTTATTATCCCAGGCTGAACATTTTAGTCACAGTGTTTTTTTCCTTGAATATTTTATCTACATATCAAAATGTAATTATAGAACTAGATTATATCACATATGAAAAATACTATGTAGAGTAAAAATAGAAGGAAGTCTAAGTCTAAACACAGAAGAATAAAAAAGAAGTAAATAAATATTTGACAGAGGAGGAAAAAACAGTGAAATATGAGAACATGTAGAGAGAAGAAAACAAGAAAGTCAGAGCACTGTGGATAGGAGGCAATTCAAAAAAGTGTTTCAAAGTTCCATCATTGAGCCTCAACTTATTAACAAAACTTTTTTTTAACACTCTCTTCCTTGTCCTTTTGTCTGCTCAATGTTTGTCTTAACTTATCAGAAAACAGGTTTATTCTTATTTTCTCAGCATACACATTCAAAAGCCTTTGCTACTTTTTTTCTACAATATCACACTTTTACAGTCACTTGCTATTTAGTCATAATTTAAACTTTTTAAGAAGGTGAATGTTTATTCTAAAAATATTACTATGTTCTTTGGTGTCCACCTAAAGCTCTAAGGTTGCCTGAAAGATTTGGAGGTAATAATATCCTGAAAGACCCATGGAACTAAGGAGTCAGAGGTGTAGGTCATTAAATTCCAATTCTGCCTTTAACCTATAATACGGCCTCAGACATTACCTAGGTGCCTTGATTTCTTTCTATGAAAAATAAGATAATTGTACCTACCACATAGACTATTGTGTCTTCAAGGAGGCAATATTTAATAGGTAGTGACATATTATAAAAGAGAAAATCAAAGAGATAGTACAGTTTGGCATTTATTGAATGCCTTTTTGTTTTCTTTTGTTTTGTTTTTTGAAATGGAGCCTTGCTCTGTTGCCAGGCTGAAGTGCAGTGACGGGTCTCAGCTCACTGCAACCTCCGCCTGCCAGATTCAAGTGATTCTCCTGCCTCAGCCTGCTGAGTAGCTGAGACTACAGACGCATGCCACCACACCTGGTATTGAATGTCTTTTAAATGTCAAGCATGCTGGAAAATAATTTATGTAAAACTGACTTAGAGTCTGAATCAATTAGGTTACTTAGAGTCCTCTGTATGGATTTCCATGTATGCTTTTTTGGCTTTTACTATTATTTTTAACTGACATAATTATACATATTTATGAGGTGCTGTGTGATATTTGGATAAGTGTATACGATGTGTAATGATCAAATAAGGTTAACGAACATATCCATCACCTCAAACACTTATCATTTATTTGTGTTGGGAATGTTCAAATTCACTCTTCAGCTGATGGGATGCAGCCCACTACCATAGGGAGGTTGATCTGCTTTACTTAGTCTATCAGTGTAAATGATAGGTCATCCAGAAACACTCTCACAGGAACATCTAAATAAGGTTTGCAGAAATATCCCAGCACCCAATGGCCCAGACGAATTGACACATGAAATTAACCATCACAGTAGCCAATTGGATGATACACTTGGCCACACAGTTTTCCACAAGAAAATTTTAAAAGAAAACTGAAAAGAGAATTGTAAGCCAGACAATTTTGGAAGATTTTTTTTTTAATTGCTCAGTCTTGTCCTCCCCCATAAATAATATTTTAAGTATACAATACTTGAAACAAAACATTATTATAGTCTCCCTACAGTGCTTTAGAACACACTAGAGTTTGTTCTTTCTAGCTATAACATTTATATATTTTAAATCAACAATGTTGTATGCATACGTATATTTAATGTATAATCATACAATTTGAATATATATGTAGATATATATCTATATATCTATGTGTCTATA